>NC_089652.1:10178571-11482500 GCF_037042795.1 Molothrus aeneus | reverse complement strand
TGGCCTCTGCACTTGTTGTTTGCCTATCTCCTGCAAGGACCAAGGATTCTTAAGTGCTATGGCAATGTGCAGTAGTAATGTGATGTAACAACACACTAATTATTTATAGGCAGCAAAGTTTTGGTACAAAAATGTCTTTTGCAATGCATGAGGCCACCCAGATGTTTATAGCAGTCTCACTGTCTTGCTGGTTCAATTACTTTGTAGTTCCTTGTTTGTTTCCTCTATAAAAGCTCATGTGGTCAAAAGGCACCACGATCACTCATGCTGTGCTGTGGATTGGGGGTACCTCTGGGCTTTCCATCTTCCTGGGAGTGCTCTCAGCCACCAATGTGAAAACAACAGCACACAGAGAACCAAAGAACTGTTGTATTACCTTTCCTGAAATCTAGGAAGCACAAGCTTCAGATGTCTTCATGGTTCTCGAAACAGATTTTTGAGTATTGCTGCTAGACTTGAAATCCAAGACAGATGTCACTGTCAGAAAGAGACCCCTCCATTCTTTTTGATTTCTTAGGCAGTTGCTTTGGAAATGCAGGGAGCTGCTGGTGAGTGAAGGGGTCTCTTTTCTGAGAGAGGCATGGGAATAATCAAGGAGGCAAAGGTTTTGTTGTTGTCTGTAGTGTCCCCTCTTTGTCCAAAAGGAGGCAACGTGTTCTGCTTTTACTCGTGGTGAGGCAGCACCCCTGTGCGTCTCCCAAAGTGTGTTTTTGGAGAACACCAACAGCCCTGCTGTGTCAGAACACTGGAAAAGCAGAAGGGTCTGGCCTCAATCTGTCTGGCAGGTGTGTGCTCCTGTATCCACACAGACTTGCAACAGTCCTATGAGGAATCAGAGCAGCACTGTGGAAGTGGAGGATTGCTGAGCCAGTGGTCTGGTGTGACAATAACACCATTTTGTCACAGGCTGACCTTGGCAGCTCAGACAAAGAATGGGGTCTGAGGTTAGGAGTTGCAATCCCATCTGATGAATGGGAGGACAGAGATTTCAAGAAGAAAGAAGTGTCTGTATAGTGACACCTGTCAGGGCGTCACTGACCAATGTCCATAAAAATTAGCTAAAATCACAATGTGCCAAGTTTTCTCCCTTAGCCTCAGATGAAAGATGGGGAGGGAACTGCACCCCCTCAGTTTTACAGGGGGTGTCTTTCCTCCAGTCAGGGACAGAACCTGCAGGATTTCAGTCACTGTCATTATTTAGGTTTGGGTGTTTCAGCAATGACATTTTGGTGCAACTCCTTGCTCCACTCTAGTTCTGTGCTTGAAATCTTAAAGCTGTCATGAATGTATGGCATTTTTGATGAACTGCTACATGTAAAACTCGATGAAGAAATGTATAGTTAATATCTTGGATTTTAGTTACTGGATAGGTCAGGTTTGAAGCTGTAGGGACTGAAGTTTATGCTTGATTTGATGCACATGAATAAGCCAATTGAATTCAAAGTTCAGCATCTGTGCAAGGGGGGACAGATGCTGTCCCCCCTCATCAAGACGGGGGACCTGGTTTCTAAAGAGGATGATGTTTTCCTGTTGCATTGCTAGGGCTTAGAGAAGACTTTGTTTTTGTTGTCTCTCCTTATTTTAGTCTGAAAGAGAAACAGCTGCCAGAGAAATCTTAGGATGTGACCTGTTTCAAGAACCTCTCAAACAATTTATGTTTGTAAGTGAAGTGAGAACTGAAAACCACCTTATCTTCTAGCGTAAATATTTGGAAATGTTGTTAATACATTAGAGTAGTAGGATAATTATTAAATGTTTTGGTATTTAGTGTCACATTATGAGGAAAATAACTTGATATCAAATTAAAACACTTTTATTGTAATTGCTATGGTTCTAGAGGGTACACATGGTTATGCAGCATTAATTTTAAAGACTTACATGAATTTTTAAGCTTAGCAGATACAAACCATTGGAGAATAGCCAGTATTCTTGAATGTGCTATGTACACTCTAAGGAGTCTTTAACTAAATCTTTTGGACCTTGGTTGAAAGCAATTAACATTTCTTCTAAACTTTCAATAATTCATACTTTTTTTTTTCTTTTCCAGTTACAGCTGCAGATTTGTTTAAAGAAAGCTCAAATGTTCTGAAGGTGCTCATGGCAGGGGGGACATATGAAAATGATATACATGCTCCAGAAGTTGTAACATCTGATAGTTAATAATCTACATGAATAACCAAGCAATTACAGATGAAGTGACTACTAGGAGTACTAGTAGTTGCCACTGAACCCAAGGAAAGTCTGGTTCTAGGAAAATCCTCTCATGTTATTGTATCTGTCTGTTACAAGCAACAATTGGTCCCGTGGAGCAAGGTGATCTTTAGGCAGCTGGTGTATCTTTAAGGAACTTTACTTTGGTTTTTAGGGGTGGTGAGGTGGGGAAGTTGTTTGGTGATTCTCCAGATAAATTGGCTTGAGTCTTCTGCATTCAAAGGTTGTCCCCTGGGATTTCAGTGACCTATTTCCCTGGCATGGCTCAAGTCAGTCTCATACACAATGGCTTTTATTGGCTAGTTTAGTGTCATATCAGTCTAAGACCTCAAACTGTTCAATTTGAATGCTTGTGAAGAGGCAGGAATGGACAAGAGAGAGCCTGTATTATTTTAAAATTATATTGAGCTCTAGCCCTGTGCAGACCCAAGGCTCTATGCTAATAGCCCTGGGCTTGTGGTGTGTGTGAAGAACTGATGCATTAAGCTCACCTCACATACATGGAACTATGGAGCTCTGGCAGTCACCTCCCTCCCAGACACTTAATCTAGGGCCTAGACCTTTCTCCTTGTTGCCTAAGGAGGAGAAATACAGCATGGTGACTCAGAAACTGGAAAAAGCACTTTACAGGTCTTGCCTTTATTGGGCCCAGCCTTTAGCACATTTAGATTCATATTTGTTCTGTGGTAGGGAGCACCAAAACAACGTGTGCTTCTCAGGGCAGCTGCTTCCCCTTCCTGTGGCTACTGGAAGCCTTTAAACAGAGATTTGGACTAGCTTTTGTACCCATGACAAAGAGTGGCTGGCCTTGGGGAGGTGACTGGAACCACTGCAAGTGCTAATCAGGTGGTGCTGGCTCAGGTGGAGCGGCCAGTGGCTGGGGAAGACCTGAGAAGAAATCATGCATTGAATGTTTGTCAGGGACTCTGCACTGGGGTGTCTAAAGCAGGGAAGTGCTCTGGGGGATGTGATGGCCAGACCAGGGGGCTCCTGGGGGAGGTGATAGCAGGATACTCAGAGTCTTGAGGGTACATCCTGAGTAAAAAGGTGCTCCAAGTCAAAAGATGCTCTGGGAATCTGAAGTTCGGGCAGAAAACTCAGAAAAGAGGCAAAAGAGGGGGAGGAAAATTCTTCGGGAACTGTTGTCTAGGTTTAGCTTTGGTATTAAACCAAAGTTTCCTGTTTCCTCAGAGAGGTACCCTGAGGCAAGGCCCTAAAATAGACTTGGGCATGTTCCAGGATCTCATGGTGTGGCAAGTACATATCACACTATTCCCCTTCAGAAAACTTAGTATTAAAACAAAGCCAAAAGTTTATTATATTTCTGTATTCCCTGACAGTCAAAGTTTGTATTTCAGGAACAAACTCTTGGGGTTATAAGCAAACAGTAACATTAATCTCCTCTGCTAGATGTGGGTAATTGATTGTACTAAGTAATTCTTTGTGGTCTGTTTTAAGGAAAACATGTGGCCCAGTGTTCAGTGGGTAGAACTGCTTTCTCTTACACTAGCTGAACATCTCATGTAGCTTCTCATCTTGGCTGCTTTTTTTAAAGCAAATCCCTAATTTGTGATCTCACATCCAAATTTTGATTATGACTGCTTTGCCTACAAGGTTATCAGAAATCATGTTTCAATAAATAAGTCGTAAACACTGTGTCTTCTCTAGTTTTGTTAGTTCAGTGTAGAAATAAAGCTGAAAGATGGTGACAAATGCATCTGCAGATGCTTTGCTGTTGTTCCTGAGTGTCTAGTGGTTAAGATGGGATGAGCAAAAGAGCACAATCATTGTCCATTTCTGTTCTGATATGTAGCTTAGTTGTGCAGTCATGTACTTAAACTATGTTCAGTTTTGTTTTCTCTAAAGAGGCTTTAATAATGTAAGGCACCTTAAGAAAATATATAATTGTGTGCAATTTGCTGCTTAAGAGTACATGGTGCTTCCCATTTGAGCTACTGCTACCTTCTGAAAGCAGGAGCGAGGAACATGTATTCCTTGAATTTGAAAGTGTTTTTCTCCTATGTGCAGAGTGACAGAATGCATAAAGCTGGTCTTTGGGATGTGCATATGCAAAGTGAGATTGTGAAGCCTATTTTGAAGTCAGTTTATTACAGCTTTTCTGTGTATGGCCATTACCTCCTGTTGTAGAATAGTCTCTTCAGCCTCCTCAGTAGCTGTTTCTCTGCAAACAAATCTTCCTCTTGTTCTCCTTTGGCTCTGTCAGTGTGGAGCTGGGCTTTTGCTTTTACTCGATTTGTTCCAAAAAGCTCTTTTATATGGTGATCTCATGAGATAATCAAGGAGGTGCAAAAACTACTGAATCAATCTGGTTTTACCTTTAAATTCTACTAGTGTTCAATGTTTCCTTCCTTTTAAAGGTTAAAACCCCTGAGCAGCGTGATGCAGATCATAGAGACAGTTTCACCTCATCCTATGTGCAGCCTGCCATGCTGGTTCTGAATTTTGCTTGCTCCTGAAGTTCCCAACTGTCTGTGAAAATAAGTACACTTGATGCTCTGAAAGCTTCAAAGGCCTCCTGTATCTTCTAGACAGGCTGTATGCCATTCTCCTGAAGGTCTAAAATGTGCTTCTATCACCTTGACTTTTTCCATGGATGCTGGGTTATTTTCATGCATTGTACAAGACCTGTAATTTAACCCAGGAAGTCAGGCTACTAGAGGAAGCACAGCCTGTCTATTAAGTGGTATATTTTTTGCTGTGGGCTTGTGTTGGGTTCAAGGCAGTGATTTTAATCTTCAGGAAATCAAATGGCCCAGGCATCCTAATTTGTAAGATTTTCCCTCTCTTCCCTTATGCTCTAAACCACAGAGAACCATCATCTGTTCCAGCTCTGAGTCTCATGAAGGAGAAATATACTATGTCCAGAAGGTTCCTATGAAGGGATACACAACCTGGGACAAACATTTTAAAGAGACAACATTCTTCAATACTCCAGCACAGTGCCACTTTAAATGTGCCTGCAGTGCAGATACTCAGTGGGAGAAGATGTTGTATTCAAAGAAGCTTATTTGTCAAAGTAGATATTTTGACTTTCAAATGTCATTTTTTCCTTTCTGTAAAACAGGAATGATGATGGGTTTTGATCTTTCAGTACCCTCTAGGTCAGATCTAATCTTAGAAAGAGCTTGAGGACAATGGTGGTTGTTTTTTTTCTCCCAGCACACACAGTTTAGGAGACCACAGAATTAGACTCCAGGGGTGAGGGCAGGGCTTTGAGATGGCTACTTTTCCTGGGGGGTGGCATGCACAAATTTCAAGCTTCTTTGCTCAAGAATTCCAGTTGCAAATCAAACAGCATCTCCTGCCTGGCTTCAGCCTTACATGCTTCTCCAAATGGAGGCAATTGCTCTTATGCTAAGGGGTAGCTGCAGCCAAGTGTGTGACTTTCTAATGAGGGGGAGAAATGGCAGTGACTCTGGTCACTGAGATGTTTGGGTTTTTTTTTTAAATGCTGCTCAAGTCTAGATTTTCTTAGCTAATTTACCACATCAAGGTGCAAAGCTTCTGCCTTGCAATTTTTCAGTTTTGAAGACCACTAAAAACATTCTGGTCAACAAATGTCAAGTTTCCAGTAAAAACTTGGTACCCTCCTAAAGTGGCAACTCTTATGGTGAGAAACCACAAACCCATTTGGCCTGGCCAGTTGCTTTCATCTCTTTAGTTCGGCTGAGTAAATGGTTCCTATGGTTCACCCCCTCCCCCTGCTTATTTACTAACACAGGAGAAAGAGCCAAGATAGAGGGGTTAAATAAAAGAAACCAGGGTTAAAAAAACCCCATTATTTATTTTTCCCTCCATTTAAGGACGTGACCCTTTCACATAATTTTTTTTTTTTTTTTGCTTTCCCAAATTCCAGCCCCATTATGGAATGTATGGAGACAGCAAATAAATGGTCCTTAAAGTTACACAATTACATTTTTAGTAAATATGAAATTATCTTATTAGTGTTGTAATAAAAAGACTATCCATTCCTAGGAGAAAAGGCAAACCAACACTGGCTCAAATGCTGACAAAAACAATAGTAAATAATGTCAGCAATTAATGCTTTTGGTATCTGCTGAGACAGTAAAACCTTGCATTGGCTAAACAGAAAGTGTCTAGTTCCTTTTGGGTTTTGACATTGCAAATTCTTGCAGCAATTCAATTTTCTGCATCAAAGGTGACCAAACAGTCTTAGCCACCAAAAGAGAGGATGGCCACTACAGACTGGACTCAGATCTGTGTTAACTCCTTTTAAAGGGAAGGTAATGGGGCAAGGTATTTCTGGGAATGGCTGGGAGGGAGTAATGGTCAATGGTGTGGAAGAGTTGCTATCTTACACTTTCTCTGGGTGTATGGACACTTGAAACTCCTCTGCTGGGATGGAACAGAGAATACTGAAATGTATTTGGTTTCATTCGAGAATACTGGAAAATATTTGGTTTCATTCAAGTCTCTTGTGATGGTAGATGAGCAGCAGGACAAGCAGAGCAGCCACCCTGGGTTTCTGTACCTCAGAGGCAATCTGACTTGTCCTTTCATAGCAAAGCCCATCACCAGAAGTGCTCTTTCCTTTGGCCTTCTGTGGAGATATCATATCCTTTAGCTGTGCCTGAGACAAGAAGGGGCAGGCTTTTATTACAGGTCAATTGTCTGTCGGCCATGGACTTCCAGCTGAAGGTCTGTCTCTAACTCAAAGGCTTCTGTACAGTAAAATCTGCTCCCTGGACAAACACTGGGACCAGGGACTGGTCTAAATGGGCTGTCCATTTGGATTATATCATGTCTGTTTACGGCAACAAAACTGCATCTAGAGAGAGGGACAGTTTTCATGGATATGCAAACAAGTGGGAAAATGCTAGTCTAGTGTATCCTGTTGAATTGGAGGGAGTACTAGCTAGTTAAAAAAACCAGCCCGAATGTAGAGCATTTATGTACAACAAAAAGATCCATGTACAGTAATGTCAAAGCAGCAAGAATGCAATTTTAATATAAGCTATTGCCAGTATGATGTGAAATTAATTTTTTTGTTGATATATTAGGTGCCAAAGAATCCAAGGTCTCAGCCAGAGAACAGTCTGTTTAGTTTATATTTTTCTTCTTTTACAAAATTTGAGAAGAAAATGTCCTGTTGGCATTAGAACAGTGAAGGAAAAGAGTAATAAGTGATTTAAGATGCTGTATAGGCTGGTCCTCAGCATTTCTCACTTATGTGGACCAACATGTTTACTCTTAAATTTCTGAATAATTATAATCATATTCTAGACTTCCATTCCATATCTTCCAGAAACAATAGTAAGCTATCAAAGGGAGCCTGTGTCTATGTGCTACTGTTACTATCAGAGCACTACAGCTTATCATGATGTGACTTTACACTATCAGCAGTGCTGAAAGACAGGGATGTAACTGTTGGCACAGTAAAGGCCCAGCAGCTAGGGCTGGCAGCCCCCAAGGAGGTGAGGTGCTTGGTTAACATGGAACAAAATCTTGTGTTAAATGAAAAATGAAGTAATAAGAACTTAGGGGGCTTTCAGTGTGATGCTCTGCAGAGGTGAAGAAGACAGGAGAGAGACTGTGAATAAACCAGCAACTCTTTTGCATGAGGCAGGAACTTTGCTCAGCCTCTCCTTTATGTTCTTCCTCTGCTCTCTCTTCCTTTGATTCTGGCTTGAAAGGACAGCCGGTGTTTTCTCTTTCCTGAGCCCATAGAAGACAACACAGTGTGTTAGAAGTCCTGGGATGAGGTAATGGTGGAGGCAGAAGTTTTCTCTGGGCTGAGGTGCTGCTGAAGACATTGTGCAAGCAAAACCAGATGATACTAAGAGGAGTGAGCCTCTTCAGAGAAGAGTCCTAGCGGACTTGCATGCATCTTAAATGCATGCCTGGTAATGAATGTGCTGCAGAGGAGACTTGAACATCTGGTCACTTCATTCTAGTATTTCTTAATTTATAAGGATATGAAAATTTGAACATGATATTCGAGATAAAGTTAGCAACCTGATAAGACTGTCGTTCCCCATGAGTGAGCATTGTTCTTGTGAATATGGGATGGAACTATTACTGTATCATCTGTGCCTGTAGCTCATTAGCAATGTACATTTCTGAGCTGAAAGTCTACTTTACTTATGACTTTAAAGTTGGTGTGAGTGTCCCAAGCTCTCTACTTCTGCCTCTCATAAAATTGTAGAAGTGCTACATATCCAGGAAAAACTGTTCTCCAAAAATATTCTGTATGTGCACTCTTGTGAGCAGCTGACTTCTTATTTTAAGAGTCAAAACCTTTGGCAGATGAACTGTTGCATGCCTGGTGTGTGAATGTGCTTTCGGGAGTGCTATTTTTCTGGGAGGGAAGAGTTGGAAAAGTGGCAGGCTACCTCTGGGATGGTCAGTACCAATTTGCAGCTCAGATGGGAGAACCTTTCCAAGTCCTGGCAGAACCTAAAACCAAATTTTGCTGATGCCAGAATAAATGCCTGGGTTTAAAGACTTCTTTCATTTTTTCTTTTTCCGTGGGAAGAGAATGACTGTGTTTATGAACTTTAGCAGTACAAACTCCTGGTGGTCCTGACCAATGGAACAACATCCATCCAATGTCTACTTTTATTTCTGTCTTTTAAAGCAGACCAAATATTTGGTACTCCTGCTTTTGTTTAAAGCTCTGCCTCTGTGTCCATCTGTCAGCTGAAATGTAGCCTATGGCTTCTATATGGCGAAGTTTTTGTGTGATGTCAGCATCCTAACTGTGGACAAAGGCATCTGTCTGTGGGATACTGGTTGAGCCCTAGGGAGATGCCTTATTTTTAGACAGATGAGGGTGCTTGAAATATTTGCTCTGTTGCAAACTAGATGTCTCAAGGTAGCACTGAAATGATTCACTAATCAGCCTCTGTCTCCTCTGTATTGGTGGCCAATTATAGAGGGTGGCAGCAAGGCCTGAGACAAGATCTTTGGTTTCCTATCCTTCTTTGATTGTTTTTTCCAGAAGACATGATCCCAAGGTGTTTCGTTACTTATGCAAGATGCGAGGCCAAAATAAGCCATGCTTGCTTGTTGAAGGAAGCTGTTTAAGGCAAAGGGTGCATGGCATGTGGCTTTGGCTCAAAATAATCTCTCTTGCTGGCTCTGGGCCAGCTTCCCATTGTGGTCCTGGCCAGCTCTCCAGCGTGGCAATCCCCCCTTGGCACCTGGCAGCAGGGCCAAGGGCAGCACATCATGCTGGTACCCCTGCTACCACAACGTGAACTCATGATTGCCTTGAAGGGAGGAAAACTAAAATGCACAAAGGATGAAAAAGTTAACCATATAATTCTGTGAGAGCAGCAAGCCTGACCTGATTCCTTAAGCTGCTGCTTTAATGTTATATTGTTTAATTTTTTTTTCTGTGGAGTATGAAGAAAAAAGAGCTAAGGTTGATGGGGATGGTTTGCAGCCAGGATGGGTGCAATCATCCTGGAACACACAGCCATGTTTCTGGCCCATATTTCTGCAGTTTTTATCCCTAAGAGCACAGTGCTTGGGATTGTGGTGGGTTCGTTTTTTATAATTATTTTTCCCCTTCCTTTTCTTTTCCCTAGAGATGGAAATGTTGTTCATTAATGCTTACCAAGACTGAGTGTTCTTGGAGAAAAGTCTTTTGCTAAGTGTAACATTATATAATCATGCTTTTTCTTTTTCCTTCTTCTTTAACTTACCACTTAGCGCCAATGCTTGCTCAAGTGCTGGGTGGTATAGGGAGGAGCCTCTTGGATGAGTAAATTTGGTCTGAAGAACATTTTCAGGGCAGAAAAGCATGTTCTTTCTCTCTCCTTGCCCCATAACAAAATTACAGCAAACTAGAAAAGAGAATTTTGTTAATCAGAATAGTGAATTGGGGAATCATTAGCTCTGATTTTAAACACTATTTGTAATTTGCTTTAGGGTCTGTAGCCTAATTCTTTCCTTTGAGTTAATTAAAATATGTTTGAATGTGACAAACATTTCCAAATCTTCCCACAGTCCAGGAGGAAGGGTAGGTTTTTTGTCATCTTCCATCAAGTATAGAGGCTCTGAGCACAGAAGAATTTCACTACAATGCTGCAAGGTTGTTTACCTTAGCTCCTTCACAAAAGATAATCCAACAAATTACATTAATTATAAACCAATATGTTCTGTTCAATTCCCACATGAGCCAAACCTGGGTATGAGCATCTGCTCTTATTTTCTGAGCTGGGTTTTGAGGACAAGGCTCACAACAATGCTCAATCCATAATTAACAGAAAAATTAAAGATGCAACATCCCTTGCATCCTGCTTTTTGAAGCAGCATGTTTAAAAATATACATGCACTGTCCTGGCAGTTTTTATTCAACATAAAAAAACAATACTCTATTGTTACCCTGGTGTGTTTTTGTTTGTTTAAAATATTTACATTTATGTTAGGCTTAAAATAAACATGTAAATACTTTCCATAAGAAAAAAAAGGTTCATAATTCCCTCTTGTGCTACATTTTTTCTTTTCAATTGTTTCTCTCCCTCCCCCCAAAGATGACCTCTTTTCATAAAATGTGGTTTATTCTGCATTAAGCATATTGTTTTCTTTATGAAAAAAGGACTGGTTGGGCTTCTTCTTATTTTATTTTTTTAAGTGGCATATTTTTTCAGTTTCATTTCATAACAGGAAACAAAAGAGAACGTGATTGTTTGACCTGGTTACCAAAGAAATATTTGGCTAATAAAAATCCCATTAGCATTTTGCCAAGTTCTGCTAGTTGTTTATGGTGAGCATGCCTATACGATTATACACCATTTGCATGTTGAAGGAGTGCAGGAAAGAGAGCTTTTGTGGTTTAGGCACTAGACTGGCACTTGAGATACGAGATCAGTTCCCAGCTGTGCAACAGACTGACTTTGAACAGACAGCAAATTTCCATGGCTTACTTTTGCAGAAGGGATTAATAACACATCTTTTTTCCCATCTTCCATCTTGTTTCTGTAGAAACCAAACTCTAGAAGGGTGCTTCCCCTGGTGCGCAGCACTCGGCCTGTTCTGGGCCCCCTCCTTGTCCAAGGGACATTGGTTGTGTGGCTGTTACCTCAGGCTCTTGCAGGAGCAGGACTAAATGCATAACTCCACAGGATTTTTTAATTGGTGCTTAATGAAGCTCATGCAGCACAAATGGAATAAAAGGTAATGTGGCTGCTACCATCCATTCCAATTTCAGGAAGGAGAAACTGAGTTTGTGATACCGAAGGTCTTTCCTTTGTGCCTGCGTTTCCTTGGGTTTGCCCATGGCCACGTCTGACAGTGCTGACATCCCCATGGCCCCCCTGGTCTGGAGCAGCCCCTTGGCCTGCCCTGGCTGTGGTCTGGCCCTCCCTGTCCAGAGGTGCCCTCCTTTCTGGGGGACCCTCTGTTGTGCTGCAGGTACTGTTGGGGTCCTGGTGCACTCGTGCTCCTCGTATGGCCATGCTGGGCAGCAGCCTCTGTAGGCTTGCTTGGCTTCCTGCATTTCATGCAAGCCTTGTTTTAATGATTAAGTAGACAAGAAAACAATAGAATTTTATTAACTACAGGGGGAAAAAATAACACGGAAAAGTTTAACATGTTGGGAAACATTTCTTCTGGAAAGAGAAAAATGGAGAGAAAGAGACCATTTCTTTGAAAGCCAAGACATAGTCCCTGGAAGTTCAGTGATGTTTCTTCTCTTGTCTGAGCTTATTTATTCCCCTGGGACTTGCAGCATGGATTCAGCTGTGAACACGCTGCAGAGAGCAGGATGTGGTGAACCAGAGGCTCTGTGGGCTCCCTGCTTGGCAGCACAGTCAGAGCTAGTGGGGCAGTGCAAAGAAGGACTGTGGGAGCTTTTCTGCAAGACTGGTTGGTGCAGAGGATTTTTCTTGTTTAGCCCTTCTTGTTGGAAGGGCCCTGAGCCTACGTGTAACAGTCACAAATGCCAGGTCTGGTTCAACATTCAGACCCTCCAAGGTTTTTTTCTGGGGTTCTTGGTGTTTGAAGAACCAGGAAAACTCCCACCCCTTCCAGTTAAGGGAGTAAGCTCAGTGTGAACAGGGAGTAAATCCTCGGGGTGTTAAATATTGTGGTGTTTAGGCTCAAAGCTGGCTGGTGAGCTCTGATACTGGATGCAGAGGTACCATGAGTAACAGGTTATGTGGGAATGGGAGGTGCTGCTGCCCAAAGGAGGGGGGACTGGGTCTGACGAGAGGCACTCCCAGGGAGCTGTCCACCTCCTTCTGCAGGGCCAAGGAAGGCGCTGCAGTGTCAGGCAGAGGCCCTTGTGCCTGGGGAACCACTCGTGTGTGGCCCATGCCACCCACAGAGGTCGGGAGTGCTTGAGCTGCTTCTGCCCTGTATGGGTAAATGGTGGCCCTGGGGTTCAAGCTTCAGATACGTTTTTCTGTAGCCAACATCTGTATCTTCCTGGGCTGTAAATTGGTAACTACAGTGTCTTCTGGAAGAGAAACTTTCAGACAACGGCACATCTCAACCTTCCTCCAAATTTAAAAAAATAATCATCAGACAGTTCTTGGTCTTTCTCACATCTTTGATTGTTTCTCCTCCCACTTCAACTGTTCTTGAATTCTGGGACACGCATGCCAAAACCTTTGTTGAGAACAGGAAGTTTTCAGCAGCACAGTTTGCAGTGTGCACTGGAGAAAAAGACTTCTGCCTTCGGTATTGCTCATGGGGAGAAAGATGTGTGTTCACTGCACAGCTAAGGCATGTGCTGTGCAGCAGCCTTTGCTTGGTAGGGCTCTGAAAATTACTTCAAAATGGCACAGTGTGAACGCTGCATGCCCGACGTGTGATATTAAAACATTTAGAACTGGATCAAATCAAACCCAGTTTTTACCACAAACGCGCAGAGGCTGTTCTTGTTTGAAGACTCTTTTCTTGCCAAATTCCATCTTTCCACACTGAGCTGCTTAAAAAAAGCCTTGTGGATGTATATATTTATATAGCTGAATGTTTTTTTGATCACATTTTATACAAAAATATTGCCTTTTGGCAGGGAGTCATCTAGTAGGTGTCGGATTCAGAATGTATCGTAAAGTTACGAGTGACTGCAAATGACATTTACACTCTGTAAATCTGGTAGGGAAGTGTTAGGGTCGGAAAAAAAAGGGCTTCAAAGCTGGGAAATGACAGAATTAATAATTGAATTGGGACTGAGATAGCAGTGTGGTAATGGGGAAGCATGGACATAACTGGGGAGCAGTATGTACGTGTAAGTGGTGTTCCCCTGGGACCTGCAGATACCTGCAGAAGTTACTGAAAAGCCTGCAGCTGGGGTAAACAAGTTTCACTGGATTTCCCAAGACAGAATGCACTAGCATTCCTCAGATGCAAGAATTACCCAAATTTAAGGAAAAGTATATTATTGCACCTGCTCTGAGTCCATGCCAAGAATCCCTAGCCCAGTTTTGAAGGTTGTTTTTTGTTAAACAACCTCTGAAGAAAGAGGTCCCCTATCCTCCCACAGAGGTTCAAGTACCAGCTACTGTTCTATCTTTTTTCTCCCTAATCATAATCAAAGTGACATTTGCTGTGAATCAAAGCAGTTTCTTTCTGTGTTAGTCCTAATATTGTTGGAGAGCAATTGCTCAATGTCTTTTTCATAACCTCCTTTGGAAGAGCCTTATCACATTATCTGTTGTTTCTAAACAAAAGTTTACAGTGAAAGCTGTCACTTGGAGCGAAGGCTCACAAAAAGCAAAGGCACGTCTGTGTGTTATTTCATTGGTTCTGCATTGCAGACCCTTTTGGAACCCACCACAACTTAAAAGGAAAACCTTATAAAGCATTTTTATATTATTGGATTTTGGAGTTATTTTCAGTTTGGGGGATATTAGGTTTCTACATATTATAGTTGGCTTAAGCTTTCTTGTTTGCTTGAGGTTTTCTCCTCTTAGGATAGGGTTTTTTTAATGGAATTTCTCTTTCTTTTAATTCTTTTTATTTTAAAGCAGAGTGCTCATTGCACTGGGATCCTTATTTTGGAGTCACTTCACTTACTGAAGTATTAAATGGCATTTTGACATGTGTAAGGAGTTTAACAAAATTGAGTGGCATTTATTGAATGATCTTATTTTTATTTATTCACAAAGTGCACCAGGATATTACTCACTAAGGCTCAAGTCTGATTTTTATCTAAGGTCCTGCCCTGTGCAAGGGACAAAAACAAGAGCAAATTAAACAAGAATATCAGTAACCCCTCTTTAAAATAAGCTTGTAAAGTAAATAAGCTGGGAGTGAAGTGGAAGAAAACTAAAAGAGAATGAGAAGACCCAAGTCTTCTCAAAGGTTTCTAAGAAGGAAGTAGGTGAGAGTGTGATTGGGGATAGAATTAGTCTCATCTGCCAAGTGCCTCTGAGCAGTGGAGATGTCACCTGCCATCCGCTCCCCAGCAAAGCTTTAGGCCAGAGTCTGACCTGATTTTCACCCTATGCAATGCTGAATGCAGTCTGCCTGCACAGATACAAGTGAGGGAAGAGTTTGACTGGGGGGTTTTCTAAATGTAAGTAAATAAAGGAGTACTGTTTGTGGTTTCTGGAAGTTCTGAAATGATATTTGCCTTGTGATGGTTACTTCCTTGCAGTGCTTGCTAGAGGTGCCAGGCTGAGAGCCCTGGGCAACGTGTCCCTCGCAGCAGCCATGCAAGTTTTACCAGGCTGTCACAGTAAACGCTCCTTCCCTCCAGCCAGTGAGTTTGATCCTCAGGGACTCTGCTGAGAGTCATAAACTGGGACCAAATTTACTAATTCTAAATGAAGTAGATGTACGACACTGCAGTTTGGCAATGCAAAACTGGCTGTCTATAAAACTGAGCTGCTTCTCCTGGTAATTCTCTAAAAGGGTGCAGGTACCTCCCAGTGACGGCTGCGTAATCTGCAGCTCATGGAAATCACTGCGGGGCTATTAAACCCAATATATGTCAGACTAGCAGAGAGTTTGTTCTGGGTTATGTCTCTTGGCTTAGGAAGGCTTTAAATGTGATCCAACCCATACTCCCTTCAGGTACCCACACTGACTGGCTCAGAAGGTGGAGAGGGGCTTGACTTGTGTGAAGGCATTGTACATTGGTGTCAAAGAAGATATTGAACTTTGGTGTCAAAATTAACTGCTGCAGCTGAGATACCCACACAGTGAAGAGCTTCCTTTTTGCCACCAGCTTCTCTTAGAGAAGCCAGGCTGCCTTGATTTTTGATGATCACCCAGGGAGGCTGGCTCCTGGTACCAGTATGGTACCAATGACTGTAGGAGTGTCCTGAATTTCCCCCCAAACTCAAACCCGCACACCTAAATCCTTGTAGATGAGAGTCTTCTGATCCTCCACAGGTCTGTGTTGCCATTGTTGACATGGATTTCTGGAAACCAGTGACTGCTTCAGTCATACCTTTGTTACTTTTTATCACTGTAAAATGTAATGTGTCCCTTTTATTGCATTTAGAAAAATTATTCTGTTCTGAGACAGCTGGCTGCTTTGACGGTCTGCAAGTATGTGTATGACAGAACATGCTTTTACTTTTTAATGAACTGTTTCCCCTGGCTTCATCTTACTTCCACAGTCTATTTTTGTTGTTATAATGACACTGGTCAGTGAAGCTCAGAGGAAATCAGTCATCAAGATGCATGGTGCTGAAACAGTATTTCTGCTGTGATGGGGATTGCATTAATGCCTTTGGAGATTTCTTGCTGTTGTCACTGCTGCATCCGCACCATAATGCAGAACCACCTAAATTGAACCAAGAGGCAAAATTTGGAGCTATGTAACTAAGTTAACAAAGAAAAATTTCTTGGGACATTAATTTTAACTCATGCTGGAACAGTCAAAGTGACCCTGAGTATGTTCTGCTGGGATGTCTGGCATCTGTTATCTTACTCTAATGCACAGGATTTTCTTCCTCCATTTCCTCACTAGCAAAAGTAGCCTGGAATCTGTGAAACTTTAACATTTTGGAGATACAGAACAACAACAAAATAACCAAGATTTGGAAATCAAATTCTTTTCAATGGTCACGTATGATGAGATTGGTGTTTGGATAAAGGGTCCACCCAAACTGACCACCTACAACCAGTCTTGCACAGCTATTTCATAACTTCTCTCTTTTGCCTTCTTTCTCAGGCAGGTGCCCCTTTCCTCCACTGTTTTGAATGGCATTTTTCCAGGTGTTCTGGTGTATGTAAACCTGGTCTATGAACTGTAGCTCTGCAGTATTCACATGATATCAAACAAATTTGGTTTCTTAAACCCTACAGAAATACCCATGGTTATCTTCCAGCAATATCCTCTGCTTCCTTTATCCCTGTGGCATTTCTAAGATATTCCTCTTACTTCTAAAGCCTTCATTTGCTTAATTTCCTTTGCTTCTTTTCAGAATGGCCTGAATACAAGCTCAACCTGTGGGGGAAAATTAAGGACAAGCCCAAAGTGAAATGCTGTATCAGTTTTGCTCAGCAACCTGTGGGTAGCTTGGAGGGCCAATATAGGGGTTTTTGTGCATGTTCAGCATTTGTATTTCTGTGTGCATATGTAATAAAACTTATTGTTCCTAAGTTTTCCCTTCAGAGTTTCTACCTCAGCTAGCAAGGAACTTGTAGGAATGCAAGCAAACCCTAGTTCTTTAAACTGGTAGTCTCTACTGCTTATTTGCAATTGTAGTTGGTTTTAATTTTTTTTTTATTAGTTCCACAGTGGATTTATTCAGATGGCACACCGTGTACTTGGCATGAATGCCTATCAGGATGGACAGCATAAACGCAATTAGTCTTTAATAATGCTGAGGAAATAAAACGGAACTGATATTTGAAAATTCTTGTTTTAGCAGAGAGAATTGGTTCTTTCCTTCCTTTTTAAGAGGTAACAGTAAGACCCTTATGATATTTGAGACTGCAAATGGCAAGTTCTGCTGTTTTCTTTCTCAATTTTTTTAAAGTTGATTATTTTTTTACCTGAAACCAAATTTGTCAGCTTTGGATACCTTGTTAACATAAAATTTAAACAACAACAACTTGTAAATTGTAAAATTTATGAAAATAAAAATAAATTAATATTTTATGATGCATCCATAAAGAGAGACTTAATTGTTCATATATTATTTAGGAACCTTGGGGAGCAATTTATCTTGTTTTTACCTTTCAGAACAGCCCCTGAGAGCTGTGGTGCAGAGGCACCTCCTTGAGCAGGAAGGGCTAGCGTTCCTTCTTCCTAGGGGCTCATTTACTCTGCGGTCAGACATGGGTAGGGAATGAGCCCTCTGGCAGTGCCAGGGCTCCCTTCCCACTGCAGGCCTTCTCCTGCTGTCCTTGGCATGGGCTCAGGCACAGTCAGACTCAGGCCAGAGGTGTCGGGGCCACCTCTCCACTGCAGTAGCGTCAAAATTGTTCTGTCCTCATGAGCAACCCTTCTGTGTCCCTTTGGCCTTCCTTGCTGAGGTTAGAGATAGAGTCTGAGGGGAGACCTTTGTGTTGCAGAGGAAGTAAATTGCAAAATCTGTTAGAAGCCTTTCAATCCATGGTTAGTTTGGTTTATGTCTCAGTGTGCATGTATAGAGGCACTCTATGCCTACTGTGTGTAATATGTATGAAAGGGTTGCACTAGAAGTAAGTAGTTTTCTTTTGGATTCATAAAAGCCATTCTTCCCTTTCAGTTGCATTAAGAATATTTTTATTTCTTTTTCTTTATTTCCCCCCTCCCACAGTCTATTAATGGAGAAGATCTGGGTAGAAATGGTAGATGAAACCTCTTCTTTTCCTTGGGAAATCAGAGAACAGGACTTGGCAATGACTGTCAACATAGAATAGAATAGAAATAGAATAGAAAATGTTTCCATGTTCCACTAGCAGACAAGTACTTAAAGAGGCTTCTCCTTAGTGAGTGTTGTTGCAGGCAATAATGTGAGGTGTAAAAGTCACTTTGCCAGAGATCAACTTTTGATAAATATATTTTAATTTCTTTATTGAGTTTTAAAGTATAACAACCACTGCTGAATAGGTACAACTGAATACATGTTAAATAGCCTTCAACTCTTCACATTTGTATTGAACATCATCTCCAGGAGTGACATTTCATGTTACCATGGAAACAAATTTGACATTTCAAAAATACATTTATTCCTGGGTCACTAAGATAGGAATTCTGAAAGAAAAAAAGGTCAGAAGATTTGCCTGTCTGAGAGATATTCTACAGTTTGCTGTACTCCTTTGGAGGAAAGAAATATGTGGTATCGTTGTAAAATAGCACGCTCCAGCTTGATCCAGTTTGAAAATATTTTGACAAGATGGTGGCAGTGTTACAGGTCAATAAAGCGTGTCTCAGTCGCTGAGATTTGGAAAGTGATTAAAACTGTTTCTTGGATCAAGACCTTTTCTGGATCAATCCTTCTTCCTAAGGACTTTCAGTCATGGCTTTCATAATCCCAGTAGCTGTTCTCTACTTTGTAATTTCTCCTGGTAGAAAATATTCAAAAGATTGATATTAAGATTTTATTTCATACTCAGGAAAAAAACACTGCTTTCTTTAATAGGAATTATGCCAAAGTTTTATCCCAGATAATGCATTTCATAGAAAGTAGGAAATTGAAGAATCAGTGCTAAGGTTTGGTACTGAAGAATATGTATTTAGAAAAGAATTATGTAATTTAGATAGTATTTTATTAAGATGGTTCAAATGTTGATTTTGAATGCTTTGGTGTAAGTCTGTAGTAATATGTTGTAAAATGAGGGTGGTAAAGTGAAAATACTGATCATATAAAGTGAAATACCATTTTTTCAAGAGGTCTCCCTTTTACATGGAGTCACAGAAAAGTAATCATGATTGCAGAGTGAGTTATGGCCTGCAGTGAGATCTTTGTCATTTGTACTAGCAAGTAACTTGTTTGAGCAAGGAAAAAGGTGACGGTTGAGGGAATATGATTTAGGAGAGTGCAGCTCACTTAATGCTACTGAGCAACCGGCACAAATATCTATGTTCTGAGGTGTGCTCACACCTGCCCCTGGTGCTGAGCTGGAGCTGGCTGGAAAGGAGTCAGCTCTGCTCTGTGTGCCCTGGGTACTCCTGCTCCCCGTGACACTTCCTTAGGAGGGAGGGCTGGTCAGCTTGCAGCCAGAGCTGGCTTGTGTCTGGCCAGGTCACCAGGCATCTGCCTGCACTCTTCTCTGTACACATACATCCTCAGGGGCTCAACATACGTGTTTCATTAGGCAAAGAAATAGTTTTGGGGTGAGTGTGCTCTGCTCTTCTTTTGCCACTTTGTCCCACAAGTATGTTTTCAGAGCATGGGGAAAGGAAGAATCATTTGACTCAAAGCCATTTCAGAAGCAGCATTAATTACCATGCTGAGCTGAATTGTCATTGTGGTGTGTGGGGACTGGGGAGGAGTTCCTCCCATTAATATCAATGGACTAGTCCTGTGATGAAACCCTCAAGGACCACACAGAAAACTGACCTACTTAGGTATTAACACTGCTGTTGCTAGACTTGTACCTGCCTTTGAATGCAACAAGCGTTATTAAACTAAAACCATCTCATTATTTTGTAGAAGAGGAAAAACTGTCTGCATAAACTCCTGCCCCTGATCCCCAGGGAGGAGGGTATGGGTAAACAAGAGAATTTTTCTAATGGCCTTCTCTTTTCCTCCTGGTTTTTATGGTGAATGCAGCCCAGGCAGAGTTGTGTTCCTCTTTGCATCTGGACTTGCAGGAAATCAAACTGCACCAGCAGTTTGCCTATTCAAAGTAAAACGTAATTGGAAAATGTGCACTATATATATATATATATATATATATATATATATATATACACACACATATAAATCACAGGAGGTGCAGTGTGTGTGTATGTGTTACAGCTAGATTGTAGTCACTGTGCCACTCATGCTGAGCCTATATTCTCTGTTCATGGTGCAGGGGGAATAGGTCTTTGTTTTCTGGGGGCTCCTTCTAAGCACCTCCTTTTTATTCAGAAAGTAAGGTGTTAAATACTTGCAAATGCCCCAGCTGTGCAGGCAAACATGGTGGCTTGCAACTTTCATTCAGTTGTATCTTGTATGACCTTGGACATTAGAGACTGTTTCCTGAGAGTGGACAGTTTTCCAGGACACAGGGGTTATCCACCCTCTCCAATGGCTCACCTACAGCTAGGACAGGTGGGAGGACGTTGGTTTCAACGTTGCTTCACACACAATGTAAATGCTACTGAGGCAGGAGATTAACACCTCTGTTTGTGATGTTGAGCAAAGCCAAGGCAGATTTTAATGTGAAGACACTAGTTAGTATTTTAAATAAAGCCTAACTAACTGCAAAGCTAATAGGAATATTTCTGTGGTATTGGCAGCTTTGAAGTAAGCTGTGACAGTCTAGTACAACTCCTTCAGGTTCCCTGGAGCACTCCCAAACTGAGTTTGGCTCATTCAGCATGGTATGCATAGGACTGCAACCCCTGAATTATTAACAGAATTGTAATCTACATGCACATGGGATGCAGTCAGAGCTGGAATCTCCAGCTGGACCCCTGACAAAAAGGCAATCCCTCATAGTCTGTCCCCTGGCCCTTCAGAACAAGGAGCTTTTGTGAAGGGGCACCTTCATCTCCCTTATGTCCATGTTGCTGAGACTGCCCATCCCTGCAGGAAGGATGTGCTCACATGAGATAGCACACAAGAAAGGACAGCCCTAAACCAGTAGCCTGGGAGGAAGATGGCTTGAGCCTCTGAACATATGTGAATGTGCATGGCTTGAGCCTCTGAACATATGTGAATGTGCATGGCACACTTTGTAGAAGCACAAGCTATAATCTCGTGGGAGTTATCAAACCCCAACTGACCTCTTGGTATGCTCACTACTCTATTTCAGTATGAAGACATGCTCACTGTGATCTACTGTGATTTGCTCTGAATTAATTCCAGTTTGAATTAAAGCTGATCTTTGAGGGGTAGACTGTCAAGAAACACAGTCACATCACTGTTCCCTGCTTAATTCCATGCTGTCTGCTGTTAACTAACTGCATCAATTAGTACTTTGTTTCTATTTCACACTTTCCAAATCTTTTTGGTTATTTTTATAATTCTCCTAAAAAACTGTTCAGTTCTTCAACACCTTCAGTCAGGACACCAGATAGCACACAGCAATCCAGCAGCAGTTACAGCTGGTCCAAAATAGTGGGTACCTCAGGGTTCCTGCTTCTCCTGGTGATGCCCCTGCTTCTGAATAGAGGAGGATGTTCATTCTTCTGTCTTCATCCTCACTCTGAGAGTTCCTGTGCAGATGATTGTCTGCCAAGATGCTGTAATTATCTCTTAGAGTCAAAGGTGTAGCCTTCTCCTCATGCCCAGGAAGTAGAGCTCACTTGTTTGTTGGTATTTGCATCCCATTTACAAAGCAATCCAGGTTAGTCTTTCCCTTATTTACCCCTCTTTCACTTGTATCATCAATGTCCTTTATCACTAATGACAGATTTTCTACCAGGCCACTGAAAAGCAGAGCGTAGGGTTGAAAACCATTAGGGCCACATCTGCTCAGTGAGATCTTCCTTTCCATATATTGTGATTTGTCAGCTCATCATTCTTAAAGCATTAATATGTGCCAAGCTGACTTTTTTTGTGTGTTGTGCTGGTATCTTAATCAAAATGTCATGCAGTCCACTGTCTTCATAGAAATAGATATCTATTACCTCAGTACTATTACATTTATTGTCAACAGTAATTTTATTTAGAGAAAAGATGTCAAATTAGTTTGAGGAGCTCTGTTTTCCATAAACCTTTGCTGCTCAGTATTAGTTATATTACCTTCCTTTAATTTTTAATTGATTGAATCCTGCGTCTGCTCTTCTATTATTCTACCTGGGATGATTCTTTTTCTGTCAGTTAGTATCTGCTTGGGCCATTCCATTTTTCTTCCCCAAGCATTGTCTTGACATTGGTTTTGTTTAATTGACTTGGTTCTGTCCCAATATCCAAAAAGGTCCTGAAAACTAGCTTTAGTTTTTCAAAGAGCCTTGATCTTTACTTTGAAAATTCACAAGTGAGAATTTTTCACATTAACTTGGTCTAAAAAATTTAACCTTAGCAGCTCCTTGACTTTTTTCCCCTTTGTTTAGAATCTAAATACGTATTTGCCAGTTAAATATTTTCTGAGTAATTTTGATAGGTCTATCTACTGTTCCCAGATAGTGATGTTTAATGAATTTTTTTGCAATACAACTAGAATTCTCTATTGTCCTCCTTGTATATTCTCTTGTGTACTTACAATTTTTCTATAGTTCCTAGTTTTTTATTTTTATTTCTTGCTTACCACTTTTTTTTTGTACATTTCTATTTTGGTGTGTGCATGTGTTTCATTTATTCTGGTTGCTGTGACTTCCCCTGAACCAGGTTGAGTTCCTAACTGAATATGGTCTTTTTTTGTTGATTGTGGCTTTTGGGCATCTAGTACTATGTTCTTAAGTAGCTCCCAGTTATCATTCATGTTTTTCTATTTAAATTCATTTTCCTAACTGATTTGGTCCATAATTGTTTTCAGCTTTGTAAAATTGTCTTCCTAAACTGCCATGTGTATAACTTACTAGTTTGGACTTTATTCTGTTTGCATATATATGCAATCAAGTCACAATCACTTGCATGTAAGCTACCACTGATTTTTAGTTTGGTGATCAGTTCTTCTTTATCTGTCAAAATGAGATCTGGTATAGAATTCCCCCCTGCTGGATTTGATTTTTATTGAGTTAGGAAATTGCCAACTATAATTTTTTGAAATGCCTAGGATATTTCATTACACAAGACCCCCAGTGTGTTCCTCAGGTTGGTGTACTTCATAGCAGTGTGCACATGTCTACACACACACGCCTGTATATAGGTAAAAAATATAATTTGACTTTCCATAAGATTATGAATTTCTGAAAGAGCTTAGGTTGAATTTTAAAAATACTCCAACAGCTAGAATTCCATTTCTGCTTTGTTTGTAGGCTGTTTTGGGTTTTGTAAGGATCACAGTGATTTGAACAGCTACACAAAATCTGAAAATGCAGAAATCCTCCAACCTGTTTGTGACTTCATACAAATAGATAACACTGGTGCAATTTCATCATGTACAATTGGCAAATTCTTATTTATATCTTAAAATAAGAAAAAGCCCAAAACTGTCTCTGCAGTCCAGAGAGGGCAGGAATCATTCAGGTGTGCCAGCAGAAGCCACCAGTGCCATGTGGCTGCTCTAAGGCACTGCACAGCAAGAGTTGTCACCGTCAGATGGCTTCCCATGGGTCAAAGATTCTTCTCTTAAACTATTTGGCAAACACATCTGTGTAATACTCAAGCTTCAGCTGACTCACAAATAGAAGCTCTGCTTGTGAATTGAGTTGCATAGAAAAAAATCCCAGGGAATCTGTTAGTGACCCTTATTACAAACTATCACAGATAAGTAAACTACTCAGCTAAGAGTACACCCTAGACTCCATTCATATGATGTAATGCAAAGAGACTGTTTGTACTCAGGGGAAGGAAGATCAACTGCTGGTAAGGTCTGAGAACTTATGCTCATCTGTCTGACTGACAGTACTACTGGGCCATTAATTTCTCCTGTGTTCAGAGTGCCTGGTTTAACTATAAAAAAAAATTTCCTTGTTCTTCTCAGGAACACTTCTAGAATACTTTTAGAATAGCTTTTAGCTGAAATGTTTAGCAAAAATTCTGCCTGTTTTGTAGGTCACGGAAGTTCCCAATAGCTATTCTTGAAAGAACTTTCTGTATCTCACCTTGTCCTGGCCACCTGCCTCCCACTCTAGTCCTGGAATCCTCAGCTTCCTCAGTAAGCTCCTATTACTCTGCCCTTGGGGATGGGGCACAACCTCCTCCCTGGGCCAGCAGTGGCACCTGGAGAAGTTCCCGGTGTGAGGGATGCCCTTCTCTCTTTTCCCTGGCTAATGAGCACCCTGTGCTGCCAGGAGTTGCTGGAGGGAAATTCTCTGAGCTGCCTGGTGTACAGAGGTGAGAGGCACTCGCGTGCCAAGCCATTTGCCTTAAACACACATTCCAGCACCTTCGCTGACCTCTTAATGGCTCACTTAGTGGAGGACTCAGGGCTTATGAATGAGTGTGTTTGACAGTTCCCCTGTGCCTAGAGATTCAGCCATGGTTCAGGCTCGTTTTCCTGCACCAAACAGGAGAAGTACACTAGGGTTTTTGGGAAAAGCACAAACAAACAAAAACCTAACCAAAAAAACCCCACAACTCCTCAACAAGAACAATGACAACAAAAAAATCTACTCCACCAAACCCTAAGTAAACCAACAAAAACACCAACTACCTAGAGAAACACATGCAGAAGAAATTTGTCAGGGTGGATGGAAGTACAAGGGTAGTTCTGTCAGTCCCCCAGTATCACATATCAGAAGTAGAAACTGCTTCTGTTTCTTTGGCTCCTGGGGCTCAGAACTGTTGCCATACTCTGAGCATGCTAGTTTTGACAGCACAAGAAAGGTCAAGATCTGTCAAATTACTTTTGCAGGCAGGGGAGAGCTTTGGCTTCTGCAGTTGAAAGTGTTTCCTCAGCCAGAAGGTCTTTTACTGGGACAGTGTCTGCAAAGAAAGAGGTAGCAGCAGTGGTGTGACTGAGAGGATGCAAAAAACACCAAAGGTGACATAGGTGAAGAGACATCAATGGACAAAGTGTACTGATTTGGAGACACAGCAAATACAGGTTAGGAAGGCAGGCTGGGAATACCTAAAGCATCACACCAACAGTCTCTGCCAGGACCGACCTCAGTGTCAACATGTTTGTGTCTTTTTGCAGGTTTTTTGTAAAGTCAGCTATTTCCTATGAAAATACTTTTTGTCCACAGCAGGAGAGAGGAAAGACCAGGAATTTCTTTAGGTTAAAATGTTGGAATGCTTCACGACTGCTGTTAGCTTTGGTGAAAAACCCCTCCTATTCTTTGCTCTTTTACTTTGTGTCTCCCCTTTTTCAAAGAAAAGGCAGCTACTAAAAGGCCTGTTTATTAACTTTTCAAATAAGAATCTGGCAATGTCCTGGAGTCTTCAGTGTAATCACAGCCCTGTTTACCTCCAGCATGCAATTTTTTCATTGCAGGACTGAAGTGCAGCCACATAATCATCAAGGAACTGATAGGACCTACTTCAGAGTGTACCAAAGTAGGGTTACTGCTCCCTGCACTGGCTGGGCAGGAGCTGAAGCCTCCTTCTGCTGGGATGGGTGAGCCAGGCCAGGAATAGCCTTTGCTGGGGCAGAGATCCTCTGCCTTTCTGCTGTGTGTCTCACCCTTAGGAAGGAAGGGCTTTGAACAGTGATGAGTTGCTCATGCTGGCTGTTGAAAGTGGATTCCCAAGTTCAGCTGAGAAATGGACAATGTGGGATTTGCAGAAGGCTCTCTCTTATTCCCTAAAGCTCAAGTGTCTGCTTAGTACAGCTCAAGTGCCTACTTCTTCACATTTCTGCTTACCTCTGATGGCACTGCCTTCCCTGCTGCCCACTGCCCAGAGGAGCAGCGGCCTTGTGTGGCATCATGAGCTCACCTTAACTGCAGGGTCATAGCTCTCAGCTCCAAGATGAGCATTTTTCTCCACTGGCAGCTGCTCCTGGACTGCTGGCCCCCGTTGCTTCTTAAGCTTTTGTTTAGAACTTGGACAGTTTTTCATCTTTGTTCTAGCACTGGTGCAGCTCCAGAGAAAGTAACAGTGGTGGAAACAATGGCTTATTCATTTTTATCACTCCTTCCTATAGCTGTGTGGTGTTATCCTTAATTTTTGCCTGCAGGCAAGGTAAAATGCTTCAAGGCCAGCTCTGAGAAGAGCCAAAAGGGTTGTGCTGTGCTTGGTGTCTAGAGAAGCTCAGTCTGCAGATGTGTTTCCCACTCTGGTGCTGCTCTCCAGCTGGCATGAGGCAGCCTGATTCAGTCAGAAGAAGCCTATGACACACTGCCCAAACCCAGGCCAGGGTGGCCAGGTTGAGAGGTTGTGCTCTTTCTGCCCAAAACCCTTCTGGGAAGGAGGTGGCTGTGCCAGGGATTGGATGGAGGCCTCTGTTGTGAGATAAGGAAGGGAAACAAACTCTTTTTCCCATCACTTGCTTGAATGCAAGGGAAAGGAAGATGCAACCCTAACAGGCTGATCCTTCTGCCAAAGCTAGTGGATTCCTTCCATGGGAAGGAGCTACCTCATATCCTGGGGTCTAAATAATCAACTGAAAAGTCAGGCAAGTCTAAGGAAGTGATCTGGTCACAGTCCATACTTGCATATATGATCATCCCAGGTGTTTTTTAGGGGATGGCAGTATTTTCCATTAAACGTATTAACTAGAGAAGGGCAAAAGGATAAGTAAAACCCAAAACACTTTTGCAATGTTTCTGGTGAAAGAACAGATAAATAAAAAGAGGTTCAGGACAACCTTTAGATGGATCTAAGTAAAACTGGGAGCATGATGCTCTCCTTGTTGGCAAATTGCAGGTGATAGGCCACCCGTAGCCCTTCCCATTACCAGCTACAGCTCCAAGTGAAATGTTGCTGCCTCTTTGGGGCAGCTGCATTCACCACTGGGGCACTTGCAAGGACCAGCCCAGCAATTAAATGCAGCAGTCCCTACTGCCCTGGTCTGAAGGCAGCATCTCCCAGTGGCATTAAACCCCCTTTTAGAAGGACCTGTACACTTCAAAGAAAAATGGATTTAGTAAGCCACAGGCTGTATTTAAATAAACCTTGCTTAAATTGTTGTTTTTAATTGGGGGGAGAAGTGGGGCAGAACAAAAACAACCTGACATAATAAAAATTAAAGGATTGGGTAAGCCCTGCTCTAAAGGGGCACAGGAGAGGCAAGAAAGAGGTCCATGGTTTTTAAATCCAGCTTGAAATGCAGTCCTGGATATAAAATATAAATAGGCTTTGTGTGGGTGAAGCCCTAATAGGAAATGAGTGTGTTTGCCCTCATTTGGCTGCCTGGAAAGTGGTGGCTGTGCTGGGCTCACCCTGCCCCTGCTCAGCCACATCTGGCTGGTTGTATGTGGCATTTGAATCCGAAGCCTCGGGCTTCAATGCTGCACAAACGTTTGCATTTTCCTTTTTGAGTTTTTTTTTTCAGGAGCCTTTTCAGGAGCCTCCTTCATTGCTCTTAAGCAGGGGTTTGGTGCTGCAAGCAGCATGGTCCAGACCTTTATTCACATGGGAAGAAGAGCTGTATCCAGAGTGGCTCTAGCTTCTGCTCTTTTCTTATGACAGCATTTGCAGTTTAGTGCCATGCATGGTCATATGGGATCACTTAAGAGTATATGCCTATATGGTTTTTAAGAGTATGCTCATGGTGTTACTTCCTACACTCATTTGTGTAGGGATCAAGTAAGTTTAATTATCTCTTGGTGCCTCTGTGCTCTTCCTGCCTGTAAAGCTAACCTGTGAGCCATTTTCATCTCCTCAGGTGGATCTGGTAACTTGTCCTTCTGTCTATTTTGATGTTTTGTGGAAGCTATAAGGTTATTCTGGTTCATAAACCCAGTTTAATAATAAAATATCGACTTGGTAATTCAAATACGCTCTTTTTTGTGCTATAGAAATTCTCCTTGAAACAAGTCTCTTCCTGTCATTGTTGCTATAGATCACAAGGATTTACAGCCCTGGGTTCATTTATACTGCCTGCCCATTTTTCCAGACACTCATCCTAACTGATGGCAGGGAGGCTGCTTAGGAGAGAAAAATGAACAGAAAGGCCTCCAAATATGAGTGGGCTGTGAGAGGTTCCCTTTCCCCATCACTGACTGGGACACTGGGCACAGAGAGGAAGTTCTGTGGAAATGGGAAGGACCTTGGTGCTTCAGCGAGGAGGATTTAGAGATTTGCTGGGAAATCTTGGTGTGGACTTGGAGAGATCCAGTTCAGACAGCTGGGCCATGATAACATGGCTGCCTCTGAACTTCATTTCACACCTCCCCTTTTACAGTAAGATGCTGCCAAAAGAGACATTTTTGGTGGTTGTGCTCTGCCCCCCAAGGCCCAGCCGTCAGCGACCCAGCAACCAGCTCCAGCAAAGGGAGGATGCTGTGGGTCTCCTCTCTTTGGTGTGTCTGCAACAGCAGGTGAGCCAAGTGGACAGGTCCCAGCTGGCTCAGCCTGACACAGGTCTGAAAGGTTTAAACCAACCTGGCCTGTGCCAAAGGAGCAACAGACCCTGAGCATGATTATTTTGCCCTCGTGTCTGAATATAGACAAGCAAAACCTCCTTACAGTTCTATAGAGTTGCTCTCTGTGTTAGTAAGCCAAATTCAAGAAATCCTGAGTTCTTCTTTCTGTCCTTCAACTTATGGGTTTTTTTTTTGTTTTCCACTAAATGTTTCTTTGATGCTGCTTCAAAACATGTGGGAACCATTTTTTTCCTACTGCCTACCACCTTGTAATTTGCACTTTAGCAGCGTTGTTCCTACCAATCGTTTTTGGAACGATCTCTTTCTGTTAACTTTCTGTTAACTGTTCTTTTTTGAGAAGAAAACTCATTGGGAGATTTCCTAAGCCCCATTTATTTAAATCACAAATCCTGGTCACTATGGGAGCTGCATCTATTTCTTTGATGAAATGGTAAACTAGGACTGTGGCCAACACCTATAAAAGTGGCATTAGTAGAGTTGTAAGAGTCTAATGGCTGTGAGTTTAAACGCCACGTATGATGCAGTAAATTTTACAATCCACATTTTCAGTGTAAAAATGGAAATGAGATACAATAAGCAGCTCCCCCAAGGTAGCAGTATAAAATCTACAGTAAATTCTTATAGCACTACAGAAGAAAAATCACTGCTAGTTGCTAGCTACTGTACTGGGAGGAGCTTCCTGCTCACCTAACTTGGGGTTATCTCTCTGCATTTCTGGCCCTGCTGCTTTGTAGGTTGTTGCCAAACACTGCTCTGCTACTTTTGCATAAAAAAGCACTGTCCAGAAATGTCTCTGCTCTGAAGAGCTGGAGTCAAGTCTTGTCAGAAAGAGGAGGGATGCTGTGCAACAGAGCCGAGTAGGAAATTACCTCTGAGCTTAGGCATCAGCAGAGTCTGCGGTCTCAGTGACGACCTGCAGTGGTGGTTTGGGGAAGCAGTGGTACCCCAGGGGAGGATAAGATTAGGGAGGACAAGATTAAGCTTGGCCAAATACTGTAAAAACAGTACTGGGAGATCCTTTTCTAGATTCGTTGTCATGTGGGTCCCCTTGCATAGGGGAATTTCTTTTTTACTGAACTTGTGAATAAAACGGGCTAGTGTGGGTTGGTTTCTTCCCTCTGCAAAATTGAAAACTGTTTTTTTTCCTTAGAGATGGGAATCTTTTACTGGCTATATAATAGATAGTACTGTGCTGATTGTCAGTTCAGAGAAACCTTTTCTGGTAATGACAACCTGACTGGCTTTGCAAAACAGTGTGTTAAAATATTCTGCAGGAAAGTTAGTATGCTCTTTTGGCAGCTATAAAGAAAAGTTGCTTCTGCTTGGTTTTTCCTCTGGGAAAGAAGTCGTTCTGTGTGGGATATTTTTCCTTTGTATTGTCCCTGCCACTCTCCAGGGTTTCTGGGGAATTGCTTATAGGTGCATAGACCTGAGAAGACATGTGTGAGTTGGTTCCCCACCTGCCAAGAAGTGGGGAACCGAAGGCTGCAGATGCCTGCTTTGCAGGCAGCATAGCCTGTGGTGCAAGGCTTCCCTTTCTGCCATGTCCCCTCCTGCCAACTTTTCCCACCTGCTGCCCTGTCCCACTCAGGGGGTGGTAGCACAATGTGCCTGCCCAGGTTCTCTGCAGAGATGCCCATGCTTTCCGTGTCCCAGTCTTGCATGGGCATGACAGACAGTGTGACATCTACTCCCAAATATCTAGATGAATGATTATAAAAAAGTGCTATTTTTGAAGGCATAGCAGTCGATTATGCATTTGACAGAAGGTTTTAGGAAATAGGCAATGTGGGATGTACTGGGAGGAAAAAAAAATCAATCTGTGTATTTGTCTTTTAACTAGTTGGAGACACATTGGCACATATTTTTGGCACATTAATGAATTCTGCCTTATTTAATCTCTGCTACTCTTATAATATGAATTTGTGTTCCATTTGGGTGTTAAAAATCAAAAAGTCAGAGAGTTAAGTTTCTAGAGGAAGTTATAATCACTTCAAGCTCCTGAGCTGGAATGAGGAGGCAGCCACAGTTGCTCTGAAGGAGAGCACCCAGACAAAAGGCTGGGTGGCGCAGTCTGCAGCCCGTGCCTGTAGCTGGCCGCGGCGAGCGGGCAGGGCCCGCAGCTCCCCACAACCTCCTGGCAAAGCCAGGGCTCAGCCCCGGCTCCGGCTGTGCCGGGGTGCACAGGCCAGGGAGCGCTGACAGCCTCAGCAAGCATGCTGGGGGTTGCCCTTTTTCAGAGTAAGCTTTGCCAGTTTATTTGCATCTGACTCCATCCTGCTTTAGAAGTGCGAGTGCTCTGTGCTTCTTGTCGATGACTTATTTTTTCAGTAAATGTAATTCCTTGTCTTCCTTTTTCCTTCTCACCGTACGTCCACTTCAACTTTCTTTCTTTTTTCTTCTTCAGTTTGAAGGCGTACAGAACTGCTGTGTACAAAAGATCTTAGAGTTTTAACCAAAAATGGCTTAAATAAGAAAGCATTACATCTTCCACAGAGTAAGGATCGGTTGGATTTATTTTCCCCCTACGGATGAATATTTAAGAAGACGAAAGAGGAAGATTTAGAGAAAACAGCACTGGTTTGAGCATGAGTAGCAGCAATAGAGCTGGGATGATCGGCAGTGTTCTGAGCATTCCCAGGGAAGCTCGAGAACAGCTCGGTTTAACAGTGCTCCACTTCCATGGTGTGTATGGGAGAATGGCTGGGGTCAAAGCTAACTGCAGGGGGTTAGCTGCATAACATGGGCTAACAGCACATTTTAGAGTTTAGAGTTTAAACTAAAGGTGGTCCACGTTTTTCCATAGTTTCAAAGCATTTCATGAGAGCTCGTAAAATGTTGATATTTGTGAAGTAAAAAGATGTTGATTTTTTTCCCCCTCTCCCACCATGTTTGACAAAACAATTTTATTTTGACTGTGTTCAAATAACAGGCTTTAAAAGAATGTTTACAAAGCTTGAAAAAGTGATTTTGACAAAGCCATTTTCTTTCTGTGTGAAATTGTCACTTGAATAAATATTTGATATAAAGATTCTAGAAAAACTAGTGTTAAATAGGGTTGTTTAATTCGGAGTAATTTTGTCTGGTTTCCAGTATTTTTTGTGATTCCTCGTACTGGTTTTTTATCTCCCAGCTCCCTTCCTCTACCTGTTCATTCACAATAAGGTTGACTCATAAAAGCACATACAGTTTAAATTTATTTTACAGGAAACACTGAAAATTTGGTATTTGTTTTGCCACTTTTGAGACAAAATATTTTGAAAACATTATCAACAGCAATGTTAGACACAGAAATTGTTTTTATTTTTATATTTTGTTTTCTGACTGACAACAAAGCCAAACTTCAAAATCAGATTGGATTTTTTCATGAAATGTAAATGTTGAGGTCTGGTCTGCCTTAGGGTTTTTGGGTTTTTTCCCCCTATATTTCTGAAAGAAAAGGATTTAGCAATATAGTTATGAATGATTTCATTAGTGCAAAGCTGAAGTGAAAATAGTTTATAACCTATAAGAAAATCCAAATTTTTTTCAGGCTTGGAAGGGTGAAGAGGAAGGTGTGAATTTCAGTTTCCAGCTACATACAGTGTCAAATGCAGAAATGCAGCTGATCCCCAGGCTGAACAATTTTTCATGAATGAGGAAGAAGGAGGGGAGGACACTAAGTTTTCACCACAGAAAGTGGGAATGGGGAAGATTGAAATAATGCCCATGCAGATGCTGATGCTCCAAGGGAGTACAGGGGCAGACGCTCCCCTGGGTAGAGCAGAGCAGCTGGGCAGAGGGGGGGGGTAGTTGGCCTGATGTGAGGAGGGTTTGTGCCATTCTCCCTGTGGAGTCACCTTGTCCATGGCAGGCTGGGTCCATTTCTAGTCCGACTATCGGGAGCCCGTGTGCTCCGCTTGCAGCCTCACGCACAGGCACTTAGTGATTGCATTTTATGTGAAGTCCAGCTGTCCTCATTCTTTGAAGTACCTTCTCCAGCATTAACAGATGTTCAGTATCACTTTGGTGCTGTAATCAGGTTGTCCTTGATCTTCATTGCAATGCACTGAACCTCTGTGAGTGATTCAGGGTGTGTTTGTGTATATTTTCTACCTGGTTCTCTGGAAGATCACATCATGTAGGAAGTTCACTGCAGTCCCAGGGCAGATTTGGGTGTCTGGTTGAATGCCACAACCAAACAAGGCAGAACAGCAAGTGGATGCTCTAGTTCATCACAAATGTACCCTAGGAAGAAATTAATTTTATTTGTAGAGCTATTTGGAAAAGCCTGGGTGTCTGTATGAGTTTGTCCAAATTGTTGTGCTTTCCATTTCTCACTGTTCTCTCATTTAAATTCCTCTTTATTTTGTGGTTTCTTTTTAAGGAAGGATTGATATTTCTTGAGGTTGGTCAAGTGGCACAGATCAGCTTGTTTCCAGGACACTGGTTTCAGTCTGGTCTAGATCACCAGAAACAATCATTCCATTTAATGACTATTCAGTGTATTTAAAATGAGCAAATACTCTCATCCCATTTTTCAATGGAAAATTATTTTATCAGAACTGCCTGGGAGGAAACTCCACTCCATAAACAACATCCATTGGCAATGGGAGCAGCACCTGCCTACCAGTGCCGCTACCATCTCCACTGGCACCATACTGGCAGCCTAATCACTTCTGCACCTCAAGTGCCCTATTCCTCCCACAGCAGTAAGTCTTCTCATAAAATGAGATGTACCTTTTGGCTTTTGTTTGCCTTTTACTGAGGTAGATCATGCTACTACTAAATAATGATAGATAGACGTCCTACTGCTGATAGTGAGGTGAGGGTAATGCTTTAGTGTAAACCTGGTAATAAGAAAACGATGTATTTAATTTACTGCAGTTTATTACCTATTAAATTAATGTCCCATGCATGGGGAGTGTGGTAAGTTTGTCTAAGTTGCTTGGTAGGCAGGTTTTCCTCAGTTCACATCCTGTATCATGTTACTGTAATATAGGTAATGGACAGGCACTTTCTAACAGCAATGAGCTGCCCTTGTCTTCCTTCCCTAATTCAGGTCTCTCCTGCACTCTTTTCCATGAGGTACCCGCTGCCGCGGGTCCTTGAGGGTCTGTGGTGGCTCCAGGCCAACTCCTGGCACAGTCTCAGCCCTTTTCTGCACTAACTTGCTTTTTCTAGGAAGATAGAGGTTCCTTCTAAATGTGCTGGTTTTCTTAGGATGTAGGATGAATTTTGTGAGTTGTACAAGAGAATCTGTGTTTGCTAAAACCCATCAAAGACTCGTTCCTTGCTAAACTGCAGTTCATCATTCTGTTCTGCGTGACGCCAGTGGGCTGGAGCAAACTCCTCAGCTGTCTGTATTGTCAGATGTTGGTGTTGGCTGTAATGAAGAAAATCTCATGGCTGTGGTATATTGGTGACTGTTACCTAATTCCTGCTATGAATTTATGAATTCCTGCTATGAATTACAGAAAACAGGCCCCCCCAGACTGCTTAGCTGCTGCCCAAAGGAGCTGTAGCACTGGGGCTGCAGGAGCTGGGCACCAAGACAGAAATGCAGAGGGACATGGTACCTCTATGAGGGGCTCCTTTGGGTAAAATTTTCCCTAAGGTCTTGTCCTTGAAATGCTTTGGGGCCTGAGGCTGCCAGGACCTGAAGGTGCCACTTGCTTCCTTGAGACAGGGTAGGGCAAAGTATTTTGAGAAGAAAGGGGTAGCCTGAAGCTGCTAAACAGAGATTTCGGTTGGTGTTCCCAACTCAGGCTATGCCAGCCTTGCTAGTGCAACTTATCAACAACAGAAAAGAAAGGACAGATCTGCTCTAGAGAAACCACAACTTTTTGACTGTGTCCTTAGCTCTTTACTAAGAAGGCACACCCACTCTGGCAAAGAGTATGCAGATGCTTAGTGCACTGGGGTGACTGAGCCTGTGACCCAAGGCACACTGGTACAATCTCCCACAGCAATGGACTGGGGATGGCTGCTCCATCTGGAAGCCTGGCAAAGCTGATATTACCTTTTTTTTTTTTACTCATTTTGGTCTGGAATAAAGCTCTTAGTTCTGAGACAGTTATTTGGGAGAAGTCTGTCCAATTGATAAGGTTTCTGAAAACTTATTTGGAAATTAGTTGCACATGAAAGACTCCATGTGAAAGTCCTACAGCTATAAGGTTACCCTTAGATTTTTGGTTGAGAAAGTATGGTGGTTGTCCTCTTTTGGGGTTTTCCTTCCCCCTGCTTAAAATCATCCTGTCTTTTCTGTGTAGAATTCAGAAACATTTCCTGAGACGCAGGAGCATGCAAATGAAACAAATCATTGGTTTGCCCTGGTAGCTTCAGGGCAAAAAAATGAAGGGGACAAAGGGATCAAGCAATAAATCTCCAATGAACACAAAGCTAGTAAGTCTTTAAAATCAATATTTGTTGACTGAGAGATCACAACTGCTAATCATATGGTTGTTGCCTGGCATGAGGACTGTACACCTTTACAGTTCTGAGTAGGAGCAGAGTATACCCAGAGACCTGGTCTTTGGAGACCTGGTTTCCTTTCATTTGTCATTTTAACTCTGCAGTTGCTGATTCTGTGTACTCCTGCAAGCAGTACCAAATGCTTTTGTGTTCAGCAAGAGCTCAGAGTACTAAAATGATTGCTGGTTTAGGTCCAGAGCAGGGTTTTTCACTTAAGAAGTCAGATTTTCATTTTTTGTACTCTCTGTAGAGCAGAGAGTTTATCCAGTATCTGCATGGAGAACTTCTTTAATTCTTTTTCTGTCTCAGGACTTTTTATAGTTAGGAGATCCAGTCCTTTTGCTATGTGATTTTAAGTTTGTTGCAGGGTAGTTTGTGACCAGCATCAGGGGGAGGTGTTGGAGAACTCCTTGCAATAGCCACGTAGAGAATAGGTGGCTGTATTTGCCAATCTCCACTATACTTCTGAACTGAAGTTTGTAATGTCCCTATAAGGTTTTTATCTGTAAAGTACTGACATGTACTTTCATTCTTCATTTTCAATTTATTTATCATACATATGTATGTGTGATGTCTTGAAGCATTTAAGGCACTTTACTTGTTGATCAGGCATCAGTGATTTTCTTGTACCAAGGAATTGCCTCCAAGATAAAATGTAGCTTTTAAAATACTGCCTCTGGGGAGTAATTATTCTGTTTTCATGCATGATTTGCACTGAAGTCAGTGGGAATTGCTATCATAGAACAATGAAAACGAAAACCATGGACCCTGAAGCAGGAAAATGGTTTGTCCTATGCAAGATGTCAGTAAGAAGGGCTGTTCTCGCCTTATTTCAGAATGGTCAAAATGAAAATGTTAGTTAGATTTTATATGGGCCACAAAAAATATTAATTACTCAAATGCAAGCCCAGCTTCTCCTGACAGCTGAGTTTGGTACAGTACCAGTTCCATGGGTACATTGAGCTCTTGAGGTACAAGTGAAGTGGAATGGGGATTTTCTCCTGGTGCATAACTGCCCTGGACCATCATATCTGCAACCTGCAGCTGAGAGAGAAATAGAGACCCAGCTTTTGAAACTCTGAACTGTGATCTCTTTGAGATGCAAGGTTTGTCCTGGGCAACATAGCAATATAACCCCAACAGCTGATTTAGAGAGTTGCTGTATATAAATGCAGGTGTGTGTTAGTGGAAGGTGAATTTCATAATGGGCAGCTTGGCCTGGAAAAGGTAAAGAGCATCCTCTGGTAGCCTAGAGCTTGCTCTGGCAGTATTGTGCCAGGAATGGAACTATTCCTTCTTCAAATAAAATGTCACATAAGAATATGCCTCGTCGAGTCAGATCTGTAATGGTGACAAGGGGTGTTCTCATGCAGTGGTAAGAAGCCAGTGTTTGGGACTGGAAATGTATTTAGGCTCCTCTGAAGTAGACCATTGTGTCAGTTCATGCTACAGCAATCTTTTACACAGTAGTTACTTATTATTATTATTATTTTCCAGATTGAATTAGATGCTGTACAAGCTCAGAACATAAAGATGGGTCCTGCCCAGAGAAACTTAATATGGATGTGACTGCTTAAGCTATATTTTTTTTATTATTATTTGAAAATAAATACATAACAGCTGCTGCTAGGAAGGAATAAGCCTATGAAATATCTGGCTTATATAAAAGTTAACAGTTCTTTTAAGTTAGATTCAAGTGATGGAGTGGGTGTGAAGGGGTGGGAAACTACTCAAATTGCCCACAGCCCTGGACTAACTTGGTTTTCCTGCTAATCAGATCAGCAGTGAAACTGTTAACAATGTTGACATTCACATTGTCACCATTAAGCTGCAGCCTAAACACTCCCTTTTGATTAAAGGCAGCATCTTAAATCTCTCCTCACTATTGTTGGAGCATTCCAGCAGCTTGAGCCAGCAGTCTGTCCTTACATCCTTTCTTGGAAGGTTTCCCTCCTAACCAGAGAACTAAGAGGCTTCACTGTCACTGAAAATAGCTGAGAACTTGCTTTTCTTTGTATGGGGCAGGGCACATCTTGCCAGCTGTAACTGCAATATTTTTTCCCTCCGTTGAGAGGATGTGGCTGCCTATTCTGACTTGGCTGCACACAAAGGCAATGACAGACAGGGGTTAGTTGACTTTTGCCCACAGTTCAAACGTGGGTTTAAAATTACAGGTGCAAGTTTTGCGGTTATAAATTATAGTTGCAAAAAGGCGAGGTGGCCCTGGAATAAACTGTGCCATCCTCTTTAGCAGTGGGAAACTGAACATGTATGAGGGATGTTGCTGGAGGAAAGTTAGCATCTTGTAACCACCTGTCCCACTGCAGTGGGATAGTTGGAGATAATTAAAGACAAATATATGTTCAAACAAAAGGCAGGGCTTCTCCCTCTCAACTCCTTCATCTTCATTTAATCAAAATCAGGCAACTTTTTTTTAGGAGTTTTTTCCTTTAATAGTATGGAGGAAAATGAATTTGTCCCACTGTGTGCAGCGAAGTCCAGCTAAATTCAAATCCATGCTCTGGGGACACCCATCCAGAAGAGGGTTTGAGTGGAAATATTGGCATAGCCTGGCCTGCAGTGGCAGTACTGAGCCTCATTACTGTAATCATGGAATGCATGGGAAGCTGGAGCACTGCTCTGGGTGGGGTGCAGCACTGGTAGGATTTACAGGGTGCCACATGTATTGGAAATGTGGTCATAAATGGGCATAAAAATTATCATCTTCAACTTACTTAATAAAATGAGTCAGAGTAAATATGGAAATGTAAAAATACATTCTCTGCTTGTTTTATTGAACAGAGGTTTGGCTCTAGAGCTATGGTCATTCTTTTTGTGGAAGGGTTTTTTTTTTTTTATTTTTCTCAGGATGTGAGAGTGAGGATATGTAAAAGAAAAAAAGAGGAAGGAAAAAAAAAATCAATCCATTTATATCCTTCCTGAAGAGCTTAACTGTATTGCTTTGGGCCATACCCAGTCTCTTTCTTCACTGGATATGTCTGTAAATGTTCTTCCCTCTTGTAAGCTAACCTTCCTGCTCAGAGCAGTCAGGAGCCTCCTGCCAGGCTGCTCACTGCAGGGTGGCTTCTAGAAGGCAATGGGTGAAGGAGGATGCAGGTCACAGCTACCTGAAAAATCCTGTGGGGACACATGGCTTTGGGTACTGGACAATGCTGGAGACCGTTTCCCTCTCCCCTTAACACTGTGATAAATCTGAGTGCCAGAGGAAAGGAAAAAAAACCTGGTTAGAAAGTTTGAGTGGATAAAGTTAAAAAATCTTCATAGCAAACTGCTGGATGCACTCACCTCACAGTATCTTGGTTGGTTGTGTGGCCTTATGTCTGCTAGTAGTCCCCAGAGGTTGTAAAGAAATGTTTTGTTTATGGCAGTGCTCTGTGTTAGGGCAATGACAAGGGCCAAGTCCTGTCCTCTGCAATGCCACAGGTAAGTGGCCAGGACATTCCATGGGGCAGGTGCCGGAGCCCTGGTGCTGTGACTGTGTATGATGTTATTACTAGTTGTGCCCTCCTTTGCTTTCTCAAGTCCCAATTAACTCTTTTTTGTAAAGGAAAAAAGAGGCAAATCCTTTTTTCTCATTTGTTCTAAAAGTAATGTGGTCCCAGTGGTGTCCTGAGGGGGGTTTGGCTCTCCATATGCCACTCCTGCCTTCTGTGGCATGACAGATGTGAAAGGTCCTTTCACGTTTACCATGGTGGCATGACAACAACGCGTGTCCCTGATTATCAGCACTGTGTCATTCCCAAGGTTATGGAGTGCAAATGGTTCTGTAGCCATAAAAAATTAATCTCTATGTTCTCTAGTTTGTCAGTCTGTATGTAATTTGCCACGTTCAAATTTCGGTCAGGCTGATAAAAATTAAGAATAATCCAACTGGGTTTATAATTGCTCAGTCTGCTATAACATTTAGCCAAATACAGTGTCTGCCTCCATCTCTCTATAAATTTATAAATAAGTAGATTTATTTATATGTATATATATAAATGTCTGTATAAATGTGTGTGTTTGTATATGTGTAATGAAAATTCTCCATAGTCCAAACCACCTTTGTTCAAAGATGGAAAGATACCAAGAGGATCATACTGGAGAGGCAGTAACCATGGTAGGGGGACGAGGGGAAGGAAGAAGAGGGTTATTATGAGCAACATGGATTGAAGAAAGAGATAAAGATTTTTTGTCTTTGTATATTCCAGTTTTTGTGTGTGTGTCTGCGCTATTTTGTTTGGAGTATACTGTCATGGTAGAAATAGAAGCAAAGTTCATTTACTCAGAGGAAATGAAATAAACCCACAAAGACTTAAACTAGCACAATGTAGAACATGCTGATGGCATTGACCTCCTCCTGCTTTACCTTGACAAAAAAAAAAAAAAGAAAAGGTAATGTTTTTGGAAGACAACTAGTGCTGTGACCTGCACTAATTAATCTGCCCATCAGATCTGATTAAGCACTTTCAAATCTGGCAAATTGCCACTTTTCTCAAGACATAAATGTAAATAAATATGAAGGTGGTAAATCATGGCCCTCCAGTGATACTTCTGTCAGCAGCCCCAAGCAAAGAGCAGGAGATATTGAGACTCCAAACACTCCATGCCTGATAATAAAAATGTTTTTTCTGCATGGGGATGGAGCAGAGCGCATCGCCATCTGCTCAGACCTGTCTGATGTCAGGCAGCTCATGCATCCGTCTCTCCTGCATGCAGCCCCAGTCGAGCAACAGGCTCCGGGCAGGGCAGTGCTGGTGTGGCTTTCCCATGTGTAGGTTTGAGACAGGATTCACATGCACAGGTTGGCTGCTGCTGGGAGAGCAATGAGGTGCAAAGCCAACTGAAGGGGCTGTGCTTCCCCTGGGAGGGGACTTGCAGGTGTTTTCCAGAGCTGCTTTTGCAGCCCACTGCCAGTTCCTTCACGCCCTGAGGTGAGTGAGGAGGCCGCACCCTGGGACGGCACCATGGATCACTGTCCCTTGCTCATGGGACCTTGCTCCTGCTTCCTTGCTCAGGCCTGGCCTGGCCCTGCCTCAAGTGGGAGCTGGAGCTGCACTTTAGAAGTGCCTACAATAGCACTAGTTTTTACCTCTTGGGTTATAGCCCTCTCCCTGCTTTAAGACCATCTGGTGTGACAGAGTCTTCTAAATAACATGTATTGAAATTGGTGAAATGCTTTGATTTGATCCTTTGGTCTGAACCATAAAATTATTTCCAGCATACCATTAAAAATTTAAGAGTTTGAATATCTTTATTGCAAAGGACTGAAGTCGTTCCAGGTAAGGTGATGTTATCTTCAGTTACTCACAATGTACTGCAGGTGTGGATTGATCAGTCCCACCTACTCTGCTTGTGTACATACAATAAAAAAATAACAAAATATTGATAAAAGTGGGGTCTGACTGTTCAGGAGCCCTGACCATGCCTATAAAACAATGAAGTGTCCTAAAACTTTAGAAATACCGGACTGACTTTGGATCACTTTGTTACAGGCAGTTAATTATAACAATGGGCTTCACAGTATGTAAAAAAGAAGGTTGTCAAAAGTGAAGGACAGAGGGCAGTATGTCAAAGCCCCCTTTTCTGAGTATTTAGATTTCTGAAAGCTTCTAGTATGAAACCTGTAAGATGGCTATATGTAACACCAAGCCCTGTAGCCCCTGGTGCAGTTGATGCCGTGAGAGCTGTCTGGCTTGTCCATGGGCAGTGGTTTTCCTGTGAAAGGAAAGGTGAGCTGAAGATACTGAGAAGTGGTGCTTTCAGCCCCAAAGAGGCTAGTATTGAAATCTAAGCTCTTTAAAGGCATTTAGGTCACAGTTTTCTGAGACTTGAGCGAAACAGTTTGAGGGTGGTTTAAATAAAGATCTCATATCTTCATGTACCTGAGAAACGGCCTGGTTTTCAGAGGTGCTGAACCCACACTTGACGAATGATTGATTGATTTCTTTACAGAAATCCTTTTCTTTGTGTAGCTGCCTCCGAAGTTTAATCCTGGGTTGTAGGTGGTGCGAAAGCCTGCTTTTTAGGAAAAGAAAAGGGTTTTTTTCCTCCCTCTGTATTACACAATAGCTCTGAAATGACTTTGAGAGAGAAAAGTGATTTATAGTTTTAGAAGACTATCCGAGGATGGAGTACTTTTCCCGGCTCTGATATCCACATGGAGCTTTGCTGGTACAGAAGTAGGCAGTGCCCCACAGCTTGCAGGTGGCGCTTCCTGGGCTCAGCAGGATTCTGCTTTTCCTTGGGAATGACCAGGCTTGCAAGTCTGTGTATTTCTCTTCCCCAAAAACCAGTTTGCCTCCCATAGACAGCACTCTGATTGCTGGGCAGCTTGCTGCCATCACACAAGTCCTCTTTGCAGGCAGTCTGTGCCTGTTACTAAGCTCGCTTAGGCTTGTGTTTTCTGCATCCCTCTCACAGGAGATCACACGACCTGCGCTTTCTTCTGCTGCTCCCTTTGAGCCAACAACTGAAAACTAAAATAGGGCACTGCTGAAGTAGGGAGAGCTGAAAAGCTTGCAGCAAATTTAGCTGGGTCTGCTGAGTCTGCTGCAGGGATTTACCTGCATGTCTAATTCAAGTCAATGAAGTCCCTTGGCCGTCTCAGGGGAGCAAGTGCAGCCAGAGGCCAGTGGAAGGAAGGAAGGGTCATGTGTGCCAGAGGTCAAGTGAATGGTTAGGTCGTGAAAGGGGCCTCCTTCAGAGGTGAGGCTGGACTGGGAAATGGGCTCCTGAGCCTCCTTGTGTGGTCACCATGATCTGTACCCTGTGTGATTGGCAGCTGCAGAGTGAATGACATGCGCAGTCACAGAAAATGCATACGCCTGGCAGATACCAAATTGATTTGTGGAAGCAAGTCAGTCATGCTGATCCACTTGGGAATGTAGAGATCAGGTCTGGATGAATGCTTGACAGTGAATCTTCTGTCAAGCTAGACATCGTTCTGTCATCTACTGGCCTCTGGGTTTATAGGGAGTCGGTCCTGCTTTACAGTTTAGAGCAGAACCAGGTGCCACAAGGGCTTCCAGTAGCTGTGCCATGACAGTGGAAAGGTTGGCAGCCTGGTAGAGTGTGTGGTTTGGCTTTGATAGTTACAGTAGAGAGTCCTGAGGCTTGAGAACAGCACAGCATGAGGAATTTTGCAGAAATTACAAGGTCTGTCTTTGGGTTTCCCTACTCATCCAAGGCAAGTACAGCATGTTGCGGCCATTAAACAATAATAGTTCAAGGACTTATGTTCCTAGGCTAAGCTCGATCCAAAAAAGTAGAAAAGACCTCTTCTATCTTTCACACTACTCTGTGTTTTGAGCATGCTTCTGTTCTGCATTGTATTCTGTGTAGGAGAGTGCACTGCAAGCTCTGAACAAGTGACCTGTGAACTTCCATGCCTGGCAAGTCTTTGGTTTGATGATTGTCTGTTTTCTTGAATCGTCATAAAAGGATTCCTTGGCTAGTGTACCACCTCCGCCTCCTCCTCCCATAACTTCACAATGCTCTGAGCAAATAACCTTTTCTTAAATGCAACCAGACAACAGTACCTTACACAATATGGAGATGTTTGTTGATCCATCAATTTATGGGGAAAGCGAGCCTTGAATACATCATACATCCTCTGTATAAAATATGTGTTATGGAATACAGTCTGAGGCAAAATATATTATAATCCATTAGCCTTGTGAGAATAATTTCTTTAAAGAATCTACACCAGTCTTAGCCAAACCACATAAACACCATACCTTGTGTTTTGTAAATGATTTAAGCATACTAAAGCAATTGTCCTTGGCTGTTGGTTCATGTTCTTATATGACCATGCCTTCCACACAGTTATTTAATCATAAAGGTGTTTACTAGCATTATTCTTCTTGCAACAGTTTTTAATAACATTCTTTGGGGAATACTTAAATCTTAAGAGTCTTAAATTACTAGCTTTTTTCAGACACATACATATTGGCACTTCTGTTTATGAATGCATTTTGCCATTTCATTTTTTTTTGAAATGTGGATTATAGATTACGTGAGACTTAAAAGAGAATAAGTATATGGTTTTAGCCTTAGAGCTGACAGTAAATGAAAATATATTTTCATGAACATCTAGTGTTTTTGAAGTCGGGTTGTTTTTTAATGAAAGTTAAAAGTGAATTGGTTCTCTTTCTGTTCACCCTGTTTGTTTTTAAATGATATCAATATGTTTGAGAATTTTCTGTATCTTCTCCCAGTTTAACAAGTACTACTACAATGACAGCTTAAATAGGATTTTTGATTTATGAAAGAAAACATTTATTTTCCCCATGAAACCTATGTTTTGGTGAAGTTCATTACCATTTTCTGTAAAAGCTTTAAGAATTGGACAAAACACGAGTTGGTAGAAATTTTATTTTGTATGGCACAAAAAGCCATGCTAAACATATAGATCTTCAATTCTATCAATTTCAAAGTTTCAGCTTACGATTTACATGAGTCATTTATGTAATGGTTGAAAAGAGAACAAAAATTATTAAAATTTTTTCCTTCTTTAAATGTGCATATTTTTCTTGGTCTAAAACAACAAAAAGCTTTGGGAACTCAAGAAGTAAAAAAGCAAGAGAGAAACTCTCTTCTTGTTTGCACCTGCCAAGCCACACAGAAGTCAGCAGGCTGGTATGGGTGTAAACCCAGAGAGAATGTCAATCTTTGCCTTTTCTGTTGTAGAGCTCACATGTGCTGCTCGAGAGGCAAACTGAGGATCTTAAGCCACAGGAGTCTGAATCCAGTTTTCTAAGTCTAAGTGCTCTGGCCTGTTAGACTGGGTTTGACAGGAGCCCCAGAAAGTTCTTGAATTCAGAGAATGATTTCAATGGCTAAATATTATTTTTGAGCCAAAAGTGATCTTCTGCTTGTGGAAAATTTGGTTGTATCCATGCTGTGATAGCCATTTCTGTTTTGTTGGCCTCCTCTAAAATTTGAGTTTGCTTGCCAGTTTTGGATCTGATTGGCAGATCAGACTCTAGATGCCCTCCAAAATACATGCTCACTCGTCTCTGGCTTCTTGAAATCAAGTAGTTTGTTTTTCTAACAGGAAAAAAACCTTCTCCCGATGAGATGTGCATGCAAATTAAAGTTCTAGTTCATGTATGGCTACAGACATGATTTGTACTGTGCTTGGATGGTTCATAGTCCAGGTCCATGATGGATTTGAAGAATGAAGGGAGCAATACTTAGATATTTGAGTTTGAAGCTCAAAAGATGGAGATTTTAAGGCAAAATCCCTTCTAGTTCTTCTTCTCTAAATGTTACCTTTTTCAGAAATCACAGGAGGAAAAAAATTGGTAAACTTCACAAATTCCCTTCTTTGCTTGAGGTCTCTGGTGTTCAGCCAGTCTCCTATGGTGCCTGGCCTTGAAAATTCGTAGCAGCAAGTTGGAAGTCTTACGTAGTGGTTTCTGGAAAACTTTTGAATAAGACATTTCAATTCCTTAAAGTCAAGGTAAGAGAACAGTTCTCTTAATGACCAAGTAATGCAATTCCTAAGTGATATTAAAGATGGGTGAAAATAGAAATGAGGCAGAGAGGTGGCTTTTGTTAAGTGTGTTGGTAGGGAGAGCTGCCATGTGCCTATGTCCATATCTAGAGCTGGTTCCCACGCAGAGGGTACTCTCTTTATCTCAGAAAAACAACTATGTGACAAATGGGGATATGTGAGGTTCTGTGTGGTGGGACATAAGTGCTGTCTGAGAGATGTAATGGACTGGGTTGAACTACTTGGCATGTATTATTCACTGCAGTGTAAGTTTGAGTTTTGGCACTATAGTACAGCGCAGCTTTTAGACAGTGAACAAGAGAAAAAGTGTGTCTGAATTTTTCCATGAACAGTCAAAAGCCTTTGTGTTTGAAACTCGCACAGAGATACTAATTCAGAAGAACTTTGGCATTGATTAAACAGGTCACATCTGATGTATTATGCATAAATGAGCCTAAAAAGTGCTAGTCTTCACAAATAAAGCAAATACAATGAGGTGATATACATTTCTTTCTGAAACCAGCAGTCACTTGGACTCAACAAAGAGTAATTAATACAATTTTTAAAGATACACTATATAATTCCATGAATATTTATGGCCAGGATGAAATAATGTCTTATATTGGTCTTGAACCACAATGAATAATATGATTATTTTTACTTTGCAAGAGGTCACAACAAATGTTTGAGATTTAAGCTGCCATAGCTACAAATTTAGCAGAAAGTAGGCATTTAATGATAGATTTCATTGCTGTGGTTTAGGTTTTATTTTGAATGTTTGTTTTGTCTTAAAAACACTAATGCTAAAATGTTGTCTCAAATCTTTATTTTCAAATTACTTATTATATCACCATAAATTACAGGGTGCAGTGAAAACCAGATTTAAAAGGAGGCATGCTTTACTTTCTCATATTGCTAAAAATAGTGCGATGCTTATGAAACACGAATCATCATTAAAAAAGTTCCTTTTATACAAGTGAAGTTGCTAGTGCTGAACTAGCGGCTTTCCTCCAAGTGGCACAATGGTCTGCTCCAAATTTAGGTCTATAATGGTAGAGGTTAAGTTTAGGAAGTCCGAGTAAAACTGTAATCTATAATTCTGCCACAATTACAATGTTTTCTCTCAAATGATAGTGAAGTCCCCAGGGTGAATGCTAGCAAATGCCTTGTAAAGATGTTCTTCTGGCTTTCATTGTTTTGATGCTTTTGCAATTTCAGCACACGTTCCTAGATTTGTCAGGAGACCTGGGCTGTGTCCCGGGACTGTTGGGAGGCTGTGGGCTCCGTCGGCTCTCAGCACTCAGCCAGACGCAAAGGGTGGAGCACGTAGTTGATAGAGAAGAGATGCATATGCCACGTTGACAAGATGATGGGTAAACAAAGCTTAAGGGACACTTGTTAAACTCCACATAGCCAAAAATGAATCTTTTTCATGATATTTTTAGAAGGCTTCTGCCTAGGGAAAACATTCACCTGTGTGACCTGAGGAAAAGTCTAAAGAACTGGTTGCTATTTAGCCATCAAAAAAACCATATGTGCGTCTTTTTCAGATGCCCTCATCAGTTCTTTCCTTCCAGGCATATTTTTGGAAGACTCGCACGTCTCCCTCTGTGAATCACAGTATCCTGCTGGCTTGTCAGAATGAGGTGGGACCAACACACGTAAACCCTGAACCCAAATCCTATCTAATAGGTGTGACGTGGGGGCTGCCAGCAGCCAGTGCTCCTTTGCCAGGCCACTGAGGCAACTCTGCGCTGCTGCTGCTGCTGGTTCCCTCAGCTCATGGTACAGTCTCACTGAGGGTGAACCTGAAGTATGTTGCCACTGTAACGTTGCCTCTGCCTGGGAGTAAAAAGAGCTGAGTGCCCGCCAGCATTTAAACAAAAAAAACTCCATTGTGAGCAGGATGGCTGGAGAAGCGGGGGGTAAGCATGTAGCAATCCAGTTGGGAAGCAGTGGGGCGGCGGGGCTGTCAGCCCTCAGGTTTTGGCCTAGACTGTACAGAGGTTCAAAATCAGGGGTGTTGCAGGCAGGTGTGCTGTCAGGGGAAGGCTCCCTGAGCAGCACGACGCAGTGACAGCCTGGCTGGGAGAGCTGCAGGGGGACCGAACGTGGGGTACCTGCTTGTGCTGGTCAGCAGAGGAACAGCTCTGGTGAAATGGGGTTTCTGAGCAGGCATTTAATAACGAGCTCTTGCAAGCATGCCCAAAATAAATGAAAATGTAGTGGAAATCATTCTTAGCTAACTTCACCAAAGCTTTTGGCCTAACATGCTGCAGGCGTTAGCGCAGCAAGTAGGTGGCCTGTGCTGCTGCCCATTCTCTGTCAGGAAGACAAAGAATCTGGGAGAAGCATCAATCTGTTTCTCTTCACAGGGCTGTCTCTTCCCCCCTTTGTCAGTCAAAGGTGTCAATGTCTCTCCCCTCTATCCTCCCCCCTCCCTGATTTGAGTAGTGTCAGTCATTCCTGTTTTTTTCTTTTTATTAATGATTTTGCAAGGCTATGTCATTACTGTGCTATACATTTTTATACAGATGGCACGACTGTGCATTTTAATGGCAAATCTGTTTCTCACATAACGCCTGAACTGCAAAAAGACTTTGACAGACTGGTTCAAGGAAAACAAACTGGTTTTAAATGTAGCAAAAACTAAAACAATGCCTTTTGGCTCTCCTAATCATCTGAACTCAAAGGATGATTTTATTTGAATGTCAGAAATCTTAAGAAGTGGACCAAACTTGTGTGTTGAAAGAAAGCCAGAGGAAAAGGATAGAGGTTCCTCATTCATGGGCTGCATGCTTTGTTTAGAGAAACACAGAGGATCCATCCCTGATCCTCAACCTAAATGTGTGTGACCAGAATTGCATTTGGCCTGTAACTCTGGAGACTTCTGGACCCAGCAAGCTTTTGAATTTCAGGAAGAAGTGAGGTATTAAGTTTATAAATGTGGAAAGTAGAATGCGGGGGGGGAGGGAGGGGGGGTAAAAACCCAAAAAGTGAAAAATATTTGTACGTTAAATCCACTAAAAGCAAAGAGCAGAACACATATTTGTCCATTTTTGGATAGGCCTATTTCTTCTTTGATCATCTTTGCATTTTACATCCTTTTAAGCCTATATAAGTACAAACAGTTCTCAGTGGTCCTATCATTACTTTTCTCTGAAATAACACATAAGCTTCTGTTTATGTCTCTATCCATGTATCTCCTTTAATAACCTTGCAGTTGCTGTATGGACACAGCTCACAGTAGCCTTGATCTTTTTTTGGCTTCTGCACTGGGCAGTTGAATACCTCTGGTGCTCTGCTCCAATGGATTCATTTACTTAAACTGGCTGAGCTCAGTGTAGAAATGTACTGGTATCTTACAGCTCTTGCATGTCTGAATTTTCACATCCTTAATACCCTTACTTCCTAACCTGGAAGGCCTCAACAATTCCTCCTTTTGGCACTTACAATTGTGGTGAATAAAGCTCAGTGGCTCTATTGGAAAGGAGGATGACCGGGAAAAAGGGGAGGTAGAATTCATTCTTATTAGCACTGCAAACTCAAGTATTTTCTGAGGGCCCCAAATAGCAGAAAATTCTCTCATGTCATTGGCTGTGTTCTTGTTTATGCTGACTGCAGTGAAGTGTAAGAATAGTAGTTTTCAGAAATCTATGAATGTTAGCTTCAACAACATTCGAGGGGTTAGGAAAAATGAGTAGGGGATGGAAAGCAGAGACAAACCTAGCTACTGTTATTGACATTTTAGGCTCTTGAGGCAACCTAAAGGTCCCTCTGCAGCTAAGAGGGATCACTCAGTCCCAATGGTGCTCTGAGATACTGGAAAGACAATATAATGTACAAGTATTCCCTAAATTTTCCATAGAAATCAGGATTTTCTGCTGTTGCTCATCTGCTGGAGAGATACATCAGTGTTTAGATTTTGCCCCCAGGATGTTCTCCTTTTTTGTAGCCTGACTGACTGTAAGCATGCGGGTTTTGGTAGGCCAGTGCTTCAATAACATTGCAAAAATTGAGGATGGGGAAAAGCACTTGGAGTATATGTTCCCTCTTTCTTCTTCCAGGCTTAATGTTGAGCTGGCATCAGACTGAAATCACATGATTGTTGACCACAGCTGCATTTTATATCCACTTCTGCAGCATGTGTAGAACTATAAACATAAATTACTGGAGAGTTGTTTCAAGAACAACAGTGTATATAATTAAAAGAGCATCATTTACAGCATTCTTTCATGACAAAGTGTTATGTCACTTTTGTTTCATCATAAATAAAAGGGGCGTTGGATAAATTCTTGGCATGATGAGAAAGCTGCCAAACATCAATGTGGCTTGAATTTATCACAAATTATTATTTTTATTCACTATGCTATATTTGCGTGGTGCAACTTGCTCTCCCCTCCCTAAAACTGTGGCAGGTGAAGACCATTGCACTGATGCATCAAAATCCCATTTTTTTAAAATGGCATTGTGATTTTTTTTTTCTCTGAAATATTTTTCCTTCATGAAGACAGACTTTTCCAGTACTGTTGCCTGTCTTTTTTGTAATTTGAGTGTTCTCTCAGTCTTCCATTGCTGTTAGTTTACAGCTAGTTAACTTGGACAAGGTCATAGGTAGATGTAGGCACAGGTAAGCTTTTCACACCCATCTTTAATGACACTTAACATTGCAAGATTGTAAGAGTTTAGAAAGTATCTTGCTTTCTTTTGAAATTTTCACTCCTTATTCCACTGTTCTTGTGAATGTACTTGTCCAGATGCTCAGCCATGTGAATTTGTGCTTGATGTAAAAAGATGAACACGGGGTAGAGGCTTGAGCCATGGCAGAACGCTAATTAATGACTGCCTTCCTGGCAACAAGGAGGCACAACATCTCCTACAGGGTGAGGTCTACTGGATGGGAACCACTGATTCTGAAAGGGGCTGAGAGAAGGTGGTGAGCTAAGCTGATTTCTGGTGGGCGTTTTATGGGGCTGTTGGGGACTCAAATAGTTTAGTGGAGGATCTGGAAAATTTGCAAAGGCTTCTGTCTTTATGGATCAGGATAGTAAGACTCCAATCCATCCTCTACCTGTGCCCAGAAGAGTTTATTTACTATCTATTCACTTTTTCTCCAGCAGGTAACCACTTAGTGAAATGTCCCTGAGCACATAGGTTGTGATAATTTGATGATGTTTTCTGCACATTTGATTGAGACTGTGGCTTGCTAGTTATTTCTCAGTGGAAGTGGAAGTACTTTTGCTTACTGGGGGACTGTCATAAGTCATCTGCTATTGGAGATGAAGGTATGAAAAATGAATTTCTTGGGTCAAATACCTGTGAAAATGTCCAGGCCAAGGGAATCACAGTGGGACTTCTTGCAACTCTCTCTTGAGAACTGTCCATCAGTCTGTCTCAGCACCTGCCCTAGGTGCAGCAGGGCTCCTTTCTAGACCAAATCTTGGATTTTCTCTTTTTAGAACCCAGATGGAGGGCACAGGGCTAATAAAGAGTTCTCATTCTGGGGTGTAGGCAAATGTGGTCATTGATGCTCCCCACAAACAAGGCAATAGGATCCTTTTGCTGAAGGGAAACCCCATGAGAAGATCCACATTTTGGCCATGGAATTCATTCCTGGAGTAACACTCATGGGATATCCTACTTCCTATGGCAAACGGCAGCAAAGCTGTTATTCACAAGATAAGATGTGTTTCCCCTTTCTATTAGCAGTGCATTAGGAGAACTAATTAGTGGCACCTTAGAGATTTCCCTTCTGGGAATCCAGGCTATAAATATCTTCACTGCTCAGCAAGGAGCTCTGCAGAGTGGGACTGTAGAGTAGATGCTACAGCTGGTTAAACAATGCAGCCTCTGTGTGGGTGTCTCTGTAAGATTAAGGGAAGCTATAAAGCTATTTCACTGAAAAGTAGTTGTAATTTTTCATCAAAAAAAATTTTTAATTGAAAAAAAACGGCTTTGATTTGCTGGAAAAAATTATGTGACAAGCTTCTGCTTTGGTTTAATTTTTCTCTTTTCCTTCTGTTAGAAAACCAAAATAATTTCACTTTTATCAGCAGAAAAAAAAGGAAAGGGATTGGAAGGATGTGGATAGGAAGAAAATCATGATCTTTGCACTATTTGGCTTCAGAAAGGGATTCCTACATTTCCATTTGTTTAGTAAAGATAGAAGTAAGAAATAACAAACAAAGCCTTTGTGCGGGAGAGGGGGGGAGAATGTGTATGTGTGTGTGATTTTGGGGAGTTTCACAGTGACTGACTTCAAACATTTCTTATAAGGGTGAAGGAAAGCAGAGACTTTCCTCAAAGGACATTTTCTCTGGTTTAGGCACTTCATGTTTCCATCTAGTGGATCCCAGCCTTCCCCATTGCCTGAAGGTGCAGCCTGGGCAGACTAATTTCAATCTGGGCAGCACAAATACTGCCAAACGTTCATTTTGTTCACTTTGTGTGCCTGTGTATGACTGTTAGTAAAACTTAAGGAATTTTTAACTAACTTTATGTCTAGTTGTATTAATAGAAGTGTGCAGAGAGATGAGATCTGATCCTGACTTTTAATAAATGTTAGAATGAAAAAAATTAATAAAAAAGCTGTGGTGGTCCTCAGGAGGTGACATCTATAAAATTACGACTGGCACTGGGAAGGTGGATACGGACTGCTTGTACACTGGGTTTTATTTTTGTTTCAAGAGCTGAAGGGCAACATATGTAGGTGGTGGACAGTGTTTCTTCCCACAATATGCAGTGCCTCCATGTGCTCCCTTCCCCTTCTGTGGTGCCCCTGGCAGCTGCTTGCTGCCTGTTGGATGCTGAGCTGAGGCACTTTTGATGTGACTGTGGGTGGTGAGCAGCTTGTCTTCTGCTTCTCTGAGCTTAGGAAGTCAGGGACTTAAACAATTTTCCCCTTGTTTTTTTCCCCCTTCTTCTTTCACTATTCACTAGTCCTTAGCAGTGGATTGCTTAGTTTGCTCCATGGCTGCCCTGAGAGACGTGAAGGTCCCTGATGGAGAAACTTTCACTGACTTCCTTGGAACCTCTGGTTAATTGCTGTCACCCAGGAGAGGACTGGAGAGGGGAAGAGGTATTGTCAATGGGGTATATTTAGCTGCTCAGGCAGGCTGTGCTAAGGGAACTCACAGCCCAGCTCCTCATAGCCAACAGAAAGCTCCAGTTTGTTGCTGTCTGGCATTGCTTGCAAGGAGAAACATACCTTGGTGGGAAGCTGAGGGCTTCAGATGATGTGAAACCAAAAGCTGTTCAGCAGTAGAAATGCCAGATATTTAGGGAAAAGCTTTGCTGGTATTTGAATTTCCAGACTGGAAGTGGCTGTCTTTTAGTGTGTCCAGGGTTTTGTATCTTTGCAGCTAATGAAAAATACACTATCTCCTTATTTTAGAATAATTAGTAGAGTTCTAGAAACCTTCCCCCGTTGTTGTTCACCAAAGTACAAACTTCTTAGGTCAGGAGAACTGCAGAATCCAGAGAGAATAAATGACATTAACATTTCAGCAGTTGTGTGACCCTCATGCACGCATGTTTGCTATTATTTCTAGGAGCTCCCTGATGATAAGTTTGATATAAAAAATTTAACCACAAGGAAAAAAAAAGTCTGGCGCACCGTTATGGGTTCACTAATCTCAGAAAAGCAAGGAAGTTCAGAATTCAGCTGATTTCATCAGTAGTGCTGCTTGTGCTGGTTTTCATTCGTGAAATCAGAATGTTGGAAGATGCAATTTGCCACGAGCTCTGTATTGCCCTGAACCTTAATTCTGATGGGTTTTAAAATCCTGGAAATGTAGGCCAGGAAAGACCTTGAGAGATCTTCTTGTCTGCAAGAATGTAGAATCAACCATGTGTACTCCATCTCTAGCAAGTGCTTGTCGAGGTTTTCACAAAATCTTCTAGAAAAGTGCAGCCTGCACTTCCTCTCCCACCCCCTCCCCCCATATTTCTTAATCTGTGGCCAGAAACCCAACCTGAGTCATGTTTAGACTCAAGGTGATTCATTTTTCTTGCTTGTTCTGTTAATTCCTGTGCCTTCAGTCTGGTTTTGAGCATGGTCAATTTTCCACATTAAACCACTATGTCTTTGGTATGCAAGGGAGAGCCAAGTCCTCAGAGAAAAGAGGCAAGAATGCAGTAGCAGCATGACTGAGCAAAAGTTGGAGATGTTGTCACTCACATCAGGCCAGAAATATTGTTTCTAGGCTGGGCTTCAGGCAGAGAATGAAGTTTTATGTGTGACCCATTCATTTAGATGCTGATCCTGGTGCTCCGAAAACTGGCAGGCTCCCTCCTGTTCTTCCCTTCAGCTGGTGCTGGCTGCTCCAGCCTGCAGAGCTGGGAAGCAGGGAGCAGCAGGGATCAGCTCTGCTCTGTGCAAACCCCTCCTGGGAGAGAAGACACCAGGAAAGGCCAGATGATATCAGGTTTGGCTGCCATAAAATAAACCAGTTATCCTCTGTTTCCTTCCACCTTCCTCTTGCAGCTAAATAGAACTTGAAACAAGCATTGCTCTGGTACTTCAGACCAAATATGAAAATGTTACACGTTTCACCTTCTTAGTGGAAAAAAGGGAGCGGTTGCCGAGGAGCCAAACAAATAGTTCAGCATTGACAGTATAGTCAGCTGACCACTACATGCAAAAAAATGAACAAAAAACTGGAGTGTATTGGTCAAAGCTGTGCTCATTCCCCTTTCTGAATTAGCTTCCCACAGAAATTCAAGTGGACCAAAAATTATTCATAGATGTTTCCAAGAATAATGAATAAAACCAAATTGTAAGCTGCTTGCAGGCATAGTCAGAAGGAGATCTAATTTTCCAGATTATTCAATGTGAATTATTAATTCTGCTTGACTAATGTTGAGCAGTCTCCTGGTGTTTAAGAGGAAAGACAGTCTGCTTTATCAGTTCATTGCTAATGTCCTCCTGTACTTTTCACATCACAATATATTTAACTTAGTCTGCCTTCCTGAATCAAACCAAGCACCAAGGGAGGGAGTAGAAATGCTCTGGCTTGAACAGTTCTATGGGACAGGAGCTATTGGATAACTTGACTGTTCCCAGGGGCTCTTCAGTCCACAAATGCACATGAACATATCCCTTGTAAGGCAGTGGGATGTGTGAACTTGCATGAAAAAAACCCCCATAAACAAATCACTTGTAGCTTACAATAAAACCAGCACAACAAAAGATATCCCCTGCCCCATGTTCCTCAGCTCTAATTGTTTGTTGCCTTTATGCCGTGCTCATCTCTATCAAACAGGCTTTGCTGCCTGTGGGTTGCAGGGTTTGTTTGGGTAGGGCACAGGTGGCTGGTCTGTTGGGATGAGGAGGGACTGGGGCTTAGCTTGTCTGGAAGGAAAGCCTGTTGCACTTTCAGGGTCAAATCCTACATGTTGTATAATTTTGGAGTAATTTCAGTGATTTGCTAGAGTTGCTTGGGATTTACTCTGGATTTACACCAGGATGAATTTCATCTGTTGGATAAATGGAGCTCAGAACGTCTATGCCAAAATTGAACAAAATGTTAATACTTCAGTCTCTCAAGAATGCTCACCCCAAGTGAGGAAGGAAAAAGCAAAGAATTTTTGCATTCTGGCAGGTAACTCTTCAAGAGCTAGCAAGCTGAAGGAGGTGAGAAAAAAATAACTGCACAGTGAACCAAGCCATTTTGAGTACTTTAGAACAGACCCATTTAAATGGTTTTTTTTAAATAAGGTTTGGAAAACTTAGATCTTGCTTTCCCTGCAAAGCCAAGAGGCAGTAAGATGTGGTGGTCCCTGTGTGCAGTGGGAGCAGGCAGGACAAGGGGTGCTCAGCCAGTGGAAGGTGTGGGATGGTCCAGCTGCAGTGTGGGATGGTCCAGCTGCCAGGTCTCTGGAGCCTCACTTGAGTAACAACACTTGAGCAAGTGTTTCCTGATCTTCTCTGATCTAGTTTCTGTCAGTAATGAGAAACACCACAAAAATGAATGTTTTAACAATCACCCCTTGTCATACAGAAACATTCCCCTTTGTATAGAATGATGTAGTTCAGCTGAAACAGCCTTTCCCTAACTTTCCCCCTATGCCTCCTACATGCTACAGTGTGTAGCTGGGTTTCTGTGCTTGAGCTGATTTCTAACTAAAGAACTATGCTCAAAGTAAAGGATCAATACAGGGAAGGTGTGTTTGTGCCACATCTACAGGTGATACAGTGGGACTGTCCCTGGTCTCCAGGTCAGTACCAGTTGAGTTATCACAAGATTTTGTTGGGGTTCTTTTCAAAGTAAATAAAATAGAAGATGTTTTTTGTCTCAAAAAGCTTTTTACTCATTTTCCTGTGCCCTGTCCTGCTTCTTGTTTTCAGAATACTTGATATATAGGTTGCAATCGCTTAATGACTTATAACTCAAACTTCAAAGACATCGTTCATTAATTACATTCAAAATGTCTATAACTGCTTATTTTAGATAGGAACCTTACATATTGAAGTATGCAGCATCCCTCTTCTGTAAAATACACAGTGCTGCCCATTGCATTGTATACCGTTTTTGGATATCCTTTATCAGAAGAGCCATTAATGAGACTTTCTGAGTTTCTTTCCATGGGCACATAATATGCACTATGTCTTTAATTAGCACCTTCATTCCTCTCCCCCTTCCCCCTCTCCCAGGAAAAAGCCAAACCTTCTTCACTACCAAAATGGCCTGTCAAAACCTGACAACTGAAGTTCTGCCTTGTCAATATAAAATTGTCTGTACCACTATGAATGCTGAATATTTGGGGCTGGTGCAAAATAACGCACCAGCTGCATTGTCTGTTTTCCTACTTTATTCCATTTCTGCTTAATTTTTTCAGGGCTACTGAAGGATTTCTGGACTCCCCTGAGTATTTGCTGTAGAAAACAGATCCTGTTTCCTTAGGGTCTGTGTGGAGAATTGCTCTAAGACAGTATTTGTGGATGCATATGGCAATTGACACGTGTATCCATTTCTATATGTGCTTTCCTGTGTGTATTAGTATATTCAGAAGTGCTGAGAACTCTTCTGTCAAAGGGTCCGTGAATTCAGGCATTGTTTTCCTTTCAGAAGTGGGATTTTACTGGGAATGCTGGCAGGCGCCTCACAACAGAAGGACGGGTGGGTGCAGCTACTGTATGTATCTGTTGTCACATTGGATTTTGTGCAATAAAAATAAAACCCTTGGTCAGAAGTGTCATAAAAGTTTGATTGACTTTCCTCTTTAATTGCTTATCATCTTTGAAGAGACTTCTTGGCATTTAGGAACCAGTGAATCTGTTTCCCATTTCTTCAGGCTTTATAAATACACCCTGTTTATATTAAAATGATAGACAAATATACATAAAGCTGGAAAACATGACCACAAACTCTTTTCCTCTCTCTATGCATTTAAAAAACAAAACCCTAAAGACACTTTTATTGTTGCTAAACTTTTGCCCTTGGCTGGTAGGGCCTTCTTTATATTTTAACAGATCCAGACATTCTTTTCATGTGGTCCCTGGATGTTCTATATTTTATATCTTTTGTGGCTTTATAGAAAGGGAAGAATGAGCTAGCTGCACAAACATATCTGATGGTAATTTTTTTGGTTGGGCTTTTTTTGCAAGTCAGAAGTATTGTGACGTTTCCATTTTAAAAAGAATCTTGTTTCTCCCTGCTCTGGGAAGTTGTGTTAGAGGGTTTCAGTAAGCCAATGGAAACTGAATAGATTTTGAAGTATTTTGGGGGTGGGTGCTGGAGACAGCCAGGCGAGTGCAGACACCTTCCCTTGCTTTTGCTGTCATCTCCCACCTTTGGAGATGAGGTGTGTGCTGCCTGCAGCCTGGTGCAGGGAGAGCTGAGAGCTTCCTGGTGCCTTTGGCACTAGGAGAGTACCCAGAGCCTATTGCCACAGAGGTTTAGCCCCTTTCATGTTGGTTTTCCCCTGCTTCTTGCTGTAGGGCAGCATTATCTCCTAGAGGCACTTGAATCCTGCAGATGTTAAATTCTGGGCTCTCCTGCAGGGGCAGACAGGGAAAGGTGCCTTGTCTGCACTGTACCCCTGGCTCAAGGAGCAGGTAAATGAGCTTCCCTCAGGTTGTTCAAAACAGTGGAGTGTAACCCAAAATGGGAAAGGAAATGGGAATGAGGGACCAGTGAGGTGCTCTGTGGGGCACATGGCTCTGGCAAGGCTCTGGTGGGGCCTTCTACTGTGGAGGTGGATGGTGGGAAAGGGAGAGGGGGGCAGGAGCAAAAGGAGAGGTCAGGAACTGGGTGAAGTGCCATTGACCTCACTGCACCTCTGGAGTGAGCAGAAGTCCCTGAAGCACAGAGGTGCTTGATCCTTGTGCAGGGAGATGGTCTCACCAAAGTTAAAGATACCCAAATGTGTTAGACCTATAGGGCAGTTTTGTAGGACAAGAGAAAATTTGGTTTAATAATACCAGTCTTCCAGTCAGAAGAACAGAGCTCTCAAATGATTCACTGACTAAATACAACACCCAGATATTTCTACAGTAATAAAACCCAAGTTAGAGAGATACAGAGCAGCTCAGCCATGAAATATGTGGTAGTTGTACAACAGCCAAATGAGAAAAAGTTTATCAGAAAACATTTTCAGATGTTTGCTGTCTTCTTATATAAAGCATGACTTCTGCACAGATCTGTGTCTGCACAGGGATGTGGCTGCTGTGAGCTTGGGCATGGGGCTGGAGAGGCTTGGGCAGAGAAGCAAACTCCCTGATTTTCTTTTTGAGGTGCTGCATACTTGTGTTCTAGATTCCAGGGCCTGAGAAATTATTGACATTTCCTTTTCATGGAATGCTTTTAAACAATGGGAGAAGGTGCCTCCTTTAACTGGATTTTAAAATTTAAGCTTATTTAAACAGACAGCGTAGCCAACCACATGCCCCAGTGGGCTAATTTTGATCTTTGTTATTTTCAGGGCTCCTATGCATGTTTGTTGGCCTTGTGTGGTCCGAGCTGCAGCAGTTATCATGGAGTATTAGCTTCACTCTCTATGTAGTTCCCTTTTCTTGCACAGCTTTATCCGTGTGTTTCTCCATGCAGCTGTACTGCTCTTGTAGACACAAAGGAAGCTGTTCTCTGTCAGGATTTTCTGTTATGAGTGACAAGCAGAAACATCTCTGTGACAAGCATCTTAGAGCTTTGCAGAAACAGGAAAATACATCTGGAGAACATGAATGCTTTTACTGTTAGTCTTCAGCAGTGAGAAACTCAGGCTTGTGGGATTTAAAAGGTGTATTAGGAGAAGCCTTACATACCACCTGAGGGAGATAAAGCAGAGATACACTGGACTAGGAGTAAATGTCCTCATTGGGATAATTTCTGCCACAAATTATCTCTAAGTTTTAATGTAGGAACAGGGGTTTTTACTATGGGCTGACCCCAAGCCTTATCTTTTAAAATATGTTTCCTCATTTGCTTGACCAAAGCCATGTTGTTCTGCTACCTGAAGTCTGCCTAGGTACCAGGAATTCCCTAGTGCAGGGATTTCATCCTGGAAAGGGCCTCTCATTACTTTTATACAAGGCAGCCAGGTGCCTTCTTTAGCCACCCAGCAGCCCTCACTACCAAGGGCTGTACTTATGAGTAGCTGCCTCCAGCTCTGGCTCCTGGATAAGGAGGTTTAGAGGATAAGGGGCCTCAGGGCACCACATGTGCCATTAAATGTAGGCAGCACCTAGGAGAAAGTCACACAAGTCCCTGTGTTCATAGTATGCGTGAAGCTAGGTTGGTCACCTAGAAGAAGAAGATAGATTTTGTGACTCTAGACTATTCTACATCAGTATTTTTTAAACTGTGGGCAATATATAAAGGTACTCTAGAAGATTTAAGCTGCAAGAGATGTTGGAGCATATTTGTCTTCAGCCAAGGGAATTCTGCATGGGGTTGGAGTATTGTAGAACTTATACCACAGTTCTACTCCTTCCAGAGTTCTATGTCCTAGTGAGAAGGGGAGCACAGAGATAGTTCATTGATCTGGCAACCCTAACTAGTGTTTTCATCTCACATTTTCTCTGGAAATTTGCTGTGTGCTGATGTGATACCCTTGGATATCACACACTTGGGTGTGTTTTGACGTTTTGTTGGGGATTTTTTGGTGACATTTGCGTAGGCTGTGGTGAGTCCTTCTGTATCCCACAGGGAACTATGAGGAGCAGCCTTGGACTTCTTGACCACGAGACTTGATTACTGTAATTTCATCTTCTCAGGGCATTCAGTGCAGCACCTCCCCAACTTGCAGCATGTCTGGGCTGTAAGTAACCCAGTTGTTTACTAATGGGGGCAGGAGTAGCCAGCATTTTTTGACTATACTCCATCTTTGTGGCCTTACTTGTATTTGCCTCTGGCATGCTTTCCATTAAATTTCTTTGCTGATCTCTTGTTTAAGCCTTATAAATTGTCCAATCCAATGATAAAAGAAAGTATGAATGAATTTAAATCAGTTTATCATAATGAAGACATTAGGGGAAAAAAATTAGTGATGGAGTGGAAATATTGTAGGTAGATTCTGTCAGCTCACAGCCCCATTACACTAACACAGATAACAAAAATTATATATCTCCCAGGTTGGCACTTGCAGGACAATTCAGAGAATCTGTAAGGAATAATAACTGAGCAACACCAAGTGGTTTTTGTCAATGAATAAATATTATGAGATGAAAGGTTCAGTCAGTTAGTTTATTAGGTAAAGCAACTTTAAAAAGAAACTTTGTTAGGGTTTTTTTGTAGCTCCGTTTGACTGTTATCTTTCTTTTCTGTGCTGGAGCTATGAGAGCTTCTCTGTGGCCTAGCCTCACACTTGGTTTTCACTCTAGTTAGACTATAATTTGTTTTAATCAGATATTTGGGGGGAAATCTTTCCCCAGAAAGATTTCAAAATATGCCTATCTTTGTAAAATGGCCTAGTCAAGAATATATTATTTGATTTGTTCTTTAAATCCAAAGCACTGAATGGAGACGTTCAAAACCATTTAGCATTAGGGCAACACAGTACTCATTGACATTTGCTAGCACTGAGTCTGACTGGTAACAGATCATGTTTTATATCCTAGGAAATTTGCTGTTAAAATTAGACATAAATAGAGGTGGGGTATAATTAGTTATTTCTTCCAGATGGACTAGACTGTGCTACTCAGCCAGACGATCCCAAGCAGTGCAGTGTACAGCTGCCCGCCCCCTCTCCATCCAAGCTGCCCTCTCAGGGGAACTTCCCTGGGTGCTGTCTATATTGCCCTGATCCTAGCACTGGGACCTTGCAAGGGTCTTCATAGTCCTCTGTCATCTGCACAATCCCACATGTACAATGATGAGATTTCAAAGAAAATTTTTAAACCTCACTGTAAGTGAGGTTTAGAACACACACTGCCTTCCCTGCTACACTTTTACTCCTAGTAGAGCTTTAAATGCTATCCATTAACTAATTTTTATTTCCAGGGAATCACATGGCTCCAGGATAGCAGGTTTAAGAGAAACGGAGAGTACAGGTAAACCATGGATGAAGTTGAGGGCATTTCCAGCTCTGTGTCTGGTCCTTCTCTTTGTGGAGGTGTATTGGTGATTGGGCTGTGCTTAGGTAAGGAGCAGGCAGAGGCCGTGTGCCCCACATGCCCTGGGGCAGGCATGGCACTGCAACACAGCTCATATCTGCCTGATAGGAAGCTCAGATGAATTTGTCATGGGAAATATGTCTGGATTTGAAAAGCTGAAGCCATGCTTACTACCACAGATGCTGCTGTAACTCACATTCAAGTCCCTGTCTCAGCTCTTTCACTGCCTCTGATCTTTGTCTTTCTTCTCTGTAAAAAAGACAGGAAATGTTCACAGGACCTTTGAACCCTGTTAACAAACATCAAATAGAAATAATTTTACCTCTGTCTTAAAATACCTGTATTTAGTACCTGGATCTCACTGGGAAGGTTTTATTTTTATAGTTATTTTAGAAAAAAAAATCCCATTGTGAATATAGTTATTAAATATGAAATAAAAGCTCTACTCAGCAAACAAAGGTCCATCTATGCATTTCTTTAGTCACAGGTTTTATTAGCAGTGCTAGAGGTATTTTAAAGTGTTTATTTAATCCAGCTATTCAGTAGTCTCTAGAGTCCAGGCTTCTGCTTTAGTGCTGAATCAATGCTTGGTCGAGCCTTAAACTTTATGGCTTTTGGCACAGTGTTGAAACAGAAGCTTTGATGCTTGAGACTGCTGTCTGCACAGAGCAAATATAAATTTTGATCAGTAACAGTAAGTGTTCACTATTTAAAATGCCAGTTGGCAGCCCCTAACCATCCCCCTGCCCGGAGCTGCTGGGCTGTGTGGTGGGCACAGCATGGTTAAAGGCTGCAGTGCCTTCCTGGGTGCTGCCCCAGCCCACATCCACTGTGTTGAAATAGCATTGTTGTCTGATGGCAGTTTGGGATGAAATTACTATTTCAAAATTCCTAGTGGGCAGTTCTTTTTGGTCTTGGAGAGGCTGAAGTTTACAAACCTCTCTCCTCTGAGAGAAGCTGCAGGTCAAGGTCAGGTGTGAAGAACTTTGTGCTGTGACCCAGGAGCCAAAGCTGTAACTTCTAATGTTGTCATTAAAGTATGCTTCAAGTCTGTAAGGCTTTGTCTTCTACAGTCTGGGCTGACTCTAGTGGTTTTACATGTACCCAGATCTCATTTGGATAATGTACATAGACAAGTCTCTGATACAGAGGAAAGCCAAAATCTGTAATTTCAGAGCTCCATGGCTGAGATATTTTTCACTTGGTGATCTTGTGCATTCTTCAAGGTAACATATAGTGGACAAAAGCTTAATTACAAAGACTCACTTCCATCTCCCTGGCATGGCTCTGTGGGGTACAGCCTGTGTGTGTGCCAGCTGTCCCACCCCTGCCCCAAGCCAGCACAACTGCACAAAAAGCAGTGCCATGTGCCAAGCAGAAGCAGGTTGTGGACACCCATCCTCCAGAGCACTCAGGACCCGTGTGATCTTCCCTTCCTACAACCTTGGCTTCCCTGACTCCCAGGCTGTGGCAAATGAGGAAGCATGCCCCCATGCAGTATCCTACAGTGGGGGATCCTTCCTGCCTAGCATGCAGTGATGTGAAAATTCCTATTTCAGCTTCCTTATACTGCTGGTTCTTCCTTGATTTTTCAGCTTTTATCTTCATCCCTTCCACTGGAATTGTGATTGCAACCTGGGCTGTAAGCCCTACATTGCCAGTGCTGGTTAACAGCATGTGATGGAGTAATATTGTTTCAGTACTTTGCTCATGACCCAAAGAATTCTGTTAATTTCTTCCCTTATGTATTTTTAGTGGATATGCAAAGTGTATGGTGTAATTTGGTCCTGTAGAGATTTCACTGACATACAAGTACATTATATGTCTGTCATCTGTTTTATCTCTATCTGATAATTCTTGTTAATCTTTGAGCATAATTTGGAGCATACAAGGGTATGCTCTCTTGCATGGAACCCCTGCCTCGGTTCCTGTACACCTCTCATTCAAGGCCTGCTTGTCTCCCACCTCCTGGTGTTTGTGTGTGCTGTGGCTCCTCACCATAGCAGAGTCTGTGCTGGGGAGCTGGCATTGTTTTCTCGATAATGCCAAAATGCCAAGGGTCACACTAATATTAGCCTGTGGCACTGCACAGAGCTTTTAGCAGAATCACAGCCTGTGGCACTCTGCTTCAGCCAGACATTGCCATCAGGGGCCAAAAGGGCTGTTGAGTTGGAGGGCAGAGATGGCCCCTGCTTGCTAGCAAGGACTGAATACTGCTGTGCAGAGCAAATGCCTTCCTTTCTGGTGGTGGTTAGTAGACAAACACTGAGAACTTTATTAGCGTGCTTGACAAACATTGTGAAGTTTCAAAATTGACCATACAGGGAAAAGACACTGTGTGATTTTGCTGGACTGGGACACCAGTTCCTTCAGCACATCCCACAGAACAGAACTGGGAGAGGGAGCAAGGGCTCCCTGATAATTCCAGAGAATGGTCAGAGGAGCTTATCCTAATGTTGCAAATTAAATTGCAGTCTTCTCCTGATACACTTCCAAGTCTACATTTAAGAAAAAGAAAATTAAAAAGTAAAATATGTGATAGGGGAGCACTTAACAACCCAAAGAATTCATGGCCTATCTGTAAGCCTTTAAGGGGATGTTGAGGGAAAAGAGTGGCTCCTTTCCCCTCCTGCAACAAAAGGAGCTCAGCAGCCTGTTGCCTTTCCTCAGCTGCACTGGCTCCCTGCACAGACAGTGAGAGATTTGGTGCTCTCCTTTGTCTGCTCCATGTCTGTGTGCTGGTAATGCTTAAGGGTGGGGACCCACCTGAGTGGCAGCACAGGCAAGCCCTGATCTTGGCGGGCCCCGTCTGGCACAACTATGACACCAACAGGTCGCGGTACCTGGAAATGCTCCCTGGTGTTTGTCTCACGAAGCTCCCTCCGCTCCTCCTTGGAGTGGAAGAAGTCAGAGAGCTGAGTAACCTGCTATAGCAGCATGTCGCAGCTGGATCAAGGAAACTTGGACCCCAAAGCCCTTGGCTATCTCCAGGTGCTCCCACTTGCTTGCCTCTCTGGAGTGCTGGCTGATGTGAGTGCAGTTCCAGGTTTCCAGGTTCTAGAGCGTGGCTGCCTCAGCAAAAGGGGAGGATTTCCACATCACACTCAGAGTAGCTGAGGTGGCTGAGCCCTGGTTGGGCCCACATCCACAGACTGGGAAGCTGTCTAGGGATGAATTTACCTTTTGTGCTGGCAGGAGGCTGGGCAGGGGCACAGGTGAGCTCTCTCCCTTCCTCCTCTGCTCATCTCTGCAAGTCCTTGGAACTTGATGTGAACTCCCTGCCTCCTGCCACAGGAGGAAGGGCAGATCATAGCACCCAACACTTCCAAAGCCTGGTCAGGCAGATTTTTAAACAAAGGCAAGTAATTGTCATCTTGGTGACAAATTGCATCTGATCTGATTTTGCTGGAGATAACCCTTCATTTTTATCATGTCTAAATAGGAAAGTTTAATAATATATGCTATTTGTCAATAATATATGCTTATGTGATAATGGTGGACTGATATAAAATGAAGAATTTATAATGCTGGATTAGTCTTATGAAATAGTAGTGTACCTTCATAAAGAGTCCAAAGAGCAATTATTATATGTGTTTGACTGGCACTGTAAAGTCGTTAGTTCAATCATCATTGACCAATTACTGCTTTATTGTATTTTCTTTTTATTTTTACGGTCAGAGAGTGGCATTTTTCCCACAGTCAGTCCTTGAGCACAAAGACAATAACAATTAAAAGAAATATTTTAAATTTGGATTTTATCTGCACAGAGGGACCCATCCGTCACTATAAAGATCAGTTTAGTGTGCAGCTGTATTTCAATCCAATAGCCCCCAAATACTCAATTTTCCAGAATCAGAAGTTTTAACTTTAAACATTCTTCAAAAAATGAGTAGTTTGTGTATCACAAACTAGCTTAAAATATTAGAGTTCCTTATGACCTTACACTTGTTTAAACACTGCATGTTTACAAAGAGGTGTGCGTGATAAGGTTGCATATGACACTGATTAGAGTCCAGATAAGAACGATTATTGTGGTCATTAGGGACAGACTTGGGCAGTATCCAATATTATCAGCCAAAAGAAATAGAGAAATGTAATACTGTGTGAAAATGCTTATTTATCCTGACAGAGTGCTGACCCGCAAATAGGGGTTTGGTCTGTAATTAAGCCGAAGGTATTACTTACAGTAGCGTGGTAATTGTGCCTGTCCTGAGCTGCCTGATCCAAAGCTCGGAGCGCAGGAGCAGGCTGGCCTGTGCTTAGGGCTGAGGTGCCTTGGTGACAGGCTGGGGGATGACCTTGACTTCAGCACGGTTGCATCGAGGACATGGCTTTGGATCGTGTTCAGAGCCAGGCGTGCTGTGTGAAATCCAGCTTTTGACATCTACCGCAGCGTGTGTGCCCTTAATTGTGCCTGTGTGCTGTGCTGCCTGGCTGAGGCTGCCTGGGCTCAGGGGGCAGCCATGGGCAGCCCCTTGCTGTGGCTTTCCCTTGGGTGGCCAGGTGCCCCAGGAATCTCCAGGGACAGCCTGGCTGTCTGCACATGACTATAAGGTGCTTAGCTCAAGAAAGACCCAGTGCTGCTTGGTGTCCCTAAATGAAAATAAACCCAAGCCCAGCATTTCTCTGCCTTTTCCTCCTAGCACTGCCCAGGGGGGCCACTGCTCTTGCCCTGTGCTCATGCTCAGCCCTTCCCTTCTCCCAGGAGTGCTGCTTCCCTGTGGTGCAGGGCAGGAGCTGGCTCCTTTGGGTGTGCTGCTCTCCCTTCACCCTGTTAGGAGGAGCAGCACACAGCACCACTGAACCCTCAGGTAAAAACACATAGCCTCACATACACAGCTCAGTCTGGTGGGAGCTTCAGGTGTGTTCTGAGTGGCAGCAGGTAAAACACCAACCCTTTTTTGACACCCTTCCCAGTCCAGTGGGGAATGGAGCAATGTGTGGTAGCTGCCTCATGGCTGCTGCAGGTTCAGCATTAGCAGAGCTCTGGAACAGCTTCTGGGAATGGATTTGTAAGGAGTGAGTCCATGCCCTTTTGCTGGTGTGATGGAGGCAGTGGTAACTCTCCTGGGTGAGGTCCTGAGCAGGCTGCAGCTCCCTGACAGGGCTGTGACCAGGGCTCAGCATCAGCTCACTTCTTGGGAGACCTGGTAAACCTGCCTTGTCCACCCTTGTCCTCCTCTGGAATATACTTACGTTTTGAGCTTGAGGCTAGTTTTTGAACCAGGAGAAGCTTTTAAAAGTCTATAAAAAGCCCTCTCAGGGTGGGGAGAGGCAGGAAGAGGGAGCACGTCGCAGAAATGGAAAAAGAGCCACTGAAAAATAATACATTGTACAAAGGAAGTTTCTTCTTTTTCCTTATTTCAGTTTCACTGTGGAAGTTATTTTTTATCTTGCCTGATATACATCCAAAAATTTAATTTCATTCCCAATTGGGCAAAGTATCTACAAGTCCCTCAGCACTACAGTTAACTATAATTAAATGGTGAGAAAATCAGATTAACTGAGGAGGTCAGCCAGATCTCCAGACAAAATGATTTTTTTCTCCTGTTTAGAGGTGCACCAGGCAGGCTTACAACCAAATCCATAGGTGATTCACCCTGGGGTCATCAAGCAAGTTCCTCAGTCCTCATGGTCCTGTTTTGAAATAATTTGGTTTACTTAAATGTGGAAGCAATGAGATAAACCCCCTAGTTAGAAAAGCCTGTAGAAAGCTGGTATTGTGTGTCCCCATCTGATTTCAGCTGAGTTTCTGTGCATAACCTCTGCACAGTCTCTGTCTACAGAGCCTGAATAACAAGGACATTGGAGATGAAATGCTTATCATGGCTCTTTTAGTGGGAGCCCCTGTCACAAGCATTGACAAGGCTTATGGTGGGTGAGGAATTTCTCCTTGGCTCCATTCCTGCTGCATCCAGCCTGGAAATTTGACAAGCTACACCCATCTCCTTCCCACTCCTGTCCCAATGATTTTCTCCACAGGGGTATTTTTACTAAGTCAGACCCCTCTTTTCCCTCCCCCTCACTTTATTTTCTTAAGAGACTTAATCAAAGGTAATTTGAGTTCCCATTGCTCTATCAATGGTTTTATTTAAAAGGGGCTTATCTGATTTCCATCACCAATTATGGGCTCCCATTTCTTGTTTATATCCATCTCAAATCTGACCAGGTCCCTGTTTGATTTTGGTAGGAAGTCAGGGCTTCGTACAAAGCTAAGGAGACTCTGAAGCACATTTGTTCGGGTAAAATAATATCTTGAGAATTACTTCACTTGTACTGCATGAGGAGGGGGTGGAATAGGGTGGTCCCTGCCACTTCTGTTGAAAAATAAATTCTGAAGCCAAGATAGTAAATATATTCCTGAGCCAACACAGTGGGAGGGAAATCACAGTGCCCAGGAATATTGCTATTAAGGAGACATGAGGTCAGAGGTTAATGTAACAGGAGTTGGTCTAGCCAGAAAGGTTAGGAAAGGTTGGCCTTGTAAGTACAGAGCTGTTTGATGACTTAACTATTTTGGGCAAGAAAAACATCTCTGCCCATGTTGTTGGAAGATAGCTGGCAAAAATCTGAGGTCTATTAGGGAAGTAGCTGCTAAAAACTAATGGGGCAAATTCATGCACAAGATGAGCTATCCCTGGACCATTAATGCTTTTTCCAGCTTTGACACAGCAGCTTTTAACCTGCTCCAGTGTTTTGCTGTGCTTGGTTTAAAAAATTCATTTATTTGAGGCATATGAATCCCCAGGATGGCACCATAGCTCACTCAGAGCTTTGGTAGCACATATCAAAGTATGTGGTGCCATTTCCCAAACTAATTCATCTAACATGCTCCTGGAAGAGACTGAAACCTTGCAGCCATTTCCAGCAGTGGCAGAGGGTTAGCAGAGGATCATACATTCAGGAGACTTTTGCCACTACATGGAGAGCTTTGTCTTTGCTGTTTGGACAAGCAGGTGAATATTTTTATTAGCTTGGAGGAGGGAGATGCTTTGTAGTTTTGATTTATTTTTTTTAAATTTTGCTAAGTATGAGATCTGGAAAACCCAAAAAGTAGTCAGGCTTTTCTATAATTTACCAGAGGGTGAGGTTAGTGTGAGCCTCCTTCCCCTTTGGGTTATCTCCCCAGGCCACGCTGATGCCAGTTGGGATGTTGCAGTGGAGTGCTCTGCATCCTATCCCTGCTTGCCAGGTCCTGGGGAACCCTGTGGTCTGGGCTGCCTGTCCCACTTCTGGACACACAAAATGGGCCTGAACTCTGTGTAGTGGCCACAGCAGCACAACTTCTGGATGGGCTGGAACGAGGACAGGGTGAGCTTATGCCCGCAACAAAAGGCAGTCAGGAATTCTGCATGATGAAATGCATCTTTTCCTGGGAACAAAAATGACTAGCATGGTGTTTATTCCTCTTTCCAAAGCTATGGATATTCCTCAAGTACACATGGACCCCCACTGTGTGGGGGAGAAGGAGGCAAGGCACCTGAAACCTCAGCACTTTGTGCAGCAGTCAGTTGGAAAAGCCACCTACTGTGCTTCCCTGCTGTCTGCCAAAAGCAGGATCCCCGTGGGATAACATGCAGGGGCAGCGCGTCAGCTGAGGGAAGGTACTGCAGTTTGGATGCCCCATAGACTCAGGGAGATAAATTAGGACTGGTTAAGTCTTTTTGCTGGGCCTTCTGTCCCTGAAGGGAGTGATGGAGTGAGGTATAATGTGCTTTGGGAAAGGTGCATATTTGCTGTGTAATGAGGAGCTCAATTGCCTGCAGGAGGAGTCAGGAGCATGTGGAACCAGGAATTCTTCAGGAAACTTGCAGAGATATCCCAGCAGTGTATTCCAGCCACATGCATTTGTGTCACTATGCAGAGCATCAGTGCCAGAGATCCTGTGCTGGGATTAACTGGTGATAAGAGCAATTATGAGGCATTTTGAAATGTCAGCCACATGGAACCAACGCACACAAACAAAGTATTCTTGCTCTGTCAGGCTGTATCTTAGTGGCTCTTTGCTCTCTCTTTCAACTGTTTGAGCATTTCTTGCTCAAGAAAAAAAATTGGTTGGTTTTCAGACTGCAGTGATTTATTTTCTTATGCAGGAAACCCTGAACTGAGTAAAAACTGGTGAAAAACGAAGTTCATCCCAGCCAACTATGCAAGCTCATGCTGGTGTAAGCACGGAAATATTTCAGAGGCAAGTTCCTCTGAAAATGGGTGATACGGATGTTTTGACACTCCTGTTATTTCTCTTTTGGGGGTAACGTCATGCCTCTTTCTCTGAGGACATCAGCATGGAGGTATGTCTAATTGTTTTGACTGGTATAAAATGTGGAAGAGCTGCCCTACAAAGCTGGTCTGCCCATGCCTTGATGATTGTAGAACTCACAAAAGTTTAGTATTAATCTCAATAACTGGTTGCAGACTTGATTCCCATTGGCACCTGTCTCTCATTACAAAAGGAGAAGCTCCTTCACTGGAGCTTTCCAATCCTCTGGCATTGCTGACTGCTTCTGCACAGTGATACATACTTTCCTGATAGAGCGGCCACATCACATGTGAGGTGAGGTTAGCGTTGGTCCATATTTTCCTCTCTCTTCCTATGAGCTGCACGTTGGCCTCGTTCCATCCTCCCTACTATTAAAATCTCAGCATACTTGATTTACTTTGTGCACCGCCCATGTTGGTTGTGCCTTGCCTTTCCTGCAGCGGCCTGTGTGCTTCAGCTTTGTAATAAAAGCTCTGTACAGCACACAGCAGGATCATCGGGCAGATATTGGCAGGGCAGCACATCAGTGCCAAGGCAATTAAACCCTTAAACCTGATACACTAAGCCTGACTGCAACTGACTGTCTGAGGTCCTCACCAAATATGCTCCAGAGGAGGGGGATATGAACAGAATGTGCAGAAAGGGGCCCTGCAGGAGGAGCTGGGAAGCTTTGACATCCATGCTTTTGAGTAATTACATCGGTTTGAACCGTAATGCAGAAAAGATTTTTTTAGTGCATGCATTAAGACACTACTCAAATTCTTTATGATGTGAGATTAAATTATTTCATCCCAGATAAAACTTAAGACCAGCAAAAATCCTAATGCTTGATTGTTCTGGAGGTAATATTTCAAGACTTGAATCATTCTGTTTTAAAATACCTCAAGTTTACAATGATAAATCTACGAAGCACTAAAAATCCTACTCAATCAACTCTGGTTCTTGGAATGGCATCTGCCTTTGAGCTATAAAAATAACAGATGATTTTTTGATAGCTTATCAGTTAACAGACTGCTTAGTTAGGATAGCACATTTTTATGCTAATCTTAGGGCTGTGATGAGGGAGAGAGAGAAAGAAAATCTTTAGTATTATTTTGTATCTACTTTAAGTTCAGCCTAGCTTTTGGAAAAGATCTGTCCTCTTCTAGGAATTGCCAGCCACACGGGGGTTTCAACACTTATCTGAATGGAGGTGGAATTGATTTAAACATGTTAAAATGGTAGTATATGTGGCTGTTTAATGGTGTCTCTTGTGCACCACAGAGCAGACACAGGTGGCAAGGAAAAAGGGTTCTGAGTGTTTGCTGGCATGGCTGCAGAAGTGAATCCATCAGCCCAGAACAGGCAGCATCACTGTCTTACTGAGGTTACAGGTGCCTTTATCTCTGAGAGCTGATGAGGCAGAGGGCAGGAGCAGAGATTTTCCAAACTCATGATCCTGTTCCCTGGCCTTGGCCCTGCTCCTGTGTGTATCCTCTCAGAGAAGTGGGAGGAGGCAGTCTATGCTGGTGGGACGCTTTTGGAAGGTAGCAGAATGGTTGACAATTGGGGAAGCACCTGGGCTTTTCTGTCCCAATATCAGATGTGCATGCTGTGCTCTGGTTGGAGTGTTGCAATGGAGACACAGTTCCTTCCATGTGTCTGATTTCTTGATTCCCTAGGACTGTGATTAGTTTGGAAAAAGAAAATATTGCAACAAATTTGAGGCTGATTTGGCATTTTGCTGGCATGAGTTAGAATTGACGGTGTCTCAGTGGACAGGCAGTGATACAAATTGAATCCTATTTTTGTTCACTCTGAAGATTTCTCATATTCTTTAAGCAGAAATGGTACTAATGTGGCTTGGTATCCACTACCAGTTCCTTTGAGAAATTAAGTGACAACCTAGATGGACCTTGATTGGACCTACAGTTTCACTTTTGCAGTCTTGTGTCTTTGATCTCCTATTTGAATATATTCTTTTTCTAATTTCTCTGATATGAATAGCTCAGAGGGCTTTTTTTTTAAGTAATAAATTGAATCCACATTCAGACCTGACCTTCCTTGAATTTAGGGTGAGTAGGGATAAGGTAATACTGATTTTAATCTGATGAGCCTTACTGAGGTTGTTTCCTACCCAATTCTATTTCTTTGGAATGGAGAAGAATATTTTAACTGAAAATTAGCATAAGCATTAAAAATATGTCTCATACATATATAAGTCAGCTTTCCTTATGTCTGTTCTCTATACCATGCTGACCATGACTTTTCTCTTTTATCTCATGAAGAATTTTTTCACATGTGTATAAAAGTGTCTCATAAAGCATGAAAGCTGCCTGTGGAGGTAAAGATTTTCCTTTTCTCTGATAAACATGTCAACAGCAGTCAGTCTCCTTGATCTCTCTGACAGGGACAAGTAACAAGCTAAGACTAAATGAGGAGGCATGTGAAATCTTTGTCTGCATTTGTTTCACCTGGGGATTTGTACTTTAGAGCTGGGGTAAATCAAAGTGGCACTCAGCTCTTGATGGGCCAGTAGCAACAGCGTGTTCTCAGTCAAGTTGTCCTGACAGATCCAGAGAGGAATTTTGTCATCCAATTAGCAGAAGTGGGTCCTCTTTCTCTAGATTTGATCCAAAGTCAAAATGCAAGGGATACTGGGAAATAAAAACTGAAACCTGAAGATACAAAAGGCTATTAATTACAACGTGTAGATGACAAAACTAGGCATATTTTTCCCCTTTAGGGTCAAAGCCAAAGAAAAATATTTGTTTCCCCGGTCTTGAGTGCATGTAGGAAGGAGAAAAGAATGAGACTGCCTGCTGCCTTTCCTACAGTTTGGAGGCTTCCTCAGGCTCATATTTTCCTTTTAGATGTGCCACTTGGCTCCAAGCATTGGAAGGAGGAGTGATGGTGTCTGTCTTGGTCTGCTGCAGGCCTTTGTCCTCAGGAAATCATTCAAGGTGCATTTGTAGGGGAGCAAGCCAACCCCTTCCTCATCTGAGTAGGTTGCAGTTTGTACACAGAGTGTCTGAAACAGAGAACAACTGGAATCTGTGCTTTCATGGGGCTGCCTTCTTTAAACTTGCATATTTCTTTACAGGAAACTTTTGCTGAAGACTACCTAGAGATCATTTTTATTGGTGACACAAAATTGTTAAGAAGAGTCAGTGTAACTAAAATCAAGTAATAGTGCTGTGCTGCCACAGACCCCCAAATTCTGGGTAGGAGCATTAAAAGAAAATAGACTTTCTGTGACTCTTCTTGTTTTTTATACTCTTAGGTTAAGTCAAAAGCCTGAAGAGATGAGTCTTTCAGTCACCTGCATCTTATCCAGACATACTTACCAGCTAAAAATGCTACTAAGGATAGGAGTGAGAAAGTTAAATTTTGTTTGTTTTTATTTCTGAAAGGAAGGTACTCAGGTTTCAAAATGCCTGCAATACAATGAGTCTGCGTGGCAGAGACAAGTGCTCATTAAAATGAATTTACTACAGGAGTGTACAGAACTTTATAGAGATTTCATGAAATCTAATGCTGAAAATTGATGATAGCAAATAATGAGACTTTGATTAGGCTGATGGGAATGAAAGTTCTTGGAGAGCTTGGATTAAGATTAAATGGAAACTAGCAGTACATGCTAGAGGCAATTGAGTTAAATGTCGTGATTAAGGGCTTGTGGTGACGTTTAAACATATAGCTTATTGGTTGCTGAAGTAGGTGAGCAAAACACATGCTAGTTTAACTTGCCTTCAGAAGGTTTCCAGGCATGGCTACAGCTAAACATTTTACAATTGCTGTGTGTCATTCTGATTTATAATTTCCTTCTTGCTAATGTTTCTTCAGCTTATTTTCCCCCTCTGGACTGTGCAATATCGTGCGAAAGAGGCTGTGTGGGTTTGGGTTTTGTGCATGTGTGAGTGAGAGTGAAGAGAGAGGTGTAACAGTGGCTGATTTGAGTCCTGTTTGTGCCACACACTAAGCTCCAGTGCTTACACACAGCCCCGCTGCAGGCGTGGGCTGAGGCACTCCCTGGGGTTGTGATCTCCACGGAGCTCAGCTTTCCTACCTAGGTCCTTTAATTGGGTGCAATTCTCTATGTAGGTGAGAGTGGTGTAGCAATTAGATCAGCTTAAAGGAGGCTACAGATGAGTGCAGACAAGGAGAAAGAAACTCTTCTCCTAATTCTGTACTGGGTGCATAAGAAATACCCGGGGAAAGGAGAGCAGCCCCACCCCTGTCACCCATCCTGTGATTTTCCAAGCTCCCTCAGCCAAAGTATTTTGATGGTGTTCCCAAGACTGAACAGAAAACCTAGTTGGGATGCCTAACTCTCTTGTCTTCTCCTTGTTTAGGACACATCTCTCAGGCAGAGGCAACCTTCCCATTTATGCAAAGAAAATGTGAATACTTGGGCTACTGCCCAAAGACAGGTGTTCACTTTGGAATGAATGAATTTTATTTTTTTGTCTATTAAAACCTTTCTATCTTCAATAGCTTAAATCTTAATTACGTCAGGCAGATTAATGTTAGATGTGCAAGACAAATTATTGAAGCAGCATCCTTAGTCTTCCTTGCCTGGAAAGAAATCCATGCTCAGTGGTATGGGGCACATAGAGTGGATGTTTCCATGTTTCCCATGCTGAAAGTAGCCTCTTAATACATATAATATTTACTTTCACCTCAAATACAGATCAGGGATGATGGCAAAGTTATTACTGGGTGGTCAGTCATTCTCCCCTCTCTTCTTCCAATGAATGTTGAAGTATTTTATAGAGAGCAGAACAAGTCCAAAAGGACTGAGTGCCAGCATTTTGTCTGGAATACCTGCGTTTTCGTAGTTAAGAAACATTCCCTTGGATGTTTCTTCACCTTGGCATAGGTTGATGGCCTTCCCTTAGAGCTCATTTTCACAGCAATCCATGAATTCTTAGAAAAATGAAAGACTAAAATGTTTTGGTGGGCTTTTTTTTTTTTTCTGCACAGTAAATGAAGCTTAAGAAAAGTATTTCCACATCAATGTGAATCTTTTTTGCCTTTTTTTTTTTCAATGTTGTAAGTCAAGCCACAGAGCTGATATATGTGTTATTTATGTGGTGCTATTCAAAGCCTTGTGATCTGGGGCCAGGCCATGGCCATGGTATTTAGCCTGGATGTCAAGGTGTGGATCACACCGAGGTGATTGCCAACTGCTCTGCACTGAGACATTTTGAGAGCAACGACATTTCACTCTGCAGAAAGGCAAGAAAACAAGCCATTCCCCTCTTCCCCTGCTGCAACGGTTTTTATTTTACACCACCAAGAGATGACATAAAATTTGATGAATTTCATCCTTTTTTTTTTTTTATACCCACTTGAACTACTATATAAATATTAATAGCTAAACACATTGCAAACAGGTGGGACCCGTTCTGCCTCTGGAGAGCTGCCACCACTAAGTGATATCTCAGATGGGGTGACAGAACTTTCCCATGTGGGCGCTGTCTCTCCCTGCCAGCCCCTCGGACACGCCTGGAGCTGAGAGCTCTTTGTTTTTTTTGGGCTTTCTTCTTTTTATGGTATCGCTATAACAGTTTTTCTTGGTCTTTTAACAGCTCATTCAGAAGGAGAAGGACAGGGAATTAAAAGGCATTTTTTTCATTATCTGCTCTACTTAGTAGGGTGTATCAAAGGGGGTTTGTTCCCGATGACAACAGACCCCCTGTTGTGTGTGTCTGAGGGCATCACCTCTAAACAGTAATAAAAAAGTGTTTACGTGTGAAATGTTGGGTAAATTTGGCTTCCTACCACCTCGAGGGTTCCTCTAACCTGCTTTGCAGGTACCATTAGGGGAGTGGCTGTGGGGATCTACCCTGTGTGTACTACTGGGCAAGCAATGGCCACATCTGTGATTTGTCCCTGCAGCTGGGCTCTTTGGGGCTGGATTTTGGGCAGCAGAGGGAGAAGGGTGGTTACAAGAAGCTGCAGGTTTGAAAGGAGGACTGAGAGGTGGTTGGGGACAGCGTGCACGGGGCAATGTCTGAATTATCCCATTACTCTTACTTATTCTATGATTACTTCCTCCACCCTGTTGAGTATTCCCTTTTCCACTATAAAATCTTAAAAAAGAAGTAATGCTTAGAGTTCATTTGTCACAGACTGTGCTGGGGGTCAGTTGGCTGCAGGGCTGTCTCCAGCCTGATGGAGCTGTTGGAGCAATTGCTGCTGCTTTCCCGAGGCGTGTGGAGCTTCCTTGTTTTACCTGAAGAAGTGGTGGCTTTTTTCCTGAGCAAAATCATGGGTGGAGTTCAAAGGGGTCATTTGGGTTTTGGTTTTTCTGCTCAAAATTAAGTTTCCACAAAAGCTGTCAGCACATTTTGTCTTTCAAACAATTACAAATCCAAAAATGTTGGATTTTTAAAAAAAAAAGTTTTAATTTTTCTTTAAAATGTTTTTGATGAAAAATATATTATGCTGTTCATACCATTTACTTCTTTCCTGTTAGAACTAGAGCGATGTAATGCAGTCCCAGCCAAATTTGTGAGTCTGTTAATCTGTGACTTGTAGGCTATACTGTACTTAGAATAGTTTAAATGACATATTTCAATAATTTTTAATTTATTTCTTTGCAATAATTCAGAACAGAAGAGAAGGTTGTTTCGGTTGATGGTGTTTTGTTTGGGTTTTTTCTTCCTCTGAAAAGCCTGCACAAAAATTAAAGATTCAAATTTTCCCCAGGGGCAAGAACAGAAATATTAGTGATGTGCCACTTGCTTGGTGGCACCGTGGAGGGAATGGTACAGGCATGAATCAGGGACTGCTGGCAGAGTCACTTTCCAATATGTGCAAATAAAAATGCAGGCCACATATTACATCTGGGGTCTGAAGATTTACCAAGCTGCCATAAGGCCATAAGTTTGATTGTTTGCACTTTTTGGGTTTTTTGAATGATCTAAACAGGCTGCATGAAATGCTGCCTCCATTTTTTTATTAATACATCTTTAAAACTGATTCTAGCTGGGGAGACTCCAGCATTCCTATTTAATGTTCTGATTAATGAGCATAAACAATGCTTTTAAGATATTTTTTACCTATGTATAATCAAGCCATCTAGGCACCAGTAACTGCAAATGTCACAGATTTCAATGGTCTCTTTGGGACTTTTAATCTGTTTGCTTTTATAAAGGAGGTGATTTTATTTTTACATTAAGGAAGCATTAACATCATTAAATGGGCTCCCACTTTATGATAACTGCAAATGTCACATTGATCCAGAAAGATAAGAAAATGTGCTCGTCTTTGGAACAATATCCAAGGCAAGAGCAGGCAACCCACACTATTTGCATTAAAAAACAAATTGTATAAATGCAGAAGATTGATGTGCCATCTGTTCATGTCCTTCACTTTTCTGGCTCTTCTGTGTTGAGATATTTTTATGGAATAGTTACGTTTATTATTTTGAAAATGACTCACAGGTTAAAAAAGTTTACGATGGGCAATATAAGTTGAAGATATTCATTTACAGTATCTCAGATATAAAAACTGGCATTAAAATTAACTTCCATGCCCACAAACAAACTACAGTATTCTGCAATCCATATTACCTAGATCCTAGGATCAGAGAAAAAGACTTTACTAGCAGCTCTAGCAGTTTATGATGTGAATCCTAAATATTTAATTTGTACATTGTACTTCTTGAGTAATGCAAAGGCCTTCAGAAAGCTATAAGGTCTAGAAAAGGCTGTTAGCTGGGCTTTGTAACAGGAAGGTAAATACGTGGTGCAACTTGTTTATGGCCAGATTGTTTGTTCCCCTGAAACCCTGGCATTAGCTGAGGGGCCTGCAATGAGCAGAGTGCTGAACTGTCCGAATATTTGTCAGAATGAGAAGCCCAAATCTCAGGCAACAACTACTTCAAGCTCCAGAAAGTTACCATGAGGAAAACCTGTCTTCCTCACCATGATCCCTCACCATCATCTCTGTGCCCCTCCTGCTTGCCTTACCAAGCCTCCTGCTGCCTGAGTAGTGCCCATTGGGGCAGTCCTCTGCAGGCCCAGTTTTTTGTTTTGTACCAAGCTCTGTTTGAAAGTTATCCTTGTCCCTGAGTCCTCTGGAACTGAGAACACAATGGTGGAAGGCAGAAGTGTTGCTCTGATGCCTAGAGGCTGGGAGCTGGCATATGTGGCACAGCACATGGGATGAGGGAGATGGAAGATTCCAAGGGTGAGTGAGAGCTGGGAAGGAGAGAACCCAGCTGCAGGGGCTGTTTAAAGCATCAGCTCTCCATATCTCCTGAGAATAGGGCCCATACAAGCCTTCAGAAAAGCAGGCAGGAAATGGTGCCTGGGAGAAGGGGGCTGATACTCATCATGCAGGTGGTTTCTCTGCCACTCAGCAGAGAAACCACCAACCCCATGAGGCCCTTCAAGTGTAAACCACAACACCCAGAACATTAGGCTGGATTTAATCTCCTCTCTCCTAATGTTCCTCCTGCTAAAAATGGAGTTGTTCAGAGCCTTCATGAATGAAGAAGCCTCAGGAGTCAACAAATTTGTCTGATCTCTCTCTGAACCCATTTAACTTTCCATGTTCCACAGTGAGCAGTTCCTGGGTTAGCTATGCTTTGTGTACATACATTGTTCCTGCTTTGCTGCTTGGATCCCCCTACCCAGTTGGCTTGTCTGGTGCTTTGCCCATCTTCAGTTCTTGGTTTGGAAGAAACACCGAGCCATCGGTTTCCTTGAATGATTTGTCTTCTCCATGCTTCCATAGGTTTATTCGTTTCTGATAATCTATTAGTCATTATTTGGAGCAGACCTCGTATCAGAAAAATATGCTATGAGTTAAAGTTACATGTTTTAAACCCAAGTGAAAATATTGTGTTGGACTTGGTGGAGTGCTTGATAGCTCCAGCTGAAATGAAGACACTGTCATACAGCCTGTGTTTAGTGGAACCATGGAGTTCCATGCTTTTCTGAGAGCCATGGGGGATGAAATTAGGAAGATCAAATCCATTTTTGATTGGCATAAAGCAGTAGTACACATGCCTGCATCTTCTCTCATGAACTGGTTTAGTATTTTAGTATTGGCTAATTGAAATACTTGAAAATCATTTCCGTACAATTTCAAGACATACTAAAAGTATCTCAGCCCAGAGGTGTGCTGCCAAAACCCAGCAAAGCAGGAAGCGGGTGCATGGGCAAAAGAAGTGATTAAATGTGCCCAGAAATAAAGTGAAGAGCTAATGACTCATACTCAGCATGGTTTTATAACCTGTATGCAGAGCCTGACTCATCGTGCCACCTAATCATACCCATGGGACAGGACTTGGCGAATATAAAGTTCTTCCCATCTTTTCAAGGTGTCTGCTCTACCCTTTAAACCAACCAGGTTTGCCACTGCCTCAGGAAATGCTGCATTTTTACATAGCACTCAAGTCTAACAGCTGCCACACTACCTGGGATTTCAGCAGAAATATGATGGGGTTTGAGGTTTTGCCTGCTGGTGTTAAGCAGTGTAACTTCTCTCATGTCATCATACATAGCACCATGACCAGAGTCACAGGGTGGCCATAGGTGAATCACATCTAAATGAGTTCTGGATATGTATTGTGGCTCCATAATGGATCTTAAAGTCCTTACAGCTGAGTCTGATATTTCAGTCTGCCTCACAAAAATCAGCTACAGAAATTGAACATGAGGCAGAAGAAACCACACTATTTCAGACAAGTATACAGCATACATAACACTTAGAAATGACATCTTCTTTTTAAGTAGATAAGCTGTGTCCTTAAAATTATACATTTTGTCTTTTCTTAAAGAAGCTCACCTATTAATTGGAGAAGACAAAAGTCCATCTTTCTCTTTAGGGAATCTGATTTTTCTGTTGTCAGGTCTACTGTCAGAGTCATAAAATAACTTCTCAGTGAACAATCTTTTCAAATAACTTGTGTGCTGAGCAAATTCACCTCAAAACGTTTCACTTTAAGAAGGAGGCAGCTTTGATGGAGTCTGCATGTCTAAGACTTTTCAAACAATCTTTATCACACTGCTCCAGCTAACTATTTGCACAAAGTGAATCCTACCCTACAGATCAGTATGCTGTACAGCTAAAAGGAAAATAATGTTTAAAAAGTTGAGTTGATGAAAAGAAATAGAACAGCTCAGCACTGTAACACCAATCTTCACTCATCATCTTCTGTGCTCCCTCTTTCTGGGCTTGTTTCTGTCTTTCACTCAAGACTTACACTGTAAACAGAACGAAGCAAGGACAAGCTGCTGTGATATTTCCTGGTGCAGACACCAGCAAACTGACCTGGGTCTTGACTTGCAGCTAAAGCTCCTAGAGCTGCTACTGCAGTGTAAACAAGGGTTATTAATTCCAGGTGCTCCAAAAGTAATTCTGGAACATCATGATAAAATGGGGAGTGTCCTATTTAGGAAAAGTTTACTGCTTTTGCCCACCTTCAATTACTTTCATGTTTTGATGGAATGGATTACCTGATTTTCATTTGAGCCTTCCATAAACCCAGGAGTCCCCAGTGCCAGCACAGCCAAAAGGCTTGTATTTGTTATGGAATGCAAGCAGTGACTCAAGGTGTGTGCAAGCTCACCCTGGTTTGAGATGGACACTGTGAATGTAGCAGAGTAGAACTGCCCACAGCCAGCACCAGTCAGGCTGGAACTGCCATGACCAGCTGCGGGAGAAACCTCCTACTTATGATGGTCTCAAGATGCTTGGAGACCTACCTGCTCTGGTTTCAGTAGCATTAGAACACCTGACTCTCTTTAAATTGTTTTGCAGATCCTGAATGACAAAAAACACACAGGAAATTGACAGAAGCCCAGATAAACAACTGACCATTTTGTAGGCTATCCCCTGTATCTTTGTAAAACACTGTGGTTGACTGTGCATCTTGCCAGATGTCAGGTAGAAAGCCCACGACAAATTGCACGTAGCTTTTTCCAAAGACTGTTAGTGTAATTTTCACACTCCTTAGGAGTTTGGGGAGAAAGAAATATCTAGTTCAGTGCTTGTGGCAGTAGGAGAACAGCCCGTTGTTTGGTAATTTGGGAGCCTGGTTTCATGCAAGGCTGAGTTCCCAGGTTAGCTTAGTCAACTCTCCCTTTTCTTCTCCACCTTGGCTTCAGTGCCTGGAGGAAGGCTGTGTGCTTAGTCTGACCAGAGTTGGGAAATGCTTAGCCTTTTATATTCCTCTGACTGTTGTTGTTATTGCAGCTTGTAGCTCGGCTGTGTATGCTTTGTTTCCTTTCCAAAATGTGCTTGAAAGCTATCCTTAGTACATCCCTGGCAGCAGCACCATGGCTACATGGAATTGCATCCAAGCATTTGTTGGTGCTCATGTCCCTCCACACACGTACTCCTCTTTTCTGTCACGGGTGTGACAGCAGAGCTCAGAACTAGGCAGGGAGGACTTGGGCTTTGCTGCTTTGTATGGGTAAAAAGACGTAGACAGAGGGAGAGAAATTTATATCTCTGTGAGAATGGCTTCAGTTGCCACTCAGCAGCTTGGGTGGATGACCTTCACACCAGGGATGAGTCTGGTCTACAGTGACTGCATTTTACTCCTGTTCAGAGAAAAACCACATAATATTTTAACTGTGTTTTGTCACAAAAATAGGTTACAAAAAGAAAAAGGCCACTAAACTAGCTGCCTCAAAGAGGGGGAAAGGGGAGAAATTCAGCACTGGTTTATGTATTTGTCTGTGGGAAACCTCTAGAGCTTTGCTTTTTGCGATGGCCAGGGTGTGGTGGCAGTTTTTTGTGTAATGGAAACCATTATTTATGTGGCACTTTGACCACAATGCTCATTTCACTCATTAACTCAGCAACATTAAGACTGCTCTCCAGACAATGGGTGTTAGACATTCTGCGTATTGTTATTTCCATGCCTATGCCATTTATGCAGTGGAAGATGTTTGCATATTACATTTGTCACAGACAACTATGGGGTATCAGATGTAGTGGTATTATTTTAAAATAGAACTGTAAAATGCAACTAAATATGCTCAGCTACAGATAGCTTTGGATTTTCTAAACTGAAAATTCCCATAATCTTACAAGAATGTGGTGCAATGTGAATGTTAATGGCTCAGGGGACTGGTGAAGGCAAACAAGGTTTCTTAACTCTTGATAAATAACAGAAATCAAACCCAGCTTGATCTTGTTTGAAAGTCACTATTATTCTCAGATTTACTTGTATTTTGGTTTGGTTTGGTTGTGGCTTTACTAGATGAATATATGATCCAGTTTATCAAATAAAAAGGTGACTCATTCTGATTTTTTAAAAAAGAAATCTGAGCTAAAACTGAAAAACAAACATTTTTTTAGGTACTAACACAAAATGAGCGCTTCCTCATCCCTCTTCTTGAAATGAATGCTCCTAAATGAATCCTCCCCAGTGGAAGCCTTTTTACCCCCCAGGATGAAGTGGCAGTGCTGGAAGTAAAATCTGCACTCATTTGCGCCTTGGGTGTGTTCACAAAAGGTCTACTGCACCTTTGGCTGGAGAAGGGAGCACAGTTAACCTGTACAGGGAACGTTGTTAACCTGGGAATAGCTCAGCGGGAGCCTGGAGGGATGGGAAGTGGCGGGTGAGCATCCTGGGTTGCCTTACAGCATCACAGCAGAACCCGAGCTGGTTCAGCCCCAGGGCCATATTGTGCTTCAACGGAGTAGATTTTGAGAAATTACATGTTTTAGTGAAGAGCGTGGTGAATGTTAAAAAAAGTTTGAGGAGGAGCAGTGGAAGGGTATGTAAAAATCCTCAAGTCTGGAAATACGGCAGGTAATGCTAAAAGACAGTACGGTTGAGGTAAAATATACAGCAATTTTGTTCTGCTGTGTAAAATAAGCTTTTGATTTATGGAGTGTCAAAAATGTAGATTTCTATGCCTTTCACGATGAATTTTTTTGGCAAATTTTTGGATGAAAATTATTATGGGAAAAATGTTCAGAATATAATTATGGCTTTGCTGAAGAAATGAGGGCTCTTTAAAGATGTTTTCTGCTTGTATCTGCCATTGCTGCTGTCAAAGAGCCTCACTGAACTACTGGGTGGCCCCAGCTGTTCTGTATATTTTACCCCCACCCCCTCTCCAGGGAGTAAAAGCACAATTTGGCCCAATACTTGCTAGAAATGAATTGATTCCACTGCAGACTCCAAGCAGTACATGCTGAGATAATTAAATAAGGACTGTAAACTGTTGTAATAAAATATCATGATTTGAAGTAGGGATAATCATCTTCGTTTTGTGGTGGGACAGCACCTATGGGGTCTTGGCCCATCATGCCAATAAAAATGGTAATACAGAGCATCTTTCAAGCATCTTTGCTTTTTTTGGGAGGCAAAGTCCAGCTGAAAGCATTTTGAATGCTACTTACTTGAATGAAAGTATTTTTATTTCTAGCTTCTGCAATTAGAACAGTGGAATTTGAGTGGGAACATTGTTTTACCAGAGGAAAGCTTAGCGTACAATTTAGTCCCAATGTATTTGGTTAGAAGAGTTGAACAGTAAGACTTTGGGGGCATCCACTGGTTAATAACCTCACAGTGAACTGTTTGTAGTGCATCTATTTTTTTAGCACTTGGCACCTCTCCTGTAAATGTACTATGGGCCCCTTCAAGGACATGCTGTTGCCTTCTCTGCTTTGAACACTATGGGAGCAGGAACCTCACCCTGTTTACAAAACTGATGCCAGCCTCACCTGATGGCCCCATTCCAGTCATTCCCTCCAGGGACTTGTGTTTGGTGTTAGTGTATCTCTGAACACCAGACAAATCCTTTCTCTTCAAATCAGACCTTTCTTACTGTTTGAATATTGCATACCCTTCATTATTAACAACATTCCATTAAAATTAACCATTTCTCCTTTGTCTGAAATTTTTCAGTAGTTTCCACAGCACAGAGGCCAGGGATGAATTAATATGAGCCATGAATGCATTAAGATTTAGCTCTTCCTGGGGGCTGTTGGGAAAGTCAGTCCCAGCCTGAGCAGGAGTACATCAGTATTGCCTCTGTGAGGTATGGGTGTGGGCAACTGAGTCCACATGCAGTGTCTGGAAGGATCTTATGTCCAGCAAGCCACTTGTTCTTATCTTGCTGTAGTACCTACCAATTAAAGATATTAATTAACACTTCCCTCGGTGCTACATAAGGTCTGCATTATGCTGTGCATCTACAGCATGGGCTTCTGAAGGAGAAGACTTTAGTGCCAGGATGCTCCTTGGTGACCTGCAGGGCTGGGACCATTTTTTGTCAGCCAGTGGGCTTTTTGTCTGTACACAGCCACTACAGATGCAGGTCAGATCCTGATCTGGTGAAATTCCATGTGCTGTGACTGCAGCAGACCCATTCAGGGCTGCACAGGCTGGGGAGCTGGGCCTGAGCCCTCTCTGGCCGCTCTGAGCTAACGCTGCTGGCCCTCTCCAGTGCTGCCTTCTCCTCCTGCCATTAGTGCTTCTATAATTAGGCTCCTGCCATCGCTCGCTGCCCTTTTCTACACATACACCCTCCTACATCTTTTGGAGGAATGTTCCCTTAGCAAAACAGTTTGCATGTCAATTGCTGATACAACATTGTGTTCTCGATGCCATGAGGTTATATTAGCACTTATATTTGTGTTCACAAGGGTTGCTTGCATACATAAAGCTTGTGAGTGTTTCAGGGCCATAGTATGCAGTGTTACTGGGCAATAATCTTATGATGTAACCATAAACCTCGATTGTCTGTTTAATATCTCAGATGTTTCAATTTGCATTTCGTTAAAACTTGGCAAAAGGTTATCAGCTCAGATCCAAAATTCTCACAAAAATTGTTCTAATATGTAAAGTAAGTTTTGATTTATGGAGTGACAAAAATGTAAATTTCTAAGCATTTCAGTTTATTTTTTTGCCAAACTTTAGACTAAAATGACTTTTTTTTTTTTTTAAAGTGAAATGATTCTGGATGTAGTTATTTTCATGATTGTGGAGTAAAAGCAGTTGAAGATGTTAATTTAACTGCATTTACAAATAACTCTGGTAAAGAGCATTGCTTCCCTGGAAACAAATAAGACATCTATACTGAGCTTATTAAGAATTAGATGTATAGACAGAATATGGTATTATTTTTTGCAGAGAACCTGACTATAAAATAAACTATAAGTACATTTAATATTACCAAAATATGTATTGCTCTTGATCTCCTCCTGAATGCTATTTACTCATTCCAGAGCTGTTCTGCATTATAAAATATGATATATAATTATTGGGTAACTCTTGTTGTAAAAGAGCAGGCTACAAATACGTAATATTTCAAAGGAGACTTGTTTTGCAATAGGAATACCTTTGACCATTGAGGAAAATACTCATTTAATGCTGTATTTACTGCTGGAATATCGTTGAAAGTATGACAGAATTCCAGTGTAAAAGCATAGATAGATTTTGTAGGAGAAATGCCTAACAGCAGATTGCCTTTGATGGTATAAAATTTGAACAGTAGGATAGTCTCAGATTTGTAGTAGTAGTTTGGAGAAGGAAAGAGTATCAACAGCTCACATAAAAAATCCTCAATTTAAATTCAGTTATCATATTTTCCTTTAAGATATACAGAAATACAATTTTTTTTTTATAAATCCCTACTTTGTTGTTGTTTTATACATAAAACAGGCAATGGGGTCTTTTGTGTTTAATCATTTTAATTAAAAGTGTGAATTTTGCCAGTTGTATCAGCTGGTCTCTCATTTTCTGTGGAAGGATTTCTGCTGTGAAATTGGTTTGAAATCTGGTTACCTTTTAATATTTGAAATCCCAGAAAAGTGTTTGGATTCAAAAGAAAACTATAACCTATTAACCTTGCTTTAAATATCTGAATGTTATTATTTAAATTTGTTATTTTCCAACAAGTCTTCTAAAATACTTGTGGGGTGGCGTGCAAGGAATTCAGTGTACTTGTAGGCATAACTTCTCTAGATAAAGCTTGAAATATCTCTTGCAGGAAATGTCAGCATTTCCAAATTCTTTTTCCCCAGTGAAACAAATTAAAAAAAAAAATCAGAAAAGGAACATTTTCACACAGCGGGGAAAGGATTCTGAGGAGTTTTGAATGGGAAATGTCAAAACAGAAAGTGTAACTGTTTCAGTTTTCAATTTCTTTACATTTTGATTCAAGACGAGATTTTTCATTTTGATTATCTCTATCACGGAATGAAAGGCCTTTGTCAAAACTGCCATTTTCACATGAAAAAATTTCAAGTTCTAAAAATCACCTTTTTCCGGCGAGAAATCTTGTTGACTGAGGCAGCTGGACCAGCTGGACTGCGATGCTGAGCTGCAACCAGCAGCTGTCCAGCACTCACATGTGGGCTTTAGGGAGGCTCTGCTGGCCATCCCCACAGACTCTGCTCCTCAGGTGGGGCAGCCTCCCAAAGGAGCTTCAGTGTGAGCCTGGTGAGCAGAAGGGACCATCTGGCTTTGGATGGGTGTCAGGCAATGTCAGGTGGCAATGTGGCCCCACAGCACTTTGGAGGAGGTGCAGGCAACAAGAGGGATGTGGCATGGGAAGGGACATGGCCCCAAGACATGATCAGCCCACCCATGGGAGGCAAGACGTGATGTGCCAGATGTGGCCCATGTTGTGTCCACAAACCTTCTTGCTGAGGGGCACCCAGGACTGAAGGCTCAGGGTGCAGCTGATGGGAGTTTCTCACAGGCTTTTATGTCTGAAATGCCAGGCACTGTGCTGACACTTTTGGGTTTGACACTTTCATAGGCTTCAGCCATGGAGCAGTCAGGGGTGAAGGACAAATCTGTGGTTTCTCCCTTGCTCCTCCTGTCCACTGCCTACCTGCACCTGCCTGGGCAGCAGGGCTGTCTCCTCCTCACCATGTCCTGTGGCACCTCTGCCAGAGCCAGGGCAGGCAGTGAAGCCTTGGGACAGACACTGTCACTTCCTCGCCTTGGGAAGGCTGTCCCTGCACAGCCCCCAGCCAGCTGTGCACACAGGAAGGGGCAGCAGTCCTCTGTGTGGGGCCAGTTGTGATGTGCTTCTCTGGGGAGCTGTATTTGAGGGTCTGAAGGGGTACTCTGATGATGAAAACAGGACACCTTAGATTGCTTTCACCAGAAAGACTCGTTCCTTCAAATCCTTTAAATTGTGTGCATGCATGCAATGCATCTCCCTGAAAGAGTGGTGACATGTCAAAAGGAAACCAGTTGCCTTGCTGTGCAAGAACAGGATAGGGTTTTGTAAACCCTCAGGACACAGAAGGTGCTACAGTAAATAGGCGTGTAGGCTCTCAAATCTTTAGTTATTCATGTGTCTAATGCCTCATTGATTCCATCAGGATAAGTGACGTGATTTTAGTAAAATAAGTGAGTGCAATTTTCAGAATCCTTTATAAAAGTGAAATTCCACTTTTGATGGTGGAAATCACATCTGGAATGTTTTTTGAATACAAGAGAAAAAAGACAGTTTAACCCCTCTCAATCCCAACTCCGTTCAATCTTGCCCCCATATAAATGGACCCCATTTTACTTTTCTTTTGCATTCCTGATACTGCATGTACTGTATGTACTTTGTCACTGTGATCTGCTTAGGAAAGAAGTATATATTTAAATAGATATATTTTATATTTATGTATATTATTTAAATATGTACATACATATTTAAAAGTTAAAAGATGCTGTTTTTTCAATTGCCTTTACTTGTAGCCGAGAGAAACAAAGCTTTGATTTTTAAATGCTTGTAAATCAAGCTTTCAGACCTTACGATAAAGTTTGTCTTTCCATCTGGGTGCCTGTGTCTGAAGTTGCTAATTTTGCAGAACTTTCATCCTGGAAAAGTTTAGATGAGTTCTGCAGGTCTCTGGAATGTTCACCTGGGCTGTATTTGTACATGGTTTTGAGCATACCCAAGAAGTCTCAGTCTAAACAATACGTCATCATTCTGCCCCAAACCTTTTCTTATTAACAGTCCATGAGCCTTAACTCCTTTTTAATGCATTGATTACTCTTGATAATGCTCCTGCATTGGTTTCCTTATGACAATGCTCCTTTCCAAGCTGATAACCTCTGAGTAGACATCTTTGTGCAATAGTCAGCCATGCCTTTATCAGTCCTCAATGCATGTGGCACACCAAATTCTCCTTTGTGTACCACAAACAAAAGAAATGTAGTTTAAGAAACATTAGTGTGTTTTCCCTACATTTGTGTTAATTACAAGTACACCATACCCAAGTACTGATGTAACTTTACTGTATAGAAGCCTTCAAGGAAAACAGTATTTATTGTGAAAGATGATTGCAGTTTCAATAACAACTCCTTCTTATTACTTAAAAAACATATATTTAGCCAGATACCATGAACACTAAATTTAGTTCACTTGGCAGCACTTTAACCAACACTTTTATAATCTTTGTACTTAAAATCCCAAATAAGCCATAATTCACTGGCCATGCTGAGTAGTGACTGTATGCATCCTATGTTTTAGAATAAAAGTATAAAATTACAGAGATATGATCAATTATTTTAGAAAATGTAAATGTAGTGAAATGGCGTAGAAGAGAACCGCACTGGTCTTCATTACTTTGAAAACAGAAATTGCTGGGAAACAGGGGTAATCTGAAAAGAAATGGTTCCTGGGGAGAAATGGCTTTTCTACAAATGGCACTGACTGAATTCAAAAGAAAGGGGATAACAAGGCGTTGGTTAATAACAAGCCAAGAGTGTTTCATACCCTTTCATCTCTAAAATTACAAATGTAAAGTAACCATATTCTGTCTGATCACTGGATTATTCATTGGAACCCATTTTCCTTTGGGACTGAGAGTAGTGCATGTTGAGTGAAACTTCCTCAGTGTTGCAAGTGGCCATCTCTTCTGAATCACGCGGTGAAACAATTGGGATCCACTTGCATGAGAGACCTTCTTTTACCTTCACCTCAAATGTTCTTCTACACCCAAGAGTTGCAGGAGCATTGAAATAAAACATTGAAGTTTTGGGGTTCTTCCTTCTTGGAGGAAAGTGCCTTTTAAGGAGTTCTTTGATTCCTGTTAAAAAAAGGGGTGGGATTTTACATATTGTGTTTACAGGGGCCCTTAGATTCAAGTGGGAGGTGGACCAGGTTGTCCTTGTGCTGGCAGTGACCCACTCATGCTGCTGGCCAAGGGCTGGTGAGAAGGGAGCAGAGCTGGGAGATGTTTTTAAAGCATCTCCTCTGAGTTGCCCTGATGATGCAATTCATTCTGGAGCAGAACAGGGAAGGGTCTCTCCTCCACTGAGGAGGGATTAATTCCCTCAGTTAATAATTTACTTGGGGGTAAAGTTTCCCACAGAGCATTTTATCTGAATTTATAAATCCTGAGAGCACAGAGAGGATGGGTGAAACTTTCCAAGTTAACCTTGCAACAAATTTAAGTAATTAGTTTCAGAAATGTGGCCATGTGAAAAAAACCAAAGCCTTCCTCTAAAACGGGAGTACTTAACACTGGCAAACTAATAATAACCTGATAAACACAGGGCTTTATAAAAATGTAGCATTTTAAAATTTTGGTTAACTTGGTGAGAATTAGGAACAACATGAACAATTATAGATAATATCTTGAAGATTGGTCATAGGAATGAGCTAATATTTCACTATTTAGGGGTTAGGATGTAGACCTTTTTCCCAAAATTTCTTTAAAAATTGCTCCAAAAAGTCTGGGGACCTCTTGTGGGAAATTACCACTAAAGACAAAAGCATTTTGGAGACAGTGCCTCAGGGATGATCTTCGAATACATTTACCTTTAGCTTGAAGTTGCTTTTTTCTTTTCTTCTGTGTTGTTTCAGTTCTTCTGTTGGATAATTTCTTAAGAATATGGGATTGTCTGGTAATATTGTTTTGTGCATTTTTTATCAGATTCAAAGGCAGTGGAAACTGCCCATTGTCCTCAACCAAACTGGTTGAAGCAGTAAAGGTCTCAGGGATTAATTTCCAGCAAGTTTTAGGAATACATGTGGTTGTTTAGAGCAGAAAGGCTCTCTGAGTTTTGTCAGAAGGAAAGGATGTGGTGTGAACATGCCTGTTAGCAGCTTTAGAAGATGAGCATGCCTGGAGATGTCCTGCTGTATGGCCCAGCTGCCTGCAGCCCTTGGCTATCAACTCACAGCCCACAGCCCCATGAGCTCAGGCTTTGTTGTTTCCAGTGCTATTGGAAATGTGTGGGAATCTTACCCAGGCTGCACACTTGCTGTCACTTGCTGCCAAGAGTGCCAGTCCTACTGTCCATCCAGTACTGCCTTCCCAGTCCCAGCCACTGTGCCAGTACCAGTATGCTCGCTGTGGAGCAGCCCAGTGATGCTCTCTGTCAAATCTGGGATTTTTTTGGCCAAGTGAGTCTGCAGCTTGGTGAGATTCTTGATCTAGCCCCTGAGACAGTTGTGTCAGTATTGATGCAGGCCCAAGGGATGAGCAGGATCCCTTTTGGTATCGTTTGATACCCTTTTGGTATCTTCAGCAGATCACTACACCAGATGCTGGGGTTCCAATGAGTTGTTTGTGTATTGTATGGGTGCCTTGTTTTTCTTTTCTGCTCCCATTTCAGGTAAACCATTGTGAGTTACCAGGAAAGTCTCTCTGCATCTTTGTTGCAAGCCTTTTGAGTGAGCAGCAGCAGCTTTACACTTGTGAATTTTCTTCTGTTCCTCCTAACCATAATCTAATTTGGAGTTTTTTCATCTTTCTGTTTAACAGGAAAGATGCCTGCTCTAAAAATACAGAATATGGCTCCAGATCTCTGTTCTGAGAACAGCTGGTCACGTTCAAAATGAATGCCTAAAGAAAATAGCAAATTTGAAAAGAAATGTGAGTTTCTGAATTCTGGCAAGTGAAAGGCTGGCCTGAGGTAAGCCAGCCAATTCCTGGATGACTCCAGCGCCAGTGTGAGTGCCAGCACTTTTGCCTTCTCTCTTTCACTGCAGAGCTGGTGCTAAGGTTTCAGTTTCACGTAAACTGTTCCCCAAATGGTTAGTTCTGGAAATAACAGCCCAGTTCCAATGATGACACAGGTGACATTTTCAAAATCAAAAACTGGGACAGTTCTGTAGTGACATTTTTAGGGTCTCAAAATATCCCTGCAAAAGACGAACGTATGCCTAAAAAAACATGCTGATGTCACTACTGCCAGTGTCTGCTTCAACAGCGATACATACATATTTCTCTGAGCACAAGGTTTTTTCCAGTTGCTTTAATTTGAAGTAAATTGTGTCATGAAACACCAAAAGTGCTGTTAACATTCATTCGGGTCTTGTCTGAAGTGTGAGGCTGAACCGATTTAAGTTCAATTAGTTCAGTAAACCAGCAGGACAAGTATGCAGCACCTCTTGGATTGTGTAAACTCATTATCTTTTAGCCCATCTGCTTGATTGGTATGCACTCGCTGGCCACAGCTCAGGTTGGAAGTGTCATGGAGGCATTTGATGCTGGATGTGGAATCCCAGGGCTGTACAAGCCACCAGGGATGGGCAAAGGCTGGCATGGAGAGGGAGCTGTGCAGGGGCTGCACTTGGTGGGCTGCCCTGCCCACCCCAGCTCCTCCTGCAAGCTGCACTCAGGCCTTTGTTCTCCACAAAGGTGCTGCAACTTCTGCTCATTTTGGAGGAACATCTGTACCATGTGTTTTGCACCCAGGAAGAAATCAAACATTTTTTTCAGTTTACATTGAAAGTGGAAAAACCTGTGCAGCTCACGTGCTGAAAAAAACTTTTGGGTTGCTAAGATGCCCTATGGGCTCAAATAAATGCTAATAATTGTTTTAACTGTTAGAAACTAAAATAGTTTTTCCCAGAGAGCAACAAGTCCCGCTAATTAGAAGTGGGACTAATTGTCACCAAAATACAGGAAATCCTGTATGTTTTGCTAGGTATCCAGTGTGCAGGGCAACATGTTGGAGATACCTCTGCTGATGGGCCAGGATGTAAGCAGATGAGGAGGTGTCTGTGCTGCTCAGCAGTGCACTGGGAGGAGCTGCAGGGCTGCCAGGCATCTGCAAGGGTACTGAAATCCTTTGTCCAGACCCCTCAGCTTTAGGACAGCTGCTTAAAGCTCTTCCCTGTGTTAAGTGTACACACCAAAAGGTGACAGGTACACAGAAGTAAATTGTAGGCATCTTAAATGTACCTGCTCTACCCCTTGTTACAAAATGGCTTTTCTGCTGATGGGTATTTCCTACAGTGTTTGTCAAACAGTAGGTTCATGGCTTAGTCAGGGACAAAGTTATTAAGGACATAAAACGCCATCTGGATGATGCTAATAAACATAAAACCTAACCTTCAGATGCACTGCAGCAGTGACCAGACTGCACCAGGCCAGATTACCCTTTGTGTTAAAATCTGAGTCCTGTACTAACCCCCATGGCTGCCCAGCCTCATATATTTCACTCTGAGAACCTAAAATGTGGTTATTCCACAGGAATAGTAGGACCAAGTGACCTATCCCTGACATCCTACTGGAATCTTGTCTTAAAAGGACTGATTTCCTAGTAGAGATTCTTTTTCAGTTTCTAAACAGTTGGTGGTTGCTTTTAAACTTTTATTTAGGATTTCTGTTTCTCAGTTTAGTTGGCAGTTCATGTGGCAAGGAAAAAAAATTTAAAACCCTTTTGCAAGCTGAAAACACCCAAACCTATCCTATAAATGCATTTTGTACTTGTTTATATAAGAAAATGCCGGGATTTTCCATTCAAAATCTATTCTGTGTTCTAAGAATAACCTAGCTATCAATTTACTCCCATAATCTCTTGCAGATTATATCACTGTTAGGGAGAGAGAAGGCTGTGCAGGCCTAACCCTAAACTATTTAGCATTAAAGGATGGTTTTCCTCTGCAGGAAGATTTTGGGGTATTTTCTATGATAGGACACAGTTTGTCAAGTGAATTTGTGCTTATCAGTAGCACTTGATATTGAATGTTGGTATTTGCCGACAAACCTCACACAGGTGTTGTGATTTATTGTTCTAAATACAACTGCTGTGCAGACAGCAGGTGAGAAGTGCTAGCAAAGGGCAGCTGCTCTGGCTGCCCCCAGCTGTGCTGACCTGGACAAGGCTCCAAGGCAAGGTCCAGCATCACCTTTGATCAGCCATGCCGTGCTCTCTGAGGGCTTGCACTGAAACCTGTGACTCAGCTTGCAGTCAGGATCTCACCCCTGTGGCTGCAGTGTAAATAAATATCTGCCTCTTTACCCACCCAGGCTGAACTGAGCAGACCTCTAGACAAATGTAACTTCATGTGTTATTCAGTGCTATGAGACTGTGAGGAAGATGCACGCATTAAGGTGTCCAAATCTGATGCCAGAACTAGTCAGATGCTTCCCAAATGAGCATGCACATGTGCGAGAATTGAAAATGTTGCACTTAAAAAGGACAGAAAGTGAAGTTGCTGTATAATCAGAGGCTTCTCCATGCTGTCAGGCTGATTTGCAGCTTTGTGTATGGCACATTAAAATAGACAGGACAATTGTAAGGTACCTGTGAGTCTGGTCTAACCTTCTGCTTCCAGCACAACCCAGCAGCAGAGTGATTAAAGAGCTTTGCCACTGTCACTTGGTACTTGTTGGACAGTGCCATTTTTTGAAGGAAATAAATCACAAAACACTGCAAGCCTTGCCATGCACATTGCTGTGCAAGCAGTGGTAAAGGCTTGACCACTTGGCAGCATCCATATGTGCCCACAGGCTGAGCAGTAACTCAGGCATGGGGAAACTGCAGCTATAGGCACATGTGTTATCTTTTTTTTCCTTCTCTATGTAGGCTCAGTATTAGAAAAACATTTTCTACAGGAATAAATGGTATTTCCAGTGTGCCTGTACTATTGTAGGAATTGTTCTGGGAGCAAGAGTGTGAGTAGCTGACTCTGACTTTGTGAAATGGTGTTGATGTTAATTATTCCTCTGTACTTCTACACCTCTGTTGCGACCATCTCTTAATACTTACTGTAGATGATCCTTTTGTTATGTAAGTTTAAAGTATCCTCTGGCCCCAGCAATGTCCAGTCCCAAGGGAAAGAAAGAGTGGGAGAGTTTTAAGTAAGTGCCATGAGGGGAAGTTGGTGTTTTAGTGCAGGGCACAGGTTTCCACGTGCACAAGTGTTCTTGCCTCACTTCCACTACCCAGTGTTGATGGGCAACTTGATGCCATGCAGAAGTTTGGGAAGGGCTTCCCATCCCAGTGCAGTGACCCATGTGTGGAGAGAGAGCACTTGGTTTCCCCTCTCCAGACCCCTTTTTCTGTGTCCCATACACTCTGCATTTGGGATATGGGGTTTTTTGCTTATTTCTGGTCAGGCATGAGGTGTAAATAAAGTAAAAATGCTCAGTCAGTAGCATGTTCTCTACTAAACAAATTTCTACTTATGAACTTTTAATACTAGTAAGACATTTGGTAAAAATCTTAATTTGGCTGAAGCCATTATGGGTGTATCCCGCTCAAATGAAAGTAGCATTTCTGGTTTTCATCCGATATATACTTTGGCTCAGATTTTACGTTCCTTTTCAAGAATATATTGAATATCTTGCCTCTAGTTGGCTCCATGTGTAGTGGATTTAACATCAGGTGGAAGAAAGTAGAAATTTTTGCAAACAAAAAAATTCATCCTTATGAAAATTGGTTGCAATTTAATAATTCATAGAGTAATATTTAGAACAAGAAACATCAGAATAAAACTTAACTAAATATTCACAGTTTGGGAATACCCATGTTTACTTGCTAACACTTTTTGCAAAATAGGAGCCCAAATATAGGAAATCTGTGCTATTATTCATTACAATTAAATGGGCTTTGGTTCTCAGAGACTCCTGCTAAAATCTGCACTCTGGTGAACAAGTCTGTGCTAGATTATTTAGTGTCTGCTATTAATAAATATTTCATTTTGCTAATGGAAAATATTTCTTTTGCTTTGTGATACAAGCCTTTTTTTTCATGAAGGAAATTTAAGGCCTCTTATTTCTTCTCTTTTTTTTTCTTTTTTTTTTCCCTCCCTAGGATAGGACTTCCATGCACAGGCAGCTGCTGATCTGATTAAGGAGTTTGTGCTCAGGTTAGTTGGCTGGATGTAATTGAGATGATGTGATAGGCTGAGAAAGGCAAATGGAAGAAGTGATAAGGAGCCCAAATCATCTTTGAGAAACTGTCCCTTCCTTCAGTGATACTGAGGTGCTGCTGAATTCAGTCAAGGCTCCTGACATTAAACTAGGATTTCAAATGGAGATAGGCCTTTTCAGTCAATGGTCTTTTTAAGGCCATGGAATACAAGTGAGTTTTCAAAAAAACATTTTTCAGTTGAAATATTCTTTTGCCAGAGATGCCATGATTAATCAGTTCCTGCCACCAGAATGGGACTCTATTGTGTATCAGAGAATTGAGATGAAGGAGAAAACCTGGTGAAAGCATGTTTGAGTTTCACCATACAGTCCTGGAAAACCAAGGAAATTTCTAACTTCTTCTTCCCCCCGTATTTTTTATCAAAACACCAATGGAAAGAAGAAGGGTCAGGTGATTGGTTTCCTGACCAGGTCAGTTCTTACCTATAGGACCAGAAGATCCTCTGTCCCACAGGACACTATCCCTTTTCTTTGCTGATGAATTCAGTGGGCTGCAGCAGTCCTAGGGACCCTGGGATTTGTTCTGTGCTACAAACATCAATGCATATCCTCAGATATCTGTGCATGCTCTTTGCTGGTCTGATTGCCTCTTAGGAAGGCTTCTCTAAATCCCCTCCCTTGGTATCTTTAAATAGGGGCTGTGCACTGGCTAGCATTAATTTAACGTGATAGTTAGATTCACCCCTGGATGATAAACCAACACTCATCAAAATTGTCATAAATTGTTTCTTCACCTCAAAAAGAGCAAGATTTGTCTGGCTGCCCTCAAAATCATCGATTTGTGTGTTGACTTTGGGACTTTATAAAAAAGAAACAGTGGTAGTAAAAGGAGCAACTTCAAGGTAACAGTGCCCAGGGAGTGCAAGTTCTGCCCTTCCTGTACCTGCCCCAAGGTCTGGATGTGAGTTGGGTTCTGTAAGCTCCATGACTGGGCACTCTTACAGATCCCACAGAAGATATGGAGGAGGAAAGCAAGGAAGCAGGAAAACAAAATGCCTTCCTCTTCTTCTCCCAGCAGAGCTGACCAAAGCAGCATTGCCTTTTGCCTCTTGGTCTGCTCTCTGCTTTGGGCTTTGTTGCTCCTTCAGTGTTCAAGTGTCCAGCATATGATGTGTGTTTCTGGCAGAAATCTGGGGGGATGAGGGGCCTATGGGCTCTTCAGTTATTTCAGTACAAGGTTTTGTGGAAAAGATAGCAAAGTTCACACAATCTCTTGCTTTTTAGGCAATGGTGTAATGTTTCTTTCCTGACATCCAAGTCTAATGGTTGTTTAGAAATCCAAAACATAAAGATTGACAGTTTTCTAATTCTTCCATTACTCCAGATGATTGATTCCATTTTCTAACTGGAGAAGTTGGCTTTTAGTGTTGAATGAACCATGTTCCAATGCCCTTTCATTATTTATGTTCATTAATGAACACCCCCCCTCCTGCCCTACCACCTCCCATTTGCCCATAATGTAGTGGCCATTATGTCCCTATACCAAAATCACACACCCTTAACTGTTTTTAATAATCTGCGTGTGGTCTGTCTGGCTGTTCTGTCTGTCTGGCACAAGTTTCCAAGGCTATTAAAAAGGAAAAATAGCATTGGCTCCTGTCAATGAGACTGGGGAAGATTTTCAAGGTCAAATCCTGCAGCAAACTGCTTTCTTTCACAAATGTGAGAGACTTGTAAGAACCCCATTCACGTGATAAATATTTATGATTTGGGAGGAGGAATTCAAGAGTAAGCGAAATCTTCTGACATTGACTGTCGTGGGAATTTGGGGGGAAGAAGGACGGGAACAAAATTAAGGGGAAAACCTTCAGCAAATTTAATCATTTCAATTGCATTTTCTCAGCAATTTACTTTTCACTTGGGAAAAATCCTTTTCCATTGGAAATAGTGAATGGGAGGGGAACTTTTTTCCTTTCCAGTCTAAGTTCTTTATACTAAGCCTGTAAATCCTGAAGTGGGACTCTCTCAGTGGTAAATACTATTGTGGTAATGGATTTGTTGGCATCCCTTAAAGCTGAGGGACTATGAGAATTTGCCAATGTATGGATCTGCTTTCCTTCATTCCAAGTTTCTCAGCTGACTTGTAATTGCATTGCATGGAAAGCATATATGTTTTCTTGGGGTAAACTGAGATTTTGACCCAGGGGAGGAGTAAATTCTTTTTCCTTTTTCCTTTCTTCATGTGGAAACCTAAGGAAATGGAGACCACTCCCTTTAGGCTTAGACATGTTTCTTCACCAAGAGTGTTATATCTTGGTTAAGGGATGAAGTGCATTGAGTAAATATCCCTTACCAATTATCAGAGAATTTAATGTCTGAGTATCCTAGAGGAGACTTGCCAGATTTTCTCATTAGTAACTGGACATTTCTAGGAAGGTCTGGAATCACAATTCAGCATGATTTCTGTGCAGTCTGATTTATCTGTGAGATTCTGACTTTTTTCCCATCAAAACAATTTCAGCTTTTTTCTAGTGGGTCCTTGTGTGACTTGGACTTTTCCTTAAGAAATGAAATTCAATTAAATTTTAAAATCTGACTATTCAGAAGCTTTGAGTAGAAAATATTGTCTCCCTAACAGAGACATTCCTTTGGGCATGCTGAGGCATCCACTCAGCCATGTCGGACAGAGACAGGGAAATTTTATATTCCCAAATAGTAGTGTTTTCCTCCTACCACAGTTTAATTTTCTGCTCTATTTGTGCATAATCTAAAGATACTTCTGCATGGAATTAGATTGTTAGTTCAGCTACATCCTCTAAGATGCACCTTTTTCTGTGGGTTTTAACAATTATAACAGTAAGCACAGGTATTTGTGTTCCTCTGGCAGGTGAAAATTTGAGCTAATGAAGGAAACAAAGGGGAAAAAAAGTAGTTTATACACAGAGGTAAATGCTTTCAAATAATTTTATATGTAAAAGGAAAAAAAAAACACAACAAAACCACCCTGTTACTCAAAAAAACTTAGCCAGAAATTCATATATTAAAGCCGAGATACATCAGCTGTAGCACATCATGTAAAAGGAATACATTTTTGCACAGTTTAACTAGTCCATCACCATAATCATCATGTTCCTGTGTTTAGTCCAGGGGAAGCCAGGGGATAGAACATGCAGGACATGATGTATGGCACCAGCAGGCTCCACAGATTCCCTTCCTCTGCTCATCTCAGACCTCCATGCTGACATCTACCCCCTCCTTTCTTTCACCGCCCTCCTCAGACCATGTTTGTTTTATTATTATTTTAATTATTTTATTATTACTATTATTATTTTCTTAATCTTGCTGCCTCCCTGGCCTCCTCATACACCCCTAGTGCCAAGAGTTTTGGCCATGGTCTCTGGCACCTGAAGAACCTGCAAGTTCTTCCAGAGACCTGAGAGCTGAGCCAAACACACAGGAAAATCTCCAGGACAACAGAGCACTTGCCTTACCCCTCTAGTTCTGTAATATTCTCATGTAAAACCAAAACTTTCCAGACAATGCTCTCAAAAGATGGAAAGTGTTTTGTACAGAGCATGCAGAAGGTTCATCTGAGCATGGTGTGTAACACTTAGGAGCCCCTGAGTACCACTGCTGACTTCCATCCTGGGGAAGATACAAAAAACAGGTTAGTTGTGTATACACTGCATAAAAAAATTCAAGTTGCCAAAAATCAAAATGAAAAGTTATGTCTTCTACTTAATTTATTTAATAATTGGTAAGCAAACCAACTTTCTTGAGAAAAATGGCCTAAATTCTGAGATTCTCAGAAAAAAGAATTTTAAATGGGACCTGCAGTCTGTAATAGAGACAAAGTTACAGTCCCTCCTTCTTGACACTGACTATGAGAGAGCTTTATAAGCTTTGTGTGTCGCCTGGATGGATGAGAGGGTGTTTTATCAGGTACAAATTATGTTTGGCAGCACTAAGCTAAATGCATTTCAACTTTGAGTAGAGATACATGCAGTGTTAGGGTCATTGATGTTATTTTAAATTAACATTTATTAAATACCACTATTTACTTGAGTGGTGCTTGCTAACAACTTGCAAACTTGTAGATGGCAAAGATTTCACAAAGCTTCCCATTTTCAAACTATTTAGTATTTTTAGGGTAAATCACAGATACAAAATCAATGTGCTGCATTTGCTCTTGAAATTACTCTTTTTCTCATCCTCTTGTTTGTTTTCAGAACAGAATTAAATAATTTTAACAGAAGTAGGTTAGTATTCCTACAAACAGCAGCCATGCTCTGTGTCTGGCTGGATGTTTGCTCTGCTGGATGATGGTCAGGACATGGGTGGAGTGGATCCCTGCTCTCTCCAGGGACCACTGGCTTCTCAGGGCCAGGGGTCAGCTGGCAGCAGCCCCAAGAGCTGAGCACTTCAGGGCTTTCCCTGTGGAAATGCCTTTGGCCCAAATGCCAAGCAGGGTAAAGGAACAGGAAAGGAAGCGCATTGCAGAGCATAGACCTGACTGCTTCATGTCTTTGTATTGCTAGAGACCTGCCAGCAGCTTCCTTCTGTTCCAGCACCTTCACAGCTTTGCTCCCATTTCCTCAGGGCATGTCCTGCCGTTGGCAGGGGGACAGTGGCACATCCCATCTGCGTCTGGCAGAGCTCACTCTGGAACCCCACAGAATATTGCACCGAGGGCTTTGACTTTCAGTGCTTAGACACCGGAGCATGCACCCAGGCAGTTTAGCATGAACTCACTGTTTATTTGGAGAGGGATAAAAAGTCATTTTCAGTCCCACTCTCACAATAATTTTCCTACAAATCTGCTTTTGCTCGATGCAAGTCCTGGAGATGAAGCCTGCAATCTGTGGGCAAGCTCTGCTCTCGGGTCAGCAATGCCTGACCCCACCACAGCCCAGCTATCCTGGTCTCACCTACCTGGTCCATGCTTAGGAAAGTTCTGCCTTTGGCTTTGTGTAGTTCACCATTCCCATAGTTTGGGTGTTTGTTTGCACCCAAGATGATTAACCTGACACTGCTGGTGGCTGCCTGACAGAGAGCAGAACAAACACAGGAGTTTACAGCACTCCAGCCAGGTTAACAGTTTGCAGAAGTTAAAAACTCTCACGTTGCAAATAATTTTTTCCCATTAACTTGTGTGTGACACTGAAATAAAAGGAACCATTTCCTCTGAAGGAGGCTGTGCTAATAATTAAGCTCTGTGCCAGGACGCTTAAGGAAGAGCAGATACTGAGCTGAATGCTAAACAAAAGTGTAACGGAAAGCGAATCTGTGTTTTCTGTCTAATTTTCTTAGATGTTAAGGCCTATTTATGATCTCCCTCATGCCTCAGAAACCTCTCTGAAATCAACACATATGTGCTGTCATGCAACCTGGTTATATTTAGCAGGGGATGAATTTTCATTTAGGACAACTGTTTGCTCAAAGCTGATATTGTTTCAGTTTCAGGAGGAGCTCTGGGTTTAGTTGTTACTGATCTGCTGCCTTGAGAGCTGTGTGATCATCCAGATAATGTGTTCTGCAACTACGTTGTATGCACTGGCACTGAACGTTGCTGCTGCCCCATAGCCCTGGTACTGGGGTCCAGATCCTCAGATGGGATGTCCAGACTGACCCTCCGCAGCACCAATTTGGCTCTGCCAGTTTGCAGCAGCTCAGGGTATGATCCTGCCTGCAAATGGCAGCAGCAAGTTAAACAAAGAAGTTCTCTTTCTCATTTTGAAGTAACCAAAGCTGGGGCTATAAGACAACAAGGTGGATGTGGGAAAGCAGTTTCTTTTCCTAACCACAGGGTGATTCCCTGTTTTCTAGGGAACAAGTATCCCCATTTCTAAAGTTTGCAAGCTAAAGCAACCTGAAATCTTGCCTTCTCTGCCTGTGCATGAGGAGAAGGTTCAAAAGGAGCTGAAGCAAGTGCTGCTGAGCACAGGCACATGATGCTCTCACCTCTAGCACTGCTGCTGCAGCCCTGGACCTGTCCTCTGAGCCCACAGCTTTTCCTTGCTTCAAAATCTTCTGCTGCATGAGTTAAAAAAGGGGACTAATGAGAAAGTCAAAGGGGCTGACTTTCACCAGACCTGAGAAAGAAGCCTCACTCCACCCAACAGTGCTCTGCTGGTATATGGACGTAGGAAACCAGTCTGTTATTTTTCTTATTTTGCACGAGACAGTATGGATGGAACTCACAGCTTTCATTTTTGTTGGAAAACAGTACTTAGTAAGCTGACTCTTAGATGGGCAACTCTAACAGCACAACTGTTTAATGAACATTACTGTTTCAGAGTATGTGTACGTGTATACACAGCAGACAGCACATGAATAGTTGGTAACAGCTGGAATTTAATTTAACAAATGATCATAGAAAATGTAGGGCTGACTAGTAAGGTGAATTATTGGCTTTTTCATCACTGAGATTATGAACCACATCCAATCCAGACCAGAGAATTAAAAAAAAACTATTTTTGATTAAATGCAAGGAGTCTTCCAGGAAATTTGAGTACAAGCAGGTCAGTTCTGTTTCACGGTTGCCAAGCAGAGGCTGTGGGAGGTCTGGGGTCTGTTGCCAGCTGCTGGTGGAACATTAGGGACTTATGACAATGGGCTAACATACTTTGGACCTACCTTTAAGGATGCTGTCCCAATACTCAGTATTAGAAACCAAAATATTAAACAATCTTCTTGAGCAAATTCCCTCACACTTATATAGCAGCATTTCCAGGAAACCGTGGGGCTGGGGACAAGGGGAATGTTGTAAGGTTTTTAGGGTTTGGGTTTTTTTTTTCCCCCAACCTAACGTATCAGCAGACTCCTAACCAAGGGCATTGGTTCTTGTAAGTTTGAGATTAAACAGAGATGGCAGTTTGGACATGCTAAGGAATTTTTTTTTAAAAGGGTATTTTTATTGTTTGCCATCATTGCTTTCCCCTAAGAGAGGATGGTGTTACCATGTGTGAGAACAACTTGGTCTGGAAATCTTGCATCTGTTTTATCTACTGGCTCTTGCTGTGAACTAATGTGTTTGATTAAAGATTTTAAGCTGTATGCTTACTGTTGGACATCTTCTGTTTGAAGTGTTAGGACTCTGAAAACTTCGTTGGGTGCTTTAAATCTTATGTACCTAAACCCTGCTAGGAAGTTATTTTTGTTGGCTATTTCTCAAGCACCAGCAATGCGGCTTGGTGATGTGTGAAATGCTAATATCAGGAAACTTTCCTTCTCAAGTAATTTACATTAGAGAATGACCAGATTCAGTGAGACAGGGCGAAGCCCCCAGGCCCCTGTAATGAAGTCAGCAGGAGATATTTTCCTCCTCCTTAACCCGAGGTGGTTTTTTTGTTTCATGTAAAGGCATTTTGGAGGAAGTGACTTCCTAAACACTGGGCTTGTGCAGAGTGCTGTGTGTATTTTAATATCCCTGTGGTGGGAAGGGAGAGGAGCTAAGAGGCAAGAGAGAGCCTGGTTGGGTGCAGCCTGGGGACTCAGTGGGCTGAAGCCTCAGTAGACCCTGCTCTGCAGTTCCATTGGTGCTGCATGGGTGCTGAGCACTGCCTGCAGTGAAGCAGTGTTGGCACTCACTGCAGTGGTGTCTGCAGCTACTCACGGCACAGATGACAGGTTAGATCTGCTTCAAGTGTCCCAGAAGTCCCTGGACTTGTCATTTCTCCAAGTTTAAAGATATAGCCGAGGATTCTAAAAATATTGCATCTTCCCACAAAAAAGTATTAAATTGAAAACCGTTAGCATTCATTAAGGCCACTCACCCTGACCATGCCTAAAAGCAAGGGAGTGTCCACTTAAGAAAGTACATATTCTTCCTATTTTAACCCACAGAAATCACACTTAAAAATTCCCCTGACAGACACTGTCTCTATAAATAAGTCCCTGTCACCTCCCCCGGGTACAATAACACAGTATACTAGAGGTGTCAAACATACGGCCCATAGGCCAGATCAGCCCACATATGTACTCAGAACTGACAGAATCTAATCTTTCATCTGAAGAAAGAGAAGTCTCTAGACCTCAGAGGGTTTTTTTAAAAAAGGGCTTTGGCAGGGAGTTGGAACTAAGGAGTTCAATAACATCTGCTTGCATCCACGGGTAGCCAGACACAGGGATGGAGGACAGGAATTTGTTGTTGACTTCATTGGGATGTCAGTGATTTAGAAGGCTTATCGAGCCTCGCATTTTTTCTTTGTCTGAGAGACCGTAGTTCAATATAACACCCTGAAGAAAACATAAATGTTCATTTATGTTCATTTATGGCTAGTTAACCACTTGTTAGATATCTTTTGCCTAGTTATTGAAAAGAATTTTCCTCCATGACACTTATTCCTCCTTTCCTTTTTGTGCTGCAGTGATTCTATAGCCACTATCATAGTCTGCTTGAGGGTTCAGTTTTCTGTACTAAACCAGTCAAGATCCTTGTGATCTATGTCTCCTTGGCTACCCTAATAGTCTTTTTCTCTACCTGTTTAATCTTTCCTGAACATGTGTGGTGAAGTGAAGTCTCCTGACCTCCAACAGGGCTGTTACTGCTACCTTACTTCTGGGGGATTACTTGGGATCACTTTGCTTTACCTGCCACAGCAGATGCCTTTTTCTCAAGGCCAAGTTGTGTTAGTTTACTTGCATTTGTCCTTTGATCAGCCAGTACTTCTCATCCACTGCCATTCCCAGACAACGAGCTCCCAGAGCACAGCAGTGATGCCGCTCTGACTCCCTACAGCGTGTGGTTGGGCACATATGCTGTTGAATCCTAGCCCTTTCTATCACTCCAGTCACCCAGCTCTTCCAGTTCTTCTGCTCCAGAAATATTCCTCCTATGTACTCCTTTTCTCTACCTTTGCTGTGTTGATCCAATCATCAAAACCATAAAGCAAATATAATACACTTGTTAAAAAGGACATTTAGGTGTTTTTATGTCAAGTTATCAAATACAGGGGATTTGACTAATTTCATTTTGTAACAAACAAAACTAGCAAAAAATGCAATTGCTTTCTCTTTGAAAATTACTGTGCGTTGGTCTCCCTTTTGTCCTGGAAGGTACAGTGTGGATATTACTTTGAGAATGTGCAGTGATTCCTTACATGTCCTAGTCAAGTTGGGTGAAATCTTTTTATCTGGAGTCCAAGACACCATTGGGATATTCACTCCACCAAAACTTCATCTGGAGCTGCATCAGTACCAAGTAGCCAGAGTATTAAGTTCAGCTCCTTGCCTCAGTCAAGGGGGTGGTCACAGGACATGGTCACAGGAAATTTGGGCAGGTATAAGTTATCTAAAGAACATGACCTCTGGTGATTCAGGACTTTACCTATAAAGTTGTAGAAGCACAATGTCTCCTCCTACTTGAGACATTTGTGAGAATGTGGGGATTTATAATTTTTCTTGATCAGGTGTCAAAGCCAATTAAAGAAATTCCTACCATCTTCCTTACATGTATAAGATTCTCTTAGCTGCTCAGTGCTCTCAATTCCTTACTCAGTAGTGAAGGAGTCGCACCAACCTCCATCAACGATCTTGAGGGGCTTTTATGGCATTTAAGCACTACTTCTGTTTATGTAAGCACTACATTCCCAGGCCGTTTAGGGCACATATAACCTTTTTGTCCATAAATCAGGAGAATCTTATTGAGGTGAAACTGGAAACCATCACACCCACATGGAAAACACCACCATTAAAAATATCAACAGGAAAGACAAGGTTGAGGCTCTTGCTGTTCATTCTCATTTAGGAGACAGAGACATTCAGCACTGACTCACTGAAAACTTTACTAGGGGAAAAATCATCAAGATAGATCTATTTTCAACCACAATACCCAAGTTGTTTTCCCTTTTTTTCAGTCAGGTTATTTCTGTAATGAGACTTTTGCATGAGGCGTAGAGCGCAAGCCAATATACCATATTCATCAGGCCTGGGAAAACCAAGATTACTTTATTTTTGACCCTCGAAAGTTTCTGATATCTCCATTTGGTTTGGATTTTCTCAATCTCCAACATGATGCTGTAGCTGAGTAGAGCATATGGTCCTAATAGATATTCAGTCCAGATGTTGGTTGTCTAATATGTATCCTGAACGGCTGTGCCGAGCAGCATATAAGAAAAGCTGGTGGAGCAGTTAAATAAGGAACATGCACATTCCAGTATTCTCACCAGTTTACGAAAGTTAAAAGTTCCAGATTGCAATACCTCCGGTTCTGTCACTTTGAATTTCTGGGAAATGTTAAGAGCATGAAGCTTGCTGTACACGCTAAGAGCAGGCGGGGAACAGCCCCACCTGAAAGCCAAGCAGAAATGCGGGGCTGGGAGCTGCAGTGCCTCGTGTCTTGTGTGGGCAGGGAGTGTGAATTGCCCTCTGCTCTATGCTGGGTGGGAGAAGTGCCCAGAAGTCTTTGGTCTCCTGGTGCAATTGAAGGTTGGATAGCAGCTTGTTGTCCAGAGAGCCTCCGAAAGGGGGCTAGTCTGAGAGAAAACTTGCCTAATGAGGGAGGGAAAAATTTCCTGCACCTTTGGAACCCAGGGTTTCTGCTAATCTTGAGCAGCATCTATGAATGGTAGAGGTTTTAACTCTGGCAGATGAGATGAAACTGGTGATGGACAAAGAGCGTTAATGCTGCTGCCAAGAGAAGGGCTGCTCCCAGAGTGGCAGCCTGAATGCCCCCCCACCAGTGGGAAGAGCTTCAGTCAAAGCTTGCCTACTGCTCGGCACAAGAAAATCCCACCACAAATTACAAAGCCAAGGAAGCCTTCATGTTTTCCCTGCTGCTTGGAGAGCTATTTATATTTTAGTGTTCAACATAGCATGTAAGCTGAGAACAGACCTGCTTTTCTTCTCCCATACCATGTCCTGTTCTTACTGAGGTGATGCTGGGACTTCTGGGGAGTCCCACGCTGTTGGTTCCTGGCGTAAGAGGAACTTGTTCGCAGAGCTTGTGCACAGCTGAATACAGCCAAACTGGTTCACAGCAACTTGAAGTAGTCTGAGACATCTGGCATGTCCTTCGTTCCCTTTTCTTTGGCTAGAGCTGGGGAAGGATAAATCTGTGTGATGCGTAACTATTCTTTAACTCTCTCAGATTTGAATTCAAGAATAGGGGCAGGACTAAATCCATTGGGTTCCTTTAAAAAAGGATCAGAACCTCTCCTCTCCTTGTCCTTTCAGTTCATGAGGAAGATTCACTCCCTGTAACAGCCCCCTGTAAACTGTGACCACATGGGGGTGCTGACCTTACTGTCCGAGCTCTCACCTCAAGCCTCATTCTGATTTTCACAGAAGACTCCCTGTCAGCTGATAAAGCAAATTGTTCTATAGTTTTAACCTTTGAGTGCAAGTTACTCAGCAAGGAAATTAGCAGCTTCAAATACATGCACAGGTACACACAGACCCTCTTATTACTCAAGGAAACCTGAAAGTAGTTTCAGAGCTACAAGTTTATTGACTGGGAAGTCAATAAAAAAGATTAGCTTTTAAGATTAACAGTAAAACTTGATTGCTGCTTTCAGCAGCTAACCTAATAATTTCAGGAACAGAGAGTCTGTGAGCTGTAGATCACATACAAAAACTTGGTGAACATCTTTGAAAAGGAATGTTTTTTACACATGGATGGAAATAATTTAAGTCACATAAAGCAGTCTAGATATGCTCTACTATGTGTGGGTTTTGTCCTTGTCAAATAGAGAAAAGAAGACTTTGACCTTTTTAGGAACAAAAGGAGAGGGTTTTCTTTATGAGAAGTACTCTATAGTGATTAAGAACAAGCCTCTCACTGTGTTGATTCACAGGGTCTACACTTATTATGTTCAATTGTTCATTAAAAGTATTGTCTGTGATTAATGCCTGTCACTGATGTTTGCATGTGATGCTGATATTTAATCTGAAAAGATAATACTGTTAATAAGTTGCAGCCCTGAGAAATAAGCAGAAGGGTAAGTGCCACACAGAGGCCATCCATCACACACATGCTGTTGGGTGCTAAGCTGGACTCCTGGATATCATCCCTGAGCTTGCTTACAAAGGCTTTGCCTGCTCTGCAGATAGGCAGGTTTCTGCTTTTGGATTAGCCCAGGGAGGTGATGGAAGAGATGCACAGGGGAACAGGAAAGCAGAGCTGACAGGGTCCCAATAGGAGTCCTCTGGTGGTAGGACTTCTGGGGTGAACACCATGGTTACCTGAACTGAAAAACACACAAGCAGGTCTGCATTCTTTCTCAGTGGCCTTTAGGAGAATGTGTTTGACTTTTCACCAAGGTTTTCACAATTCTGCCTTGACACCTTTGAAAGACTTTGTAAGATATGTGATGATTTGAGGCAGTGCTGTCCCTGAGGGTGTTTGTGTTTCAGCCTGTAGTGTAGCTGTCTGTCTTTCCTGTATTGTATTAACAGCTTGACTGTGGGGCCCTGAATGCTGAAGGGAATTTGCACTTCTCAGCTCCCTCAGCCTCAAGCAAAATCATGGGTTTGAGGTGAAGTTCTCCAAAAACCTCCCATAAGAATAATGCAAAAGACAGCTGGAATTCTCTCTGAGGTGGCTGCTTCTTGGCTGGATGAGATGCAAAAAATGTCTACCAACTGTCAGAGAGGTTAAAGGCATGAAGGGCATACTCAGCAAAAACAGAGTTGTCTTCAACAATAGGTTGTCATCATATCTAGAGTTGTCATCAACAAGTGATTCCAGGAACGGTGTTTAAATGGGAAAAAAAATGGTGAACAGAAAAGAAATTGTAACTGGGTAAAATTATTTCAGTTGCTGTAGCATAATACTTCTATGTGTATGTATTGTATTTTACTATTAGGTCATTACTCAGTGTTGTATGTGAAACAAATCCTGACTTTGCTCAACAGAGCAAAGTAATTTCAGTGACCTGGCTCTAGCTTCCAGGCTTAAGTTTGTGCCAGGACTAATCCCTGGCTGCTCAGAGAGGGTCAAAGTTGCTCCCTTTTAAGGCTGAACACTGGTCCTATGTGGAGTACGAAGCTGACCAGAAACATATAAAAGTCATGTATTCTTCCTAAAGGAAGTTTGAACTCCACAGAGCATTTCTAGAAAGAAGCAGAGTCCTCCTTTTAACTCTGGAATCTTCTTTTATGTATTTTCTAAAGTTTTGCAGACAAATAATTTTGTAAGAAGGTCCCCCATAACAACTGAAAGCCCAAAGGGAAACCAAGGGGATGAGAGAACAGGAGAGAAGTATGATGGGAGAGGGAGCATTTCTTGCATTTTACGATGTTTAGCTCTACTGTGAATTTTAAGTGGCCTTGCACAGGGAGTTGTTGAAAGGGCCAAAAGCAGAGTAAGCAGCATTAGTGGAACAGGACCTCTGCTACTTTGAAGAACTTTCTCATTCACTTGCACAGATGCTCTGTCGAATTCCATTTATACCACTAGGAATCAGTCCTCTCTGAGAGCAGTTTAATATTCAATATACCTGAAAATAGACCTTGAAAGGTCCAATGCAAGGTAGTTCTCTCCCATGGTGAAAAAGGATCCTTAGAAAACAATATGAAAGTGTAGCACTTTTTCAGACAGTCCCCAAGTCCAGGTTCCCCAGCCAAGGCATTCTCACATCTCTGGCTCAGATTTGTCCAACAACAGATTATTTTATAAGCCCCAGGATTTGAGTGTTTAGATAGTCTTCAAATACTGCTAATTCTCCAAAATCAAGCTGTTCATTCCAGGATGAAATAGCCTATACCTATGGGAAGTGTGATGCCATGTTTCCACCCAGGAAAAGAAATCTTTTTCACCTCCTGCCAATGAAGTTGCTGATTTAGCACCCTGCACTAAGCTGTGGCCAGTTCTGAGCCATCATAGACGGACTCCACTAAAGATTTTGCCTTCATTTTTAATAGGTTTGTTGAAAAAAGAAAGAAAATTGTTTCAATTAACTTTCACTTTTGCTTTTCCAGAACTTACCACTGAAATTCCAATGGAAGGTATTTTTGTGAGTCATAGGTATTAAAGTGAGTGACAAGTGGAGGTTTCCATCCTCACATTGACAGATCATTCTCAATACAGTCTCCTGCTTTTTCTGTCAACCTGCATCAAAAGAAGCAGGACACAATCAGCTCATGTCATTACAAGTCTTGCCACAAACCACCACACCCTGTTTAGAAGTTCTCAGTGTGCTACGCTTTGCTTTGCATTTGCCCTTTCAGTGTCTCTGCTTTCTTTGATTTGACCCACCTCATTTCTGGTGTTCCAGATTCAGTTTTATTAATAAGAAGGTGCTCCTTGGAGGCTTCATCTGCAGCTCAGTTCAGCCAGTAAAAGGGCCCTTGTTGACTCCAGCAGATGCTGGATGAGATCTTGAGCGTCTTTTGCTCCATTATCTTTGGCGTCTGCTACATAGGGTGCACAGCTTGCAAGCATTCCAGAGCTTCTGAATTTTCCCAGCATCTGCATTCCAGATAACCAAGTGCATACTTCGTAAAAAAAAATAAAATAAAAATGGTGCCTATAAACCATCCTGGAAGTTTATATTACATCAAAGTTCAGGCGAGCACATAACTGTTTCTTTCTGCTTCCAATTTTTCATGCACAGTTCTAGGTTATCCTTTCTGTTTTAGGAAAACCTTAAAATATGATTTGGGGTGTCATAAAACAACCTAGCTGACTGGGACAGAGATAGTGTGCCCTTTCTGAAAAAAATCATTGTGTCTATTTAAATATTAGGCTTTAGCTCGTTAGTAAAAAATATGTCACACACAGCATTTTTTGTGTGTGTGTTTGTGTGGGAAAATACAATACAGATTTTGAAGTTTAAAAAAGTCTGGCAAATTACAAATTAGAATAATAATTCATGGGAGTAATAAAATATCAGACTTTTATTGCAGTATTGAGAAGGGCATTAAAAAGCATCTGGGAGCTTGAGGTTTGGAAAGATGGGCTTTGAAAGACTTGGTGGGTTAAATATTAATGTAGAAAATATGGCATCTGCAAATGCCTGGAAATATGCTAATAGGGCTTGATTCAGTGAAGGATTAAGCATTCCTTTGGGGTGCTGAATGCCTCCAGGAGCTCCTGCTGACAAAGAGAGCTGAAGGACCTCAATATCTCCTAAAAGCCTGTGGTGCCTGAGAGAGCTGTGCTTGTATGGATCATGCCGAGAGCTTTTGGTGTCAGCTAGAGCAGCCAAGGGGGGCATGGCAAAGTGGGAGTCACTCATGCAGTGGGCATGCTCCAGCACAGCATTTCCCAGGGTGTCAGGAGCAAGCAGCAGAGCCACCCCACACAGCACTGACTGGCATGGAGCTACGGGACATGGGAAGCAGGGAGGGAGGCAGGAAACAAAGGCTGTGCACCTCCCAGTACCTGTAGTCCAGTACCTTCTGGCTGCCAGGCCAAAGGCAGTTCCATGCCACTTATCTGTGGTAAGCTGCAGGAATACTGGCTAGAAATGTTGCTGTGCCCCAGTGTGGTGGGAATGGGAGATGTCTTCTTCTGGGGCCAGCAGGGCTAGAGAAAGAGATCCTCACATTTTTCCCATTTCTTCTAAGTCTGGATAGCAGCTGCAATTATCATTCCATAAAGTCATCTTCTCTTTTCACCTTAATTTTAGTTTTATTTTTCAGTCTGTTGTTTGTTTAGATGCAATGGTCTCGGGAGAGCTGAAGTCCTCACTCATCAGCCTTTTATTGTTTGTACTGAGGAAAGCAGCCCTTGTTAGCAGTGCAAACCTCCAGAGGCATGTGCTTTTCGTGCTGTTTTTCAACACAGAGAACCAGTCTGTGTGACTTACTGTCCTTCTGAAGACTCTGTCAGTGGGAGGGAGACTGGTGAACTGGGACAAGCCACTTTCTGCCTCAGACAGAGGCAGTGGGCTGCCATGGCTTTCCACCTTGCTGTAGCAGCACTCACCACTGGGTGAGGACTGCACTCTGCTCTTGAAACAGGTTGATTTTATTTGCATTACTGGTTTTCATACCCTTCTCTCACTCTCTCTCTCCTCACACCTACATTCGCTTGCTGGAGGAGTTACTGTGCCACGTGCTCCTCATCGTCTCCGTGCAGCAGCAGAGCTGTGGTGGTGCTCGGGGGGGGTGGCTCCTCAGGCTCCAGTGGTCACTGAGGAGCTGGGAAAGCAGGGCTGTCCCTCTCTCAGCCATCCAGGGGTGCCAGCACTGTTGGTGCAAGGTGCTGGGAGAGCCTTGGTGGTGCCTTTGTTAGCACTTGTCACGGAGCAGAGCTGTGAGGGGTCTGTGCATTGCCTTTCCTGAGACAGAACAAATGCATCTCAGCTTTCTGGCATTGATTTTTGACAAAGGATTCAAGAAACTGCAGCTGTTCTGGCTTTCTTGTACCCTCCCCCACTTTATTACAATGCTGTTGTTCTGAAATACTCAATTCAGCTATAAACAATCTACTCTATCAACAACATGCTTTTGCACTTTTTGAAATGGTGCTTTGAGGCAGATAAATGAAAGTAAGTATGGCAGCTTGCCAGTAAAAATCCTGCAAACTGTATCATCACAGGGGCACTGACTAAGACAGCACATTATTTTATTTACTGTGGAAACTGAAAATCCATTTCTGCCCATACAATAGCTGTTTATTTCATCTTTGCTTCATGTTTGTTCTAATCTTTCTTGACACTTCTAGATAGTAATGGTTCACAAGCTGTTCAGATCAGTGCTTGCAGGGCTCCATCAGCCAGCACTTCCTTCTGGTTTTAGAAGTCCAGCACCCTCTTTGCTGGTGTGTGCCCACTGACCAACAGCAAGGGAACCTGCCCAAGCCTGGACACAGGCAAAGTGCTGGGGAGGTCCTACAACTCCCTGAATCCATCCCCTGGGCTAAACTAGAAGACTCATCTCTACCAGCCAAGGGGAACAGGGAAGCTTGTATTGTGAATGCATTACAGTGGGCTGACCTGGACAAAGGAGTTCCTCCGGATTTGAGTTTTCCTTTCCGAACATTCGGTCTGTCAGCTGTTTATGTCGCCAGCTGTCTCAATGACATCACGTGTACCATACTAGAAAAAGTGATTCTGAGATGCAGAAAGATGAGGTGACAGGGTGGCCAGTGCATTCCTGCTAAGACCTGCTGGATTCAGATTAGCCTTGGTGATTTCTTAATCTGGGCAATGTGTCCTCTGACAGTGTGATGGCATGTTCCCCAGCTCCTGCTCGGGTAGAGCAGCTCCTCCGGCACCACTCATCACAATGGCTTGGAGACGGGAGAAAACCAGGCTGGGGAAGAATGTTGAAACCATTTCAAAAACCTCTGGAGAGAAAATGAGTAATATTTTGTTTTCCTGAATGGTTTCACTGAAATTTAGGGAAAATAATTGCAGTTGAAAGATCTCAGTTTTTGTTGTTCTTTTCTTTCTCTTCTATTTGTTTTCACACGCTTCCTATTGAATGTACTTCCTCCTCTTCATCTCCACCCTCTCCTTTGTTACCCTTTATCCCATACCCCACCACAGAAAGGTGCAGAGACAGCAGAAGGGAAAGAACAAATATAATAAAGAAAAGATAAAAAACATTTCAAATTTCCTTTTCCAGATCCAGAGAAAACAGGTTCTATTAACTTTCAGATCTTAATGATGACATTCTCTGACCAAAACTCAGCTGAAAAATATTCTAAGGAACTATGATTTAACTTATATTGGGTTACCTAGCTACTTCTGGGGAATTCCATTTTATCCTTTTACATAGTCAAAGGGTCTACCAAATTCATTTTGCTTGGGGATTTCTCTCCAGAGATATCCACTATAGCCCATCATACTGAATGACAGGAAACTCTTGAAGGGCTTTTTTTCTGTTGTGTGGTTGGCCATATTTCATGAGCTTATCCAGAGCACAGTCTCTTTCTATGTCCTCTTCTTGTCTTTAAGGGTGTTTGTTCAGATGTAATGGAGTTTCAGGCATGATTTTTATTTCCTCACTGATTCTGTATATTCTACAGTCCTGGTTACAAGAAAAAGCACTTGTATGGAAAGAGATGCATTAGAGGCCAAATAGTAGCCAAAGCAACTCTGTATCCTGAAGCAGGGGAAACACAGGGAAATTCTACTGAGTAAACAAAACAAACCCCTTTTAAAGCTACTGTCCCTGGCCTGGAGACAGAACCCCTTTGATGCTTATGGTAGAGCTGAGAATCGCAAGCAGAGAGGCTGGTAACAGTCATGTTGTGCCCCTGGGGCAGTGCTAATGAGCATTTGGCAGTGGGAAGGCAAAAAAGTTGTGTATGGCATGAGACTGGAGGCAGGCAGCTTCGAGCAGAAGAGGAATGGCTGGGGATGAATTAATAAAAATTACACTGTTTGGAAAGAGGTGTCCCTTTAAAACTGTGGATTTGGCCCTGCTTTTGCATGTTTCTTCTAAGTTCCAAGTAAAAAAGGCTAACACAATTTTCTGTTTGAGAATAACCTGCAAGCTGAACATGCAGGATTGATGAGCATTTTCAAATGGTTCCCGGCAGATAGGTAGGTGTTGTTCTTCATTCTGCCAAATTCAGAATATACCTGAGTGCCTGCATTTCTGTCTGGTTTATCTTACCTTGAATCAATTCCAAATAAACTAGAACTGACAATTACACATATGCACTGTACACTTGAGACCCACAGGTGTTCTTGCAAATCGGCCTAGGGGACTGAAATACGTGTCTTTGAATAATTTTTGTGGTAAAATGTCCAAATCCCTTACTCAGCCTTGCAGTGCTCTCCTGTAAGAATCAGCCATACTCCATATTGTTGGCTCTTCATATTTTCATCTGCAGATGAACACAGTCTTAGCCCTTGGAACTCTGTACTGCTTAAACCCCAGGGCAGACAGGATTGTTACTGTAAGATTTGCCCTAACAGCCCACAGCCTAGTCATTACATGAGTTTATTTTTCAGATGGCTGGTAATGTTTGACCACTGCAGAGCTGAGGTAAAGCCATTGTGTGCACAGAACTGTTGTGACAGCAAATCAAAAGTAATGACATAAAAGTGTCTTGGTGAGTAGAGCTTGTTTCACTCCAGGGCACTTAGTGCCTTGGTCTAGTTGGCATGGTGGTGTTTTGCCACCATGATTGGACTTGATGATCTTGGAGGTCTTTTCCAAGCTTAGTGATTCTATGATTCTATGCCAGGCAAAGAGCAGCTTGCAAGAAGTCATCATCTTTGGAGCAGTTCCTGTCTAGACGAGGTTCAAGTTGCTCTGGCATGGGAACGATTGTTTGCCACCTGTGTGATGCACAAGTGTGTTCAGAGCTGGAAGGAAGCAGACAGGAGGGGCTAGGAAAAAAGCTTTAAGGAAATCCCACCAAAAATGCCCCAGGCCAGGAATGCCTTTCCTTGCTTTCTTACTGAAAAGCAAATGTCTTAGAAGATGTTTCTTCTGGCCTCATATATCAAACATGACCACATTTTATCCTCTCAAGTACTGACAGGATTTACAGCTCTTTAGAGAAGCTCAGAAAACTTCCACAGCAATGTGATCCTATAAGAGACAAAAAAACTTGCAAAAAAGCTGTGGACATTGGAAGATGTCAGTGCGAGCAGCAAATCAATGTCGCCTCTGTCCTTACAGAGTATTCTGTGTCCCTTTGGATCAGAGCTGGTGAATGGCTACTGCCCTTTTCCTGCTTTCAAACGTGCAGCAAACTACTGTTAGATATTCCCATAATGAAATGTCTGAGTCTTTTGTTTGTTTTCCATTTTCCTATTGCTTGTTTCATTGCTCCAGAATGTCCCATGCCTTATTAAGCAGAATTAGCTCTGCCAAACTACCTACCTTCCATCTCTCAGTTCCTTCACACTGTGACAAGTGTTGGTGCATAGCATTTTGTGGTGTGGCCATCCTGATGCAGGTAGAGGGACCCTCTCAATGCTCACTTCAACCCATTGCCCCTCAGGAGGGATTCAAGCCCTCACTGGTGCCAGTTGTACCCTGAAACCTGCCGGTGCTGATTAATGAGGGTAGTGAGGCCTTGGTGTGGGCAGGAAGGAGAGGCAGAGCAGTCCTTCATGCTGTGTGCTCCACAGAACCCTCCCTCTACTCAGCCAGCCCAGGAGAAGGCCAGAGGGCACTCCTGCCCTGCCCTGAGCTCCCAGCTGTTCCCTTCAGCACAGCCACCTGCACATACCCTGGGGGAAGTGCTCATGCTCCCCAGCAGTCCCTGTCAGCCAGGAGGTGCCTGCTTGCTCCACCTGCTCATAAGGTGAGACCTTACCCCTGTAAAGGAGGCGGCATTTGGCCTTACAAATGTGTCCAAGGCTTGGGACCACAGCTGCTGGTTTACACATAGACAAGCTCTTAGTAGAGGTATCACCCACAACTGGGGTGACAGAAGGGATGTGCTCTGAGTGCCCTTCAACCCAAAAGAGGTCATCTGATGTCCCTTTAAGGGAATAATGGTTCTAGTTAATACAGATCAGGGACACAGGAAGAAGTTTTCTTGGGAAAGCAAATTTAATTTAACCCAGCTAGCCCCTGATCCTCCAAAGAGTCATTGCTCTCTCATCCTGCAGTGGGAATTTGCTTCTAAACAAAAAAAAAAAAAAAAAAAAAAAAAAAGAATTTTCCATGCAACAGATACCAAATGTAACTGCTGGGGGAGAAAGCAGGTGGAGAGATTAGACATGCCTGGTGCTGACAGATAGCATGTTTGTGCCTAATACATTGGAGAAATTGTTCAGAAACAATTCAGCCATGTGAAAATGTGTCCCTTGTAATATTGCCAAGGTCAGAAAAACCTAAGGAGATCCTCCAGTCCTGCAAGGAAAAGCCATCTAGAGGCAGTGTGGTCATGTTGCTGAGGCAATTTTCCATCAGGGTCCCGGAGGGGCAGAGAGGAGCTCCTGCTGCTTTTCTGTTCTTTCTGCTCACAATGAAAAGTCCTGTATCATAGTCCAAACCTGTTCAAGCCCACTTGGCTGTTGGCTCTTTAATCACTTTCACTTGAATCTAAAAACCCATACTGATACAGAGAGGTTAATGAAGTGGGAGGGAGTTGAGTCTCCTATGGGCTCTCTTTCATGCTGTCTTCGTTTCCTTTTGCTCTGTTCTGAAACTAATGAGGTTTAGTAACCTGTTTCCTTCTTTCTCATCCAGGCCAGCTTGGGGAAGAGAGGGAACATGGCTTTTCCTATCTGTAAACATGTCCCTGCCTGGAAAGTCCATCTGTAAACACATAAGAGGTGTGTGAGCCTTTTGGGGCAATCCTGGGGTGTACCAGGTGCAGAGGAAACAGCAGATGCTTTTATAGAAAAATGACATACAGGCAGGAATGTATCTTCTCTGGTGTCCTCTCTTTCACTTCCCTAGACATCGAATGTGAAAGACCAGTCCTATATCTGCTTGGAGAATTAGGCTGAAGGGAAGTAATAGCCAGAGGCTGTTTCCAGGAAACTAAGAAAGGCCATGGGTTAGATCTCTGTCATGCCCTGGCTTTAGGTCTGTAAGCAGGGAGGAATTTAAGAGGAAAATAGTTTTGGGTAGGTGCAGAAATTTTCAGAGTGCCAGCTCAGCCCTCCGTCACTCTCTTGGTATCATCCAAGGAGATGTTTGTAGGGAAGGCAGCTCTGCAGATTGTCTGGGGCTATGTGAAAGAGGGGGAAAAAAGATGAACTAGCAAAAAGTTAATTAAAACTCTTCTGATTATGAGGTGGAATTTAATACTTTAAAAAATGCAGTGTGACACATTGCAGCACTGCAGCTGAATTAATCATGAATGAGGATAGTAATTTTTAATTTTTGTGTGCATGAGAAAAACACTCAACAGATTTGACAATTAGAGCAGGGTAACAGCATTGCATGGCACAATGTGAAGTAGTTTTTCCCAGTGGTTTTTGAGAGGGAGCTAAACAGATGTGCTCAAATATTTACAAGTGCACAATATTCACATGCTTTTCAAATGCTGACCCTGCTGATTCGCAAAAGTCTGCCTCAATCTGGAGACCAGCTACTGTGGTGACACAGGCTATTTATCATAGGTAACACAGCGGCACTGCCGCCAGCTCCCCGTGTGCTTGTGTGCACAGTTATCTCCTCCTCTTCTGACACTGATACACCTCCTCAGCAACTCACCTGCATCACCAATTTGTCCCAGCACAGTCCTGGCAGCACACTGGGCCCTGCTGGCTCAGCCCCAGTCTGTGGGGTAGGAGTGGTTCCTGTGCCACACCACGCCAAAGAGAAACAGGTTTGATTTCAGCCACAGCTATAAAAAGTCAGGGTAGTTCAGCTGAAGTGTCACGAGGGCAAAGCGCTCCTGTAAGAGTCTAATATTACATGTTTACTCTGTGTAATTCAACAGGGTTAGCCGTCAATTATCTGCATCAAGGTGACCACCCAGATGCCCAGTGTATTTGGCCTCATCTGTCACTTAGCTGTCCCCTGTCATGCTTCAGTTAAGAGCTGAGAATGCCAGTTAACATTGTCCATATTACCAGCAGTGCAGGGTGTTTCATTGCCTTGTTTTCTTCAAAAGGAGCCCAAAGAAAAGTGAGGTTTGTTCAGCACAAGCTGTAGTTGGGGAGGATTCAGGTAAGCCAGATGGCAGTGTCAGTGATAAATGGCAGAAATACTGTAGGGCTATGCCTGGATATCCTAACTGGGAAAGCTGAGCTGCACTGTACCTCACTGAAAAGTGACTATTGCAGCAGTTGCTTTACACTGTTCAATTGGCTGTGTAATTACTTTCACAAATTAAACAAAGACAATGGTGAAAATATGTAAAATGTCACCTGGACTGAATTGTGGGTCAGATCCCCAGTGAAAATTAGTTTGGCAGTCTCCCCTCACATTCTAATCTGCTCGATTTCAGCCTGAACGCCTCTCTGCTCCCAAGCCCAGGTTGGTGTTGCAGTTCAGGCTTTAGATGTGGTGTGGGTGCTGCTGTGTGAGAAGCCCTGCTTATCTGACTTAAACCAGGATATTTAGTGTCCCATTTTTTTCAAGCCATCCCACTTGTTCCATGCTTTGTATACTTTTTGGTTTGTTTTGCCTGCTCTCCTGGGTTCCCTTACTTTGAAAGACAAACATGCAGTCATGCACTTCTCTCTTCAGCTCACATTTATTTTCCTTTAGCATTTAGCTCTGCGAATGTGATAACCACTGACTTAGTGGAGACAGACGAGGGAATCAAGGGGACAGATCATCCACTTGCAGTTTCACAAGTCAACAGGTCCCATCCATGCTGACTTCTCTTCAATAAGCTCAGTATCACAGCCAGAAGTCAGACAAGCTGAACAACCTGCCCAGCTCTTTCCTCTCCCTCCGTGGTCCCCCATGCTCCTTAGACAGCAGTTAGGGGAGATTAGCCAGCTGAGGATCTCCTCATTCCAAGGCTGCTCAGGCAATCTGGCACACTCACCTTTCTTTCACTGTGCTCTTTGTGGGGCTGCACTTTGCTCTAATTTCTTTCTCTCCTTTTCCTGTCTGAATGGGTTACTGGTCCAGCAGCCTGTGTTTAGGAGATAGGTGCAGCTGTTGCACCTAAAGAAATGCACCAAGAGACACTGCCATGGACCTGCAGCCAGTAACTGCTACTACTGTGAGGCATCTCATGGGTTTTTAGGAACAGAGGTTGATTCACCCACTCTTGAGTGGGGAGACTGGTAAACTCTGTGCTCTTGAATCCCCATGGAAAATATGATTCTCACATAGCCTTCCCCAGTGGGTGTGAAGAGCTTTACCCAGTGTTAGCCACTGTCTGATCCTAGAGTCGCTGAATGGCTTGCTTTTCTCCTCTTCTAGCAATTTAGATTGGAGAGCTTTTATAAATTACCAAATGAAATATGGCTCTGTTTCAGCCGCACTCGTGAAAGCCAGTATGCCTTAAATGCCAGTTACTGTCCTGAGAAGAATGGACAGTTGTGAGTTAGCTGTCTTGGTTTTGGTCAACAGTGCTTTATGTAGAAAATGAGATCTCTGCATTCATCCTGAGGAGCAGACTAACCCAGATACCTATAGTACAAAATTCATTCTAGGTGAAAAGGGGAAGTTTATGTCCCAGTGAAAATCTGGATTGCCACAGCTGGATTCAGGCAGTCACAGAGAAACAGTTCTGTCAGGCAGGCTGGAGGAGCCCAGGCTTCTCATCAGATAGATGTGTGGTGCCTTTTAATACTTTTTAATAGTTTACAAAATTATGATAAGCTCTGCAAGGCCATTTAAAATGGATAATCTTCAAGTGGTATTAAGGACTAAAATGGGTCTGCCTTGTATGCCTTAATGGGCCCCTCACAGACTGTTCAACATTATCAAAAGGTGATTTTAAGAGTTTGTAATAAATATGTTCCTTTGGGGAAGATTAGGAAACTGGGTGGGATTTGCCATCCTTCTGCTACCTCCAAATTGCTTTAACTGAATTAATTACAGTGGGCCTGCCTTGAACTCCAGAGTGCCAGTTCACTTCTGATCTATTGCTCAGTAAAGAGGTTTGTCCTTAGGGGGAAATGTTTGCTCCAAGAGCCAGGGCTATTTAGTATTTGATTATCAGCCTAGGAGAAATTAGCTAAATAAGGCTCCAGCTTTGTGAACACTTATGTGCATGTTTAACCTTCCATTCCTGAGGAGTCCTTTAGATTTCAAAGTGCAATAAAATAAAGTGTGTCTGCAGAAATCTTACGGGAACCAGGCACTATGACTGTTATTTATTCACAAACAAGAAGTGAATGACTTCATTCAGAAAGTTTTCCTTGTGCAAGCTGTGTTTATCCTCTTCTAGTGTCCAACCTTGTCTTTGTTGCAAACCCAGCCTTTGTCCACATCACTTTTAAGAGCTGGGCCTGAAATTGCAGGGAGATTTGAGTGCATGAGTGAAACTGGATAAAATTACAGACATTACCCTCCCTAAGTGTTATTTTGTCATTCCACACTTTTCTGTATTGACAAAGTTCATGTCCTTGGGCAAACAAATTGTCAGAGTTATACAAAATCCACAATTATAATCCTTCCCTGTCAACCTTCTGGGGTTTCTCTTTATATATCAATTCCATTGTACATCAGTTAAAGGATTTAAAGTGTGGTTATGAAACTTTAACATTTCAGAAAATGTTGAAGGTTGAACAATTTCTTGTGGAGCCCATCAGAAAACTTCTCATAACACCTACTGTCAGTGTCTTGCCAGCAATGTGCTTCCTGCTATTTTTGTCTGCCTAAAATGAGCACACTGGAATTTATTGATTTGTTGAAATCAATAAATTTAGGAGGTTTAGGAGGAAAGAGTGGTTTCCTATGGTTTTACCAAATCTATTTGATGTTTGCTGCTTTTGAAGCAGGCTTTTACTTTCTTGGCTCCCCAGCCTGCTAAGCTTTCTGCTTTGAAATCAGCATTCCCAGAGCTTTCATACTGACAGACTTCCTGTTATTCTTTTTGCTGAGATACTGAGTGAGATGGCCCATGTCGCCATGGACCTTGAGTGTGACTTGGAGGCCTCAGTTCAGGCAGAGAGCTTTTAAAGGTCACAATGCTCTTTCTATATCACCAAAGGATTCTGTATAAATGCAAGCTTCCCACAGTGATGTGTGTGTCCACCCAGAGAACTCCATTCTTAGCTCCAGCCATCTTTCTTGACTGACGGGTTATTTTAAGTTATTGCCGCCCAAACAGATCTTGTGCACAGGATATTAATTTTCATAATTTACTTAGCCATATGATTGCAAAATAGCAACATGTAATAAAAGAGTAAAAAAGCATTAATACAGTAATTTGTATTAACTCCTCAATACGATGATATGAGAAATTGTCATCTGTATATGTAACTCGCACTGAATTCAACCAAAATACATCATAAGTAAAGTTTAGGGGCTTGAAAATGTGTTGAATTGGTCTGGTGATGGCAAATTTCAATGAATAATTGAGGGATGGGCAAAGCAGGGGGGGGTTCCTCAGGCTGGAAACCTGCTAACCCCATGCCATGGTCAGGTGGTGTTGCCAGTTCACATGACAAGAGGAGCACAAAATCAGGCTGGACAACCTCCTTGTTCCAAGTGTGGCTGCATTTGCTCTTTTTATTATGACTGCTTCCAAGTATGCAGTTCCAGTTTAACTGAACCCAATGATACTCACTTCCTAAATTTCAGATTGTAGATTTTGAGTTGGTGATTAGTGCTTAAACTCTGTTTTAGGGTTAAACTTTGACTCAAGAAATTGAAGTGGGCAAATGCTCCTATTACCTTCTGTATTTCACACCCTTAATCCTATTTTTAGGCATCCTGGTGAGTCAGACCTACTAAGGAAAATGCTAAAGCAGATATTTCACTTGGAGCACACGAATAAACCTACACCAACATTTGAAGGCCAGGACTTTTTAGACCCAAGAATTTGCTGGAAAACTCCAATGAGGTATGTACTGCTTTTGCTTTTACTTTTACCCTACAGGACCGTGGTATTCACATATTTTTGCCTGCAAGACCATGCTGGGTGACTGAAAGCATGTGTGGAATCTGGAACATTTATGGTGCAAACATCATTTCAGCATTCTCCTACGCAAGAGATGATGAAACTTCCTAAGATGAGAGCCTATGTAAATATGTGTTATCCATCAGCTAGGCAAACAGATGATGGACTGCTGTTTTTAGAAGCTCCAGATGATGGCCGTGGTCCTGTAATGTGATTATTGTGAGCCAAGACATACATCTGCAATCCAATTCTTGCTCTGCAGATCCACTGAATATAAAAAAGAGTATGCAGAATACAAAAAACACTATCCTCCATAAATTCCAGTGTCATCTTCTCTATTCTTATTAATGCTTACTTCAGATCTTGACATCGAACTCTTCTTCAGCATTCATGATTAGAGAAATTAATTTACAGTTTCTTCTGAAAGCATAACAGCAAATCGGAATCAATGCAGATAGCCATTTATTGCTCCAGCAGTGAGGTTAAACAGCTTGTGCTTTTGACTGCATGGTAAAAAATATATAAAGTTATTTGCTTGAGTTATTAATCTGGGATGACCTGACATAATGTGATAGTAAAAATTCTTTCCCAAAGAAGCAAAAATACATGCTCTGCTCAGTATCTCCTGGTGACTCTCTGCTCCAAGTGAATAAACATACAGCTGATTTCTTCCAGCCAGGTGTGATCCAGGAACAAACTAGCAGCACATCTTTGTGTCTGCTAATGTAAATTCTAACTCACAGAAGTGGCCCACCATTAGTTCTGCAGTTAAAAATGCTTGCTTTGTCTTGTCAAGACTCATGTTCCACAGAACATGCCACAAGCCCAGAAAAATTACCTCCATTCTCTAAAGAATGAAACGCATGGCTTGCATTGATATACAATGAAGTATCATATGAAAGACTGGTGTTTCAGGACTCAGCCACTATAGATGAAATGGAAGCAAAAAAGGGAAATCTTGGATGAAACAGACAAATATTCTTAAAGAGAGCTTACAAAGACTAATGTCTGTAGAAGTGATCTGAATTAGCTCATCTGAAATAATCTGCTCCTCAGAACATGGGGACACATTCCCTCAGCCTGCAGCTGCTAAATTGTCCAGCCGGTCACCCTAGGAAAATTGCATACTGAATTTGAGTATTTTTCCTGTTCTTCTGTAGCCCAAGTAGAGTTCTCTTTTTCTCTACTCAGAAAGAACATGAAACACAATTAACTCATCTCAGCATCTCAATCTCAAGAGCTCAACATTAGCTCTTGACTGTAAAATGCACACTTGGATTTGAGTAAGTCAGCTTTGTCCTGGTCTGGTAATAAGGAAGAAGAGGGTTAAGAAAATATATGGTCATATACCTAAAGCTAAGAGAAGCTGGGTAATAGGAACCAATATATGAAAAGTCTTTCACAGGACTCAACTTGAACAGAAAGAGTGAAAAACAGTTGGTGTTGAAAGGAACCTCATGGTTAATCATTGTAATGGAATACTGATAGTTGCCACTGGCTGAAAAAGAATTCAGACATTTCAGAGCCCCTGATGCACTTTGATCCTTTGGATGTTAAGCTCTGAAGCAGTGCTGAGTTTGGCAAATTGATGACAAAACCCCATTCTTTTTCAGATGCTACTTTAGCTGCTTAGCTTTTCATTCAAGAAAGGATTTTGTTGACAGCAAGATTATTTTCTTAGAAAAACACTAAACGAGAAGATGACAAATGCTGTTGTGAATGTTCACACAACTCCAGGAGCAATCAACTGTGATTATTCAGACAAGGCTCCTGCAGGAATGGATAGAGCTAAAACCTTGAAATTTGGCAAGAATAAAGTCCTCGATAAGGAGCAGCACTTACAGTTGCTCTGGAGAAAATGTAGTTTCATCAGCGGGGTTCATGCTCATTTGGAATTGACCATGCGCAGTAGAACATCTTGTCTGTATGTATGCAATTAAGAGATGCACAGTGAATAGTTGCCATGCAGTTAGTGTAACATATGCTCCAGTACTTCCAGACGTGACTACTGAAGTTGGTAGCAAAATCCTGATGTCTTCAACAAGGCCTCAATTTTAGTCAGATAAAAACTGCTACGTGTGAAAGCAGCTGGGGATCTTTCTCTTCACTGAAAAAATGTGAGAAAGATAAGAGGAATCCATACTGAGGAACTGACTGAAAGGCTGGAGAGGCTACAAGCACTGGCTTGTAGCTTTCAGGAGATAAAATGATATTGCTGCCCACTCTGTTTGCTGACCTGCTGTTTGCATTCTGGCAGATGCTTTTCTATTTCTTGCACTTTGCCTGATGCATCTCAATAAGAAATCCTCAGCCTGAGCCGTACTTAAAGGCATCAGGGCATTTCTCCTTAGTCTCCACAAGCATTGAAGTAATGTGCTTAGCATTTATGTAAGGGCCATATGTACTATACTCTCTGGAAAAAAAAAGGCTGGATCACTGCACTGGACCGCTGTCACAACATCTTGGTCTCAAGGACTGAAGCTCACTTGGTGGCCTGTGTGACATAGGACAGCAAGAGGCTGCACAGCAGAGAGGCAGTGATCTGAAGAGAAGCAGTCTTAGTTAACTTAGTTAACACCATTTGTGGATCTGAAGCCTCCTTCAGTTTATAGTGCCAAAATCCAGGACTGAACGCTGCAAAACAAATCACATGTATTTCTCCGGTGACCTACCCTGAAAGCTGGCTCCAAACGACCCCCAGTGGAATTGTGTGTGGTTCCCCACTTGAACTGGCTGATGTGAGCCCATCTCTCATCATGACAAGCCCAGCAGGTGATGCACAGGTTCATCTGGTGCTCCAGTTTGTCACCAGCTCTCTGGCTCTGCAGACAGCATGACTGTGCTGAAGCTTTAGACAAGGCAAACAATTTCAGGCAAGATAAGAACAGACTAGGTTTTACCCAACTAGAATTTATTTATGTGAGGCTTCTAAAAGTTCAGTAGTTTTAACTCCATTGCTGCGTGCTTCACTGCTGTTTTCTGGAATCAGGAGAGGAAGTAACAAATTAGCACAAGGGAGAGCATTCTTGCAGCAATGTCCTGGTGGGGAAAAAAGTCATGAACTGCTGGAAATCCATCCAAAAACATTCCTCTGATCTTCCAGGGTTTTTTAATCTCAGTTCCAGATCCCAGAGGTGTATAATGCAATAAGTTGTGGATAGGTCTGCCCAACTCTGATGCCAGATTTGAATTGGGATTTTTGCTGCTCTTTCCTGTCTAGTTTCTTTTTTCCAAGTCGAGGGTATGGAACATCTTCCTTCTCACTTTTAACTCGGGGTCTACTGCTTTTAGCAAAACCTGATGGGCTGTGGTCATGGTGGGGACATAGGCTGGACACCAGCTGGACACCATACTCAGAAAAGCCACCTGCTGTGGCCAGAATCTCTGTGAACCTCAGAGAGTGCTGCCCCACTGGCTCCACAGCTCTTTCCGTTTCTTCCATGATTGCCATCCAAGAAAGTGAGTTTGTGCAGCAGCTCTTTAACTCCAGGACCAAATTGCCTGCCCCAGAGCCAGAGCTGGATTCTGCAGAACTAATCTGAACATCTGAATTTGTAAGTCCAAAGTTAACACTGTTTGAAAACAGGTCAGATGCTCTACAACCACAATAGCCAGCAGGTAATTCAAATGTGAATCCTCAGTCTCGGCCATGGATTTGTGTGTGTCATTAAATGAATGTAAGCACACCACACACACCCCAACTCCAAGGATGGTTATGGGGTACAGTGGCTGTCTTCTCCACACAGCAGAGACAGATTCCTGTAAGGTCAAGGACAGCATTCCAGCTCATCAATGCTGCAGATAAACATACTTCCTTCCCAAAGAGAGTATGAAAACAGCCATCTGGCATTACAGTGTATTGCAAACAATTTCTTGTCTCATCAGAGGCAGCTGATCCTGGATAATGCAAAGGTAGTAGTCTGAGAAGCACTGGTACCTGCACTGACCTACAATGCTTGGAGAGGAAGCTGGAGCAGATTTGCCTGATTAATTGGTTTGCATCCGACATTTATTAAGATCTTTTGTGAATTAAGTGGAGGGCAAAATGTAAGACATTTAATGACCAAACTTCTGAGGCAGGCAACATGTCAAATATTTCTCCAATAGTCTTACAGTAACTTGTTTCACTTTCCTTGCATCAAAATATTGGTAGGCCTGAACCTCATGAGGTTCAGTGCAATGTGGACCTGCACAGGGAGGCACAGCCAGAGGCTGAGGCGCAGGAAGGGTCTGTGGGGAACCCACCAACAACGGGGCAGAGATAAGGAGTAACTCATGAGGGGAAGTGACACAGGGGATGCAACACCATGGAAAACCAGACGTGCTAGCACGTAGAAAGGGAACAGGACAGGCCCAAGAACCTGGCTGGGCAGGTACAGAGGTCGGGTCAGCCAGGGCTCTGACTGGAGCACCAGAGGTGGACTGGGCCATGTGGGTCCTTCCCTTGCTCTGCAGTAACCTGTGAAGCAGACAGCTCTGCATTTCTCCTGCCTCATGGCCAAAAGCACTCAGACAAGGGCACTGGCACTGCACACCTCCTGAGGAGGCAGCGCACCAGGCCCTGGCAGCAGGCAGGAGAACGTGGAGAAAAAAAATGTGTTCTAGTACAGTCTTTGTCCTTTCTTTAGTTATAAAGCTACCCAGGACAGTGTTTGTTTATTCTCCTAGACTTGCATGTGTGAATAGAGTGCTGACTTGCTATTTAAAAGCCCCCACAGTGGGCAATCTTTCAAAGGCCACATCAATACCATTAGTTTGCTGTGTAGGGACAACTGACAATTGATGAAAATGCTTCAGAACAGACAGAACCCATGGAAATACATAACTCAATTCCTCCAAACTGAAGGCAGCCATCCACAGCACACCCCCCCCCCCCATGTTTCTGTTAAGATACTGTTTACACAGATTTAATCAGTTGTGTCACTGGGGCACAGCAAAAATGGCAATGTGACCTGCTGAGATTTAGTACCAGATTGCGATTTACAATCAAGGCACCAAGAGTCACTGAAGTGCAAAGCTCCTGCCCCAGTTACTAATTAATCAGACCCAAAGAGGTCTCCATAAAAGGCAGAGCAGTCAGATGTGAGCCCTATAAATTCAGAGGGCTTGTCTATCCTTTATGTAGGAAAGGTAACCTGTGAAGCTTTGCATTCTGCAGTTAGGTGCTAGTCACAGAAGAAACCAAACTTTTAAACTGGTTTTGTTGGAGTTCTTTCTCTCCCTCCCTAGTAAGAATGCAACCAGCTTGATTGCAGTGAAGCATTGTTAAAAAGGCAGTGTGAGATGCTGGGATGGAATGAGTTGACCAGTTTTCTCAAAAGTGTGACTCTTCACAAATGCTTCAGGTGCTTCTTCCCTTCTTCAGAGTGCTGCTGCCTTTCTGAGGGGCTTTGCCAGTGGCCATGGCATCTTGGCACTGGGGCTGTGCAAGGCCTGCCACCCAGGGAGGAGGATTGAGGGGAGTGAGGCAGGGGCTTGCCAGTATTTGTTGAACTCTTGCTGGGTTTACAGAATTTGAGGCATTAAAAACTGCACTGTAGGTACCCAGCTAGGCTTGAGGTGAGTAGTGCTGCTCCCCTGATGCAGGGGCTGATGGAGATGCCCCTGCACACATTTCCCAGCAATGTGCAGCTTCTTTCCAGGAATTAGAGACTCTTCTGATGCCATTAGCTCTGCTAGACTGGTGGGTTTTGGGCTCCATACTCTCAAAGTACCTCAATCATTCCTTAAGGTATCTTTGAAGGTAGAAGAGGTAATTCTAACACTATAAAAAAATAGAGAAGGAAATATAAAAGTATGAGCTAGATACTCCCATTCGATGCTTTTGCTCACGTTATTGCATTTCATCTCATTACTTTTAGAGTGAGACCAAAACTTCCTGATGCTGATAGTCCAAAATAGAAACGCACCATTTTTAATACATGCTTTTAGATGAAACCACAAGCTATTGTGAAAACGGACAGTGCAGTGTGTCATTAAAGTGAGTTATTTAAGTATAAATATTCTATTTTCTATTTTTTTTTAGTGTTCTGTCTATATTTTAGGAGATTATATAGATTTGTTTTTTGAGGGCTAGAAATAACAGGGTAAAATCTTGCTGGTAGTACTTTTCTAGTCACTTTGTCAAATGCACGACTGCGCGCATTACATAGGGGAGAGAAAAAGCCTTCCCTCTTCTCACCCCTCGGCAACATAACAGGGAACAGAACTGCACATCTGTAAATAAATGCATCATTAGATTCTCATCAATTTGTAAGCTTCACTTGATGTATGGCTAAAATAATCCCACAAGGATAACTAAAGAAGCGTTTGCTTTCAAGCACACAGAACGCAGACCACAGAAACACTATTTCAGTTGGACTCAGTATGTTTGGATTTTTGATTGTTGGCTACCTTTTTTTTTTTTTACAACAGTCCACATTGAAGAATTATTTTACATGCATTGCTACCAATATATTCATTAGCTGAGGATCTCTGGACATATTAAAAGAACACAGTAAAACAACTAATGATGCACTTGAGCAGTAACAGGTTGTCATTAGAGCAGCATCTGCTCTCATCAGAGTTAATTATTCAGTTGCTTTGTTTTCCAAGTAGGTGTCTGGTAGAATTTAGCAGAATCTTAATTAAAACACATTTTCAAACTCCATGGATGCTCATCTCATCTAAAGAAATCAAGACAATTTCCACCATAAACATCAAGCTTCAGTTGAGCCATCAAACAGCAGAAGGATCTCAGCCAAGGCAAGTTTTAGGCATTAACCATTACAGTGCCAGTGGGATGCAAGTTGCTGTGGAAAGTGCCCTCATGAAGTCCCCTGATGAACTGTCCTGTGCACATACCCATAGCCATCACAGGCCCACAGTTAAGTAATGACAGTACTCGCCCTCTGTAATTGTAATTATACCATTTTCACTGTGCAAAGCCTTCAGATGCTGCATGTTAACTCTGAGCTGCAGAGGGGCAGTGTGTGCTCCCAGGAGACAGGAGTCACTCCATGTTCAGGCACAGACCTGCCCTTCTGCCCACTTCTGCTGTTCTGGACAGCCCTGCCCTGTGCAGGTCCCCTGATGCTGGTGTTTTTGAAACTCTCCCTGCTCTCTTCCACAGTGCTGGCAAAAAATATCTTTCCTCTTATGAAAATTTATCTCTTGGAAAGCCACTGGAAGTGTTTTGTCTTTGGACATGAAAAGATTAGGTGATTATTATGAGGCTGCACTATTAGAAACTTGCTGCTAGTATAGTAGCCACAGTCATGCCAGAGAAATCTTCCCATAGGATGTGGCAAAGCCAGCATGCTCCCAGAATGCTTTCAGGGAAGGAGTAGGGAACTGGACAAACCCATGGCTGTGTGTTTCCCCTCAGCTGAAAACTCTCTGTAAAGAAAACACTGTGAGGTAAATAAGCTTAGGTTCAATCTGCTTCACTTGAATGCCAATATCTCTGGTGACTTTCCAGGGTCTCCTCTTTATTAGATTTCAGCAAGTGCATACCAAACAAGTTCAGTCTACAAGCAAAATCTTTATTTCCCAAAGGCCAGGACAGAATATGAGAACTTGAATCTTAAGCTTGGAGTTTTTTGCTGTAGTGTATTGACTTACACTTGAAGCTAGTTGGGAAATTCCTATCATAAAAATGCTGTTTCATCAAAAGAAAATATTTCATAAAAATAGAGTATTCTAAGCAGGCTAAAACAGCTGCATTCATACTTGCACATGGGAATATTCCAAATTTTCACATTGAAACTGGTTTTATAAAAAAACATTTTTATTTGTAATGTTATAAACAGTTTTTTGAAAACTAGAGATGAAAGGAAAAAAATCAAAATTGTCATGACACCTTTCAGGTTTACCACAATGCAGTATCTATTTCAATCCTAATTTACAGAGCCTTTCAAAGCTTTCTTGGTTGGTGATGTTTGGAAATGGAGCTGCATCTGGAGAAGTTTACTTTTGTCTTTGCTTTTCTGATCTGTTTTAATATAAAAGCTATTCTAATAGAAACTACCTGTCAGTTGTGAAAGGGAAAAATGGAAATCCATGACTCAGTGACTGTATTTTAATGGCTTGTACAATTATTTTAAGGTCATTTTGAGGAGCTGAGCAAGCAAACCCTCCACAGGGCAGGGGTAATTCCAGGCTGTGCAGTATTGCAAGACTCCTGACTTGGTTGGTGGAAATACCTTCTGGTTTGGGTCCCTTAAGGCAAAACAAGCTTCTGAAGGACACCAAGGTGTTTTCTTCTATGTATTCTCTTCCTCCTCCACACTGCTGCTTCTCACCTCAGAGCAGCTGTTAGAGCTGTTTCCCCATCACCATCTTCCCTCTTCCCACCAGAAGTGACTCAAGATGAAGCTGCCAGCTTTTCTCTCCTGCTTGGGTGTCTTTTCAGATCTCACATCTGACAAACAGCACACTGTTTGTCTGCAGGAGCACAGCGATCCTGGTGAGAGGAGATGGATGTCACAGGGCATCCTGAGGGGTTTGAAAGGACACATGTTCATTTTTCATCCCAGGCCTGAGGACTTTCTTTGTGGCACACTGACTTCTTGGGCAACAGGGCTCAAAGCAAGAATGAACTGCTAACCAAGTGCTCCCACCACCTCTGAAACCACAAGCTTTTCTCCAGAATACTGTTTTACATCAGAATTATTCTAGAAACTGGCTTGCACTGAACAGCTGATAGTCCACAGGCGAGCACATGTAGATGACCTAAAAAACTCGCCCACAGTTTCATGCCTCAGAACAGTCCAGTTGTCCCCAGACTGACATTGTTAAGAGTCACACCATGACTGTTTGTACTCTTCTTCTCTGACTAACAGGCAAAGCAGGCAGGCAGATCAGCAAAGCTGTGGGCATTTTCATGCCATGGCACTGGTGGATGATACAGGGCACTGTCACATTCAGCTCCTGCTTCAGGGGGAGATGAGCAGCGATGGCTGCAGCTGCCACAGTGGGTGACAGCTGTGTCTGGGGAGCTTTGCTGCAGTGCTCCCTCTTAAATCCTCCTTTTTGCCTAGAAAAAAGCCAATCTAGGGACTCCCCAGTGCTGGAGGTGCATGACCACTTGGAGTGTTCAGACCTCTCAGAAAAGTTGCCAGGATTTGCCACTTGGAGGGGAAAACACCTGGGCTGTAGTGGTGTCCTGTCCTGAGGAAAGGTGGTGTTTTGGAAGGAAAGGGGGATTTTTTGGTTGTCCTGCTCCTCTCATCAGAGCATTTGTTGAGCACAGGGAAAATAAATAACTGAGAGCGGTACTTTGGTCTTCACAAAAGCAGCTGTTATTCACTGCTGAGTGGGGTTTCTTCTGAAGAGTGGCTGCTTCCCAGCAGAGGTGGGCGCTGGAGCCTGCAAGCAGCATGTGTGTGTGAGCTCCATGTGACATCTTCTGATGGAAGACAACCATGACAAGCTGGCAGCACCTCTCTGTGCCAGGGCAGTGGAGAGGGCCACTGGTGCTGTCACGTAGTCGTGGTGACTCAGCCAAGCTGGACCTTGTACATGACCCTCCCTTTTGAGAGAGAGAAATGTGTATTTACTCACTGCCACGTACCTCCAGGAGAAAGATCTACCTTATGCCATCCTGTCTAATTGGATCTTGGGTCAGACAGCTGCTCAGTCAAATTTTGTGCCCACACCTTTGCAATCAAATGTATCTTCACACATGTTTACACTTAAGCACCCAACTTGCAGCTGGCATCTGCGTTGTGTGGAGCTTGGCACACTGAGCTCTGCCACTGAGCAGTGTGGGCTGAGCTGGGGCTCTGGAAGCACCAGAAGGGGCAAGACAGGACACCCAGCAGGACACCCAGCCTGCCCCATTGGGGCTGTGGACAAGAACTCAGCCTTTTTGCTGTGAAGATTTCTGTGCCTGCAGAAGTGTGTTTTTCCACCCAAAGTGAGATCAGATGGGTTGTAATAGCAGAGTAGGCAGAGAGGGGGGCAAGCCCAAAACTGTAAGTGGGGAGCTACAGTGATGCAAATAGCTCATTCCCAGAACTCACACTTTCGGCTCAGTGATATGATCTGATCAAATTTGTCAAATTCTTTGACAGTTAAAAAAAAAAAGGAAAATGAGGACTCTATTTGGGTAAATGGATTTTTATTAAAAGTCTTTATAGCATATTTTGTTTCACTCAGAACTTAACTTGAGTCAATGTGCCAAAGACTGAGTTTCTAGTGAAACTCTTTCCTCTTCCTATTGCCTGGGCCTGATTGCAGGATCAGCACCCTCACTGCCCTGACTGATGTGCACAGCATTATCAGAGTGGCAGAGGAGCCAAGCCCCCAAGGATCTTCATCTGCACAGACACACACAGAGCAGACTGGGGTGCCTGCCACTGCAGGGGCCCTTGATCCTGCCAGCACACTGCAGGGCAGCACAGGGCTTGCTGGAGCAGAGGCAGCTGTGAGAACTGAACTCAGCCTTGGAGGTGCCTAACAGGGCCTGGGCACCGGGTGCTCCAAGTTAACCTCTGAGTGAACTAATTTTTTGCATTGATTTCAGCTGAAGCTCAGAGGAAGGAAGCTGAGACTGACCTGCAGAGGACAGGCAACAGTGAGGAGGGCTGAGCTACATGAACCAGCCCCAGCAGGGAGATGTGCAGCAAAGGCTTCCTGGCTGTATCCCAGGGTCCCTGTTGTCCACCTGCCACTGCTGCAGCAGGAGTAGAAATGCTGCGTGAAGACCACTGAGTGGTTTGGAATCTGCCAGGTAAGACAGTGTGGGCATGTATTTGTGGCCAGGTGGTTTGGTTTTTGGTGCTCTGGTGGGTTGTTATGTTTGGCTTCCTGGTAGTGGTGCTACTTATTGCCTTTTGTACTGTTTGAACCCAGCTGTGGTGGTTTTGCTGTGATAATGCCTGAGTGCATTATTGCCAACTGCTTCTTGATGGCCTTGTGAAAACAGAGATGAGAGCAAGTGATGTTAATAAGAGGGAGAGGGGGAAGCTATGTGCTTGGGTGTAAAATCTGTTTTTAAAACCAAGATGCTCACTGTGCTCTGAAGTGCGTTATTGCTGCCAGGGTTTGACCCAGTTCTCAGTTCAGCCAGGCTAGCTGGTTCTGGGAAACTCCTCCTCCTTTCATTGTGAATACAACATCAGCTCAATTAATCAGGCTCCACGCAATGAATTGAAAACCAAAAAGTCTCCTCTGACATTTATCTCTGTCTTCATTCTTGGGGGAAAAAACACAGGCACACAAACCCCTCCTAATGGAAATCAGGCGGTGTGAGCAAGTGGCTCTGAAGCAAAGTTTTTCTGCTCCTAAACTGTACTTCAAGTCATTACAAGCTTTGCTTGCCAACCTTACAGTAGCTGAAGCAGTATGTACAGCCTGTGATACGCAGACTGGAGTAAAACCTTCTTCATGACATTTTGTTGTATGGGAAAGCTTGAGTTTTTGGAAGACGCTCCGATAACACAATATGGAAAGCATGCTATCTTAGCATTTCCTACGCCGACTTGGAATGCCTTCTGTTTGGAGAAGATCCACTGGCAAGTGAGGGAAGGTCTGAACAGTCAATTTAGATTTTCTTTTAAATGTATTCTGTATGCATATATTGTGGTTATTTTGAGATTTTTGCCTTCTGGAATGATTACTGTCTGATACCAGATAGAAAAGTCATTATGCATAAAACATAGGTGTACAATGAATTCAATAGCTATGGGGAGCTGTGGATGGAACCAATTAAGTTTCATTAAGAGGTGCAGACCTTATTTTTCTTTAAAACCCTATTCCACACTTGTGGAGCTGTTACCACTAAATTGAAATCAGTTGTCAAGGCTGCTTTCTTTTTCTGAAGCATGCTTTTGCTGAGGACACCCTAAAAATGGAGGAACATGTAGTTGCTGACCCTGGCTCAAATGCATGATCTAGCTGTGTCTTACACCCTTCTGCAGTTATGTCCTTCCATGCCCAGCTCAGATAGGCTTTGGAGGGAAGTTGGGAGTCCCAACCCATTTGACCAGCATTGGTCTCCTCTGGGCTGTACCCTGAAAGTCTGGTGGCCCAACTTGCCCAGAGGGGCAGTGCACAGCCTTCCAGCCCTGTTTGAGCATGTAGGGCTACTCCTGCCCTGTGGTACAAGTGTGTTGTGCAATGGGAGCATCCGTGTGTCTCTTTGATAGAGCTTACAACTCACAGGGAAATGTGCGTGGGATGTTATCAGAATATGTAAAAGTGCTTTGTGCATTATATCTATATTAAATGCCTTCGAGATGACTGTGAGTGGCAGGAGGATTGATGTGGTTGACTGGAACGGTTGGCTGGCCAGTCTGTGTTGGTGTAGAAGAGGAAAGGCTATGCAGGAGGAATGGCAGCACTTGTATTGTTCAGAGTGGCACAACAGAAAGGACACAGATGGCTGTAAGGGAGGTGCCAAAGTGACTGGATAACCCCACTCATCTACAGCATTAAAGGAAACAGCCTTGGGGCAGGAAAGTGGAAGCTCAGCTGAAGAGTATCTCATTGCACCTTGTACTGCCTGTATAGGGCAAAGACAAATTAATAATACTTCCTTTTTGTCCCTCTCTGCAGGAAAACAACAGGGAGGGCATAGTTACTAGACTTGGCAGACAGCCCTGTGTACCCACAGCCTCTGCTTGTTGCCATTGCTGCCCTGCTCAGAGCATGGCCCAGCTTGAGGATGGAGTGTGACCTGCTACTGGGGAAGGCAGGGAGCTCCTCTGGCTCCTTGCCTCCTTCCTGCTCTAAATGGAGCTTGAGTGATGTGCCTGGGTCCAGCAGGGCCAACACGTGGGTTTATTCAAAAGCTGGCCCAGCGAACCCTGAAGCTGCTGAGGTGCAGCTCCAGCAGCCTGATCCAGCTCTCTGCACATCTGGGCAGCAATTTAAAAATGTGGGATGCTCAGCTCTGCCGTGGCTTTGTGGAGCCCTTAGCCTGGGTGGGAAGGGGAGGCAGTGAGCTGTTGGTGCAGCCTCCTTTCCTGCTTTATGGAAGCACTGCTGGCAGTGGCCTTCGGTTGCTGTTGTGCAGTGACTGCTCCTCATCTCTAGTCAAAAGCCATTTGCTTACTGCTGATACCTGTGTAGAGTTGTGCCAAGCTGCCGCCCCCAGTGCTGGGGAGTGCCTCTCACAGGTAGGGAGAGTGTCAGGGCCCAGTGCTGAGCTCTTGGCTCACACCTGACTGTTCATAAGCAGTATAAACTAAAATCTGAGGCTACAGGCTAACATGGACAGAAGCTTTTTCCTCCTTTCCTCTCCCCTCTTGGAACATGCAGCTGTGCAGTTGCCAAAGTCACAGCCAAAGCCTTCTTAGCCCTGGGCTCTCAGGGATGCTGTGCAGTATTAAAGACAGTAACCTCTGTGCTGTGTGTAAGCAGCTAGAGAAAGGCAATCCAAAAAGAGCATGAACAGAAGGCTGGAGAAAGAGACTCTTGATTATTCAGTTTTTAAGAGGGGAAAATGCTGCAAGAGCAGCAGAACTTAGGAATCCTGTTTTCTCACCGATGCTCTCTCCCATGGCTTGATTATCTCGTGGTCATCCTGATAAAAGTTTTTCTGGTAGCTGGAGTATAGCATTGCTTTCCCATGCAGGATTTGGGGTATCTAATAGCATGGGTAATTTTACATGGTAGTCTTATTTTTCAGAGAGGACAGCAGTTCAAGTCTCTCTACATATTTTCTTGAGACTCCTAGGAATTTGGTACATCTGAGATTCCTCAGTGACATTAATTTTGACTGAAATCAGCCATCAGAGCATAGCAGTACCAGAAAGGACTGGAAAGTAAATAGTACAGTTGCATAAATCTTGCCTCCTTAACAAATCTACCATGAAAAAAATCTAAATATTTTAACAATGTGTTATTGAATGCCAGGGTTATTTCTCTTCTCCCACATCCCCAGCTGAAGGTTCACATGGTGCTTTCAGCACACCTGTTCTCTTATTAGGCTCTGATATTGCCAACAGTTAGCGGGTTTTTGCTTCAACAAGTGCCCTGGGAGCTGCAGAGTTCTTGCAGGACTGAAATGAAGCACACATGCTGCTGGGCAGCCAGGGTATTAGACTGGGTCCTGGTGGAGGGGAATAGCCTGCATTCCTGATGAGGCTTCCCAAAGTGCTACTGCTGGTGGCTGAAAGTGTTTAAACACCATTCCCATGGGCAGAGGGATGTGCTGGCCCAGCTCAGGTGAAGAGTGCAACACAGGGTGCCCTGCTGTGAGGGGCCTCGTGGCTGACACAGGCAAAGTCCCATACCAGAGGGTGCTGGGCATTATACTGGTATTGGTGTCCCAGTTTTGGCACAAGCATATGACAGCTGTATTCATGCCAGGAAGGAATAAGTTTTTTTCAGGACCTATGGCCTTTGGTGTGAACTGACGCAGAAAATAAAGTGCCCATGGGAAGCATTGAGCCCTAGCTTTGGAGAGGAAGGAACTCTAAGTTTACCAAAATATTCCTAATCTGATAAAAATGCTTTGCCTCAAAGCGCACAGGAGGATCCAAGTAGTCTGACATGCTTTCAGTGCTGTCCCAGCTCAATGTGCAGGATCCAGCGTGAAGCCCACTGCTGATCGATCGGCACGGGCATGGCCAAGCGCTGCTGGCAGTCACTCCCTGCTCAGTGCTCAGTGCTCGGCGCCGGCGCCAGCCAGAAACAAACAGGCAAAGTGCCGCGCCAAGGAGAAGGGAAACATCTCCTCCTTATTGCATCAATATCAACAGACATATTAACAATCGCGTGTCAACATGCGCAGTTATTTATAGCCCACCAGTAAACACACGGGCTAGGCCAAGTCTGGAGGTGCCCTGCGGAGGCAAGGAGGCAGGGGTGTGTTTGGGCGTGCGCTGTTTCCCTGGGAGCTGCCCACGGGCTGGGTGCAGGCTGCTGCAGGCACAAAGCTGTGGAGGGGAGTGCTGGTGCTCCTGAGCATCACAGCTCCATTGGTGCCACATGTCACACGAGGACAAAGCCATCTCCTCTGCCAGAAGGGGCCTGAAGCAACCACCACATGCTCTGGGCCCCACATGTGTTTACCCCTGTGCAAGCTTTGTTCAGAGGCCTAGAGCTTCATCTTTGGTGGCTGCCCGTGAGTGGAAATATTGCAGATTTGTGTTGTGTGTGCCATGGGCTAGAAGAAAAAGTGGTATCTAATAAGTAGAAGTAGGTCTGGCCTACAGAAGAGTGATGGGGGCCTTGGTGCTTGGACTCTGCAGGCTCTGTTAGTAACAGGGCAGCTTGCAGCAGGGATGGTGTCAGTCAGTGGTTCACAGCCTGCCATGGGTGGGGACCGAGGAAGCAGCATGGGTGGGGACCGAGGAAGCAGCACTCCCAGAGTGGTCCAGGGAGGACCAGCAGGAAGGCTGATGATGATGAGTGAACCAGAGCAACCTGAGGCTTCAGGTTCTCTCTCATCTGTGCAAGAGGTGGGAGTGGCAGTGTGGTGCTGTTGTAATGGCATTGGTTTAAGAATAAACTAAGCCTCAGTTCTTATCCATGTGAAAGCAGAAAGCATCCAGTCTCAGGCTTCTCATTTCTTCCCTTGAACAAATGAAGCTTCGTGAGTTCTACTGGCTGCAATGAGGGTATATCCATAAGGAGAGGTAAATTAGGATCTCTGCTTTAATTTGAGGAACGTAAGTTTTTCTCTAGTAGCAAAAGTCCCCCACTGCCCCCCAGGTGAATGTACTATCAAAGGCTGCACGGAACATTTGGGGGGTGGGTTGGTGGAGGAGATGCTGCCTCTCCCCTCCTGGGTCCAAGGGACATTGTGGCTGCCCTGTGTGGGGAGCTCCAAACCTCGGGTCTGGGCTGCTTTCCTGAGCCCCTGTCTGTATGTCAGCTCAAAGACCATCCGCTCCCTGCAATATTTACAAATATATCTGCCTCTGAAATCTGCCCAAGTTTATCAATGAGACAGGAATAACATTACAGAGCTGTGCACACACATGTTATACATTCCCCCAGCAATAATTCCTTCCTCCAGTTATGCTATGTATTTAGTGCATTCCTCTAGTATGATAATCATCAACACGCCTTAAAAAAAAAAAAAAAAGCTAACAAGATCAAAACAAAACATAGAAACCTGGCCAGATAATGGGAAGAGAGTGCTGCAGGCCCTGAGGCTGGGGTTTCATTGTCCTGGCAGCCTCTGCCCTCTCAGAGGACAGCAGAGCTGTGGTGAGGAGGGTGACAGCAGCCAGCCCCACTTGCTGCCTGCCGGGCAAATGGAGGGGGCTGGCAGGGGCAGAGGGGAAAGGAAGGCTAAAACATAACAGAAGTAATAGAAAGCAGCTTGAAAATCTTTTCTCTATTTGTGTATGGATCCACAGAGGCAGGGGGAAGCCGTGTGGCGCATTCAGCTGTTGTTAGCTGCCTTCCCTTTGCCGAGGGTGAGGGAACTGCCATGAGACCACAGCTGGACCTATGGGCCAGCTCTGAATCCCTCAAGAGGGGATGTGCTGTTCTTTCCGAAGCACATCCTTTGTTCTTGGGCTCAAAACCTGCTTTCCTGCAGTTTGCACATGAAGCAGTACATGGTGCAAGGCTGTTAGCTGTGTCACGGGGTTTTGTTTGTTTTTAAAATTGATTTGAAGGTTGCATATCTGCTGATGTTCAGCTAATAATGAAATGTTCTCAGATTTTATGTGGCCAGTCTCTTCTCTTTGGCTTGTCTTCAGAGGAAATCTGCTTCTCAAGCTGGCCCCAGCACAAAGCAATTGCCATTCCTTTCCTTTCATTCCACTTGCTTGGGCACAAGCACCCTGTGGCCAGTAGCTGCTCTCAAGCCAGAAAGATTTCAGGTGACTGTACTGTGCTCTCTCTCTTCCCCTTGCTATCATTAGATGATGCTGTGTCTGGCGCCAGATATTTCTTCTGGTCATTCCTGCGGTACCCTGGCCTGCAGTACTGCTAGGAGTGCTTTGGACAGCATCTTCCAAGGCTTTCCTGATCCAGGACTGATGGGTAGTGTCTTTTGAGGGAGGGAAAGATGAGGAGGAGTTGTCCGTGTCTGCCCAGGATTGTGAGCCATTAACCCAGCAGGTCTGGGTAGGAAGTAGCAGCTGGAGATGCATTTCTCCCCCCTGTACCCTGCTCCTTGCTTTGTGGAAGCTGTTAGCTGTCTTGGTGAAGCACATGCTCAAGCATCTCAATAACAGCATGCTCCTTTCAGCCTGAACACATTACCTGCTTGTTAGTAAGCACAAGAAATGGTGGAATGCATCAAAGATGGCCTTCACCTCAAAGGCTTGCATGGATTCCCAGGCTGCCTAGCTTCCTTCCTGCTGCCCCGTGTTTCCCATGCCTCCCTGCAGAGGGACACCTCACTCTGCAACTGTCACCAACTGAGCTGTGAGGCCATGGGATACCCAGGGATCCAAGCAGCAACCACTGGTATCCAGGGGACCTGGCGGCAAGCGGTACATGGAGGATCAGGGTGGCTGGGAACCCCTACGTGTGCCACCTCCCAGCTTGTCACCAAGCTGTGTCAGCTCCAATGCCTGCAACCTCTGCTCTGCTGACAGGTACTGTATCCCTCCCCAGTGCTGGAGAGAAGGCTTCTGGGTTTGTGAAAAATCCCAGCCCTTCTAGGATATGCAAGTGCTGAATACTTCCTTAGATGTTTGTATTCTCCCTAAAGGCAAGATGTTTAGGAAAAGCAAGCAGGTTTTGCTTCTAACCCTTCCCATTCCAATTCTTATTTTCCATTCCCCAGGACAATTTAATCCTTTCAGCATTTCAGCCAGGCAGCAAAGCAAACTCTCCTGATGTCCGAGGGGCAGAAGTACATGAAGTGGAGTTGCATGAAGGTTTGGGGAGGTGGAGTTGGTGGCTTGAGTTTAGTGCCTGAAGTGCAAATAGTTGGTTGGGAGCACGTGTGGAAGCACTGCTGTGTGCAGCACTCTCTGTCTGCATTCATCTTTCAGGCAACAAGCGGCAGCACGTTATCGGGTGTGTGAATACATATTTACTACGGTAGGCCCAGAAGGGCTTTTCAACAACTTTCCCTGCATGTGTTGCTAACAAGTCACTCCACAGATTTACGAAGTGAGCAGAATCGCAAATGTTTCTCTTTACAATGAGAAGTAATCAGAGGAGGTCTAAATGGCAAACAGCGATCCAATATATACATTTGTCACAGATATAATGTGAAGTCAGCTCAGCCTCTTTGATGTCACATAAACATGTCATTTTGAAGCGACTCAGTTTCGCTGGCATTTCATCAGCCAGTGCACAACAAACAGCGCCAATTACGCTCCTTCACTGTTTATCGTTTGCCTCCTTTAAAATGCCCATCCATTACCAGTAGAGTGGTTTGCAGTGTTTAGTCTCTGGTGGGAATGGTATTCCACAGCCCTCAGCCCCGAGGCAGATTCTCTCTTCTGCTGCTTAACCCACTGGTTTAATTATTGTGTGAGTTCAAAAAAAGCCCCAAAAAACCTACCCTGAAATGTCCTGTATGCCAAACCTTTGTAATATTTATCCTCTGAAAAAAGAGATGCTGTGGAGAGATGTGTTAGGAGTAGGAATTCTGTTTGTGGAGAGAGGGAAGGGCATGTCTTGTTGAACATCCCTGCTATTTTTTCTGGTTTTCTTTTCCCAAGGGAGAGGTCAGGCATGGCTCTCATGGCTGGGCCTGGGGGATTGCCATCATGGCACAGGCACAGTGACCACAGCATGTCCCACCGGCTCAGCTGCACTGGGTCCCATGCAGCCAGGAGAGCCAGTCTGAATTCCCAAGGAAGTGACTGAATCCCAGCACTTGTGCTCTAGCACACATTGCCAGTTAATGGAAGGAGGATGCGGTGCAATCCCTTGTGTGCTGGCAGATGCATCATTTGTGACATACGTCAGCCCCCATGCATACGTGTGTGCATGACGTAGGCATCAGATCCTGCAGGATGTGCTTTCAAAGAGTTTGGGAGATGGGATATTACAAATGTGCTGCTTGAAATGCTAATGCTACCAGCTGCTGAACTCACCGAAAAGAATACAGTTCTTCTGTTTGCTGCCCTGCTAGTAGTTAAAAAGTAATGAATCCTTTTATGCTTTCTTTACATAATAGGCTCCAGCCAGAAAACTGGATGTTTCCTTGTCAATAAAATAAAAAAGAAATTCCCAATATTAAAGGAACAAAGATGAAATTGAGCAAGTCTGATGTTATTGTGGTTAACAGTCAATAAGGAAAACCAGAGTTTTATTCTGCTAACTTAAAAAAGCATTAAGCTGTAAATATCTTACTCTGTTCTATTTTAGTATTGGAGTTTCTTTCCTTTAAATTTAATTCATGACAAAATTCCCTCCCAAAGTTTTGGTGTTAGTTTTCTTCCCCTTCTTTCCTCAAAACATCAAACAATTTGCATATAAGGCCTTGTCTTCCTAAAATCTACCAAATTTCGTGGAAGCAGTAATTTTTCACGTGCTAAAGTAATTCTGGGACTGCTACATAGTTAAAATGGGATTTCACCACTCATGGAAACCCAGTCAAAGAAAAGGACCAAAATGTCTGAGGTTTTGTGCTTGTGTGGGCAAAGCAGGGAATGAGGTGGCTGCAAAAAGGCTGATGTAGCTGCAACTTTCCTGGGCAGCTTGAGGTTCAGCCACGGGTGATGGGACAAATACCTCTGAAAGTGATTGAGATACTTGAGCCAACATTAAATGTGGACACCCTTATCTGACTTGTTATCAGAATGTTTTTGATGAGGATTTTGTACATGTCTGAGGACATTCTATGACAAATGCTTGTCTGGTGGGAAAGCCCAGCAAACCTTTCCTGACACACAGGAACCCAGCTCCCAAACAATTTTACTTCTAGGGGGAATAGGTTCAGGCACACAAGTTGGAGCCAAGGGCTGCAAATCCAGCATGGCAGGGAGCATGCTGGAAGAATAACATACCTGAATAATTCTGAGCAGTTTATATACGAGAAAAGTGGGACCCTCACATGAACTTGAGTTAGCAGGCAGATCACATTGGTCATAAATATAGCTGTGCTGTAAAGTGTGTGCACACAAATCCTCTCTATATATTTTAAGTGCACTGACAAAGACTTTGGTTGCAGTATTTAGAGGAGAAAACTGTTTTCTTTCCCCTGAGCCCAAACTGTTCCCAATGAATAATTTGTCCAGTTCTAATGTATAATTAACATCCGAAGGTGGAGGCTGCTGTCGCCTATAAACATTACCATATTTCTATATTCCTACTCTGCAAGTTATCAGTTTTAAAAAGGAAACCTCACATGGATGCACACAGGAGCAAAGCTGTCCCTGTGACCTGGCAGCAGCGAGTGCCACTGGTGGCGGTGTGGTCACCAGAGCCCCTCGCCCATGTCCCTTTGCATTCCTCAGCCTGCCCTTTACCCCCAAAAGCCACCTTCACAGCCTTTTCATGCTTCCCTGAAGGCTTTTTTAAAGGCTTTTACCAAGTCGTAGGTGGCCACAGTGGGACTGACACGAAAGCAGCTGCTGGTCCCTTCCGCCCGTGAATGGGGGCTGATTGCTGCCTGCTGAAAACTTCTCAGGGATCCGTCCACAGAAACTATGGATGGCTTTTGGATCATCTGCAGAAACTTGATTTATTTGGAGTTTGTTTGTCAGTTTAGCTCTCTTTAATCTACTTCACTGAACAGATCCTAGGAACTTTTTTCCTGGCTTTTTGGGCTTTTACCATCTGCTAGCATTAATCACTCGATGCCAAATGGTGCCTATCATTTGGGAACAAGCACGTTGCAGAGGCCTCAGCCTTCTCTGGAGGGGGACCAGAGCTGGGGTGTGTGGTGCTCTGGCAGGGCAGTCACACATTAGCTGCCCACTGGCGTGGCTGTATTGATGCCTGTACAGCTGCTAACTGGAGGGGGAGATGGGAATTGGTGCTCCTGAGAGCACAGCCCTGTGCTCCACACATCAGCTTGGTGCAACTCCATTCTGGGCCAAGGGAGTAAATTAATAGCACAGCAGTGGTGGTTGAGCCATGCCAGCACAACCAGCAGGTGGGTTGTTAGGAAGGAATTCACCTGTATCACCCCAGGGACCCTGTGCTGCTATCAGAGATGAGCCTTTTTGTTGCCTTTCATTTTCCGAGTTGGTTGAAGGAGGAAAGCACCAGGATCCCCCCCAGCAAGGCTGCAGCCCCAAGCCTTCACACATCTCTGTGTGTGTGTGGGATGGAGGGGCTCACCCTTGGCTCCAGCCTGCGTGTGCCCAAGCTGTGCCTTGCCTCCATCCTGGGGCTTTGTGGAGGCTCTCGCTTGGCACAGCCATTGGTGGGGCTGTGGGGTCTCTGTGCTGTGTTGCAATAACTCTCTTTGCGGTGTGCAGTGCATGGGAGCAATATGGCTCTGTCTGGTTTGTCTGTTTGTTTTAGGGTTTTTTGTTTCTTTCTATTTTGGTTTACTGTCACAAATAATTTAATTATCCCATGACTTGCCATTTCAGTTATGCATTGTCTCTGTTCCTGTTTGACTTGGGGGTAGCTGCTGAGCTCTCCAGATTTAGGGCTCAAATCTGCTCATCATTATGTGTGAACACAACACAGCCCATCTTGTAAAACTGGCAACTCTGCACAAGGTAGGCACGTGTGAGAGCTGATGTGCTGTGATATGCTGTGATGCAGCTCACATCCCACACCAGCCCTCAGCCCCCAGGAGTGCCCTGTGGGACCCAGAGAAGCCTGAGCACACAGTGGGTGTTTGTTAGCAGCTAGCAAATGGTGACCTACCTGAAGCACTCAGGGATTGTGAGGCAGACTAAAAATCAGCTCAGAAGTATTAGTTGTTGCTGTCAACAAAACTAGCCATGAGTCTTTCCTAATTCGTCTTTTATTTTTTGTCCAGAGTCTCAAGTTTAGAGTCACTCCTGTTCTCAAATTTTCCCCTTTTAGCTCTGAGACTAAGTAGTTTAAAACCTTTAAAACCACCTGTATAACCGGAGAGGTCAATGAATGAGAGATGGAGATCAAGGAATCCCCTGAATTCAGCAGGCTGGGGCTTGAAGAAAAATACCTTTCAATAAAATGCCAAGAGATGGCTGTACTTAGCATTGTGCTGATGACTGACAAATTAGGTGTGGCTGCCCTTGCTCAGAAAATGGAATCGTCTTGTGTGTTGGTCCATCACTTTTTATCAAATTATTTGTGTTCATATTTATATCTGTGAATCCCAAAAAGTAGCTGTAAGCTCTCTGCTGGAGATGGATGGATGACTTGTGCCTACAAGCATGTGCCCAGAGGAGAACCTTTGTTTGGCTTTTACCTGTGCTTTTCTCCCGTGCAGTGGATTTAGGAGGCATGTCCTGTGGGAAGATAGGGAAGCAAACGATTCAGCAGTATCTCAATGGAGCTGTGCAGACATTTTTAAGACATACAGCTGTTTCTCTTTTTAATTTGGAGGAATACAGGCCTCACAAACAGGGTGGTTGGTTGTTCCTACAAATAAAAGCCCACAGCTTAAAGGCAAAATATTTTGAAGACAATGTACAATAAGAGCCTTTTTTTTAGCCATGTAAAAGCTGTTTTATGAAATTAAGCTGGAAATATCGTAAGTGGGAAATGACCACAGAATAAATAGAACCTTTTAGAAAGACAGCAAACATGTGTTATTTATTTTCCTAGTAAATGGAAGTGGCAGATCCAATCAGCAAGAAACATCAGATAGTTATGACCATTTTAATCACATAAAAAAAGTTCATAAGTTTTGTTTGTGGTACATTTAACATTTTCAGTTTAGTGAAAGGGAGGTGGGGGGGAAGCAAGTAACTCATGTTTACCAGCAAACAAGAGATAAGATGAGACTGATTCTTCTTATATTGCCAGAAAGCGGACAAGAGGTAGAACAGTGAAGTGTCTGTGCCATTACCTTTTGCACTCCATGTACTCATCTGGAAAGCATTATGACCCATTGCATCAGAAACATTTTAAAACTATCAAACAGTTCCAAAGCATGCACTGTACCCCATGAAGAGAGCCAGCCTTCATGCCTGCCATTTCAGGAGGCTTGTCATCATGCCAAGGAAACCTATTTTACATAGGTCCATCTCTGCTTGTATTTGCTTGAAGGCTTTAAAGTCACGTTCAAAAATGTTAATGCTAGATGTTAATTTTAGAGATGGTACAAAGCAAGGGTTATAAAATAGCCAGCTGAGATGAAATCCCTACATAATGACAAGATGCTGATATGCCATCAGTAGCTGCAAAAGGAAAGTGGAAGGAGGGACAAGGAAATGTGGCGTGTCTTGGCTCTGGAGTGTGTGTATCAATGCTGAGCAAAGCCAAAATAGTGTTTGTCCATCTTTCCCTGTATTTTGGAAGCCATACATCTCAAGTTGAAATCCGCCTCATGGATTTGTGCATTATAAAGAAAATAGTCATAAACAGATGCATTGAGAGCTTGATCTCCCAAGTGTCCTTGTAGCTGAAGTGTGTCACTGTGTCAGCCCCAGCACACTGTGCAAGTCACAGAAGTTACAGAATCTTCTGATTGGAAGGGACCGATGTGGATCATTGAGTGCAGCTCTTAAATGAATGTCTCAGGGATTGAGCTGAATGTGTGGTCTGGAAGAGCTGTACAACTTCAACTGCTCAGTGAGAAAGGTTAATTTTCTTCTTGGCAAATGTTCTATTACAGCAAGAGGGAAAGGCTTGTATGTGAGGGACACAGAAAGAAAATATACAAGCAATATAAATACAAGGGAGTATTAACTGTATGTGGAATGGACTGATTTATTAAAGGAGACAGTGTGCTTTTGCGGATACCACATGTGGTGTTTTATTTAGAGACAGCAGTAGATACAAAGCAAGCTCATATCCTTGGGATATCAGCTCTATTGACTTCTACAGAGCAGTGAATCCAAAGAGAATAGAAGGCAAAAGCTCAAGGAAATTCATCTGGGAGAAGAAAAAGGAATTAGCAGTAGGACAACAGAGAAGAAATAAACCCCCAGAAAAATTTAGGTGGAAATATGCTCAAAGTCAAGGAACAGTGACGTTCTTTGAGCACCTTAAGTATTAGTGCAGACAGGCAGCACAAGCATTGCCTCCCAGCTCTCCTCCACCTCACTTGCTTTCCACTGAAAAACAAAAACTTGTTAGATCTGGCCTAAGAGTTCAGGGATTAACCTACAATATGGGGCTTGATGATACCTGGAGTATAACTGCCTGGGGTGTGCCAAGATCCCACTTTAGTGGGATTGTCCTTGGTGGGAAAGTGTAGACATTTAAACACAGGCATGTCCTCCTCTGGCCCCTTGGCACATTCAGTTCTGGATATGTCAGAGATTTGAGGGTTTCTGGGCTCTCCAGAGGTTGCTCTTGCTCATTGGCAAAAAGAGCCTGATGCAACTCTTCTGTTGGAGAAAGCCTTGTATCACCTAAGAGTTGTGACAGGTGTGTTGCTGTGTTTGTGCGGAGCAAATACAGGTTACAGCTAAGTGACCTCCAGAGCTGGATACCTTGGTTTAGCAGCAGTGGGAGAAGCAGCCTGGGAAAGCACAAACAGCTGGGAAAAACCAGCTCTGCGCAGGGTTTGGGGAGTAAGAGCAGAGCATGTCACTGTCAGGCCCCCTGCCAGACAGAAGTCTCCTCAGTGTCCTTCAAAGTGCAAGGTCCGATGGGGGCACTAGCAGATGGGGGCTCCTTTCCCAAAGGTTGGATTTGGGGTCAGCCTTTCTTGGAGGCTCATCACTGCCACTGCTTTGTCAGGGACCTAGAATCATCACCCCAGGATGGGATGGAGAGAGGTTAAAGCAAGATTTTGGCATGTGAGAAAAAATATGTTTGCACTTTTTTGAAACACTGAAATGTCAAAAGCACAGGCACATCTTGGTTGCTCCAGCAAGAGCAGCCACAGCATCAATGCTCAGTACAGGGTTGCTGACTCTCATAGGTCTCTGTCATGCACATGCTCTGCCTCTGCATGTACACATACATAGTTAGCTTAAAATAAGCAATGCCACACAGCTGCTGAGTCAGAGACTTGGCCCTGCCCGGGAGCCCGCAGTTTGGCATCACCTCTGTTCCCTCAGAGGATTTCTAGCATAATTTAGCCTTGAGCTTGTTTAAGACCTTGGTTTGCAGCAGCCGAATAAAGGCTTATAATAATCAGGAAGATAAAAACAAGTCATAATGCTGGGTAGGAGAAAAGCAGAGCCCAAGTGTCGCGTGGCAGGAGGAGCAGCCGCTGTTGTGTAGCAGTGCAGCCTCACATGTGGCGCTGCGGTGGATCCTGGGCACGGTGCTGCTGCTGCTTCCAGTGCAGCCAGCATACAACAACAAAGTCATGCAACAGATGATGCCCTTTTCCTCTGACCCCTGATGTTTTCTAGAAAAAAGGAGCATCCATGACTCAACAAACATTAAATTAGTTCAAGTTACTCTGTGGAAACACAGCACCACACCAGTGAGCAACCTCAAGGAAGGTTCCATTGCCTGCTAGCCATGTTGTGCCACCCAAGATGGGGATTGAAGTCCTTCTGGTATGTGGAGACAGCCCTCAGAGGATATTTTTTGTGCTGACTTTTGGGCAGGAAAATGGCAAGCTCAGCACCTAGAGAGATGAAAAACTGGTTTCCGGTGACCCACACACAGCCAAAATTTCTGCATCAAAGCATGAGTGACACTGCTGGGCTCAGACACGGTGGTGGAAAACTGCAAGTGTGCACTCATGAACAGGGGAAGAGCCCCTCACTGCAGTTTGGTGACCAGCACTGGACTTGACAGTGCAGAGAAATGTCTGCTCTGTATTCAGGATTCTCTCTCTCTCTTTGCCCCAAACACACACAACTGGGTAATTAAAGTCACCAAAATTTTCTAATGCAGGAAGGTAGTCTGCATTTTGTCAGCAGAAAAAAAAAGCCAGCACTGGCTGCTATGCAGTGCTACGGACAATAGCTGGAAGAAGCTTAGCTCTTTTCTCCCTTGGAAACAGATCTCCCTTGCTAAAATAGACTTTGGCTGTTGCACTCTTCCTACAGGGTTAAAGAGACAATTTTTAGAAAAAAAAATATAATCCAGGACATGATGCTAATTCATCTTTGCATCTTAGGGGTCATTTATCCCTGCACATTGCTGCTCTATGCCAGGAGCACCTTTGGGCTGTTGTGGCTCTGGGGTTAGTGGCAGGACAGGAGCTGTGCCACATACTGTCCTTGTGGGAGCAGAGTGGGATGCTTCACTGCCAGGCTGAGCTGGGACTGGGTATGGCATCCATGGCAGCAATGGTGGCTTGTAAAAGGAAGACCTAACCCTTGCACATGCCCTGGGTGGCAGAGTCCAGCACAGGACTGGTTACCAGCTGTGGGGAGCAGGAGGGCTAATGGCAACTCTCCACCATGTGGGAGTGATTAAAGAAAGAATTGTGCTGGATAGATCCCAGATGAGTTAACTTAATAAAGTTGTGGTCTAATTAAACCACATCCCTTGCATCTTATCTGTCTTCCTGCATGTTCAGAGCAGTGCCCAAAGACTGTGTTGGAACCAAGCATTCACCTTGTGCTGCAGCCCAGTAACCACTACCTGCACCCAGTCACTGGGCAGATCTAATGGAATTGCAGGGGGATATAATGTGATTTCAGGTTCTCACTACCTGGAGTCATTGCACACTGGTCAAGTGCTCCAGGGTTACCCTTTCCTATAAAAAGGGAGGCAGATGCATGGAACTCTTTCAAACATGGCTATTTCTATTAAGTTTATCCAATTAACCTTGAGTAGTACAGAGGTCTAAGACCCGGGAACAAAACTCATCATGTAAAAGGCACATGAAGTATTCAGTAATGAAGTAAAATGCCTGTGAGTTTAAAGGGTCTCTCCTGCTCACCCAGCACTTCAGGAGGTTTATTACTACCTAGCCTCTCGGTGGCCAGGCTGGAGATGTCACCTGGAGGTGACAAATCTGTGTCTGGTGCCAGTTAAACAGGGGAGGTGGTGTTAGGGGGGACTCAGCAGGGTGTTTTTGCAAGTGAAGCCTTACATCTGCACCTGTGGGCAACTGCTCAGTAAATGCAGAAGCTGCCAGTGTGGTTTGCTGTGAGTAGATGTGAATTTTATTGCAGTTCTGTAAAGGCAGAACCAGAGGGTGTCTGGGATTGCTGAAGCAGCCCTGTGGGCTTTCCTCAGCCTTGCTGGAGCAGTAGAATGGCTCCAGGGCAGGACCTGACAGGGACCTGGGGTGGCTGTGTCAAAAGCAGCATTCTTGGCATGTCCATTGATGCCTCTGTCTGCTGGCACTGGGAAGGGCTACCCACAAGCTGCTCCTCAGCATGGAGCTGACACTGGACAGCTTGGGGGACTGCTGCTATACTGATTTCAAAAAGAAAGGAAAAGAAAAACATTTTGCTCTACTTTTATTTAGGGAAACTAATAGTGACCTGTAAAATGCCATTGCTGACACATGTAGAAATCCTCTTGTGGGAATTTGTGACTGACTTATAAGAAGAAAAATAAAAGCTTCTCTTAAGTGGGAGTGTAGGGGGTGTCTGCAGCCAGAACCAGACAAGCTAGTTACGTCTCACTTGGCACGATGATCATGGCTGCATTTTTGACTCCTAGCTCACACACAGCCAGAAAGCTGATCCCCAAAATTGTGTGCCATTGAATGACTTGGAAGGAAAAAAAACACAAGTGAGTCCTAATAGGAAGGTTTATATTCTGCATATCTGGTCTATGTCTTGCTGCAGAAATAAACAGCCCTTAACTGAGAAATCTTTGTGGGCAGGAATATAATGGATGAAGAAGAGATGTCTGTATCATTTCGTTCAGTTGGTCATTACATGGAATTATAAATATTATCAATAAGCCTCAATGTCATTATTTTGTTACACTTGCCAAATGCAGGCATGAACTCAAATGAACATTCTCCATTAGAAATATTGCAGCCCATTAGCCAACTCAAGTGCCTGCAGACCCGCAGTGTGCTGCTCACCTGATCCAGGAATACACTGTGCTGCTTCCACAGCAGCACCAGGGCCCCCCACATCCCCTTCCCCACACCCCGAGGGCTCTGGGCAGGCTTCAGCAGGATGTGGGCACCAGCAGCCACCTTGTTGTAACATTTTGCTGAGTCTGAAAGTCCTTCTTCAAAGGAAAAGAAATTTTAGTGCCTGTGTAGCCATATCAGTATCTGCACTCTGTGCAGTAAATCTTGTTGCAAGTTTCAGGATATTTGTTTTTAAAGAGAGAATTAATAATAATTGTTTCCTCCCTAATGAAGATAAGCATCACAGGAGACTCGAGCTAGCGTGTATTTCATGTATATGGTCTCAAAATCTTCTGTATTTCTCAGCATTTTATTTTCACTCAATTAATTTTATTTTATGATAAAGTAAATGGCCCACAGTGCTGATGGGCATTAGCTGTGGAGCTATCACATTATAATACAATCAGGTTAACTCCTAGCACTATGAGTTAACACTCCCATCTGCCACACATGTCCAAAAAATTATTATCTTTCTGGAAAAGCACATCTCTAAGTCTGCTGGTAACCTGCAGCTGGTTACTGTCACAGGCTGGAGTGTGCACCCCACAGGGGCTGCAGTGCAGGACCTGTGTTCCCTCTGAGAAGCAACAGAGCAGATCACGTGTGTTTAATATGTTTGTTATTATTTATAGGATTTTTTTTAATTGTGCTATTCTCAATGTGTTAAACTTCTGTGCATTTTAAGCAGCAATAGGAAAAGTCGAGTTTCAAAATATTGCAGACTTTGAAAAAGAAAGTTGATATTTCCTGAAGATGCACTGAAAAAGTTGTTACAAACATTTCTAGAAGGGTAATCTGCTGCATTTGAGAGAGGACAACACAAGATAATTCTTTTGCCCTAAGTTATGTGTAATATATTCACAGTCAGGAGAAAACACATTTCTGTTCAGGAGGTCAGAGGTGCCTGCCTGCAGCCAGGATGCATTTCCCAGCCTCTCTCCAGGTGTCTTCATTACATCAGTGGCTTTGGGGCACTGCATCTCAGCAAGGTGCAGTTGGATGTGTCTCCAGAGGCCTCCCAGCATCCACTGGAAACTGGGGAGGTGTGCTCCTGCAATGTTGATGCTGTCCTCTTGCTGTGCTCCCTGGACTAAGGATGAGTCAAACCACAGCTGAGACCTGTCCCATCTTACCCATCATGCTGGCATTCCTTTAGGAAAGGCTATCATACTCTTCTTTGACAGCTTCAGCATGAAGTAAATGAGCTTTTGCTCAGAAAAAAACTGAGTTCAAACCCATTTGTAAGGTTCAGAGCAAGGCTTAATGGTCATGTTTGAAATTTGCCCCATGCAGGGGTTTGTTGTGGAAGTGCTGCCGCAGCCATTGCTATAGCATTAGCCTGTTCTGCCATGAGCACCCTCTTCTTGTCAGAGCTGCCAGGTGGCATTGGGACAGGCACCCACATGGAGGCACCCCACATTTGATAGGGGCCAGGTGGGATTTGCCCTGCAGCTCCTTGCTGCCACCTCTGCTGATGCCATGTGGGGCACTCACAGAGGGCAGCATGGGCAGGACTGTTCAGAGGCAGTGGTGCTTCAGGCAGGTCCATGGCTGGGCAGACACAGTTTGGTTTGATGTTGCAAGTCCTGAGCACATCAAGTACTCCACAGTGATTACACTGGGTTGGACACAACAAGTTCTTGCTAACTGGTGAGATTGGGAGGCATTTTTTTTCTCACCCCAAATGTAACTGAAGACTTTCCTTGCAGTCAGTACAACTATAAACTTTTTTTTTAACTTAGGTCTACTGCCCTAGCTCTGGGAGGTGATACTTGAGGGAATAACTCTTTATTGATAGTGATAAAAATGCCTTAGCCCATAATAACATACTCCCAGAGTCTGTGCCACTGATTCTCCCTCCCGAAGGAAATCCTTGCAGCCTAGAGCAGTTTGCTGTGTAGAGAATGCACAGTCTGATGATTAAAAATGAATAGTTAAAAATCTTCCCAAAATTCAAATATTAAATCTACAGTGAAGTTTGTGTCTCTTTGGTTTGGCCTACTCAGAACCTGACTTAAAGCAGCCCCTCCTGGGTTGCAGGGAGCATGAGCCTGGGGCAGGCTTGGCCTGGCTGAAACTGGTTTTAGCTCAAGGGAGAGATCTGCTTGAGCTGCAGTGCCAGGGCACCATCCCACCTTCCCTCAGCATCCATGGCTGCCCTGGGGAGACTCAGGCCAGCAGGAACTTGTGCAGGGGGCTTCAGGCAGCAAAATGGCAGTTTTATGGCTAAAGTGCAAACAACTAAAAATGCTTTCTGAACAAGCACCCAATAAAATTGCATTATTACATCCTGTGAACAGCTCCAAAATCCTTAACTTGGGGATATCAGCAGCTCCTCAGTGAAACTAAGCTAATAAACAAGTAGATAATTAACAAAGACAAACATGAATCTTGGTACCAGTGACTTCATATTAAGAAAACTTCTGGTTTTAATATTTGGCATGTATGCATGAAATAATTTATTGCTGTTTCAAAGCAATTTCAACTGTTAAACATTCATTGGTTTGCTGAAGGAAATAGTAAAAAAAATTCTTTCATGTGAACATTAGTTCTTAATTTTAACATTTCCTTATTTTCTATAATGGGATTTGATGTGGCAATAAGCTTTAGGAACAGATCTAAGTGGAAAAATATTGCTAACAGGTGAAGGTTTTCTTACCAGATCCCTGACTGTCTGCAGAGCAGGAAGGTTTCATCAGCAAGCACACTCTGAAGCACAGTGCTTGGGTGTTAGAGAGGATCACCTCCCTCCCATGCCTCCCTGAGCAGCAGCCTCAGGGATGGCTAAATACATCCACAGAGGAACACAGAGCCCATCCCTGTGCTGCTACTGCTGCCCAGAGTTTGGGAAGTATCAATTTACTGAAGGTGGATGTAAATAAGTGTATCAGCTTATGGCCGTGTGAGCAGCTGGGGGACCTGTGCATGGAAAAGTGCCGTTCAATTCTCACTGTGGGTCTGCCAACCCTTGGCAGCCCAAACCTGGCCACAGGCATCTGGTAAGCCCTGGTTCACTGTCAGAGCTGGGAGAAATGCTCTGCTCTGCCCAGAGCTGCTGCTAGTGGTAACTTTAAGTTTGTCAAAAAACTGACTTGTACATAGAAATCAGGCGGTTTTGCACACACACAAATTCTGTGCCCTGTTATATCTGGTTTAGGTTTGTGCATTGATGGAAGAAAGAAGACATTTTACTTGACAGCGCTATGCAGCTGAGAGATAATATACAGAAACATCTCCAAAATAATTCCCATCTATTTTTATTTTTCCAGCAGTCCTGGATAGTGTCATGGAATGGTACACCTTTAACTCTGAAAAACAAAAAGCCCATATGGGCAGGACCCATCATCTGTCTGGTGCCCAGTGCCAGACTGACCTTGTGCTGCCCCTGCTCAGCACGAGTGTTACAGCCACTGTGACCTGCCATGTGGCAGAGAGGTGGCTGCAATGGTGTTAGAGGAGCTTTGGCTGAAAGTAAAATCATTTGGTTCTGAAATAATTTCTAACAGCTAATGCAATGAGAGGCACAACCAGGACAGGGTGTGCTGCACTCTCAGTTTGCCTTGCCAAGTCCCCCTACTTGCTCAGCACCAGTATCCCATGGCTACCATCCCTTTGCAGTCCAGGCACCCCATGTGCAACATGCATGACACGAGCTCCCTGCCTCACCACAGCTCTGTGGGTCTGCATTAGAAAGGTTTTATTTAACAGAGGCATGGAAAAGTGATGATATGGTTTTATTTCCCAACCCTATTTTACTATTAGTGCTCTGAGATACAGAGAGGTACGGAGAGGAAGTAAAGCTTTCGCATACTTTTGGATATGAAATTTAGCAATTTCTTTGCAGTGAATTTAATCCCCAACATTTTTCCCAGTTTGATATTCACTATTATTAGACACAATTAAAAATTAGTAAAGCTGAGGTACGAATTAACATTTGTAATTAAACTCTCTCTCCCTCCCATGGTTAGCATGAATTTGATGTCAATTTACGAGGAAGACTCCTTTCTGCAGCAATTAGCCTTTGAAGAAGTAGGCAGTAATGGAAAGCACTGGTTAAGTTAAAAAGAGTGGCAAGCCAAGGTTATTTAGAGTTAAGGGGCACTTTCTGCTCAGTGCAGGGCTGCTGTCAGACTGCATCCATCTCTGCCAGTGCCCCTGCAGACCCCGTGGCCACTGGCAATGCCCCACTGAGCACCCACCCCAGCACCTGAGTGAGCCCCTGCGCATGGAAAGGAGCAGCAGGCGAGCCCTGTGCGCTCACCCAGCAGCCTTTGTGTTGAAGTTGGAGGTGCTCTTGCTCCTCTTGCCGCCACTCTTCCCCCGCGCCGCGAAACCGGGGAGGTGGGAGCTGCCCGCCTGCGCGGCGGCTGCCCTACATAGAGCGACTTCCCAGGCTTGCATCTCATTTCAGTGCAAAAGTCAAACTGAATGACTCATGCCAAATCTTTTTATCTTGTCTCTGCGACTGTCAGCGTAGCAGAACTCCAATATGACTATACTTATTGGAAGGATTATTTTTAAGTACGAAGCATATATTTATATGTGCGTCGATACTTCATAATTTTCAGCTGAATTGATCTACTGGAGCAGAATAGTCCCTCTTTATAATAATCTCCAACATGTTAACTCATTCATCTGGGTAAGCCAACAAGTTCAAGTGAGGCCTCCAATATGTTAATTATTCATGCATGAATCTTTTATTTCATCGAGCCTCATCCGCCCCAGACTGCCTTTTCTAGGAAAGCTCTATGTTGAGAAGAAAGCAACAAATACTGTACGGTGATTTGATGGGGGGGGAAAAAATCATCTGCATATTCCAAATTATAAATTGTCTAGTCTCAGCCTTTTTTCTCTACTGCCATCTATTGTGCAGCAAAAAATGCATAGTTCAGTGGCATAAAATTGTGAGTTCTGGTTTAAATGAGAAGGTTTGGTGGTGGCTTCTGGGTGCTTGCAATTGCTTTTGCTTTATAAGAGAAACTATTAAGTTAATAAGGAGAAGTAAAACTGACCAGGAAGCAATAATTAGGAGGCCTTAGGAGCACCTAAGAATAGAGATAGGATCTGGTGTTAGAAAGTACAAAATGGGCTGCCGGGCCTTTTCTTGTAAAAAATCCCCATAAAGGGGAAGCAGGCCCTGGTTCCCTGGACAGTTGGCACTTGGATGTTCCAGCACAGGGCCAGCCCATGCATGGCCTTGGGGAGAGTAGACCCAGGCTCCTGTCCCCCTGTTCAGGGCTTGTCCCCACCCCAGGGGAGCCAGGCAGGGCCCCCTTGTCTGTGTTTCTGCTCCCCCTATCCCCTGCACAGCTGCAGCCCCTCCAAAGGGCAATTGCTGTGCAACAGCAGGAGCTGACCAGAAAGGAAATGGAGGTTTTGTCCTCTGCTTCTTCCCTCTTAGGGGCTGCCTCCTCCCTCCAGAGTGTCACAGCATTTCTGCAGAATGGGTTGTGCCACCCGTGCAGTGAGCTAAAAGACACTGTTGCTGTCTGTAGTGACAGTAACTGGGCAAAAATGCCTGCAGAAAGGTGTGTGCTATGGGCCAAGTGTTTTTCCTTGTGGGATTGGTTCAGGTGTGTCACAGGTGTTTTGTCTCTTGCTCCTATTGATTTTACACTAACCCTGCTCACTGAGTTACTCCTGGTTTACCCAATGTGGTGGGAGAGCTCATGGCCAAAGCCAACCTCAGAGAGCCTGGGTTTTCAAAAATGTCATCTGGCTTCAAAACTAGCAGTGTGTGAGTTTTCCTCAGGATTTTACTTCCAGCCCTGGTGGCCAAAGACTGGGACCCATCATGGCAGAATGCAGCAGGCAGCCCTCGCCCTCTCTCCTTGCTCTGCTGATGGGATGTTGTGCATGTGGCCTCCAGTGCTGTGGGTTAGTGGTGACCCCTGGTTCTTAGGGATGCCTTGTCCACATAGGCAAAGGCAGACCTGTCAGTAAAGGGAGGATTAGTGCCACTGGAATCTCAGGGCAGGCACCTCACTGGGGCACGGGAAATGCACAGCAGATGCACCAGCAGCTGCCTCTCCCGCTGTAGGGGCAAGCTCATATCCGGGCTACTGGTTTGAATACGCCTGTATGGCATCAAAAACAGTAAATCCACAAAGTAGAGAGAATTCAGCAGCAAAATGAAGTGCAGTATCACAGTAGCATTGATCTATGCTTAAAAAGATGAAATCCTAAAGATTATTATCAGAATATTTTCAGGTGAAAAGAAGGTTAAAATAATGAAAATTAAGATCAAGTAATGGCAAATATATAAAAATTAACAACCACCCTAAATACAACTTGCATGAAAGACAGCTGAAAGCCAGTTACTGGTGGCGTACATATGACAGAGTATTAAATTAGTTTTGAACATGTGAATGGTGTAATGCGCTGTGGCCCCAGGGCAGAAAGGAATGCAGCCACCACAGCAAGTACTGTTTCCTCCACCAAGGGCCATGGCAGTACCTGTTTTACAACTTCACAAATACTAAAAAGTCATCCATCTATATCTAAACCAAAATGACATTACATATTTTCTCAGATTTATTAGTAAACTACTAAGTAGTAACATTAAGCTTTTAGAAAAAGATTAACAACACTGGAGCAGTAACCTGTCATCTTAATTTAAGGGAAAGTCGCTGAGAATGCTCACTCTTTGTGAGGGAACATGCAAAATCCTTTGCTTAATGGATGTGGAAATGGTATTGGATCCCTCTCGCATCAGGACATTAAGAGCATGTTATTGGTTCTTTATTTGTTTGTTCTTTAAGTTTGGAGCTGGTTTTGTTTGGGGTTCGTTCGCTGCTGTGGCCGCTCCCCCGACCCCTCCGGAGCCCTTCCCTTCCCGCAGCCGCCGTGCCCGAGCCCAGTCGCGCACCCCGGAGCCGCCGCCGCCCGTGCCCGCTGCGCTCCGCCGCCGGCCGAGGGTCCCCTGTGCCCGCCGCTCCCGGGGCCGCGGGCAGCTGCCTCTGTCCCTCGGCTCAGCCCGGCAGCGCTCCTCCGAGGCTTGGACCGTCGTGTTTGTGCTTCAGGCTGATTTCCCCGTTACCAAAGGCTATTTTGGTGGTGCTGGGAGAACCCAAACCTTTCAAAGAAGTTAAAAGCAGAGATGGGAACAAATGCCTGCATTCGCTGACATATAACGAACATGATTTTTTCCTCTTAGGCTGGGAGGAGCAATATCAATACATATTTTTGTCTTCATTTGCTTCTCTCCAAGCATCATGTATGGCAGCAGCTTCAGTCTAGGAGCAGACACTGATCTCTTCTCTCTGGTGACCAGTGACAGGACACGAGGGAATGTCCTGAAGTTCTGTCAGGGGAAGTTTAGGTTGGATATTACAAAAAGGCTCTTCACCCAGAGGGTGGCTGGGCACTGGAACAGGCTCTCCAGGGAAGTGGTCCCAGCACCAAGCCTGACAGAGCTCAGGAAGAGTTGGACAATGCTCTCAGGCACAGGGTGTGACTCTTGGGGATGGTGCTGTGCACGAGGTGGAGTGATGATCCTTGAGGATTGTCACTTGCTTCTAACTCAGCATATTCTGTGATTCTGTGAAAAGTGCTCCTGGTTCCTGCTGTCTGGGACAGAGCTGCCCAGCAGTACCCCACAAACCCACTTTTCATAGGAAAGCTCATGGTTTGCCAAAGCCAACAGATCTCCACAACACGTGGGTTGTCCTGCACCTGTGATGGCAAACCTGCCAGGCTCTGCTCAGTGTTGGTAAATGCTGGAGACAGGGTATCTGTGGACTAGTTCCTGCTGGAATTGTTTCACAAAGCCACCCAGGAGCCCCAAAATTGTAGTGCCTAACTGTGTGCTGCCCTGCATGGAGCTGTGGGGCAAAGGCCACCAGGCTTAGCTTCACCTGGTTGCTGCCAGCTGAAATGTGTGTTGGCTTGAGAAATGGTAAATTTGAACTGCATCCCAGCATTAATTTACATTTATATTGGAATCAAAATGCTGCTGCTATGCTACTGCTGGGACCTGGTGACACTGTTGCTTACTATGCTTTAGTGTAAATGAAATGGAAGATGCCAAACTATAGCAAAGCAAACCTTATAAAAGCTTTTGAGTCCATTTGAACACAGAGGCAGGCTAAACAGAATTGTCCATATCGAGGCTGGACAAAAATTCCTGATTGCTTCCCAGACAAGAAGTCCTCAATCTGTGCCAGTGAAACCACATATGCTCAGACCCATTTGGCACAAAACTCCAAGCCCACTTGTACCTGCAATTATTGTCCTAAAATCTCTTAGAAAACCACGTGAAGGGAGAGAGCACACAAAAATCTTGCTAATGATTCAACAATAAAATATAGGTACTGAATCAGTATTGCATTCTGGTCCAAAGCTCATTTGGGTCAAAGCGTAATTCCAAAGGAATGGGATACAGATTGGATCAGCCCTTAATGAGGTGTCACAAAAGAAGTGTCAGTAAAATATACAGGCCAGCATATATTTTATGGGGAAGATAGTCTGAAGTCAACATTACAATTTACTAATTCAGTAGAACAGCTGGAAAAATAAATTTGTTTAGCTAGAATAGCACATCTATTTATTGAGCCTCCTTCTGAAGCTGTGCACATATCAACAGTAGGATTGGTCTCTAAAACACGGGGGAGGAGAGGAGGGGGATGATGGTGAATTCAAATTGATGCACTACTTATTCCACACTAGTAATTCAATTAATGATTTTATAGACCCTACGCTGTCTCACATTCTCAGTCGTTCTCAGGCAAATGAGATGGGGAATCAAACAATTAGCTGGGGTTGGCAACACAGCGGGTTCAGCCTGAGCAAAGTGCCGCACAAAAGCCACCCCTCTCGCTTCCTGCTGCAGTGTGGGGCAACAGGGAGCCTGCCTTTGGCTTTTGGAGAGGAGGCTGGGCAGCTGCTTTCACACTCTGGCTATCAGAAACTTTGGTCTGTTATTCTCACTAACAGCAGTGGACTGCTCAGTACCAATGCAAAACACTTTCATCTCATTACTCATATCTATAACCTTTTTGGCAGCAGAAAAACCCTAACTGAGGTTTTCCATACTTGATCTTTGCTGAGGGCTGATGACATAAGGAAATAGTTGTGTGTGATTTCTGACTTATGACCAAACTTTTGGTCAAAGCTACAGCAAAGCCAGTGCTTGAAATTTGAGATGAATGTAAACTTAATGCAGGAAATTGTTTCGGTACCTGCCTAATTTTAAGCAGTGAAATTGTCCTCCTGCATTCACCTGAATTACTGAAGTGTTTGAAGATAAACATTTGCTGACATCATGGCCTGAGACCCCCTGGTCCATGCTACTCTTAGACCTCAATGAAGACAGGGCAAACAAAGTGAGGGTCTCCCATAAGTCATGGTTTAATATTTCATTTGGCTCGGGTACTTCATAGCAGTATTTGTTGTTCTGCATCAGCAGACCTGCCATCAGGAAGTTATTTTGGTATGCACATGTGCATGTACGTTGCAGACACCAGTCATCATCGTGTCCCCTATCCTGCCTGGGTTGGTTGGCTGGGTGTGTGTGGGTGCCCAACAAGCCCATGCCCTGGCGCAGTCTGGGGTAACAGCCTGTCTGGATGAGCAGCAGGCACGCAGCATCGAGGCATTCAATCTTTTTTTCTCAACCTTCATCCTATTAGTCATTGTTTTGTTTGCAAATGAACTTCTCTCTGAAGACTTCAAACTGCAGTTTTGCTAAGACATCTGACAACTGCCATCCTTGATCTCAAGGATGCTCTGTGCCCATGAGACAGGAGGCAGGCAGGAATGCCAGCTGGACACGCTGCCAGCACTGCCTGTGCTGGGTCAGAGCTGCAGGGAGAGTTGCACCCTTGGTGCATGTAGGGCATGGCCTCAGTGCTGATGCCTGCTGCTAAAACACACAGTTATTTTCTTCCTATGCAGCAAAACTACCTTTTTTTCAGGAGGCCAGTGGAGGTCTCTATATTTTAGTCACATAATCCAGACCTTCAGTGTCAGTGCCTGAAACGAATTACTGTTTATATTAGAAACTTAGTTTAATAAATTAAGTCTGCTCTATGACCTGTCAAAGTTCCTATAGTCTGCAATTCATATAGAACAGATGCCTTTTCCATGACTCTTAACTAGAAGTGGCCAACTTGATTGCTTCCTTTTTGCCATTACTACATTCTGTAGGTTTAGTTATCTACTGCCTACAGAGAATTCAAAACAATTTAAAAGGGCATCTGGTATAAAGCACTCTCTGGGAAAAAAAATCTTTCCATATACAATAACTTTCTGTTTAGGTCAGAGAATTATTCAATAATTGGCACTTGTTTGACTAGACCATTCAGAATCAGTTTGGTTTGGGTTTTTCAATTGTAGGTAGAATTACAGGACTTTTTTTCTTTCCAAACAAGCAGGTTTATAAGTAAGTCCTAATTTCCAACATATTTGTGGCACTGCTATGATTAAGACCTAACAACTAATTTTTGTACAAGTAACAAACACATATTTCAAAAGTGCCATAAATAATTCAGTGACTTTTTTTGCCCCAGATTGTTTATAAATTATAAATTTTCATTTACTCTGTCCTAGTTTTAGATAATACTGATAAAAACGAATAGCTAAAAGCAATGGTTTAATTGAAGAACAGAAAACAAGAGTAGGATGGTCAGAGCAGACCTCTCTGACTTGTGTTCCACTTTCTCAGTCCCCATCATTTAAAAGGCTGGACCCTCTAATACGGGCTGTTAGAAGTCCTCACTTCCAATATTTATGTTTTGTGAAGCACTCTTAATGCACAAACAGTTGTCACATGAAAAGTTAATAATGAAGCACATCTATGAGGATGAAAAGAGAGCGGGGCTGATGCTCACTGCATCAGGAGTTGCACATCCAGGCATTTCCAGGTAATATTTTTTTCCGTGTTGCACATTAAAATGATTCGTCGCAGGACCTCGAGCCTGCCAGCACAGCAGAGGGAGGCTGCTGGAGTGGGACAAGTCCCCACAAGGACCACAGGGAACAGCTGCCTGATGAAATTTTCATTGTGCTCCCTGCTAACATGTTAAGCTTTCGGGATGGGCTATAGCCACGTCGTGGTTGGAAGTGAGAAACATTTTTCTGTGTTCCTATGTCTGTCACAGCCTGTGAGTAGAAACAGCCCCAGGACAGCCTGAGCTGGGGCATGCAGCTGTGGTGTGGTGCCCATTGGGCAGAGATCATTTTGTGATGGCTGGGCACGGGTGGCTGACAGTGGGGCTGTCAGAACCTCTGCACCCCTCGCTTCTTCAGGAAGGCTTAGCTCCTTTACAAACTTGTGTCCCACCACAGGGCTGTGGCCCATGAGTTTCCCATCTACATCCAGAGGATATTTAATGAAAGTGGCTGTGGTTAGTGCTTTCTTTGGTGATGATTTTCACAGTTGGTGCTAGCTGTGTCATGCCACTGAACACAGATTGTGTTCTTCTGGGAAGTTCTTTGCTTTGATGCTCTCCTCTTTGAGCAAAAAACCAGAGTAAGGCCAGAGGAAAAGAGACATCTAAGCTGAATGGACCATCAGTCTGTCTGGTTTTGCAGCCTGCTCCCACCCATGGCAAAGCTACCTGAGTTAGAGGACAGCTGAGGAAATTTTGTAATGACAGGTTTGAAATAAACATTAGTGAGCTTCTGCAAACTCATAGCTTTCTCATATCCTGAGTTGTGAGAGGTCCCTACCTGCAGCAATGGGCTCTTCCTGTCCCAGTTAGGAGTGAACACTGTCCTGGCTTGCTGTTTCTTTGGAAACCCTGCTTCGTTTTTTTTTTTTTTTTTTACTGTGAAGATTAGTACTCGTAAATAAATGTGGTAGTGGTGCAAATTGCCAGGAAAGCTGACATGAGCAGGAACATGCTGACACCCCCCACTGCAACAGCTGTGTCAGCCAGTGAGCAGCACCAACCTGCAAGACCCAAGGTTTCTGTTTGTGATATAGAGATGCTGCTCCATCCCACTGCAGCTGTGTGAGTTTACACAGCCAAGAACCAGGCCCAGAAACCTTAAAAAACCCGACTGGTTACCCAGTGCAGGCAGGGAGAGGGAATGCGCTGATAGCAGGTGAGAGGAGAGTGGGGGCTGCCAGGCCTCTGCAGGGAGCTGTGCTTCATATTGAGGGATAACCAGCCTCAGGGACAGCCCACCCTGCTCAGAGCTGGGGCACACGGGGCGTGGTGACAGCACTGCCTGCTCCCACAGCCCCAGTGCCACCGTCACCTCGCAGAGCTGGGCTGGAGTCAGGCACTCAGAAACTCTTTATCCTGCCTGCTTTCATCATTGATCACAACAACACGGGTGATAGGATTACTCATTAGGTAAAAAAGCTGTTTCCTCTGTGGAAAACAGAACTGCACAAGGACAGTAATTTATACATCTCAGTGTTTATAGTAAGTATACATATAAATTATGTATACACGTGTAAGTAATATGTAGAAGCATAATTCTGTTTGTGTGGGAGAGAAACATCTCTTACTGTGTTTGTGTAGGCCCACACTCTAATGCAAATATGTTTTGTTGGACATTCAAACTTAAAACAAATAGCAGGTAGAAATCAGGGTTGGGAAACCAGAATGTAAAAGGCTGAGCTGGGAGCAGCTCTCTGCACAAGTACAGGACTGGTGCATGGGTTGCTTTCCTACAGGAGGATGAACAGCACTGGAGATAGAGAGCACTAGGAAAGTCTCATCACCTCACCAGTTTTAGTGCAGCACCTACTTTCTGTGAAATAGATGCCTGCAGAACTCATCTCATTGTAGTTGCTGGCAAAATTCCTGTTGGCTTGTGTGTTTTACATTGCACAATCATCTCAGGTTTCACGTAAGAAGGGATTTGGTACTGAACAGGGCTCCTAAGTGTGTAATTGTAGAGGTTGATGGTCTGTGCCATGCATGTGTTTGGGCACAGGTTCAAGCACCTTGCTGAAAAGGGCTCAGAGTTGCTAACTTGACTAAGGTGCTGCTGCTTCAGTGAAAGGCTTCTCAGTTTATATAATTGATTTTTTTTTTATTACCTGTCAGGCCAAAACAGGCAAGGATCAATTCAAAGTGTTACTTCCAAAAATACTTATTCTCTTCTCTCATGCTTCCTCTATGAATTTTAACTTAAGTCCATTCAGAAATCCTATGTAATTTCCAGCTGTGTATTTCTTGGCATTTTTAAATTAATTTATTAATCTCAAATTGTTGGAAGGTTGGTCTTTCTTTTCCTTGGTGTGTATGTCCTTTTCCTGCTGTAGAAATGAGATTACTCCAATCTGCTGGCTATGCCCTTCTCCTTCAATTATTCTGTTCTGAAACTTTCTTCATGTTTCTAACCCTTTTTTTTTTAATGGCTTGTCTTTTTTTGACTTCTACCCTTTATTTTACTGTCTCTCCTCTCCACAATGCTCTAATTATCTTGAGTTTCCACAGCCATTTTGCAAGCCACTAGCCAAGGCAATTTCAATATATTTGAGCTTGCCAAAGTATTCTTGGATGGTCCCTGCAATGGAATTATACTGTACTGAACCTAAATTTGACCCGCTGCTGCTCTGATTATAGTCCTGCCTGATCTGCATTGAAAAACCCCAGCACATTTAAGGAGACAGGTTTCCTATTATCTTAAGAGGCAGCTGTCATTCTCCCACATTTCTTCTTTGTCTAATTAGTTTAGAGAAGTTGTGTCTGTCAAAGCCACTCTTGATGGTGATCTTTGCGCTCCTTTTCTTAAGCTGAAATGCCATTGTCCCACAAACCATCAAGGCTTACTGTGAGAGACTCCATTATACAGCACTATGAAATGAAATATTTTTTTAGCCAAATCCACATGTGCTTGGTTCATAGACCACTGGAATTAGAGGGACTCTTTCCACTGACTTCAGGGCTTTAGATTCTGCTCTATTTGCCCTAAAAAGTCCAAGCTTTTGGCTAATGCCCCATGGCATTGTCCTCCCAGACTTAGCTTTACCTCTCATGCTTTTCACTCCCAATAAAAAAGTTTCTGCACTCACCCTAGATGACCTCCCAGGGCTGTTTTTCACTCCATTGCAGGACTTCTGTTTTTTCAGCTGTTTCACCCCAGCTGGAATCACACACACAGGGGAGTCAGTGGCAGACAGTCAGAGAATTTTATAATGATTCTAAGGGTTCAAATGTAGCAGCTCCCATAGTTCATGTCTATATCCATATGGATGCTGTGTGACCAGGACTGCACATCCCTTTTAGTGGGCACATGGAAAACCACCACATAAAAACGCCAGGATCTGATGGAAGCAGGATTCAGGGCCATTCTTGTGGACACTTCTGGAGTGGACAAGCAGTGGGATGGCTTGAAATTGCCCACACCAGTCAAGACAGGGGGCACACTGTGCTGCACAGCAGTAGGAGCTGTCAGCCAGCACCTCGAGGCTCCAAACCCTGCTCAGCTTTCTGCTGCAAGGCCATGTCTTATAACAGCCAGAACAGCACTGATCTGCTGGTTCACTTATTTTATTTCAAGTATTTTTATTTCATTAGGAAAAAGAAATATCCCAGAATGTGCTGGGCAATAAAAATAGGCATCTTCATTTTAATTTTATTTTTATTTTTGTATTCTATCACTATTTCCCTTCATCTTCCTCTCAGCCTCACTGCAGGTACCAGCAAGCTCAGCATCATGATTTGTGGCAATGTATATATCCCTTGATGTTTTTCCATTTGCCAAGTGTGGTATGAAAGCCAAATGTCATGTAAGGAAAGGTTAACCCAGTGATACCTGCTGAGTGGCTGATACCCAACTCTGGTTTGCTTTGAGCGTCTCCCTAAATACCTGGGTCCTATCTGAAAGCATTTGGCAATGAGCTGTTGGCTTCATGAGGCTGTTGCAATGGCACTGTTGAACAATGCCTAGTTGAGGGTCTGTTGGGGCTCTGTGATCCTGTTGGGATCAGTGGGAATCGATTTAGGGGCAAATGAGCATCTTTGACAGCCCAAAGCCTGGGAGAGCTAGGAATGATATATATCACGGTCAGAGATGGCAAGCTCTTGGCTTCAGAGTCTTGGAAGAGTTCAATGTGGGCATCCACACATGAAGTCAGCCTGCAGGGGCGGAAAAGGCAGGAGCAGCTTTGGTTGTCTGTCCAGATAAATGTCTCTGTTCCGTCCCATTCAGTAAAGTCACTTCAGAAGAATATGATTTTTAAAAAATACAGCAAGTTTTTAGTGCATGCAGATGCAATCTCCCCTGGCTCTTGCTCCCAGGCAGGGGAGCAGGGGCTGGCTGCAGTCACACACTTGGGTTTCCTCCCTGCACACAGGTTTAGGGTATCTGTGTACCAGCCTGAGTACAAGCTGGGGGCATCCGGACAGTGTCTGCAGACCTGGGGACTCACAAGCTGAGACAACTTGTTAGGATGGAGAGCCAATGCCAGGAGGATATTTAAGCACTAACAACAAACTAGTCATAAAAAGCTGAATTATCTTAATATTACCTCTGTATATATCTGTTGGCCTTACAGGATGCCAGTTCCTTCAAACTTAAAAAATCTATCCATCCCTTTTTGATGTCTGCTTCCTCCTTTCTGTTGGTACATACCTTTATTTCTGAAGCTGCCATACTGATACTTCTTTGCTCTCCTTTCAAGACGATCTAAGGATTGTGAATCTCCCAGACATTTTTCTAAAGATTTAAACTCTGCAGATCCACAAGCAATATGTGATCTATCCAGTATACCCAATGAGCTCTTGTTCAGTCTTGAAGCTGTCTTTCTCCCATTGATTTCCTAGCCACTCTCCTCCCTCTCTGCTGCAAGGACAGTGTAGACACTGTATGTGCATGGCTGGTGTCTGTGCTCCATTTTTTTCTTGTCCCCAGCTCCCTAATGATGTGTCCAAGGGCTAAAGCTGTAGGAAAGCCCCTGGCCCCTCTCCAGTCCCGTGGAGCTGGGACGGGCAGACCCCTCAGCGCCTCTTGATTATTTCCCACCTGCCATGAAGCTTTTTCAGGCATTGTCTTGGCAATCAATGGCTCTTCAGTGTTTTGTAAAAAGATTCTTCATCCCTGTCCCTTGATGGTGTTGAGAGTCCCTGCTTACTCGCTTCAAGGTCTCCAGCATCGGCAGAGCGGTGGCGTCTGCAGATCACAGGTGGCTCAGGTCCTTGGGTCCTTTTCTTTATCCTTGGAAGCCTTGAAAGTTTTCCCCAGACGGGAGGTGAAGAGTCTGTTAATTTCACACTTCAAAATAATCTTTGCCCTCTATTTCTCATTCTTAAATAGGATTGTGTTATCCAAGGAGATGTTTTAGGGACTCAGGAACAATGTGGGGCTTCTCCAGCTTTCTCATCCAGTGCTCCCACAATGCTTTTATTTCCATCGTCTTGAAGCATTTCTTGCCATTCACAAGAGCCGACCACAATGCCCTGCAGGCTGCTATCCCTCTGGCTCCATGTTTGGAGGCAACCAGCCAGACAAGCTGGTGGTAAATATCTAAATCTTGGCAATGCTAAATAAATTACTTTCCCCTGTGCTGCAGAAGGTAGGGGACACAGAATACCTTGGCATGTTTCTGGCAACCTGCATTGCCGAACTGTGGGAAAGTGAAGAAGGAGGCAGCCTCTGCTTCTGCCCACTGGGCATTGGTGCCCCAACAGAGGAGCCAAGTGCTGGGCATGAGCCCAGCAAAGCATGACACCCCCCCACCAGCTGGTGTCTTCTCTTTCCATCCCAGCCCTTTAATCCAAAGAGGTAGAGAGAAACGTGTGGGATTTGCCTGCTGTCCTTGCAATTGGTCTTTCCTGCAGTCTGATGCCACCAGTGCAGCCCATTGACTGAGCACAGCTCAGTGCCACTGGCCCAGTGCAACCCCAGCCCATGAGGATCCTCTGGCACTTCAGTCCTTGGGTGCAGCAAGCACCAGGTTTTACTCAGAGACTGCTGATATGAAGAAATTGAGGCAAATAAACATTTGTAGTTTACCAGATATGGTCACATTTCTAGTCAGATTTTCTCCTACAACTTTGATTCAATTTCAGCCAATTAAAGTTCTTGTCCTCAGCTTGTCTCATACTGCAGGTCTTGTGCACAGTGGCTGGGAAAAACATAAACTACCTGAGTTCCATCACATTTTTAGTGGTACAAATTTTTCAGATTTTCCTGAGTGGAGCTCGAAATATTTTAAAATTAGAATTTTTATGCAGAAGGATCTAAGAAGTGCTGTGGTGAGGCACCCACATGTGAACAAGAGTGAAGGACAAAATCATGGGCTGAGCTTGGCTGGGAAATAATGAGCCTGGATAACTGACATGTTCATGCTGCTGCCATGCTACCTGGGGAACATCTAAACACAGCTTTTAGCTGACACTACTGTCATCTTCTCTTCCTACTAGAGAAGAAACTGTGTGTGTATCTGCTGCCAAATATGGACCGTCACTTCTGTGCTGTGGGGCCAGGCAGCTCATGGAGTGCCAGGCTGCCCTGTGCAGTCTGCAGACCACTCAGACCCCACCCTCACTGAGCTGAGTTTATGGGAAGACTGAGGGGTCTCCCTTCTCCCTTCCCTCATGCCCAGATCCCCACCAGGAGCTCCAAGCACGCTGCCCAGTACTGGTGGGGTGCAGTGCGGTTGTTCAGGGAGGGGGATTGGAGCAGGCTTGGGAAACAACAGGATGTTTTAATCTTTTCCTGCAAAGCTTTGCACAAGAACGGGTGTTATATTTGGCTGCATAGAGGCGTCCTGTCTTAAAGAGCTGTTTTCCTTCTTGCCTGAGGGGGAAGGAATGATATCAACCAGATTTGTTGAATACTAGCAGTTTTATATGTCATCGTTAGGATTGTAAACACTTTAGGTTATCAGCCCTCTCTTCTCTCGATGCTTTTGCCCGGGCCCTGCATGAGGAGCCCCTTCCCCTTGTTTTTTGATGCTACAAGGACACTGCTAAAAAATCACAGCAGTATTTCTATTCTCCCCCAAAGGGCTCACAGCTGCAAGGGCTCTTCTGACCCCCAGAGCTGCTGCTGTGCTGTCCCCAGCAACACTTCTGTCATTTTAGGCCACGTGGGCTCTCCTGTGACCTCCTCAGTGGTGGCTGGTCCCTATCCCCAGGCTGCAGCAGCCAGGCGAGGGCACAAGTCCCTACACGGACACCGTTATTTGGAATGAACAACGTCTTCCTGATCACTTGGGCAAAGAAAAACCATATGTGTTTTGGATTAGTTTTCCCCAGATGTTTTTCAGCTTGCATTTACCCTGGAGCTGAATGGGATTTGTTTATGTGCTGCCCAGGTTTCCTGTTCCCGTGGGCCCTGGCACTGTACCCCTGCAATGTCTGCACTGCCCCCTGCCCCTGGGACAGCAGGTCTGATCCCTGAGGGCTTTAGAAACTCTGCAGACTCAATCATCCCAAACCACCCATCCCTCTGGAGACCCTGGGCCCACTGTTAGCCCACAGTGCTGGCAGTGCCCTCCTATCCCCAGTGTGGTGATGCACAGGTGGCTGCATCCAGCTGAGCCAGTGGAGTTTTGTCTCCAGCTCTCCCTGCTTCTTGGAGTCCCTCTCTGCTCTGCACCCAAAATGCTCTGTTTGTGGCCTCACTGCAGCTGCCCCAGCACACATCATCACAGATCTGCACATGGCAGAGCATGTTTTTGGGGATGTGTGTCCTGCTCACACCCTGGCTGCAGGTGAGGCAGCAGCTGCCCACCCTCCTGCCCAGCTGTGGTCTTGCAGGATCTGAGCCGGCCATTCCTGGCTGTAGGAGCAGCCCACGTGCCATACAGGGCACTGCACAGCATAGTTATCAGCTTGGGAAACATCAAAGGGAAGGAGACCATGGTGAGAGGATGGACTTTCACAAAGGTGCTGGCAGCAGGACTCACCCTGCAGACTCTGCCTGCAGCAGGAACCTCTCAGCAAATTGGGTCAGGTCCTGCTTTCAGAAAAAAACTTTCTCTGAAGCTGTTAAACAACTTTGTATTCTGACTTTAAGATGTTTATTTTCCTCTATCTTTGTAAGACTCACTTTTACAAAATTAAGTGACAGAGCAAGGAACTGTGGGATCTTTGATTCAGTATCTTTCACTTTACCAAAAAAGTGAATACAGTGGTGAGTTCACAATGCACTATCTCATGCTACCTGGGAGCTTGGTAGCAATGGCATGAACTGGGGGACAAGTGACCCTTGCTGAAGAGCCCATCTTGATCCAGGCTGGCTTTGTTTGGGAGAGGTTAAGTGCACTCCAGCACTGATAACCATGATGTGAGAGGCTCTCAGAGAGAACAGCCAGCCCTCCTTAAAACTGAGTGACGGAGAGATGATCATCTCCACTTGGCAAGGAATTGCTCATACTTGTGTCTCTTGTTGTACTTAAGGAAAGCCTATTTCCTTCAGTCAGGGGGTCAAAATTGTGCTCTGGTTGCAGGGAGCTTGGGAGCAAAACATCCCATGGGTGCAGGAATCCCTCCTCAATTCCTGGTGTGCACTGAACCCATGCTCAGGCAGCACCTCTGCATCATTTATACTTTAGTTCCCTTAAGAATAAATACACGGTTTCCTCTGAGCATTTTAAACAACTAGAGAGGGAGCACTACTCTACCAGCTGCACTGAGGTCTATGTGCCTTTGACTCCTGCTTCAGTGTCCAAGCCCCTGGTCTCAGTTTCAGTGAGGAAAGGCCATCCCATGCAGCACACCAGTGTCAGAAGAGCTGGAGCTCATTGTTTAAGAGAGCCTATTAACAGAAAACTCAGATGTTTAGTCTTCTCTTCCCTGAGGTTTAAAAAAAAAAATGTTTTCCAAATATTGTTGCATGCCATAAGGTCTTTCCCCCACTGCCAGTCGCTTCTGCAGTGCTTGGATGGGAGTCACGAATTCACTGGCAGGCTGTGCAGCAAGCGCCGCTTCTGGCTCCTGCCACCCCTACACCGGCCCCTGTTAGGAGGGATATGGCAAGTGCTTGATCTGCTGCCCGTATGGCAGCCCTTATGGGGCAGACTCAGGGGAAAGGGACGCCTGCCAGGGGGTTGGCCCCCTCTGGCTGCCATCACTCTGCCCCCTGATGCCTCCTCCCCTTCAGGAGCCTGCCTCTGCTGAGACTCCACTCCCCCAGCATCGCCCTGCTGCCATTCCTCGTCTTTGACACAAAAATAGGGGCTGTGGGGTAAATCCCATCAAAATCATGAGTTGCTGGGATGCTGATGCCCTTTGGGTTTCCTCATCTGCAGAGCATCACTGGTGACCTGCCATCAGCATGGTCCCTCAGTAACCCCATTCTCCCAGTTTGTTTTCCTTGGAAAGGCCGTGGCTCCTGCGGTTGCTGACAAAGTTTCTTTGTAAGCGTCCCGCGGGCTGTCAGTGCCTACTTGCCTGGCCGGCAAGGAGGGCTATCACTAATGTGTGTCATTTATCAAAGCAAAATTACATGTGTCCCAAAAAAAGGGACAGCATGCAGACAAATTACAGCATGCGGCAAATTGCTCACTTGCAGAGGAAAAAAAAATACAACCCTCTGTTTTCCTCCCCTCCCAGAAGTAGGTGTTTAATTCAACATATTAACACCAAGAAATATAATTATAGCTGCAGGATGAGGGAAACCCAGCTGCAGCACAGCACAGCTCTTGCCCCATCCGGAGGGTGTGGTGTGCCACATCCCAGCAGGGTCAGCCCACGGCCCGTGCTGCCCTGGCCAGGCAAGGTCCCCGTGCTGGAGCAGGGACCCGGCATGGGGAGCAGCCCCGAGGCCATCCTGCAGCGCTCCAAAGCACCTGGGGCCACAGAGGAAAGATGGCTGTGCAGGGTTAGAGATTTGGATTATGTTTTTAACTACCTTCCTGCATTGAGGGACACTTGCTTTCTGTCTGGCTGCAGCTGTGCTGCTCTGGTGTGAGCTGGGACTGAGGCTGGAGAGGAGGGTTGGCTGTGTTGGGGAGTAGCTGGTGCTAGAGAAGCGGGGCTGGAGGGAGACCCCCCAGGCAGGTGTGAGCCACATGCTCTGGGAGCCCTCCCAGAATCCCAGGGCAGGGCATGAGCCTAGTGCAGCCCTGGTGAGGTACCTGCCACAGTTCCTCTGTCCCGAGGGAAGGGGAAAGGGGACCTGGCCCCAGCCACCCTTGATTCCTACCTGGCTGCCCTTGCAAGAGCACCTGCAGGGGTCTGCTCACCTGGTTTTGTCTTTCAGATAGTAAAAGCCTTACATAGTTAATTGATTTTCATTAATCATGTTCTTCTCATCTACTTGTTTATGTTCTTCACTATTCACAAATCTGATCTGACATCTGAGTTACAGATTTCAGAAATTAACCTTCCTCCAATATTTCTGTTTCAAGGTATCTCTATTTATTTACACTCCTGTCAAGTGCCTTTCAATAGGAGTGATTTCTGCTTTTGGCAAGCAGAGGAGGCTATTGTTTTCCATGGAAATCAATTTTGCCAATGGGGCAGAACCTAAATGGGTGATTGTGGGTCAGAATGTAACACCCTTACTGGAGCTCAGCAGCCCTCAGCTGTAAGGCACCCCACAGGGCTGGGCTGTAGTGCACCCATCACAGCCTGGGCATCCCAGACACCTGCCAGGAAGAGAGAGCTGATGGCAGATCCCTCTGCTCCAGCAGGAGCCAGGCAGGAGGACTGCCCTCTGCACTGTTGCAGCTCCCCAGCAAAGCAGCAGCCTGGCAATTCAGTTTGGTTTGCCACAGTGACCTGTGTGCTCCTCCATCAAACAGAGAACAGCTGCCTCCAGGAGCAGGGCTTCTGTATTTCTCAAGCAACAGTTAACCTGGGAATGACATTATTTTCTTATTTGTGGAGGATGGTGTGTGCATTATTACTGAGGCACCTCAGAAATAAAGCTCTCTGGCTCTCTCCACATTCAAGAGCTACTGTCTTTTATGAAGCATCATGCAAAAGACAAGAGAAGCTTCTCCCGTTGAAGCTGCAATAGACTTTGCAAAGGAAAATAAAACAAACCACAATTCTTTATAAGAATAAAGAAAAAGAAAAAGAGAGGGAGAAGAGCAAGGGCACATTGCTCTAAAAATTAAAGGTAATTTTGGAGTGGTCCGGAAACAATTGCCCCCGTTTTTCCTGGTGATGGTGGTGCTGCAGGCAGGAGGGGAATCAGGGAGTGAGAGCTGATGGGCAGCACCACACAGAGGCAGTAATCCACATCCATGCTGGCAGAGACAGTGACTTCATATGCTTCAAATGTATGTGTGGCATGAGAGGGTAGTTACTTGCTTGGTTTTTTAAGCATCGTTCTTGGGACTAGACTATGTCTGTATGTTAGCCATTTACCTTGACACAAATGTGGTCATGTCCCCATGAAATTTGCTGGGGTGGACAGAGTGGAATGTGGAACTGGAACAGCTGGATGGCCAAAGTCAGGGGGCTGGCTGGAAGGAAGTGCCATGGTCTTGCACTCAGGAACTCATAATTACTGCTGTTGTTAGCTAGAAGCACCTAGGTCAGGAGGTACATAAGGGCTGAAGACCCAGCTGAATTAATCAAGCTTTGGGTGAACCAGGAGCCTCAGCTGCAAGGTGGCTATGGAAAGGGGAAAAGCAGTGATGGAGTGTGTTGGTCCAGGCAGCCCCAGCAGAAGCAGCACTGAGCAGCACCATTCTGTTTGATGTCAAGGTGGCAGATAACCATTCACCTTCCCGGTGATGTCGTCAGTGGCTCTTAGCACTGCAAATGAGCCTGACCCCAGAGCAACCTCACAGCCCTTCCTCACCCTTGGCTGCTCTCACCAGCAGACCACATTTGAGTCAAATGGCAGAGGGGAGTAAAAGCCACAACCTGCAATCACCAACCTGAAATAGCCCAGAGGGACCGGTTCCTGACCTCTCAGGCTCCCTGTGAGTGTCTCTCGCCTGCTGGAGCGTGGGTGGATGCCGACAACCTTGTGGGCCACCTGCACCCTGGGTGCCCTGTGTCATCAGTGAGGTGGTGGAGAGCAGTGCACCCAAAATGCCCCCTGTGACAGGGTGATTAGGGAATTGCTGGCCAAGCCTGTATGTCCCCAATGACCAGGTCAGCATTTGGCTGCCCTGCGGTTACAAACCCAGCCCGTGACCTTCCTGCCATCTGTTGTCCGGCCTCACAGTAATGGAAGGGTTTCTATTCTTGCTGAGCTGAGTCCCCTGGCTCTTGCCCATCCTGTAAACAAAACCAGCCCTCTGGAAGTCAGCAGACACCAAGGATGTAATTTAGTTTCTTAACAGCCTTGCTGAGGCTATTTTGGTCCACAGGCTGTGATGGTGGCATGGCGCTCCCTACTGCCTTGGTCAGTGATCGGGGTGAGGAACAGCCGGGGATGAGAGCCTGGCAGGACACGCTGATGCTCAGGGAGCTTCAGCTGCCCGAGGGCTGCTGTGTTAGTCTTGCTTCGTTACAATTATCTCTCTCCAATGATCTCCTTACTTTCTTTCTCAGCTGCAGTAAGGTTATTGTACCAAGCACAAGCATATTGGTTTTTCATGTCCCTCTGAAAAGCGAAGGAGAGCCCAGTTTTCCCCTCAGCCAGGTTTTCCTCACCAGCAGTGTCCTGTTGGTAGTTTTACTCCAGCCCAACCCCTAAACTTTTTTCTACACTGGCTGTACTTTGCCATGGTGTTGCTACAGGGCATGCTCATAGTCTCAGTGATAATGCACCATAAATCACTATTTATGAACACCCAAAAGTGTGTACTTTATTTTAAGTCATTCACATTAGTTTGATTTTGGTCTGCAGACCAGTGTGCAACTGTCAGAGCAGTGGGGCAGAAGGACGTAATCAGGAATATTTCCCTTTTGGGTACTCTTTAAGAGCAGCCAGGCAGCTATAAAGGGAAACTTCACTCTTCATAAAATATTAGAGGCAAAAATTAGTATCTTGTCTGCATTTTGTATCTCAGTTGCTCCCTCTCCTTTCACTCCCCATGAACTGTGCAGCTTATTCACCTGCAGCCCCCAGGTTTTTGTCAGTTAAGGCACCCTTCAGGAACGTGTTCATTGCCATGAATCCAATGGCTGTGGCAGAAGCTTCACACAACAGCTTCACAGCTGAAATGCCATCACCTGCATTCCAAGGCTGCCACGGTGCTGGTCTTGGTCTCAGCATGCCATATGACCCTCTACAGCAACTCCAGTCTTGCCAGCAGCCAGGAACACCAAAACCATGTATTAAAACTTTAGCTGTCTGAAACACTCGTTCATTAGGAACCAGGCCCTTTTCCTCAGTGCTTCAACTCTCTGTACGTGTGCAAACTCATTCAAAGCCTAAATTCCTTTTCTGAATTAAATTGTCAGCCTCCCACTCAGGCAGATACATAAGCTCTGACTGTGTAACATCAGCTCAGCTTTCTGTATAACACATGAATAAGCCTTTAAAATTGTATATTCTGCCCTGCAGCATTTATCTCATATTTTGATCCTGATTTCTCCCTGCTAAAACTCTTATTGGTCCCTTCAAGTGCATTGATGGTTTACACGCTTCTAATTTAGGGTTCATTTGGGACTTGCCAGTTCTGTGATCATTCTGTATCAGTTTGTTCATTTTCTAATGTATTCTCAAGCCACAGATTATGATGAATTTCTGAATCTGGTAAAGATAGCAACAAAATATTTTCTTCACATTTCATAATATGAAGATGTAGCAGTTTATACTTCTGAAGGAGATATTAATCACCATTTTAATTCTCTTTTTGAAAGAAAAAAACTCATTATTTCTATTTAGAAGCAAAGGGAGGCTTCAGGGGTAATTTTGAGGGTCGGGTAAGATAAGACACTTCAATTAATTAATATTAAAAAAATTATAACAGCTAGTGTTGATACAATACTCCAAAATTAGTGGACATTTGGTGCCTGCCACAGAGCAGTAGGTTGAAACATGGTGATTAATAATAATGCATTATACTTTCAGTAAATTGTCTAATGTATTGCCTTCATGACATTTCTCATGACCAGTTTGAGTTCCCAGCAAACATTAAAGGCCAAGAAATAGCATCTTGGAAGCCGTGAGAGGAGGAAAACTCTCTTGGCCCCTGAGCCATGGCAGAGCCCTGGTCATGAGGCTGTGGTAGGCACTGCTGCTATCTGGGAGTCGCTGGGAACTGCCAGTCTCCAGCTCTTGCAGATCCTGCTAGATTATAATAGATGGCAAACCTCCATCGACTTTGAGCAAGGAAAATATCCCATTTTTTCATGTGCAGTGTGAATAATAATTAAAAGAAACATATGGGTTTTCAGCTGATGTACAACTACATAAGGATTATCAATGATATTTTTCTCCCATCCATGTCCTTTGCCCCATGGATCGATTCACTTATCCAAAGGCATCAAAACTCAGCAAAAAAAAAAGGCGCCATGCTTCTATTGTGTGCTTCCAACTGCAGCGCTACCTTTTTCTTCCCTCAGAAAGAAAACGCAGCCCGCCCTGTAATTAGCAGCAAAACCATGAATACTTTCTTCGTTAACCACAAATGGTTCTTTTCGCGACGAGCGGGCTCACATATGTTCTAAATATGTTCAGTTTCATTAGGCGGCGAAGCGCTGTGGATCTGCTATTTTATTCAGGAAGGCAAACAAGAGCTGCATATGTGCAACATAAGTTAAGGAGAATGGGAGAAACTCAAGGCACTTGCAGAGTGCCTGAGATGCTCGGACGTGATGATTTAATGTGGGATTGCACCCAGCTTGTTTCCATCAGCCTTGTCACTAGCAGAGATCAGCGTGATCCAACCGGTGGTGCTCTGACTGGTGGTGATCTGACCGGTGGGGCTCCTGCCCTTTGCCAGCTTGCGACTCCTTCAGAAAAGTGGACCTGGGAGCTGCAGGTGACCAGTGTGTGGGGATTTGTCTCTGCTGCCCAGCAGCAGTCCCCCAGGCTGAGGGGCCAACAACTGCTCCCCAAAAACCCTCTTAGAACGACAGTCAACAAAGGCGGCTGCAGCAGGATGTGCCGCTGATTCCTGATGCCTGCAGGGTGTGAGGGGTGAATTCATCCCAAGTCCAGACCCCCACACTGGGGAACAGCTGGACCTCGGGGTGCCACAGCAGTCTGCAAGCTGAGAGAGATGGCTGGGGGCACCCCCAGTTTATCTCCTATTGGAGAAAAATCTCTCAATTTTTTTTTCATTTGTAGTCATTAGGGATTTTTTGCTTTTTGCTTTGTTTCTCTCGTTTATCTGATCAAAATGTTCCAAGAATTGAAAATGTGTGTTTTTTCATAGCTCAGAAGCACACTCACTTTTTCTTTTCTTTTCTTCAAGCCATTTTGGACACAGGAAGCAAAGCAGCAGGTTTTTCAGACCTCAGTGTCCTTTTTCTGTCTCTCCCTGGAAGGCATGATGGACCAGTTCTAATCTATGTAGCACGTTTATACAGCGTAGCAAAGGAAGATTTGTGTAAATCACATTTTTTATGTAAACACATACAGTGTTAAAAATATTCACACCCTTGAGTGTTTCCCCTTCACGTGTGCGCTAATGAGGGGATTATGAAATATGTTTTCTGTGCTTTACACTTGGTCCCTCTGATCCCTTCTCTCCCACCAGAAGGGACCCTGGGGAGGGTGGCCCTGCCTGCGGGCAGGGAAATGCTGCAAGGAGTCTCAGGAATGTGCGCTGTGTCCTTGATCCCTGACGAGCTGGAGCCGCTGCGTTACTGACGCAGTGTCATGGGACTTGGCATTCATCACAGAGAGAGTTGTCTCCTATGGAATTGCAACCTGTTGCAGGCACCTGGGGGGACTGCAGTAGGTGATGCTGACTGGATGTCCACCCATGCCTGCAGCCTTGCAGTGCCCTCGCTTAAATTGCATGCACGGAGTGATATTCCTCAGAAATAAAGACAGCAAAATATAAACAAAGAAAAATAGCTCTCAGAGGGCCCCAGGAAAGGAGCCGTAAGAAATTAATCTGTTACTATTTGCTGATGGTGTAGAGATATGTTTTAAATGCCTGATTTGTGGCAGAGAAGCAGTTGTAAAGCACCAAATCAAATAAACGAGTGAGAGCTGCTGCTGTAGGAACAACCAGCAATCAATAAGTATCCCAATGTCTGCCGCAACTCTATTCATTTTTCTTTCCCCAAACCCAGGAATTCTATTAATAATGTCTTAGGCTGTGCATGGACTGCTCTGTAATCTTTGTGCAGCGCTGCTGAGCAATTTTCACCTCGGCACACCCCATGCCTGCTGCCAGGATCTCAGGAAGCATAGAGTTAAACAAGTTTGCTTTTTCCTCCATCCAAACAATTGGAATCAGCAGTTTGCATTATTTTAAAAATGAATGCTTGGAATCAGCAATTTTCTTTTTCCCTTTTTTTTTTTTTTTTAAGATCTTGAGGGTTTTTTTTATTTAAAGTGGAAAACTACATTAAGTGCAAGGCACTCAACAAAGAAACAGTCATAAAGCCTAAGTATTCTTAGAGTTATAAAATATGTCCGTGGTGGCAATTCTACTGCCAACAATGAAGTTTTAAGCATTAATATGCCTTCATTGCAGTTTTAATGCCTTAATATTGACTCTATAGCTCTTTTGGGTAATTTTGCTTTCTCTGGTACTTGAAAGGTGATGATGTCAGCGTTCTTCATACTGATTCATATGCAGGTTGATGAAGCTGAGTTATTTATTGAGTTCCATTATATTTTCTATAAACATTAGTTCTCAATAAACAGAGACATTTAGCCGAGGGTTTATTTATTAAATAGGTACTGTACAGATGGTTTTGCCACACATGATGTGCTGCAGAGGATATTACTCAGGAATAATCAGCTGTGTTATAGCTTGGCTAAATTAATAAGATGATAATGATGAAATTGATGCTTTTGAGCTAGGCTTGGTAAATGGTTTTTGCATAAACAAACTGATAAATTTGAGAAGCAATTACTTGCTTGTCAAAGATAAAAACACAACAGGGCCCATTTATAGTTAGGTCCTATTTATTTTTAAAGATTGTACCAGATTTTATGTTTAATACGCTGCAATTAAAAAATAATACTTAAATGAAGAATAATAAAAAACTAACTTTCTGAGCTCTCCTTCAAATCTGAAGATGCAGCATTGCTTGGTTAGACATCAAGTAAACTTTTTTCAAGGCTTTCACTACATCTAGAAAAAATATAATTGTTTTGTAAAAGATGCTGCCTGGAGTTGTGCAATGCAGACTCTGGCAGCGCTTTTGGTAGCAGTATTTGCTCTAAAATTAAGTTGGATTTCAGCTAGAGAAACTCAGTCTCCAATTCCCTGTTTAATGTGGATTTCTCTGCAGTGATCACGCAAGCAAACAAAACACACGTGTACTCCCCACACACCCACCTCCAGGTACTTGCCAATAAAATAATGAAATGGGTGTGGAGAGAGGTAGGTGTGTACCTCTATATGCACAACAAAGAAGACATCACTTGACTTGTTTGCTAGGAAGTGTGTGTGTGTTATGAGATTTTGCACACCAGCCAGAGTAGCTTATTCCTGTTCCGAAAAAACAAAGGGACAGGTGATGTACAACCCTTCAGGTTGCCCCACTGGAGGGCAGCTCCTGAGCTTCTGACACTGTGTTCTCAGAGAGGTAGCAGCCTCTACAGTGACCATGGTTGGTGGTTGGTGGTTTCCTTCTGAGGCTTTGAAGGCACCTTATTACACACATTATAGTTTTGTAATGTCCCTGAGAGAGAGATGTCACACAGCTTTTTGTCACCTCCATGGTGGGGTCAGGCAGCTCTTGTGTGCACTGGTGGGACAGTGATGCTCCTAACAACTTCCTTCACCTTCCTATGCACTGAAGGAAAGACTCAGACCTCCAGTTATTTCTTTCTTTCCTTGAAAATCTCTGTGCACCCATGTCTTCTACATAAAAATGCTGCTGTGGGACTGTCCTAAGTGACTATACATGAGAAGAGGAATCAGATGGCCAAACACAGCAAGCTGCACAGGGACGTCCTAACTTAGGAGTTTCCACTACACACTTTATGACACAAAAGGCTTTTACTTGTAGTCCTAAAAGGATTTTTGCTTCAGTGATTTTGTCTGTAAGGACCTAAAGCCAATAGCAATGAGTGGGAAGAATCCAGCCCTGCAGCAGCATACAGCAGCACAGGCAGGGGATCCTGCTTGCCCAGGACTTCCCACCTGGCAGTGGCACAGCACTATCAGGAGGCTTTGCAAAGGGAGTGGGTGAGCAGCCCTTCCCCTTGCTATTTAAAATGTCACACCGTGAGCAAAAAACAGATTTCTAACAATCCTCCTTTGCTTTCCTAAAAAACCCTTTTTCTTTTTTTTTTAGGAAATTTGCTCCTGAAGTACTAGTGCAAGGTATTCTATGACTTGATCTTAGCAAGTACTTCAAGTGTTTGTCTTGCAGCTGTTGATAAAGGATTAAAGGTCTTATGCCAACCTGAAACTCTCAGGAGGGATGAGCAAGAGAATCATTCTCTCAGAATGTAGGCAACAATGGCTACATAAAGGAAAATTCATAGCATGTCACAACTTTAGCTATATCTGCAAATTAGTCCACAACTAGACACAGTTTTTGCTCTTAGTACAGGTTGATTACCTGAATTGCAGGTATTCATTGTAACAAAATGAAACAAGAGCATTGGTTTAGCCTTAAAAATCTGAAATGAAGTTGTCTACAGTACTTGTGCCAAAGGTATGAAGCTCACAGGTGGGCTTTTCCCTGCTGTATGGGTCTGGGTGCTGCCTGCCAGGGTGCTGGGAGCACCACAGCTCCTGCTGCAAAACCCAAACCAAGCTGGCAGCCACCACCTTGGCTCTGCCCAGCTCCCACAACCCCAGAGGGAGAGGAGCCCTGGAATGCTGCAGTAAATGTTCTCTGGACCCAGAGCTGCCATGCTGCCTTTTTACAGTTCCCCCAGGTTGTGCTTGTGGGAAACAGAGGAGTAGGTTTGCATTCACAAAAATATTATTTATATCATTATAACTATTTATAGGCTTTCACAAATATTTTTAAAGTTTGCTTGTTGCTCCTCAGGGAGATTGGAAATGATGTGACTTTTGAAAATAAAAAAAATATGGTGCAGATCAACTTGCTCAGCTGAGATGGGTTTGCAGGGGACAGGGACTTCCCTGCACCGCTCCTACAGGAACAAACTTAGCCCAGATATCAGTGTGAACTGACATCCCTGCTGCTGAACTGAACCATTTTTAGCAAGGAGGTGTTGAGTAGGGAAGGATGAAGCCATTTCCATGTTGTGGTGCCACATTTACCCAGGCTCGAGGTCAGTGTGAAATGGAGCTGATGGATGGCATGGGTTCACATAAAAGTGGGTCTTGGCAAAAGACTTGGGTGAGAACTTCCTTGGGAAAAAAGAGACTATATTCTTTTGGGTATTGCCAAGGTTCTTGAGGAGGGAAAAAATTAGAGAAGTCGATGTCACTTCAGTGCTTTCAAACAGAATAGCTTTTTATGTATTACTGGAAATTTCAGGTTTAAAAAGTGAAGTTTTTGTTTGGTTTGTTTTGGGTTTGTTGTTTTTGTTTTTTTGGGTTTTTTTTAATACCACATTCAAAGAAAATATTTACTTAAAGTAAAATAGTGAAGATTTTCTGTCAATGAAAATCTTCTCTTTCTGTATAGCTTTACAATACCCAAATATCTTACTGGTCAACGAAAACTGAGACAGAATTTTCCCCAAATTCTGTTGAAGTTTTTTCCTGCTTTAGACAAGGTCAGTGTTCAACTTTGGTTTTGTTAGGAGAGTCAGCTCTGATCTGCTGCCGCCAAAGAAAAAAAAATGTGCTCTGAATAGAGAGAAAGCTGGAGCTGCAGCTGCCCGGGACGCGGGGACTGAGGGCGGCTGGCCCCAGGGTGAGCTGTGTGGAGCCTGCAGAGCCCGTGCCCGGCCCCTGCCCGTGCGGCCGAGCATCATTTGCTGGCGCGTTTGTTACCGCACGGAGCAGCCGAGCGACGTTCGCTGTGACTCCTGCGCCTGCCTTGAAACCCCGCGTACGGCGGCGCTCCCAAACAGAATCATTCATTATTAATTAGGTCACAATAAAAAAATCCTGCGGATGCATTCGTGACACTAAATGAGCCGATCGCAAATAATGCGACTGTAATGAATTCCAAAGGAATAAATAATGGCTGAGCCATTAGCATAAAGTGCCAGTCGCAGCTCTGCGCTGCCCGCCTGCCCGCCTGGCACCGCTTCCAAACCCGCCCAGCCGGGCCAGGCGCGGGGTTCCTGCCACAGGCTGCCGGGGAGGCGGGAGCTGTCCCAGCCCCTGGCATGCTGAGGGGGTCAGGACTCTTTGGTAACTCCACTGGGGCTTGCCGTGGCATCACCCCCAGGACGGCCACCCCAGAGTCCCTTTGCAGGCAAGAAATAAGATAATGTGGAAGCATGCAGGAAGATATTTTTGCACCTCTTGCTCTAATATATAATCAGAGCTTTTGTTCCATGTCTTGCACAAGCAAATTAATTAGAAATTTATCTGACCAAGAGTTCAGTGCAGCATACATTTAAAGCAGAGGACATCTCTGTGCATTTGTTTGCTCTCCATCATGGAACAATTATCTGCCCATTTAGGAAATTCAGCATTTGTTTCTATTTTAATAGAAGCTTCTAAGAATACAAAAATATCAGACCACTTCTGATTGTAGCATGCTTTAAAGCCTCCAAGAGGAAAACACCACTTGCAACCTCCCTCCTCCCACCCAGAGCGTTGCCCCAGGTGTTTCCAGGAGGCCACTGGGAAGGCAGCAGCTCCAGCCTGCAATGGGACAGATCTGCACAGTGCTGTCAGTGACAGCACAGCCACCTGGGCAAAAAGAGAGCTCAGAGAGCAGGGAAATAAAGACAGGATGAGGCTGAAGGGAGAGGGGTGCAGGGAAGCAAAACAGGGCTGGTGGGGTTCTGGGAAAGTGCTCTTTCCCCCAAGCTATGTGGCTGTGATGTGACAAAGTGACATGGTAAACACTGCACCAGTGGCTCTGGGGACTTTGACCCAAAACAGACCCTTCCATCAGCCTCACCAGGCACCCTGGCATATTAAATAAGCAGAACAGGTAATGGGGTGGCGGTGGGACCTGTTTTGTCAGCATCCCTTCCCTCCCAGCATCCAAGCAGACAGGCACGTCAGGTGCTTATGCCCCTCTCATGTCTGCTGTTAAAAAACCCAGCCAGGGAATGTCATTAGAAACAGCCACACCATCTGCCTTTTCCTCCCCTCCCCTTTAAATAAGGAAACACCTTGTCAAACACATCCCACTAAATATCCCTAACACCCTCCCGCGCGCTTCGCGCTCAGCAGTTCATGGGATCGTGCACCATCTGGACCCTCGCGCTCCATCTCGCCGGCGAGGGCCCAGCTCGGACCCACCGCGTGCCCGTGGCCAGGGGCAGGGTTGTACCACCCACATCCATGCGTGCCAGCAGGAGGTCAAGGAATTAAGCAAAAGCAATGAGTTCATGGGGGAAAAAAAGACCAGCAATTCCATATTGTTAAACCTAGAAAATTAACCAAGGAGGACCTTAAACATAGACATTTATTAACATGTAAATGGACTGAGTCAGCAATTAGTTAATAGTCAGCATAATTGAATAGAATATAGCAATGAAGGTGCCATTTAATTATTCTCATTTTGTTTAAGATAAATATTTACTACAATCATAGGATTTCCCTTGTCTTTGGCAAGGGACACCAATATCAAAGTATCAAACTGTGTCAAAGTTTCTCAAGAACTTTAAAAAGGCAGGTTGCCACTTCCTGTCCTCACTGTGCTGGTCCCTGATGCCATGGATGAGCATGGCTGAGGAGCACTTCCCACTCTCCTGTGCTTGGGATGGCTCCTGTGGGACCCAGTGACCGGCGCCTGTGGGCCCTGAGTGCACAAGGTGGGCACTGAGTGTGGTTTGGGGCTTGCATAGGCTCAGCTCCCTCCTGCCACAGCCCTGCAAAGCCAGGCAGTGTCTCAGGCACACGTGTGGCACACAGCCCCCCAGCCCTGCTCACTGACCGTGCAGACGAGTCTTTGTTCTTGGTGATTACTGTGCAGACAACACACTCACCCGGCTGCACCGAGACACTGCGTACGCACCACGCGATCTGCTGATAAGGGAAATAGTGTGGAGAAGAGCCTAAGGAGATAGAAGAACATTATTTTAAATTATCTTGAACATAAAAACAAAGTGAGGATTTGGCAACCTTGCAGCAAAAACCTCAAAACCAGTTATTCCTTTTAAATAAAAACAAAAATGAGAAACAGTAACTATTAGAAATCCCACCTGGTGCTTTCTCTGCGTTAATGATGCTTCTTAAATTGCATGTGGGTAAATGGTAATTTTGTCTCACACCATTAAAAACTAATGGAACCCTTGATGATAAGAAATGCCATAGCTAGCTTGTTGGAAAACGTTTAATTAATAAAGTAATAAAATTATTGTAAACTAGTGCAGTTTCACAGAGGATTCAATGGGATATAAAACAGATAAAACATCCATGAGAGTTGATACAAGAAATAAATGCTCCTCTATAAAAAACAGCACTATAAACTTAAGCTGGTCTGTGTTATACTGACTTAACACAAGCTATGATGACACTAAAGGTGTTTGGATGAGCCTTTCATGGGAAGTGGTGGGAAAACCTCCTGAGCGCAGACAGGTGTTTTCATGAGGAGCAGAAAGCCAGCACACCTTCCCCTGCACTGGTGTGAGCCCAAAGGTGGCTGCTGGTGGGCTCTGCAGCCCTGTGAGCCCATGAGAACAATTCTGATGGCGTTATTGCTGTTACTGTCCTGACCCAGAGGCTCTGAAGTGAGGGACACCACCTTCACTAGCCTGAGTGCCTTTGGGATGAGGCACCATCCCACCCTGCTGCTACAGCCACTTTGGTGCATAATTTTCATTAAACAAGTGGTATCAGAGAGTGAAGAGGAGGCATCAGACACTTTCCTGCCCCAGGGAATTGCCCCTGGTGCTCTATGTATCTGGATTTCAGCTCCATGCAGGTGACCAGCTGGTGGCATGGCTGTGATACCATGCTTGTACACATTGGTGCATGTGCATGACATCCCAGCTGCCCTACAGGAAAAAAAAAAGGGTTGGAGAGTGGCAGGTATGGGGAAAAACATGATGGCAGAGAAGGTGAGTTACTGCTCCTCATCCTGCTGCTACCCCAGTTTGTGTTTCACATCATCCTGCAGACATTTTCTAGCAAGATTTGGGAACAGTTTCCTGTAACTGGGAGATTGTAGAGAGGCTTTCTGCATTGCACGAGCTGTGCCAGGTACCCCGGTACGTACTCACCCATGTATAGGAACCCATACTTTTCCATTACACTCACACCTCAAAAATTTGCACATGTTTAGCTTCAGGATGTCATTTCCCAGGTGTCCAAACTTCCCTTTCTCCTGAGACTCAAGCTGAAATCTCAGTGACAAGCACCATCAGCTCTATTTGTGAGCAGCGCTCAGCCCATGCTGACGGGACATGGGAGGAAGGAATGGCTCAGAGAAAGGCACACACAGGCATATCCTGGATTTTGGGGTATCATGAGAGACACTTGCAGCGCTGGCACTTGTCAGCCCCTAAGCAGAACTAGCACTGTTGGGGCAGCAATGCCAAGCAATGCCAGCACTCTTAGATGTGCCACAGACAGATCTGAAAGGTTTGGAACCAACATGGGCCAGTATTTTTCTAAACCTCCAATGACATTTCTCTGTAAAGAGCTGGAAGTGTTTCTTTAGTGGGCAGGCATGCCTCTTTTCCTCCCACATCAGAGTAGTTGATGCTCACACTCTGCTGTGCTCCCAGTGTGGATGGTTTCTTTTACCAGAGCTTTGTACAAACACCATCACAGCCGTGGACTCTGCCTCCCATATAACTAAAAGACATGATATTGCAGTATGTATAACTGGTACATTGCTGCAGCACAAAGGTTAATCTTGTGTTCCTTCACTGCTTATGGCTTGGTTGTAATAAGGGGATGGTTAGACCTTACTCATAGAAAGTCTGATCTCCCCACCAAGCCACCACAGACACTGCTCTGCCACTCATGAAACCACAGCTTCTGGTTAGTGTTTGAAGCAACATCTACTTTTCATTTGAGTGTCTCTGGTTTCCTCAGCAGTCTCCACCTTGATCATAAGTTAGAAGCCATCCTGCTTGATCTGTAGTTTTAAAATGTAGTGGGTGATTTTTTTAAACAACATCAGCATAAATAACACTGCTGACAACAACAGTCGCCCACTACTGCCCAACTTCCCGGGTGCCACACCACACCAAGGGCTCCTTGCTCACTTTGGCCTCGACATATGGAGAGACTGGCAATAGAAAATCTTTTCTCCACCCAAGGCACCATCCGCCTCTGGGAAACCTACTGTGGTTTCCTCTTGTAGGCAGGTTTATTTTTGAGGTAGCCTCAACAATGTGGGCATGGGGAGAAGGCTGCTGCTCTTTACTGAGGCAGAGTGAAAATGTTTATGGGGCTCCATAATTGAGCCCCACTGGCAATACCAGCAATGACTTTTCTATTTCTGTGGTGTGTGAGAAATGAAAACATAAGTGGCAGTGCATAGAAGTTTGGTATGGCCAAAGCTGGGATATTTGTTCCCTGGCAAACTGTGGTTGCTCTTGATTTAGCCAGTTTTCCCAGCTGATGTTTTGCAAACCCCACAGAAGATTCAGCTTTCAAGGCTGTGAAAGTGAACGTGGGGCTGGAAGCCGCCCCTGCGCACACTGGCAGGGAGTCAGGCCAAGCCTCCTTCTTTCAGAAGATGTTGCTTGTTCCAGGACTGTGTGGCTGTGGGGGCAGTTTGGGGACGGAGATTTAATCTTTTATTTTTCCCATATAAGTATGTCTAAGATGATGACAAAATAATAAGTTGGTGGCTGCTAGAAACTTTTTTTTAGCAGCTGTGTTTTTAGAATATTATAATCAACCATCCTTTTGCCTTAATGACTTAAAGACTTCTAAAATAAGTGGGAGTTTACTGTACCTTTTCTCAACTTAAAGCTTTCCCATGGGGGGATTATGACTTTGTTTCAGGAAGGGAGGGCAGAAGAAGCAGGGCAGAGCTAGAAACATGGAGTCAAGTTTATCAGTGTGGATTACAGTATAAATTACTAAAATTACTGTAGGTAGTTTAACTTACAGCCATTGTACTAGGAGCAGGAAAAGAGGTGACATTGTATTTCATCTGCACAGTGACTGAGTCCCTTTGCCTGGGCTCATTTTTGCAGAAATTTTAATGAAGCAAGCACAGTATTTTTTGGAAAAAAGAAAGGGTGAAATGTGAATAAAGGGAAAAGAACAATTAAAAGCTGACTGTTAATAAAGCATGTGGGTGACAGGGCTGTCTCCCCACTCGGTTCCGGCGCTAGGCTCAGGTAAAAGCCGAGGGCTGTAGCTCAACGACGCACTCCTGTCTGTCAGTGTTAGATTTTCGGGGGTTTTTATAAATGACATGTTTTCTTTTGGCAGATGGGAACAAGCCTTGAAGAATAAATTTTTTGGAGGCAAATTGGCTGCCTGGAAATATATGTATTTAGGAACCTGTCGGGTGCTGTGAGTGTCAGCACCACCCCAGCTGAGCTGGCCGGCACCGCTCTGCTGCTTGCCTGCTCCAGTCTCCTCCCAGACCTCCCAATTCCCCAGCCGACCACTGCCAGGTCAGAGCAAAAATAACAACTCCGATACAAGATTTGCTCTGGATATTGCTGATATTGCTTTGTGCCTGCCTTATAAAACTTCCCCGTTGGCTATTTCTCCAGCCAGGGGATTTTACCCAGATGAATGTGCTTGCCTCCCTCTCACCAGCTGCCAAAATCCAACTTATCTGTAGGTGGAAATAATGCTTGGCCTGGGGTCGATCAGAGCCGCAATGCTCTTTACGAGAGGAGGCAAAATAAAACCGTTCCCCGTGTTAACAGCTGCGAAAGCCAACGTGCTGAGAGGTTAAGTGATTTGCCGGGTGTGAAGGAGGATGGTGCCTGGATCTCAGGAACCCTTTTTTGGGAGGGGGGTCAGGAGGGTGGTGGAGGAGGGGAGCACAGACCCCAGGCGTCACCACAATTCCCATTCCCACAAGAGCACCTGGTGGGGAGAACCACCTGTAACATGCCTTCCCCCAGGCCAGGTGTAAGCAAAGTTTTACCAGGAAAAAAATATATTCTGCAAAAATCCTCCTAAAACTGGGTACTGAAAGTGGGTGTTGGGTTTTGTGAGCCAGCATCAGAAATAGGTGGCAGCTGGAAAGATTTTGGAATATTTTAGAAGTGCCGAAGTGTTGGGAGGTAAGCAAGGGAAGAGGTAGATTAAGCCAGAACCCAGACGCCTTGAAGCCTAAATCAGTGCTTATGACCAGCAGTCTCTTGTCTGCCTTGGGACATTTAGGCCACATTTAACCAAGAGAAATGGCCACTGATTCAGGATGAAATTTAGGGTGTCCAAATCAGAGCCTAAGTATTTGTATCATTCTTCAATATAGGTGGTGCAGCATATGTTCATACTAAAGAATAGTTCATTTCTAGAAATGTAGTATTTTTTGCCACTTTATTCAAGGGATGTGCTAGACATGAAGTGACTATATATGTACAGGTAAAGGTAATAGGGAAGGTACCATAAAAGGCACACTGAAAAATTAGGCAGTGTTGTTCCCCAGTTTTGTAGGGTCGGTAAAACTGATAGCAGCTCCCTAGCAGTGGCTTCATCTCCACACTCACAGTGTGTGTTCTTAACACCTTCCTTCTCTGCAAAACTGAAGTATTTAACCCAAAACATACAAACAAATCTGTTATTCTTCTCCTTTATTAACCTTCTGAGTCCTCTGAAATCACACACGAGGAGAAAGCTCTTCCCTTTTCCTTTGTCTAGGAGACAAGGTTTAAACTTTACATGCAGACACATGCATACATGTAAACCTACCCGTGTAATCAGGCACATACAGCTCACTTTCTTCTTCTCTATAAATATATATACACATATGTATATCCACAGATATGCAGGCATGTGTGCATATGTGTGTGTACAAAGAGAGAGAAAAAGACTTTGAAAATGAAAGACAAATGTTAGAGAATGATATTCCCAAGCCCTCAAATCCCTAATCATGAGTTTGATGCAATATTTGCCCTAATGGGAAATGATAACTGGCACTATTCCAAAGCAAACCTCGAAGAAAGGAGCAATAAAAAAGGAAAATGCTAGCTTGGCAGTTAAAGAAAGAGGAGCCGAAGCGAGAACTGCTGTCGGAGATAATAAAGAATTAACCACAAACCCCTTTTCTATTAAGCACAAAAAAGGATATTAAAATAACATGCCCCCTCCCTAAATGTTTCAAGGCTTGTGTCATGCTTCTCTGCGCAGCTTCCCGGGACGTTGTGCAGTGCAGGGCTGCAGCCAGCCCCGTGCAGCCGCCTCCCGCTCCCTTCCCGTGCGAGGGAGCCGCGCTGCTCCAGCGCACAGCGAGGCACAGGGACGCTCCCGGCTTCCTGAGCTCACACAGTGCTCTCCAAACCTTGCCCTTTCCAGGGACAGGGCACTGCCTCTGATGGGGCAGTTCTGACAGGCTCCCTCTCCCCTTCCCTCCCCCTCAGGAATCGTACACATTGGGATGCCTGCTGTACAATGCAGCTTGGCTGCTGTGTTTCCCACAAGGTCCATAGGCACAAAGACATCATTGAAGTATACGCTGATTCTTAGTGCACTGTTTTCCAGTTACAGCAGCAAGCAAATGTTTTTACCTTCATGTTCTTACTATGATTTTTACATTTAGGGCATTTTCTCACTAAGAATTACATGCCATAAATTATACAGAAAGTGCCACAGGTCTGGGACAAAAAAAAAAAAAAAAAAAAAAGGTGTGAAAAAATTGAATCAACAGCTGCTAGATATAGGAAAAAAGAAAACAGAAGGGAGGCCCATGATTCTGGAGCCTCCTGGGGCATCCTGTAATGTTACCAACAAATAAAGATGCTGCTCACCGTGTATGTGTGCCTTGGATGCCCTCATGGAGCTCTCCACAGCCAGGAATGCACTGGAGAGCCCCAAATCAACAGCATCTCTGCCAAATGAAATGTCAAATGATGTGCAGGGTTTTGGTAACTGATGTTACCCATTTCATGATTACCCAAACCATTTTAGTAGCAAAATTGAAATTAAGCATTCTTTGAAAATTCCACCTCAACTAAACAGTAGATTTTACTATGACAATTTTTAGTTTGCAAAAGAAGTGGTACTCAGGGCACTACAAACCCAAAAGGCTGAAGTTACCCCTTTATATCAAGTCAAAAATACCCTCAATAATCTTACATTTCAAAGACATTTATGACCTAACTTTGGTTCATTAGCACATAAGAAGACATTAATGACACAGGGTAATGAAATATAAAAACTCCTTTAGTACTTTCTTATTATCTGGGTCTTTCACATGCAGTTTGACAGGAGCTAGAGTGGCAGCAGTTTTAACAGCATTTTGTAGCTGGTGCACACTAGGAATGCCCCAAACTCAAAAAGGCATAAGCCAAAAAGGTGAAGATGCAGTAAGGAATCATGAAGAGTTTATTGTAAATGTCAAATGAAGTGTATCTGCAAATAAGGGCTTATTTTGAAAAACAATGTGTGGATTGCACCGATCTTGACCACTGCAAGGGTAGAGCTTTAGAAGGAAAAAAAAAAAAAAACACCCAGCTGTACCAGATAGTTTTTAAACCTAAATATCTTGCTCTTCTGGACTTTAAAAAGCCTTTGTGAAGGAGTATAATTCACAACTCAGGAAAATATTAATGCTATCTATCTTTCAGAAACAAAAATCACAAGTCCCACCTGAGCTATGTCCATGCAGAGAAAACAGAGTTTAATATCAGCTGCTTTTATCTGAGTGCCTAAATGTAAAAATACTTAACCAGGATTTTACCAACTATTACATTAAAACCCATCATTTGTCTGCCAATACCAGTCTAGGTTAATTTCTTAGCTGAGCTTAAAAAAACCCCAAAAGATCAATAAAGGTGTAGGTGGAGAGGTTTAAAAAATAACTACTGGAAATGATGAGCCAAGATCTTTGGAACAACATGTCCCTGCCTGAGGTACAGGCTGGCTGGTTTTTAGATCAGTCACCTACAACTGTGGTGTCATAAAGTGGAAAAATACCACTGAGAGTAATTTTTAGAAAGAACACCAACAGCTCCTCTCACATTCATATCCAGTGAAACTCCATTCTAGTTAGATTCATTGGCAAATTGTAAATTCTTATTTGATTTATCAATCATAATTTTATATTGTTAATTCATATGTTCATTACACAAATCCATTCCTCTAAGGTAATCACTTAAGGTACTGCTGGCATGTGAACATGCACAAATGGATAATTCTTAATGACCTTCCAAGCTGACATATTTTTGGCATCAGTTTTCTGTATCCTAATTTCAAGCTGCCTCTCTGGTGTTATCATAGGGCTGACTTCACTACACAGTCAAGGAGGACTTGCAATTGGAAGTCGTTAGTAAGGTTGTTCCCATCAGATATCAGCTAACAAGGAACAATTCAAATTCTCTCTCTCCTTGGATGAAACCCCTCTGCTTCCAGCTGCAGAGGTCAGTAAGCAGGCTTCATTTCAGCAGCCCTGAAGGAGGAAACATTCACATCAGACAATTTGACCAGATTTGTGACTTTTTCAGGATTTCTGCAGTACATACTTTTTGCTCTGCAAATGCTTGGTGCAAAAAAAAAGAAAGGCAGGTTGGAACTAGATGATCTTTAAGGTCCCTTCCAACCCAAACCATTCTATGATTCCAGGAAATTAAATTAAATATAGGTCATCCCAGGCTATTATTCTGGCAGCTGCTCTGCACATTGCCCTCCCACAAGGCCAGGTGTGGTGCAGGTGAGCCACAGAGAAGTGGAGATACGGCTTAGCCACAACCTCTTTCAGGGGTCTGATGTAGGAGCTTGTGAGGAGACCTGTGGGTGGACCCTGCACTGGCTGTGCTCACCAGGTTTGCAGAGTTACAGAGCAAACAGTTACAGTACCAGAAAATGCAGGAGTGGTTTCCATATTCTCAACCTGAGAGATGGTATTTGCCCAGCTGAACGACCATTATTCACAGTGGTACCCAAACTCCAGAAGACTCTGGACCAATGTTATCCCTGCTGAGGCTGTTTGGGGTCACTCTCCATCCCCAGCCTCACACCTTTAGTGCCGCTCATCCAGCACCAAGAGAAGGGGAAAAACATGCCATTGTCTTAAACACAGGGTTCTCAGGGTTGCCAGCATTTCCACAGTGCTCCCTAGAGCAGATCCAGACAAGGAAAGGGAAATTTCTGGCATTTCCCAGAGTATACAAGAGGACGAAGAAATATACAGGGAAAAGGTGGGGTAGACACAGTGCTGCCATCCACTGAGGTTTGGCAGTTGGCTTCTGTGGGTTGGGAGGCAGACTGGGAAGGGAGTGAGGTGCAACAGGGGAGAGAGAAAAGCTCCAGGAAAGAGCCCTTCCCCAGCTGGTGGCCAATGCAGGTGACAGCCCCCCACAAAGGAGCCGCTGTGGCCTGGGGCTGTGGGTCGCAGTGGAAGCTGCAAGGGGTGTGTGCAGGCTGTGCCATCCGTGCCTGCCCCACTACAGTCAGGGCCCAACCCAAAAGTCAAAGAAAAGAGTTTGCATCCCTTCCTCAAAAGCACAGCTCGGGATGCAAATCCAAATGTATGGGCAAAATGTAAATGCATTGTGACAAGCTGTACGGGGAATCAAAACAAGGAACAAGGAGCGTATGTTTCTTTTAGAGAAATGTCCTTTATCTCGCAGACAGAACGAAGCGTGTGGCATTCAAATGTTAAGATTTTTACACACTTTCATGAAATACTAAAGAGAAACCAAAAAAAAATAAAAACCAAAAAGAAAAAAAATAAAAAAGAAAGCAACAAGAAAATAACCCAAGTCCATGTCACTTCTCAGCTAGTTTGGTTATTGCTGCTCCTGAGTACTGTAACATATGCACTTTCCCTTTTGAAAATGTATCAAAGTTGTTATTTTGGGGGTGGGATAAACTCTTACCCATGCATATCTTATGTTTTGAAGCCAAGAATGCTTAAGAACCTGCTCTGGATCCGCACATCAGATGCATAAGTGATTAGTGACAAGTGACACAGAAACAGAGAATGTGCTGTGTTACGATGAATAATAAACACGCGCAATTTATGCAGGCAGAGCGAGCGAGGAGATGGCATCCTGCACTTTTTCCATATAAATAATGTGAATCTCTTGGCAATGAAGCCAGGCCGACCAGGGAGTTTCTCCAGCCCGCCAGCCATGCAAGCTGGTGGGAGAGAGCAGGGACAGGCCAGGAGGGGTCACCTGCCAGCAGGGCTGCTCCTGGCTTAGGGGTCATCGCAGAAGGAACTGGTGGCCATTAATTGTCTCGCAACTAGAATCACCACAGAAACAAAATTCACATTGGGCAAATTTTTCACTCTCTGGGAGAAAGGAGCTTTTAGATAAAAGGAAAAAAATTACTGAAAAACACTCCTATGGTTTTCTATTTCTTGGGTTTCTGGAGAGCATCACTACAGTGATAGGATTAGTGGTGCTTCTCTAAAAAAAATTTTTTTTTAATGAATAAACTTGATTTTTACATCAAATTTCTCCAGGAAAGGCAAGTACATGTCCCTGGAAGACCGTCAGGGCTGAAGAGAGCTGGCAGCAGGGTTTCTGAAGGGCCATGGTACACCTGGCAGGTACCTCACCACTCCTGCATTCTCCATTAGCAAAACCACACACAACACCAAAAAATCCCCCAAATGCCAAAGCCAGTTAGCCATTCATCCTTAGTCTAGTACGTGTGATTTTCTTTTTGTGTGCCTCTGCCACACACAAACAGCAGAGCTGCAGGACAATGCACACACAGTCCCACAGCCCTCAGCCTCATGCTCAGCTGGGGGGGACGGTCCCAGGCTTGACTGCAGTATGGGCTCCTGCAACATCCCCCCTTTGCCACCTTCTTTCCTCTGCCCCTTGCTGCCCTCCCACAAATGAGCCATCCTCCAGGGAAAACAGAAAGACATCATTTTTTAAATTAAAAAAATATCCACCTGCAACTTAACTCTGCACATTTTTTCCTGACTGTCCTGGCCTGCCAACTCCGAGCAAGCTTTTCTCTGTCATTTTTGCACTCTCTCTACACTTCCAGAAATGCACTTGGATAAAAGTAGAACTGAGAGGGGAAAATGCATATTCTGTTAAATAAAAATTAAAAAAAAAAGTTGAAAAAAGTGTCTAAAAGATGGATGTGTAAAGAAATCATAACCATACTTTAACTCTGAGTTTGAGTTATATAAACTGCACTGTGGTAATTACCAAGCTCCTCCAGATTAATAAACAATTACCATAGTAACTACACTATCATATAAAACCTATGCTCATGAATTTTTAAAGCATAAATGGATATATACGCTGGTTGAAAAAGTCTCCTATTTATTTTGTTCCTAGAAGACAAGGGAGAGAGATCCATTAAAGGATCTCATCAAGTTATTTTTTCCTCTGCTGGTTCCTGCAGCCACACTTCGGACAAGTGCCATATATTATGTACTAACTAGGAAAGTCCATTATGTGAGCAGGGCCTGGGGCTGGCAGGCAGTGGGGCTGGCCTCACACCCCACTCCCTCTGCAGCCCCCGTGCTCTCAGACCTTGTTTTCCCAGAGGGTTTGGGTGACAAGGTGCACGTCTTTTTTTGCCAAAATTTAAGGGGTTTGTCAGCATAGCAAGCTATCCCTAGTGGTGCACTGGGCTCTTTTTATTTTTTTATGGATTATGTGTGAGAAAACTTTTGAGTTGATACTGCATGACCACACACAGGGAAGACATCTCCATCAAATATTTGATAAGCTGACTACCATGAGAAAGTGCACAAATACAAATCTAACTTTCCATGGCATGGTGTGCCTTATTTCCAGCACTTCCACCAGTGTCCCACCAGGCTGACCCCACCAGAGGGCATGTCACATCCTGTTTTCTACATCTGGAACAATCTAGTGTAGTCTGCTCTTGTGCCAGTGCCCTGCACCCAGGATCATGCCAGGCACATGCATTCAACCACCAGGAAAGGGCTCTCTGCAGCCCCTGTGCCTCTGCATGGAGGGGAAGGGCCAATGCTCCAGCAGAGCAGCACTACCCAGGGGCAGACCCCTGTTACCTGCAAGCCAACAACACAGACCCCCAAACACCAGCAGGAAGGGCCTCCCAGTCTGACATTGCCTTTCCCCCAAAGCCCAAGCAAAGCAGCCCCTCAGGACTGCCCTGCACTCCTCTGTCTCTGAGGTACTCTTGACAAAATGTGCCAAAAGTTGACAAAACGTGCCCTCAGTTGTAGGAGGCATCAACGATTAAAAGCAGTCTATGAGATGCACCCAAGGTCATTAGGGAAAAAAAACAAAAAAAAGAGGCTTTCTCCTGCCCCAATATGAACTCTTGTTTTTATGTTATCACTGACAAAACTTTGGTTTGAAAACTAGTACCCATAGTCCAGAGCTTTAACACAGCTGAGCCTGGCTTTACCACACTTTGCAATTTGTTTGTAACATGTAAAAAAAAATCTCAAAATGACAAATAACAAGATTATATATCAACCTGTTGATCATTCTGACAGGAAAGCTGAAAAGCAGCCCTGAGTTAAAAAATAATGTTCAGCATTTGAAGTAATAGTCTAAAACATGAGGTGAGACCTTTACGCTTCAAGTTTGAATTGCTTACTTTTAATAATTTTGATGAGCTGAAAAAATATCTCCCTTTTTGCAAGAAAGTATTTCTTCAGACACTCTGAGATTTAGGAAAGCCATTAAATCCTTGTGGATTGAAGGTAGAAAAATAAATTGTATGTATTTTAGACTTTGAATGATCTTCCTATAGCAATTTTCAGGGAAAAAAACTAAGAAGAATTCTGCAATTTTAATCTCCTCAGTAGCTTCCCATTACTAAACAAGCAGAACACCACAGTACAAATGTGGATGTTACATGTCATCTTGATCTGCTGCTTTTTTCTTTCATTAAAGCTTTAATGCAGCAATTATGGCTACGTTGCCCTATAAAAAAAGGAAAAGGCAGTTTACTTTAAAAAGTGAAATTGCATAGCCTACTATTTAATTATACACAAATGTAAATGGCCTATTTTTCCATAACTGGTTATTACAGCACTGTTTTACTTTCTGAGTTTTCACAATCTCTAAAACCTACAACGCTTCCTGCTATATAATTGTTTTGCTACATTATTGTTTTCATCTTATTTTTTCTTTTAATGCGAGTGCAGCGGGATAAATCTTGGTTTTAAGCCAGCCAGTACTTCATCTACTTAAGCTTTTATAGATGAAGATTGCTGTAATTATCAGAATACCCGCTTATTTCTGAAGTATTATCTTGGCAACCTGCTGGCATTTACAACCAATTAACAAGCTTTGCCCATTAGTTGCATAAGGGGTATCACAGAGTAAAACCATTGTGTGCTAATTTTCTATTTTAGATAATCAGTTTGGCCATCCAAAATGGAAAGGGGAAGAAAAGAAAGGTTTGACACCCAGTGGCAGACATGTAAAAATTACTACATGCCCCCCTGAGACAAAGGTATCCAGCCACTGCATGATTGCTTCACTGTCGTCACCACTGGGTTTTAAGTATTTATTCCCTTTGTCTCTTTTGGAAGAGAAAATAGAAAGTACAGCTTCAGCAAAGTAATCACGTCCTCTTTTTATTTTTTAAACAGACTGGCTTCTCCCTCTGTCCTCACAGGCTTGTAATTTCACCAAATTGTGCAAGTGTTAAACACGATTTTAAAAAAAGAAAAAAAGAAGGGAGGAAAAAAGAAAGAGTAAGCAATAGAGAAGGAAGCCTGTTTGCCAGAGCAAATCTCAGCCTTCCTCCCCTAATCGCGGGGCCGAGCAGAGGCCTCATGCCAAAGGCAGCCCCTCGCTCGCTTCGCTGCACCGCGCTTGGTTAAAGCCATGTGCAGGCTGCAGGTTTAACCAGGCGCTGCTATGAGCAAATGGGCTCCCGGCCGACGTTCAGCCCCGGCTGCTGAGCTGCTGCCAGCCCCGGCTGCCTCCTCCCTGCCCTGGGGGGTTTTTTGAAGCATTAACCTTTGGTCGAGGCACCGTTTCCTTTCCCTGCTCCTGGTGCAGAGCAGGGAAGATGCATTGCCATGTAGGTGCCCTGGGCAGGAGAATGCTCGTGCCTGTGACTGTAGTGCTGCATCCTCACAGTACTCCCTGAAGTGCTCATCCCCACCACACCCATCTCCAGAGCTGCCCCATGAGCACCCCAACCCTGCTCTGCTGCCCCATCCACACAGCCTTTGACTGGGTCCCATCTTGAGGACATGCACCGCAAATCTGGCACAGAGGGAAGCGGGCACAGCTTGAAGCACCACTCTGCCCCTGCCCCTCCAGTGACCCCACTGACAGCAGTCCCTGTCTCCACCTTCCCAGCCCATCCCTGCTGCCCAACCAGTACCAGGCACGAGGCTCAGTCTTCCCTGATCTCCTGCTGACTCCAGGCCATGAGCTTGGCCCTTCTGTACATCTCCATCCCATTTCACATGCGCAGCCAGGACCAGAAGGGTCTCCTCCCTGCTGAGGCTTGCTCCACACCACACAGCAACAGGACAAATAAGTCTCTGATCCTACCCAAAAAGCCCCAAGGTAAATAACAATGATTAAATGATTATGCTGGAGGCAACAGGGCTTACCCATTTAATTGTATATGAAATTAGACATTAGACCTGGTATAGATGCCTGTGTTTTGTAATAAGGAGAGAAACTAATCAGTTTAAAGATGAGCGCAGTCCTTAAAGCATGGTTAGATCCCATTTACTCCATTGAACAGAATGGATGGATGGTTCATGTTGTAAAATGGTTTTATAAAATGTAGTGAACTGTACAATGACGTGTTTTATTTGCCTCCTGTGGTTTATATTCATATTTTGCTTTAGCGTAAGTTAAACAAAATTAAGACTACGATTATGCTAAGAGGATGTAGCCAGTAAAGACAGAAAATGTTGAACTCCTCAAAGTCGTAAAGAATTGTCGACTGAGCAATTAGTAAAGGCTGAACATATACACTGAAGTCTATTAAGTCATAAATGAATGAGAAAAATGTAGTGCTTGGCAATTTAATGTGTATATTTGTCTTAATTATTTTAAATTAACTGCTATTGGCTACAATCATTAGGAAATTTAAGATTTAAGTAAGGTACAGTATAAACCCTCCTATAAAGTAAATCTAGTTATATAGCCAAACTATCTAAAAAATTATTTCAGCTACTGAAAAGAAGTAAGAAAGGTTGATGAGCAGAGCAGTTTGGAGCAGAGAGCTCCAAACTGCTGGGGACAGTTTGGAGCTCCCTGAAGCCCATTTCCTCTGATGCTGCCCCAGCTTGAGCACCTTGAAGCCCCCCCACTGCTGCAGGGAGCACAGATCAGCCACCTCCAGCATCACAAGAGCTCGCACATCTCCTTTTTGGGCACTTCTGGGCAATTTTCCCCCTCAGGGTTCCATTTTTCTAATACGAAAAAAGGGAACTTGTATTTTAGAGGAATTTCTTTCAAAGTCTCAAGTGTAAAAGCTGTTATTTGCCCAATTCTAATTAAGTCATTCCCAGTCAAGAGTAGTGTGCCCCAACAGCCTTACCCAAGATGATGACAGAGGCAACTGGAAAATGAGTGAGCAGAGAAATTCTCCCCAGGGAAATGAAACAGTACCCAAATTACCACAATATCTTCTGCATCTGCAAGGAAGGAGACATGCTCCTCCAGGACTCTACTCTTCATCACTAATATTATTATTAAATATTTACGTACCACCCTAAGTTTGCATGACACTTACAGAGATAAAAGATGCTCTCTTTGCACTGAAGATCTTAGAGCCTACGTCAGACAGTGAAAGTAAAATTAGCAGAAAGAAGACATTATGAAGATTAAGAAAAGGATCTAATGCTGGTGACCCAAAAGCATTTTTAGATTGTGACAGCGTGTGGGACTAGGGCCCCTCTCCTGCCTCTAGACATGAAGGGGACTTGGCAGCCCCAGCAGGAGCCAAGCCCACCCCGCAGCTCTCTCTCTGCAGTGCTGCACCCAAAACTCCCTGGGATGGGAGACTCTGAAAGCAACAGCAGCAAGGACAAGGCCACCAGGCTTGAGAACAAGGGGCAGTCAAAGAGGAGAGATTCTGGAGCCTCCACCACAGGGATCCAGCTCAGGTGGCAAAAACCCCTTCTGGGTCCTCACTGCCCACCTATTATTTTCACTCACAAATTTGGTGATCAAGAAAAAGACATTTTCTGCCTTTTATATTTTTTAAACTAATCTTAGCATAATCAATGGCAATGCAAGCTTTCCCCAGGTTTCCCAGAAAATACACATTTGTTGATGGACCCGAGGCTTCATGCAGAGAGAAGCAGCAGCACACATCCAATCCCCTGAGACAACAAGAGGCAGGACGTGCAGGGCAGAGGAGGTGTAGTCAGAGGCTTCCAGCAGCACAGAGATGCAGGCACACATGCACACAGAGACACACACATAAATGCACAGATACACATGCACACACATAAATGCTCCCAGCAATTCAGTTAGATTAATTTGCTTTGGCTATTCCATTATTTTCCTGGTAGAGTACTCAAAGAATCAGGTTAAGCCTTTGCATTAGATACACAAACAATGCTCCTTTACCTCCACATGGGTGTTGTGAGACTTTAATTAATGTTTGTAAAGTGCTTTCAGATCTGCAGAAGAAAGGCACTATAGAAGTGTATAGTCTGATTATTTCACAGCATACAAAAGTAGAGGTGAAAAGAAGTAGTCTCCTCCTTATACATAAAACTACTGATCTCAACTCCTGCATTAAAAACACCCCAAGATGTTAAGGAAGAAAAGAATTCTGACCATGAACCTACTTCAGGCTTCCCCTTTGCCTTTTTCATCTGATTTCTGGTTGAGTGAAATAATAAGCTATTGTATTGCTGTAAACTCTTTGTAAGTAGATTTGACTAAGACAACAGAGTTCAGTGCCAGCAGCTACTCTGATCATTCTTTTAAATGGAAATTTACCGTCTGCTGCATCACATGGAAAAAATATAGAACTATTTTTCACAGCTTGTTCACTGAACAGATTATTGGAGGGAAGAAAAAATAAAAAGGCTTCATTTTCTACAGATCCCAAATCTTAGCGTAGAAAGTCTTGGCAATTTCCTTTTGAGAGGAGACAGATTTCACTTTCACATTGATTTAACAATGAGAAGTGCATCCAAAATGAGGGCCTGATTCTGAGCACTTAAATGGTTAGCCATAGCTGACTCCACAGCTTATCTATGGGAGCAAAACTGCTCACATCAATAAGCCTTTGTAGGATCTGGTCCTAATATAGAACCAGTTCTCAATGTCATAAAATCTTTTTTAACAGCATCTTGTGTTACATTTAATTTATTTCACATGGCCTCATAAAATAAGATAAAAGCTTGTAAGTCTAAAAGTCATATTAAAAGGATGGAAAAAACCCTCCCTACTATGTATTTGTGTTTATTAAGTATTATCTTCATGCAACTTACATACTTTTAACTCCAGAATTTCCAAATTGCTTCTAATCCTAATGGCAGTCATCAAGAGCTAACAGTGAATAATGCAAACATATTACAACACACTCACTTTTTGGAAAAGAAATCCCTTCCCAAAGCTCTCACCAGATAGGTCATCCCTTTCAGCTTGAGGCAGGAGCACAGGGCCTTACAAGGTGCCTTTGCCCTCGTTTGGGTAGGGCATGGACAGACCAGGTACAGCTGTGTAATTTCCAAACTTAGCCCAGGAAGCTCCCGGATGACAGGCACAAGAAGCACTGGCTTGCACCATGTATGGTTTAATCTGACAGTGGCCTAAAAAGTGCACAAGCATCTGTTCCTTAATACACAGAAAGTCTCCAGACATAGAAAAACATCCTTGGGGCCAAGAAGGATTCACTTTTTTAATGAAGGCGATAAAGTGCTTCCCCTCCACCACTGAAAATGTGCTTTCTGTTTCTGCCCAGGAAGGAGAAGGAAGGGACTGGAGTCACGGCCCCCAGAACATCAGCTCCACTGGTCAGAGCATGGTGCTAATCATGCCAAGGTTGTGGGTTTGATCCCATAGGAGCTATTCACCTAAGAGTTGGCCTTGATGATCCTTGTGTGTCTCTTCCAACTCAGAACATTCTGTGATTCAGGGAGAGCTTACCTGAAGCCCAGGGGACACAGCCAGGACTTCCCAAAACACATGCATGATAGCCTCTGGTGTGGTGTAGCTTGGCTCTCACAGGTTCCCTACAGTAAAGAGGCTCCTTTCTCAGTGGTTGAGGGACAATGTTCCTGGATCCTGGGAGATAGGTGGATTCAGGGATGCAAGTCGGGGGGTAAATCCTGGTCTACCTTTAGGGCTCCCAGAGGTGTGTGTGCATCTGAGTGGTTGGGTGTTTCTCCAAGGCTGGCAGTAGGGCAACCAAATGCCAGATGGCCACCTTCCTATTCACAGTATGGATCCCTTACTTGTGCAAGAGTATAGTAGAATTTATTATAAAAGTGCCTTCAGCATCTCAGAGCATGTCAGTGACCTTAGAGAGCTACTGGTATGAGTACTTGTTTGCCAACAAGAAAAAAGCTAAAAATTAAAAAATCCCAATACTATGGTATACGAGCTAAGGCAATGTTCCATTAAAAAACAAACCACAAAACAAATACACACACACACAAACCACTGGCTCTTTTTTTCAGCTCACATTTCCTTAGTTTATCAATGATAACCATTACCATAAGAAAACGATGAGGTCTTACCTGATGCTGCTGCTAGGAAAATGGTTTCACTACAGAAGGCCAACACAGATGTCAATGTTTGAGGAACCAGCAGCAGACCCACTGCCTCTCCCCCAGGATGCACAAGCCAGAGGCAAACCCAGGGGCAATGTGGTAAACAAACACTGTGCTTCCAACTTACGCCCTGGAAAAGAAAAGTTACTTTTGATGAACTAAAAGAATTCCTGAGGACAACTTGCAGTAAAGATAAACTTTAACCATGATCTGACATGACAGTCAATAAATAACTTCGATATAATCACAGTACCTCTTTGGTAGGCAGTGGTCTAACCCAGGCAGAGATGCTTTTAGAACATGGCTGTTCTCACCAGCCCTTGATATTTTTCTTGCGATCCAGGCAACATCACATTGAAAAACCTACGCCACAGCTGTCAGGGCTCCTCTCCAGCAGATAATTAAATTCCATTGTGACAAGTGAGCTCAAGTTTAGTGACACCATCCCTGCCAACCAAACAAGAATGAGAGCCATCAGCTGCACAAACGTTGATCTCTTTGCTGAAGAAGAGATGCCTGCAAGTACTTACCAGCATCCTCCCAGGGTAGGTGCTCAGCTCCCAGGAGGTACCTGATAATAACATGAGTACATCTCAAAGGATGATTAAGTTGGGAGCAATGTGCTTATGCAAGAAGGCCTGACAAAAGTGGAGCAAGTCAACAAGTTTAAAGGACATTCAAGATGTTTTCCAAACCAGAAAAATACAGTGTTTATCTTAGGTAGTTGCATGGTAGGCTTATGCTAAATGCAAAAGAGGAAGCCATCGACGTTTTCTCCCATGGACTGCCCTCTCAGGTTTCTCTTCTAGGTAAAGAGTTGGTTTTTTTTCCCTCATCGTATGTACATCCTATATTTTTGCAGGTATGTCCATTTTCCTTAGAATATAGCTTTTAAACTTAACTTATCCATCAAAAATCAAACTGCACATTAACTAGTGTTAACAACTACTCTTCCTTTGCTATATTGCATCATATGTAAATCTGTTATTTCTCAGCTAATTACTGAACTATCCAGTTTTAAGTGCAGCTGGAGGAAAACTGCATTTTTTCCTCACAAGAGAAGAATACTGCTTCTCTGCTGGCATCCCAAAGAGACTCCCCCAGTTAATAATGTGTGGCCAGGTCTCACATTTAAGAACTGCACGAGCCATATCTGTTCACTTTGCTCATGGCTCAAGTGTTTCAAGGCAGCATTCCTGCTGCAGTAGCTCCAGAGACGCTAGTGGGATGTCACAGTTACAGAGGCATACATCTGCCTCAAACGTGCTGTGCCAGCCAGAGAACAGCTCAGATCCCACACAGCCCCCAGGCTCTCCCCTGGTACACAGGAGGAGGTGTATCTGGCCTCCAGGGAGGCACTCCAGGAGCCTACTGCTGAGCCAACAGCCAGAAAATGCAGCGCATTTGAGCAGGAAATTAAACCTGACTCTCCCATAGCCTCAACAAATGGCTCAGCCAGGCTGCTGCAGCCAGTCTCTCGGCGGTGTCTCCATCCCCTCTGAGAACTGAGCACTAACACACACATTCTGAATCAAAGCCGGCTGCCCCGGTCCCTGAAACGTCATCACTGGCAGCTGGGGGGGGAGGCCTGAGGCTTGACAGCACCTACATGCTGGGTGTAGAGACTTAAAAACATGGCTAAATCAGTTGGCCCCTTTCTAGATCTCCTCCTAGGCTCCCAAAATCTGCGTTTATTCATCACCCTATGTGCTTTGCTAGCAGCATTGGCTTCTCTGCTTGTCAACACGCCGACTTCTGAATTCTCTGTGCAAAGGAAGCCTTTCATGGTTTGGCATCTTCTTATATGTTTATGCTTCTCAGGATATATTCTCTAGCCAAGTCTTTAAGTTCTTACATTAGTCCCCAAGCCCAGACATCAATATGTTGCTGATCAGGTCTTTTCACATCATGCTGCTTTTATCTGGAATGCTGTTTCTGATATATCCAGGGAAGCTGATGTTTTAAAGAATGTAGTTAATTAATCTTTTTCCTTTTTGTTTAAAATAACACTTGAGCACAGCTATTTCTTTTGCTGTAAGACTTCAGCAAGAAATTTGCCTTCTAAATGCTATTATGCTGGGGAGGTCCTGATCTGCATCGTTGTCCTTGGATAGCATAGATGCAGCACAGGGGTCCACAAACAGAGATTGATTGATTCCCCCCCCCCCCCCCTTTATAGTCTACAATAAAAAGTTTCTTTAAAGGGGAAGAAAAGAGAAGCACATACTTAATATTGAAGAATAGCCTGCTTGTGCTTGATACATTGGAGAAACAGTTCAAGAACACTTCATCCTCCTGCAACTATTTCCAGCACTTCTGCCAAGGTTAAGGAAACCTTGGGTTAGCTGCTGCCTGAATACCTTGGGCATCAGTCTGAACAAGTTCAACTGACTGCTTGGATTTCCATCTTTATTCTGCCTCCCGTTGTCTTCCCACTTTGGCAAATAGAAATCACCTTCGACTTTGGAGGAGGCCTCAGCTGAAAGCATCCAACAAAGAGAATTCCTCAAGAGATGCTGGTTGGGGGGTCAAGGTCCTTTCATTGAGGCCCCTAACTCAGCTGTGCTGGTGATCAGCCATCTGTCATAAAAATAAGACTGTAGATCAGCCTGGTCTGGGATCAAGTGGGTCAGAAAACACAACAACATAGTCTCATAAATGACTGAAAAATTAGACAAAAAAAAAGAAAGCAAGAAAAATCCATCTCCCTCATACTTAAACTTCCCTTTTTTCACACGAGTGAAGAAAACAGAAGTAACAGAAAGAAAACGAATAAGGCAAGTATGACAAACTTTACCTCATTTTTCATTTTGGCTTTAAATGAAAAACACTGCTTGCCAGAACAATCCTCGGATGCCGATTGGTTTTGCACTCAGCTCCTCTGACGTACGAGCCAGAAGAGAAGCAGCACAGGACAGAGAACAGAGCGACCGACAGCTCCCAGCTCCCAACAGCTGTGGGACAAGCAGCCCAGCACGGCTGCAGATGGAGGCTGCAGTGCTGCTCCGCACTCAGCCAAGCTGCCCCTCACACAGGAACCAGCCCTTTCACTGTCCTTTTGCACTGCTCTGGGTCTAAGGGCTACATCATTTTGTGTGTCTTATGGCAAGAGGCATGTGGGTAAACCTGACCTGCTGGAAAATAAGTGAAAAATACAGCAAATTTCCCCTCTAATGGTTGGGGGGTTTTTGTAATAAGAATCACACTAACCACTGCTTTTTGTCACAGGACCATGGTCTGGGCCTAATTTTAACAGCTTCAGTCATTTATATATAGGAAATGCAGAAAATGGGTGGGGAAGAACTCAAGCACTTCAGCAGATACAGGAGAGCAACACCTTCTTCAGTGAGCTCCCTTGGGGAAACTCTGAAGGCACATTACCATGGCTACCTACCTTAACAGACAACTCTTTTTTCCCCCAGTTATTTCATGGCAGAAGAAGGAAACCCAGTGCAGCTTTCTTTTTCTCCTTTCTTCCATGAGGGAATGCCAACAGTGGTTCCTACTGGCCAGCCCACCTCCTCCCATGGTGTCTGCATTCACCAACCCCTTCAAAATCTCCTGGGGGCCTGGGGCTGTCCTGCCTCTGCTCTCTGGGCTGCTGCAGATACTCTGGGGATGAGCTGCCAAAACCCCTGCCACCATCCTAGAGGGCTGTCAGGGAAAGGACCCTGCTTGGGGAAAGTTCAGAAGCGGGAAACAACATGAGAAGAATCGGAGATGATGGGGGAAGAGCACAGGTTTATTGGGGAGGAGATTTCTGGAAGGACCAGGGTGCATTTCATGACTGTCAAGTCTATTTTATGATACCTTTTTCTCTCCTTTCTGAACAATTGTGGTTAGAATACCATTATTGGCAGTAATGCTACTACTGGATAATAATGCCTTACAGACTGGTCTGGAGCTCATGCAAAGAAATACAAAGATTCCCATTATCTTTGTCTCAGCTTCACAAGGAATAGCCAAATTACATAATTAAACACATCTACAGATTTATTTCTCTCCAGTTAAAATTTTTGCTTCCTAAAAACGTTGTATCTAACCTCATCAGAAAGAAAAGAAGAAGTAGAGGGTGAGCAGAGAAAGGAAAGGCATCGTATCATAAGCAGCTCGCAATGTTACAAACATGAGAATAATCTTTTTCTAAAAAAGAAAAAAGGCACCACTAACTTTTTCACATTTTAGCAAACTTTTCAATTAGGATTTCTTCCTGGCTATTTAAATATGCTTAAAGTAATGATTTGCTGTAATTTGTCTTTTTCCTTTGGAAACATACCGTGCTATTGTCAGCTTTAAAAAAGAAGCAATTTTCTGACTTTTGAGATTGAGTAGGTCACGGAAAAATTACTACTGTGGGAGCCTGTAATTAAATCGAAAATGCAGCTGCACCTATAAAAAAAAATAAAAATTAAGTTTGTTCTATTAATACTTGAGTCTAGAATTGTATTTGACTTTTCACACACAGGTCAGCTCAAACTGTACCTTAACTGCAGAACTTCAGTAGCTGCACAACCACTTGCAAAAGCAGACATGATATAGTACATACAGACATATTGGCAAGTATTTGCTGGTATCTGAATTAGAGTCAGTGTAGCATGATTGTCATTTTCACACACAGAACCTTTCTTTCCTCTTTTCCTAGAAATGGCACTACATCTTTGGGTGTTGGTTTTGTGCTTGTTTTTTTTTTAAGAAACTCAATTAAAATAAATCCAGGTAAAATCACTAATGTTTATTGTAAATTTAACTAGAAGAAATACAGAAGGGGGCTTTTGAAAAAAATAATATGGTGCATCTGAATTGAATAAAGATCTTTTCCCTGAATTTGACTAGTCATGAAATGAAAACAAGATTCTAGACAGTACCATGACACAAAACCAGGCTTTGTGTATTTATAAATAAAATTTATCATAGATCCTGACTGACTGTTCACACGGTAGCAGATACAGGCTTTGAATTAAGTATTAAGTGAAAATTTTGAAAAAAAATTTTGTGACACACAACAGATATTAAAACACCTAAAATATACAAAATTGACAAAAGCCTCACCAAGAAAATAAGATACAGATGTTGTCTAACAACTCATGAGACTTATTCTGATGCCTAATGATAAAAAATAATTCCACAGACATCTTCAAAGAAATATATAAAATCAAAGAAGAAAATCAATCTAAAATAATGGTATTGATTTTGTTTATTAATAGTAATAAAAATAGCTTTTTAAAAATAATTGCATTTAGGACTATCACCTTTCATGATTTTCTAGGGTTATAATAGGTGGCATTCTACAGCTCTATTGCATGATTCTATATATTACACAATAATTTATAAAACTACATTTCCTTAAAACCTCCTCTAATTCACTAAGTTTAAGGCTTATTTTTTTCCTTTCAACCGACAGGAAGGAAATTATTCTTTTTCTTTTCATCAGTCACTCTCACATGTCCAGCTTTCCGTGCTATTATAAAGAACATACCTAAACCCATTCAGTTTATATAAATGTCTCTACCCTATTTATTACATATAATAGGCTGAAAGCCTTTCTTCGTGTGCAAACTCCACTATTTTAATACACTTACATATCACATCTAATACAGCTATCTACAACTACTGTGAGAGTGAAAACAGCATATCAGAAAGGCTAAGAGAAAGAAAAATATATATGAGGAAGCATTATACACAGCACAGGAGAGATCTCTTTTTCCCGCTTCAGAAATTACTTGTGAGCCACAGCGCTGTTGCAGAAAGAGCCCACAAAACCTGGATCGTCGCATACACCACTTGATTAAGCCCAGAAAAGGTCCTGGGAGCCAGCAGTTTAATTATTTGATTTCACAGCTACAGATCGCTTTCTCCCGGCTGCATGTTTGGTCAGAGGCATGATGATTTTTTAATTTTTTTTTTCTCTTTTCACTTTGTGCCGCGGAGCTGGATTTCTATTTTCCAGCTGCATATATTCCATGGAGGAAAAGAAAACTGATCCATGAAGTTCCTATTTGCATAAAGTGCAGAAACATCTGTCACAAGATTCTTGTTGGTGGATTGAAGCATCAGGACATAGTGCTACCGATCATCTGCCTTAATACTATGGAATTCTGTTTCTGCCAGCAGGAGCTCTGGGCGAGGGTGTTTGAGGAGGCAGAGAAAGGAGAGTTTGCTCAGAGCAGACATATTCCTACTATGACTTGAAATGAGGGATCGGTTACGTGACGCCAACTCACGCTAACACTCAGGAATGAGCTCTGTCCCAGCATCAGTAAATGCCCTGTTCCATCTGAAACCAGTTTTTTTGCAAGTACAGATCTTATAAAGGTATGCAGTGATTTAATCAGCATCCTGCAGTTGCCTATAACACACAGCAGCTTTTTTTTGTTAAACCTCGTGCAATGAATGATCCGTGTAGCAGGGCTGACGTTAGAAAGTGCTCGCTCCTACAGTGCTGGTTTGAGTTTTGGTTTTGGTTTAGGGAATCAAATAAAAAATCTCGAGGAATAATTATCTGTGTCTCAGATCAGGAAAAATTTCATTCTGTTCTGTGTGTATATATAATGCATGACTACAATCATAAATATCAGGTGGAGCAGCCAATTCATTCATACAGAATACACAAATAGAGCAGAATCTCCATGAAATACAATAGCAACAATTTAAAAAAACAGAATTACTTTAGGTCAAGTGTTATTTCTAAAAACACTAAAAGTACTTTTGTTAATATGCAAATTTCATATTTTTGCATTACATTCTGCTCTTTTTTATTACAGATGATTTTTAAAATTCACTACCTCTGTTGATAAAATTGTACAGACAGATTTCAGGCTGGCCTCCTCCCTCACAACACTGAGAGTCAGAAATCGGTCTAATCTACAGTATGCAGTGCAAACAAAGTGCTCCTCTCAGCTCCTCTGTTTTGTGGAGTTTACCAGCCAGTCTGAGAGGAAAATAAAGTTTCTTCACATTTACTGTCTACTTATATCAGAAGTAGCATGAAAGTGGTCGATACAGCACTATTCCCTGTTTTCTGTCAAAAAGCTCCAAGACACTCGGCTTCCTAAGCTAGGTCAGCAGAGATTAATACCACATTAGTAAAATCTCATTCGTCACTGTCACTGCAAAGCAACAAGGCTTTAAATATTTCTTATTCATTGCTGATCTCTGTAACATGTATGTGTACTGGTTTTTTTTTTCCCCTCGCTCCTTTACATTCACAGATACCTCAACTCAACTGCAAATGTCTGAGTGCAGGAAATACCTGCTCAGGAGCACAGCACAATAGAGTCACAGGAAATTGTGAAACAAACAATTTTAAAAATAATAATAATACCCCAACAACTGCATCAGAAGGGAGCCTTGCTCCCATAAACGTATTTGTATAAAAAGTTTCTCTGGCAGTGGTTCACCAGCAGGCAGTAATCAGCTAAGATACTTCTTTGTAATTTTTTTGTTTCATAAATAATACAGGAGTTTACTAACAGGAAGTTTGTGGGAAGCAACAGTAAACAGTCTAGCAATCCATCTGTTATTGCGGAATGCAAGAAAGCTGAATCAGATTCTGTGCAAGTGGACTATTTTTGCTGTTTGTGCTAGCAAAGATGTGTGGGAAACGGGCATTTAGAGTCATTGTTAACATGAACTCCTGTGGACCTCCTTTCTCCCTCGCCTTGCAGAAAGGGATGGCTGACTGCAATTTCAGCAAGAAGCCTGACGACTTCTGTGGCTACAGAGCAGCTCGTAATAAACCTGAGCAAAGCAGACAAGGCATTTGTATCAGACGTGAAATATTCAAGTGACAGTTACAAAGGGACTTTTGCTTCCTCGAAATCAATCTCAGAAAGAATGACTTCTAAATTAAAACACTCACAAACTCCTGTTAGCGCCTTCCTCAGCATCAAGATATTTATCAGGAAGAAGTTGAAGGTTTGGAGGGAACTGGAGTAGGAGGAAAGGAAACAAGGAAAAATAAGGTAACGATGGAGGTTGTACTGACAGACTTTCTGTGCCAGCACAAGTAGAGAGTCAAGCAAGGGTGAAAAAGAAGCTAGTATCTTTCCTGAAGACAGACTGTTCTGCTGGCATTGGTCCACCCTCGATATATTGCTTATGAATAGAAGGCTAGAAAGAGAGCGGGGGCAGGCGTGTAAATTAGTCACTACTACTACAAAAGCAAGCTTTCCTTGCCAGCAGCAACGCAGTGTCTCACCTCAAAGATTAATTTGTAGCGCTGAAGTGTGTGTCCAAGACAAAAAGTTGTGCTGTGAAATAAAAGAGAGTCAGAAGTCTAAGTATAGGATTATACCCTGTGCTTACTAGGAATCACTTATTTTTAACAAGCTAACAAATTTTGCTTTTTCACAACGCGTCTGAATATTACGCATTGTACTTGGTTTAGAAGAGACAGTAAATACCAAGAAAACCTCTGTCCAAAACAAAACCTGCTAAAAAATGCATGAAGTTGTCAAGAAACAAAAACGTCAAATTGCGGGGCACGGTACCAAGCTGATGGTTGTGCGCCGAACAGCGCCGGGGCAGCGGCGGGGAGGGCAGCTCCAGCGGGATGCTCTCAAGTGTTTACAAGGACAAAGCGACGCCTTTGGCCGCCGGCCGGCCCCTCACGGCGCTGCCGCACGCCGGGAGGAGCGTGGAGGCGATGGGCTCGCTGTGGGGCGGGGGGTATGGCCGGTCCCGCACAGGGGAGCCGCTCCCGCCGCCGGGCAGGGCCGGCACCGCCGGGCAGGGCCGGTACCGCCGGGCGCAGCGCGGGCCGAGCCCCGCGGGAACCGGGGACCGGAAGGGCCCCGCCGGCCGTGAGGGCCCCGCGCGCCTCCCGCGGCGCTCTGCTGCCCCCTGCCGGCCCCGCGCCCTGAGGGGGCGGAGCGCGCGGCCCGGCCCGCCCGGGGACACCCGGGATTCCCCCGGGAAAACGGGAACGAGCCCGGGGCCTGCAGCCCTCTGCCGGCACTCCCCGCGTCGCACAGAGACGCTGACGGAGCGCGGCCCTCATGGCCAAGCTGCCCCTTCTCATCAGACTCACCCCCGTTTGGAGAAGGAACATGAGGACTTGTCAGTGAGGGTTTCAAGGCTGCGCTGTCTGCACTGGAGTGCAAACTTCAGCAAAAATGGTTTTGCACGGCAGCACTGGACCCTTGCCATCGCAGCTGATACTGACAATTCAATTATTATTCCTCTAAGTTGTAATTATTATTCCTACCTGTGCTTGAGCAGAGAGCTGGGGCCTGCTGACCCTTTGTGGTCGGTCCCTTCCAGCCTGACCCGTTCTGTGACCATCGTTCTGTGAACTGCAGCAGTTACTAATGCTGCATCCTCTACATAAAGTACTCCTGTACAATGGCCAGTAACCTATTTTTTTTTTTTAAAAAAAAGGACTAAATCTTTTAGCATTTTCACTCAAACTGGTAAAAAAGCCAGAAAGAAAATCCTTGTTTCTAAAAGTCAGCATCTGAGTCTGTTTTGTCAGTGACTGCCCAGTGCCCATCCCTTCCTTGCACAAGCACCCTAGAAGTAAATGACACAGCACCCCCACTCTACTGCAGGTCTCCCATAGGGGCACATCAGGGGCACAGTAGAAGTGAACTTGTCAAATTGTGTGTCAAACAGCTGTGGCACTGCTTCCTATGACTCCAGCTGCAGCCTAGCACTGGCAACATCAAGTATTTCTAGCTCCTTGATTTGTTTGGGTTTTGGTTTAGTTTTTTGAGTGTGGTAAAACCTACTGCTCCTGACTGGTTCCTGCCAGCATTCACCTCCAAGTGACAAAGCTCACCTGTGTGACTTCTTTGCCTTGAAGACTGAGAAGGATACCTTTTATCTGATCATCTAAATCTTACCCACTTCTTCACAGCTCAAGAGATGTGCCACAGAGCCAGTTCTACCCAAAAAAAAAAAAAAAAAACAAACAAAAAAAAAAACCAAACAAAAATCAACTTTGCACAGTAAGAATTTGTGTGATTTTGTAACAATTAGTTTTTGTCATGCTTGTTTATCTCTGCATCCTGATGGGATTGATTTCAACACTCTTCAGTGTACCAGCACAGCCCAGGTATTGAGTAAGGGAGTTATGATGGTCTGGGGCTCCACCTAGGCACCAAAGCCTCTCCACAGCAGCAGCAGCAGAGCTCACTTGAACATGGCATGCACAAATGTGCACAGTTTTTCTCTTTCAGAGAAAATGTCAGAATGAGACACAGCAAGCTCAACAATCCAGTGTTCTCTGTCACCAGAAACTGCTGTAGTGACGGGTCCTGATGGTATTTCTGAGTATCCACTGATCTGCACTGCTCCTGCAACCCTGGATACCCAGAAAAGCCCATCCAGCAAGTGTTTGGTATTACAGACATTTGTGCACCACAGGAGTTAGAAATGTGAGCTAACTGCAGGCTGGCAGAAGAGTCCCAACACTGACCAGTCTGGACACAAAGCCTTCATTCCCTCCCTCCCTCCCAGCCATGCCAGACACATCTTGTCTCTTGACCCAACAGAAAGGTGTAGCATTGGGCACAACTTGTGCCATTACTGATCTGGATTTCCTGGCAGAAGTGTTCTCCAATGGACCCAACAGACTGAAAGAGATCCAGCAAACCTCATCTCTTTCCCAATGCTCCAAGGGAGAAAGTGGAATCTCCACAAGCATGCCAAAATTTCTCACCACTTTTGTTTAGCCTGCCTTAACAACCCTGTTGGGTCTTTCCTTAGGCCTCACCTCCAGGTTGGCAAAAAGAAGGCTGCTTCATGTCCTCCTTTTGTGTGGCAATCCTCTCATTCAGACACTTTGCTCAAGCTGCCATTCCCCATGAGAGTCTCTGCTCGGGTTTATGGCCCTGCTGTGAGCTCTCAGGACATCTCACACCTTCTGTAGCAGTTAGTGCTCCTCCCAGTGCAATTCCTGCAGAGCCTGCAAGCAGGGACTTTCCACAGGGGTCAGGAGCTGTGTTCAGGGCTTTCATGGAACCCATCAGAGCCAAGCATTTCTCCTGCAACGTTCAGAAGACACAAGTGAAGTAGATTGGATTCCCAAGATGAGTTTGTCACTGTAATTACAGAAATGGATGGTCAAACTCCTCCTTGCCAGAGTTCCTACACCTGATGGAGCTACACTACAGGAGAGAGCTTTTCCTAGAGAGACAAAATCTTTCTCTAAGTCCAGTAACCTCACTTGGATGAATCAATCTGTATTTTATACCACCCCTGTTACTGCTGTTTCTCTTGCATTTGTAAGTGAACTCATGTTGAAAACCACCACTAACTACCACAGTCAATTAAAAGTCTTATACACAGGGACCTTAGAAATTGATCCTAGACTAGAACCTTTGCCCAGATTTATTGAGTTGTGGTGGTGGTAATTTATTTCTTTTTTACCAGGGGATATCCCTGTCTCTATAGTTAACCTTTTTTCTTTGCTCCAGTTTTATGCCCAGTTCAGTTACCTGATCCTTCTCCTGTTCATGATGACCAAACCCACTCTATGGGTGGAACAGTATTTCCACCATATGGCTTTGAAACTAGTGAGGATCATTTAAAACAGATTAAAATCACTGGCATTTTTTAAGACATCCAAGACAAACAATCCCAGATAAAGGAACTGGGATGGACAAACTACTGACATACTTGCTGACAAAAAATACATTTTCTTCAAAAAGGGGAATGCATTGCTTCCAGTTTGATTACTCACAGAAAGTGCTGGAGATATATCAGAACTACACACCTACATGTTCTTTACTCTCAAATAATGGCAAATACAATTAACATTAGAGGTGATGAGCACTGATGCATATTTTCTCCTGTTAGTGGTATAGCTCTGAAGTAGGAAAAATTCCATTGAAAATACAAGGCATCTAAATAGGAGATGTATTCATAGAACTCAGTTAAAAGAAGACATTGTGTTTTATAAGGAGTAAAAAGCCATTCCTAAAGAACAAGCTTAGGTCATCAGTGTAGTGTCCCTCTGTGTGGTGTGAAGTGAACACAGGACATATGTAAGGACCTGCAATGGGCATGCCCAAAATGTGCAGAACTAGAATCTACATGAAAACTGTGTGTCCTCAAATAAAGACAAAATTACCTGAAAGACTGAAACACAGGAACAATAACTTTAAATGTTCATCTAAGGAACATTTAAAACTAATTTTGCTTTTAAACAGTGACATTTCTATTAGAGAAACAGAGCCTCAGAGATAGAAAAAAAAAAGCCAGATCTTTACAACTCTTAATTCTACTAAAGGCCATCATGAGGTCAGTTTTTATGATGTTCTTTCTGGAGAATTTTTCCAGCCCTAGCACTCTAGACATGTTTTTCTGTCTTTGCATAGTTTTCCTTCCCAGCCCCTCTTATTACATGCAATAATACATCCTCTGTTTCAATTTGAGGCTATTGTGTAATGTTCCACAAATCACATCTTGGAACTAGAGTGCCCAGCTTTCTTCTTATGCCTTTTTATTTATTTGTTTTCTGCCTTGCTTTGGGAATATCTCCTTCTGTCTGCAGTTGCAGTCGTGTTCACCAATAGCTCTGGTATTTCTTGAAATAATTCCAATTTTCAGCTGCTTAATGTTTTCTCTGTCTACACAATAGCAGCAATACCTGCATTTCTGAGTGCTGCCCCTCTTTGTAGGATCTTATTTCTCCCAAACTTCTGGGAAGCAACAGGTCACAGCTGCTCCTGCAGGTGACTCTGTGTATCGCTGTAAAACTGAACCGGTCAGTAAAAGCACCTGCGCCGATCACGAAAGGACAACAAGCATTCCTGCGCTTGAGAAACGAGCTGTGAGACTTCCCGACCCAGTTCCAGCCTGGGACAGGAGCGGCTGCACCGAGATCCCCGCAAGGCGCGACCCTCGAACCGCGGCTGGGCCGGGCCAGAGCGCGCTGCCGCCGCGCCGCCGCCAGAGGGCGCTCCCGGCCCCGCCGCTCCGGGCGCAGCGCGGGATCAGCGCAGGGAGGAGAACGTCCCGCAGGGAGGAGAACAGTCCGCAGGGAGGAGAACAGGCCGCAGGGAGGAGAACGTCCCGTAGGGAGGAGAACAGGCCGCAGGGAGGAGAACGTCCCGCAGGGAGGAGAACGTCCCGTAGGGAGGAGAACAGCCCGCAGGGAGGAGAACGTCCCGTAGGGAGGAGAACAGGCCGCAGGGAGGAGAACAGGCCGTAGGGAGGAGAACGTCCCGCAGGGAGGAGAACGTCCCGTAGGGAGGAGAACGTCCCGCAGGGAGGAGAACAGGCCGCAGGGAGGAGAACAGGCCGCAGGGAGGAGAACAGCCCGTAGGGAGGAGAACGTCCCGCAGGGAGGAGAACAGGCCGCAGGGAGGAGAACGGCCCGCAGGGAGGAGAACGTCCCGTAGGGAGGAGAACAGCCCGCAGGGAGGAGAACGTCCCGCAGGGAGGAGAACAGGCCGCAGGGAGGAGAACGGCCCGCAGGGAGGAGAACGTCCCGCAGGGAGGAGAACAGGCCGCAGGGAGGAGAACAGCCCGCAGGGAAGGTGCCAGTGGCGGCGGGAGGAGCAGGGAGGCTTCTTTGGCAGATGGGCACTTTGGAACACGCAGGAAAATACATGAACGGGTGAAAAGGAGTGGGCAAGTGGGTGGGGGCTGCGCTTACAAATAAGAAGAAGGACGTACGTGATGAGGAATCAAAGTTCTGCTGAGGCTTCCCCAGTGTCTTTAGCAGAATGCTGCGTGTGAGTCTGCGAAACAGAGTATCCAGCTACATGTTATGTCATGTCAATCAAAATGTGGACTTTACAAGATGCTGTTCTTCATCTTCATCCCACACAATCCTTGAAAATTTTCTCTTAAGAGAACGTCAAGTTTTAAATAAGTCGTATTCATTACTTGCAATCCAAACCCTTCCTTTTTAGTATATATGTGGAATCTAGGTATGTATTTTCTCATTGCTTCAGCCTAAAAAAATGCACCGAACAAATGCTCTAACATTAAAGCTGTATTCATTCCAGGACTTGGCAAGGCTGTATAAACCTCAAGTCAATAGCTGTAAGTGAACTGCACATTTTTCTCACAGTACATTTAATTAAACTCCCAAAGGTTTTAATTTTAAAAGACTTTTTAAAATTTTTATATTCTCCTGTTTCTTTCTTAATATAGACTGGAAGATTTCTTTGTATGGTCTGATGGGAATATCTACAAGAAAGCATTAGAAACTGCATCTCCAAGCACCTTTCTTTCCCAGCTCAGTTACCAAATTTATTTCCTTCATTGGTTCTCAACCAGCTGCAAGGTCTGAGAAGTGTGTAATGCATTTTCAGCAGAAAAAGTGTCATCTGTGTGGATTTAAAAGTTGTGTGGGCATAAAAATAATAAAGTTCAGTGATAATTTGAGGCAACCTAGACAAAGGAAACTAGACAAGGAAGAGTTCAGCAGCTCCTCAAGCCTTTTCAATGATCCCACTAAGTAACTGTTCCCAAGGCTCAGTCACGCTACCAGGAAAGAGGAAACAAGTCTACATGGCATGGATTGGTACCCACCCCAACTCTGCTTAGTCCCATCACCAGGCAGACAATCAGACAACAGATGCACAGATTTCTTATGCCCAACACATTTTCCTTCCCCAGGGAACTCCCAGCAGAGGGGACTAAAGCTGCCCCTGCTCCTTCTTTACCTCTTCAAGTCCCAGGTTGCAGACAGGGTGAGCAAGAGAACCCCTCCATGGGGTGTGACACAAGTACAAATTGCCTCAATGGGAAACTGTTCCAGCCAGGAGATTTCAAAATAATCACAAACATCCACTACTTTTTTGAGGTTGTATTTTCCCAAGGTCATCCTGATCAGTGTTTTGCCTATTAGATGTAAATTTCTTGAGAAAGCATGTAACTTTCAAAGGGCCAAGTTAGCTGTTATTGTTACAGTAACATACAGTCATTTTATAAATAATGACAAATTATTTTGGAATAATTTTTATATCAGTGAAAAGCAGCCAGAATGCATGGAATTTGGCTCCTCTGGCAAAGTAGCAAACATTTATTTTATGTTCCACTTTCTTGGGGGGGAGGGAGAAGCTCATTTTGAAAAGGTCAAAATTTACAGAAGGAAAAGGAAGGCTTTAAATCCCTAAAATGCAGCAGGTTTAACTCTGTCCCTTTTAATCATCTGGACTGTATGAGCTTGATCTTGGCTGACACCAAATTAAGGAAAACTGAAACCAGATGCTGTAGCCAAAGATTTCTATACTGATCTTTTAAAGTAGCACTGACACACTTGAAGAGAGGTAAAACACAGTTATGTGAAGAAAGCACCAACAAACTGCAACCTGTAAGTGAGAAGTTTCAAAGCACTCAGGTCTTTGGTGGCTGCACGGTAACAGTGACTGGCAAACACAACATACTCTGAAAGTAAATTCCTTTCTCCATTAAATTAACTTTGGGTATTCGTTCCCATCTCTTCCCCTTTCCACCAGCAGGGGTCTCACAGACATTAAGACACAGTAAAATCTCACAAACGTGTTAGGTTGGATTTCTTTTTCTAGTTAGTTAATGAAAAGTCTTCCATTGCAAGGCATCATAACACTATTCCAGAGATATTCCTCTATCAATAGCAAGTTGGCCCTATTTAATGGAGGCTTGAAAAGTACACTGTCAAGTTAAATTTGTACCCACGTTAAAAAAGAAAAGAAAAAAGTTTAGCCACCCATAAAACTAGTAGGAATGTTTACACAATTTAAAAACATTCCAGTAAGGACTGAAGCTATTAAACAAATCAGCCTGTTCCAGAGTGTTTGAAGCCCAAGCACTGAAACACTATGTACTCAGGAGTATAATTTGAATTTAAACACTTCTTTGAAATGAGATGCTCTTTATTATCAACAAAAAATCCAGTAAAAATAACTGGGGACAAAGCAATCTCCTGAGTGAATACTATAGACAGGGTTAAGGTTTGCAGGGCGAGATCCTAAGCAGGAATGGCGCTGGTTGTCATGTCAGCTGAGGACTCCAATTATGATTTATAAATTTGCAGTCATTCTGTTAAGGGCACTTTAGCCCTTTAGGACAAGGATCTGGTGAAGAACCAAGTCTCCAGTGAAGTCAATAGCAAAAATTTTTCAGTGCACACGAAGCAGCCCTACTTCTTTCATTTCAAAAACTTCTAGTACTCATACAGAAAGACTTTATTAAATTGCTTGCATAGTACAGCCAAACTATGTTCTAATAGGTGATAAATTCCTCTCCTTTTTTGGCAAAATCCCTTTAGCGGAACTTAGCAACTCAGGACTGGCTTGAGTTCCTTTTCTGCATGACACTTCTAAGTGTTCCTAGCTGCAGGGCACCAAATCCCTCAGCACAGGGCTGATGGTGAGGCATGCTTTGCAAAGTGTTTCTCATGCAGTGTCCTTTTCTTTCTAAAAAGGAAGCAGGAATGTTTGCTTCCTAATGGTCATCCTACTGGTGCCTGAAATACTTCTATCAGCCCAGATACTTTTTAGGAGCTACTATTTTTTTAGGAGTTATTTTACAGGGAAAATATGGTACCAGTTCTTTTAATGATACACTATAAAAGAGGAATACACCTCAGCTTCTCTTAATGTTGCTATTAGATTTATGAAGTAGGGCCTTTAAAAGCTTGATTATCTGTGCTGCTACCTTAGTCAGCAACCAAGACTTAAGATACATCAGCAGGTCATGAAAGAGAACAAGAGGGTGTCATCTTTAGAGGGGCTTTCATCTATCATAAACACAACCAGCACAGCAGAAATTTTCTTTATCACCTGTCCCAACACAGTGCGATCCAGAAGGAATGGAGAAAATTGTGTCCATTTGTGTTACAAACTCATATCAATGCAGTTACCAGATTTAACTATTTACTTTCTGGATCTTCACAAATAACTTCTTCAGAGGACAGGGTTCCCATCCAGTTGAAGCTTCTTCTCTTTCTGTCCCTATATGTCCAATAAAACTGCCCCTCCTGTTCCTACTGATCCCTGTCAATCAAAATGAGTAGCTCCAGAGGACACAGCATTTGGAAAGTGGAACTGGAGACGTATGTGGAGACCACAGGAGTGCACTGAGTTCTATGACCATGGCAGAGGCTGCAAACACCATGAAATGACCACACAAAATGTTCTCCTCATGGGAATTTTAGATCAAATCTGCAACCAGAAAGTCTGCAGGTGGAACTTCATCCTGGTTGTCCATTAATTCTCCCAAGAACTGAATTCCATCCTGGTCAGAAACATTCTTTGATGTCCTTAAGAAAAAGAGAATAATATTTCCACCACTCCAGAGAGATAAACCAGGACAGCAGCCCCAGTCACGAGCTATTGCAGGCTCAGTCACAAGTCTCAGGGCTGTGACTGGGCATACAAGCAAAAGGAAGCAGCAGTCAAACTAAAGAGGACCAAAAAAGGAGCCTTTCCAAGTGACTCACTATAAAGGATAAAAAAGGAACTTGCATAGATAGCTAAGTTCTTCAGAGCACGAATGATCTCCTCTGTGTGCATCCCTGCTTTGGAATGTGAGCCAGCATCACAGCATGTGGGCAGAGGACTCTGGACAGCTTTCTCATGACATATCCCTGGCAATCCATCCATGTCTCAGCAGTTTCCTTGGTCATTATCCCACTGAAACAAGGCACAACAGGGAACATTGAACCATAGTGCAGATAACAAGATCCAGACTGTATGCAAACTGCTCTTGTGACATAGAAATTCTAGGACCCAAGTCCACCAACAAAACAGAAAAGAGACTCCTTGTTTGGCAACCAGATCTCGCCTGGGTTTCAACAGGGAGAACACAAATCAGATCAAACATGTTCCTGTGCTGTTTAAGACGAGTTGTGGAACACTGCTAGAAATGTGCTCAGTGTCCACATAAGAACCTTCATCATGGATATATTTAACACCAGATTAGCATTAAAGGCATTTTTCCTACATAACTTTGCTTCTTAGTGGAGATACAGCCAAATACAGTGAGTCCACTGGTCTTTAGCACTCCATACAGATTGTCTCACATCTTCCTGCCCTTGCTGAGCATAACAACCTCTTCCTTTCTGACCTGGGATCTCCAGTCATACAATCCACAGCTTTGCAGGCATTAATAGAGGCAAAGCAGCTGTTACAATTCCAGACTTGAGTTCAGCTGGAATCCCCACTCGAGCTTGTTCCATCTGCTGCAAAGATGCATTTGTCTCTGGGTAGCTCAACCATACATCTTGTGCAATGTGAATGAAATCAAACAGACTTGCACAGGAGCTCATATTGGCTGAATCTCAACTACTCAATACTCAAATAATAATCCACTTAAAAAGCAGGGTTTTCATTTTAACATGCAACATAAATAAAATGTCAGCTAATGCTACTAAAAGACAAAAATGTGATTTCTGTAACTTCAAAAATCTCAAGCACCTAAAAGTCATAAAATGCATGTCTGAAAACATCAGTTCTCACAAACCCCACATTTTTAAAAGCTATAAAAAGCACATACTTTGTCAGAACAGTAATGGTATTTGCACACCATTTCATCAAAACTCAACACTACATACTTTCTTTGATGTGAAATACCAGCAAACTCTTTCTCAAGAGGCAGCGATCAGCACTTTTTGAAAAATCATTGGTGAGAGGATATCACATCCCTAAAAGTAACTTGTTAAATCCACTGATCAGAAGTGAAGTTGTAAATCAACAGCTGTGGTCTTATGTCTGAATGATATGTTTAAGCTGCATGAACTTGCAAGTCCTGCCCTTGATCCCCTATGTTTGTTTTCTGTGAGGAACATAATAGGGACCACACCGTCACTTCAGCAGGTAAATAGTTTGGTTTGGAATTACTGATCTACCTCAATTTTGTTCCAATTCAAAGTTGTTCTGGAATTTGTTTCAGCTTTCCTTTTTGACCCCCAAAAGAGCAAGATATTTTCTCTTTATACCTAGCTGCCAAGATCCAAATCTGTAGTTTCTGTGTTTCCCTGGTAACAGCTGGTGATGTCATAAATTTACTAAATGGTAGGGGGAGATGGTATGCTCTGTGCAGCCATGAAAGTCTGGAAGAGAACAGCACACTGGCTCCCTGCCCAGCTCCAGCAGCATTCACCTTCTCTGCCTCTCCAGCTCTGTATCTGGATCAATTCAGAGTTCTCCAGAAGCCTTGATTCTCCTTGGCAATGGGAGTCAGAGAAATTATTTCTACTGTCCCAATCTTGAGTGCTTTGTGAGCTCAGTTTGCTGAGAATTGTTTTCTAAGCAGGGTTTGTATCTGAAATGACACTCTGAGTTTTGGTTTGTCTCCAAGGTAGCTGTCAACCTGCTCAGAGCTGGCAGTGAGCTCTTCTGCCACAGTGCCTTGCTGTGAACGGCCACCCCTGAGCTCCCAACCCATAGCAGAGGTTGGCAACTGGTTCCTGATCAGTCTGGGTCACTCTGCCCACTGCTGTGTCAGGATGCAGCTGGGAAATGGAGAACAAAGAGAGCAAGCATAACATTCTGGTGTCTTACCTGGAGAGTGACTTCCAGAAAATGTGCTTATTTCCAAATAATACATTTGAATGTGTTATTTAATCCATAACACATTCAAATGTGCTGCTTCACTAGAAGTTTCATGCTATTTCACAAAGGAATCACCTGGAAGCATTACAGCATATACATAAGAGAAAAAAGCTTTCCCATCATTAAATACTAAGAGGTAAAAGCAACAATCACAGAATGAGATGCATAAAAATTCTGTTGTTAGTGTGCTGCAGTCACTTACCTCCCAGTGTGTACAGGCAATGAAAGTGGCATTCCAGTCCTGAGATATGGCTTACAACTACACTGAAAGGAAGCAGGATTGCATGTTTTTCTTACAGATTAAGCAAAGCACTGTGGATTCTTATTCAGGGCATTTCTTTTTGTGGAAGAGGCCAAGGGAAGAGGAAGTTAGGTTTGCTACAGAGTGATTTGTTACAATGTGACTTGAATCTGATTTATCTAATGCTTTCAAAGTGAGATCCTTCTTGATCCTTCTAGACACAGTCCCCTGTCATGCCTCAACTGGACACTTTCAAGAAGATAGGAGGTAAGGGAATCCTGTACATAAAAAATCAGGAGGCAGCTGGTTGCCCAGGACTGAGAGACAAAAGAGATTTTATATTTTTCAAGGTCTGCACTCCTTGTAAGCTAAAAACAAATCTGCCAGGAGCAGATACAGAATTCCTGTAGCAGTTTCACTCAACAGAGATAATGTGCCTCTCTAATTTCTACCTGATTTGGAGTTCTGATGTATCCAGAATGAGGAAACACCTGTGCACTGCATTGCAGAGCCATATGGCTCAGGCACCACAACCAAACCCAGCCCAGGTGTCTGTACCTAGCTGTGTGACCTTTCAGTTAATCTTGTCATCCAGGGCTTTACTCTGGGAGTTCATTGTATGGATAATTGTCCCTGATGTTATTTTCAGAGTCAATGCATTGCCCATCTCCAGACAAAGCACAGAAGTTTCACTGGTGATCCCATCTCAGTCAGAGCACAAGATTACAAGAAAAAGAAAGAGGTGTAGATGAGCAGGAAAATAATGAGAGCTTTTCCTTCTCCATTTCATTGTTCAGATCCAGTTTTGACACCTAACAGCAGAGTAATGTCTCACAAACTCTTGTCACAGGGGACATCCCAGGAAAGATCAAAGAGCTGCATCTACTCAGAAATATTGTTCTTGTCTACACTGAGTGTTCCTTCAAGTTCGGTCTAAAGGATTTTGGAAAGGCTCTCCATCTGACAGCTGGTGTCTCTTCTTGACCTCTTCCTTCTCTTAAACTGACCAAATAAGGAGTTTGCTTGGGATTTCTTCAGCACCAAAAAATTATTAAAAGAAATTACTTTGAGAGAGAAGATCCCCATAATTTCTGGTTTTGTTTATATATCTTTAGCCTAGAGTTCAGTTCTTGCATGAACCATAAGGAAAACAAAATAAAACCCCACGAAACCCAAAGTCCCTAGACAAATAAGAGGAACTCAGAGCACAGTGATGAACTGTGCAGCAGTCCCTAGAAAATACACCTAGGAAGAATACTACTACTAGAAAAGCAATCATCTTCACTACTGGTGCAGAGTGAGAGAAGAGAAAGCCCAAGGCTGAAATTGGTATCAAGCTTATTTTATTATTTTCTTTTATTAAATCATAAAATATTTGAAATCATTAAGAGGCCAAACTGGACAGCTGAGACCAATTATTATGGAAAATAGGACTCTTGGAGAGGAAACCTCTCCTGAATATTAGCAAGAAACATGGGGAGCTGCTCAGTTTCAGTCTCACTGGGGATATGGAAGCATTCTTCATATTTTCAGCATTTTCAGCAGTAATGGCTAATGGACATCTGTTAACAGAAAGCAATTAAGTGATGCCTAAAGAGGCTACCTGGAACAGAGGCTAGACAGTGTTAAAGGAATAAAGTAGGGATTTATTAAAAGGCCTTTAAAGGATACACCTTGGGCAGTACAGGAGCCCAGTTGTGGCTACACACAAGATGGACACCAGGTCACAAGTTTTCACACTTTTATAAGTTTTGTTTCATTTACATATTGGGGTTAATTTGTCCAATTACAGCTTCAGGTATGAAGTCCCATCCTCCCAGATTGCTCTCCTCAATTCACTGTTTATACTTTTTATACTTTTTGGGCCTGAAGCTGCAATGGTGTCCTTGGTTCTCGGGCTGGAAAAGGATTGTTTTGTCTGACTAAACTGTGAAGAGAACTTTCTAACACTTCATGTGAAGTTCAAAAAGTGTTATAATCAGAGTTATATACTAATGCAATACAGGATCTGGAAAATATGAAATCTAAAATTTAAGGCACCAAAGGATTTAATGGCCCAACAAAATGTTTTGCTAGCTTCTATAAAAAACATCAAAGTATACCTGCACCTTAGACCCAAGGGCCAAATAAATATATAATTATTTTATTATCTCTATGATAGGATAAATTGTATCTGCTAATACAGCATTAAGAGCAATAAAGCATGAAGTGCATCACCACATTAGGCTTAGAACAATGTCATATTTTAACATCAAGTGTCCTTACAAAAGGTTAATGAAGTCAGGTTGTACTTTTGAAAATAATTGTCAAGTTAATGTTTAACAGTGTGACAGTGGTGACATTGGAATGCAAGAGCAAAGGGTCACATAACATTAAATAGCTGACTAAGACATGTTAGTTCTAGCATAAGATGTGTGAGCAATGCATAAAATCTACAAGCACATATTCATATTTTATGTTTTTAAGGTGATACTGGCATGCCCCATGGTTTACAGGGAAGAAAAGCTGTTAGAAGAATAGATCTCTGTAACCAATTAAGCCTTCTTGCTTCCATCAAGCACAGGAGATTTTCATGATAAGACAGGGAAGAGTGTTATCCTTGAGAAGAAAATGCAGAATACTTGCATGATTTTAGTATAAACTTTAACCCTGTGGCTTTACTTGTGAAAACTGCAAGAATTCCAGTGATAACTGCAATTGATGTCTTATGGCTTTTTAGGGCACAAGCCTGTCCAAAAATCCCAGATATTAAAGTGTGCTGTCTTCACCTGTATGTAAAATGTAACAGCCTGATAGATGGGGCAGGCTGTATTTCCTTATCAGCTTCATTATTTGCAGAATGTGCAGAACACAGATGTGTCCTCCAATGGCCACAGTTTCCAGTTGTATTTTTATATTAGGGGTCCCTTATTTTTTAACTGTTCTCAGTAAAAGAGATTTTAAAGCTTGATTGGTACTCAACAAAAATGACACCATTCCTCTGTCCCAAATAACAGCCAGAAGTGGATGGAGTTCCACAGAAAAATACCATCTTGGTGAATTTCTGAATTGGTCTCTTGAGGTTTCTGAAGCTGAGAGATGCTTCAGATCCTCTAATCCAAGAGATAAGTGCCAGATGTACTTGAGTTTTCTCATTTTTGTGTTTTTCTTCAGTAAGCAGAACTTAACTCTTTGCTGTGCCAGCATAACCTGCCTTTTTTCATGCACTGAGCTTGGTATGAAGGCACCAGCATGACATATCCTGCCCTCCAGAAGAAGCTGTTCCATACAAAGAGGTTCCATTAACAGAGCCAAATGCTGGGATGTGAACGGAAATCTGTTCCTGAAGAGGTAATGCTTGAAGTGGCACCACTCCCATTGGCAGCCTCATATCATCACAAGATCTTTACTCAAAAGAGACTTTGTCATCACCCCCTTATGGTTCTGTCTCCATTTCTCCTCTCTCCATCTTTCCTCTCCATCACATATCACAGCTCTTAGTACTTTGAGATGACTCTGTCAGGCATGCAATTACCCCCCTGTGATGGCCACTGTGTGCATTCAGCTGCTCTCCTTGAGGGGAACCCCAGCTCCTGCTACTGTGTAGATCAACAGCCAAGTTCACACAGACAGGCAGGGTGAGGCTTCCATCCTCCAGTGACCTACAAATGAAGGGCCTGTAAATCTCATTCAAACTCTCTCACTTAAAATGGCATTAGCCAGTGGCAGCTCTAAATGCACTGTAATGTTTTGACATTAAAAAAAAAAAAGATTCTCCACTACACAGCCAATCTGCTCATGAGCTCACACAGCAGCAGGGAAAGTTCAGGCTCATGATATAGTTACAAAAAGATGTTGGCTAAGGACAGCACAATTCCTAAAGCACACTTTTCTTTTTATTGTGCAGTGGTATCCACATCCAGCAGAGAATTTTTTAGAAGAATTGACAGCCGGATCTCTGAGTAAGTATATTTGTCACATCTGTCCAATATTCTATTTCAGCTTGATCACATTGTCTAACTCAGATCACCACTGTAACCACCCCCTCCCCCCCCAAATGAAATTGAGTCCATCACATCAAATACCACAAGTGATTTCCTATATATCTGTCAGTGAAAGCCAGGCAATTGCATGTACCTCTCTCTGCTCCAGAGCAGAAGGTGCACAATGCAGATGTACAGGAGATTTGGAGTCACCAGCACCAGTGAAAAAATTCAGCTGCTCTCAGCACTGCATTACACAAGCCAGCCTTGAACAACATCTGATACTTATAAAGAAGAGATTAGCTGTGGAAATTTTTAAACAACCAAAAGTCAAAATAACAGTTAAACCTCAATAATTCCCATTTGTGTCTGGGAAAGTTAATTTTGTTAATTAGCAAATAGCAACTGAGTTATAATGGGAGCCTGTAGTTTACCATGTACTGATGCATTATTTTTAAAAGGTCATATTGCATTTTCCTATATCATCAGTATTTATAGCCACAAGAACATTAATAAACTATGAGTTTGCCCTCATATGTAGATAAATAGCTATGTGTGTGTGTATGTATGACATACACACCAACATATATACATTTCTTTAAAACCTGTAAAGCTCTACTTTGAAGCCTCAAAAGTGAAGCCAAACCACTTTTACTGCACAGAGTAGAAGATATTAGCAGCTCTCTGCTGCAGGGTCATTCATGCTTAAGAAGAGACACTTGACAAACACCAATAGGAAATTGCCAGTAAAGTAAAGCAGGACATTATTCTGCTGGAGGAAAGACTGACTTTCATCACTAATTGCCACTAACTTCCAGGATTAAGTGTGCAAGGAGGAACCAACTCTCAATTATTTCACTTTTAGGTGTTGGCATGCATTTTCCCCTGGATTGTTGCCTAGGATTCTTGTCCTTCTCTCACAATCTGCCAACACAAATTGGAATTTACTCCATTCAAGAAAAAACAGGGAAAGAAACTTAGGCCCTCCATTTGTTTTCCATAAAAAGTATTTGCAGTCACTCCTTACCCTTTTGTGATGACAAAGCAATCTTGGAATTTAACTTGATCAGCTCCTTCATGCTCTTCAAAGAGTGACATTTGGCACAATTACCATAAGGAAGTTTTAAAAAGAACAGGAGCAGCAATAACAACCATACTCTGGACTTGCTCCTTTTGATTAGGAAAATGTCTTATAGCTGTCAACAGCTAAGAATGTCTTGTAGCTCTAACACTTCTTTTAACTGGAGACCTCAAAAGGCCACATACAGCACGAAATGAGTCTGACAAACACTTTTGGTAGCAAGGGGCTGAGCAGACTGCAGGCAGAACTAGCACAAATAATACCCATGAGTGCAGCAGAGTAACTCTCAGGAGCCCACAGCAATATTATGAGTACCTCTGTACTGAATGAGGTGCTGTCAAAATCCTAAGGCTGTTTTGAAGTAGACAAGGTTTGCAGAACAGGAATGTTATTGAGTTCTGTTTTCAGTTTTATCTTAAATACTATTAACATTACTTTTCTCACAATGATTAAATGACATTGGGATAAAGCTCTAACATAAATAGAATATATAATATTAATTGTTGACCCTTGCAGAACAGCTTGCTTCATTTCTGGGTTGCTAGTGCTACTGTAGGAAGAGTTTATTTAAAATAAGTAACAAAGCCTCTGAGCAACAATGTATTCATGCAATGGGGTGGGGGGGAAATAGGAATGTAAAAACTGCAAAGCGATAGGTTTGATCAGGTTGCCAGCAATACCTCATCCCCCAAGACATCTCACTTGAGATATGTCTATTTAGCAGCACTCTGTATCTGACAAAAGCAGATTTCATCCTCACCTTTCACATACAATAAGGACGAGGTGAAGAAAAGAAGTCAACAAGAAGAAAAGCAGCTGATACATCTAGTGTTCTCTTTACCATAAGAAAGCTTATCTTATAAGGGTTTGACTGAAATGTCCAGGAAATGATGCAGGAGGGGAGTTTCCAGTCCTGCATCAGGAGGAATGTCTCCTGTCTCTTCTGAAGCATGAATGACCCTACAGCAGAGGGCTGCTAGTATTGTCTACTCCGTGCAATAAATGCAGGAGGGGAGTTTCCTGTTGAGGAATTCAAGATTCCCAGGAGAGTGATGATAAGCTGAAATGATGGGTTATGATAGGAGGTATTGCATATACAGACAGGAAAACAAACCAGCTTCAGCTAAAGACATCCAAAACGTGTAAGTCTGAAAGTGCACTTAGAAACTATTAGCCTGGAAACATGCCTGCTTCAGCTTTCCTCCTTGACAGAGGAAAGCAGCCACTTTAGGACTTCTTAATCAGTATTTCACAACTGCTGTACTGTTGGCATTCCTCCTGGCAGCATTGCTCACTTGGCTGCCCATATGCCTGATTATAATGGTTGTTTCTTGGCCATATTATTATTACTTCTATGAGGCAGCAGCCTTGCAGCTGCATGACATATGGAGCCCACAGGAATATACTTTTAACATATGCTGCATCTTGTCCTTTGCACTGCTCCCATTAAGCCAACACAAAATGAGGAGAGTGGGACTGCTCTGTCCTCTTAGCAGTCAGTATGTCCTGGAGCAAGAGATGAAAAGCTCCCAGTGTTGCAAGCCTGGCTTGAAGGATTAGGAATGGTAAGGATTAAACACTGCCATGTGTCTAACCAGACCTTCATGCTGAGTGTTCTTGCCTTGACTTTTCCTTGTAAAATACGTGGGGTTTTTCAAACCTACTTTCTCCTTTCAAATAGAAAAGTGCCCCAGAGTACTCTGGTAAAACTCATTCTGAATAAATACTCAAACACATTTTAAATTGGATCACATCACCATTGAGCCTATGAGACTTATCAGAAGGTGAAGTACTGATGTAAGATTTACATTACCTATTCCTGATTTATGCCCATTTAAGTGATAATTAAATCAAAGCACCTTTTTTACTACAGTCCAAGATCAAAGTCTACCTGGCTGGCTAAAGAAATTGTATCATTCCCTTGGTCATTCATAGTCAGTTTTGAATTTGCAGTTCAACCAGGAGACTTGTATTCTGCTGGATATTGGAAATAAGCATTTGGTTGTGGAAAAAGTCCTTGCTACCTCTCCAGTGAGTTGTATAGAAAGCTTCTAATGCCACTAATCTTAGCCTGAGGTTAAACAATGATGCAGATATCTGTCTAGTCCATAGAAATGAGAAGTGAAATCAGGTAGAGAGTCACCCTTAGCTTCTCTCACTTACATATACACCATATATATATGTACCTACACAGCAGAACCTGCTGCATTCAAAACACAGATGGCACAGAGAGGCACAGTCATGTACTGCAGCATTTAAAATAAACCATCACTTTCTGAAACAGCAGGTCACAAAGCATTACTTTGTACTGGGCTTTAAATGGGACCTGAGCAACCTGACTTTCATGCTACAATGTGTTTCCAAACAGCTTGGGTTTATGGATTAGGTGGTTTTCCACTCATATCTACACATAGTCTGCACAGGGAAGGAAGCAATATCTAGGAGGGGAAATTGCTCTCCTATCTCTTCAACTGTCTTCCCCACAAAGGTGTGTGCTCTGATTCTCCATTTCATGATAACTTTCAGAGAGAGCAATATGCACAGGCTCAGCATTACTGAGGGACTCAGTCTTGGCAAAAGGGAAGGAAAAAAGAGGTTTTCAATAGCTGGGGTTTTTTTTAGCAACTTCAGAAGTTCTGGGAACAAAAGATCCAGCCTGGCTATACAATTGTAAAACCAGATTGCAGTTTATGAAAGTCTGCTCTCATCAGGAACTCAGAATCTCCTCTTGAAAGGCCAAAGTCCTCTAAGTGCTGGTGACAAGCAGCCCTTTTTCTTTTCCCAATGTCTTTGGCAGTCTTTACTTCCTATTTGAACCTGGGAGTAATGCCAGGATATTTCTGAAATATTCAGACCTTTAGACCATTTGTCAAACCCCTAAAGCAGAGTACAGCAGAATGCAGAGAACAGGATAAATTTAGCCCATGTTGAGTCTCACAGCTGGATTCTCTGTGATATCCACTGCATTTCATTTAAATCTAACTCAGGAACCTCTGTATTCCACCATGACAGAGGCTGCTTCACAGAGACACACTGCTTCTTTAAAGGGGAGTCTGTGCTCCTGGTGAAAAATCATAAAGCAGGAACCATAGAAACCCTTTGTGTACACTTTAGCCCAAGTCCTTTCTGCATTAATCTTTCTTAGCTAAATGGTGAAAGGGGTCTTTCCATGGTCATGTTTGGAAGGATGACACCACTGTGTCAGGGCACTGTGAATGACAGGGGCAGTGGGTGCTCCCAGAGGGACCCCAGCCAAGGACCAGAGAAGCCTGGGAGCAGCTCCAGCAACTTCCTGGGAATGGAGACAGGACAAGGCCAGGCCAGGATGTGCCCCCAGGGGTGGGGGTCAGGTTCAGGCTTGGTGCAGGAAACCAGGACCAGCCACAGTCCCAGAATGGCTGGGCAGGGCCTTGGGGATGGAACTGGGCTTGGCAGAGCCACAGCTGTGCTGAGCTGAGCCTCACTTCCTATGGCAGCACTGCAGGGACTCAAGTGGGGTTCTGGCCCATGGCTGGGCTGAGAGAGGCCCCAGGGGAGGCTGGGCAGGGACAGGGAGAGCCCCTGTCAGTGTCCCATGGCCCTGACAGCCTGGAAGTCACACCATGTGCTCTTAGAGCTGTCACAGAGCAGCTGCCTGACACAAGGCTGCAACCATGTTTGAAAGGTTTAAAACACAAGGAGGAAAAAACCTGTATGTAAATCTCTAGCAGGAAATGAAGAGGCAGTAGGGTTTGGATTTTTTGCATTTGGCAGGCAGAGGGCATACTCAGCCTAGACCTAAATATAGCCTTCTTTCTGCTTAGAGGCTATTTATTCTTTCTGTCTCCTGACACCAATACACACAATATTAATTTAACATGCAGCAGACGCAGCACTCATACAAAATCATACAATCTGTTTTGGAGAAATCAGTGTGCTGGGAGTGCAGGACTGGCCAGCAAGAAGCCACAGCTCTGGCCCAAAAACCTGGAACTGGTACTGGGTATTGGGAAATAAGATGTTCAGAACCAGTTGAGGCAACTGGGATGACTGATCAAGAGTTTTCCACCTGAAAATTGATTTTTCCAATAAAAAAGTCAGACTCTGATCCCCTCCAAAATTCTTTTTTCTGTCAGAAAGTCAGAACCACAGCTCCCTACCCAGCTTCCTCTACAGCTTTTGCAGCTTTATTCCTGCCTCAAGGAAAATGGTGGGTTTTGTATCTTTGCATGTAAAATAACTGCATGAAAAAAAAGCAACCATTAATGTGTCAATGCAAAAGCATTATTTTCCAAATAGAGAGACTCTGCTGTCAGTGATTAAATTAGCAGCCTTAATCTTAGCTCACATATTCATTAAACTAATTTTATTATGTATTAAATAGTACAGGACATATTTCCTCACTTAATTAAATAACTACTCATCTCATGGAAATCTGACAGATCCTTAATTGTTAGAACTGAAGTATTTTGCACACAAGACTGTCCATTTGCTGGCAAACCCTGTTACTGAATACAGTGAGCCAATTTAAATATCTACTGTACATGGCACTAAGATAAATATTTACTGAGATTAATTTTTTTTCTTTGCAATATTGTTTGTCTATAAGCAGACACAAGTTGAGTCCCCAGAGGTGGGGTGGGTGCCCCAGATAGTGGGGTCTTTAACATCCCCAAATGACTTGGTCCTGGGAGTCTCTGTGGCTGCTCAGTACCCAAGCTGTGAGGATCCTCGGGCTTCCCAGATCCTGGGATCCCTGCCTTTGGGATGGAAATGCTGCCCCAGCTACAGTGGCTACAGTTACAGCTGTGGGATGAACCCAGCCCTGATGTCACCACTGCACGGCCAAGTAGGGCACAGAGAGATGGCATGGTTGGGGCACCACGTGATGCTGCAGCAATGGCACTTTTCTTATACCACCAAATCGTTTTAAGATGGTTCCTTTCCAGGAAAAATTTGTGTTCCCTTGAACAGAACTATAAACAGGGGGAGGAAATTCAGATGTGCTGTTTCTTTTTACCTGACTCTGCTCTTCTCCATGGTGGGTGTGGTTCAAGGGCTGGGGTCTGCTCCCAAGAGAGGGCTGATTATGGGAGTAGCGCTGTGTGTTGCTGTCAGTGTGTCCACTGATTCTTTAGCAGCACTCACTGCTGGTTGGTATTCACAAATCACATTCAACCAGTTCTTCTTTGCTGTTTGTCCAGGTTCCTTCTGTCCATTCAGTAGATGAGTTTGTACTTCACATTGCTGAGTTTGGGTCTACTTGGCTGCAGCTCCTGAAGGGACTCTGGTCTAAGTGCACTGGCTGCACCATGGCATGTGCCTTCTCAACTCTTCCCCGTCCATTTAAGATCTCAAAACATATCCATGGCAACTGTAGCTCTTGCTTGCAAGAAAACAGAGACGTTAAGAAATGCCTGGCTCTCCTTCCAGAGTTTGGCGTCAAAATATAGGATGCAAATTCAACATCTCTCAGTTCCCTGGGAACCATGGCCATCTCCTTGGTCTCCATGGTCTTCCACAGGGACTCTGAGCCACTAGAGCACTACAGTTACCCTAAATACACAGCAGCAATCAAGCACAGCACTTGGCTTGAAGAGATCCATTTCATGCTTAAAGAATTCTACAGAGGTGTAGAAAAGATGGGACAGTAGGAGGAAGACAGTGTAGGAAAAGAATTAACTCATGATAAAGGAGCAAGATATGAAATAGCAAGCAGCTTGCATTTCATATGGGCAGAAAGGTGAGGCCTAAAAGAAAAAAACTGATGTGTTGGAACAGGCTGTTCCAGCAAAGCACAAAGCTAAATGTGGCACACAGACATGTTATTCACCCACAAGCTCCAAACCTACAGAGGAAGCATACGCCTGTCAACATTTTGACTTATAATAGAATTAGCATCACATTACAACAAAACCAAAAGAAGGCTTAAAAAGACGACTCTAAAATGGAAGAGAAAAATGAAGGTATTGAAATGGCTTGTTATACTCTGCTGATCATGGCTGGCAGATACCAAGAACAAAGAGGTGAGAGGGGCTGTATTTGTAAGAGTCTGCCACACCCCAGTATTTGTGTACAGCCACAAACCATACTGATCCTTTGGAGGGACAACAGAGTGACATTAGAATGATGCACACCTGGAAAGGGAGACTGCTGTCTGCTGTTTGACTAGTCATCAAAATATCTGCTGTTCCTTTTTCTTTCTTTTTGCTATTTTTTTAAGCTGTTGCTTAGACAATCAATGATTCATTTGTAAATTAAATCCATGTTTCTTTCTTCCCAGGGATACTACATATAAACAAAGAAAAGGGTGTTTCAAGACATCCTACTAAAATGTGTGTCTTGTTCCTTAAGGTTGCAGCAATTCTATCCAAGGCTGAGGTTTTAGAGATGTTTCTTAAACCAGCTAATACTATGGATAAGTAACAAAGTTTTCTCAACCTTCTTGTGTAGTCTGTTTTCTTTTTCCCAAGACCACACAATTTTGTCTTTGCTTTTTATTACATCTCTCTACAAAGTTAGGTAGATCATGCTAGTTATAGCATTTTATGCAGTAGTCATGCTTGCTAAATCACAGCAAATTCTTTGTGAAAAGACACCACAGACATTAAAGTTAAAAAGAAGTTTTCTGAAAATATTTTATCCTTTTGTGAAGGTTTTGGATCAAGCCATAAGAGCTCAGCATAGATGCTGTAAACTCAGCTGAGAAAAAGGAGTCAACAAGAAAAATGTAATCCTTGGGTATCTGAGTTCAGGTAGGAGACAGAAAAAGTACCAACAACATCCCACACAGATACAAAATGGTGTCTTTCTTTTCTCCTCACAAAACTGGAATATTTAGCTTTGGTATCTAAAGGATGAAATCATCACTCTTGTTGGATCTCACCCTCACACTTGTGTTTGATAGATCAAACAACACATATCACAGCTCAGCTTTACCTCCAACCAAGAGATTCTTTATTGGGATTTCAGTAACAACCAGGCAATAGCTGGTATGGTACAGAAATTGTGACATGCACAGGAACCAAGTATTCCTGCTAAGATTTGAGGGAAATGCAGAGGGTGGCCCCTTGGTATTAACCTTCAGACCATGAATAAAGACTTTGAAATGTGATTTCCCTTGTAATTCTCATCACAGAAATGTAAAACAGCAGGTAAAGGAGGCCCAAATGAGGCTGCTTTTCCAAGTGCAACATCACCTTTGGAAGATTAAAAATCAAGAAGCTGTTTAAGAAAAATGCATTACAGTGCAAGTCAGAAAAACACCTGGGACTATTTCTTCTCTAAAATTACATGTCTAGTGTGTATTAGATTGGAAAAAAAAAGGTTGTTTGAAAACAGCTGATGGAAGAACCAAGGGCCAGGAGTAGGAGAACAAACACAAAGCAGGATGCACAAGCAGCAGTAGACTGCAAGAGTGTACCAAGAGGAGGGAAGGAAAGTAGGAGTTCTTGAAAGGTAGTAGAGGTACTGATGAGTTTTTCCACACCACCATAATGACACATGCTGTTTTTAATGAGCATTCCCAGCTGCACTGCTGCTATAGCTAAACCTTTATGTCCCACCCTGGTTTTCATTTCCAAGCAGTAGAATACCTCTGTGAAACTCAGCTATCCCAATCCTAAAAGGAAAAGCAAGCAACATTGTCTTTCCTATCTCCCCACATCCTTTGGTATCTCTTTCCACATCTCTGAAAACTCTGAAAGGTGGGCATATTCTCATTTTCACAGACAACATTAAGACTCTGCAATCAATGCAGAATAGCACATCACCACTGAAGGACACCAGGGGCATTTCCAGTGGATCCTTCTGTTCCACAGACAGCTAAGACTGCCAGGGAGGAGTGCCTTTCTGCAGTGATGAGGCTCTGAAGAGGCTGGGGCCTTGACAATTTTCAGACCAGAAATGGGAGGCAAAGAGCAAGAAATGCCAATGATCCTAGAGGGTTTATAGACCTTCTGCTCTTATTGAGTGCTGAGAGATTATTTTGCCTTTACACATCCTGCTGTAACCACATCAGAGCCCAATGGAAATTTGTTAAAGGGTCTCTGTTTAACTTGGAATTCGTTCTAGTTAGTCTGGCCTTTTACCAAGTGCATTTGCCCATCAGAACCCCTCTTGTATGTGCCCCAGCACTGTGAAAGCACTGCATGGCTGATTTATAGCTGATTTATTAGGCTTGAGGAAGAGAGGGGGATCTGACCAATGAAAATGCACCTCTGTTACACCAAATTCTGAGAAGGCCAAAATGTAGCATACACATGAATAATATAAGATAGGCTATAGTCTTCCTCTTGTTTTTCAGACACAACAGAATAACTCTTTAAAAACCTGGGGAAACCAAGCAGTTTTTAGAAAGGAGCCCATCTATATTTACATCAGGAGTGGGGGAAAGGTGAGCAGTGTAAACCTCTTGGGGTAGCTCCAAGTATCTACAGAGGCACACACACACACACACACAGTGCCTGTGTGCAGGCTCCAGGCGTGGTGGGAAAACACTGCAGAACTGCAAGGACTGCACAGGAGCGCCAGCGCCTGCATGGCCATGGCTCCATTTCAAACCAAACAGGAACAATATTTGTTGTTCTTAGCTTGTTTCTTAGCACTCAGAAAAATCAAAACCCATGCTATTCTTCCTTTTTATGCTGGGCATTTAGAAGGCTAGTTGTCATTGGAGTGCTATCTCTCAAGAAATTTTAATAGGGTTTCTTTTCTTAAATTTTATCTTTTCCAAGAAATAACTTCAATGGTTTAGAATGAGTTGCTGTGAAAGCTTATCTGCTTGATAAATATTTGTGAAGTTTGATAGATCCTGGAAAACTGACAAGCCTGTGGAAGACTTTACACTGGGTTTCAGTGGGAACATGCTCTGATCCAACACACACTGCCAAATTTCACACCAGACAGCTAAAACTGGATAGAAAAAAACCCAAAAGTAAACAAAAAAACTTATGAAAATAATCAGTTGTTTGCAACATACAGATGAACATTGGATTTACCCCTAATCTGCCATTGCTCCTCTAAACTCTTAATCACTACTAAAATTACTGTGTCTTCCCTGTAACCCTTCCATGTGTCATTCAGGTCTATTGCCTCTGTGCTGTTTATTTAAGCCTACTTTGGCATGTCTTTTCCCCTGATATCATTTTTATTGAGTGAGCCCAGCATAGCAGGAGTTTTGATCTCCTGGTGCCAGTTACATAACTCCTCTCCCCTTATCAGGAATTTAGGACACAGGCACATACTGCCCCAGATCTGCCTCAGGAAAGAGCAGCTTAATTCCCTATAGAAAATGAAAAAACCCAGTGTTATGGAAGATAAAACATGCAGATAGTTCTATTCCTCTGAGGATGCTTGACTGGCATAGTTAGGGCCCCTTTACTTCACAACATATAATTAAAATAGACTGGAGGTGAGCAGGTTTCTTTCCTACCCACTCCCTTTTACCACTTCTGCTGATTTGTAGTTAGACTGTCCTCCTGAAACTTTACTTTTGCTAAAGAACTCACACAAAACTTTGAGACAGAGCTAAGAACAGATGCTGCCACTGAAGAATCAGCCTCATACTCAAATCCCAGCAGCCTCAAAACTGAGACTACCCAGCCCTGAGTGGGGAGGCAGGTGCAACAAGCCCTGTGGAACAGGCCACAGCTCTGCCCAGCCACCACCTGGCTGAGGGCAAATACTCTCAGGCCTCCAGAAAGGTCCAGACATCAGGACAAGACTTCTCCCTGCTCTAGTGAGGAGTTCTGCCTGAGAGAGCAGGCTTAGACAGTGTGGTGACCAACAAACTGCATTGCAAAGCCTAGTGTCAGACATGAAGATTTTATGGATCACTGTAATTAAAAGAGGTTTACTGCCAGGTACCTCATTGCAATGTTCCATTAGAAAGTGATAATCCAAAGATCTCCATTTTTGGGGTTAGGTCATACCTCAAGGTCACCAACCCCTTGCCTTGGACCTCTCCTGGGAAACAAGCAGTGAGTTCCTGAAACAGCACAGAATCTTTACTTACCTAGTGGACATCCAGCTGCTGAGGGTGCAGCATGCTCAGGAAAAGCTAATTTCTGATTCAGTGGTCTCAAAATAAGGAAACTGTAATCAGGTCCAAGAGATGACTTTGATCCAGCATCTTGTTCAGTACTTTTGTTGCAGGAGACAGGTTATTTTTACAATCAGCATTTGAGTACACTGTCTTTTGGGGCATAAAACATTGTGTACAAAGGGTCCATTTAACATCAGTGCTGAGCCTGGTGCCCCTGGTCACACAAACCCTTTACATGGGACTTTACATGAAACAGAAGCATCACAACTTCTGTGCCCAAAGGCAGCACAGATCAGGTTTCTCCTTGGAGTATGATCCAATCTTTAATAAAGATGGCTCATTGAGGCTCCTATGAAGTCACTGCAATGCGGTCTTTTGCCACATTGCTTTAATAAAATGGCCTGTGAGATGTGGGAGCAAGTTCAGGGGAAGGGAAGCATCCAAGTTCTTTTTGGGCTTGTCTACAAAATGTGACACATGAAATATATTTCTTGTGATGATCTGCTTTCTGGCAGGCAAGCCAAAAGGATTCAGTCATTGTCCAGTAAAGCTTTCAAGCAGGAATAGCCAGGAAATCAGTGCAAGAAAGAACAAACAATCAAACACACACAAAAACTTCTGGGATTCTCCAACCCTAAAGCAAGGTCAAGCTTATGCTCAAAATGAACCTTTTTTTTTTTTTCCAAACAGTATCTTGGCAAGAAGAAGTGGCCATTTATAAGCACCTTCGGCTTCACTCAGATGACTTCCACTGAAGTCACCACCTTATTCCTTTGTATGTTTGGTTACTGATGATGTGTTCATATGGGACATGTCCATCTCATTTGCTTTGTGATCTGTCTCTGGAAGAAGCAGGTGCTGTGCATGCTGACCCAGCCAGGATAGCCACAGCAGCACCACAGGGCTGTGCTGGGCCCTGTCCTTAGGCACCACAGTGTGACAGCAGTGGCACCACAGGCACAATGCCCTACAAAGGTGAGGTCATGACCAGTTTCCCAAAACAAGCACTCAACAAGTCCTGCTCAGGCTGCCCCAGAGACTTGCTAATGCTCATGGTGAGCCAGGTGAGCAGGCAGCCCCTCTGGCACGAGAAAGGAGTGAAAAATTCAGTGTCTGCTTCTGACACAGATGCACAAAGACAGACTTTTATGTGCTTAGACTAGATTTCCCATTAGGACTGGGGTGTGCTGGAGCTGCTAGCCACCTGTGTCTCCTGCTGCTGCCCTGCAGCTTTTTTCAGAATACTGTGGGAGAAGAAATGCAGATGTATTTCTGGAAATTACACAGTGCTCAGGACATCTGGAACATCTTTCACCCAGCCAGCACAACCGCTGGCTTCAGCCACTTTGGTTTTATTTCAGCACCATGGTTCAGCAGTGCTGTGACATTAGAACTGTCACTCCCACCATGATGCTGCTGCTGCCACCCAGGGAACCAGACAGGCTCTGGTTGTGGCTGCTTCCATGGGAGAACAGGTCAGCCACCCAGAGGGGTCGTGCACATGTGCAGCTGCTGGGACCAGAAACACAGGGCTTGAGGCTCCAGTTCTGGGGAAAACACATCCACATCTGGCTCATCTCAAAGCTGTTATCTGTTGGATCTATTTTCTCTAGTCAGCAGGGGGAGAAAGTAGTGACTTTTTTTTTTTTTTTACTATTTCATAGTTACAATCCTGTGTCTCAGAAGTGCTGCTGGGACAGTTTGAGGCCCAAAAAAAACTCATCCATCAGCCACAGGACAAGCAGCAATCTTCAAAAGCAGTAAAGCCTGAAATCCTGAGGCAGTGACAGTTGTCAAACAGTTGAATAGCCTTGACCCACAATCCAATGTCCTGGAGAGTAACTTGATGACAGAAGTAATTTTTATATGAACTAGTGTTGTACTTTCCACATTTCAATTTGTATAGGTATCCTACAGTTAAAGCAAGAATTCTCAGCATCTCCAAGATGCTGTGGTGGCAGGACCTCAAACATACAGTACTGCCACTGCCAGGAAGAACATGCAACAGGAACAGCCCAGCCTCACTAGAAAAGTATAATTTTTAAGAAGTGGACAAGGACTAGGCACTTTTCCAAAACAAGATGAGATATCTCAAACTCAGCTTTAGACTTCAGAGGGCCAAGTCAGTGTGTTCTCTATAGGCTATGCTTCCTCTTTTGAAGGACAGAGTCAGATTTTACAAAGTTGCAGCAAAATTTTCTTAGGGTTCTAGCTGACTGGAAAATTGCTCTGCTAGTGGCTGCTCAGCAGGAAAGCAAACATCACAAGTGGGCTGTTTTCCATCCCTTCACATCTTTTAACATTTTAGTGGCAGTGTCAGTAGGGAACAGGAAATCTCAGAAGTACTGAAAATAAAAACCCTACAATTCCTTCACTGCAATACACAATTCTGAGTCATCAGCAAAGTTTGCCCTCAGCTCAGAGCTTTCCCATTCAAATAAGCCCATTGAAACCAGCTGTGATCAGAAGGTCTTTGTCCTGCATCTAATTTACCCTGTCAAAGTGTTTCTTCCATCTGAGTCTCTGCAGGGAAGACAGTCATCTCTCTGTGATTCCACCCCAGTCAAATCCCCTGTGCCCTACTGAAGGTGACAAAGAGAATATTTTCTGGAACATCCAACAATTAACTGGCACTGCACATTAGGAGTATCACTCAGTTCATAATATCCTCCTTTATTCCAATGTAGGTGGAAGCAGGACAGGTTTTGTCCTGCAGTGCTTGAGAAACTGTTCAAATACACTCCCTTTTCTGAACCTTTCAAGGTTCTCTGCTGTTCTGTTCATTTTTGCCATATAAAGACACATTTCCTGTAAATGTCTGTGAACACAGGAGGAAAATACAGACTCTTCCACATATCTGTCTGCACCTGATCAAATCTAGACTGAGTTTGGAGTGGCTGTGTTGCTATTTCTACTGCACTTCAAAAGAACAAAGCTTCTCTTCTGTCAGAAAATAATTTTGGGGAAGGGTAAGGCAAAATTATTATCTTGCATACTGCATTCCCAGCAGCCAAGCTTTTGAAAAGGAAAAAGCCTAAGTTTTCTGTATAGTTTGCTCAAATTACTTCTATTAATAATTTGTCAGAAGGATTTAGGATAAGCTTCTTGAAGGCATATTGATTATTTTGAACCCAGAACAGCATGCACAAGGCTGCCAAGTAAAAGTTATCCGTTCAGATAATCATATTCATGAGGTCAGCAGAGGACACTAACTCAGCACTTTGTTTTGTTTCCACATGATCTCTTCTCCCTGGGGTGTGAGATTAGACTGGGAGGAAAACCAGTTACCTCTCATCTCTCAGCCAGGCATTAGCTCTGAATCTCTCAGTGCTGCTATGAGTCAGCTACAGATTGCAGCAACCTGAACTCACACCAGGCCACTGAGAGAGGGAAATGAAAGGACTGACCCCGATGATGTCCCTTGCTCCTTTCTTTGCCTGTCTCCTGCACAGCCCACCCAACAGGGGTTTATGGCACTCCACTGTTCACAGACACTGGCACCCTGCTCTGGCCAGGGCACCCAAGGAGATCAGGGCCTCTGGCAGTGTGAAGGTAGAAGGTGGATTGAGGTTGTTTCCCAACTGGGACTCTGCTGCCCTTGGAGCCCCAAACACCACCTCTGAGCTGACCCTGAGACACTGGGGGCTCTCCCCATGGAAAATGGCCACTGCTTGTGTCCAGCTGCATGTGGCTGACAGTCACATGAGATTTCAAGGCACAGAGCTGGGAACAGCCAGTAGGAACTCTGGCCCCAGTCCTGCCATAGTACTACTTGGGGATTCAGCGTCCTTCACTACACTGCACCAATCAGTGCAACTTCCTGGGAGCCTGGAGTACAATCCAGTGGCTCAGGCATCCATCTGGGACAGGGGTACTCAGCTTATCATTCTCCAGGACAGCCTGCTCATGTGGCAGGCAGCAGGGCAGGCTGGCACATTTGGGATGATGCAACTGGCTCTGCCAGAGGGGCAGAAGAGAAAAGCAGACAGAGATAAGGGTGTTATCTCTATGGAAACTGCCAGGGAGCAGCACCGTGCTCACTGAGGGGGGAAGGGAAGAAAGGGAGAGGGGAGAACAAAAGACAGAAAGCACAGTCAGAAAACTGCTAACCAGGGGAAAATGGAAGTGGAAGAAGAGCAGCAAAGCCCACTATTCTGAAGGGAAAACAAAGGGCTCATGGTTTTTGTTCAAGGAGAAGACTCAAGTTCCCAGCACAGGTCGGCTCTGCCAGCCTCGCCCTCTGCATCCTGCAGGACACGGTCTGCTGCAGCCAGGCATGGCTTCGGCAGGCCAGCAAAAGTTCCCCATCCTCTAATAGGAGACACCAGAAAATGTGTGAGACTCAGGTAACTGCACAGGTCTTTGAGCCTGAGATGCCAGCAGTGCTGGCATCATACATAATGTACATGCATAATTTAAAGCGTGAAATATTCATTTTACTCAAACCGCAGATGAATATTAAGCTCAGATAAAGATGCCAGATGGGTGGTGAATAAATTATATTCCCTTAAATGCATCTGAAACAATGTAAAATAAATATTGAAAAAATTAGCAGGCTGAAGATCATGCCAGTGGTGTACAACTTGTTTCATGTCTGCATCAGAGTACAATGAAAAGGTAGGCTGGATTAAAAGAAATCACATTTGTTCAGTTTTGCCCCTTCCAGGAAAGCTTTAACTGTACAATCTGGAAGTCAAGGTGAGAAATTCACTCCTTATTTCCCACACAGTCACAGCACAAGTTACTCCCCACAGAATGGAAACATACTATGTTTGCACCAGGCCTCCTGTCCCTTCTCCTCTCCCTTCTGTTAGTCAGCAGTCATTCACACATCCTCATGATTGAGAGAGTAGAAACCAATTCCTCTGACTACTCTTGACACAGGTCACAGAAAGGGCTCATTTTACCACCTTACCTGTGTACGTGGTATGGGCTCTCCAGCTTGCCTCAATTTCAGTAGCAGTGACAGAGTGGTTTGCACCACCAAACTCTGCTTCAGAAAAAAACCACAATGCAAAAGCCTTAGCAAGCAGAGAGATGAACAGCCCCTTCAGACTGGGGAGGGCATTCAGATAGCACAGAAAATCTCTCAGCTGCTCATGCAAACAGAGGACAGGCTGCCAGCTCAGCAGTGGGTCAGGCTGAACAACGTACAAAACCCAGAAACTCCAGGCTGAAAAATGTGCTTCCCCACAAAACCAAGAGTAAGGCTTCCCAGGCTGAGGTGCATCTGTGCTATTCCCAACCTCCCTCCAAGATGAAGGCAAGGAAAGCTGTTCTCCAGAGGCCATGGGAAGCAGCCAAGTTTACCTGACAGAGGCGTAGGAGATACTGCTCTCACCTTGGTGCCAGAGGAGATGGAGGCACTCAGAAAGTCACATCCCTCCATGTGACAATGGGCTGGCTCAGGTCCCCAAGCTGTGTTCTTGCTGCTGCAGCCTCCTCAGTGGCTGCTTTTTGTGAGGGAGAGATGCTACCCTTCAATGATGGACAGGCTTGGCAGGGTGTCCTCAGCTCCTCCAGAGGTTGGGAACAGGGAGGATGGTGGGTGGTGAACTGAGAGAGCCCTCACCACCAGCCAGCACCTCTGTGCTCCTCTTTTTCCTTTTGGCAAGACTTGGGTGATGAAAGCACATCACCACACTTACTGCTGGGGACTAACTGTGCAATACCCTGCTGTGCTCACACAGCCACCCAGTCCAGCAGTGCACCAGCTGACTGTCCAGTGGAGACTGACATCATCTCTTGTTGTCATCTCGTTGCAGGGGTTCCACACTGTTGTCTCCTTATCACAAAAGTTCCATGCCTTCTTGGTGTTTTCTCATAGGCTGCTCCTCCAAGCACTGACTCTTTCTTCTTCACAAAGCAGCCAACTGACTCCAATTCCCTTCCTAACGAGCCACCCCACTCTTTTATAGCACTGTTCATCTCATTGCTTACAGCTGTGGCCTGTTGAAGTCAGGCCTGTTCCTAATCTTTGATAATTGGCCCAGCTGCAACTCCTTAGGGGTAAGATTAGCTTCTACACTATCTTTATGTTCTTATATTCTATCCCCCTACAATCTCTGCCTTGGGGATGAGCTGGGAAAGCTCTCTGCCATACAGCTCAACCAAAGCACAAGGGACTATACTGACAAAACAGAGTCTCACAGGCTGGAATTTCTTTATTTCAGTTAGCTGCCCTATTCTCTCACCTTGCTGCCAGTTTTCCATTGCTCAGCTGTAGCCATCCATTAAACCAAAGGGAACTGCCCTGAAACCATGGGCAGTTCACCAGCTCAGGACTTGTCAAACAGGAAATTTAGTCTCCATTAACTCAAATCTTGAATTTAAAAGAAATTTGCTAAACTGTATCAAATGCTGTTGGAGACACTCATATTCATAACTACTTTAACCTTAATTATGTTGATCTTAATTAACTTTCAGATCTAGGCTATTTTAGCTGTCCATGTATGTTGAAAACCATTCAACCACTGGAGAATGGAATTTAGGTTTCTTCTTGGTGTACAAACAGGGAACCAAGTTACAGCCCAGAAGGTGAGTCACAGTCACTGCTTGTGCTCACACTGTAACCCTTCACAAACATGATTTCCAACACATGAACACAAATATCTCTCCACCAGGTTTAAATGAAGGCCTTGCCTCACAGCTGCTGCAGGGTGGGAGTACCTGCAGCATTAGCTCAGCTCCTGGAAATAAACGGAATATGATCAAGCCTGTAGGATGAACAGAGAAATGACCCCAGTAAATGCCTATGGGATGAAATGACACGTATGCTCTGTGGGAAGGACACTTGTCCCAGTCAAGGAAAGTCACCTGAAGACCATCAGTTCATCTACAGTTAAGGATGCCTCTTTTCCATGAAGTGAGGGTACACAGGGCACCCGACTCTGGCTCACGTCCTCCACTGGGAAGTGGAACACAATCGTGAAGGGCATTTGCCATCCTCCCACAGGCTCACACAAGGCACTTCACACATGTGCAGCCCAGCTCTCAGCACACCCCTGCCAGCACAGATGTCCTACCCACAGTGGCAATGTGCTTCAGCTGCAGGAGACCTTTGGTCTTCTGTGCTCCCCTTCAGCACAGAACTCCCACCATCAGCATGATACATGATCAGTTCCACTGCAGCAAAGTGCAGTCCTTGGTGCACTCAGAGTTTGCTGACCTGCAGCCTGTGCTCTGGCTATGCAGACTGGGGTGTCCACATAGAAAACAATCTCAGAGATATATGATCTTGTCCCAAAGGATGAGCTCAGATACCATTGTATGAAGGGACCAGGACAATTCTGTAACTGAAGCATTTTTGGGCAACTCTCCATAGGGGCATCAGCATAGCACAGGAGGAGATGTCTCTGTGGCTTCCTCCAAGATAACAACATAGGTTCCCTTAAATGGTGGAAGCAGTTTACATGCTGGAAACAGCTATAAATCCCTTTCACATGATAAGTCAAACTCTTGAACTCTCTTGTATAACCTATATTTTTTCCTTCTTAAAAGAAGATTCATTGACCTGAAAGAAGGATTACTAAGTGAAAGACATTAGATTTAGGCTACCAGGCAGAAATCCTTACTAATCTTGGCTAATCTTATGCCTGCTTAAATTCTGCTTTCAGAAGTTTTTGTCCAATCACTCACAAAACAACCTGTATTTGAAAGACAGACTGATGTCATTAATTACCTTTATCTCTCATCATCTCTCTGTCATCTGTCTTAAAGAAAAGCTTAACCCTGCAGTTAAAGCTTTATCTTAGACAGGGCTGCATGGGAAAGGCAAAGAGCTGCACTTCATTCCTGGGGAGAAGTTTGGTTCCCTGCTCCGCCACTGACCTCAGGTCCCCATCAGCCGAACTCTGCACTATCTCCATGTACCTTGTTTGTCCAGGGAGCACAAGCTGTCCCACCTGATGGATGCAGGAAGCAGAAACATAGCAGGGTACAATACTGTTAAAATAATAAACAGTAAAATAATGACAGTCCCAGCCACAGGAGCCCAGGAGTCTCACAGCAGCTCTTCCAGGAAAAGAGGACAAAACTCTCCCTTCCTTGAATGGGCACTACAGAAGCAGTGCTTTTATGGCCTATTCCACTGCCATCTGGCACAAACCAAGCATTCAGCAGGGACCTCACAGGACTGAGGTGCCTTTTCCAAGATGAAGACATTCACTCTCCAAAGTACAGTGTGAGCTCAGAGGTTGCTCACCCCGCTCTGGCATCCCCCCTGTGCCCGTGCATTGTCCCCAGTGCTGAGCAGGGCATGTGCCAGACCCCAGTGCCCTCTCTGCCCGTGCTCCAGGGCTGACCCTGCCCTGGCAGGGCTGTGCTCCACACTGAGTCTCTCTGGCAGACATAATCACACAGGCAACCGCCCCAAATCCCTGTCTGACGTCTCAGCCCTTCTGGATGCCGTTAGAGGCAATTTTCTGTCCAGCCGCCGGTTTTAATGGGATGTGCAGTTAAACAGATTCATCCTTTCAGCTTCACTCTGCAGAGCCTTCACTCTCCAGCTGCTGCTGCTCCTGTCTCAGGGAATTAGAGTGCTCTTGGTGTTTCTCTGTTGCAGGCAGGCACATTGCTCAGAGAAGCAGCTCTTGCCAAGAAAACTGTATAATCTAGAAAGCCACCTGCTCAGCTTTTGTTCTTTGAACTCCTTACAATCAATTTCCCTTTCCCAGGAGAAGGTGCAAATGTTTTCAGTGAAGTAGGAAATAGAGGATTCATGATATGCTAGAAAAGCATTGCCAGTCCAAGGGAAAAGGTTAATTTGCCTCACTGTGGGGGCTGAAATATGTTATGTGGGAAAGCAGAGACACCACAGGATCCCCAGTGCTGACCTCCCAAATTTCAGGAAACTGTCCTTGTGCCTACTGCAGCACCTTGCAGATTATCATGTTCCCATCAGGCCAGGTTGCAATGTCAGTACCACACAAAACAAGATGTGGCACTTCAGCTTCATGACAGGTCTCTATTTCCTCCCTGTGACTTTCTCTGTGACTCCTGCTTGGGACAGGAGTATTTGGCATTTGCTACAGGGGGTTCTCTCAGCTGGTCCCCCCATGGCAGAGCACAGTCCACCTCAGGCCCCAGTGCCTGGGGCAGTGAGCACAAGGGCTGTGGGACTGAAAGCCACCCATTCTCCCTGTCCTTTGGTTTTGCAGATGTGCAAATTCATTTCATGATTCAATCATTTATTATGACAAAACTGTTCTTTGCAAACAGCAGCCACATGCAAACATCTGCCCCTATGTCTGCAGGGTAACCTAAATCCCCACCAGCTTCCCTGGATTTTCTTGTTCAAAGAACCTGACAAATGACCATAGAGATACATCATGTGACCTTGTACATGTGTAAACCTTGTGGCAAGCTGTCACAGCCAGCTCTCTTTTATGCAGAATAAAGTTTGGTTTCCCTTAAAAGGTTTCCACTATAAATACTTGTAAGACATGGCATGAAACAGGCATTATTGGGATAAAACTATTCCTTTCCTGAAGTGCACAGTTAAACCAGATGGTACAAAGGGCTGCCTAAAGTTACCTATTTCAGCAGTGACAATAGAGAGGATTCAGCTGCCCAGGAAAACCTGCCTTGCACAAGGCCAGCAGCCCCATGCCCAGAACTGCTGCTCCAGGCAGTGCTCAGGAGACCCCCCTGCTCTCCCCATGCTGCTGAGATGCTGCTGTTTGTGCAGTTTCTCTGAGCAGGAGCCCCTTGGCCCCTCTTGAGGAGCTCTCAGTGGCTGGAGGGTACCACACAGGGATGCAGCTGAGCCACTCCAGGATATGGCTCAGAGTATTGTCTGTGCTCTCTTCACCTAACAGATAAAAGGGCAGGGCTTAGAGGTATCTGCTCCTTTAGGAACTTGGGACATATGAGCTGTATTTTCCTTGCTGGACAGCTGGGATCCAGAGGCCCTATGGTGTAAAGCCACCCCATAAAAATTCCTCACCAGGCCTAAGCCTCTTTCCCATACACATAATTAATAAATACTATTCAGTCAATTTGCACATCCAAATTCACAAAAATAATGAGAGAAATCAAAACTGATATCACTCTGTCTTCATTGATGCTGTCATCTGACTCCACACTGGAGACTTTCATCTATCCTTAATTTGATGCCTGGTAGAAACATTTTTTCCTGTGGATATTTGTGTTCATTTGATGGTAATTATGACCTTTAAACATTAAAAAAAAAAATACCCAGCCAACAGTCTCCATGCACAAAGAGTGTGACTGACCACAATGTCAGTTTCCACATATCTCCTCAAGACCCGGAGGGGGCAATCCCACCTGAATCACAGCTCCTGGTTAACTGCAATCACCTTGCTAAGAGATATCAAGCTAGAATCAGTTACCAAAAAAGGTACACCTGGGTTTGCTAACTCCCCCAGCCTGCTGGATTGCAGGCAGTCACTTGCACACATTCTGCCTGTGGTCAAACACTAAATACCAAAGCAGGCTTTCCAGAAACACAGGATCATCTTCTGCTTGCCCTAGGGGCCATGTGCCTCGAAGCAACTCCAAGCCAACCTCAAGCAGTTTGCAAACCTCAGCCAGTCTCATGGGAGTCAGCATTTTTGGTTTACTCTGATGACAATTCAATTCTGCATTCTGTCGCTTCCAAAATGCTTCAGCTGATCTGACAAAGGTGCCCTGCCACATCATCAGCTGCCTGTGGGTGTTCACCTCTAGTTGGTTTTCTTGGCCAGCGCATCAAATCCCTCAGAGTAACTCTGTTTCCACACCACAGTCTAATGGCACTCCTAAAACAGTGCTGCCACCCTCTCCCTCAGGAGCTGGGACAACACACTGCTTGCCTTGGCAAGGCAGTGGGAAGCTGGGATGGGTCTCACTAGGAATCAGCAGTTTGTGTGGATAACCAGTTACTTAAAGACAACATACCAACAAAATGTAGTCACAGCATCAGCAGGTGAAATTACAGCTTGGCTTTGGTAGGAGCTGAGCCCCCTCATGCTGTGGTTGATCCGAGCCTCCTAAAAACAGCTTCACCAGGCAATCTCTGAGGAAGCAGCCCCATAGAGAGCTGCCACCTGCCCAGGGCAGCCCCACACATCCCAGAGAAGGGTCCCTGGGGCCACTGGCTGGGTGCCCACCAGCCCCGGCCCAAAAGCATTTCCTTCTTGCTGCTCAGATTCCATAAAAACTGGAGTCCATCAAGGAGCACAAAGAAAAGGAGCAAACTAGATGTCCAAGGGGGAGTTGGTGGCACAGCTCAGCTCTAGTTGTGCTGCCCTGGCTTTGGAAACACCTTGTGCAGGGAGGCTGCTGCAAACCAGCAAAGCACAGCAGAGTCAGGGCTGGTGAATCCTGAAGGCAGAGTACATCAACACCAGCAAGCAATGGACTTGCCAATACTGGTATGTTCTTCAATGCTTTGTTTTTGCCCCTCCAGCACACTCACCTTCCACCTTGGGAGGACCCAGCAATGAAGCACAGCAGCAGCCCCTCCTCTGCCCTGTTTGCCATGTGCAGGAGGCAGCAGCAGCACTTGGCTTCTCCCCCACACAGGGCACGCTCATGCTGCAACTGCAAAGCTCCCCTCTCCATCCATCAGCACCAAAAATAATCACAGCAGCTCCTGCTGTCCAAACCATAACTTCTATCTTGTTTTTGATTGCATTATGTGCAGCTGGTTCACCAGACACTATCTGAGGAAGCACACAAATAATTCATCTCTAGCCTCCATTCTCCCCATATGTGCTTCCAAACAAGCCAAATTAATCTTCTTTCTCCCACCTCAGTAAACCACAGTCAGGGATGAGACAAATTCCTATTGCACCTCCAGCCCTCACTGAGGTCTCTGCAAACTTCTGCTGGTGCAAACCAACCTCACTGGTTACCAAACTGCTCCCTGGCCAAGCAGCCCTTTTCTGCCACTGCAGGGGGCTGATGGCTCCTCCTGGGCTCTCATCCAGTGCTCCTCCATGCATAGCCCCACACCCAGCAGCCCCACACTCAACATGCCACCTCCTCTCCAAGCACACTTTTGGCCTGAAGTATCACATTTGCTTCCCAATTCTACTATATTCATGTCTTTCTACATGAATGAGTCTCTGCTGTGAAACTTAACAGGGAAAAAACTTCTAACATCATCAATAACTCAAACTTGCCTTTGGAATCATTCATTTTTCTTCCAGTTCCCAGAGGAGGGTGGTGTGGACTGTGCACAGCAAACAGCTGTCAAACACAACACTGTCTCCTGCTCAAGATTTGTCTGCTGAGAATTTGTTGTCTGCATGTTTTCTTGGAATTACTCCATGAGTATTTTCTGCAAAAGCAATTTATTCATAAAGTGTTTCAAATAATCAGGAAGAGTGTAACATCCTCATTTAAAACATGACCTGCTTGATCAGGGGCATGTTCACACAGCACTCTCTGTTGCAGAGAAACAGCTGGTGAGACAGAACTTGCACCACATTTCTGACTGGGTCAGTCACATCTTGGTGACTGAACTCACAAAGCCCTCAATATCACTTCAAAAAGGAAACATTTTTTCAGGGACTTGCTATGGAAAGCAAATGCAAGACTGCTCAGCCTGAGACTGTGCAAAGGCAACCTGCCAGGACCGTGCCAGAACAGTCTCAAAGAGCACTTGGGCTTTGGACCCGTGAAACACCTCCCAGCAGTGCTCCCCAGCTGCCCTTTGCTTGGTGTGCCAATCTGGAGACAGCTTCACTGGTACAATGTTATGGTAATGATGGATTTTCATGCCTGCCTAGGGCAGGGAGAGGGGCCAAAAAGAACCAAAACCAAATCCTGGTTTATAGAATGTGTACTTCACCTACTGCTGCTGAGATATGAGCTAGGGCCACCATGCTCAGCCCCACAGCAAATGGTGGAGACCTGAAGACACTGCTCCTGTGACCCCCTCACCTTTTTTTTGTGAAGCTCCTGAGTTAGTCCCCTGCCTGAGGCTGCTGTCTAACCCTGTAGGAGTGGGACTAATGCCAAGGAGGCTATGACCTAATGTTTTTGACTGAACAGAGAGATGGGAGAGATGGCAAATCCTACAGGAAAGCGCTCTCTCTATGCATGCAATTATCTGATAATCTATTTTGGGAGATGAATCTCAGAAAGAGGAACAAAACTTTCACCTTCTTTGCACTGGGAAGCTGCATTATCCCTTTAAAAAAAGGGAACTAAATACATGAAAAATGATACAGAAAGCAGTGGAACAGCATAGTGCTCTAAGTCACACTGAATTCAGGAAAGGGAGGGGAAAGGGGTCAAGTCCTGCTGGTCATGTCAGCACATGAAATTTGGTAAAAACTACTCCTGCTGATTTAAGACTAATCAGGCGTGTGAACAGCTGGACTAATTCAGCTTCTTCCCATGCTTCATGGCTGGATTCCTTCATGCATGTATATAAGCAGCAAAATCCAAGTGAGACCTCTGCATCCATCTTTTTCTCATGGCCCCCAGTGTCCCCCTCACATGTACAGGTCACACTGCAGCCCTGTGCCCCATGCTGGGGCCTCTCTGAGCTGCCTGCCCCATCCCTGCTTGGGAAACATGCAGGAATTTAACACCTGTGAGGTGGCTGCCCCTCTGCCACACTTGACCAAGGTGCAGTTTGGTAGGGTCAGACACACAAGCATGTGGACAAGACATCCCTGACCCCTGGAGGAACCAAGGCCCTTAGGAGTGGTGATTGTGTGGTGGCTCAGCCCTTCCCACACATGCTGCCTCACCTGTGCTCACCAGCAGTGGAAGGATTTGGCAGACACTGGTGTTACAGTGCCTGGTTGTCCTCCTGAGAGCAAGAGCAAAGTCAAAGGTTTTCCAGAAATGTGTAATTAATCTATGCCTGGGAAGGAAAACATCATCAGTCTTATCTTACAGTTGAGAGAATGATAGAGAGAAAACAAATACTGTAAAGATGGAGGACTCAGTGGCAGAGAGAACTCAGGTAGATTCACTCCTGTGCTCCCTTCTGACAGACAGCTCCCCACACCAGTCCCTGAGAGCTTCTCTGATTTCCAACTGTTCAACTACGCTGTAAGCAACTGCAAATGCCTGTAGCACTTTCGTGACTAACTCCCACAGAGGTGATACAGATAATACCCACCCATTCATGTGGGGCATCAGGCAAATCACACCAGCAGAGGGCCCAGAGAAGGCTGTTGTTCCACTGCAAGAAGCCAGGCACACCATGAAACACTTCCCAAAAAGGCCAGGCACTCAGTCCCCTGTGTGTGTTTGTTGCTGATTCTGGATATGATTTTTCCATGTGTTCGCCCTCAAGGCTGAATTTTTATAACACCAACTGGCACTTGATCATTCACTTCCATTCCCAGTGATTTCAAAGGAACTCAGAGGAAGTGAGATGAGCTTTTGCTGCCAGCCCCTCTCTTGGTGCAGGAGGAAGCTGGAGCTGCTCCAGCTGTGGGGTTCTGGGTGCCAGCACCATGAATAGTCCCAACTGCCCAGGGCAATGCAGGGTGCCCCAAATTCTCTGCTCCTGTATCTTGGTACAGAATGCATGACCGTGGCACAGGACATGACATGAATGCTAAACATGGTATGAAAGCTGTGTGTGCATGCTATGGGATTTCCATCCAGCCACTTTGGGTTCTCCAAATGATCCAGAGTGAGAGCCATGTAGTACCCCCTCTACATGTGAGCACAGAAAGAAAGCCCTTCTCTCTGTAATTTCATGTTCATTTGTTCCTGACATCAGTGAAGGTATTTTGCCAGCAGTTCCCGTACAGACATTAGGACAGCCTTTTAGATTGAGGAAATCAAGATATTTCTAGACTTAAATGAAGCACCAAGAGGTAAGCCACTCACCCTTCTTGAAGCAACCTCTCCCTTCTGAGAGGGATGCTTTGCAAAGGCTGATCCTTTGCAGCTGATGATGCTGGGGTAACTGTTTCCATCATCCCTAACTGTAAGTAGTGAAGGCCAAGTGTTGTTTTTGTTATGTACAAACATAACCCGAGAGGGCAAAGCGCAAACATGCACACTTACACCACTGATGTGGCTTTATGCCTTGCCTGAAACACAAAAGACATTTCTCCAGACCTCAGAGAAGTCTGAACACACACTCATAATCTAATGGAGAGATAAACAGAGCATTTAAGGCTGGATCTGAACAAGTATTGCAAATTTTACTGAAATGCTATTTAAGGCACCTGAGTTATAACCTTTGCAATAACACAGCTGCGGTTAGAGCAGGACCTTCTCTCAAGCAACTTACCCACTCTAATGCACCTTTATCCAGGTTCATGTAAAATCACTGCAAAATCATGGGTCAAAGTTGTTTCATAGCTTTACTCTCTCAGTAATGTGCAACATGAACATAATAGTGTTATTAAGAAGTCAAAAATAACTTAACACAATAGCTATATAAGATTTTTCCAATGATCAAACTTTCAGCAATTACTTTTTGTTAAGTTCAGAAAATTAGCGTATTTGTTAATCAAATTAATTTAAAAAGTAGCTTTTAAAAATAAAAGCAATGCTTTAAATAAATATAGTCTTTTTATAACCATAAAACACTTAGTCCTGTTAAAGATAACACAAATATTCCACTCAAGCACAGTACTTAAACAATTGAAATGAATGTTGTGAGCACACGTGGGCTGGACATCGGGAGGGACGAGGATGCTCCAGGACATTCTGTGTCTCCTTTCCACAGCAGCACAAAGAGGCAGGCAATTCTCAGAACTTCCCCAAACACATGACATGTGTTAGGATATTTGTAGCTGCTGCACAAAAATGCTGGCACCCTGTTTTTCCCCAAGCTATTTCTCTACACTACACCTGCAGCAGTTCTTCAGCCCTGCTTTTAAATCTCTAGCATAGCATGATTTTAACCACAAAAACATTTGGCCAGAGCCTGCTTGTTTCATCCAGCTGGCTCCAACATCTACTCAGAAGGTGGCAAGCAAGGCCTGACCTCTCACACATTTTGCACTAAAGCTCACATTTTGTGAAATCTGAAAAACCTTCCTTTTAATACTGGCACCACTGGCTGTTTCAGAACAGCCTGAAGGTCACCTTCAGCGTTCATGACCACCAAAGGGTATTCACAGCTCTTCCCATAATTACAGGGCTGACTAGCTATGGTCATTACTACTCAAGTTAATGCCTATCAGCAAAGACTGTAGCTCTCTTGCAGATCTACAAGGTAGCAATGTTTTTGCTGGAATAAACTAAATTAGCTAGTTCTTACGTTAGTATGTGTTGCCTGGGTGTACCCTGAAGAGCAGTTTGCTAAATTCAGCAAAAAATACACCTCAAATCTACTGCTAATCTACTTAGCAACTCTGATCATTTCATATCCTGTTTACTTGGCTGTAATTGTTCACTAAAAATCACCTTCAGGGTCTGCAGCAAACCACCAGCTTTGTCCTCACAAAAACAGCTGTCAGTGAAATTTGTTGTGGTTTGTCTGTTTAAACAGCATAACAGTAATATAACCTATAAGTAAAATGATAAAAGCTGGAGAGTAAAGTAAAGCCCAAAACTGATACAAGTGCTCTCAATTTGTTTTGATCTTCAGAATGAATAAGCCTATTCAAAGATGACAAAGGAATAAATTAGCAAATGGCTAATGTAATGCATGAAAGGGTGTCTACAGGATTTGCATGTGCGCACACACACGCGCACTTGCATACAGACAGCTTGACTTCATTAGAAATCTCACTACCAGAGTTTAACTTGGATAAATTAACTGCATTAAAATACTGACATTGTGAGGATTTTAATACTATCACACCCGTAGAGGGCACTCCTGTGTGAATTTTTAAATGCTTTAAAAAAATAGTTTAGACTTATTGAAATCTGTGACAAATGTGGCAGCTCTGCCTCTCCTCACAGCCTCCCATTCTCATCTCCAGTATCCTTCTCCTGTATTGCCTCCAGGCACCGTTTTGCCTTGGCATCTGCCTGCCCACTCCCAGTTTTGCTCAGTCCGCACGACAGGCACGCCAGCTGGATCTGCTTCATGTTCTCCAGGGCTTCGTTCTTGGCGTTCTTCAGGAGATCTCCTTGGCCCTGGGGATGCACAGACATGCAGGAGAGAGTCAGGGATTGCACACATCGCTCAGGACCAAAAGCAGCAATACTGCTCCTGTGTCCCTACAGGTCCCAGGTCCCGTCTCAAACCATCTCTGCCCCCTGGAAATGGGACTGAAGGCCCTCCTGCAGCTTGGTGCCAGCACAGTGAGGAAGGCAGCAGCCAGCACTGGACAGGGTGGGACAGGCACCAGAGTCCTCCCACTCCATGTCACCAGTCTTGGGAGGTAATTTCAGCCTGAACAGAAGGAGGCTGCAGGAGAAGGCATTTCCTCTTCCACAGTCAACAGTAAGGTCCTGGCGGGGCCAGGGCAGTGATGGTACATGGCACCCCTCTCCCCAGGGCACTGCTCCCTCCCTGCTCCCTGGCATCACATCCCCCATGGCAATGGCTGCGTGTTCCCAGCCAGGGGCCCCTTAGGAGCTGAGAGACCCTGATAACCCACCCCTCCTTCCACCTGGATTTGAGACCCAGCCTTGGGCCCTCCTTGAGCAGAGTAGGCCAAGTTGTGCCCATATGAAACACATCATCCCATAGCACTCCAGTGAACCCTTCTGAACCATTTTGTTTGGGAACTTCAAGAAGGCAAATGGGAATGAGACTTCATGAACACACTGCTTCTGTATCTTCTCAGAGCCTGTAAACGTGAGGTGACTAACAGGAGATCAATCCAATTTGTAACAGTCAGGAAAACTGTGTTACATGAAATTTGTATTAAGGAGTTGGGGTTCAGAAATGGCAAAATTAATATTTATGCAATATTGATATCTCAAGTGGCGTGAAGGGACAAGGTTCTGGAGCTACAGGATACAAATAAATAAAAGCCAGGAGATGCATCTGGTTATTAAAACCTCAGTATCAGTAAGAACTCGAGCTCCTCTTCTCCTAATGTCACCCCAAGCACAGCTTGAAGTACATCACATGCTGCAGCTGGTTACATTCATGAGGAATACCTCCACTGACTGAAATGTCACACTCAGATCCCTGCCACCCAGCCTGACCACCTGCACCATCACAGGTGGTGGGCCTCACGGGACACAAGAGACACTTCAGCAGGACCTTGGGCTCACTGGAGGGGTGACAGATCACTTGCCTCTCCTTGGGTTCTCCAAGCCAATCAGATGTGTTGGATGAGTCACAGTGTGACACCTTCCAGCAGTAGGAGCATCTCTGCTCTCCCTTTCCCCAGCGCTAAGAGGAAGGATTTATCCTACACTGATGAGCACAGCTTCCTTTTTGCCAGTGCCTGGCACTGGACTCACAGGGTCTGAACCCCTGTACACAATGTTCACAACCAAGAAACAATGGTGGCTTGCAAGGCTGCAGCACTGATAAACACCACGTGGGACACCACGTCATCCAGGGACGACAGCCTGTGCCTGAGAACACGATTGCCTCATCTCCTGGTGTCACAAATTTGTCCCTGCTGAGCGATGCAAATCACCATCCAGATGCTGGGAATACAACTCAGTGTGAGAATAACAAAAAGCACTGGGACTGTGTGAGCAGCTCTGTGCTATTTGCTGTGAAGCTCTTTTGAAGGGATTTGTGTCTCAGCAGCATGACAGTTCTGGGAATACACAGACAAAGAGCTTGGGATCCAGTCAGCAGGCACAATGTGAAAAACAAAACAAGAATAAATTATGCAGCAGATATTTTTCATAGCTCTGAATTTACTTCTATGTCAGAGGTTTTGCTTATGGTTAAAGACAGTAGGCAGGAATTCAAGAGCTCCAGGGCTGCCTGGAGCACCCAGCCCACCTTGGTGTCCCTCCCTGTCTGCAAATGGCACAGGAATAGTGGCAGTGTGTAGTGACAGAGACAACACCAGCACATAAAGTACATATCATTAACAACATGATAATGTCATCAGAAAGGGTCCTCAATGTATCTCCTCAACACATCTTCCATTTCTTCAAACTGCACAAATGCAGTTTTAAATAGTTTGGGTTTAGGATGAAATACTCCTGGCTGCTACTTTTTATGCACACAGGACCAAAGACACTAAAGACTTCACTATCAAACAGAGAAAAATCAGTGTGACCATGCTTTGCAGCCTTAACTTCTCCAAGCCAAAACCTGGCACTCTGTGTGCACATCCAAGAACAGAAAAATCCCCTCAGTGCAAGAAGCAACCCCTTTCCAGGGTGAGGTCAAAGCTTGGAAATGTTCCTCAGGGTGGCCCACCAACTGTGTGTTTGTCCAGGCACTGAGACACACCTAGACTGGTGCTATCTGGGATTAGATGCACTGCCTGGGGGACAGCAGCCCAAGTCTGCCCTGCCAAGACTCTCACCTGCAGTCTGCAGAAGCCAAGGGCCTTCACACCCCACGTGAAAGTGCCAAACCACCCACTGTCCCTTATACATATTCTGATTTCACATTTGAGTAAACAGGCAATTCAGATTACAGATTCTGTCTGAGGCAATGCACAACATGTCTTTGGGTTCCAAGAAGAAACACACGCCTCCTGAGCATACTTCCAATATTTTGAAGACATTCTTATTTTACAGTGATCTAAAAACAGAAATGGACTTATCAAAATAGTGCAATTCCATTCATGTACAGATCAATTGATTTATGTCTTAGTCTCCTTGTGATTTTTATTTTTAAACAGCTGGTTCATTTGAGCAACACGAAGAAGCAAAAATTTTGAATCATCTGTCATGAGGAAATTAACGACAAACTAGCCCTCTCTGACAGAGCTGTCATAATTCTAGAGACACCATTAAAAAAAAATCTGTGTGCAATGCTCCGTTTGAAGAGCCATCTGTTTGCTTTGAAAACTGGCTGTGAGCATAATCCACTTAAGAAGAATGTCAGCAAAATTGTGTCAACACCTTAACAAACTAAATACTGGATGGAAGCTAGAGTAAACTTTACAAGCATGATTACATTGAAATAACCTTCACAGACCAGTCATTGTGAGCATCTCTGTGCACAGAACCATCCTGCTCACTCTCACAAACAAGGATAGACCATGACAATCCACCTCAGCATCTATCCATCTATCTGCCTTCAGCTACTGGTATCATCAGCCTTTCTGAAAATAGTAACTCATGAGAAAGTTTAAATTCAGCATTTGGCAGGACAGTGAATTAAGCCAGAAGAGACTAACCAAGTGTTCTAACAAAAACTGATAAAGGGGCCATTTTCATGTAGCCTTAGGGAATGTTAAAAGTCAGGTTTCATACACCTAACTGCAGAGCCTCAGCACAAATTAACATTACATGACAAATAATGCAGCTTTTCAAGGAACTGCAAGATTCTAAGCCTTTACCTTGGCAGGTTTATATTGCTTAGAAAACCCTTAACCTGACATGGTTTTAAACATTGTTCAGTTCCTGTGACAAGCCATGAAAGGCATTAAGAAGCACAAGTAGCTCTAGGCAGATACTGGCAATGGCTACAGATGGGACAAATTCGATGTAGTTGTAGGTTCAGTTGTTTTTTTTCAAATCAAATACCAAAGTTTTTGAGTCAAGATGACAGCTCTAAATCCAACAGCAACCCACTCTGGGGCTGGGGAAATGAAAGCTGAGTTTGGTCAGTGGCACCACTTTGTGTTCAACTTCACAATATTATTTATTTTATATACTTTGCATGCATATTTCTGCAAAAATATAAATACTTGGGCATGTACACTAATAATTACTGTTTCTGTGCTTTCTAGGAAGCACCCTGCAACACAGAGGCCAGGCTGTGGGCACCCCCAGCACCAGGGCCCCATTAAGGCACTGGCAGCACCCACAGCCTCTGTGTTGGCAGCTCCCACAGCAGCACCAGGGGCTGCAGGAGGACCCTGAAGGCCAAGAGTGGGCCCATGCAGGAGTGACTGCAGTGCCAGGTGCCCCACACGAGCACCTTGCACTACTCCTGGTGAAGCAGAAAATCCCACTGAGCAATGGGAATGCCTTCCTGGCATTCCAAACTGGCTGTGTTTCCAGGGAGGCTGAAGCAGTAGCTGTGAAAGCCATTTTCTAATCTGCTGCTTGCTAAAGCAGACAGTAGCTTATCTCCTGAGCAGACACATTCTCTGACAGCACATTATGGGAGCTTTTCTCTCCAATCCTCAAGGGCTGAGTAAATACAAACAAATAACAGAGGCTTTAACACCCATCCCACATCATGCTCGTGATATTACTGTTATTTTTTAACTTATTCTCAAAGAGTCAAGCTCTTTCATTACTATTTAATCACAAAGTAAAATCTCCAGAGGATGCTAGTGTATGCCAGCGGGTGGCTGAAAAAGCCAGACACACTCAAATGAAACAGCCACTCCACATTTCAGAGGCAACAGGCACAGCAACAGCACTGACAATCTGTGCCAAGGGACTCCAAATGCTGGAGAGCTGCTCTCACATTGGGATACTCTGTGTGGAGGCAGCATTTACTGCAAGGGGTGCATTTTCAAAGTGTCATAGTAGGACTAATTGTGTTTAATATTAATAAGGAGGCACACAATTAAATGATTGCATATGGCTTTGAAAATGTAATCTTGGGTAGGAAATCATTAATGAAAAGGTCATGTTATGTTAAACTTATTACAAAAAGCAGATATTTTTCCATGTGTCCTTCAAAGCTAAATGTGGGAACAATTGATTTGAATTTGATTATGATACATTCACATTTCAGAACAGACTTCTCCAAAAACATAGTGTTGCTGAATCAATGCAGACTGTAAAAACCCACCCTTCTCATTATTACTGCAGATAGTTTGTCAACAGCTTTGCTTTATTGTCTGTGACAGAAATCATAATGCACATCCTGGCATGAAAAATTACTGTACACAAAGATTAGACACAAAGCTATAATCACTTCTCACACACTGAAAATAAAGGATTTCAAAAATGAGTTACACCACAGAAAAACCAGGGTCCAAATGTAACTTGCCAATTTATCTTTAAACCCTTGCTCAGCAGAAATTCACTTCCTAACAGGAAAATAAAAAGGCCACAAATATAAAAGATGGCACTTAAATGGCATTCCTTGTGCTATTGGTGTATCATTTAAGGTCTGGGTTTTGGACACAGCTGCTCACTTACCCATTGTAAACCAAATGCAAGAGCTTGTTTCTACCTGGCTGAAACCAGCAACAGCTTTGACACTGAGTAAATCAGGTGATCAGACCCAGTGCTCGCTGGGCCCTGAGTCATCACATTTTGCAGGATGTGCTGGTGATTTCAGACATCAAACTGAGCATCTCATTTTGGTATATCAGCATGTTACTGACAGCCAGAGATCTCCTCTCCCATTTCCCAAAGTAGGGTCAAGCAAAAATTTGCAAGAAGGAAACAATTGGGAATCAATTATATCACACAGAGAACAGATCTGAGGTGTACAGAAAAGAAAACATCCACCTAGGGAAAGGCAGTTCCCATTACATATAAAGTGCTAAACCTCTGTAAGCAAGAGCAGCAAAGCGTAACTGCTGTGGAATAGATTATTGTGTGCAGTTTTGACACAAGGTTACATGATGAAAACCAAATGAAATTATCTAAGGTTGTGCCAAGCACCAAGGTCAGAGCTCTAGGGCTGATCTCCTCAATGCACTGTAGCCAGCAGCTGAGACACCTAGGAGAACAAGGCTGAGGATGATGACAAAGAGGAGGAGATGGATCATTTACAGGAACAATCGCCTACTAATTCTGCATCTAACCCAAATTATTCCTCATATTATCTTTTCTCCATTTACTTCATGAATCAGCCATATGGATGCTGGCTCCAGGCTTTCCTGCCTCTCTATTGCACAGGGAGCTGAGTGGGTAGAAACCCAAGCTCCTTTTCCCAGGAAAAGCATTGGGAAGCACAAACCAGCCCTGACTGCTCTGTATATCTCAACTGTTTTACTCCTTACTCAGGGAAAAACATCCCATTTGGACCTGATATTTGCACGAGTCTGGAAGACAAAACCACACCTGCAAGAAGCACTCAAGGCCTTGAGGGCACTCACTGCCTCACCAAGACACTCAGCCCCAAGGTGACACATCCCAGCAGCCTCCTGCCAGCAAGCACCTAACTTAAGGACAACTGCAGGGACAAGAGCTAAGGAGCAACCATCTCTGCCAGCACCATTTACAAGGCACAGTCTCTTTTTCAGTGCAGCCAGTTGTAAGGGAGAGAGGACACCACCAGCATTACTCCAGGTGGCTGGGAAAATTCACAAGTCAACTCCAAAACAATCTGGTTCCATATAAAAGCAGAAAGGTCTTTTAGTAGTTCTAGGGAAAGAGGGCAGGAATCTTGGATTATGGCACCATTCAGCCATGGCTTGCCCTAAGACCCAGCAGGATCCAGGGGATCAGCCTGGTCTTCTTTGAGACACAGATCTCTCTAGGTGTTCAGATACCACAGCAAAGGGACACAGAGGAAGTTAATAAAAATTAATAAATACATGACAATAAATAGAATGAATAAATAAATAAATAACGAGCAAAGGAAACAGAAATTACAACAGCCCTAGCTTGTAACACAAACGAAATGTTCACCTCACGTGTGGCTCGGATGCCATTACACACCATGGGCTGCACACACCCAGTGGATATGTGACTGCACGTGGGTAGTCTGACCCAGGGACGGGGCCTGATGCTAACCATGTAAATGTGGTGTGTTCAAAACAATATTCATGTTACCTGAAAACCAGCTCCATCTGATTTTAATTTTATTTAAACTCCCGAACTAGACCAATCTGACAGTTGCTCAGTATTAGGCCATCCCACGCAAAACCCAAAACTTTTACGCTAATTCAATTCTCCATTCACATCTCACCCCAAAGGTCTGCACTGGGGAGGATGACCTAAAGGGATTTCCAGAGCTGTTCTGCATGACCCTGGTTAGTTTTCTAGGAGGCTGGCGACAGTTCATTGCACAGCCAAGCAGTAAACCCAAAGCACGTGGCATGACATAAATGGTTGGGAAGAGGGAACACCATCTGTCTCTGCTGGGATGGCACTCCCTTAAAAAACACCCAAACCATTTTTTGCCTTCTTTTCCAGCTGTTGGAAAGGTGCAATTAAAATCTAAATGGTTGTGCTGGATACCAAGAGACAGCCCCCACTCTACCACACTGGGCAAGGCTCCCCAGTTATTACAGAAGTGCCAGTCCACCACTTTTATGTTCCCAAATTATGTGACACAGCCAAATACAGCCTCAGGAGCAGCCTGGGAGATGGAACTGAACAAACAAGGAGAACCTCAATGGGAACAGTCAGGCAACTCCCAAAGAAGCAAATACTTAGAAAACCTTCTGATTCTGGCTGCTGGCCTTGCCAGCAGGAGGATATCACTGCTTTGTGCAGCCATGGCAACTTAGGAAAGAGGGTCTATATTTGTAATTCTCTTACAGGATTTGCCTAACAAGACAAAGGCGAAGGACATACGTGGCCAGCTTGCTCTCAAACTCAGTTGAGTGCCCCCCCCAACCCTTGATCAAAGCCTGACAAGGAATTAACACCAAGCATTTGTTTGAACACCTAAGTGGCGAAAGCACTCATGCTACAGTCTTCCCTACTGATCTTTAAAAAGAGCTCTTCACTGAAATCCAGGGGCTCTTGCAAATCAATTGCACTGTATGGCTGCTAATTTATTCCTTTGAGCAGACATTTTATGTATATAAAAAAGTGGGCTTTTATTTTTGTTTTTTAAATAAATGCCTATGCTTCTGTCTCACATGGGCATTTAAATTAAATTATGTTATATCAGGCTGTCAAAAGCAATGAATGCGAACATTGACTGTAACTGTGCTGCAGCAGGAATTTGCTTTCAGAAATAATGCCATTAATTTGATGTTAGCCATGTGCTGAGCAGTTCAGCTGCCTGTGTCTCTCAGGCACTATGTCAGGCAGACAGTTTGCAAGCACAGCCACAAATGTACAGACTCTTGCTGTCAACCCCTCCATGCTAGGAACCTGCCTTTTTTCTGGCGATAAGTTTAAAATCATAGGCTTGGCTGGAAGCCCAGGAGTGCACAACTAATACTAAGAAGAAATTTGGGCACTGTTTATTTTTGAGACAAAGCCATGACATGAAAATTGAAGCTGTATGTCCAGGCACTTATTTTTTAGTCCCCCTTTCATCACAAAACCCAATTGCTCACAGGTACCAGTACCAGCACTAACTGGTAACTCCTGTAAGGTCCAGAGAGTCCCAGAAAAACAAAACAAGGGGAATAAAGATGAGGCAGAAAGTGCACAATTTGTTTTTTGCATTTGATTTTTCTGAGTAAATAGACCAGCTGCAAAAAAGAGATGTTTTACAGCTAATGAAAGACCTGTGGAAGGCAAAAAGGCAATCCCCAAGCAAAACATTTGGCTGGCACCCCTTGCTCCCTGGTGCCCTCTCTGCTCACTCTCAGATGCACAGCACACAATTAACACCAAAATTGCAACTCTCAGGCTGCAAGCACACGATTAACACCAAAATCATGTCCTTCATCACAGGGTAGCCAGCAAAGTGTCCCTAAAGTTCATCAGAGCCTGGAAAGGATTTAGTGGCCAACTCTGAGCTGATTCTGTTTTCACTGAAGACAACATGCACCTGTGCTGGTTTGGGTTTTTGTGGAGGGAGGGAGTGTTGCAGCAATGTCACACAGTCTCTGCTCTCCTTTGAATTGCTGGAGATACCAGCTTTAAAAATACCTACAGCTGTGCTTAATGCTAACTGAAATAATCTAATCAAGACGAAATCAAATTGTGCCAGAGCAGATTGTTTGTAGACAGAGCACCTTCAGCACTGCTCCCACATGCAGCTCCTAAGGCTCTGCTCCTTTCTGCCTGCCACAAGCACCAGTGCCTTAGCAACCATGTGGTTTGCAAATGCTGCTGGTGCAGTGGCTGCTGGCCAACACCACCAGCTGACTGGGCCATGGGAATCTGCAGAAGCCGTCCAAGCTCCCTATTCCTACTCGCCCAGATGGGACAAGGCACCCCTCTCCTCCCTTCATGCTAGGAGCTGTAGGCAGCCAGTTTCTAATCAGTTCACAAGCAGTACAGGCCACAAACAACTTTATGCTGATGCAGAAAGCTTGAAGCTGAGACCAAAGCCTCCAAATCACATGAAGGTTTAAGTGCAAAAAGAAAAAAGTAGCACAAACTGCTGTCTAAGTACTAGGAGAAAACAGGTTTTTATAGGATCCCTGAGCAAATGCTCTAACTTGCTTCACCCCTGTCCAGGGATCAGTCCTGTCATTCTGGGGCCCTGCAGTCAAAGGCAGGTTTGCTGGTGAGACTGGACACTGAGCTCAGTAAAAACAGAGCTGAGCCATCCTCTCTGCTCATGTTGTGCCAGCCAGTGGTTAAAGAGGCTCCTGTGGGCTTAACAGGGCTTGTTTCCCCTGGGAGAATCCCAGCCCTGCCTTCCCAGTGCAGATGTGAAATCAAGTACAAACAGGAGCAGATAGGGTTATTTTTGTAAGCAGAACACTGACTGACCCAGCAGGCAGAGAGCTACTGAAAGGAAGCAACTGAGAGGGGAGGAGAAAATCAGCAGGGGTCAGAAACAGGCCTGGGTGGAAGTGAGAAATCTGTTCCTGTTTTTTACAAGGATGGGAATTGGAACACAGCAAACTCAGTGAGCCAAGCACAAAAGTTAGTCGTGCAGGATAGGGATCGTATATTTACAAATTGCCCCAATATGTCAATGAGGGAAACTGAACAAGCATAATTTACAATCCATTACAATACCATGCCACGAGAAAATACGAGGCTTTTCAACCAAACTGAACTCAATTTTTAAGCCATTACTACAGATGGCTGTTATAATAGCTCCACAGTTACTGGGGAGGGTTGGAGAATCTGAGTTTAGACTATCCAGCATCCTTTCCTTCCAAAGGAAACTGTCCTGCTGCTGCTGGCAGCCTCCAGTCCCAGCCCATTTATACCAGACTGCTAAATTAGTCTCCTCAGGCTGTTCAACTACCACCACTACCAATGTCTGAAAAGGTAAAAAGAAGCACTTTTTTGCTTATCTGTGCCTTCCCCCTTCTCGTGGCTCAGCTCCTCCCCACTGCTACATACACCACCATCCCTAGGTCACCACCCAATGGAGTGGGAAGCCAGAGAACAGAGTGAGAACTTAGCTGCAATTATCACCTCTATTATTACTATTCAGAGCAATCACAGCCTATCAGTCAGGCTCTTCCTGCCAATACCAGACCTATGTCTTACTGTAGCACAGAGGGTACTGGAGAAAAGAGCTACTAAATATGCATTTTTAACTTACTCCTCTGACTGCTCTCATATAATCGCCTTTCTGACATCAGAAATGCCATATTTTTCTTTTTGTGATCTAAAAATAAATAGCAGCTGCCTCAGCACATGAATCACTGGTTTTGTCTCTGCTTTTCTCCTCAAATGGATCCCACCTGTACCTGGGGAAATGACCCATAAGAAAGTGTCCTTTATCTCCCGCGGGTTTCACCACCTGACACTTGAATTCATCTGACCCAGGTAAAAGAAGACTGCAGCTGTCAAAAATACAAGATTGCAGTTCCCCAACCATTGTTCCTACAGCAAAAACTCACTTCCACCCACAAGTACTTGGGCCTCCCATTTCCCTAGCTCCTATGCAAGGTTTTTGAAATGCCTGCCGCATTTAGGGCTTATGGGGTCTACCATGATCTAGGGGAGAATAACTGCAGAGCAAATGCCTGGTCTCACTGAACACCCACAACTTTCACTTAATGCAGTTTGTGGCTTTTCACTGTTCCAGCTATCCCTGCAGACCCATATTTCCAATAATCACACATGTAAACACACAAGTCTTTACTCCACAGCTCTCTACTGCTAGTGGCTCCAGACAACAAAAATGAATCAATACCACCATTGAGTTAAAGAGTATTTTACTTTAACCACAACCCTCAGAATATGTAGTGGTGTGGATGAACACTTTTCAATGTCAGGAGGCAGTAATGGAATCTAGACTGGCACAATGAAACGGGGAAGGTCATGCCAGCAAATCACTCCCTGCTGCATTCAGAGTTTGGCTCCCCTGACTCGTGTCACACTCATGCAAGTACAGAAGAAGTCAGAGGTCCTGCCTAACAATTGCACTATGAACATTCTGACATATGGAGAGAGGATTTCTATCAATGCTCGGGAGGGAGAAGGTGAGGACATGGCTTTCACACAGAGACATGCCAGCCCCCAGCTTCAACCAACACAAGGGCCAGGTACTGCTCCATTACAAAGTACATACCTGGATTTCACTGAGGCCACTGACTGTGCCAGGGAAAACCCAAACACCATCTTAGGAACTGCAGAGGAGGAAGTTCCAATGGAGCAACCAGCAGCTTTCATCACCTCCTGAGCTCCCCTGAGGAACTAGCTTAAATGAGATACCCATTCCACCCCAGGGAGCAGGTTTTGTAGATGCTGGCACCTTGTTGTGTAATTCACACAACAAAAGGGGCGGTCAGCTTGTCATAATTTCTAAACTCTGGGAAACTGTATGTTATCTGCTAACAGGAGCTGTAAGGAGCTCTAAATATACCATGAGAGTAATTTTTAGAAGATGTTGAACCTCTTATCACACACCATTCAAACACAACCATTTTAGGTGAGTACCAGTTACAGCTCCCAGGGAATGGCACAGCACAGATTTAACAATAAGCAAATGCTGGGAAAAAGCAATGTACAAGCAATTCTCTCTTACAATTAGTAAAAATCAGTGCCCTGGTCTCTCCCTGATACTCAACAAATTCAGAAAGTAGTTGTGGATGGAGACTCCCTCATGACGACCCACCATGGATGTCTTAGAAGCAGAGACCCCACTCCCTGAGGCTTTCAGTGGCATGAATAAACATGCAGGCAAGGTAGTGTGGGCTGCTGCCAGCCCAGGAAGGAAAAGGTCTCTGCAAGCCCCTCGGTGAGTGCCAGGCACCGGGGCAGTGGTCCTGCCTTGGGCACTCACCTAGTGCCACCCAAGGGCCCAGAGCAAAGGCTCCCAGCCCTGCAGCACTGCCTGAGCTGTGTGAGCAGGGCTGGCAGCTTTGCTTGGGTTACACTGCAATCCACAACACCTGACAGAGGCAGTGGGTCCTTTTCTCTTGTTCTTTGTTAGTACAGCCATTGACAGATAGAAGCAAGAAATGTGTGAATTTCTGCAGAAACTCGTGCTTTCATTACAGCCTTTTTAATTCCTCTGAACAAGGTCACATTGTCAGATTGGCACAAACTAGATTCCCAATTTCCATGTCTTCCAGGTTGTGTTAATTAACTCCAGTGCAAGTACAGCAGTGTTTGATATCCATACCTCAGATAAAAACATCCCTGTTACAGGGGAGGGAGGAGGTGGTGGCAGAAGCTGCCTAAGTTCCTGTGCCACCTGCAGTTTCTGCCTGCACTGTCTCTTCCTGAGAGTGGTCAGTAAAAACTGACCCAGTTTTTATACCCAAGCAATCCTCCTTTGGTGAGGAATCACCTACATTCATCCATCTTTCCTTCATGCCACCCCTCCTCTTCCCACTGCCTCCCCTCAATAGCACCAACTTTCCAGCACAGTTCTGCAGTTCTGCCCAAGCACATACATGCAGGAGTAGCTACTTCTCCTCAAAAGATGACAAGCTTCAAGAAACTTGTGACCCTACCTGCTGATTTTTCAAATAACCTCTTCATAGGTGATAATCTTGTTGCTGCCCAAAACAGCTTCCAGAGAACAAACTCTCTTTGTATTCCACCTGAACATTATTAATTACTTTTCAAGTTGCAGAGGCTCTGGACCCAATGAACACCCCTGCAGGAGAAGCTGGCCTTCACACCCAGGTGACAAAATCCCTGCCAGGCTGGTAGAGAACAGTGACGTGAGCAGCACAGATGGGACTCAGGCTGTGATGGGTCTGCCCCAAAGACACAAACACAGAAGTGCAAGGTCCCACACAGCCACCCCAGGGCAAAGGTGGCACAAAACACAGAGGAGTTACTCACAGGAACTGCATCTTAGTGAGGGACAGCGTTAAAGCTGTGCAAAAATTAATCTAAATCAAGGGTGGGGGTCCATGTGGTTCTCCCCCTACACTGGTATGATTTAGATTATCATCTAAACTGGGGCAATGCAGAGGGAATGGGATTTGAGGCTGAGGAGAAGAAACAGTAAAGACTGAGATGACAGTGAGGCCAAGAGAGGTAATGGAGTTAGGACAGACAACCAAGGAGAGGGCTTCGCTGAGCTGCCAGCCACACAAGAGAGCGAGCTGGGCATCTATTTTGCCTTTCAAACATCTTGACAAGCCTCCATTTGTCAAGTGACACTAAAAGTGGTTTTCTATGCACAGCACCTCAGTGTGCCAGCCCTTGGCTGGGCTCAAAGCCCATGCTGCTGAGGTGGCCCTGGCACAAGGGGTACCAGGCACAGTGACCCCACATGCTCCTGGCTCTGTCTCCCACCACAACAAAACCCATCTCACCCTGCAAGCACAGCCAGCAGCTTGGCATCAGATCCATGGCTTTTGGCAATTTGTCACATCACTCAAAATAAAAGGTATCACAAGATTGCTTGAGATCCATCTCTGGCGTATTTTAGTCAAATTCAAGAACTCAGAAAGGTATCACTCAGGGATTTTCATACCACCTTTCATTTTTTCTACTCTCTTCCTTTTGTGTCAAAGTTACTGATGTTTTGTACATATATTCAATGGCCTGTCTCACCTCCTGTATACATACATGCATGTGTGTTCGCACACATACAAACCCACCCCAATGCAACTGAAGGACTAATATTTAGACCTGAGTTTCAGAACTCTGTATTACAGTAAAAAAAAAAAAAAAAAAAGTTTATATCAAAGGAAGGCATGTCACAGTACTTGTTTTCTGGATGAACTTCAGTGACCCTCCATTTTTGGTCTGTCATACACTTGGGTCCACACTGACTGCAGGAAGGTCTTGTCCCTAAACCCACCATTGTGAAACACCTGGAGGAACAGAGCCCTGGTGCTGAAGGAAGAAGAGCAAAGTGGGAAAATTGGCAGAAACACACATTTCTGCTCAGATGACTCTGGCCATCAGCTCTTTCCCCAACAGCCAGATGGCTCCCTGGGTCTGCCAGGTATTGGGTATCACCGTGGAAAACAGTACAACCTCATACATCCATCAGCAGGAGGAACTACACAGCTTCTCATAGGCCCTTCCAGTCCTATTTTTTTACCCAAATAGGTGATAAAGGCTGGGGAAAAGAGAGAAAACTGTGTGTGCTCCCTGGAAGAGCAGAAACTAATAATTGGCTTTGGTTCTGTGTGTTGCTGGGGAGCAAGTGCTGCTCCTCACAAGCCCAGCACTGCAGGCAGTTGAGTGCAGGCCTATGTGGGTTCCTGAGCCTGGACAGATAAACACAGACTCTGCCTGATCTGAATGTCTGGACAATCATTCCTTGCCAGCCAGTGAAACACTCCTGCTGTGACATTTTTCAACAAAACCCCAGCAATAACTGAATAACTGGGGACAAAGTCTCTTCTTTTTGTCAGGCTATGCTGGGACTTCATGCCCTACAGAAACTCACAGGACCATGAAGGAGATCATCAACAGCTGTGAACCCTGGTAATCTTTGCTTTCTGCTTAGTCCCTGCTATTGCCAGCTGTTGGCACTTGAAGATTTAAGATTGTCTGGGTGGCCTTCAAGTGTATTTTAAACGCACACAAATATTAACTTGTTCTAAATCCAATTCATGTCTCAGAATTTTCCTTGGCCAAGAAAACAGAGACCTTGTCAGAAACATCATTAGGGCTTCAAAAACTCCCAGGGAACAGCCAAGTACCTGGAGAGGTCATGCTGTACTTGTTGAGACCTCTCACTCCATCCTCCCCAGAGCAATGCTCTGGCAGCATGGCTGAGGGCCAAGAATAACAGGATATTCCAGCTGATTAACTAGTACTCCTGATGGACTGGTATTACTCTCCTTTTACCCTAATACACAGTGTTGAAGCAACTTGAGAAGTTTCCATCACCAGATACAACTGACAAAATCCTCAGAGACTGGCTGTTGAAGAGTTCTGGTTCCTGCCTTTGGGCTTGGGCAAAACAAACAACAAACAGTGCATTCACCACTTATGGAGGAGGTCTTTTATCAACCAAATCAGTAGAGAACAGCACTCTGCTGTTCTCAGGTGTGTAGAAAGATCTGCCTATCCTACCTAATAATTGCATGGTTTGGTTGCCTTGGTTTACAAAATACACTGATCAAAACAGCTTGGCATGTGAAGCACAACACTTACCTCCTTATCTCATAAGTCAAGATCATTCAAAGGACTCTAAATCGCCTATCCAAGAAAAATCTTGCAACACCTCCACATACAGAAGAGCCCTGGAGCCTGTCCTGAGAGCCAGGAGCACAGGCTTTGCCCTGGAACCACCCCTGAAGCTGGGAGCCTCCACTGCATTCACCTCTGCATTCAGAAAACACAAAGGTCTGGGAATGAGTTGTGCTCCATGTGGCTCCTCCAGACTCTTTCTCAGATTCAATAAAGAAAAACCTAACTACCTCTTCCCTCATCTTTCCGTCTTCTTTTAAATTAACTGCTTCCAAGTAAGCAGGTTGGTATTTACAGGACTAAATGGATGTTGACCTCAATGCCCTCTTCACCTTGTCTCTAGCACTCTCAGAAAGCCAGCTGGTTTTTATCAATTTTCTCCTTTTTGTCCTTCAGTTCATGTGTAAGAGACCAAGCTGATCTAGTCACTATGTGAATCATTAGAGCAGCTCTGTATTTCCTCATTTTTGTAAAATCTGCCACTCAATCACAAACTGACTGGCTCAGATAATCTCTGCTCTAGCTGAGCATGTCTTGGCATAAGGCAGCAGATCCTTCAAAAGTAGCCAGGGCACACAGTCTGGAGAGGTTTAAAACTTTGATACACTGCTCTTAGTTCAAAAGTTTGAACTGCATCAACAAAACAAATGCAAACAATGTGGGGACTAGAAAGCAGGAAAGATATTTAGTCTCTCTGGAAAAAGGGCCTTTGGGGTAACCACATTCAAAACGCATTTATCTGGGTATGAGTAGACATGAGGTGAGTTGATATGGAAAAACACAGCTCCAAGCCACACAAACCACTCCTGCCTACTGCTCCTGCTGGACTATCACCGTCAGAAGATGACAGCAAATAACAAGAATTTGTTGCTAAGACACTATGGCTTATATTTAATCTATTTTTGACATTTCACAAATTGAGCACCAATGTACTTATGTCCACAGAGATATGGCAGGAAAAAGAGGGAGATACAGTATCAGGAGTTTTTGGGGGTGAGAGGAAAGCCTAACTGACATTTAGAGTGAATAAAATGTATGTACATAGAATACAGCAGCTTTGGGGGGACTCATGAATCCATCATGCTCTCACTTGAGATCTAGATAGCATAAATTGTCATGCAAATCCTTTAGCAACAATAAATAATATGTGGCAGAAGAGATTGCTACCACTGTGCTTAACTACATATAAGGCTCCTACAATTCTGCTGTGCTGCTCTGTTGTCCACCCTGCAGCCTGCCAAGGAAAAAAGCCATGGTTCATGGCTAACTGCAGGAAAAAGGACTGATATGAAAAGACCCATATAAATGTCTCAAGATTTTATAATACTATAGAGTATCCATTCAAAAACACTTCCATAGTGCATGATAATAATCCTTAAATTAAGGCTGGGAATGGACCTAGTTCTTCCAAAGATCATCAGAAACTCTGTGTTTAAGGTGCTTTAGAATATCAATATCACTATCTGATGAGTAGTTTTTCTTCAAAAAGAAAACAGATACCTTATAGTGATGATAAATTCGCATCAGTTTAGGTGAGGGCAGGCAGCCTGTACGTACATCTGTCAGAAATCTCCTTTTTATCTCTGCAAGTAGCCTTAAAGTTGTTCACTTTGGGGCTCTGCCACCCAAGTGAGGGGTCTGGGATGCTGCAGGTCTCCCAGGCAACTAAAGGGCATCATCCTGCAAAAGTGCCATTTCTGCACAGTTCTGCTGCATATAATCACATACACTAGAGCTAACATTGATCACAGCCACATCATAAAATTGTGGAGGCCTCCCCTAAAGAGAGAACTGCATTAGCAATTTAATAATTGTATGCCTTCTGCATTTGACAGACTTCTCTTGATATAGCTAATCAGCAGCAGGATAATTAACAGATACCCTCATGGATGAGAGCTGAAACAAGCCCTGAAAATGTAACCACTTGATGTCTTGTGTCATGCACTAATAGTTGGAGTCCTAGTCAGACAGAACAGACTTAAGACAGCAGGAACGAAATCTTATCATGGGGAGAAAAAAGATTTAAAAACACATGCGCATTTCAGAGCAGACTAGAATCAAACATTTGAGTCTTTTGCCCTTCAGCAGAAGACCAAAACAGTAAACACCACTTTTATCTTCTTTTCCCCATGTTTTGTCTTTAAATAAGCAGGCATGTTGGCATATTAACTATCTGGATATTTACCATCAACATACAAGTACCTCTTGGTATTGTTTCTAGACTTTGTATGTGCTGACCCACCAAAGCACAAAGAGCCCAGAAAAATCTGTCTGCAGGCTGTCAAAGCACGTCTACATGAGAGCAGTTAATCTGAATCACAGTCAACATACTCAAACTTTGTTTGACTTACTTGCCAGGCTCTTGGGACTCAGGCAGATCCCAACTTCTTTGCCTGAGTGAACACCTCCTGGCAGTCTGTGACAGTTTTTCCTCAGCAAGGAGAGTAGCTTTGCAGGCTACAACTTTTTTCCCTCAAACATTCTCAAAACCTCATATAGCAGTCACTGAGCCAGTGGTTTGCTCATGTGACAGATGCTAAGAGTGCCTCAGTTACTGCAAAATGCTTGGTACAATATCCCATGTGAGAGGCAGACCAAGTGGGCTGAAGAGCCCCAGGAGAGGTGGCAGCTGGCTCTGTCCTGTGCTGAGAAGGACAGAAGCAGACCCAACCTGGCTCTGCAGGACATGACCCACATGTACCTGACCTGAAAAGCACCCAGCACTCCACAGCGGCACTGAGGGCAGGGGTTATATCCCTGCTCTCAGGACTCATCAGAACTGCCCCAAGGAGGCTTCTCAGCTTCTGCCTTCCAGGCTCTGGTGCTCCCCTCTCTCCCAGCACAGGCAGGAGGAGCTCACTGCAGAAGCAGCCCCAGGAACCAGAGCAGAGGTGGCCCTGCCAGGCAGGCAGGAGAAGCACCAGCATATGGGGAGAAACAAACACGAGCCCATGCAACCACATAAAAGCCTCTGCTCTGGGAAAGGGGGAGCCACCTGCTTTAAAAACATGAAATACCTTATGAAAATTGATAATGACCTTCTGTGACAAGGGAGGGTCACACCAGAACAATTGCCTCAGCTGAACTGAGTAGCTTTGTGTGCCTCATAGGGTGAAATTAAGGGTTCCTAACACCATGGTCTCTGTCAGGGGGTTAACACAAGTTCACTACCTTTGTATTCTACTGGCAGTCAAATACAGAGAGGAAAACAAAGAGACAGAGCTGGTGCTGCATGGAAATAAAAGTGAAACTAAATTTAAACTATTCCTGTAATATTGCTGTAAGAGCATGATTCTTCTGTCTAGTGTACTTGAGTTATGCCTCTCAGCATTACTGACCGTGAACCTGACAGTGTTCTACACAGCATGGAACCAAAAGAGGAAGATGTGACATTTTATAAATAATAATGTCAAAGCTGACTGGTTAGACTGTCACCAAGTTATAACATCCATTCTTTTAGTAACAATTTCACCTTCTGGCAAACAGTTTGTCCTTATAGTGGGTATTACTAATATGTAATTAAGTTTATATAAACTAAGGAAGAAAGTGACATACTATTTTGATTCACCTCTAAAAAGTACCCCAGGGCATTTTTAAACATGACAAATGACCACAGTTGGGATTTTTATAAAATACACTTTAATCTTGCAGTCTGTAGCTATTTAATGATTTTGCCAGTAGCAATTTCTTATTGCATCTCCTCTTTTATTCAAAGCTTACCTACTGCAATGAGTCTTTATAAAGAAACACATTAATTAAATATGCCTTGGCTTCACTAGCCTAGGAAAAGACTATTAATCATTTCACAGCAGAAGAACAACATAATACCTGCTATTGCTCCCAGGCACCTCACACAAACTGACTCCTGCCACGTGATGCAACTGCCTCCAACAACCCTGAGCACACAGAGAGGCTTTCTCTCACCAGCCATTCACTCTCCTCACCTAAAGCAGCTGATGCATTTGTGAGATGTTATGGAGTATTTTTTTCCTTGCCTTACAACCCTATAACAACATCTAGTGAAATGTATTTGTGACGTCCACCCTGCCACTGGACACAGGGAGGACACCTATGGCTTGGATGGGGCAGGGCTGTTGGTCCCTTCCCACCAAATCCTCCTGAGTGGCTCTCACCAGCACTGAGAGGACTCAGTGCTAAAGAGGAGATGCAGGTTTGTTATGGGCAGGGTCACACTGTTTTTAAGGGAAAAAAGAAAAAAATATGAAACAACAATTACTGATGGTTTCATATCACACACCCAAGCCCCAACTTCATTCCCAGTTTTCTAATGTCATCCCTGAATTGGATTCAGTCAGAATGAAAAGATGTGTCATGTGCATTTCATGGATGGTTGTCACAAACTCTGTTAATATTTTATTGTGTGAGAAAGGAACAAAAAAAAAAGTTGTGGCTTACAAATGAAACAAGTAAATTATTCCTTGACCTTAACTAGATCTTTTTAAAAGCTCTTTTAAGTAAGTTGACAATATGTGCTAGGCAGCAATTATTTTCCATGGAAACTGTTTCTTTGATACCCTACTTGTACATTCATTAATCATAGGTCACCCTCAGAGGTGCAAACTTCATATTTGACAAACATTTAAAAAAATCAAAACATTTAGAGCGACTCTGACCATTAGACATTTATTTTACCTAACACAGCAAAAGGTATTCAGATTAATGTTCAGAACCGCCTAGTTTGCTTTGGGGTTTGCTTTGGGGGCAGGAGCAGGTGACACTCTAGCTACCAACCTCAATTGCTCTGTGTGGAATAGGTTATCCATTTAAGTCTGTAACTTTGAACTGGTTGACTTTTCTCTTCATGAGAGATCCCATTAACTGAGCTGACACTGACTCCATTCCTCACTTTTCTACTCTCTCATGGTGAATCAAGGTATGCAGGAAACCCCAGGTCCTCCAGGTCTTCTCTAACCCTTCTTTACCACTAATGGCCTCTCCCACATACTTCTGCCCTTTAGCCTCTCTCTCCCCAATTCCTTTTTTCTTCTCCTGCTCAAGGCATGTTAAGGGCTCTTCCCAGTACACAGTGGTGATGCATACCTGTCCTACTGCTGTTGCATGCTACATTTAGGGGTATATTTGATGAGGAACTTAGTGAAAATTCCCTTTCATGAACTGGTTTGCTCTGGGACTTCAGCAAAGGGAAAGGCACTGGGAGGTCACAGGAAAAAGCTGCCAGACAGGGCAGCCTGGGAGCTGGAGGAAGGGAGCAGCTGGGACAAAGTGAAGGGAAGTGTGATCTATCAGAGCAAGGTGGGAAATGAGGCTGTGAAAGGTGTGAGTTGAATGCTAACAACCTGAATACTTGGCTCAGGCCCTCTCCTTGTGCTGCAGGTCCACCAAATCCTCTCCTCTTTCCATCCCTAGCTGTTTTCACCCTGGCTCAGTCACACAGCTACCATGACAATTTGTGGCTGGTTGGTGCTAAGCCAGTGGCTAAAGCCCAGTGAGTAACAACTTCACCCTGTGGAATGTCCCTGCACAGCCACCATGAAGGGGTGAAAATCCCCTTTTGGCTATTTGGACAGCACTCCACTTTGGAAACATAATCCTGCAGGATCTACAATATTCCTCATGTTTTTTCTTGACAGCCTCTCCGCCTCATGTCCCTTCCAAAGAGATGCTCCAGGTCTCATTTTACAAAAGAAGTATTTGACACACAGTGACCTCAAACAGGTCACTTTCAGGGTGCATGGGGCAGAACAGACAACCAAACCCATGTCCCTGATCATACAAACCATAAGCAATCTTTCCTCTTCTGTTCAAGGCTTAGATAAATTCCCTTCACAGCTTCCAAATCAGAGGTGTAATTGATATATTTGATAAATATCAGTAAGTGGGGGTAATTGATACTTGCCATTAAAAAAAGGACAATGTGTCTTCAGAATTAGTAAGATGTACAAACGGAGGAGCTAAAAGAGCAAAGGTTTACTTATAAAGCTAATATGAGACAGGAGGTGGTACTTTCTGTGCTTACCTTCAGCACTGTGATATTCCATGCAAAACTCTCAATGGCTTTGCTTAATTTTCTTCCTTTCAAACCTTCTTTTGTCCCAAGGTTATGAAGCTCTTCATGGAATTCCATTCCTAAAAACACAGATTGCCACATCACTCAATGCACAATTGATTTTCCCATAAAAATGTTGAGTGAGTATTTTCAGTCTTGCTGCTGGGACATCCTACAACCTCCTTCTGTGCTTTCCCCCCTTCCTTTTCTTTTTATTACTCCATCCTGGGAGAACATTTTCAAGAATAAAGGTGCCATGTACAGTTTTGGGGCTGCGCTTCCACTTGGTTTGTGGCTCTCCTTGCCAGTGCCGGGGTTCCACACAGGCACTGGTCCCTGCACAGACACTCCTCCAGCACTTCTGCCTGCAGCCTGCACTGCTGCCAATACTGTGACAAAAGGCTTGTCACTCTCCCTGAGTTGATGACTTTGCACCTTGGAAGGCTGTCTGACATATGTGGAAGATACCTGTTCAGCACAGCAAATGCAGGCTCCAATGCACACCTCCTCATTAATCTTAATCAGTGATACAGAAAAGCCCTTGCACTCCACAATGATAAATTACATCAGAAGCACCTAACTCTAATCACAGGACTGTGACTCCTGCAGCATGGAGAACTGAGACTTCAACCACAGCCCTCTTGCATTTCATTGCTAGTTTCTGTGGAAAATATCTGCAGGTCTGTTGCTGGATACAAAAATTTGGGAAATCTGGGAGTAAGTTAAAAATCTTAATGTATCCAATTAGCCCACCAATTTCACAAGATCTGCATAGTGTATGCAACCACTTCTCTGAGTCTGGTATGGATTGAGAGACAAAATGGAAAAGAGCTGCTTGTGTTCCCTTAATCTGTACCTTACAAAGGCCAAACTGGCACTAAATAACTCCAAAGTATCTGAAGCCTATCCTGGCTGAACAACCAAGCTCCACCTCCAGTTGTTTCATAGCTCTCCCTCCCTTAACACTTTAGGATAAATGTCACTGGCGAGTTTGAGCTTCATTGAAATGACATCAAAGAAATGCCAATGGAGAGAACATCTCTACAGTGCAGATGCAGAGGCAGCTTGGCAGGTGGCTGAAGGAGAGTCCAAGGCAGGCTTACACTCAGCACAGCTTGCCCAAAGCACTCCTGGAAGACCAAAATTGGTTTTCCTTCCTATGCACCAACTCCAGGAGCTCAATAACCCTGAGGCTGTTCACCCTTACACAATGCAAGATTTCTCTATTGTTTATATTCCAAACCTTCACCAACTCACAGGCTTTGCATGTCAAGGCTAACAGAGTTCCTGCAGTACATCCTTTGGAAAACTGTCTAAATAACTGGACCCCGAGCAAGATTTCCTTGCAGGTTTGCTTCATGCCAACTGACTTATAAATCATTCAATTAGTAAAAGAAAATCTTCAAATTACTTGCTTTGTCCTGGGGAAACATAAGGTGGCTAATGGATCTTAGCTCTACGTGGACAGCCCTGCCTTCATGCAGCATCCTTTTAGTTATTCTTCCCTCTGGACCTCACTTCTCCACCTGTAACATGGACACAGCACCGCTCCAGAAAGAAGGAGCCACAAACATTTGTTAGGCTGCAGGCAGCAACATCAGCTAAAGCTTTTGCAGAGCCAGTCCTCCAGGCTGGTGCTGACCCCTGTGCATTGGCTGAGCCTGCACATTTGAAAAAAAAAAAAAAGAACAATAAAAAACCAGTCACACAAGAACCAGTCTGGGAGAGCCAGCAGGACCCTGAGGCACACGGAACCCAGACCAAAACAGGCTATAAAGCAGAGGTCTGGTGGAACACATGTTCAAAGGAAGCAGCACTGGGGTGAGGTAAAGGACAATGTCACAGGCAATTATACCTCTGACACCTCTTAATTTTGAGTGCTTCATCTCACCACATTTAAAGTGTTAGATAAAAATTTGCCTAGGTAACATTTGCAACAAACTAACTGGCAAATGAGCACGGGGAGAGATATCTCTCTCTTAGTGCTTTCCTCTCTAAATCCCATGGCTTCAGAGAAGCACTTCTTATCTCTCCAGTTGCCTTCTCAATCAAAAATTTTAAGGCTAATAGAGCAAACAGAAATGAAAATACAAGAAGATGGAGCAGCAAACCAAACACACTTGATTTTTTTTTCCCAGGGGAAACAGAGGAGAGGGGAACTGCATGGAACTCTGGAAATCAGTGTGGTGGCATGCTACTGCATAGTATTTTCTATAGACATCTCCTGCTCACAAATACTCCAGTGCCCAGGCAAATGTCATAGGTTCATCTCTCTGCGCAGATCAAGCTCAGCAGAAAAATATTGCTGAGAGCCTACATAGCTCAGTGCTAAGTATTGCTCTTAAATTTTACCTTCTAGAGGTGCTCCTGGTGCTGCATTTCCTTGTTAAGGTCCCTCTCCTTAACCCTCTGCACACAATGAAGGCTTGGGCAGAGGAATTTTATGCTGCTTATGCAGATCCACAGAACCCAAGGCATGTCACAATGATGAGGCCCATGACCTCCAGCCAGACATGGCCACTTGCCTCTTGTCCCTTCGCTACCACAATGCCATGGCTAAAGAGCAGAGACTGGGTTCCATCCTGCTCTTGCACCACATAAAATCAGTTAAATGCTACTGCTTCCAGTTTCTCCTAATCAAAAAAAATGAATTAAAGTATTAACTACAAGACAGCAGTTTCATTCATTATTTACATTTCATAGAAGGAAATGGCGGTAGCCTGCATCACTTGCCAAATTCAAAAATGCCTATCAGAAACAACAGTATTTATAATTGTTATGGTCCTGTGGGTATAAAAACCTCTTGCCTGCTCTGTGTTCAAAGGGAAAACTGAGCTTGAGAATGCACTCAGTAAAGGCACCATGCCTTCTCACCCCTCTCTTTTTAGTGCCTTTTTGGTTCATTTGACTAATTTAAATGCTGTCAGACAGTTCAGAGCTGTAGAGCAGATGGAGAAATAACTTCTAAGGTGAAAGCTGAGTATTTTTGTCTGATCCAACTCCTGCATTGCTATTGGAAGATGAGCCTTCAGGAGGGTAGAGCATGCCAGAGAAAGATCAAAATGCTCACTTACATCCAGGTGAAAAATGCTATATTAGTCTCAAACTGTAAGTAAATTATGGCACATTATTTCCCATCTTCCACCCAGAACTGCTCACTATAAATGGATTACCTGCTTTCTGGCACTGAACAATCTTGTCATGAGTGGTGTCTGCCGTCTCAATAAGAACCCTGCTCTCTTGAATCATCTGTCAAAAAAAAAAAAAAAGAAAAAAATCAGCATTACCAGTGTTTCCTGCAACATCTAACATACAGAAAGTACAAAGGTTGAAACTGGAGAGGAGGTTTGCTCTGAGAGCAATATAAATATTGGATCCTTCCTTCCTATGGGGGGCTCTCTGTATCTGTATCAAGCTAAGTATCAGTTGCTCTGAAAATGTTTTGCTCCAAAAGTTAATGGACAGTTGTTTTACATCCGTGAGACACCGCTGCAAACAGTATGAAGGAAACACAAGTGATTCCAGAAGAAAACAGATTTAGTTGAACACAGAATGAAGTTTGTCTGCTAAGCCCTTTATAACTGGTGTTTTCTTAAAAGGGGAAGTAAGCATAATCCTCAACATAGGTGGTTTTTAAAAATGTTACCAAGTGTTGAATAGAGCTGATTTCCAGAGGTATTTAAGCCTGTGCTGGATTTTATTCTATGCAACAGTTCAGACACCTATAGCAGTTGTTGAGTTTCTCCTCTGAGAAACTGAGATCCAAATCCTATCCTATCCTCAATATTTCTGTTGAAGTTTAACAGAAAAGACAAAACAAAAAATCAAAACAAAACAAAAAAATCCACCTAAAACCAAACAAACCAAAAGCAGCAGTTTCAACAAGCTTACTCACAAGTTTCATGACACCTCCCTACTTAGAAATCTTCCTAAAATAGCCCATTAACAGCAAAATGAAGAGTCCATTACCTGACAAGTTTCCTGAGCCTCCCTACATGCAAATACTATTCTCCTTTGATGGTTACAAGCCTCCAAAACTTCTCAGAAGCCCAGGCAGACAAGAATATTGTTCCATTGTTCTGTTTTGTGAAATTGCAAAAGGTGGTACATACATCTGTTACGGAAGGCAAGAACATGCTGTTTAACAAACTGTGCCTGAGAATAACCTCACTGTCCTGGGATATCCACAAACCTCAATCAAACCCAAACAGCACGACAGCAGTGCCAATTAGAAAGGAAGCAAACTCAAGAGTGACTGCCTAAAGTTACACCCTGAAATTAGACAAATCACCACCTGAAAGCTTTGCCAAAATGCAGCAACTGCTAAAAGCCTCCCTGCTTTCAAATACGCTAAATATGAAAACCCAAGTAGTAGGTTTTGATGGTTTTAGTGGAAGACAGCATAACAGTAATAAATTAACACTTGCAAATTAGCACATCTTACTGTTTTAATTAGACACAAGGAATGAGAGACACTTCCACTTGTCACACTCAAAGTTCCAGATTCTGAAGGAATTTAGATCCAAATTTTGCTTCTCATCTCATCTTCATTTCTAATTAAATGCACTAAGGCTGCATTTACCAAAAATACCGATGCCTTTCCTTTGATATAAAAAACAACACATGGAAAACAAAATCCATTATCAGCTTCACAGGCAGAGTGAAAAAAGCCTGATATACCTAGAGAGTGCAAAATTGTTTTTTAACAGAACATGCCCAGTGGATATGCCTGAGATTTAAATTAGTTTCAATAGTGTCCTTTGCCTTTCATTCTTATTACTTACTTGTTCATGCATCACATTGATTCTTTTGCTCTTTGATATTTTCCCTTGTCATCTAGAAAGAAATGACAATTTCTACCCACTCTCTGGCTTTTTTGTACCACAGCACACTATCCTTTTGTGCTGAAGGAGCCATTCAGCTGACAGCTACAAATCCCAAAGGTTGAGCAGTGAATGCAGTACAAATCCCAAAAATCCTGCAAGTCACTGGAGAGGCAGCCAGAGGCCAAATGTGCACCACTTACACATGCAGAGCTGAGGCCTGTGAGGCAGTGCCTGCACTGCCCAGTTCAGCCAGGAGATCCCAGTATCTCCATGTAGACATCACCTTGGGTTTGGGTCCCTACTGGGTCTGTGCCTGCACTTCCTACCCAGCAGCAAGGTTTGCCCTGTGAGGTCAGCTGCAGCCAAGCTGTTACAGGACATCCCATGTGTCAGACTCTCCTGTGCTCAGATCCCACAAGCAGAATGTGACTTGTGAGGTTCTTACATACACACATGCATACATACACACATACTTATATATATACAGAGCCACAGGAAATTATCCCACCACGCACAAAAGAAGCAGGCTCGAGAATCATGCAACTACTGGGCCTACTCCCAGGAGTTTCTGGTTTACCTGTTTAAGCATTCTCAGACATGAAGGTATTATATGCATTTTTTAAGAGCAAAGTAGCACTAGGATGTCAATTTTCCTTTACTGCAGAGTAGGTAGAGCAATCCTCTACTCCTTTGATGCTAACATCAAAGTCTCACTACTTTCAGTTCAGCAAGAACAAACAATTAGTAACAGATCATGCAGCAGAACTTAACCTGTTCCCATCTTCTTATCTGCAGTAATCTTGACAAAAATAAGCAGCTTTTGTCCCATGAAAAATCCTGAAAATGGTTTCAGAGTTCCTCAGCTCAGTAATTAAGGTTAAAGGGCAGCCTCAGTTCATCACCTGGCATCCTCCCTCACACATTCTTTAGGATATAATGCACTAGGTAGAAATAATAGGACCCAAAAGCCAGTTACAAGGTAAGATTTTGGCTGGCCTATGGCACCTTTACCAGCTCTGATAACACAGTGTGCAGGACCCTATATGTCTCCATGACAGACCAGACTCTGCCCCCAGCAAGAGCTGCATGTGCAGTTTCAGGGGGCACAAGATCCTGCTTCCTAATGCTGCTGTAAAAGATGGCAACAACAGGACAGGGCAAGGACACAGCCTGGGTGTTCACTTGTTAGAACAGACTGATTCAGTCAAGAGTGTAACAGGCAAGTAACTGCTATCCAAGAATAAATTTATAGCATAGGGTCATGGCATCTAGATACACTGTTCCTTTTTTGTCACTAGTTTTGAAATTAGTCCATAATTTCCCAGTTGGAATCATTCCCTGCTTTTTCAGCTGCCATCACATCTGAAACCCTGCTCAAGGATGTCACCTACTTCTTCTAGAAGGGACAAGAACCAGAAGCCTTAAAAACACAACAAGAAAGGCTGTGAGATTTTCTGCTGGGAAGGTAACCTGATACAGGACAGCCTGAGATTTTCAAGCCCACTTTTACCAGTAATATATTGAAATCCACCAACCTATCTCAAAAGTGAAGAGTGACTTTCTGATGTTTGCAGCATGAATTTCCACGCATCTTTGCTCTGCTCAGATATGCACTGAGCAGCCCTCCAGGCAGCTGTGCAGTCCCAGCCATCTGGCTGGAGCCCATCAGGATGCTGTTTAATGTCAGCTCCCAAATGGCAGCTCGCTTCCATGAGTGACTCTCACAGAGCAAGAGATGTCCCACTCTCTCGGGACTCCTGTGTTCCACCAGAGTGTGTTAACTCCTGGATGCTGAGCTTCAAGGGATTACCATCCAAGTGACATTGACGGAAAAGCAACCTTTAGAGCATGGATGTTGGTATCTGGGCCCACTCGGAGGGAGGAAATTTTTACCAGCTGCTGAAGCTGGCAGGATTTCTTGGGATAACCTGCATTTTCCATGGCAGAAAGGTAGTGATAAACTTTACTGATTGATGTGTTTAACATAACTGGAGGGCTGAGGAGGAAATTGGACAAAAACAAGAATGAAAGCACACAAAACCTGATTCTGGTATAGAGAAGAAGTATAAACTTGATTCATCTCAATCCACCTGCAGCTCTCTGTAACAATCATGGTGGATTCTCAAAAAAAGCATGGGAAGCAGGAGCTGGCACAAACCCAGGAGTTCTCTCCTTATCCCATATATGAGACCCAGGAATTGAAACAGACCAAGGGTTGAAAACGTAACTGACCTGTCTCACTTTACCGTCTAAGAATAGCATGGAATATCAAATTTTAAATCCCAGTGCTTCACACAAAGAACAATGCTTTACTTTGTCACTTCTGTTAAACTAAATAAAATTTAAGTGATATTTAAAATATCTTAATACTGAGGGCATCATATTACTCATGAAATGAACAGGGTTATTTATTGCCTGTACTAAGGGCAGTTTAATCACAGGATCAGTACAAACTGAACAAAAGAATGTTCTTTTTACTTTAATGAACTCCTGTGCTAAAGACCAATTTCTTCTTTTCATTGTGAATTATTCTATAAATTGAAAAGAAGAGAGGAAATTAACACAGCAGTCTCACCAAAAGAAGAAAAAAAAAAGAGAGGAAAAGCTCCTGGTGGCAAATTAAAGTACTGCTCCTGCTGGAAAGATAAATGAGAAAAAATGAACAGTTCAAGGAAACCTCTCATAAATATTCCAACATTTAAAACTGAAATTGACTGAACATCAGACTAAAAGGAAGCTTTCTCTTAGGTGTCTCCTCATAGCCATTGTCCCAGTTTTCTATGCCTTTCAATGACAATGAAGAGTTTTGCAAAAAAAAACTAAAAAACTCCAACCAACCAACCAAACAAAAAAAAAAAAAAAAACAAAAAACCCTCAAAAACAAACTAAACCCACCATCAATCAAAAATAAAAGAGGTTACAAAAACACAATCAATTCAAAAAACAGCTGAAGAGAAAACTGAGCTCATGAAAATTTGAAGAGAATTCCCTTTAGCATTGAGTATTTCTTGTACACATCTGGGACAAGAAACAACCAGGTCATCAACTGTGTGTCAGCAAGTTTTGCAAGAAAAGAAAGATGGACATGCAGTGCCAGGACATGGGAAAGAAAGCTGCTGGCCACCATTCTGTCCCTCACCTTGTCTCTGTCCCAGTATAGTTCAAGACAGATTTCAGTATCTGAGTCTTTTCCTGCAGCAGCCCAGCATGAGGAAGAGCTATCAAGGATGTTTACATAAACTGGAAACATCTGAAATACCTTATTGACTCAAAGTAGAGAAGAAACTGCATAAAATTCACCTTAAATTCCAACTTCATGTTTTCAGTTAGAAGTATTTCTGGGAAAATATGGAATCATTGTTGCAGGATGTGATCTGTGCACAAAGACCAGTCCTCTACAGAACAGCAGGAGCAGTGGAGGAAAAGAGAGAGGTCAGTTTTCAATATGCTTATGCTAAAACAGTGTAACTGAAGTAGCCAACTGGAACTTCCCTTCTCAGGGAAGTTCTGATTTGATTCTTTTCTGGTTCTGTTTTAGAAGTGACTAATGGACACAGGCAATCAGAGCAAGAAACTTTGAGAGCAGTGGGTGAGAGAATTGTAAGAAGCACAGAAAGAAACAGGACTTTCCTTAATAAGAAGTGGAAAAGAAACTAACTTTCCCAGTTTATGTCCAATTTTGGATGGAAAATTCTTTAAAACAAATACAAATCCAAGACAATGTCCATGTGCTGGGCTGTGTGTGACATCAGTGAATTATGACACTTTGGCAGTGGATGCTCTGCTCTGCAATATCCCTTGTCTTCAACTGCTTAGAGAATTGTGAAAATGCTCCTCTGGGGATGACTATATCCCAGCTGAGGTATGAATTTCAGTGAAAAAACTCACAAAAATCTACTTAGTCATTTTGCATTTACATAATAATTGGGAAAAAGGATTTTCTTCTTGGGAATGTAGTTGTACCTGCACCAAGACAAACCCAAAAAGACTGACTATGAAAGAACAGCAGACAAAGAGCAGTTCACCTCACACACACTTCAGCAGACCTCTGCTAGCATGCATGGACCTATAACCATGTCAACAAAACCACTGCCATTAAAATACCTCTTCTTATTTCCCAGCAACCTCATAGATGCTTCTTGTCCTCTCAAAAATCCCAAATCCATCTCCATGTTTGCCAAGATGTTCTTAACTACCCTGCATCTCTTAGCAGTACCTGCAGCCACCCTGTCCTTCCATAACTGTCTGCTTCAACACAGCAAGATAAGGCTTGAATACAGAGAAAAACATGAATGTCAATGTGAGTTTATATAACAAATAGCTTCATTATTCAATCTTTTTTACACTTCTTGTTATTTACGATTTGAAAACACATAAAGATAACTTGGATGTCTCATTTTTCTTGGAAAAATTTCTATATGCATATGACCCAGGAGATTGGGTAAAACCAAGAACATTTATTATCACTAGTTTATTGCTTTTGATTTTCAAATTATTCAATAATTTGATCTTGGAGGAAAATAACGCTTAGCCAATAACTGAAATGCAAAGTGCACAAGTGTCCCTGACTTCATGCATGCTTGCATCAGCACATGAATATATAGTGCAGACACAGTAACCACAATCTGTTTCCAAACAATTCTCAACCAAAAAAAATCCTAACTTCACAGGATAACTGTTTGCAATGAATAATTCAACCATCTGTCAGGTCCAGCTGGGCCCCATCCCTTCTCTTCACATGGAGTAACTCCTTTTTAGGTGTGATCAAAGAGCACCAGCATTAATTTGACAGGTTGTGAGGCACACTGCACATGCTGCCCACCTGAGCAACCACCAAGGGGGAGGACACAGGAAGAGAGGCAGAGTGAGAGCCCTTCCTCATGGGAAAGGAAAGCTCTGAAGAACAACTCTAAAAGTGGCAGAGTACACTATCCTAGGATGTGCGTGTGGGAAGCAATGACAGCATGACCAGAATCCATTCAGCACGCTCTATGTACGGAATCAACTAAAGCTGTAAACTGAAATTACCCATTCTACACTGTATTTCTGATCATTGACACACTTTTCAAAATGGCTGTGTATTGTCAACAGTCCACCTTATTTTCTTAATTTTGGCAAATCCTATTCCCTCCTCTCCTCTGCAGAAATTCCTATACAACCCATTATTATCAGTTATCAACCCAGCCTCTTCGTGTATGAGACATGGCCAACAGTACAGCTCCACTAAACCACTGCAATGCCTCCATAAAATGAGGGAAACACAGTCCTGAAAAACTGTTCCAGTTCCTTAAACAAAGCACATTAAATTTTATTCTAATAAAGTCTCTCTCAAAAGGAAATATTTAATGCAGAGCACAATGGTAAAAATTGCCCAGGAAAAAAAAAACAAAACAGCACAAATGGGTCTTTGTCTATCTCACAGCTGACAAAGGCTGAGCAGGAGGGAACAGACAGTTAATTGTTTTCCAGATCATTGTGGCAGGTTTCTGAGCACTTGCACCTCCATTTCCTTGGATCCTCAGCCCTGTTTATGCCCCATTAAGCACACAGGCAGAGTCTATACTTTCTGTGGTAAAATAAAAAGGTATATTCAGTTGGCAATTTTCTGTAAGGGGGAAAAATTCTAACACATTAGGGCTGTTTTTATCAAAAATTATTTTCAAAGCAAGCTTTTCAAAGAATGTGGCACATGTAGTGTTTTCAGAGCAGCAGCACTCAAGCTGCTGCTTGCCCAGCACTCAAACTCCCTGTGCTGTGGGGCCCAGTGAGTGGGGCAGACCTGCAGTCACACTATGAGATTTAGGGTCAAACTTTTTTCCATTTGACTGTAAAAGGAATTAAGAAGTATAGCCTGTTCATACAAGAGACAAGCCAATATAAACAGATTTTATTTTATGCATTTCAAAATGCTCTTAGGCCTTTTCATTCGAAAAGCGCTTTGAAGTGAAGAGACATGCAGCAAGCACTTGTGGATCCAGTTCCTTGAAGTCATATTTATCAACAATATAAAAGGCTGAACTGTAGCATATCTTGAATTAAAATCAATAAATAAGCTAAAATATTTTTTATTACTTTCCACCAACATCTCCTTGTGTTCTCATTTGCACAAAAAATAATAAAAAATACACACCGGATTATATGAAGTCATTATACAGCAAGGAGAAGCCCCTTGTCAACATTGAAAATGCAAACCCCTTCCCAGACTGTGATTTCAAATATCAAGATTGATAGAGACAGTTCATTTATTCAAACACAGAAAAGGCTAAATAGATTTCAATATTCTGCTGCTGGCATTGTCTCAAAAGGCAAAGACCCAAAATGTAATAAAACCACTTATTAAATCCCCCACGGGCAAAACCACTTGGGCACCCCCATGGCCCAAGAGCCACTTTCTTTTTCAGAAGTGAATAGTTTTTAAAAAGAGGCAGTCACAGCCAAAAAAGGTAAAAAAAAAAAGTATCATGTTCTCCTTAAAAGAATTATATCTCAAATCAATCCTTGCATAGGCAAGGCATAACTCCCTTCCTCTCTCTCTGATTTTGAACTGTTTGCACGCTCTCTTGACATTCAAGTTACATTCTCCCCCATTGGAGACAAATGTGAGAACAACCATTATTTAAAACAGTTATACAAGTGTTTCTGTCTACATCCAAAAGAGGCCTTTCACCTATTTAAATTGAAAAACTGTTTCCAAAGTACAAGGAGGCCTTGAAAAGTCCCATGTGTACTCTTCACTATATAATTACAAAGATAAGAGATGACACGTTCATTTTGGTAAAACTCCATTAAGCAGGCCTCCAAAGACAGAAAAATCTCTTATTAATGTGGTATTTGCTCTGTCACAAAGACATGAGACCATGTAGCAAATCTACCCCAGAAAGATTCCATCTAAAATAAGGCAATCAACTGGATTTGCAAATCCTTGTTCTGGTATTGTTACAGCTGGCATTTTATTACCATAACTTAATCACTTCCAAGTACTAGAAACTATTCTGGAAGGAACCCAGGGGTTATTTAAGAGTACTTTTAGTATTTCTGTTTTAATCAATATCAGTGTCTTCTCCCACCCCACAAGTGGATTTTCCGTTGAAAAGTGTTTTATAAAGGCAAAAAAAGAGATGGGAAGGAGGTGGGCATTTGGCACGTTGAATAGTTGGTCAAAGCTGTGACTACTCTTTGCAACCCATCAGGGTCTCTGGAAACAATTCGATACTCTCAGCATTATTCACCATTTTATTTCTTATGAGCACAAACTGCAGAAAAAACTGCTGTCCTCTGACCATGAGTGGTGATTCAGCCTGGCTGCCACAGTGCACTATTTCAGTCAGGCCTGGCAGAACTGTGCCTCTTGCTATCAGTAGCTGCACACTGCCAAAAAGGTTGGGAAGCAGCGGGGCACCCCCACGGCCCAAGAGGCACAGTGTGACAGCAACTTCTGCTGCTGGAAGTCACGCACAGCTGTTGCTCAGTCACCCACAGCAGTGACATATGTCATACAACGAGCAGCAGCACTCATCTGGAATGATTCCAGCTCGTGTTTCTACATTTGTGCAAGCATTCCTGTACCATACTGACCTCTCCTTCCCTGTGCAAGAAAATGGGCATTTTAACCTTCCCTTTCCAACACTGCCATGCCCTCCCCAAGAGCAACACTGACTGCATCTGACAGGGACAGGGGCAGCACTTAACAGTGCTGCTGCAAAGCATAGGGAAAGGGAGGGCTCAGCTTTGCCTGGGAACTGCCATGCTGCAGCTCCCTATCTACTGGCCTTGTGCTCTGCTGCAGGGAGGCCAGCGAAGGCCGGCACACAAATCCTGCTGCTTCCCAAGGACAAGGACTACCAGTGCCAGCACAGGCTGAATTGTCACTAGTTTTGTAAACAAAATCCTCTTCAAACACCAACCTGTGCTAGCCACAACCGTGTTTAAAATAGGAAACAATAACAAAAAGCCCAGTGTGGCATTGTGGTGACTGAAGGCCAACTCGCCGAGCCCGAGTCATTTGAAGAGCCTTATTTGTTTAACTGGAACATTTGGGTGTGAGAAAGCCAGCGGGCACAGCCTCATTCGAGCAGTGGGGAAAGGCAGAGGGAGCAGTGCTGAAGTGCTTACCAGGTCATATGCTGCCAGGACCTTTTTCTGCACGTCGGGCACGGTGCCCAGAGGCTCCAGGTAAGGAAAGGTGTCCTTCATGCAGAGGGCCACCGAGGGCGCGTTGTCGCTGGTGACGAGGCGCGAGGACAGGGTCAGGATGCACTGCTTGAGGCTGGCGATGGGCGGCAGCCCACACAGCTCCTTCACCGACACCATGGCGTTCTGGGCAAGGACACAAACACTTTAGCACGTGTGGCCGCTCACCACTCAGTCCCCCCTGCCTGCCATCACCTTGACAGCCCTTTCCTCTTTTCCCCTCTGATGGGAGGCAGTGCTATCCCGCTGTTCACCATCCTCAGGTCCTCCATGGACCACGGGATTCCAGCTGACACAGGAATTCCCTGCCAGCCCCATTCTCTTTCCTGAAGCCTACTGCCAGCTCCAGCTTTCTCCCAGGCTCAGGCATCCCAACTGCCAGCTCTTCAGCTGCTTTGCATTGCAAACCAGCCCTAACAGGGACAAGTTCTGGTCCCCAGCATATTAAGACATCAGCCTAAAATGCTATTTCTTTTCCCAACTGCTTAGACTCCAATCGCTTTTGATGCTGTAATCACTTTGTTCTCCCATCATTATCATCCTCCAGCAAGAACAAGTTTGACAGACCTTGTATTTCCCATGGGAAAGGCAAGCAGGAAAAACTCACTTTGTTTTCAGCCTTACATTATCACATCATAAAGAAACACACACACTCTTTCTCCTCCATAGGTCACATGTAAGAAAATCAATACTGGATATACAGGTCAAACGAAACTGACACACCAGGATTTATTTATTTACCAGGTCAGAGGATATACAGCTGACATGCACCCATCACTTAGCTTCTTGAGTTGTACAAGAAGTGACCAAGATGCACAAAAACCAAGTAAGATATTATAACAACCCATACCTTGCAAATGTTGCTCCCACAACTTGGTGAAAAAAACCCCAATAATCAGACAATGCCTGGCTATGTTTTTCTCGTTAATTAAATATGACAGCATGCAGTTAAATCCAAAAACGTGTCTTTACACAGCATTCCCCATAATATGATCTTTTACTGAACTTTTGCTTGGAAGGCACAGTAATACTGTTTCTGAATCAAATTCAGAGAATTTTCATTTATATAGTTCATATATAGTGCCTGACCTAGACAGAAGGTGGAGTCAACAGTGCAAACTAGTTACTTTCAAGGCCTGAGGAAAGGAAAGGCTGGGAAGAGTTTCCCATTCTTAAAAATATGCTGAGACAATTCCTTTGAGAGTGATTTAAAACTTATGTCATTTTGTAAACTTTTCCAGCTGTCAACATTTCATTTGCTTTAGACTCCATCCAGAAGAGTGGGGTCAATGAAGTGCTACATGTTTTTCTCCTGTTTTTGAGAGAAACAAATGAACTGTTTCTTTTTCTTTACCAAGGAGATAGCTACAGCTGATTCCAGCTATTTATTATGGAAAACCCATTGTTTAATGCAACTCAGTTTTGTTTCTAGGCAGTGCCTGAAGCTCAGAATTGAGCTGTCCTTTAATCAACCCCCAGTCGCTCCCACCACAGAAGAGAGCACTGGGGATGCTGTTGTTTGGCTTTGCTGCCACTTCACATCCTGCCAAGCACCCCGGTCCAACCCAAGCCCTTGTGACAGTGCTGTGCACCTGGGCCCTGATGCTGCTGGCCACAGCAGGCTCTGCTGCACGCAGCAGCACGGGTGCAGGGACAGAGTGCCAGGGGGCCTTCTGAGCCAAGACACGGCACTGGTGTCTGTGCCAGCCCTCAACCAGCCCAGACAAAACAGCTATTCAGCAGGGAGGAAACTGCAATCCAAGTGGCATTCACTGCCTATGTTGAACATCTGCAGCCCTGGGGCAAACAGCGGCAACACACACTCAGGAAAACATGCTGCTCTTTGCACAGTGGGTTTCTTTGGTGTACACAAGATCTTAATGACACATTCACTGACTGCTCCTTGTATTTCACCAAAGAAAATTAAGAGCATAACTCTCACTCAATTAGCAAAACAAAAGCTTGTTCATGTTTTTTAGAGCCAACAAGGAAATACAGTATTTGGGACCAGAGGCAGGGGACACTATAATGTACCCTCAATTCTGCTTCCTCAGGGGAAAAAAATCAACCAGTAAAACATGTTTGGAGAGGGCATACTGACTTTTAAAACATTTCTGCCTAATCCTACATTTGCTTGTTAGCTAGCACCTGTAACTATCAGCCTGCCAATGTCCATTTATGGGTTGACAAGAGCTGTGGGTCTGAAATTTCACCAGCTTCCACTAGTTTCAGCGAGCCTGCCCTAGCAGCAGCTTACACTGGGACTTTCACTTCCACACTCAGGCCACACCAACACATACAATGGAAGTCTCATACCTGCATATTTTCTCTCATGTCAGTGGCCTCTCGCAACGGGTGCACTGCCAGTTTAAAGATGTCATCAATAATCTTGAGACCGGTGTTCCTCAGCATGGTGTACTCCCTTGCCTTCTTCCCTATCCTCACTGAGAGGCTACGCTTCTGTGCCTTCCCGCCTCCACTTCGGTTGGTTATTGCAATGTGAACAAAGAGGGTAACGTGCTCCATGATATCGCCAACAAAAGAGCGCAGTGGGATGTGCCTGTATCCGGGTTGTAAGCACTCCAGTGGGATGGTGTACTGTCCTATGAACTCATCCCCAATGTAGTCATCGTCCAAAACAACAAAGCGGATCATGGCCAGCTCCGGTAGATTGATCTGGAACTCAAAGCTTTCATCAAAAATAGGGTTATCACTGTTCTGCTGCACAGTTTTAGTTCTTTGTTCAGTGCAGTCTGCAGGAATCCCATGTATTTCTATGCAGACATAGGGGTCTATGACATCCCCTTTTGCACACGCACCCTTGGGCTTTGGAAAATTCTGCCCACTGATAATTTTGACGTGTAGGACCTGCGGGGAGACGCCAGGAACAATACCCTTGGTATTTGCACTGAAGTAAGACACCTCGTCGCGCATCACTGAAGGCCTGAGAACATACCCGCATCCCCCGTTCTGTAGAAACCAACCAGTGTGTAGGTCCATCATGGGCCCTGGGGTCTGATAGTTCATTGCCACTATCTGGCAACCACAGTTCCAAAAATCTTGAGGATTTAAGTTACTCGAGTCTATCCTCATAGCACTCGGATATACCCTGGACAGAAACTTTTTGTTGTAGTTAACAAAATCTTCAGGGTATTCGTTTGCAATCCGACTGGCTTCTGCCTCACTGAAGGAGCACATTTCCCAATAATTTTGAGATTTCATGGATGTCTCAAAGTCTTTGTACTGGATAGATTTGCATAGGGACACCAAGTCAGACAATTCCTTGCAGAGCCAGATCAGCTTTGGTTCCCTCGAGAAGTCCTCTGACAGTCTTCGGGATATTTCAGCCTCTTCATCTTCATCCGTGACCTCTCCTTCTAATACATCCTGGCCGCAGGGCAGTTTCTTTCCCTTCACAATGATCTTCATTTTCAGTTTCTCAGGTGATGGGAGGTAGGCTTCTGAGGATAAAGGTGCCTCTGTGTACAGTTTGTTTCCAAAGATTCTTTTCATGTGTTGCACCACCACCTTCTGCTGCTGTACAGAGCAGTGGTTCCCCAAGCACAGAATAAGAGGGTATTCTGAGGCAAAGAAGGCCAATTTGTTTATTACTTCGATGACATTTCGAAAGGCAAGTGGCGATGTCATGTTGTTGCGGTTACAAATAATGGGTTCATTATCTGGGCCATCACAGACATCCAGTTCAATACTCCGGCAGCTCATCTTTAAAGCTCTGACATAACCATTGATATCAGCCGGCCCTCTGAGCTGGTCTTCTATTAGATATGTATTGTGGGATGCATTGATGTAGTAATGTGACAAAGGCTGTGTCATGTCTTGGACAATTTTTTTGTGCTCTGGGTCAAAAATATCACATTCTGAGGACAATAAGTATTGAGTAAACCCATCAATGGCAAGAAAACCTTTCAACCGCCCTTCTTCAGAAAGCTCATACCTGCGTATAATATCTAGACACATTTCTTCTGTTATGTGGGTCACTCCTTGCTCAGCCTCTAAAAACAGCATGAGGTCATTGGCATCCAGGTACTCTTTGTTTTTGGATATCTGCACAAGTAAGAAATACACTTCGGGTCTTGTGCAAAGTTCACTGAACGCTTCACAAAACTCTTCTTTTGTCACTCGTGTTGTCAGTTTCTCTTTGCTCTTCTGAATTTCCTTAAATTTTAATCTAATCTTTGATTCCTTTAAGGTGGGGTTAAGCTTCTTTATTAGCTCCACAGCTGTATCTTCTAACATTATGCCATTGCCATCAACATCTGCTGCTTCGAATACAGCTTTTAACCAGGCAAACCGTGGGGTATTATGGCTGTTTTCCATCAAGTCCAGGGGTTGTTTGCTACGAGAAACTAAGTACCTTAATCCTGATACCCAAATATTGGCCACATCAGCTGAATTGGCAACCAAGTCAAGGGACTCATAGTTCTCACCATGAATTACTGACAGTGCACAGTCCTCAGAAATCTGATCTGCTAGTCCATTATTCCTGAATGTCTCTGTGTTCTTCCCTAGTCTGATTTCTTTTATAGCAGAAATATCAAGCTTGGCTTTGTCCAGATCCTTCTTGGAAGGCTCCCAGCGAAGAGCCTGCAGGTCAGGATCCAGAGTAAAAAAACGGTTATAAATCCGGGAATTTGGACGAACTTTCTTCAATTCACACCCAGCCTGCATAAAGCTGATACAGTCGCTGGCACTGCTTATTTTCTTCTCTGATGGCATGCTGCTGAAGGACACTGTTTTCTTTCTTCCACATTTTTGGTTTGAAGGATCCTGTGGAATAATTACATTAAAAGAAAATTAGCAGGTTTTCTTTGGCCATTCCACAAGTGCATAAATAATAGAAAAGGTACATTTATGTAAAGATAATTAATGTTCTTCTGAACCTCAAAACACAACATCTTATTCCTTCCCACGATTCAGTTCCCTACTGAGCTATAAAAATATACTGAGCTATAAAGCGGCTTGACTGACTGTGGCATTAGAGATAGCAAGTTTTCATGAGTGACATTTGCAGCTATTAAACTGTCCTCCAGATCTCAGCAACTTGCTACAGCTGTGAGGAAGCAGTACCCAGTTGTATACGTTATGTCCAGTTTCAAAGCAGATATATCACACTCTCTTGTCTCCCCACTTGTTTGGAAAAGTAGCTATTCTGGTCATTTCTGTGTACAACAACTACAAAGCACTGCAGGAAAATAGACAGCCAGACAAGAAATCCAAAGCGTTTGCCTTTAGGATATATTTTCTAACTCCTCTTGAGAAAATACTCAGCCAGACATGTGAGTGTCTTCTCAGTATCAACTACTTCTTGTAAAGCCAGCTGCCTACAAAGCTGTCTGTAATGTTAGCGCAGCAACTAAACTTGAACCTTTCCCTGCATATTATCAATTCAAAACATCTCACAATAATTATGAAGTATAAATCATTCTTTTCTCTGCATGATTTCCATCTACCCCATTAGTAAACTATCCAACAGCTACCAAAAATATTTTTAAAGCATCACTTAAGACTGCAATTAATTGTGAAAAACTTGTTAAAATTGCTTTCCCTACTATTTCCCTAGCCACTACCAATACTTCCTTAGTTTTCTGCCTTTTGTTGTTGAAGGGACCTCAGCTGCCTGAATTTTTAATGGAAAAGGAGCCACAAGGCAAGGAAATGTTGATGCTGGGACTAAGCACTCAGGCCTCCACTCTGCTGCCTCAGGCCCAGACACCAGACCTGCATCAGGCACCAGCTTCCCAACAGCCCCTGGGGATCTGCTCTGAGATGCCAAAACCCCTGACTCCCAAATCCTCTGCAGCCTGGACTTCCCTTCCCTACCCCAGCAGCTGGTTGCTCTCAGCTGCAGTTTATCTGCTGTGTCATTCAACCTGCTCAGGCAATACTCCTCGGCAAATCCTATGAATAAGCTCTAGCAGGGCCCTCCATCCACCCATCTCTGTCCTTTGATGCTCTGCACTGTCTGAGTAGAAACTTGTGTAGCTCCCCAAGCCACAGAGCATCAGTTCTGATGCTCACAAGGATCTCTCCACTCTTCATTTGCATGTCTGTATAGACACTTTTAGCAAATTAGTCATATGAATGTTTCTACAGAATTGCTGCTGTCATTCACTCACTTCATTCAATAACATCCAAAATATTTCCAAACCCCCAGGCCCCTAACTACTGAATTTAAAGGCATGGAATCTACTGAGAGCAAAATTAAGACCTCTAAACTTCTTATGACAAAGATTTCTCATTAAACCAGTACAGAGACTTCTACTGACAAGAATAATTACTCTTGCCATTTATTTAGTACTTATGAGAATGGGTCTCAAAGAAACAGGAAGAAAGTCAATGAAGCAAGTGCCTCAGGTCAGCTACTTTTTAAATTACAGTTTTATGCTAAAATATTCTGTTCCTGCATTAACATACTGTGTCTTAATACATAGCTTTGGTTATGACCACCTCCAGGCAGTAGATGCTAATGAATACGGACGAATTTAGCAGATCACTCCGTGGGTTTTAGAAGAGCCTCTTCTTTTTTATTTCCTTATGTTTACAGGAGCAGTATTTAGATTTAACATTGATGATTAATTAGTATTATTTTCCTCAGATAGTTAGATGTATTAATGTCCTTGGAATCTGCAGTGATTCATTCCTTCATAGGTTCCTCAGGGCCAGACTTGGAAATCTCATCAGAGCAGCCTATCTGATTTATCTACAGGTCTGACATTTTGTCTTAACTAGGGAGGCACAAATGTTATGTAAATACATTATTTTCTGCAAAAAATAAAAAACATTTATTTTTAGTTCCAAGATACCTGTGTCTTTTGATCAAAGCAAGTCAGGGAATTAATCAGCCATTTTTCAGGTATTCAGCTGGGGAAAAAAAAAAAACCTAATTGACCTCATGGACAAACAACAAAGGTTTCCTTTTAACATTCAGTTTTAACCCCTCAGGGATTTTGGTGGGGATTAGATTATCCTCTGTGTTGTCTTTACCTGCTTTTATTTTTGATAGCTATTTCTGGTTTTGTACTTAGTTGTAAGTAAGGAACATCAAAATTGTTAAACAGCACTTCATATCAGAGTGCTTCAACAGCATTCATATCAGAGTGGGACTTCCCCGTATCTTTCAATCAATGGAACAGAATTCAAACCTAATCCACAGACTAATTGCCTACAATTAACAAGATTTAATTATTATTGACAGTGATGGGATTATTTTAACTGATACTAACAATGCCCTCCATCTAATGTATAATACACACCAACCCCACAAAACTGCAATTGCTAAGAGAGCTTACTGCTGCATCAGCTATTCCCCTCTTGGTCTCTCCAGACTAGGAGCAGACTCAGTCTTTCAAAGTGAGAGCTGTTATTTTAGATATAATGTGAAAGTTTTCATTCATAATTATCACTAAGTTAATTATTCTGGTCTTGCAAAAAGTCAAAAGGTGTTTCTGTAAGTTCCAATGCTGTTTTCTCAGACTGACAGCCCAGGCACTCACCTTTGCATTAGCACGCTCCTAATGCTTGAACAAGGCACTCTGGATGCTGACACCATGGTTCAGCCGGGCCACACACCTCCAGATCCCCAGTGACCACCCTGGGGAGCAGAGGAGTGTCCTCCCACCACTGGGTCCCACTCACACCGATGCCTGGAGGGGACTATTTCCATACCCTATGCCTCCTCACTGATCTTATGCTTGTTCGACTGAGACTCCAGACTTTGTGTTCTAATTTTAGTGTAGCTATTGCTTTCTCTACCTTAATCCAATTTCAACAGATTGATCTTCTAAAACAAGACATCCAGCTAATAATACTGTGCTGCAGTGTCTCCAGTGGCTAAACTGCTGCTCCATTTTACTGGATACTAAGTACAGGAACAAGTACAGCCACCCAACAAACTAAAAGCTGCCAACATCTTACATGGATAGATAGGAAACCTGCTACCTGCCAAGAACATTCCCACTGCAAGTTATCAAAAAACCTCTCCTCAGTGTTCATCCATGCAGGAGCACTTGTTCCTCTTCATTAACCAAAGCAATCAGAAAGCACAATTAGATGCAGCCCTGAATCTTGGAAAGTCTATCTTCCTCCAAGATGCTAAGGTCATCAAAATTGATCTTGCCTAGGTAACAGGACAGTAACTGGTCTAGGACTGCCCTTTATCCTCAGTCACTTGTACTGATGGAACTGAATTTATTGTGGCAGTGAAAGATGAAGAAGAAAGGATGAAATTTGCTAAAAAAGATCTACATCAATGTGAAAATGAGGACCTAACTTGTAGATTTTTCACTCTAAGATCTTTCCTACCAGAGACAACCAAGCTCCTTACATGGAAAACCCTGTGTTTCCAAGGCAAGACACTTTTCAAAGTGACTCAAAACTAGAGGTTCCTCCAGTTCTTTGGTTATCCCCTATAAGGAGATCTAACAGGACAACTCCATCTCCCTCCTGCTCCCGAGCCTGCACAGTATCAATTATATAAAATACCTCAAGACCTCAAACACAAGACCACATCAATATGCACTCAAATTACAGCATATGCACCCCTGCTCTGAAATCATTAAGGACCAAGGAGATGTATCTGTGTGCTGGCCTGACTGCATCCTAACATTTTCTCAATGCTTCTAAAGGAAGGATTCAGAGCACCACTCTAAGCACACTCCCAAAAATAGGAGAAGCTCTCCTGTTGAACACATCATCCTCGTCAGAGGGACTGGATACATAAACAGTAGGATCACTAAGCCATCAGCAGTTGTGGGAAAACTCCACCCCGTTCACCCTGACCTCTGACTGCTCAAACTTCTGCTGTTTAAATCAAAGAGCTAACAGAAATAAATAAGTGGGATTTTAAAAAAATGAGTAAACATGCTCTCCACCTCATCCCATCCTCTTTGTCAAAACTGTAGGACATAAATTGCCCATCTAAAGTTAGGAACCAGAGCAATGATAAGAAGTAGATAGCAAACCTGCACAGAAAGGTCAAGCTCATTAAATATTATTTGTCTGAAATTAAGTTTCCTGAAGGCTCTCTAAAGCTTTGACAGTCTTCCAGGATTCTGCTAAAGAGGATAAGAAAGGCAAAAACCATCACTTACCCAAACACACCAAAAACCCTTAAAGACCTGCAGGGCTCCTGTGAAAGGATGTGAAATTCAGTAATAATCCCGAGAGATAAACTCTTTAAATATGATTAAGGGCTATTTCCCCAAAAAACAATTCACATTTTCACCAGATTGATTCTAATATTTGACATTTCTCCTGAACCTAGCACTAAGAATCAGTAATAGACAGCTTAGTCTGTCCTCACAAATAGACTGTAATAAACAGTCCTAAAAGCTCTGGAAACTCCAGATGATCCAGTTAACTGGTCAACTGATTACCTGATTTTCTGTTTTGTAAGAGAAACAAATTAACTCTAAGGATAATCTTGGGGGGCACACTTTTAGACATTTCAGTTATACAAAGACAGAATCTCAGTCTCTGAAAACCTTAAGGCTTTCTGTACTTGTGGCTTTACTTGTGGAAAATGTACCTTTAACAGGAAAGTAAAGAAGCCAGTGAGTCACTAATGGCACTCAAAGCACTGTGTAGCAGGTTGACAAATGACAGAGTAGTTTTTCTAGAATGAAGTAAGCCAGAGCAGGGAAGATTTATACAAACCATCCAAAAAACCACAAAGTCAAAGCCTGGGCCAGGGCTGCAACTGGATCTCATACACCTGTGAGGCCCAGTCCATTTGATCAGATGTAGATCAAAGCTTGAACCCACAGTACCAGCACATGATCAGGACAGGTAGCAATGATCACTGGAAGCCAGTATTCATCCTTAGCACACAAAGCTTTGTTCTGTAAATCTAAATGCCATGTTCTGACCATCCTCAGAGAGTAAGTATCCTTGGACTGCCCATTCTGCAGATTTAATCAACTCTTCTCACAGTCCCTGCTATCACACCAAATTAAGGAGCTAAACTCCCTCTAATCCTTCTTGGCAAGGCCTATAGGATCTCAGCATCAGGTACATACCCACTGTGACAACTCACATGTCAACAAAGAAAAGGTTGCCTACTCAAAATTCATCCAGGCTGACAACTCATGGCACAAAGCAGCTACCTTTGCACAGCGGCTGAACAGCCAAACCACCTTATCCCTGCTGCAGGCAGCTATGGGGATGCTGCCTGTTACACTTGGGCTAACACACAGCTCAGAAGATGGCAAGGGCAATGTTACTGCTGTGAGATCAACCTTGGTAGCCTCTTGAAGGCAAAATTCCTACTAATTCAGGGATTTGCGTACATGGGGAATAAAAACCAGATCCAAAATTTAACACTCACACTGTTAAAAGCTGAGCTACACACGTAATGGAACAAACAGAAAACTTAAGGCCGACCAAAAATACAACATGGATACATACAAGAGAAACAGCTTCAGAACACAGAGTCCAACAACTCTCTAAATACCAAAACAGTCCCACTGGCATGTCTGCAAAGCCAGCGAGTTGTCACTAACCAGCAGCTTAACTCAAGCACAAGCTCCACACAGAAGCCTCAACACTATCACAATTCATAGAGAGCAAGGACTAAGGGAGCTCAGACACAGGAAAGAAAAGTGTCCTGGGGAACTGTGAGTAATATCTGTATTTACCAGCAGGCTTTCCTCAGCTCCCCAGGACTACCAGGATATTGGGTTTGGGAAGTGGGCTCTCACCAAGACCTACAATAATAACTATGGCCAGCTTCTCGTGAAAAAAGTCACCCTGCAAAATGGGTACACTGCAAGGGCAGGAAAACTGAGTGAAGACAATAATATCCCCATGGAGAAGATCAAGAGGAGGCAAGACTATAATCGCTTATCTGATTTCCTCTTTTGCTCCACTACTAAAAAACACTTTCAAGTACTGTTGTGTTAAGACTGGAAGGAGATACAAAAGAATGTCTGGAGCAGATCTTCAGGAAAAACACCTGAACCAAAATGATTTGCTGCTTAAGAAATGCTTTTTTGTGTACTTGCTTTTTTCATTTTCTTTTTTAAATGACTAGCACTACCAAATTTATTCAATTTTACCTTGAAGAAGACTTATCTTTGCTGTTTAAATGACAAATTAGAGCAAAATAATAAACCAGCAGCACATAAAGACTCCATCTGGAAATGCTTTTTGGAAATGAAAAGCACACAATGCAAGAGGGGTTTATTTTCTGGCATGATACCATGCTGAAGTTACTACTTTTCCCTTCTTTTTTAGAAGTAGGGCCATGAAGCCAAGGTTGAAAAACTTCCAAGAGCACAAAAGAACATGAGAGTCTACAATAAGACTACCACTTTCCAGAGCTTTCTGCCATTGTTGCTGAAGTGTCATCCAACTGGTTTCCATCAGGGCAAGTAGCTCTCCCTTTATGCATTAAGCAACATCTACAGAGAGAAACAGATTCCTGTATGGCACTTCAATACACACACACAATGTCTCCATATAAGCCTACAGAAGACACCACCTGATGAAGATTTTTCATGGATAAGGTCCATTCTCCCTGAAGAAAAAGCCCCTTCACTAAGGACACCCCAAGTGCCAGATCTACTTCAGTTGGAAAGGAGGCTTATAGTTGGTAAGGGACTGACCCGCCTCATTGGATGTAATGTCTCCAACCACTACTACTCCCAAATATTCTACTATTTTCAAGTGCTTGGGTTGCTCACAGGCTCTAATCTTTCTTGGTCTACAAGTGCACCTTGGACATGGATTGGACTCATCATCCTGCAGGGAATATAAAGCTGAGAAAGACAGACACTTTCTGTCTTCAAGCAGAAGTAGTAACATCAAGGTCTGGAAAAAGGGGATCTCAGCTGCAGCATTCCCAGAAGAACTCCATTGTACAAATCCTCATTCTGTAACAGAACCTCCTTTGAAGGCATCTGACACAAAAATTAAGAGAATAAGAGAATGCCAGTAGCAACTCAGGAGGAAAAGCCAAATAATTTTAGAAAGACCTAACTAAGGAAAAACATGCCCAAGTGGTACTCCCCTTCATTACATCTCTAAATACTTGATTGGCACTGCATCTATGAGCGGGTAATTTTCACTGTCAAAATAATGGAAAAGCTGAAAAAATATTTGATTAAGATTAAAAAGATGATTAGCATTACCTATTTCCGACATTATGGAAAACAGAGCTTGTCAGACTAACCTGATATCTGTGCTTTTATGATATTAAAAGTTTGGATGATACACATGAAGTCACTGTAATAGACTCTAATGTAGTATGGTTTTTGCAATGTAGTTGACCTGGTAGTGAATGACATTCTGATTAAGAAGATACAGCAATAAAAATAAACTCAGAAGGCATTAAATTAATCAAACACAAGATAAATGAAAACTTTCAAATACAACAGTAAATGTGAAACACTTATCATGAAGAAATGCTTCAAATGGGATCCTGCAGGGACCCATTCTTTATCCCAGGGCTATTTAGCATTTTTAGTGTGACCTGGAAGAAAGCATAAAATCAATACACATGGAGTCTTGAGATGATACAAAGCCAAGTTTCAACAGTGATGAATAACAGAATGTGAGTCAGCAGTCAAAAGACTGCTTGACAGGCAATACATAAAAAAATAAGTATCTTCCAATAAGGAGCAAAATACAAGGTCATAATTCTAAAAACACAAAGGCCAGCCCTTATTTGCAGGACTCTGACACAGGAGAATAATTTTGGGTTAAAAAAGTCAACTTTGTCATCATGGATGATCAGCACAGAATGTAACAGAAAGATCACACACAAAACAGTATACTTGGTTGTATAAATATCGTATCTACTAGGATAGAAAAGTTCTAATATTGTTGTATTTGTCCACCATGTGATGCTCTCAATTTAGAAACTACCTTGAAAATTGGAAAGTTCACAAGTGCCACAAGAATCAGGAAGATTTTGGAAAACACATTCAAGTAAGAGATTAGAGATTCTTTTAGTTTAATACATATATTGTCCGTATTGATAATTATTGCATTAGTATTAATAAAAATGTGCATGAATATAAGGAAAAAACTTAACAGACACCCTATGCCCTAATTAAGGGATATCTGGGCACTTTTATTCAGAATGTAATGCTATCAATTGAGTAGTTTAATTAAACCCTTAATCGATGTACTTTAAGAAGTCCTTCAAATTATATTTCCTTATGGATCCCCTAGAAACTCAAAATGTGGACTAATGTTGTCATAGATTTTAGATCACAAAATATTTTGAGCTGGAAGGGATCACGAGGATTAAATATGAAGATGATTATATAAAGATTATGTGAAGATCAGTACTATCAAGTGATACATTCTTTTAAATCCTGGAAATTGACACATTCAAAATCAAGCCAAGACTCTAAACAGGAAAAACAAAACTGACAATGGTCATAATGTCCCAAGGATGCTGGAGAGTCTTCATCACTTTTTCATCAGCACCTGACTCCTTCCAAAACAACATCCCACAAGATCAAACATGATTTCATTTAAGCCCTATTTAATGGGGAGCAGACCAGACTTCAGTGCTATTTTTTGGCCTGATTATTTAGGTATTAACTCAAAAATTAAATCCTGTGCTTTTCCAAGAGAAAACAGTTGAATGGGACTGTGCCTTCTGGTCTGGTATCATGGCACTGGAGATTACCAAGCACTGGGGGCCCAAAATAGGGTGACCAATTTAATTTCATTCTGAATCTTACAGCAGTCCTCCAGGAATAAAATGTGTAATCCAATAAGCCACACAAATCTCAATAGGCTAATCACATTATTTTAAACCCTTTTTAATCAACTTAGATTATTTCTTCATTAATCACATTTATGCCAATTCAGATCAGCCCCTATACCTAAAATTAGCGATGAAGTTACAAAAATCAATAAAATTAGGTAATTAAACTGGTTTAATGGGATTTTTTTAAAAATTCCAATTGTCAGTCATAACTGAATTATTAAATAGGTTGAGCTAAAATACATAAAGCTGAATATGAAATATATGGACAAGACAGGGCAGTGTTTTATCTGACCTATAACACACAGGTCCCTGCGCAGCCCTGGCACTGCGCAGCTCACCCGTGTGCGTAGAGGTGGCACTGTCCCCTTTGTGATTTATTAACCCTCATGCAGACACCTTGTCAACAAACTCCATCACAAAGGAAGGATCAGGGAAAGCTTTCTGATTGCTCCTCTACAATATAGGCACCGAAATATGGCTGTACTTAACCACAGGCTCAAAAATTCCTCAAGTATTTTTTATTTTTATTTTACTCCCATCTACAGCTTTTTAGCTTTGCATCTATGGGCACAGTGCATAGCAGACATCCCCCTTCAGCACCCCTGGGCTGAATAGCAAGGTTTACATAAATCATGCCTGCTGGTATCAGAGCAGTTTCAAGCCATGAAATGTGCTCCTACACTGCTAAAGGAGTTGGCAGGGCTGAAAACAACGTACAAGTGAAACAATTATTTCAGTGGTGCACTTAGCAACGGTATGACAAATTAAATATCTCCCTTACAAGCAAAACACAGATTTCTCCATTAATAGAAAGGAAAGAAGGATTCAAGAAACAGCTGTGGTAGCCTCATTAAATCTTATTATGTGACTCTCATAAGTAGACACATTCCAAATTTTTACCAATGCAGACACAGAATGTTGTCATTACTCATCAAAATAAGTAGTAAATTAGGCAGGTTACAAACACCTTGATAAGCTGCAAACTGCAGCATCATAAACATCCAATTTTTTTAAAGAATAACTGATTTGCTATGGAGATGTGCTACAATTTTTAATTGCATTCCTTCAAAATTATCCACCTTCAAGGGCAAAACTCTCCTATTTCCCAGAGCCCATATCTTAGGGAGAAAAAAACCCAATTGCTTATTTGGTTTAGGATTTTTTAACAAATAAAGGAATGCAATTATAATGTAGTTTTGGTCATATAAATACATTTGCTGAATAATCATAAATCTTTTATCTTAGAATTAAACTATGTGCATTTCTGAGTATTACAATCCCTTGGGTTTTATACATGAATTTTTACAGTTTAAGTATATCACCAACCTGGTATAATTGCCTCCATTCAGTTAATATTTAATTTTATGAACTAGAGGTTAAAGGGGTTTTAGAAAAAACTGAACTCTAACCACTGTATAACTACACTTCAGTGCTACATAACTTAGCACTTATGTGGAGAAAGTAACACCTCAAATCTGCAATAGTTTTGTACACTTGCAACATTTAGAAAATGTTGAGCAATAAGATAAATGTTGGATTTGCAGCCAGAAGAGTGGGAACCTCCTGGCTTCTAGTTCAGTTCAGAAGCCCAGGAAGACTTTGAGGAAACACTATCTGCTCTGGATTTGTCTCATGGTCTGCACAAGACTCAAAAATGTTTCTGACACACCAATCTCAGCACCTTCGGAGAAAAGGCATCTTCTGCCAGGGTCTTCATCCATCCCTTCATAGGGGACACATGGCAGAAAAAGGGGAGTCTAGAACTGGGGGCAGGATCAGCTGGGCTGGGGTTTGGAGAAGCTTTTTGTTTTAAGAGGCCCAAGTTTGGTATTTGCCTTCTAGAGGACAGAAAGCCACAGGCCCCACTGCTAAACCACAAGCTTCCCTTATCTTACACAGTTGTCATTCACACCAACACTGCCCAGAGCAATTTGAGAGGGCACTCAAGGACACTTAAACACTGGCCACAGCTTTGTGAGTGTGAACAAGTGGTAACAGAAGAGTGACATAAGTGAGCACTGGGAACCACTTCTGCATAGACAAAAATCAGCTCAGAACTCACAGTTCATTCAATGGGTCCTTTAAAATAGATTATGATTTGCAACAACTGTGTGATTCAGTTGTTGCTCATTTTAAGCTTTAATCTTACAAACACTTACACACACTTAGTCCCCATGGTCACACTGTTCATTTGTTAATATTGTATTTAGATTAAAATAGCAGTGACTGTGCATTTGTTCATCCAACAGCTCCTCAAATCCTTTTTAAACCCCAGTGCTCTGGCTTTTTGAGACTTTTAAAGGTAATCCCTCCCAGCAGAGAAACAGATTCTAAATTTAATGGTGTTTTTTACAAAAGCAGGTACAGTGAAAAGACAAATGTTGAGAAAAAGTCAGCTTCTTCTTGAATTATCAGCTCCTTTCCTTCTTTCTTGTTATTTTTCATCAGTTCCTTTAGTTGGATGTATGAGCAATGAATGCTCCCAAACACATATACTTTTCCCCTTTATTCACCTTAGAGCAACATCTCTATTCAGCTGCAGGACTTGCTAACTCTTGGAAAGAAGAGGCCAGAGGTAAGCAAGAAAGCACCCTGGAGGAAACCAGGAGCAGTGAATGCCCTGGACACAGGGAAGCACACCCATTCTCAGGCTGGACTGCTCCAAACCCAGCAGATCTGGGAGAGGCCAATGTCTGAGCTCCATTTTTACAGATGACACTAATTTTTCCTAGCTGGTTGCCTCAGGAAAACAATATTGCTGTAAATAGACTGCTTAAGATTTTTTTTTTTTTTGTGTCTGTCTTTAAATGGAATACTAAAAAGGACAAAAATAGAAAAATAATAGAAAAATTTAGAAATCACCTGCTTTGCTTGTCAGCTTTCCATTTCAAAGCTGTTGATGAAATTTCTCATCTTAACCCTAAAGCACAGCTTTATGCAATGAAGGGATAACATACTTTATATCTGTTTAATTATAATAATGAAGACTTTGGTAATGCATTTAGAAGAACTACAGTCTAATCAGGGCTGTAACCAGAGAACTGCTTTGTTATACCCAGGAGAATTTGTCTATCTTAATTAAGTCTCCTCTCTCAGACACAGAACACAGAGGCTCTTTCATCTGAGCTACCTTATGTAATTGCAGAACAGCTCTACTTGCTTCGTACAGCATGCATTGTTTGCAGTGCAGTTTCTAACACTATCATCGTGTTTCCTAAAGCAAAAATATAGAAAAGAGAGAAAACAGCCTGAACAATGTCCTTGGATATGGTAAATGGTATGCACATACTTCTGTCTTGTAGTTCAGCAGAGGCTGCAGTAAAATATGGATGCCCTAATGCTCACATTGATCCAAATCACACTGAATTCCCTTAGTTCACACAAGGCAATTGTTGCTTATTTAGCTCAATTTAATGAATACAGAATCTAGCCCACAGGAGCAATGTATGAGATCTGTGGAAGTCCCATTCTTAACTGTACCATTTTTTCTGGATATACCATTTTAAGGCATCTTTGGAATCAGGAGAAAAGTACAAAAGCACTGTAACAGTACCAGATATTTTACACACAGAGTAACAAAAATTAAATATTTTTAGAACTACCATAGACACTAAACTCCAGACCTTATTAATTTCAGTGGGTTTTGTTGCTGCTGTTTTCTCACTTTGAATCAATATTGAAGCTTATTAAAAATATGTTCCTCCTTATGCCTATACATAAGCCAAATCAATTTCTTTTCTTTCCCATAGGGTGTTTTCATCTAGGATCATTAGTAACGAAGAGAAAAATAATCAACTCTTGGTAAAGCAGTAAAGTGGCAAACATATTTCTTAACTGTGTACTCTGGGAAATAATACATTTCTAACTCATTTTGCAAAGACAATTAAAAGTGACACATGACCTGTCATTGAGTTGCTCAGCTACTAGGTAAATTGAGGCACATCAGATACTCTGTAATTGCTAAATTATTCTGTTGATCAAAGCACACTCTGGTAGCGCAGCAAACTGAAATAACATTACTGCCCTCATATAAAAGGAATGTTCTACCCTGCAACCATTTGCTGGTATTTTAAAACTCAAACACTGATTTCAGAGCTCCAAGCGAAATGCACTGTGCACCACCACAGCAATACAGAGATTTTGGTTGTAAAGTTGGCATAACCCCACCTCAATCTGTGGTTCCTTCCTAAACTCTCACAGAAAACTGTTTTCTCCTATTTATAAGAATGTTCCCAAAATATACTAAATTACAAAGGACAAATTTTGAAGGGGTCTGAATATATCCTTTGATTTCAGGGTCAACATGGTTATCAGAAGCGGGAGAAGTGATGTAAGTAAACCTGTGAAGAACTGAAGGGCAGAACACTTTTAGAGTATTAACTGAGCTGGGCTGTTACCTCCCACAGTTTGGAGTTTACTTTTGGTGACACACTCATTCTGGATATCCTTTATGCTAAGCTTGGAGCTTCCTCTTTCTCTGCTGCCTGAAAATATAGGGCTTGAAATCGAATTCTGAAATCCAATAGGCAAATACACAAGACTGCGTATGAAGCAGGTTTTCCTTGCATCCTGTTTCTGAAAAATTCAAGTACATATGTCCCATATATTGAACACAGAGTCAGAGGTACTTACAACCACTGAAGCTACAGATCTGACTCCAGAGTGATATCCACATAACAAGTTCCATTACGTCACTTTGCACGAAGCACAGATCTGATGATACATCCCCAGCTCTTGCTGAGTCAATGAGGCGTTTAAACACAGATCAACTGTATTCAGTGAAACTTAAGAGATATTTTAGTGCTTTGCTGATCTCTGAGGCATCTACAATCATGCAGGAAACAGAAGGCAGACATGCTGTGAATGCTGCTGACATGTTGTAATACCGAGCCACAAAGCCACCCTTCTGTTTTCAGAGACTGCTCGAGCTCTGTATCAAACCTACATGTTTTGTGAATCATATCTTCATGGTAGGAATGTGGCAGCATGCAGCAGAAATAAGTCAAACAGTTGTCTTGGTAAAATAAAATGTTTCTTTGCAGAAAAGACACCACACATCATTCCCAAGTGTTTTTTCAATATGATTGCTTGGAGTATCTTCCAGAAAAAAGACAGACTACATACCTGAGAAACAACCCTTTTCATTTCTGACCATAAAGATAATCTGAGGGCAGGCAGGAGACATGGACTTGAAGCCTCTTAACCTGAACCATACCCCTTTCACTGTGAGTTCTCCAATAATTAAGGTACAATAAATGGCTCAGTTTGGATAATACCATATGGTGGTTTCTTAAAAGTTTCATGGTAATTGTTTTTCCTTCTTGTATTTGAGAGCTCTTACTCACATAATACCAGAAAACATACACAGAAGTGCCTCACTACCTCTGCCATTTCCTTTTTAAAGACACTTACAGGGATGACATGAAAAAATGTTTCTCTCAGAGACCTTGTGCAGAGCTGCTGCACAAACCCAAAACCAGGTTCCGAAGCAGTCCATATGCACAGCCTCACCATGAAAATTACATGCTGCCCATGGCTTAATCAGAATTTTCAGAGACAGAAAATGTCTCTTAAGTTGATCAGATGCAGGTGTTTATTCTACTGGGAAAAATGGAACTTAAGGCCTGGAAAATCATCTTGTGTTTTCTATTTAAGCCTTTGCAAAGAGACAATGTTTGGCAAATAGATGCATTTTAAATACACATCCTGGACATGTTTATACTCCATTTGTGACTAACACAAGGAGTTGAGAGTAAAGCTGTGCTAAGTCCTGTGGCTTGAGACAGGGTACATGGGTGTGAGCACACAGACACACAAACACCAGTGTGCAGCTGTGAGAACACATCACACAGCTAAGACAAAGCCATGAAGGGATTCCACCAATACCTTTCCAAATGCAACCTGCATAATAATAAAAAAAAAACTTGGTACATTCTGAGGCATTGCAAGAGCAAACATTTTCTCCACACAAATCTCTCCTTGAAGCCTAGAGGGCAATAGCATCTTGCAGGGATGATTACACAGCATCCAGAAAGAGACAGAGAAGCAGAATAGGAAAAGAACTCTATCAGAGAGAAACTGGGAAAACCAGCACAAAGCTTCTCCCTCTATAATTATCTTGGTAAAATAATGGCAGAATTATACAAAAAGAGCAACTAGAGCCCCTTCCAGCAAACATTGCTACTGCCTGGATTAATCAGACAGAGCTGTTCCTGAAACTGATACATAAATTGACATTAGTTCAGTCTGCATGTATAATACCAATTCAATCTCATTTTTCATAGCAAATTATGTTGGATTTTAATTAAAATCTTTTAACTGAAAATTAAAATGTCAGTGGTGATGCACAGATGCTGCTGAACCAATTTATCTTCTCCTTAATGCAAATAAAACAAAAAATAAGAAGAAACACCTAAGAGCAAGAGTTTGAAGCAATAGTCTGCTCAGCCAGCAGCAGGGACTGGCACCACAGAATTAAGTTTCAGGGGTCTATTTTCTTTCTAAACTCACCTTTCACTACCAGTAATATGCCAGCAGGATCAGGGACTGCCCAGCTGAACTCTATTAGACAAATAGCAGGAAAACAAAAGCAAATAGCTCCTAAATGCAGTATAGCAGTAATAATACATGACTCAGGAAACTCCAAACAGCTTTTTCACTCACCAAGCCAAAAATGGCCCCTTAGCAAAACAGAAGCCTTGAACTCCACTAGCAACCCACACAAACACACACAGTGTGTGCTCATCTGCCTCAGCTTCCCCCAGCATTTGGGTGGGACTCAAATGCAGTGGCTGAACACCACCTTCCACCTCTCCAAACACATTCACCAGGGGAGAAGTGATAACAGGGAAGCCATGCAGTGCAACACCCATTTTCCACAGTCATTGCTCTAGAGAAGCCTAACCCCACTTCTTCCCTCTGCTAATTGCTTCAAATGACCTAGAGTGGTTTGACATACCAGCATTTACCTACCAACAGCTCCTGGGGGTGATCCACAAAGCCCATTTTGGACCTGCTCCTAACTTCAAACCCATAACAATTTTAATCAGACTGTTCAATCTACACATCCACAGGATCACTGTCACAAAGTGAGACCTAAAGCTCTTCTCTTCAAAGCTATGGTTTCTGATATTTCCAGAGGTTCATCTGAATTTCTAAGTGCACACATGTTTTGGGCCCAGCACCATACACAACCAGGCTCTACTGATGCTGCTGGTCATTTGCTGAAACACTTTCTCTGAATCCACAAATAAAGCCCATTCGATGACTTAATTTCATTTTCTAGCCATGAAATAAATAAGAGAGACAATGAAATGTTGCATATTGCAATGTACTCTTACAGTGAGTGAGGAGCCCTTAAGGAGAGTGGGAACATAAACAAAAATAAAGGCATGAGTCACAGAGTTCAAGTCAAAGAAAAAAAGGGAAAAAGACCAGAGAAAATAGCAATACACAAAGAGGGTGAAAAAATTAGAAACAAAGGACAGAAGAAATAAACAGGGGCCCATGTAGAAGTGGCTGTCAGGCATCAGCAGCACACTTCAGAAGGGGACAAGATAGAGCTTTTGACACCTCGCTCAGTTCAGCTTTCCATCCTCATTAAAAAAGCATCTGAAAAAAAAAATCTTGGTTCTCCTGAGAGCACATTTCCTTCTCAACAAATGTTACTGACAGTTGCACTATTGACGTCAATAAAAGGCGGGTACTTTAATCACTACAGCTAGTTTTGGGTTGCTGATTTGATGATGAGCTGCTGCTCCAGCTGCTAATGGTTTGAGCCTAATTTTGTGGCAATCTGACTGTACTCATCCTTAGCTTCCTTGCTGCTGAGCTATCTAACATCACTCTACCTGTCAGGTCCTGGGAACTGAAAATGATTTCTCTACAGTATTAAAACAGCTGAAAAAAGAAAATGGATATTACTAATGGGCAGCACCAGCACTGATGTTTGAAAAAAATATGGCAGTTCCACAGAGCTGAATTACATTACATATTTGCACAGGGCAATTTGTACAGGAAATGCTCTTCTCTTTAAGTGAGTCTTGCTGTTAAAACAGATCAGTCTGGGGAAAAAAAAAAGAATAGAGGTCAGAATGGGAGAAAAGCCAGCCTGATCTTTTCATCTGCCTGCAGAGCACCAGCACACCCCCATGCAGCCCTGCACAGCTAAGACTGGGGATGCAGAAGGCAATCAGCAGTTCTTATCCTTAAGACTAAAGGTCAAACTGAACCAAGCCTGCAGTGGCAGCAGAGGCACCAGTGAACGCCCAAAGGCAGAGACGCACCGGGGTAGCCAGAGACACTCAGTGTGTCACCACTTTACCAGCAGTGGCTCTGCCCTAACTTGTCAACAAACAAAAGCATTTTGTGCATGACTGTTTCCAAGGGCTTCCTTCTGCTTGACCTTTGCAGACCTGAGGCAGGTTGGCCAGCTGGGTAAGCCCATCAGCCAGCACAGAGGCAGCAAATGCCTGAGACACGCAAGACACCCCCCACTCATGCGTGCACATGGTGACTCACAGCATCCATTTCAGATGCCAAAACTGTTTAATAAACTACTAGTAGACTTGAGGCTTGAAATTTCACAGGGATGTTTAGACTGAGAGCTTATACAGTGACAAACTTCTGGCTTTGAAAAAGGCTGTTAAAACCTATCTTTGGTCGTTTACACATCCTCTCCTAGTGCGAGACCTGCCATCTGCCTGCTGTGATTTGCCAGTTACGCTGCCGTATCCACAGGCACCGCGCTGCTAAAACACACAGGCAAAAACCTCTCTTGGTGTTCTTACCCACACACTGCTTTTAGACTGAGAAGAAGCAAGTGGCTTAGGGTTAGAGGCAGAGGGCAGAAGGACTTGGTCATTTGTACCATAAGCACTGCCCTACAGAGAGGCTTTTCCTCTCCAGGAGCACTGAAAAGCAGTACCACCCCCAAAGTCCATGCAGGGAATCCCAAGTGAGCTGACATCCCTCTGCTGCCAGTGCATTGCCAGCAGCCCCTCTATCACAACTGCACCCACCCCTAACAACTCCACCACCCTGCTTTTTGGACACTACGCAATGACAACAGCTCATAAAATTGTCATTTTCCAAATTGTCATTTGTCTCCCTCCCACAGACCCCTCATTCGACCTTAGAAACAGTCAAATTCTCCCCCCTTGCATCAGTTCATCACCTGCAAGATCAAAACCACTCATGTTATTTCCATTCCTGCTCCAATCCACAAAAGCTGACCTGGGGGACCAGCACATGGAGCAGCAGCAGTTGTGTGTTCAGAGGACTCATCCACCTGGCATACAGTAAATTCATGTCCCCTGTTCCCTCTTCACCTGCCTGAACCCAAATGCATACAGTACACTGTTTAAGAGGGAGGTAATTTGAATTAAATAGTAGTCCTAGCACATTCCAGGAGCATTCCTGAAAACCAAGCATTTGGATGAATTTTCTTCAAAAGCCTCTAAACAAACACGCAGCTCTACTGTAACACTGCTGCTTTCCCCTTACCTTAGTAACTGTAGGAGACTATTTAGCTCATTCCCCTTGCAACATAAAAGCCATTTCTCCAGTGAAGCCTCTACATTGTAGATGGCTATTTTTTCCTTTATCATGAGCCTGCTGACAGTCTCTTTCCTAGGGAGGCAAAGCACCCCGCTGAATGATGAAGGTGGCGGCAGAGAAGCAATCACGCTCGCACAAGGGACCTCTCCCAGGGTTTTATGCTGTTTGCAAAGGCCTGACTCCAGTGCCAGGCTGGCTGTACATCACTGTGATTACACTGACTAGGTTATTCTGATTTACAGCACAGACAGACAGAGAGGCAGGAAATTGGCCCAGCAATGATGTACTAATGTCTACTCTCCTCCAGAAGCTCAGGGCCTCAAAATACAAACATTTTTAAACCATGTTTTTGATAAGCATGACAAATCATATAAAGTCATTACAATTTTATTAGAGGAAACATTTTCAAATGCATTGATTAAATTAGGAATGATGACTTGGACCTGAAGTTATAAACCTCTAATCTCATCAGCACTAATGACCTCCTGAAATAAAAGGGAGGAAGTCAGCATCCTCACGGCTGAGACAAAGGACGCACAGCACACGACAACAGCTCTTATCAGCCATGCTGCAATGGATAACACTGAGAAGACAAAGACTGTGGAGAGCGAAATCACAACCTACATGTTAAAAATAGCTTCAGCTATCTCAGATTTTAAACCCTGTTTAAAACTACTTAATTCTTGAGCTCCAACCAACATTGAGAGACTTACTGTAGTCAAAAAGCAGCCTATATAATAGTAATGTTACTCTGTATGTATTCACATTGAAGCATATGGAAAAAAATGAAATGTGTTTGACCTATAATTGTCTTCCCAATGCAAATGGCTTCTGACATGCATATTCCAAAGTGTAAGTTATATGCAAATATCCCACGCACCAAACTGCTGATTCTGAAGGACATGCAGCAAGGAGCTAGTCACAAGATGGCATTCACCTTCCCACTCTTCTCTTACTGAAAGTCCCCCTCCTCCTTGATCTCCCTCCACAGTCTACTGAGACAAGAAAGAAAAGGGAAGGTGTAGAGTTCCACTGCCTGTAGAGACTAAAGACTGATTCAATTGCCCCTTACCTTCCTGGTGCTGACTGACAAAGAAAAAGTATTGTCACTGAACAGGCCTAACTTGTAACCTGTATTTCGAGGTGCCATTGTCAAGATTAGGGAGACTTGAGCTTGATAAAGAGCAGGAAAAAACCAAATATGACAGTGCGTTTTCTTAAATCTTCCCCTGGGTCCTGGAGGTCATCAGGACCTGTTCTCATCCCTTATGTGACAAAGACAATCTCAGGGTCACGTGAAACCTTAACTCGACTCCAAATACCTGCACACATCCAGCAGAGCAGGTGGAATGCAAAGCATGGTCCTCATGTCCTGCTTCTAGGGCTGCTGCAAAACCTGAGAAGTCTCTTCCCTGAGAAGTCTCTTCTCACTGAAGGTACTTCCTCCTGGTGGAAACAGCCTGCTAAAACTAAACTGCTCGTTCACTAATGTGTGCCTAATTGGGGCCTTCTATGCTGAATCCTCCTTTTTATCCTCCCCATCAGCAAACATTATAAAGGGTGTTTTTCAATTTTTTTTTTTTTGCCCTCACATGTTTAGCTTGTTTCTCTCTCACTCTATGAAAATTGGAAGCAAGAAGAAACAGTGGAATGAATGCATGCTATGTCTGTCAAAATATAATGTATGGGGAGAAAGCAACTGGTCTTCCCTAAGCTCAACAATTATTAGCTCACATGTCTTCTGAAACACCAACAAACATAAGAAACTGGTGATGGAAGAAGGATTGTTTTAATGAAGTTTGCACCTCAAAATTTAGCCAGAAGAATAAAGTAATAAATAAAATAAGAACAATAAAATAGCAAATAATGCAATATTGTGGATAACCAGAAAAATTATCTGAGCGCTTTTCCTCATCTTCCCTCATTTATGCAGATTTTAGTTTTATATACTTCTCTTTCTTCTAAGGACTACCTCACAAGATAATGCATGATTATTTGTTCATTAAACTTCAGCAGCATTTTTTCATCTGTCAGATAAATGGAAAATATTGCTAATACGTAGCTGTGCATCAGCACTATTTTTGCCTGTTTCACCATGAGCTCAAATCCAAGAAACAAGCCTCACCTCTCACAGAGAACAATTTAATACAACTTCCCTTCAAGACCCAAAAAACTCATCTTGCCCCTTCTCCTCCCCAGTTGAAGTAGCCTACATAGTGAAAAACTGAGTTTCAGAGCTTTGGATCTGAACCTCTGGGACCTTGCTGGCTACAGACACGTTCCTGGTTGGTAGAAATTAAAAAGATGCTCTTTTGTACACCTTTGGAATTTCCAGGAACACAACAAAGAAATAATCTCACTTGTGCATCCAGGAAAAGGAGGGATTCACCTTTCACACTGTATGCAAATTTGGTCTAAGAAGAGTGCACACAACTAATTACTAGAAGTGGATCACTATAAGATAATTTTCCTTAAACTGAAATTCCAGATTCATTCTATGAGTTCGCTTGCCATTTTTTTTTACCTTTCCTTTATTAGAGGAATAAACTTTCTATTATTAGTCTGTCATTAAATATGCAGTGTGTGCAAACACTGATGAGTGTTTCTTTACCAAATTGCTCTGTTCTAACAACTGAGAACAACATCTTTCATTGCATTACACATAGGAAATATTTAGAACAAACAAAAAGAGAACATTGGCTATCCACGTGCATTAAATATCTGATAGTAAAGTGAAAACAATACATGTGGTAGTGCAGCTGCACAACATTAGGATAATTGAGTCTGTTCTCCATCTCTCCAACCATTGAGTTTCAGCTTTTTTTCCAGTATTCTTGAGTTATCTTTTTTCGTTGTAAATAGACTTCATTTCCAAACTCTTCCCATCTTTTTTTCTTCCCTTGAACTCACCTCTGAGAGACTTAATGAGGACAGAAAATTGATCAGCAAGTACATTTTATTCCTTATTTGCAAGCACATAATGTTTCTCACAAGTCCTCTTTGTAGGAAGATGTGCCTGGAAGTACTTCTCTTCTATAAATATATTAAGAAAGATGAAAGAGAGACACAGCAAAACCCAATGACTTGGTTAGCACAGATGTGCTCCTGAGATACCAGGGCTGCAAGACTCCTTCCAGCTATGCACTGCCAGCCCAGATGGTTTTAGGACTTTCTGAGAGATTTTGCTTACTCAGGTCATGAACCTCCAGTGCCCCAAGTAATTCATTTATGGTGAAACTTGGCTCCCTTTGTGCAGTGTGAAGCTCAATCCTATTCTGTCTTTTCTTATTAAATTAAAAAATATTTGCATTAAAAACAAAGTCACAAACAGCGGTTGGTGCTCAAACACAAATTTTCATCTGTTTATGGACCATTTCTTACATGTGGGAGTTTTGCCTCCCAGAGCTATCCAATTCAAAATTAATTTATAGCCCTGTCATCAGAAAAATAACAACAACCACAGCCTGACAAGACCTCAGCATGGGTGATATAAACAACCTTCAGCAGAACACACTGGGGTGCAAGTTAGCTAACGTGCAACTACAAGAGTAGTAGGAAATAAAACCAGTTAGCTACCCTTAAAAATACCAACACAGTATGCTCAACATTTTCTTTTCTATTGTGGAGTGCTATAATTAGTGGTTAGTAAACAGTTGTGTGATGGCAGCAACCAGATGTTGCAACAGGGTGCTGCGCAGCACTGGTAGGTGTGTGAAAAAAGAGGCAACAGTTGGCCTAAAAGGTTGAATATTGCTTGCATTATTCTAATTTCTAAAAAAAAAAAAAAATCTTAGAAGGAAATTTAATTTAAAAGACACTCGGAAAATCCACTGGCTCATCAGTCAGGCTATTAAAACAGAGTGTGTTAATAATAATTAAAAAGAAATACTGTGTTAACAATAAAGAGAAATTATGCAGAGCAGTAACAATAAATTATATAGTTTGAGATAAAGCCTGGTAAGAGCAGAGATCTTCTCCATATTACTACACATATTCTATGGGGTGGTGGTTTAAGACATGTCTCATGTTATACAAGATTAATTTTAAAATTGAAGTGAAAAAGAGTTTGTGAAAAATGAAAGTATATTTAAGTGCAAAATGGACTCAAGACTTGCATTAAATGAACTGACCTTATCAAGCTCCATTCATCAGTATTTTTCACCCTCAACAAAAATGGAAAGTGGGTGGGGAGCTGTTTCAAGTGCTGTTAAGCTTCCCACTGATGTGAGCAGCTTACTTTAAACAAAAAGTTCAAGGTTTCTGTGGAAAGAGTAACAAACCCACCAGGATTTCAAGGGTGCATTTTCCCATGAATCCCTCTCAATTCTCAGTGCTGTGGCTGTGGGAACACGATGGCCTGTCTCATTCATGGCTCCTGTGTTTAATGTGACCATATCCTGCTCTCTCCCCATTCTCCCCCAGTTCATGCTAAATTTAACACTTATACTACATTGTTCAACATCTCCTTTGAAACTGCAAAATTTTATATTCATTTGCAAGATATGGAAAACAGGGGTTTAAAACCATTACTCTGGCTATGATCATTAGCCTGCCATTGATTTTCCATTTAGGTCTTTTCACTCATCTGTTACATTATAGACTACAACTCTGTCTCTTGAACAAGCTGAGTGTGCCCAGTCAGTCTCTGGCAGACAGAAATATTTCCCCCAGCCACACTGGGAGGTCAAATAGCACAGCTTGGCACACACTATAAATAAGTGGTCACAGTCAACAAGGTGATTATTTTAAGGAGGGAGATCCAAGCCTCTTGCCCTGCCTGGAGGAGACAAGGGAAGGAGAAGGGAGCCTATGGACCCAGCGGAGCTAAGGAAGGGAAGGTCCTCGCCAGCTCGTCATGCTGCAGCAGGAACACCCCTGCCAAGGTGATGGCAAGTCCCTGCCTAGGGGCTGCTGTTCAACAGGGATGGGGGAGCAATTGCAGGAGGACATGGAAAGGTGAAAGATAAACCAGGATGCACCATTTCCTTTCATACAGATTCAATGCAGCCCACGTGCAAAGCAGTTTCAGCAGGCACACTGCCATGTGCAGCCAGGGGAAGGCAGCCCTTGGCCCACACAAGGGCCAGCAGGATTGAACCTTCAGGAGACACGGGCACTGCTCCCACCCATCTGCCATGGATGCACAGGCCCTTCCAAGAGCAGAAGGGGAAGCAGGAGCCCAGCCCTGCCACAGTGCAGCTCTGGGTAACAGCTGCTGCTGGGCTTCCCGGGGGCTGCATCCAGCTGCACACACCGAGACACCCTGCTCTGATTCTGCTCACAGGGACATTTGCCAAGGGGAAGGCAGCTGGCAAAAGCTACTGAATCCTTCAGCTCAAAGTAGCAGAGCTCCAACCTGCTGTGCCCCCTGCCAGCTCTGATGGTGGGTCACATAAAGGGCTCTGCACTCCAGGTAGCTCATAAAAAAAGATTAAAGCATCACAGTCAATGAGAGAGTTTCCTTCTATTTGCCCACTCAGGCAGAACAACTTCCCCTACAGATTAAATTCTGCCTTCCTCCACTCAGTGGAGGCACCAGGGTGCACAGGTGGGAGGCAGGGGAAAGGCACAGCAGAACAGAGAGTGGCACAGCTGGGAAGGAGGCCCTGTGTTCCTCCTCTCCACTTACTCTCCCAGCAGTGGACCATTCCTATGGGATCAGTGTGCTTCCTGCTGTGGCACTCACACAGACCCATAAGCTGCAATGCAAATATAAGTAAGCCATTACAAAAATAATTTTTAAAGCATTTAGTTGTCACACAACTAAACTATTATTTTCATGGCATTTAGAAAGTCTATCCAGACTGACTGGTCTGGGATGGTCTATCGGACTGTGATGTATTCTCTGCTCCTTGCAAATGTGGCTTTAACTGATGAGAGATCACAAGACAAGCAGTAGTGACATGCCTTGTTAAACACTGCCAATAATGCAACAGGGAAACCAGAACACATAGTATGAAAAAAAACAACAGATGGATATTCTGCCAAAGCAATACTGCTTTCCTCCAAGGACAGCCATGACCTACCTCCAAGCTCTGGGGATGGTCATCTATCATGTCAGCATCCCCACCCTCACCAAAAAGGGCAAATCTAGCTCCCAAAGCTCAATATCCCTTAAACGTCTCCATCAGAAGGGATAAAAGAGAAAAAAGGCAATTAATGAATGTACATTAAATCCATATGAGCTATTCTTTTCCATAAAATCTGCAGAGCACCACCCAACTGAAGTCCATATGAACAAAAAGCACTTGGCCACTTCCCTTCTGGTGGAAGGGAATTCACTGGCCAAGTCTCAAGTATGGACCTGCACAAACATTTTTAAAAGATGAAGGTCTACAAAGGAATATATACACATATTTTCACCTCTATGTGCTTAATACCTATGTAGTGCTTCATTCCAGGTTACTAATTACACCAGGACAAACACCAACACCATAGCTTACCAACTGCTTAATAAATCAAAGTTTTGTGGGTGTTAGTTGACATTTCTCAGAAAATGCAATGTACTACTGAAAAACAGTGTTACAGAATTCTCTTCAAAAGCATTCAGTTTGCTCTTCCAAGCTGACTGACAGGTTAATACCCCTAATGCACTGAAAATATCTGCTGCACAGTCTCCAAGAAGCCCTGCTCCCATTAGCACAGGCTGAGGTTTCTGTTACCACAGTCTCAAGAGCACAGCAAGATAAAGAATCTACATTCTCCTATCTACAGCATCTCTACTGTAACTGCTGCTTACCACACCCAGCACAGTGCCTCCACATTCTTACACCTGGGGTTGCATTTACTCTAAGTTCTTTACAGATAGTAAATCTGAACTTTGTGCCCTGTATAAGAACTTTCATCTTCCAATCTGATTCAATCTTCTATTAATTAACAGTTAAGTACAACATCTGAGGCTTAATGGTCAGATTATTAAAAGCTATTTCAAAATTGTGAATAACAGAAAGCATCAGCTTTTAACAGGAGCCTATGTGAGCAAATAAAAAGACAAAAGAGCCTTTCTCATCTGTCATATGACTGCTCACATTTTACTTAGTCTGTTTAGCATATTACTGCTGTTTTCAAATTAAGATCACCACAATTTGCAGACAAGCATAGTTTTATAAAAAGTAACTCCTGTTGAGCTGTACAGGTGTGCCAATATATTTGGCCTCACCCCACAATAATAATGGTCTGCTTTACACTAAGCTCTGCCTAACACCATGGTCTTCTGGCATGCTCTTAATTCAGCTGCACCTTCTGGAAAGAGCCACGGCATTTTTAATATATTTTATATGCTTCAGACTCACTGAGACCAGCCATAGCACCTCCCAAATGGTGCATCTTTCAGGACTCCATTCTTGCAAGAGCCAAAAGCTTTGCCTTAAGCTCCCTCTGAACCATGCTTGCCTGGAGATTCTGCAGGGCTCTCACAGCCACACGATATCCTGGGCACAAGAAGGTCACTTTAATTAGTGGATGACACTGAGATGACTTCAGAAATGGAGAAGTCTTGCTCTCTCATTTTCTACTTCACAGCCTATCCCCAAGTCTCTAATTATATATATTCACACCTCCACATGGAATTAAATAGGAGTAAAAAGAGATTGTTCATCAGAAGGCAACACATATTTCTCCAGAATGTGGAAAGTTAGGTAAAATGTCACAAGGAAAGAAATTCCAGGTGACTTTAGATAATTTATCTGTCCAGCAAAAGTCCTCACACATACCTTGAAATGAAAAGTTTCTTTCTATTAATAAAGTAATATACTTTTAAGATTTTGGAATTAAAAATGCATCAAGAAAATGTTCTGTCTCCAAGTTGGTGCAAATCTGCATAGTTCTGCTGATTTCAACAGACTGGAGTACAACAAAAATATTTTTAAGTGGAAAAAATCAGTTAAAAATATGTGTACAAATCCTTTATTTCAAAGTTGAGGGAGAAATTCTCTTCTCACACCTATCTCTAGGAGTTTTGCTAAAAAAAAAAAAAAACCCAAGCAAATAACAAAACAAAACTAAACCAAGGCGTGAGGGCAGCACCAGCTTCAGAAAGCCAAAGACCGTCAAATTTCATCAGAATTGTCTGTTCTGCCTCTATCAAAATAAAATCCATCACTTCATTCTTCTAACAAATTATTCTGGTCAGGTTATTTACTGATGTTTCTACAACTCAGTACAAATTAATATTTTCATCTAGAAACATTTAAGGGATGGGACACCCAATAGATATATCAATGAACTTCCATTTCTTGGTAATCTGCTAAAGCGATCATTTCAACCAGTCACAGAAACCTAAAGTTCACTTTCTGAACACTTTTAAAATTGGACAGTTTTATGTACCTCTGCCACTGTGGAGGGAACACGAAACTCAGCAAGACAACATCAAGCAAAACAGGAAGTTTTCTTTACCACAAACGAGTTTCTGACATAAGAAGGAAAGGTACGAAGTAGGAAGACTTCACTGACAAATTTCATTAGTAGGACTTCACTGAAAGAGAAAAGAAAACCAAGGCTCCAACATCAAACACAAGTGTGCTACCTCAAGCTCCACCTGGGACTGGGGAAAGCCTGAGGACACTCAGTGAACCAGGGCTCATGGCAGGAGCACTGCCCAGTGCATTTCTCCTACAGCAGGGCAGCACTCACTCCCAGAGAGGAGCCACCAGCACCCCACAGTGACCCTGCAGCTTCCCACGGGCCATTCCCCACCCTGCCCAAGGGTCTGCTTTGGTTAGCAGGACCATAAACTGCTTCTTCCTCATGCAGATGCTCTGGACTGTGTCCTCCAGCCCACTGTGTTTCCCTGGAAAAGGCCACCACAGCCTTGTGAGTAAAGTAGAAGGATGGCCAGCTGAGAGCTGCAGGACACCTGCACAGGGTGGATGAAAAACTAATGCTTACCCCCAGCCACTCCAACACTGGGACATTCAGGTGCCATGCATCAACTCTGCAAGTATCAGCTGGTTTGCTGATTCTTTGGTTGGATTTTTTGTTGCAACAGCAGGTTCTCTGTCCAGCTTCCCTCAAAAACTCTTCTAAAAAGCACATGTCTACCACTGAAAGCTGAAAACCAACTGCAGTTACTGTGACTGTTAGGCTATTCACGTGAATGCATATTCGAGATGGGACATCCTGAACTCTGCAAGGCAGAAATACATTTCCAGTGCTTTTAGTTTATTTAAAGAAGGTCAACTGCAGTTCTGTAAACAGAGTATACCTCCAGCACCAAAGGTCTGAAGCCACAAACTGAGCTGGAATATCCATCTCCTCCTTGCAAATCCCTTAGTAACCTCAAAAGCAGGAAATGAAATAAAAGCCCACAAATAAATTGTATTTCATTCGCTGATCAAAATACCGGATGTTTCTTCCCAGAACCTCTGACCCTTCCTCAATATCTCATGGAAAATAAAGATTCAAGGGATTTCTGCTTAGGATCACATTTTCCCCTCCTATGTGAATCTTCAGCCATCAGGTCAAAGAAACCTTAGGACCCAGAAAGAGAAGAAACCACAGTTCCCTCCAGAGCACAGCTTGCTGTCATTGCTCCTCCAGCTGCACGGAAAGTGACCCCTTCTCCCACTCTCTCGGCAGGGAAGCACCATGTCCTGACCCTGGGGGCTTCCACTCAGCAGGGTGCTGCTGCTCCCCTTCCTCTCGGGATGCTGGCTCAGCAGGATGAAGGCAAAGGTCACCCAGGCACCTGAATCTTCTACTATGTCCATGTCCTGCCACTCCACACCCATATGGCAGAAAACAGAGACACCACATTAATCAGAACCTTCTCCGTCCAAGAAGCATAAACTATTAGAATTATTTTACCTAATTCTTGTCAACATCTACGCTGCAAGATGTCACAATAGTACTATCAATCCATGGGATCATTTTCCAAATTTTCAGTGATTAAAGTGAAATTGCCCCACTAGCCTCCTTCTTTACTGGGGGAGAACACTTCAGTTGAACTTGGTTTGGGCTCTGTCCTCCCTACTCCTCTGGCATCTTCTTCCTCTCTTTTAGTTTTTACAGAAAACAGCAACCACCTAGTGCTTTCTCTGTGTCAGAACAGTCTCTCTGCATGCTATTAATGCTGCAGCTTCTTTCTGTTCATGACAAGTGCCTTCCAGGACATGTCTGTAGAAGTGAGAGACAAAAGCTTTTTTTTGTGCTAACAGGGTTGGCATCTACTGCTCATGCCACCACTTGCTCACAATTAGACTTCACAGATTCAGCTCTCTTGCTCTCTTATTCCTTATCACCATTGCTGATTCTGAGACACATTCCCCTACTTAAATTCTGCTTGAGCTCAAGTTGTGAAGCATTAAAATGTTTTTAATTTCCCAGGAAATGAAGATTTAGACAGACTGTTCTCACTTTTCCAAGTCACAAGCACGCACAGCCTTCCCCTGCTCAGTACATCATTAGTATTTCTTTCCAAGAACTTCACTACTTGCCAAATATACTATTTTCAGGAAAATATGCTTGGTGTAAAATCTTGCATGGAGGTGTTCATTAGCCAAATGCCACTCATTTTGCATAGTCTTTTTTTTCCTAGTTTGGATCCTTAGGAACATCCTGGAAGGCTAGGGGATGGATAGGAAGGATTTGTGTAAAATGAGCCAAACATTTGCTATGAAATATAGACAAATGGGCATAAGCACCAACTGCGAGGGATAGCTGAAGGCAAACATGGACATGGCAGCACATGGAATGAACACAAGGGAAGTGCAGCTCTGAGCAAAAGGTACCTTCAGGAACACCAACCGATGTACTGCCAGTCACACACTCCAATATGGATGGGAACCCCTGGACAGCTACAGCTTTTATCTTTAGCAGGTAAGGAGAAAACAGTCTATTATTGGGCTGCTTCTGAAACAACCCACAGGCACAAGAAAAGAAGACGACTTGAAGAAAATTTTTCTGCCATTCTCATTTATGTGACCTTCTGACAGGAAAATAAAACTCTCAACTCCATCCATTAAAAAATAGGAGGGAATAAACCCCATGTTTCAGTTAAAAAAAAAAAAAGCCACAGTGTTGACCACAAAGACTTGCCTAACTCTGCTTCTGCAGAATTTATATGTAGGTAAGTTGGTAGTTCGTTACACAGACGCAGCTTTGGAGGTGAAAAAAAAAGACCCCAAACACAAACATCAGGATTATTTCAGTTTTGCTTTGGTTTTACACAAAGGCAGGGGGAAAAATTAACAGAGACATTTTCACATTGGAACGCCAAAGCCATACATCTTAGTCCATGTTATATCCTCACATTAAAACCACAGATTACAGCTGCCGCTGCAAATACTTGAAGCCTTAAAAAAATCAGGTCACTTACTCAAATTTTCATGTTCTAAGACCTCTTTTAAAGCAATTTACCAAACTCACACAACACTTGAGATTTGTTTTACAAAACTGCTTGTTTCAGCCAAGATTAGATTTGACTTCAGAATCTGCTCACATAGCTATGACTACAGAAGGATTCAAACTTTGTGCATCCCATGGCCAATCCACCTACAAACCTGGAATTATTACACTCTAGTATAAAACATTTCTTCTCATTTATAAGCTTTATCTGAGATAATATGGTGAGTGATGCTAGATAAGGAAGTTCCTCCAAATTTCATTTGAGGTTAAATATCGGATGTTCAGCATACGCAAAAGGGGAAAAAAAGTGTTCTGGTTGGAACATGAAGCTGACATTTCTGAAATGCCAGCGGACTGGTTTCTAATTTTTGCCTGAGGAAAGACTACCAATATGTCTTTGCTTCTTTCAGCATTCCTAAATTTTCCCTGTCATCATTTTGAAATAGTGGGAGTCATCCCTCACAGTACACAACCCCCAAGCCTCTCTGATACCAAAACTGACAGCTATGTAGCAGAAGCTGTGAAAATTGTTTTCTGTCAGGTTAAAAGCAGAGCAGAGACATCTTAAAATAGGGCAAAACTCCAGAGATATTGAAAAGAATTCTGTGTCTTGAAAAACACCTAAACCACAACTTTTAGAACAGCCAACAAATATGCTAATTCAGAAACACTGAGAGCATGACTGAAAATTGAACCTAACTTAGAAATCCTCTGAAAATGAATAGCTACTGTGCTTCATATTCACAGAGAGCAGCATCAAAAAGGCCACACATTTTCCTACAAACCATGACAGCCTGGATGCCATACCAAAGGGAAGGGAAGCCCTCAGTGGAGCTCAGAGAGTCGATGTGATCTATCTTTTCAGTTTACCCAGATGACAAGTAATAAGGGCAAACTGTTCAACTCCTGCAGAAATTATGTGAAATTGCAATGTACAAAAGCACTTGAGTTGGATTAAGGGTAACTGAAAGAAGCTGGCTGATTAAGAGTGAGTTGCATTAGGCACTGAGGTGTTCAAACAAAGATGAAGAAAGAGTACATGTGTTTCGGTTGGGAGAACTGAAATAATTAAACATCACTAATCCCATTGTGTGGTGCAGCACACAGAGCAGTGCTGGAACAACAGGCCACAAATGGAGACTGTACTAGGACCATCCAGCACAGAATATCAAAGTTACTTTCTGAGCAACAAAATAAAGCTTAAGTTTTACCTGAAAAAACAGATTAACATATGGTGTACAGGTTGAAGAAAATAATCCTCAGGGCACTTTCCTTGGCATTTTTTCATACACATTGAATGAAGGATAAAAAACACAGGGTACTAAAAACATAGGGTCTCAAGAGGTTCTGGTGGCTCATGATATTCCATTCCCTGCTATAGCATATAAGTGCATAACACTGCACCTCCACTGCCCCAAATCCACCCCAGCAGCACCCAGGGCCTACACTGATGAAAGGGAGGTGAAAAAACAGCAGGGAGAGAAGTGAAGGCAGAACTGGAAGACAGGGGGGAGAACCACAGTGACACCCAAGGGCCACTGAAGCGCTGCAGTGAAAGGACAGTGAGCAGGGGGAAAGGGCAACCAGCCACTAACTGAATTAAAACACCCAACAATCTCCACGCTACCAAAAAGTAAACTGCAGGTGAAGGAACAATGCTGTGGAGGTTCCCCTGTAGCTCCATCTGAGACTGGCCCTTGGGGAAGCCTGACACCTCTGTCAGTATCAGAGATGTGGAAAATATCAAGGGGTTGGAAAACAGCAGGGATTTTCAAAAAAAAAAGCTCAAAACTTACAGTATTTCCATTAATTTGTCCCACAGAAATTTCTCCTTTGGTTTCACCTTTAATATGGAAGATGAGGAAAAACTGAATTTGGAAAAGAAGGAAGATTTAAAAAAAAAAAACAACCCAAAACCAAAAAAAACAGAGACAGCTAAGGAGCTTAACTTAGGAAAATAACAACAGGAAGGGGTCTTTCCTATGACCCAAAGCACATCCCCAAAAGAGCTCTTCCATCAGCACATTGAAGCAGTATGTTTTCTAGCACGGCAGCAATGCTGCTGCCCAGTCTGTTCTAATAGCATAATTACTCTGTTAACCAAAAATCCCTATGGCAACTCTTTGCTACATAAGCTCTCTTTTTGGAAAAAACAAAGCCAAAAAAAAAGCCAGCTTTAAAGACCTTTTCCCTTTACCTACATGGTATTTTCATTGAACTGATGAGTTTGGTATTGTAATTGCTACGCTCATTAATGCAGCCTACATGCAGAACCACGACCTGCTCTGGAAGCCATGGTTCCTGTACATCTAGGAGCTGTGTTTACCACAAGAAAGGTGGAAATAAGAAGAAATTCAAACCTTTCTGTGTTCATTAAAACACCTAATGAGAAAATTGCTGCCTAGAGCAGTTAATGGCAACTCTTTATTGCTGACAAAAACAGTAGATCTCCTTTGTAAATACAATAAATGCTATTTCAGCTACTCTGGCCCTGAATAAAAGAGCCAGCATATTGTTTATTCTCAAAGAAAAGAGATGGGATTGTACGGTCTGCAAGTACCTGAACAATGTACTTATTCCACTGAAGTGCAAAGCTGTACAGAACAGGATCCTCTTCTCACTGAGGAAAGCTTTTAGCTTAACTGGGAGCAAATTAAAATCTGGCACCACTAAGCTGGTAGAACAGTCAAGAGGACCTATCATGTCCAGAGATTTAGGAGCAAAGATAAACCAAAAAAAGCTTGAGTGAATCACTACATTGGGCAACAGCACAGAAAGGAGATGTGTGCCACCATGGCTGAAAAGCACAGCTAACAAATTCAGACAGACTTACAGCCTGGCACCATTTTTATTGTTCTCAATTGCTTGAACCAACCAAACCTCCGAGACAACAGGAAAATCATGCAGGTTTCAATCATGGTTATTTCTGGAACTGCCAAACTCAGAAGGGAACATCCTCTCCCACACATTTTTAATCTGCTTAGAAACACAACACAGGAATGTTTTCTTAATGTCTTGTATCACTGAACAGTAACACCTTCATCCCAAAACAAATTTTGCTACAGGAAGCTATTCACCAGGGTGATGGAAAGAAAATATTGCTAAGCTGCTCCTCACTCTATCAGTAGAGGCTGTAGTATCATATTTGGGCTCCACCACACCAGTGCCCCAGGCAGACAGACAGTCACACTATGCCAGCATCCACTCTGGAACAAACCAGTCAATACTGCACTTCCTTGTAATTTATGAAACATAAACTTCAACACCTGTGAATGCCATTATTGCCATACAAACCGCTACAGGCATGGAACCAAAAATGGAACCACCGAGCCCTAACCACAACTTGGATCTGCTATTCTTTTTGTACAGAGACTTTTCTAGCAGAATCTATTATAACCAGTATGGTATAAACTGGCAAAGTGACAGCAAAGCAAGCTCTGAAGAACATTCATATGGACCTGCTTCAAGGCAAAGATATCTATTTTACCATGCTAAGTTTAATACATTGTATTTCACCTGTTACATTAAGCAAGGGCAAGGCACTTTCCCATACTCGTGGCAGTGGAATTAAATTATGCAGAGCTAATTATGTGATGCACTGTTTAAAGCCTGTTATTATACATCTCAAATAAGGTGAATGCAAAAATGTAGCTCCCAGGCAAGTAGGAGAGACATGGATGTGTGTGCAATACAAACTTGCCTAAAGGACTGCAATGCCCAAGACACCAGCTGTCCATGTGCACCATCTGGACAGAGCTCAGGTGTGTGGCAGGGACCATGCAATCCTGATTGCTTTGGTCTCCCAGCTGAGGGTGAGGTATTTTGGCAGATGTGGCTGCCTGATCTCTCAAATTCCAGGTGCTTTCTTGAAGGAGGCATGACTGATGAACCATCTTGCAAGGTAGCATAGCAGGCAGTTAGCTTTTCTCCCCTGGTTTTCCTTGTTATGCACATTTTCTGTAGTCTGGAGGAACTGCTAAGTTTTGAAAGCCATGGAAATCATGCAGCCCCAAACTTTCAGTGAGACTTACTCTGGCACATATCAGGAACAATCATCAGTGACCAGTTTGGTTCCCTGCCCCCCTCCTGCTCCCCAGGGCCAGCAGGAGCATCCCCACAGCACCTCTGGAAGCAGCACGGGGAGCCTGCCTGTCAGCCTGCCAGCAGCCACCACTCCTCTTCCACAAAAGGCTGGCAGGGCTGCAGGGAGCTGTGCTGGGAGGAGCCAGCAAGGAGGAAGTGTTCTCTCTTAGCATAAATACAGCTGTTTCCAGATGCATGCCTTGAAACCCACTGCTTCGTTCCAGGCAGGAGTGCAAAATCTGACTGGGCTTGCACATGCGGCCACTGTGGGTAACCAAGGCTAGAAATTTTGAGAATTATTGTTTTTTGACCTGGAAAGGTTTGTCAAGAAGTGATGGCAAAATTAGCCTTCATCTGTCCAAAGACTAAATCATAAGATATCCTGAGTTGGAAGGGATCCATGAGGATCATTGTAATCCAACTCCTAAATGAGAATAAAGAAACTCAGGAAAGCCCCCAGGAGCAAGCAGGGACGTGAAGCACAGGACTACCCTGTCATCAGCACTGTGGAATCCCTATCCCTCAGGAAAATAAAGTTCTGGCAGATAATGCTGTCATGGCTCCTGCTGATGTTGCTCCTGTCAGGCTCCATGCTGCTCCACCCTAAGCCTCCCAGGCAGCTCACAGCCAGTGCTGTCCCTCTCCTCCCAGAAGCAAGGAAAAGCTGGGCCTGGGCACAGTGAGCCTGCACCCTCCCAACAGCCCAGCCTGGAGGTTTGTCCATCTGCAATGAAGCCACTGCAGCTCCCCTTATTTACTGACTGACACCAGGCTAAAAATTGAAGCAAGCTTCAGGATAACAACAAATAAATGGTGTCCTTCAGGGCAATGAAGCTGAACTCCAAAAGTAATTTCATCCAAGATAACAACAGTAATTTATAACAGTCCAAAGGATGTTGTACTTCCAAATCCAGCCCTTTTAAAGTTATTTTTAAAAACCTGAAAATGTCTGCTGCTTTGTCACAGTGGATATGTAATGTACTTGATTAAAAAGCTGAGCCACCAGCAGGACACCAGAACTGTTTGCTCTGTCCTGGTTTGTGCTGTGGGTCCAAACAGCCACAGCCAGTGTGATTACAGATGGCCCAGAAGGTAACAGGCACTGCACAGAGGTAAAACTGCCAAGCAGCAAAAGTAGCCAAGTTCCATTCATCACTGACAAAGTGTCCCGATGCTAAATCCTTCACATTCATCTTTTCCTGAGCTTTTCACTTTGCAGTTTATTACAAACAGAGCTTGGCTCCAGAACCTCAGTAACCCCTCCCACAAAGCCACATTTTTCAAACTGTCATCCCAAGCTGTCCTGCCACACTCCTGATCTCTCACAAATGCTACTCCATATTTACATTATGTACATTAAGAACATTTTTAGTTATTCTTCCAGCCCAACAAATGAGCGTTCACAATAATTTGGACGCTTGGCACTGCCTGCCTGCAGCAGGCAGATGCTACTGTGCTCAGTAGAAGAGGAAGCTATTTTTATTTTAGCAAGAGAGCAGTAAAAGCTTCTCAGAACAAGCAGACACAAGTGAAATTGTTGCTCTTTTTTTTTTGCTGCTCCCTGCCCCTGGTTCTTTGGGAGAACAGCACTGCTCCTGTTCACAGCAGGGAGCCCTCATGGGGAGATGCAGTGCCAAAGGACAGCTGCTTTTTGATGGTCCACACATGTTTATATGAAAAGTACATGTTCCTTAATACATGTGGAAAACCAGCCAGACTGTACACATTGTACATTTCAGTACTTTGAAAGCAGCATTTTTAAAGGATGTCAGGAACCTCTGCTTCTATTAAAATGGTAGCTATCCGGTGGATCAGCTGCAATTATCTTATGACTCACCTTCCAGTGGTGGTGTGAATTTTGAACAATTACATATTTTAACTAAGTAAGAAGATAAGAAAATTTTCATTTTCCACAGAGCACGATCATTAAAACAAAAGCTTAATAGGTTTTTTTTAATCTTCCTACCTCCTCATCACATGATTTGTACCACCCTTTTCCTTAGATCTGACACTAGGTCATTAGGAGATACACACCAGCAAACACTTAATTCCCTTTGCTCTATCCATGCCTCTCAGTACTCCTCTGCCTTTCCTACATCCATTGGCCTGCAGTTACACAGCCTGGCTCTCCTAGGATTTCACAAAAGGGACCACAGTTTAATATACAAAATCTCCTGTTGGTCCTTGTCAACATCAAATAATGAATGCTCAGACCATTCTCCTCACCTGCTTGAAGTTTCCATGTCAGCAAAAGGCTCAGCAACTGCTTATACCCAAAAGAACTGCCCAGGAAAACATGTAAGAGTTTTGTCTGCTACCAGAGAAAGGGGAGCTGGAAAGACCCATGGATGGGATGCAAACACCTTGCAGCCCAGATCCCCAGGGCAGATACAAGATGCCCTCACCAGCTACTCCTAAAGGGTATGAAGACAACCCAAGTGCTCCATACAATAAAAACCCCTATAACTACAGCACTGCTCAATCAGCTGAGCCAAGCAAAAAGGGTTCTTCAAAAGCCACTCAGGTTCCCCATCACCATGTCATTCCTCAGCTCCACACACAAGCTTTATTGAATTACTGTTATTGAATTAACTGGCACAGCCCAACAACAGCCAAAGACGGCCGATATCTGAGCTGTCAGTAAATGTGAAACTGTAGCCCACGTGGATCTCTGTTCATTGGAAGTGCTTGCACCATCACCATGCATAGCAAAATTGGTCCCCAAGGTCCCTGACACCAAGGGAAAGCTTCCCATTGATATTAGATTAGGCCAGATAGCAATCTGTTACCTTAGGGTAACTCTGAACTGCAAAGTGAGACTGAACTAGAGACTGCCTTACTGTTATCATCCAATTATCTTTATTTTTAGCTACACTCCTCCTTATCCTCTTCCCAAAACTTCATCTCCTTAGTACAGAAGAAGGCTGTGAGAGCTGAGAGAACATGAAGTACCTTATGACACATCTGTCTGTACATCTTCACAGTGAGAAAGTCTTAAATGCAGGCTGTAATGTCAAAAAATTACTAGGGCAGTTCAAAAGAAAAGACATATTCCTGTGCCAGTGTTCAGAAGCTGATAGGATGCTCAAAGGTCACAATTTTCTTGCCATTCAAATGGCAGCTCAGCTGTGCAAATTCAAAATCAGCAGACTGCAGCAACTACAGATAAGAGTCAATGTACCTTGGTTTCCAAGTCAGGGCTATTTAAATTCTAACTCAATGAACTACTTGTGCACTCAGCATTTTGAGATTCAGTGGGCTGCTTGCTCTCCTAAAAGTTAGTGCTTTCCCAGAAATAGCCTCTAACTTACAGAGTAAAGGGGGAGGAAATCTGTTTGCTCAGCTCCACAGAAGCAAAAAATTTCCTGGTTTTGCCAGGAGAAGACTCTCCAATAAAGACACTAAAACTAGCAAAAAAACCCAAAATCCCTTTTGAGGACTTCTCATGCCCTGGGGCAGAAGTTACCACTGTGCATTGCAAGGCATGTGCAAGTCCCCAGGGACTTAGGTGGTTCTGGTTCACTGTGGTTTCTGTACTCTGTCCAGAATCAGCAAAGCACAAAAACCTCTTAAAATAATCACTTGATCTTTATAAAAGTCTTCTTCCATGCTAAAATACAACCTAAGGCCTTTTAATTGCTCTCTGAACAAACACCACAGGACAAAGTCCAATGATGCTCTGCTAAAACTCCCAACTGCAGACCACAGACACGTGCCATAGTGACCACGGAACCCTTCTGCTGGGCTCTGGAGAGGCACTCATACACTAATGCCTCTGCATTCACGATGCAAAGCATTTCTCCAGGCTGGAGCTTCACTGCATGTAGTAACAAGCTGTAAAAACATGCCAGCAGAATGTGAGCGGACGTTGCCAAGCGTCAAAATAGGAAAGCATTTAAACATTTGCAAATCTTGCTTATGATACAGCAGCACAAGGCAAACATGCACCATTAGAATTTCAAAAATAGTTTCTGTATGAAAGGAAGCTTTAAAAATAACTTTGCTTTCTCCTGGCATCCCTAGGCTAATAGATTCCTCTTTTAATTAAAAAAGTCTCTTGCATGCAGGCACCAGGCGTCATCATCTACTCAGACAATTCCAGATCCTCTAGCAAAACAAATCAGGATGTGGTGCACCTCTCACTTTCTCCCAGCAAACCTGGGGGATTTTTTGCATAGGCTAGGGTCTCATCCTACTCCAAATGTCCACATTCCACTAACAGGTGACGGTAAATTTGTGGTCATCCTTCCAAGAGAGCTCTTTCAAGTAAGCTACATCTCATCACTGAGAAACATGATTAACTTCTACAGATAAATCAACTGAACCAGAGATGAACGGATTTCATCTCTGATAGACTTCATCACTCCTCTTCCCTAATAGTTATTTTTGTTTATCCAAAGCTACCAGATTAATGCTTGTACTATCATTAGCACCATAGCAGACAGTAAAGCATTAAAGCAACAGGAATTAACATTAAATATAAGGTTAAAAAACTGAAAAAGTGAGATTTCTTCTGTAAGAAAGAGTAAGAGTATGTAAAAAACAAAAGTACTGTATTGCACAACTGCAGAGGTGCCGAGTTCCAGTTACACAGGCCTTCCTTACCCATAAGATGCTTTGCTGAGCAGTGCCAACATTTTTCCAGACCATTTTATGCATGTGTTGCAAAACACATTGAGCTGTTTAACCTACCTTTTAGTACACTAAAAGTGTTTTTCCACTTTGCTCTCATCACCTTCTCAAGTACCAGGTCTGGAGTTTGCAAACACTGGTAACTAATACAAGAATTATCTACCTGGAAATCTCATTAGCTAAGATACAAAAAGCATTGCTAAAATAAAGATGATTCATATTATTTCTATTAGCTGAAAGGACACAAGAAACAGCTGAGCAGATTTAAAACTACTTAACATGAAACAACACTAAATCTGAGTACAGTACTGAAACAAAAATCATGAACAAGCAAGAACTGTGCAGGCAAGGTGCTCTGGAAAGGAAGTTAGTTACTAACCTGATTTTTAATCTGTTTCATCCAGTACAGCTTTGGTGAAGATACACTCTGTCACTGTTTTCATCCAGGAATTCAATAGACTTCATCACTCCTCTTCCCTAATAGTTATTTGCTATAGATCAAAAACCACCGTCTTACTTAATATAGCCTTTTACTTCCCAGCTCAAAACAAGCAGACAGACAAAAGCACTGGTAGTAGCCACAGGTAGTGAAGAGACTGAAAAGTTTCAAAGTATTTTGGAGCTGGTTGTTTATGAAATTTCTATATAAAGAAGTTCAGTCATCAGACTTTGACACCAGTTGGGGTAAGGAAGCATTTTTCTCTTACTATCTGAAGAAAGTAAGTTGACCAGCAGGAAAGGAAGGGGACTCTGCTGTAAAACCAGAATTAAGATGTGCCCCAGTGACAAGGCACAGCCTTTCCAGGCTATCATTCACCAATTAGCACTACAAACACCGTGCCTAGTTTTAGCTTTAAGGCTTCTCATAACTATATATTTATGTTCATGTTTAAACATTTTAAGAAGTGGGTTCAAATTAATATAAACTGATTAAGTTCCTTAACTTCAAAAGTGATGGGTAAGTTTGGGCCTTTTATTTTAAGATAGCCTCCCTGCCACACCCTGGGAGGAGGGGGCTGATTTTCATGAAATACAGGAGATCTCCTGCCGTGGATCAGAAGAGCCAGCCAGAACTGCGGGTCATGCTGGAGAGCTCAGGGTGAGCTATACCAAACACCACATTGATCCATCTTCCAATCCCGGCCAACTCATTTCCCTCTCAAGTGTCTGTTCCAGAGCACGGAGGCTGAATCTCTGTACCATATGACACATATACCTTGTGCTCCAAAGTGTGGCATTTAGAGTGATCTCTGCTTTGTCCTAAACAAAGAGGATGTTCCCTTTCCAGGTTGCAGCCTTTCACAGCCAGTACCTTGTGGAAAAGCCATGCCCTGACACAGCCCATCTCCAGGTGTCACACCTCCAGCCCAAAGAGCACTCACCCTACCAGGAGTGTATGCTTCCAAAGAAATTGGCTGCACAGATTTGAAATCCTAAGGTTTTGTGCCAAATCAACTGGCTAAGAAAAAAAACCAAACAAACAAATAAATGCCCAAACAAAACAACAACAAAAATAAACAAACAACTCACACAAAGAAAAAAACCCCAAAAACAGTCCCAAGAAAGAAACACAGTGTAAGCAGGAAGCCATGAGCTTTAGTCAAATCATATGGGCAGACTGTACAGATACAGAGAGATAAGGAAAACCTACATTTTATGTACAGCAGGGAAGTAGGTCTGGATTGTGGCACCATAAACTGTGCTGGCTGAAGATACAGTGTACAGCTCAAAACAAGTAGAGTAGATTGTACCAGTTCAGGTAACAGAGAAAGCTATACCAGGAGCAAAAAATCTTTTTTTTTCTTGGAAAGTATAGCTCCATTCCAGCTAAACTTTTGTTTTCTTTCGACAGTTTTGCCAAAAATATCCAAACTAAAATAATCACATGCCACCAATAGCTGCAATACAGCAAATCAACACAGCCTGGGTTTGTACATCTATATCATATATATAACCAGACTGATCAAGTCAAGATCACATAAGACATACATCAGCACATACTGGTAGTTTTCTATTTCACTCCTAACCTAGGAACAAGGCAATTAATTTCAGAGGCCTGTGGTGCTCTCAACTCCAAAGCTGCTCTAAGCTCTCCCCAGGCTCTGAACAGCTGGTGGTGCCTGACAGAAGTGGTCACACTGGAGAGGCAGAAGTAGCTATTCCATGTGTGGCTTAATACATATCCAAACCCAAACTCCTGCAGAGTGTGTTCTAAGCCCCAAACCAAACATTTCCACACATTCACTCTCTTGTGTCAGCAGTGCAATCCTAAAATCACACGGTCATGCAGGAAACTGATCCAAGTGTGTGCTAAAATACATATGGATGGTGCACACCTGTACCTAAGAGTCAGCAACATCCGTGAAGGAGCATCATGGGACACTTCACCCCTCAAAAAGCACAGAATTTCTCTAGAAGTTTCAGAAATTGTTCGTCTGTATTTAAGTCATCTTCCTACATCTTAATACTCACAAAACACCTTGTCAATATTTATCAACAGATTAGACAGCCCTTCCCTAAAACTGCCAAATATTCTTATAGTCATTTTTTTAGGAATTAGCACTGAGGAATATAAAAGCAATTCTGCATAGCACTCTGAGCTGTGGCCCTCATTTCAGCTGAGCCAGTAGAAAAAGTGCAGGGGAAGGACTTACACTATTACACAGAATATTCGTAACACTATACAATACTTATGTTACACTGCAGAACTATTGTATAATAGTGTACTAGATACTGTTACAAAATGTTCTATAGAAACATTATGTAATTGGTACCCTCAACCACACCCCACCACAGGCGAGGGAAGAAGGCAGGGAAGATAAGGAGAATTTATGTGGAAAATTCCCTCCATAGAGAAAAAGTCTACTTTGAATTATAGAAAAGATTGATCTCTTTCCTCGCCCAAGAACTGTCCCTGTTGGTCAGGTCAACCACCATCCACCCAACAAGGCACACAGCCCAGCTCAAGAGAAGCCTTGGAGGCTGCAGTGCTGAGCCCTGCCAGTCCGGCAGCTTTGGGAAGGACCTGCTGTCTTGAGCCAAAGTCCCAGGCACTGTGCCTGAAGCACCAGCCCAAACAAGGGGCTGCAATCTTGGATGGTGTCTTGCACTTCAGCATGCCCTGCTCAGGGAGCCACAGCCTCAGCCTTTCTCTAGCACAGCAGCCTCTCCCCTGAATGGTGACCAGCACAGCCCACTGGGCTCAGAAGCCCCCAGCCAAGCTGCCAGACTGAGCCCAAGCTGCCTCCCTTGGGCAGCAAAGGAATAGGACTTTGGACCCCCCATCCCTGTGCAGTGCTGGATGTGCTGCCCCAAGAAACAGCCCAGCACAAGAGATGAGATTCAACGTGAGCATCACGGCTCTGCTTTCATGTCTGCCCTCCAAAGGCCCCCAGACAACACCGTAGCAGTGCTGAATTGAGCCTCATAAATGTAACTGCTGAACACATTTTATGGGCATAATTCCCAGGGTCTGTGAAAACAATGTGTTCTGTCTCAATAGCATCGAAACCAAACAGGCTCTTTAACCACCCAACAAAGGCCTGTTTGATGTGCCACATTCCAGGAAGCACAGCTCAGTATGATTTTATCTGTGCCTTGTCAGGCCCCTTGCGCCTTTTGTTGAAAAACTAATACAGCTCCACAACAGGGGAGAAAATATTCCTCTCAGAGTATGCAGCCAGAACAAAAAAAAAAGTTATTAAAAAAAAGAGCCACCATACCAACTTTCTCTGGTGTCACACTGTTTTCTTCCTTCAATGGTCAAATGCTCACCTCCTAGATGAGGGTCTTTTCTCAGGCCACCTGCAGTGACCAAAACATTTGTACTAGCCCAGCCAGTAAGACTAAAACATACATGCGTTTTGTTTACATGCATCCTCTTCAACCTCTGTACATTACCTACTTTGCTTATAAGTCATTAGTCATGATGATTATCTCACTAAATTCAATAGGAGGCCTCACAAGAGACAAGAATGCTTGCTTTCTCCTGAGGGCAGGATACTTGCTCAAGATAAATTTCACTTTTTTATATCCATATAGGCCTACACAAGCAAATAGGCTATGTCCTTCTCTAATGACCATGTATAACCAGGAGGGAAAAGTCAATACCAGAGAAAAAGAAGTCCTATCCAATCTCTCAAGCACTCAGAAATCACTGAATAATCACATAAACAATGGCTGAAAGAGGTGAATCAAGAACCTGCTATGCTTTCTTTGACAATTGTGAACATGGGAGACTTAGAGGAGAGCATCAGGTGGGTGACCCTTTTCTAGTATAGGCCCCCTGGACAAATTTTAGATATCTATGACTAAGAGACTTCCTGGGCCAGCAGTGGCATTTTAATAACTTCCAAACAATTTTTTCATTATGATTTTGCTTTTTTGAAACAAGTTCTGCCTTTAACATTCCCACCAAAATATGTCTGACAGAGTAGTTAAGCTTAGATGTTTCTTGTATGAAAACAAGTATACTCTTTGGGCCTGAAAGTGCCATCTGACATTTTCACTTGGGGTATCTTTGCTTTATTATGAACAAAAATAAGCATTTGTTTCCAATCTATTTTATTCATACTGCTCCAAGTTTGTAGAGTCTGTATCTCCTTTCTGCAGTCTTTTTCCAGGATGAAGACCCTTAATCTTGAAAGTCTATAGTCACTTAGAAGACAACCCATAGCTGGGACCATTCCTGTCACCCCACACTGTGTCTCTCCAGTGCCATTTAGACTGGTCCAGCCTGGCTGAGATGAGCAGCTCTGCTCACTGAGTCACTACTTCAGTAGATTTTAAAGCACCTGAGAGCTGACAACTCATTTAACATATCTCAAAGCAATGTTTAGCAAATGCCTTGGGGTTATTACTAATAGCTGAAGGCAATCAGCATCCGCCAGCAGCTGCTGGCCACATTCTCTACTGATCTAAAGTTCCAGCTCAATTAATAAAGACACATTCCTGACGGCCTGGCTTGTTCTTTTTAATGATTTCATGTTTTCATAGAAGGGTATTGACTAAAGCTTCATTCCTGCTAACAGTATACACTCAGAGCATTTGCATATCTCATTGGCACTTTGGTGTCCAATGCAGGTGTCACAAAAGAGTAAAATTATCCTTCTTTTAATTTGTTCTCCTTTTTTTTTTTTTATTAGTTTCAATTTTTATCTCTGTACTGAGTCCAGGAATGAAAATTTAATTTGCCACTGAGGCACCCACTGAGCTGCAACTGCATCCATGGCAGCCCAGCAGCATGCAGGGCTTTGCAGTGTTAAACACCACGAAGCCCCACTGCTGTTGCTGGTGGTACCCAGCTGTCGAGGCAGGCGGGCAGGATAGAGGACTCTGCCAAACATCTCCCCAAACACTGCCCTGCTGACTGGCACACGGAGCTGCTCTGGAGCAGATGCTGACACAGCCCCTCCACAAATGGCCCCAGAAAATGAGGAGAGCAGATTAAAAAACAAAACAAAACAAAAAACAAACAAACAAACAAACAAAAAAAAAAAACCAAAAAAAACTGCACAGTATGCATGACAGTTGTGACCATTTTGTTCCAGGGCAGCAAGCTGAAAATCCCTCGCATAAGAGAGGGAGAAAATGGGGGAAGAGGGGAAATGTTGAATTAAAGCCGGCACAAAAGGATGCTGCTTTTCCAAGAAGCTGAGTACAGCTATCAGGGCCTCAGAAATGGCCATTTAAAAGAGAAACTTTTTTTTTAAACACCTTCCCCAGAGTTTGTGCACAAAAAGAAGCTGTTCAACCCATGGGCACTGAATCTGTTGAGCTAAATAACAATGTAATAACAATTCTGCACTCCCCCATATCTATTTTATTCACAAAATATGTACATATTAGTCAGCATGCCTTTGGAGCTGTGGTGGGGTTGTGAAGCAATCCTGACCTCATCAGCCACCACTGCACTGCCAACCATTAACTTCTGCCCACTGTGAGACCCCCCGCGCTGCCTGTGCTGCTGCAGCCTTTGCAATTCAGAGGCTGCTCTGAGAGGAGAGTACAGATGGAGCCATCTGCACATTAGAATTGACTTTCATGGTTCTCTACACTATTTCATTTCTCTGTGGTAGAGATGTGATCCCTTTTCGAGCTCAGCACCTCTCTCCCTGCATTTCAGGTTGCACTTCAGGCTTCAGTTGCTGGACTGCTTACAGCATATGTTTTACAATAGCTCAAGCTAGGCTTGGTTGTAATAGCTAAAACCAGCTTGGTTAATATTACTATTTAACAAATACATAATTTCTTACCTTATTTGTGTTAAGTGGGGCTCTTAGTTCCTTCCTATATTATCTTACTTTTGGCTGAATGAAAACAACAGTGATTTACATAATTCTGTAAGCTGATGTCCTCACTACTTGCACTTCCATGTGCAAACTCTACCAACAAAACCTGCACTGTCCACAATAACTATGGGAAGACATGAACAGGTCTCATTGTTTGTATGTACATGCTAAATTAATTTCCAAAATCTCAAGTTTTAAATCCACTTAGCAGGTTAATTGAATATGATGTGAGGTCTCTGGATTTAGTTTTTAATCAAAAAGACACATACGAATAGTTCCAATGATTTAGAGAAATCCAAGCATATTATATAAAGGCTTTTCTTTTATCATGAAAGCATATAACCCTATTAAAAGAAAAAAAGAGTTGACAAATCTACCAGTGGTTAAACGATAGTAAGTAGGAATTATATTTTTAGCCTTTAATACTTTGGAGTATTAAATTAATACAGAGTCCCAAACAAGCTGGCCCCTTTATGCCTGTAGCTAATATTAAGCCAACCTAACCTGCGCTCAAGGCTTATGCTTTTCAGCCCTTTTGCAACACCAGAAGGGCCTAAGAGTCCCACGGGTCTTTGGAATCTTCCAAGTTTGTACAGATTTGTTAAGAATCAATATTGTTTCAGAGACTGCTGGAACCAGCCTCCCAAACTCTCCTGGGCATTACTTCTCAGTGCTGAAGGATTTCAAACACCTGAGCAGACACTGCCTTGTCACCTCTGCTCCCACACAGAATCCCTTTCCATACACCCCCACAGCACAACAGGGGACATCCTGCCCTTCAGCCTGGCTGGAGCCTACACCAAGCATCTCCCCTTACCCAGTAGTTAGCTCTCTGGAAAGTGCCATTTAGCCTATTCTCTCCTGAGACTGAATGGCTTATAACAAATTCCCACCTCCATCTTGTATATACTTAAATATACAGCAGACAAAATAGTTTTCAATATGTAATTTTTATAAATACTACCTCAAGATACAGCCACTGGTGTACTGGCACATTAACTTCTTGTGTAGGCACAGTGCATAAGTGAACAGGCAATCGTGGCTTCTCACATATGGATGTGGAAGAAGAGAGAGAAACCCATTGCTCGTTAAGGAAGGGACTGCTTTGAAGTACTTCATCAACACACTTAGCATAATGCAGTTTGCTGACTGGGGCTTCCTGCAACAACCAGAATGTAAGCAAATTATAAAGATAAGGTTTCTAGAAATTATTGCAAGACTCATTTTTTCTGTTTTACACAGCACTAGTATTTTAACCCAATGACCTGGCACCTAATCTAAATGTGACATTTAATTAACATTGCTTCCACGCATCACTTCCTCTTGCCACCACATCAGAAAGCTGTTCCCTGCATAAGAGAGCATTAACCTTTGAGTGTGTGCTGTTTGCACACACACCCTGCAGAATTTGCATGGAGCTTGATAAAGGACACTGATCCAGTGCACTGTGATGATCTCCCCCACAGCTGTGGTCTCTTTGTGCTGGCTTGCCAGGTGCTTGGCTAGGGTCCCATGGAGCAGAGCTGAGCCTGCATGGGCAGGGGACTGATCTGCCCTGTGGGACAGGGGACCTTGCCCCGCCAAGTGGGAGCTGTCTGGTCAACTATTTTGAGCTGATTATGCCTCCTCCCTCCCCTGGGTACGGCTGCACCAGCTACTGCAATCTGTGCTCACAAACATTGCTGCCTGATGCCTTTAATGGTCATTTGTGGTCCAAAAAAATTTTAAAGGCAGCAACAAGGGGCAACAGACATTTGTTAGTTCTACAGAGCAACTGGAATAAATAGTAAATAACGTATCATATTCCAGACCCATCTTTTGCATTATGCAAACATCAAGACTCCTGTCTGGCTCCAGAGAACTTTCAGTCCCTCTTCCATGCTCCAAAATAGCAAGAAGTCTACAATAAATTTGAAGAGTTGCAGCACCAGCTTAAGGATATTTGTATTTGTCCTTTCCAAGATAGCAAGCAGTCTGCCCCTACTGTTATCATTAGCTAGATCTGTGCCTTCTACTACTTCTCACTTTCCACCCTCTCTTTTATTTTCCTTTCTCTGACTTGGAGAGGCACACTGAAACTCTCTGATGTGCTAAAGTAAAGCTGAAAAACAGTCACAATTTAATAAGCAAAACTGTGCCTGTTTTATTTATTTAGGCAGCTTCTGTGAACTCACAGTTGTATTTGCATGAGTGCTCCTCATTTTGACTAACTGAATGCTATTAAAAAAAACCCAAAAAATTGATATTTCATGAAAAACATATACTTTATGAGCTATTTTGCTCCTAGAGACCTTTCCCCTGGTTTTACTGTCTTCCTCTTTATTATGAAGGACATTTCTGGACAACAGGATCAGGGGTTCTTAGTGAACATCTTCTATTAAAAGCTATCTCCCAAGAGAAGCAAATCTTACTTGCTATGGCCACACAGTGTTATCAACTTCACTAGAACTACGTGTGCAAAGCAGACAGGACTGACCTCAGCCAAGAACTGTGTGCCACGTCCCTGAAGGTTGCTCCTGCTACTTTGGTGATCTTGCACCGCAAAGTCTTAAAGTACTACTTTAAACAGAAAGATGCTAAAGAAAACAATTTCCTGCTGCCGTATGTAGCTCAAAAGAAGAGAGGAAGACAAAAAACATGTAAGACCTTTTTCTTCCCAAAATGTTTCTATCACATTTCAGTGCCTGTTTCGCATAGATAAATTTCTCCCAATACTGTTTTTCTCTCCAGTACTTAAAATAGGAAAATGCTACAAACTCAATCTTCTTGTGTGGGGTTTTTGATACCAGTTTGGGGATTAGTGAATTAGTCATCATTGTGTTGGGCTGGGACATGGAGTAGAAAGTTACTGCAAAAGGGAAATTAAGGTGAGCCCAACCACACCAGCTGGCAAATCTGCAGTGTCTTGAAGGCCGTTACAAAAACCAGGTTGTACACCAAATCCTCCTGCCATTGTGCCTTGCACAGATACATGACTTCATACATAGAAGTAACACCTGGCAATTTTTGAAATATCTCGGTTTAAAGCTAAACATATACACTATCTTCCTACAGGCAGCTCAGGCTGCTGCAATTGGCATGCTTGGGTGACATTGTTACTGTTTCCTTTGTGTTCGTACAGTGGGTAAGTGATAAATACAATGCTTAGGAACAAGGAGATTAACCACATAGTATGCAGTGCTGAACTCCTCCATCAGCCATTAACCACAGTAGTTCTACATTGACATCTCAGCTGTAATGACACATCCTGTCAGAGCTGGACTCCTTTCTATGTATAGTTTAAGTCCAAGCCTGCTTTTTTGTTTAAAGAACGATTGCAAAACAACCCACTACTGCCTAGATGGATCCATACAGCATACACATTTTACCTCTGAAAGTGCTTTTCTTGCATAGCTGATTCATCCAAACACTATCCCAGGATTCAAGTGCGCTCCAGTCACGAAGAGAGCTGGCTAATTCCTCACAAAGTGACAGCAAATCCACTAAATAGTACAGTCTCGTGCTCAGCCTTGCTGTGAAGGAGTGAATCTGTGGCTAATCCTTTTAAGACTGTCCATCACACATTGACTAGTAAGGACCAGTGTCACTACAATGAAAAATGTTGTAAGCAGCAAATTATTCGTGGCTTTTAGCAATTATTAGAAATAAAGCAACTTTAGTTGCTTTTTTCTAATAATTATAGCTGTTTTCATACATGACAACAGGTATGAAACATTTTTAAACCATTTAGAATTTTAAGTACAGAAGTTAACACTTACTCTTGAGTCCTTTTTTCTGGTAGTTAAAGCATTTTCAATTTAATATCCTTAACTGATGAACCGTGTCAGAAAGAGCTATTTAGAACACACGCTTTACATTAGGACCTTAATTTGGTTGTGTTCCTCCTGGGGACTATTGCACTGACACTCCTTAAAAGATGCCGCAAGGGCAGCAGCATCATCTTTTACCTGCACCCATACATCTTCAGCAATGCACCCATAATAACCCTTGGAGGAACAGGGAAAACCCTTGCATTTCATATTTCACATTCATAAGGAAGGGATACCTTATGAGTAAAATCACCACAAGAAGCGGGCTGGGCTCTGGTGGGGCTGCCAAGTGTCATACACTGCAGCTGCGGGCTCAGCAGCGCGGTCCCCAATTCCCTGGCCAAGGGGAGCAGCGCAGCTTTCCGCAGGCAGCAGCCTCCCTGCACACCCTGCCCACAGCCCGCAGGCAGAGACATCAACCCGGGCACCTAAGGAGGGGAGTTACAGGAGTTCCAATTATCTCTGCAATCACTTTTCTCGCAGCTCCTTTTATGGCATTCTACTGTCCGGCTGGCACCAAAACCAGAAAATGAAATGGAAGTATCTGGAACACAAGATATGGATGCTGCTAGTGGGAAATTACCAACTCACTGACTGGAATTCTCTATACATCTTTAAGGGGATTGCCAGTAGTTCTACTGAAGTCTAAGAACTGACTAGACACTTGGCTCAGAAAACACATACTTCCTTGGGAAAAAAAAATATTATGTATCACTTTCTCATCCATGTCTTTCTTTTCCATATTAGTGAAGACAGGGAAGCAACATAGCTGCCTGACAATTCCTTTGCTCTACTTTATTGATTTCTCATATGAAGCCATGTTCCCCAGACAGTGATGTCATTTATTTCCATAGCAACTGTATAACATCAGAGGACTATACCTAAGCAGGTGGAGGAAAACCTTTAGGGAACAAGAATATATTATGTCCCTGCAAATCTGCCTACAACAGAAAAGGGCTTTTAGATGTCAGAAAGCTGGCTCTAAATAGTCTTATTTTAAAAGAGTGAGCAGTAACTGTAACAATTATTATCCATTCTTCATTGGCAGTGGTCAGATCAAATTCAGATGGGCAAAGCCTACTACTCTTCTCTGCAGAGCGCTGCTCTGTACATGCCACGTTCCGAGAAGTGGCAGAAAGACACAGCTTTCAGCAGCCCACTCCAACCACCATAATCCCCTTCCTCCTGCACAGAAAGTATTCACCAAGTTACCAGTGAACTCAGGCTGGTTACCAGCTTTTCAGAAGCAGGACTCAGCTTTCCAGATCAATACTTAAAACTCAAATCATCCAGTGTGGTCTCTATTGCTCCATGGCTTTGCAGCACAAACTTGTGCAGCAGCTGGCTCCAGCCACACTCTGAGTTTCTCATTAGGCAGACAAGATAGCACATAAGCAGACCAGGGACAGCACCTTTTGATTAAATGAATCACTAATTATACTCATGATATCTTTCAAAAGGTAGTTTTACCCAAAGTACCACCACGGGTTCTGGTCATCAAAGTTCAACAAAGTCCTAGACATGGCTCCTCTTCAGCAGTTACAGTATTTGAGTCAAATGTGATCTTTTTCCTACCAAGTTGGCTCATTTCTCCCCAAAAGGCACAGCAGCTCCCACACAACCTCAAGAAAACAACCCGGCTAGAGTCCTTTCTGCAGCAGGCACTGCAGTGTGCTGGTGTCCAGAGGAGGCACCTGCCCCAAGGTCAGGGGCAGAAGCGCTGGGCCCTGCTGCTCCTGCTCATGTGAGTTAGCAGTGTGAGGAGGGAGAAGGGACAAAGGGGTCAGAGATCACCAGAAGGTGACAGCAGCTGCACAATGCAGAGGCTTCTCAGCAATGCTGGGCTGGGTACAGACTTGCTCCCTTCCAGTTTTCCCATAGGCAAACACAGGATTTATGACAAATGACCAGATGTGATCAACTCTTCCTACCATCAGCAAACACCAAGTAAGCAACTCTACTTCCATCACTGTAAAATACTTTTATAATCTATACTGATCATGTATTCCAGGCTGATTTCTACTTTGTACAGAAAAAGTGAAGATGCTTCACATGACAAATAAAAAGTAAAAAATAACCTTTTTTTATCTGTAAAAGTCAAGAGATAAACACCTGAAACAACATTCAGCAAATGAATTTCTCATACAAAAAAAGCATTCCACTGGTTACAGTTGCCTGTTCAGCAGGTTGCTAAATCCATTGCTGCGAACTCCTGATCCAGTTCATTTTAGAAAAGGATAAACTGAGGCTTTTGCTTTTAAAAAATAGCAACAAGATGCTGGTCTTCTCCTTTCCTATTAGCAAAGCAGATAAACTGAAAGGAGATGCTTTGGGTAAATTCAAGATTTGAATTATTCATTAGCTTGACTAATTAATCTGCAGTTCAATAGAGTTAATATTTTCTTTAAAGTAGCCTCAGAACTCAGGGAGATGCAGAGCAACAAATGACAGCGCAAACAGATTTCTCTTTTTTCCTATTACCACCACATTAGGCTGTGCATAAATCTCTCTTTTAACATGCAAATATTTTCCCATTGAGGTAACACACTGTGGATTTAGATTATTGCTGCCAGTAACCAGTATTTTCCATTTTTATGATCTCCATATCCTTCAGACACTTCCCTCTGCTTTATAATTCCATTGCCCATCCATTGTCAGTTCTCTCCTGCATCTGCAACCTGTTGTCAACCGTGATTTGATTTACTTTGTCAGTTATGCATCTCCTTGTGCCCTTTGGTCTGTGCTTACACATAAACTATATTGACAGCTAGAGAGACTTGACTGACAGCCCTGTGCATTCCCCTTTCAGAGCTTAGCCTATACATGCTGGGTATGGTCTCACGAGGGCACAGAGACAAGGGGCTGACATCACTAGAGATGCCTCAGTGGCAGGCAGCCTCCCTGAAATACCCTGCATATATTCCCCCACTTCAGATGGACCCCAAAGACAACGTGAATATTCTTCAGCTGATCGTCCCTGCATGGTTGGATTAGGGAACACATAAAAAAAATTAAATAAACTACTAATGAGTCAAATTATAAAATGCAGTTCTTCCTGCAGAATAGATTATTCTCCAGAGTTGATTGACCGTTTCCTACATTACCTCCTTCTTTTGTATTGAATAATACCAGACATCCTGCATGCTGAGGTGTTTAGCCTGTGCTGCAGTGCCTTACTGCTACTGTACAGCTACTGCAGGAAGGTTGATGGAAAAGCTTGCAAGGCTGCATCCCCTTCCTCCCTTTTCCGGGTACCACAAGAAGGAACTGCTGCTCATCTGGGAGCAGCAACTGAGAGAAAGAATATTAAACTAATCTGGAATCTCTTTCTTACCCCAACTGATACTGGTATGCACCACTATTACCTCTACCACATAATACCACATGCCTAGGTATTCCAAGGGCAATACTGAATTTTGCAGTCTGATATTTGGTGATATTACCTAGAACAGGAAAGTGGAGCATTTGAAAAGTATTTTCAGCTCTCCATTTAATCTTCACATGTGGAAAAATATTTTTGTTCATGCAATAAGCTACAATCCTAATGTTTTCCTACTGAATTCACCAAGCAACAGCAAGAGCTGAGCCCAAACAGGATCAAAAACAAAGCAAGCTGAAGCAAACCCATTTATGTCTAGTTCTGTTCCTTTGCCTTTTGTGAGCAGAAGGACTATGTATGATGGACAGCTACCAGCCTCTTGAAATCAAATCAGTTTCTTTCAAAGAACATTTGTATTTTGTAAACCAATTAAACCACATGAATAATACAAGCATGAATAGGCTTTTGTTTTATTCAAATTAAGATATTTTGGATTTGTGAAGCTGCAAATAGATATGACAAAAAAGGTAACAAGGATACAATAGAAAATTATGGAGCAGGGAGAAATTTAATTACATGCCTCTTTGATTGAAAGTTCAAGGTTCTTTTTGTATTGCTTCATATTTATAAATTCACAGATCCTGTCTCACTGTTGTCCAAATATGTTCAGGAAAATACATTGGTTGAAATTGTCCTTCCATGGCTTTTAATTTCAGCAGCATGCTGTTTAGATCCTTTTATTTCTATAAAATTCAAAAGTAGTTCCAAGCCATGAACTAACACACTTCCTTTTAATGAAGGCTGGATCAAGATCTGCAGTCCCATAAGGGGAAAATCCTGCAAAATTTAACAGTGCACAATAACCCTTCTAAATAAAAAGTTTAAAGAAAATCTAAGTTAGCCAGGCAGAGCTCTACATCACTGTATTCAGCAGCTGGAAGAGCCAGGCTCTCCATCAAACAGTTTTTTAAGCAGACTATTTCATTTCCATAAGTAAAACCCTCTCACTACACTCAAAACAGAAACTCCTACTGACACAAGCAATGTGTTCTGTTTACAGCTCAGTTACAGCCTGCAGAGCCGACCACCTTCACTGCATCACCTCCTCAGGGGGGAGTCCCAGCCTCCTTCAGCATCACCCACTAATTCCCATGCATTTGAATTTACTGGGATGTTTGGGTTTTGCTGGATTAAAAAAAAAAAAAAAAAAAAAAAAAAACCAAAACAACAACAACAAAAAAAACACCACCAAAAAACACCTATACCAAGATGTGAATTTACAAAAATATATGCATGATAATAGCCTTCCTCATTTCAGAGACCATATTCAGGATACTGGGAATGCTCCAAATGCCAGGAGTTCTGCTCTATGAGTCTTGAACAAGGACTTCAATCATCTGGGCCTAACCATACTCCCATGAAAATCAAGAGTTCAGTCAGTTTTACTAGGAACTGTGTGACGTGCATGACACTGACAAGGGAACAAGACACCTATGGAAAAAAAAGGACTGAGCTGGGTCTTTATCAACTTGTATGAAATGCATGGGGTCACTGCTGAGCCCTGTGGGGCGAGTGAGAACAAGCATTAGGAACATGACTCCAAAGAATAACGTGGTGTCACGAAACACAGAAATCTGCCCCTTTCTTTCAGCAAAGAAAAACAGACTTCAGCCTTTGGGAGTATCTGTTTTCATTCTGCCATCCTTTTGAATGCAATCCACTGCTCTTTGTGATCCCAGCTGTATAAACAAGCTGCCAGATGACCTAAAGGGATCTGCAGAAGTGGTAGCTCTATCCCTAAAGGTAAACAGCCAAAATATACAGTTTGTCCCGTGCAAGAGGTAAAAAAATCCTGACTCTTGCAGAACACAAGCCAAAGAAGCCAATAGTGCAAGGTGCCAAGTATCTCCAGAAAATTAACTCCCCATGTTGCCAGACCTAAAAAAAGGACACAGCAATACAGCCTGCTGCTACTGGAAGGACAGTCATATAACACAATTTTTTATCCCTCCACATGACAGAAAAAAAGTTGTACAAAGAATGACTTACAACAAATGAATTACATGAGGCTGATCTGACTTAGAATTCTGCAGAGGCTGCAGGTGGCCTGTCTGTACAGTGTATTTGAATCCAGCTGGCAGCAAGGACACAGCCCTGGTATGCTACCATGTCATTTGGACAGAGATATTTTCCAAAGAAAAGCTGCACTTGAAATAAACTAAGCTAGAGGAAAAGCAAGAGCACTGGGAAGTTATTCCAGTCCATTGGGCTGCACAAAACAGTAGCTTTAGAAGAGCTGTTACAGGGTAATAAATGTGGTGCAATTATCACAAATAAACCCTGAAGTACAGCAAAGCACATTTGGAGTGAATTGAAGCTGGTGGCACCTATACAGAAGGAAGGATTCAAATAAGAGAAAAGATGTCATCAATGAAGTGAGGTGAAGTTTGTATTTTTGGAGAAACTTTTATGGATTGCAGGGCCGTGTTTGAGAGTGCTGGCAGTGGTGCATTTGCTTGTGCACAGACCTTTTGCTGAGTTTGAGCTGTGCATGGAACAGAGCTGGGGTAGGGTTTAGGATTAGGAGACAACTGCATGAAAGCCATGTCATTTTTATGATGCATTTTCTTCTGGGTTTTCTTTCATCTATTTAATGGGGAAGCAACAGAGCCCGTAATGAAGTCCCAGTTTTTAAACCATACCAATCTCATTGTTCATTGCACATTATGAATAGGATTTCATCAGTTTCAGATGACCTGAACAGATACAAACTTCAGAGTGAAAGAGTAGCAAATGTAATATACAAGCTTTATAAACTGTAGATTAAAGGTCCCAGAACTATGAGGAATTAATATTAAACTTTAGCATATTGATGTTTCTGTCAGTTCTGAATTGTTGTTCATAAAGCTTGATATGCATAAGGCTCTATATTTCACATAAACTTTTGCTATAGATTACTTTTTCATAAACAGTTCTCATTCCTGACAACTAAAAATACAACAGATGCTTTCTCATAAAAACCAAGTTATTACTTATCATACTGCTGCATTGGTTTAAAGTGATTAAAAAGTGAGCACATGACATGATTAACTATTTAATTGAGTGTAAAAGAAAGCCTGAGCTCTCCAGTTCCCAGCCTCATTGCTGCTTGATCTTGTGTTTTACAAGGCTTTTTAGCTAATATTATAAAAATCAAATCACACTATTGTTTTAGCAGCATCCATTAGTTTTGCTTTTATGAAAGCTTGAAAAACACCTTGGAGCCTTAATGAATGTGTTCTAAGTGCAATACTGTGGACTGCTTTTACACCAGTATTAAATGTATAACTCATCCTAGGTTTTTAAACAAAGCAGATTTTTTTAGCATTATTACACAATGATTTGTGCTCTGTTTATGTAGATGTGATATTTGTGTGTACATGGTGTCTTATTTCCAGCAGGTACAACGTGACCTTTGAAGGGCCTTTCTTTAATATCTAAGATATTAAATATCCATCGTGTTGGATGGTTTCAGAAACAGAAAAGTTGGACCATCCTCACCTTTCATGTCCTTCAGAAACTCTCCTTCACTGACAACTACTCTCCTTTTCCAATTTTTTTTAAAAATTCATGTTGATGTGCTGCAAATGAATTAAGCTTAAAATACTAGAAACACATAGCTTTGGCAAGTGTTTCAAAAATGTCTTAACAACCTGATGAGATGGGAGTTCCAGCCTTCTTCCCTCAGTGTGGGGAATTCTCTGCTTTATGGTGAACTCAGCTGCAGCACCCACACTTCCTCAGGGTGCTCAGGAAGTTGTTCTGAAACCCACAGATGATGAGAAACCCTACTTGAGCTAAGCTGTAGTGAAACCCGCCCGTGCACATGCCTATGCACTCTCCTGCCATTTTCCTACAGGGAGGGACAACATTTGTCTCACTTGAGGTTGCCAGAACAACAGTTTTTCTTTCCCTTCTTTCCCCCACACAAAGTGGTTTTGTAAGATTCAAAACCCTGGTCTGCTTTACAATGTAAGTATGTGAAATGGCCTTTCAACATTCCAGTCTTAAGCATGATACACAGCACAGTGCAGAATAAGGGGAACTTTGTCTCTATAGAGCCTTTGGCACCTTTTTTATAATGTAACAAAATCTATGCACTGAATCTGAAAACTGCTAAGAATGATGGCAGTTATTCCTCTGGCTCTGAGCCATGCCTTTTGGCACCTTCATTGTGAAGGGATATGCAAGTGCTGGCTGAAAACGCAGAAAGATTATATCGCAATTTATCTTCACAAAATACGTGAAGCCTGAGACTCTCTGGCTGATTCCAGCTTCAGAGTTGAAAGTTCATGTGTTCATGCAGAGTGCAAATACAATGCCAAAGGTTTATGCTCAGGCACATGGGCTCCTTTGTATCTTCATGTTGGTCTGTAGAGCAACAACAGAGCAGGGAAGGTGGGTGTGGACGTGTGTTAGTACAGCAGATTGGATCGTGACTGCAGAGAGGTAAATTGGATTACTTGGCATCTTCCATGAAACAATCTATTCTATTCTCTTGCTTGCAAATCTTCTTTCCCAGGATTTTTGGTTGACACGTTTCAATTTTTGTCATAGGTGAGATGAAAGAGCCAAAGGAGTGTCTGCTCTTGTCACACTCAAGGCAGAAGAACATTTGTCTAACAGGATGCTGGATTTCACTGCTGGAGAGTCTTCTGGGCAGCATGGACTCCAGCAGGACCCTTTATACTCCTCTGCCACTGCTGAGGCACTGACAAGAAATGAACATCTACTGTTCATTCAGCAGCTCTTGAAGGTCAGCGTGAAGTAACAGAGGGAAGAGAGCTGTGGGTTGGTGCTTTCCCAAAGAGACGTCAGCGTTCTGTGGTGGGAGGTGTTAGGTATTCATCCCTGAGCACACAGTACCCAGTGCCTTTCTGCAGTGCCTGCCCGTTAATTCCAGAGAAGCACTAATACATTTTTGCTCATCATTAGCCTCCAAAACAGTAACTGGCACTCAGAATTTTTGAAAAGGAAGCTTTGGAAGGTCCATTTGTTCGACAAAGTACACAACAGCATTTCTTCTCCTATTAAACCGGTCCAGGATTTGGGGATCATGTTGACACAGAGTGCTGTGAATTGATGCTTCTCTCTCAGCTTTTCTTTGATTGCGAGTCCTCTTCCACAGAGGGGCTCAGCTGTTACATTTACAGGTTTCTCTTGTAAAGCTGGGGGGGGAGTGTGGTATCTTCCTTAGGATACTCTGCTCTCCTACTGTGTGTGTTTTGGGTTTGTTTTTAAAGAGGGTTGTGGATTTTGAAGTTTATGGTGTCTGAGTGATGTCTGCTTCTCAGAGGTAGGATGAGTTATTGGCATATCTGACTGGCAAATCTGCCTTCCTGAAATACAAGCATGTTGGAGGCAATAGAAAGAGAGTTACATCATTTAAAAATGGGAATGACTATAAAATGCCAGAGGTATTGGAATGACATGTCGTGCTCAGCTTGGGAAGGTCTTTGTCATAATAATTAAAATTTCCAGCCTGCTGTACAAATTATAAATTTGAGCAGTCTTCTGGGGCTAATGTAGAAGATCTCACAGAAGTAGAGGAGATAATCAATATTTTGCTGACTACCCAAGTATAAGAATGTTTATTGAGCGGAAGTGTGAAGTCACTGAGGTGGAAACCATATGGAAGTGACGGCGATATTAGGGTTGTCATTATTAATAGGACTGTTGACTAGAACTGCCCTTTTTGATCAGCTGCTCCTTTATCCAAAGAGAAGCTTTTAACCGCGAAGAGTGAAGAAAATTGGAATTTATATCCACAGAAAGCAGAATACCAACAACCTCGGGGCTTACAGCACTGCCTGTTATACACACAGCCTGTTTGGGGATTTTAAGGCCATTAAATTCTGCAGTTACTGCAGAGATTGTTTTGCAGAAGTAATGTTCAGCTTCCACTGGGCATCCATCATGGCTAGATTTAATAGGGAAGGGGAAAAAAAACTAAAAAAGCCTTGCTGTCTCCAAGTTGTTATGGAAATTCGGTAAGGGGATGGTACGTGCTGCTGACAAGAGAGCACTAGCTCTTGCTGGACCAAGTCCTTCAGCATTCACTCAGGCAAAGATTGCTCCCAGGATGAAATAATGATCCCATTGGAACCAGCAGCAGATTCCCCACTGATGTCGGTGCCGGCAAGATTTCACGCTGAGGCTACTGGAGAAGTACTTGGAAATTTCCACAGGGGACTGTAGGAAGAAGAAAGGAAGGAGCAGGGCTTGCAAGTAAGAAGTTGTACTGTACGGAAGACAGTAACATCTGCCTTTTGTCTGTGCAAAAAGTCTGCAGATGTAATTGAAATAGAGGGCTTCTTCAAAACCCTAACAATAATGCCAATGTAATAAGTGCACAAACCAATAATTGTGGCTGACTTCACAGCAAAGTTCAGCACAACTCTTCTTCTCAATTCAGCCTGCATCCTAAAGCTGAGAACCCCAGAATATTTTGCAAGAAATACAAAATCTCACTTGTGTGTTTTCAAAACTTGACCTTAGCAAACTTGGACTCCAGTCTTAAAGTACTCAGATCACCAGAAGTTATGTTGAAGATATACTGGCACATTCACCCCCCAGCACCACCTCTCATCCCACCTCAGTGGGCTCTTCCAAGATACAGAAAGGGGCTTCTGTTCTTTTCTCACTCTTTGCTCACCCCCACTGCCTCAGTGCCCACGCTTACAACAAACCTAAACACCCTCTAGTCCCTCCTGCCAAAACCAACTCTCATGCCACACTAACTGCTCCTGAAGGGGATTCAGCAAGAACCAATTATTGCTTTCTCCAGGGGAGATAAAGTGGCAGCTCTGACACCTGCCCAGAAGGAAAAAGGGGTCCTCAAGCAGACTCTGATGAACCTGTCAGTATTTCAGGCCTAAAGCAGGCAGCAACTAAGGGACACTGCCATGTTGACTGTTCAGAAGCTATGGCAATTCTCTGTGCATTTCCACTCGCTCCCAGGCCTTAGGCAGGATGATTAATAGTCCTCTCTCACAGCTCTGTGAATGGGAAGATAAAGACAGTGACAGATCACAGCAGCTCAGGCTCTCCCAGCTGCTGCTGGAATGTTATAAAATGCTGTGATTTCTTTACCCCCGGGGAAGGTGTGTCAGCAAACCTCGCTCTAGTTAAAACCCACAATTACAGCTTCATGCTGGTAACTCTCAGCTGAGAAAAAATCCTTTAACAGTCTAGCAAAGCACTGATCAGGGTGAGAGAGCTAAAAGGTCAATCACCAACTAAGTCATAAATGTTTCATTTAAATTTGAAAAAGTTAAAACTGTTTTTTAAAAAACTCAATTTTTCCTTTTTTAACTCCCGAGCCAGGAAGACAGATCTGCCATTTCTAAAAGGATGGAGAGCCTGTCACTTCGTCCCTTCTACTTCCGCACTTCCCTTCCTGATTCTAAAAATCTCTAAACACCACTAAATCTAAGCTCCTAGAGGGATTCTGATAAACAATAAAGCCAAATCATTCATGTTATCTCGTAAAATCAAGCCTGCTTTTAGATGTCTTCCCTGCTCAAATCCTTGCAAATTCAATTTGCATGCTTAATTAGCATCTATGCCCTCACACTGCTCTGTTTACACGAAGCAGTCCTCATTACACAGCTATGAATCTGTATTTCCTCTGCTTCTGAGTATACATTGTACATTTTTATTCTTGAATCTGGTCACTGGCTAGTTTGGGTGTGAGACACACTTCAGCACTGAAGTGCCAGCCTGCCACCTTTGTATTTGTTTTGCTCAGGTATATTCATGATCAAGCTCTTGAAATTCCTTTCCATAAAGCTTTTCTGAAATATCTGAAATCCATCACAGTTTCACCTGTACAACTGTGAAAAGTCTTTTGATGTTAGAAGTAGAAATTACCCTGGAAGCTCACACAAACTTGAAAACTAACTCAAAGGATGGAGGGCAGGGAAGTTGAAATCTAAGTGCTATATCAAAATAATAGCTTTTTAATGAGCATTTTTACCAGTTATATACCCTTTCTATTTGGACATGGATTTAGAGCACCTGTCTACCTGCAGCTCTGCTCAGCTTCCAGTGCCCTTTCTTTCACACAGAGAGAGAGGTTCAGCCATGCAAGGGAAAATGACACCTTAGAGACTGGGAATGGGGTATACACCCACAAAGGTCCTGGAAGAATTAGACAGAAGTATTGCAGCAACCTATTGCAAGAGGCAATTAAGAACACCATGAACATATCCTCCTAGGTACATATTAACTTTCTATTTGTGTCCATGATGGATGTTGTTGTTTAGGAAGTTGTTTAGGAAACAAATTTAACACAACCTGCAAATAGCCCAGATGCTGCTGGTGAAACAGCACCAGAAAAGCTTTATGGCAAAATCATCAGAGCAAGACCAATTAAATAAATAATAATAATAATCCCATGAAAATAATCCTATCCAGTTTATATCCTATGCCTAATAGCTAGCTAATAAGAGACAGCATCATTTTAAGTCTGGGAACATTTTATGTTCCATCACAATACAGTCCTCGGGTAATAAAAGCTTGGAAAACATTGAGTTAAACTGTATTAAAAATATATCTCCATCTTGCAATACACCAAGCCCCAATATGTGGTTATTTGTGCACTGGAGTGCAAGATGCATGTTGCTACAGTAAGGGTGAGCTCCATCAGAAATGACCTCAAAATTCTTTGGTGATCAAGTCCAAGTCATAAAGCTGTTTAATAAAAAGTACAGCATAATAAACCTTGCACTGAACAACACTGTGTAGTCATTGAAAGAGGGATATCCCATGGAGGGAGGAGGTTTTCTGGCATTTCTCTTGCTCAGGAGAAGCACAAGCTCTATTGGGGTTGCTCTGCCCATGTGACACAGCACCAGGGCAATGAGAGGGTCAGACTGAATGCCCATCCAGCCCAGACAGTGGAGAGTCAGCAGCACAGAGCTTGGCCTCAGTACAGAGCCTTTCTCCAGTGTACACTTTCAGTTTTTAGAAATCCAGAAGTTACAAGCTGCCACACAGATTGAAAAAAATGCATCTTTATAGAGACTTAAAGAATTTTATATGCAAGGGTCTGTTACCAATGCTCTTGTTCCTCTAGCAACCAATAAAATATATTCCTCACAATCTGCAGCACCTTATAGCCAAATAAAAGGCATGACTCTGCCTCCAGCAGTTTCCAGTGGATAGAGGAAAACATGGTAAAAGGCAGAGAAGTGGAACAAGAGACTCGATACAGCATAGTGTCAGGAGGGCACCTCCTTTCATGGTTCAAGCATCCTGCTGTTTCTAGCTTTTAAAACACTGGCACAAGCCTTCAGGACTGTGCCCTACTAGCACTAACATGCCAGCATGGCAAGCCTAACTTTCACATGAATGATTCCCTTCTCTAAATCCATTTTCCTTTGCTTGCAATGCTATTGTTCCCATAAGATCTCATTACATATTAATAATTCACCCATTCACCCATTCATTCTGATTCCAGAAGGGAAGTACCAGCTACACAGTGGCTGACAGAACGAGATTTTATTAACAGGTCTTAACATTTCACTCATGTTTCCAACTTCACCATGGTTTTCGAAACACGGAGAAAAGAAAGTCTGGCACTCAGCCATGCTAACAATCTACTTGACTTTTTCCAGAACTACAATCTAAATGTGTGCCTGCTTAGATCAACCAAGAGTTTGACTCTTCAACTGTCATCTCATTCCTTTGTCAGCTATGTTTTCCAGCCAGCTATCCTTTCATGCCTTTTTGTCTCCACCTGTTTGATGCAGAAGAGAAAACCAGTGCAGTGGGTTTAATCACGACGCAGCCTTCTGTGATGTACAGTCATGAATCTCAAACAAGGATACTGATAAGAAGCATATTAACCACCATGTGAGAATTTTAATCATTTCACAGTCTTCTCCACAAGAGCTCTGCTTGGCATCTCTCAGTAAAACATAATGGCCCCAGACTGCAGTTTGCAGCCCTGCTCACTTCAACTGCTTGCATGAAATGCAAACATATCGCTGCAATTCTGCACTTTCACTGCCACCACCCTGCATTGTGACCCTGGTAGTGAATGAAAAGAAACAGTATTTAGAACTCAAATTCTTTGACCTGAGCATTTTTTATCTGTTCATAAAGCCCCATACTGCCTGATTTCTCTGCTCTTTCTACTGTTCTCTCTTTGGAAATGGAACAATAATCTATTTTCAACAACACTGAAGCCTCTGTAAAAACAAACAGCCATCTCTGTAACACAAGGCAATTATGGCAGTTTAGCGTCCTAGGTCCTCAGGCAAGGTACCCATCTGATAATAACCTAATTACTAGCCAAGGTTTGAGCATACATTTATACCTTAGCTGTGCAAAATGATCATTCTGATTTGAGATGTTCTATTAAAAAAAAAAGTACCCTTTTAAACTTGAAAAAAGTAGTTACCAGGACAAAAGGGTTATATACTAAGCATACCACACCTTCAATATTATTTTTTTAAAATATTTTGTTGCTGTGATTTTAAACAGCAGCATGTATATGTGCAGATTCCACTTATCAGTATGTGAGTTGCACACATGTGGAAACACATATATGATAAAGAGAAGATTCAGTTACAGATAAATATATTTTCCATGTATGATTCACTTCGATTAGCATCTCTTAAAGCTTGAAGGGAATGTACTTTGTAAGTAAAAGCTAGCACATCCTTTACAACTATTTCCATCCTTTAATGGCCTGCAAGGTTTACTTAACAGTTCATGATTAGGGCGACCACAAAAGTCACCTTCATTCTCACAGGCACTGAACCTGCATGGTTCTTTCCCAGATCTGGGCTTGTTTGTTGGCCTCTTGCACCCTCCACCTTCAGTCCCACCAAACAGGTTGCTTATTCCCCATTTCTTAAAGGGCTGACTAAACTCTTTGCCTTGATATCCAAAGATGCTGATCCATTTGCAAAACTGTGGGATCAATTCAATTTCATGTGGGAGTCACCAGGCATTTAAAACTTGCTCCTCTGTGCTCAAAGAACTTAATTTTCCACATATACTATAGTGTACTACCTGCAGATTTTTCATTGTGCCTTTTCATTCTCCCTATTCCAAATCAGACCATTTTTTGGCAACTGGAAGGAAAAACATCTCTCTACCGCTGTCTCCAGCTTCCTCTGAATGCCTGTCTTGAACTAGAATGTGAGAGAATACTGTAGCTACTACACAGAAACCAGGCTGCCTACATGCATAGAACAATTGGACAATAACCAAGCACATCTCTAGAGGTTATCAGTATCTGCAGTTCTAAAGAAATTATTTTTTATCTTTAGGCACCACTTTAGGGACCGCTAGATCATGCTTTCATGCTTCAGTTCACAAAGATGCCCAGAAAGACAAGGCAAATCAATACAGTCATTGACAAGTTGATTTCAATTACTGTAACTCTCACTGCCAAGCAACAGTTTGCAGTTAAACTGCAAATATATCTCATTCTGAAAAACACACCAGTGCACTACAAAGAAAGGCATGTGTTCAAGACAACTCCCCTTAAATAGAAGCATTCCTTTGGCATGAAAAAAACCCCAACCAAGCAAAACCCACTTTCTCAATTACCTATGCCTGGGAAGTTTCCTTTGGCAAGCCCACTTTTTTTATAATTCCAGCAGAATTTAAACTCTGCCTGCAAAACATGAGTTAATAATCTTGGGTGGGTAAAAGACAGGCAGTTTTCAAATTATATCAAATGCAAGGATTCCTCCAGAAACTGCTGGTATCTCTGGTACCTCCAAGCACTGCTATCACCTTGTCAATAGAGTAAAATTGGAATGTCTACAATTCAATCCAGCAGGATTCAACAACACTGAGGGACAAAACAAACAGAAATAACAGAAATAAACAAGAACCACATCAGCTTGTGAGAACACAGAGCAGCAGCTGAGGGCAGACACATGAAACACTGCAAAATAAAGAGCAGGAAGAGCAGGAAAAGCAGCATGTTCTAGCAAACCCCAGGACTCTAAACCCACTCCCAAATGAAACCAGCACTCCTGTCAGGAGGGGAAGGAAGCAAAGTGTCTCTGCTTTGCCTCCAGCTCTCGAGCAGAATATTCCTACCCCCTGCACTCCTCTAGCACAAGCGTCTATGTAACTGTACAATGAGCCAGAAATAATACAAAAATAACTAACTATGGATGGAGACTCCAAGGTCAATGAGTAAGAGCAGAGGAAAGAACGATCGTTTCCTCATCCTCTCCAGTAGTTGAAGGAGGAAGCTGAAATACCTAAAGTACAATGCCAGGGTGTCCACACTCAGCTAACACATCCCATTTCTCCCTAGAGCTGTAGCTCCTCAGCATCCTAAGCACTGTCACTCGTGAACAGGGGTTGTTCATCAACCCTACCAGTGCCAAAAATATTGACTAGCCCTTTACATTTAAAAGTTCAGACCTTCAATGCTTTGCATGCAAGCATCCTGCTTTCAGCTGAGTTTTCAGTCAAGACTCCTTTGCATTACAATGCATATAAACAGTGATTGCATTTTGAAAGGAGCTGTAAGCAACTGGAGATACCTCCCTCTCTCCCCAAGGTAACTGAGCAGTTGTCACCAATGGAAAGAAAAAAGCAATGAAAAATCAAAGTGCATTAACATATGTTATTACAGAGGTGAGCTCTTTAACCTCTTTCTGACCAGTCCCTTTCTTCTGACATTTAGCAGGCAGCCAAAGCTTTTAATGGAGGATTAGTGGAAAACAGCTGTTCAGCAGGCATTGTCCAACAGAATTCTGGCACATCAACTTTCACCACTGTCTCACAAGACAGACAAGCAGGTTTTATACCCAATTGTACTTTATATTACTCATTTAAACATTTCTGCATGTAAAAACAAATAGGTAGAGGCAATTTGTATCTGCTCATCCCAACAACAGCTTCAAGGTTTCTTCTAAAGTAGTATATCCTTTCAACCACCATTTGTGTTTCTCCCCCACTATGTTATACTTTTCAGAAACTCGAGTTCAGTCATTTACAAGCTTGTACTAAAAATCCACTCTAAGACTAAAATCCACTTTATCTCTAAAAAAAAAAAAATCCAGCTTTAGTGACATGTGCCCAGTCTTCTGTATACTTATGCCAACTTTAAAAAACAGAAGCTATTTAATACTTAGGTCCACTGGGACTTGTATACAAATAAATTCCTCAAAAAGCGTCATCCTTATTTTCTTTCTTCCTTATGCTAGGCCATCTGTGCAATCCACTGCACAGCTAGAGCAAAAAAAAAAGAAAAACCAAACCAATAGGAGATGCTCTAACATTAAAGGGAAACAGTTGAGACAGGAGCATTTCTGCTGGTGGCAGTGTCTTCAGCAGATAGCACTTTGGAATTGAAGGAGAAAGTAATGCTTGTTTTAGGGGAAGTTTGTCTTTATCCATATCCTGATAGAAACCTCCAGCACACAACTTCCAGCTCCAAAATGTTTCCATCACATTTGGCTCTTCTTAACCACACTAACAGATGTTTAGACCACTGCCTTGTTTAGAGGGGTTAGACCATGGCCTTGCATCTTCTCTGCACACAGAGCATTATTTCATACAGAGCACAAGATTTCTCTGCACAACTCACCCCTGTAAATCAGCTCCACTTTACTCCTCAGTCTTGGTGAAACAGTAAATTGAAGACCATCTTGTCTCTCAGCTAATACTAAATCCAGTTGTTGAGAGACAGCACAGAACATTAAGCCTTATACAGGTCAGTGAGTCATTTCTACAAAGGCAGTTTGGGTCCCTCTTCCTCGTATCAGTTTTCTTGGATAATTGTATTTTGGAAGGGAAATAGCATCCTTTAAAACCTTAGCAAATGCACTACAGGAGACAGCCTGCTTGTACTACCTCAGGACAGCACAAGACAGACTTTGGTTGTAGAAGTACCTCCCTCCTTTTAAGGAGTGACACTGGCATTAATCTGTCTCTCTGTACCCTTCCAGGTACAAAAGTCAGCCAGACTCCAGCAACCATTCACTTCAGCTCCCCAGCCCAGCTGTCAGAGAGGCCGAGGCACAAAAGGAGACTGAGCCCTGCCTGTTTTCCAGGGAGGAATGGGGTGGAGAAAGACCAACACCCATTCTTCTCACTGACACCTCCAGGCTTGGCAGAGAGATGCACCCTGAAGATGTGGAGCATCACTGCAGGAGGGGAAACAACTGCACTGCCAAGTGACAAGATCAGAACTTTTTCATCCCTCTCTGCTTGCTACATATGGATAGACAATATCAAGGATGCCTTATTGGAACTCTTAACAGATAAGACTCCACATTCTCAATTACATGCCTGATAGATCTACACTGTGCCTAAATCACTGCATGTAGTATTGCCAGTAAATTAAATGTAAGAGTAACACAAATAAGATGGTCCAGCTGTTTAAGCCCCTGCTTCCACTTGCAAGGAAAACTGCGACTCCTCATCTACACAGCAGTCTTGCAGGAATATAAACTGCCACTGCAGAAGCAGTGAGTATTTTTTCCATATAAAACAAAACAGCTTTGTTAAATGCACAAAATATTCCAAGTTTCCACATTGTGTCACATTTGTGAATGCTTCCACTGAACGCATCTTCGTTTTAGTATTTAAAGCCACAGAAAATCAGGAAACTGTTTTACATTATTCAAAAAACCAGAAATACATATGTTTCTTTCATTTGTAATTAAAATGAAATTGTTTTTCACTGTTCACTGTCATTAAATTAAGTTGCAGGCTTTATTGGAGCTAGCCTGTACCTTATCAGTCTGTTTCAGCTGTTCTGTGTAATAAACAGATTTCAATTTCCACAGAGTCACGTCTAACAGACTGTGGATCTTGCCCAATTAACATAGGGCAATGGATGGACAAACTGAAGTGTGCAAGAGAGGTGACTAAGGTGACAGCAAGTCTGATTGACCATTCCATTAGAACACTGCTGTTTCTATGTTGTCTCTTTCCCATAGGACACTCCTACAGCACTGCAGCCTCACAAGGGCTACCACTTCTCCATATGCGCTGTTGTGATCCATCCCTAAAAGACACCAAGGAGGCATGGAGCCCAGCAGGGGAGTCACCTGCACAGACCTGCACCTTGTGCTTGCTGACTTTATTCAACCTTGGTTTGCCACTCTCCCCTGTTTCTTCCTTCCCTGCTTGTCAGCTCAAAAAGACATCTGGAGTTTCATGCCCTTTGCAAGTTACAACCCATTATTATGGGACCTGCAATCCAGAAGCATTTGATATGACTTGCACATCCTGCAGAAAGATAAATGTCTGAAGGATCCCACAAGATGACCTGACTCCAGCCCTTCCACTGATGTGATAAATGAATCCTGCACATGAAGGTCAGAGCAGCAAACATTTTTGCCTATAGCAAGGTTCTGGCATCTGGCACCACTGTATTCTCTATGTATGTTGCAACAGCCTCTATTTTTAACAGAAAATTGAAAACAAATTTTAAAACCTGTTTTTAAGAGTTACATACAACAGAAATGTGCTAGACAGTTCCCCATTTCAACTCTAGATTAAAGCCCAAAGCAGTTAGTTTGATAAGACCCATACTTTACATTACAGCATGCCAAGGGTCCAGACCTTCACTCTGCTGGCACTCCCAAGGCCTGGGAGGCTTCCAGAAAATATAAAAAATATAAATAGTTCAAGATTTCATCTTTTTAAAACAAACCACAAGGAAGCAGGGGGAACACCAAGCATTCCCCATACTTTGTAGCAGATGGAAATTTTCTCCCATGAACATTTACTTGAACAAAAGGTTATTTGTCTTTAGAAGATATTCACCCAAAGATTGCAAACCACCTTTCTCAGCCACTGCCCCAGACAGCTTTGCAGATCTTCAGCTCAGTGATAGCAGTCATTTACTGAGTCAAAACCAGGTATCTATTAAGTTTGAACAGCTTATTAGAAAGATGTTTGCTTTTTTCATCGTAATTTAATTTTACAGTTTCATTGTATCCTCTGCCTAATTTATCACCTCATTTACTATGTTTTATTATCCTTAAGTCTTTCAGTAAGTATCCACCAGTCAAACCTACAAGTACTCCCCATGGACAACTCTCCCTAGAACATTTGCTGACTACCCCATAATTAATCTCTAGTTGAATGGCTCAGAAACCATTTTCAGCCTCCACAGAAACAGCTTGCTTTCTATGTTTGTTTCATTCTTCTCAGTACCACTCATAAGAAATAAACAAAAAACCCCTAAAACTACAACATCTAAACAACATGAGACCTTTTGCACTTTTGATTTCAAACAAGAATTAACTCAAGGCATTCCAACAAGTGCTGTCCTCTGTATACTAAGATGGGAAAAGGAACAGCAGAGACTTATGTTTTGGCCTATATTATTTTTCAAACTGCTTTTCAAAACAAGCCAACCATATGGATGTCATTTTTAAAAACTTGAGTCATACTGCCACACACTCTTCAGCATGACCTACCATTATAAATGAAAATTACTGTCAATTGAACATGAATTAGCTCTTTTGTTCCAAAAAGTGAGAGATGACAAATTGTTTGCTCCTAAACTAACATTACCCAAATATCCTCTAGATTGAAATATCGCTATCCCCACTTGTCATCATTACCTAGTAGTGCAAACTAATTATAAAATCATTTTAATTGAGATCTAAAGGGTCCAGGAACAGTAAATAGTAAATTTAAAAAAATATTTGAATAATTACATTAAGTACATAGATTGTGCAATTATTTCAGCAATTGCAGACTAAAAACTGCTTAAATATATGTGGTTTTATATAGCCTGCCAACCCTGAAGGACCTACAGCTTCTATAAAGCTACTGAATGAGGACTGTCAGCCTTGCAATCTGAAAACCCAAATTTACATCAGCCTCAAAGGAAACCTAACTTGACTTTCTAGAACACAGTTCTTCACCCCAGTTGATGCTACTTTCATTCCCTAGTCTGTGAGAATACTTCGACTGCATCCTCAGGAGCAGCCACATTCCCATGAATGAACTTCCATAAAACAACTGCCTGCAAACACATCACAGCAAGTCCTTCCAAACACCCAGTTTCAAAGACAAGGGCAGCTAACCAGCCATCAGCATCCGGGGGATTTACACTGTGTAAAATATTTATGACCATTACCCAGATTTTGAAGACGTTCTACAGCATTTATTTTGTCTCCTTTACTACATTCATACTGCATTCATCTGTCTCAACACTTCTTTTTTCTTAATTTTAATAGTGGCAAGAAAGAAAAAGGTTCATGCATATTCTGATAATATGAGTATCAAACACACAAAAGGGAGTCTTGCTTTCTGAGGCAAGGAAACAAGCCCTCATATCCTCATCAGCTGTACAACTGGATAGATAGCTCAGTCCTGAGGTAGCCAGAAAGTAAAAATGCAGAGTGAAAATGGTCTCCCTGTATTTCAGTATGAGCTCAAAGGGACAAAATACAGCACAGTCTTAGCAGCTTTTATCAGGGCATATTTGAGGCACTGCAGTATTTTTGTACACTAGGAGCAAAGTAATTACAATATGCCAGACTTTGCAGAGTGCTCTCTGCTGACATGGTAAACATGGCCTTTTCAAACAGTCTGAGGTTATTCAGTCCATTTTACTACTAGTGCTGGATTGCTTTTGACAGGGTTTTTCCCATACTTCATCCAGTTTTGTTTCAGATGCCCCTAAATGGAATGTGATTATTTTACTTGGGAGATAATCCCCAAACTGAAGAGGTCTCAATGTCTAAGAAGAAATTAAGCCCTGTGAACCCTAAGAGAAACTGACCTTGGCTTTCCTTTTTTCTTTTTTTAATTTCACCTCATCAGTCTTAGTCAGAGCCCCTCATAAGTATAAACCAATTGTACCTGATGCTTTCCTGATAAAAGCTTGTAATCCATTACAAAGTCATCTGCAACCTCAAAACTCAATTTAAGTATGACCTTTTAAGCCATCTGATCAAAATTATTCCAAGTCACTTTGGGTAATGTCGGGTCTGACCTGCAGACCAAGGAAGCTCATTAAGGCCATACTGAACTGTAGATGCTGATGTTTCTCCCTGCAAAAGAGAGCACATTTCTCAGAGGTTCCTCTTCAATTCCTAGGTGAATCATGAGCCATGTCATATGTTTTATCTGCAGCTGACATCTGCTTTTGAATTATAGGATCAGGAGAGACAGTCAAGGATACAGGCACAGATGCATTAAAACATTCCCTTAAGCCAATTTGTGGGAAGATCTAACTCTTCTCTCCTAACTAGCACTTATGGCTTATTGTGAAAAGCAAGAATATAATGTGAGGGTATTGCAAACTAAGTATGGCTTTATACACAGAAAGAATCCCCAGGACTGGTTTGTTCCCATCACTGTAAAGTGATACACCACCCTACTTAGCATTTTTATTTACTTAACGTTACATCAAATAAATCCGAGTAATTAATTACCTAACAGTGTTTCTAGACTTCTCTCCTTGGAAGATGCATCTGATCTTCTGAGAGCTCTGGCTTACAACATAATGATTTGTACTTCTTTCCCTTGGATAAGAGTCCAAAGCAAGCTGCCTTCATACAGCTCAGTTACACAACTGACTAAAATATTAGCAACTTAAGTGTTTATAGAGGCCATAGGATTCATAACACAAACTATATGCTCTGACAGCAGATCGCTGCTTAGCCTGAAAAGAAAAGAGTTATTGTCATTCTGCTGCATTTGCTAAGGAGGGCTCTTCTGCTTGGCTAAAATCTGAACAGACTCCACGGCCTAGGAAGAGTCTTATCTCACACAGCCACATCCAAGGGACTTCACAATTCTTCAAAGCAAAAAACCCCTGTCAATTAACCAAAAATATCTTCTCAATCAAAGTAAGGATTAAAAAATTCCCAAGGGGAGGCTTTGGATCTGAAAAACCCACAGCTGGGTTGGAAGCCTAGAGGGGAGCCACAGTCCCCTAGAGCCAGATTACCTCCTACAAGCACAACACCTGAATGAAAATAAAGAACATAAAAGTCTCCACCAGGAAGCCCTGCCCATGCTGTGAGATAAGGAGCCCATGAAGATAACCCAAATAGACAGAAAGGTAGGTAACAGGATCTTTGTGCTGACTTTCTCATTTCTGTTTATCCCTGCCTTTGTAAAAGGTAAACTGAGGCGTAAGTATCCTCTCAGTGCCCAGAGTTCAGTTCTCTGAAGTGCAGCTCACACCCTCAAGCAAGCTGCACTTGCCAGCAGGGTGGCACTGGCTCCTGGCCTATACTGGTACGGTCTCAGGTGTGTGCATTGGCTGGGCACACCCTGATACAGCACAGAGGGAGGGGAGTGCCTGCACCCCGAGCAGGCATTTTTAACAGGCAAACTCAAACAGAGGACTGGTTGTGTAGATGAGGAATTGCCAATCTTTACAGCAGGACCACAAGAGGTAAAGCACAGATGGAACACCACACAAAAATGCATTTCAGGAGAGCTTGCCAGACCTGGACTGAAGCACTGCAATCACACATAGTGGCTGATAAAGTCCACTTCACAGCTAAGGGCCTCACCAAGGCATTAGAAAAGACCAAGGCAGCAGGTTGGAGTGAACTTAGTACATTGCCACTAAACAGAGTTTGCAGCATACTCACAGTTTTCAAAGAGCTGTGAATATTAATACACAATACAGCACTTACTTGTTGCTTATGTTTAAAAAACCACCTCATTTTAAATGCAAACCATTCACATCTCATTCTGAGATAGGAACGCAGCAGGCTTGAAACCTGCCAACAGGTTAAGTGGCAATTTGGACAAAACTCAACAGGATGCTTTTCATACTCCCTAGTGTCTGTGGCATCCCTTTCCTGCAGTCCTGCTCTAACAGTCTTCCTGCCACTTATAATTACCTACTTTAAGGCTACCAGGTCAGTCAAAGCACTGGCCTGACAAGGCAAGATGTCCTTCCTCTTTTCAGGTTCATTGGTCCACAGCCCCTCTGCATGCAAGAATGACTTATGTGGCTGAGGATGTAAAGAGGAACTGAGCTCAACACAGCAGCTATCATAAGGCAGCTCATCCTTCTTAACCAAGAATTTTCCTCCCTGTCTCTCTACCCCACACCGCTCTGTGCAGCAGCCTTCCACCTCTTGCTAGCACAGGAGAAGATGACCTGTCTCAAAAGCCAGAGCCAGCCCACAAGCTTGGCACTGAACTGCCCTGACACACAGCAACCAGAGCCCAAGCTGCAATAAAAGTCACTTTCTGCTCTCTGTCCCCAGGCAGCTTGGGCCACACTCTGCAAAATGCAAAGCAGGAAGAGACCAGAGTTTACAAAAGATTGTCCCTACACAGGGGTGCAGATTAACCATAGCCAACTAACAGCTAATAGAACATGCAGTGAAAACAGGAGAATGAGGGACATGTAAAAGTCTGAAAGAGAAAGAAATTAGGACACAGGAAAGGGGGTGCACTTGGCTTAATTAGCAAAGCAGCCAGAAAAGCTGGGCTATGGGAAGTCTAACAACAGCCTTTCAAAATAGGAATGATCCCCCTCCAACCTGTCTGGGAAGCACCTCCCCTCTCAGTGCAGCATTTGCAGTACTTTTATCTAATTACCACCAACAGGCATCTGCTGCTGTTTGCATCCTTGCTCTAATGAGCAATGCAGCAGCCAGATCGGGCTGGAGCTGGGGAGCAGTACTGTGACTGCAGAGTTTCTTTTGTCCTAAAGTTCATCAGAAGTACCTGCTCCTCAAGGAGGATCCAGGACTTTCTCAAACCTGGGAAAAGGAGCATGAAGAAAGTGCACCAAAGATATTAAAATAAGAAGAGTTTTAAAAGCAGGCAGTGAGTGCAACATTGACAGGTACACCCAGGGCTAACTGCTAACCCCCACTGCTCAAACCACAGGGAGATATTTTGGAAGGGATCAAAACCTATAGCTGCCGCCTTCTGTGAAGGCTGACAAATTCAAGCTTGGGGAAATCCACGAGGTTGTTTTTTCTAGTACTCCACAAAGGAGCTGTATCCTATTTCCAACGTAAAAACGAGACAAGGTGCTCCAATTAGAGGTGTCTCTAGCTCCTAATGCAACTCTTAAGTGACATTTCTGGTTTACCAGCTTTAACAAAGTCTATTTTGGAAAGCCTCACAATGCACAAGGTGCTCTGGGAATAATCTCTCAGCACAGAAGCAAAGAAAAGATGGTTAGACTTCCTCATTCAAAAAATTAGGTATTTAACTTCTTACAAACACACCTTTTTTAAAAATGTAGTAACTACTCCGTGATTTTGTTAAAAATGTACATTGGCACAAGGTTACTTACATTGCTGGAAAAACCAAGTCCTCTCCAAAAAAAATGCTTAGGAAAAGCTATTACTGACCCTGACAGAAAGGCACAGATGGTGAATTTAGTTCCAATAAGTCTGATAAAATGCTGCACGGTCAATAGATGGAATTACTCTTTCTCCCTTTCACGTCATTTAGGCCATCAGCCCTAGATAACAGATGTAAAACATTTGCCTCAAAAGAATCACTTTTAAAACATGTTTTCCTATCATACACAGACTGAGATTTTAGAGTAGGAGAGAAGTATGGGGGTTTGCTCTTTTATTTCACTGTAATAACCTGAGGTATTTCCTCGTACATTTTGAGAAGCTCCTACAGGCCTCGCCTTAGTAGGAGTTTGAGTCATTCAGTTACCTTGGGTAGGATTATTATGTGAACTGTCAGTCTCCCTCAAATATAAAAAACGTTTTCCATGTAGCACTTACTAAGTTCGTTGTTGATTTCTTTGTGCAAGAGCCTTGCAAAACTTAAGTCTGAGCACAAGCACCAATCTGAAAAGATTTGCCTGTATTTATCCCCTTCTAATCATATAACCTCGGGGCACAAGGGTCCACCAACAACGTCAAGGCAGAGCCCTGGGCAGACAAAAGGAATCTAAATTCTGAGAGTAGGAAACTGGGGAAATTGGAATTGCAGGGCTCTAACAGCTACAGAAGTGTCACTACCTGCTCATACCAAATATCAAAGTATCAAAGGAGACCTCTGGATGCCCCATAGCTGGATTTTCATAAATCCTTTTCTCCAAGACAGTAACATGCTGAAGTAGTAGCTGTACTTCAGGTACTACTTCCACTAGTAGGTCCAGTTCCACAGTTATGAGTGTCCGTGACTTCACTACCATGAGTAAAATTGCAATCTATTTCCAGCATCAGCACACTGGTTAGCAAAACTGTCCTTCATCAATAGTTTAGGACACCTTCCTTCTTTGCACCAACAAGTACAAAGGAATTAAAAGGAGTCAAAGGAGGCAAAATGCCTCCCTCAGAATGTAACACCCCCACCCTGCTGTATTGCAGAGCTGTCCAGTTTGGTTTTCCAAACTTAGATGACTGCTCATACTGGTAACAGACCTTCCTATTCCGTTTTCTCAAGCCTGCTTTACCCCCCAAAATAAGAAAAAATACTTTTTTTTTCAATTGCTGTGCCTAAAAATCTAGCCGGAAGACGTTTTATACCCTGACTCAAATGTTTGCATAACATTTCCTTAAAAATGCTCTCAGACTACATACTCACTCATAAAAGCTGTCAGAACATGATGAAACTGTTCTAAGCAACAATTCAAGAAAATGCAGAGATATTATCCTGCTTGTGCTGAACCATTCTTTTTCCAAAAACAGATTGTGGGGAGGAGACAGATTCTTTCCTGTGAGAAAACAGTGTGGGGGGAAGATAATCTATCCCTCTCTATTCCCAAATGAGGCTGCTTAGGAAGAGTTGCCTCTGTGAGGAAGACCCCGTCACACTCAGCAGAGCTACAGGCAGCTACTGGTGCAAATATTTGACTTTAGGCTGCTGCACACAAGCCCTCATCAGTACAACTTCAAACTTGAACCAATCTTACCAGCATGTTAAAAAGGAAGTCTCCCCAAACACTACCAAAATTATGAATAAAGTACAGGTATTAGCCATTCTCCAGTGACACAACCTGCTTCAGAACCTGAATGAGACTTGAGGAGACTACTGAGGCAGAACAATTTTTCCTGCAGAGAGATGCTGGGAGATCAGGACCACCTCTGCCTCCTGCTGCTACGCACCTGATCCTTTGAAATACATGTTGCTTAACACGGGGTAGTAAAGTCACTTTAGTGAGGTACTCATTAAAGGACTGGGTCCACAAAAATAGTACTTCCATAAATATTGAATACATTCATGGCTTCCCAGTGGCAACTGTTGTGATTGCAGGATATAAGAAACATTCACAATTACAGCTGGATTGCAGCCATGCCCTTTGGAGATATTCTCCGTGAAGGGCACATCTACTAATTAGAATGCTACAGCTTTAAAGTAACAAATGTCAAGCAGAAACTTCTGATTTTTTTAACTTCTTCATGCTTTTATTTTAATGCCTGTTTCACACTAATCATATAGTATGCAATTTGGGTGCAAAACCACAAGTATTTACTTCTTAACCTAGCTGAGACCCTTCTCTCCTAAGACATTTGAACACTGTAAACCATACAAAAGAAGTAAGATCCAGTTTCAAAATAAAACCTAGAAAGTGTTCTATACATAGTTTGCTAATGGATCAGTGTCTGAACTTTAAAGACCTTAACCACACACCTCCTCAAATCTACTTACTTGACATGCTAAAGTTTGACTGGCATGCACCAACTACTCTACCAAAGAGCTGCCTTAAGACAATTACATTTCCAGTTGCCTGAGTCAGCCTAGGTTTATCACATTAAGTTCTTCCATTCCTGACATTTTGATTCTGCAACCTAGACACTATCACTTAGAAAACCAAAGCAAAGCTTTTCATTTTTAAAAAAGTGTTCTCAACAGAGCCAGTTGACATTTTTTTTTTTGCCAACAGCTCACTCCTTAAAAAAAACACTTTGAAATACACAAAACCCTTATTTTAAAATCATACCTCCATGCTAATTTTGGAAAAAATGTCTGGCTCACAGCAGGGTCACCAAAAGTCCTGTAGGCAATTAACAGAGATAGATACTGGCACGTCTTTTCAGCTGCACACCAAGCTCCTGCTGCTCTCCCTTCCCATGATCAACCCCTAGTCCTTTCCAGCACTGCTGTTTTCTAAGGGTCTTCTTTCACAGAGTATCTGCATTTTTAATTATTTCCCCAAAAACATGCCAACTTGCATTTTTCCACTTTAAACCTCATTTTATTTCTTAAGTATGTTTTTAAGCTTCCAGAAACTCTCAATTTACATTATTTCTCTGACTTGCCAAGCAGCATGAGCAAATAAATTCCACCATGAAGTTCAACCACCTCTGCAGCTCACTTGTGCCTTTACAGAGAAACTGTTAAACAGCACATGCCATTTTATGAAATCATCCCCAGGCTGGGTCAGGACTCCGCACACACCACCAGCTAGTCAGGCTGGGAAGAAGACCCAGGTCTACATGTCTGACAGCCTCAGTGAAAAATCTGCTTTCATTCTCCTCAGCTGAGCCATTACACAAAACCTGATCTCTGGATACTCCTCCCAGCACTGCATACTGCTGTTCCCCACCCCTTCCTTGAGTGGGAACACTCACTTCATCCCACAGCTGAGCAAGAAGCTCCTGCAAGACTAATCCCTTCATTACAAAGCAGTTTCATCCTTTCCTAGATAGAGCAAGCACTTCATCACTTACTTGTGTAATTTGATCTAAAGTTTTGATCAAATCTGCCTGGCAGAATTTGTCCTTTATAACCTGATGTTGTTTATTGCTCCTTGATCTTCTCCAGACTTCCCTTCCTAGCTCAGAGCCAAGAAACTGTCTCATTTGCTACACAGCTAAACATAATTGTGTGACTTTGAGGCCTGTTGATTTTCTTTTCACCACACCCCACACCCCCCCAGGATCCTCCCTTTTTGGGGCACCCCTTCCTTCTTTTCACCCTTTCCTTCTTTCCAGAAAAGAAGGCTGTGGGTTTACATAGCTCATCTGGCTGTGTGTATCTATTAAGTGTGGTTTATAATTATTTTTGTAATTTGGCTGCATAAGGCAATTTTTTTTCAGATTTCTAAAAGGAGGTGTTCCCTAGTCTGTTAGCATTATTGGATTATATAGATCATTCAAGGGCCTGTTAACAGCTGCTTTGAATCTCTTGCATTTAAGGGACAAAACTGACCTTGGTGTGTGTGAAGAAGTGAGGAAGTGCAGGTTATCAGAAATACAGCTCATCCCAGCTACCTGCGCTAAGCCATTGCCAGGCCATGCCCCTCTTCCAGGACTGCCCTTCAGCCCAGTGGGGGACCATAAAAAGTGCCTGCAGGGCAAAAGATGGGGGATATCTCCACCAGACCCTCCAAAAAGAAGCAATGACCCCAGCCCTGCCTCCCCCACCACATCCCTCGGCCTCCAGGCAGGGCAACAGTGCGAGCTGCTGCTGGCTCCTGTGGCAGCTAATGGTTTTTGCAGGTATTTTTCCACAGCTAGCCTAAATTTCTGTAGAGCCACCAGTGAAATAGCCCAGAGCCTGCTTCCCAATAGTGAGCATCCTTTAAAAACAGACTCATATACTGTTGGCAAAAGGGGGTTCTCTGGTACAGATCAAGTTTTTCCTAGAGCTTTTCTGAGATCAGTTCACAGTGTAGCTCTATCTGGAGACAGTGATAACTTTTACTATGTTCCACTGCACTGGGGATTTTAATTTTTTTAAGACACTAAAATAACACTTTACATACTCTATTAACACTTTACATACTCTATTCTCTTTGTGCACATAAATCCTTCTGTTAATAATGAGTGTTATTTTTTTCACATATTTAAAGGAAAAGCAGCCTTGTTTAGAGGGTTAAAAGGGCTCTTATAAAAAAGGACACTAAGCCAATAGAGAAATTAGGAACACTTCTAAGGACAGTTCCTAAGGAGTAATGTCACAAAATAGACAACTTTAGCACTAATTGTGTCTCATTCTGAGCATCAGGTTAGTATGATACTTATGTCACATTTTTATTTTTCCTAACTAACAAGGTGGAGAAAGACTGTTCAATGTCAGTAATACTATGTGTTAACCACAGGAAGCACCAGTCCATTCTTTCCTTGTACGTTGCAGCTCTGTTGAAAACAAGAACTACTTGCATGTGTCTGAGCTCAGCCCTGAAGGCCTCCTCTTGCCAAGACTCATTTATCAGTTTAAGTAAACTGTAATGTAATTTCAAACAAAAGTTATTTGAACTAGTAGCTGGAGTATTTCAACAAATAGCTGGCCTGCTTTCCATGGCTATCTTGTAGCAGCTTTCAAGACCAAAATTAGTACAGAATATGTATTTTCTTCATAAAATAGTCATCTTTAAGGAGCTCTACTTTTTTCTGAAGTTATTGGCCACATATTCCAGTGCATAAAGTTGGCATCTTCCCAGTAAAAGCCAATAGAGCTATATGGCCTTACTATAACTAAAATCCCAACATTAGCTGTGCTGTACGTTTCATTTGTCAGTATATTGTTTTGGATTAATCATACCAGAACAGGATGAAAAAATACATTACTACTGTAAAAAGAATCACATGCCCTAACTATCTCCTCAATCCTCTCCCATAGCCCTATTAATCATGTTGCTTTCTCTGAGCTAACGTACAGCATCTGTGAGGGTACTTTTCTTCTAAAAATGTGTGAAAAATACATTTCTTGGCTTATACTATGCAGTGAAGGGGATCACATGAAATGTTGCAACTTTCATATAAATACAGCTGTTCTCATCTTTTTCCTAGAATATTAACTTGTCCTAATACACACTTACATGAATCAGAAGATTGCAGCTAACAATTTATGCCTGCTGGTAGCAGTTACTTGGAAAGGAATTATTTCAGCAAAGCCAGTATAATTACTAATTGTCTCATGACTAGTTACTCTTTTTAGATGCTCAGTAAACCATCCGTAAATTCATTCCACCTACTATCTGTTTAACTTGTCAGGCAAGCTTACTGACAAGGGAGCAAAGAACAGCTTTTAAAAGGAAGGAACCAAACCAAACACATACACCTATGCCCTGAGCAATAAGTGCAACTACTGAGGCAAACCCAAAAAAATCTTTTAATCTGCTGTTGTAAATGCCTGTTGTAACATCAAGCACCACTCCAAACAAGCGTGCGGCCACGTGCAATGACCACATGCACAGCAGCTTAAGCTAGTGGGTTCTTTCATTTTTTTTTTGTTTTTGCACAATTAACTCTTTTCCCACTTTTCAGCCTCTGACCCATTCCATGCCCTTTGCCACCTCTTCTTCCTTTGTTGTGGCTCAGCAGAGCTGACAGCAGCTTGGTTCCTCCAGAGCTGAGAAGCAGAAGTCACCTGCAACTACAAGCTGCAAGAGCAGCTCCTCCCCAGCTTCTACAGGATGAAGTGGATGAAGTAAACGAAGCAGTTACCAACAATCTGCTCCTTCCTGATCCATTTAAACACTCTGCAATCTCCTTTAAACTTTCCCACAGCTCTGCTAGAAGACAAAACCCACTTGGACAAATGCAAGCTGGAGGCAGTATTTCTGTCTGTTCACAAAGCACTGTGAGGTGGCAGAGCAAACCCAATTCTTCACCAGCCGGGTGCTTCCAGGTTCTGCCCTTGTGACTCACTCCAGAAGCATTCAGTGCTGCTGGCTGCCCTTCCAAACACATGCTGGCATACACAGTCTAAATTCAGCTCCACAGAAGCATGTTCTGGTAGCAAACAGAAGCTCTTGATCAAGTTGTGTTGTTTGCAGTTCAGCTAGTTGAATATGAGCTAGATACAACCTGTTCTCCTCCTCAAAACCAATCCCATGGCAATCATGTTTTCTTTCAAATAGATTTAATTCTAATGTTGATTATACTCTTAATAGAGCTACAACCATCACTTTTCCAATTATTCTGTACTCCTGCAGGTTGCCTAAGTTGTACAGCTATCAAAAGCCCCCTATCCTTTTACTCGTTTACTTTCCATAATCTTTTGCGTTTATTTTTAACTAATTCAAAGGAAAATTCCATGGGGTTGGTTTCTGTTTTGTTTTATTGTTTTGATTTTTTTTTTTTAATAACCAATACTCCTGGCTCCATGAGTTAGTCACAACGGACTGCTCATTTTTTGGCATGTCTTCTGAGTATTTTTCAGCACATTCTCAATGGCATTATGCAATCATTTTGTTAGTCTCCACTGTTTCACTTGGCAGTAAGGTGAGTTATAAAATTATGTCAACTGCTGGAAAAATAGAACAATCAGAGGACGGTTTCAGGGGTACACAAACACTAAAATCACATCCACCTGGAATTCAGAAATCTCCACTTGAATATTTGTGATCTGTTTTTCACTAACAGCCATATCATCATGTCACAGTTATCTAACACATATGGAGCTACACAGCTACTCCCATCACCACTCCATTACCCACCCCTAACCCAATTAAAAAAGGGCACATTTGGTCTTATTTTTAGAGAACCTTTCAGACAACCAAAAGTGAACTCGCATCCAGTTCCATGCACAAGACAAAGCAATGACGTACAGCCTCCCTCTCTGTGCTCTTCACTATTGGGGTTTGGTATGATAAGCATGACATGAGTCAGCACAAGGCAACAAAGCATAATTTGTCATCACCTTGCCACCTGACAACCCTACTGAGCAGTTCTTCTTCTAGAAATAAAGATGTAACTAGATCTTCCAGATGGCTGAATACAGGTAGTCTTTCACAGAAGATACACAGCCTGTTTTTGCCTCAAGTCAGTCAGTTTGGCAAGCCAAATGTTTCCAGAGGAAACAAAAATAAGCATGGATGTGGTGCTGACAGAAAAAAAGCTGTTTCTTGAGCAGGAAATCTCCTTCCCCCCGTCTTACATGGCCCTGGATGCCAGGTGGAATCATCTCTTCAAGGGCTAGGGAATTGAAAACTGAATGCCCGGGATTAAAAAGTAAAATGTGAAAAAGTTGATTTTATTATTGAAGTGCAGTTATCTGAAGGCCACCTGACACTTTCAGGAATTGCTGACAAACATGAGACATGGGAATAGACGTTTTGCCTCTTATCTCTAGACATCTACAATTAAACAAGTAACACAGCAGAGCTTCCCTCACACACAGATCCCGAAACAGTCCAATACTAGTGCTGTTTTTGCAAAACAGGCTCTGAGCATTTGGATCTTTTCCCAACTCCAAAGCAGCTGGCACTGCAGTCTGGAGATCACATTGCTTCTGTCAGCATCAGGGTTTGTCATTAGCTGTTAGTGCTCCAGGGGGACAGGGTAATCTTCACAGGAAGTAAGGGAAAAAGAAAGAGCCACATGGGTGGGGAGAGCCTCTCATCCCCAGTTCAGCCCTCTCAAAACAGCCTGACATAATGTGGCAAAAAGAAGACGAGGGAAAATCCTATTGTGAGAGGAACAGTCACAAACTGAGAGCCCCCAGAAATACATTGTGCTTTCTCATACAGCCGAGCATGCAATTTTATAAGGAACAATTAGGGCAATGCATAACAGCCAGCAGAGCAAAGAACTGCTGACAAAAGCTAGTGCACCTATATATGTCAATATTTTCTAACCAATATCTACAGGAGTCTCTCTAAACTCCTGTCAGAATGAAATATGCCCCAAACAAGAATTCACATTTTTAAACAATGTCACTGAAATTAAATACCATACATCAAGTGGATAAATAAGAGTCTACAAGTAAAATCTGTGGGGTACAGGCAGAGCAACCAAAACCCATGCCTCATTTTTGTAGCTAGAAGAAACTATTGTTCTTTTTTCAGTGACTGCATTCCATTCTTAACACATGTGAGACCTGGAGAAGAAATGATCCTGAAAGCCTTTAAAAATAAAATTGAGCTACTATTTGTACTTTTCCTCTAAGCCAAGCTCTCCTCTGCCAAGCACTTGTGTAGGTATTTAATTGCAGCCTCACTCATTAATCAGAATCATTGGGAGCACAGAGAAAAAATCCACAAGTATCTGCAAAGACCACAAAGGTCAAAGTAACAAAAACTTAAATAGTTAGGCTCTGTTTCAAATGCACCTTTAAATACCATCATCACGAACACAAAATTTTTTAAAAAGGCTAACTGTATGAAAAGCCAAGAGAAGATGTATTTATGGCACTACAAGAGTATTTATTTTTTTCTTATTTAAAATACAGAAACAGCCCTGGATGCATAGTCTGTGCTTACAGTGTCTAGTGCACCATACAAGTCCCTGCCAAATCTGCTATAGCAATGCATTCAGCACACGTATGCTGACCTGGATTTTTTTCCTCAAACTTTATAATTTTGCTTTCAGGGTATTTCAATTCCAACACTGTTCAGAAAACCATTACTCAGGTAAGCATCCTTCCCTGTGTTTTATGTAATACACACTCAAAGGAGAGCAAAATAAGATCCTGAGCAAGAAGAGCCAACTACTTGTACATCCTTGGAGAAGCTCAGCAGGAGCCATGGTTTGGTGCTTGTAGAGGAATTTCAGGCATCACTGTTGCATTAACCAGTGCTCTGCCAGTTTAGAGGCTCTCACTGATTAAATCTACAGGGATGCCCAAACTAAGAGAGACTCAAGTCAGCCCACATGGACAAGTGCTAAGTTCATGGCCCCACTCTGAACCAGGGGATTTTGTTTGCTTTATCACGGTATGCAGTTCTCTGTGATGGGCCTCCCACAACAGTCACAGCCAGCTGCAATGAAGGAAGAGGAGGCAACAGTCAGAAAAAGAAGCAAAGAGATAATCTGGTACAAAGCAGAAATAAGGGAAGGAGAAGACCTCAAAATACTTCTCAGAGGCCTTGCTCCTTAGAGCTTGCTGTTCTAGGATTCATCTAAATGGAGTCAGCAGACACTTCTCTGCACCCACAGCTTTGATAAGCTCTCACAGTCTGGTAGCTCCAATAAAGCAGAAACAAAGAGTGACTTTGCCTTTATTATGGCACTATGTGGTACACCATAAATAACTGCTTAGAAAGAATAACTAGACAAACACTTCAAACTGCATTTGTCAGATAAACTGGGTAGAAAACATTTGGTGATCATATCAGCCTTGCTATTGTACTTATTAATTTGCTTTTAAATCCAGCAAGCAACAGCACCGACAGCATGTCTCTTAGTCATTCATGAACTCTCGTTGTTCTTTTTACTCCTCATCCCCCAGAGGCCCACAAAAAAGAATGGGGCATTAGAGAGAGGAAGGCTTGCTAACCCTGCCAAATCCAGGGAATGCAGCCCAGCCATCAGAGCTCGACCTCTGGGCCAAGGTAGCAGTGTGCTGTGGGTTCTGGTGCATAGGTGCTCTGCCTGGCAGAAAGGAGACACCTCCTCCCCCCCACTCAACATCTGCACCTCCTCTGCAGGCACCACGAGGCAATGCCAAGGGCTCTGGGGACAGCAGCCACAGAAAGACTTGAACCCATTGGTGATTTAAGCCCTATACAAGATTCACTGTATAGGGCTTAAATCACCAATTCACTGATCTATCAACAGCATAATGTGTATAAACTTCAAAAAATATAACTACATGGATGGAGTTGCTTAGCTGTTTTAAATCATCTGAAAACATGAAAAAAAAAAAAAAAAAAAAAAACAACTTCCTAACAATCATAACAATCAGGTGTGCATAGCTGATAGTTTATTCTTCTATTATTTCCATCTGTTAATTTTTTTTTTCTATTGGCATACCCTAACATTTGAAAATGGGCCACAGAAAACTGCAATAGAAACTGTAAAACGCTCTCTCAAACCTGTGCAGTTAAGAAAAAAAATGTTTCATTGCCATACATTACTCTCATTCATGCTAATTTTGTGGGTGAAAAACTGGTTAACACACCATCTTCTATGCTGAAAGCAGCCCAACTGGATTTTCTCTAGAAAGGGAGCAGGGGGCACGTGGAGGACAAGGAGCAGGCTCAGGGCTCCTGGAGTGCAGCACTGCAGCTCCCTGCACAACTTCAACAACACAACTGCAGCTCTCAAATGGGCTCAGCTGCACCTGCTCCCACTTTGAAGCAGCTACTGCATCACTGTGCCATAGCTTGCTTGCAGTTGCAACCAGGCTAAAAGCCTGTTCTTAAAAAGATGGGATTTCTCCAAGACAGGGGTTAATTTTCATGATGGCATTAACAAAGTAACCTCTACCCATAGCAATGCCTTGGATGAAAAGGGACATTTGTTTGCTGAGTTTTCAGCCATAGTAACTATTTATTTAGCACAAATCCTTTATGTGACTGAAGTCACATCTCCTTTTCAATAATAACTTTATATTTCATATTCATCTTGTGGAAGGAGCCACTTGACCACACTGAAAATTCTAATGCTTGGAACGGCTTTACTACCCCCAACACAGCTTTTCTCAAGGCTCAACCAAAGATGAGAACCTCTGTAAACCATCCCAGAGGCATTAATTTTAGTCACTCAAATCTTTTTAAAGGCTCATCAGTGCTAATGAGCATCTTTATTACATTCTCAGCAGTAAGTAACTCAAGCAATAGCTCGCAATTAACTAATTGTATGTGCACCAAGAAAGAAACACTTGAGTTTCTTTTAATAATGCATCATTATTCATTTACCAGTAGCCTAATAACACCATGACTATTATATTCAAAAAAAGTTCTTCCCATCATAACAGACAACCAGCCTGTATAAAAGAAAAATATCTAGTAACCTCTCTTCTAAAAATCAGGAAATCATAAGTATCCCTGCAAGTTCCTACAACAACTATTTTATTGCTTTAGGAAGAGGAAAACAAAAAAATCACTCACAAAGTTAAACAGCTATCATTTTTGCTTGGCATTTTCAAAACAATAAACATATGTGGTAACTGTTTGTGCCTTCAGGCCACTGAGCTCTGACTTGAGACCACTAACTAAAGCAAACCTACATCATAAGAAACATCTCAGCAACAAGCATGGTTTGAATTATTCAAATCCAAAATGTGAGCTAACAAAATGCCTTTTTTAAAGAAAAAGTGCTAAAAAATTATCCTTTCTAATCTGGCACTGCAAGCAAGAGATTTTTCATGATTTTTTTAATGCTAACAGCCTTAGCTGAAGGATGGGAGTGGCTAATCCTTAAGCAAATGTTGGAGTTGTCTTGGCTGCTTCCAAGAGCTCCAGAGCATTTAGTGGCATTTAGCCACAGTGAAAGCCCTGACAGAGTGCAATGTACTTGGATCCTGCAAATGCCATGGCAAACTTGTTCACCCTTTGGGAGGTCTGTACCCTCAAATGCAAACATTTGGACCATGGTTCCTCCATACAAATGCAGAGTGGTGGGTGGGCTACACTCCATGTGGCTGTGTTCAAACCTCCTGGCTTGGCAGCAATCCTCAGTCCAGCAGATTCCCTCAGCATATGCATAATTTTAACACACACTACAACAACATTTAAAATATGGACATGCTTAGTTTATTGGATCAAGGCATGAGTATCTACGCCTGTGCCTCTACACAGATGAAATATTTTCTGTGAGACTTGCTTTGGGCAAAACTCCTAAGCTTTTGCATTGAAGGTTTTCTTTCCTGTGCTGCCCAAAAACAGTAAAAGAAACCATAAAATGGAGTATATAAAACCATTTCTTCCTCCTTCCCTTCAATCACCTTGCGAGTCAGAAAAAAAAAAAAGCCTGAACACAGTCTGTTCCAACAGGCACAAGTCTGGGGTTTTTTCCATTATAAATATTTGTTTCGGCAGCCTATCCCAATTTGGTATAATTTTGATGTGATACAACCCTGTTTACTTCTGGTCTCTGCCAACATTATCTTCCTTTTCTATTTTGGTTCCACTAAACAAAGCATTTAAATGAAAAGCACACTAATTTTTTTTTGTGTTCTAGAACACACACATCTGTTATAAATACCTATCCCTTTCTAGAGCCCTCAAAACACACACCTCACACTCCAACATCCCTAGATTTCCCCTTGGCAATATGCACCAAACCAAACTGAGCAAAGCTGATCCTAACACGGGAAGCTGCAGCAAAGAAAAACATTCAGGTTCTTGAGGTTATTTCTGGCAGATTCATCAGTATGAACTTTTTACACCCACTAAACAAGTTCGAGATTGCCAAGTAGCAACATACACTGGAAGTATCAACAGAGTCTTTCAGGGTGAAACAACATCCCGAGGTCATGTAACTGCTCCATTTTTGAGGAATTTGAGGGAAATGTATAAACAAACAACAGGCATACCTCCTGTATAGCACAGATATGTTACTTGTGTTAAAAATAAAGAAGCGTGGCAGAGGGGGGAACCCAACCCAAACCAATGGTAACTACAACATCAACTCCTTTAATCTGAGCCATTAATAATTCATCTTTTGCAAGCATAAATGATAGTCAGTTCTGCAAGCTCCTAGTTGCTGAATCTCTGTGTACATAACCATGATTTCAACTGTTACTTCAAAATAAAGAAACCAAAAAAGGGTTAGACCTCAAGGTCAGAAAAACAAGCAACTTGCCAAAAGGGCCAACTGAGTTCTCCTCTATGCATACAGGACAGGTAATACCCCATCAAACTTTATGGGCTATTGGATCTACAACATCATGCTACATCTAAGAGTTCTGTTTCTTTATAAGGACCTAATCCAGCCTAACTCCAAAGCGTTCACTGTTATGAATTATCAGATGCTGGCAGCATATGCCATATTCTTAAGATTTTGCCAGTGTTTCCACAAGTAGACTGGAAACACATGAGACTGACAGCAGCTCCATCCCAATATCCTCAAAGTGCCCTTCCCCTCACTATACTCAGAGACACAGAACATATTCACAGGTGGCTCTCTACCAAACATCTTCCAGATGCAAATCAGAGTCAGCTGTCCTCAGCAGCTAAAGGCATTTAAAACAAAGCAGAGTCCTCGGGGCAGGACCCCTTTTTATGGTCTGAGCTGGGGCATTTTAGGTCATGACAATCACTGGGAAGCCTTTCAAAGAGGGTGGATCTTGAGGCTCCATAAATTTTAAATTTGCATCACCCCTATATCCCAAAACTCCTGTTACCCTAACACCTATTTTCAGTGGTAACACTACTTAGTTTGTAGAGGTCAAGCTTCCCACCAGACTAGAACCAGCACCTCCTTCACAACCACAGCAATCGAACAGATGATTGATCAAAGTCAATAACTCTGTCCCCTTCTTCCCCCAGCCAAATACCCAGGGAAGTCCAGGCAGTGGTTGATTGCATTCCATTTAGCTGAACTGGTAAATGTACAGTGTAATATTTCTACATAAATCTGACAGCAACTGCATACAGAATCTCAGGCTGTGCAGCTGAATACTCAGTATGGGTGTTCAGATTCATACAGTGCTTCTCTCTGCTTTCCCAAAATGCCTTTTTTCCCATTTCCCTTTATTCTTTATAGATGACAGCAGTGCAGGAGCTGTGGCAGACAGACAGTTTGCTCCAAATATGGAATGGCTTTGATTCAATTTTATCTTGTAGAGTAGCTTAGCCAAGAGTCACTGCTTTTGGTAGGAAAACACTTCAGGCTCCGCTTTCATCAGCTCCACTCCAGCCGTCCTAAAAGACATTTTCAATCAACCAAGCAGCTCGTTGTCCTGACCTCGACTACAGGCAAGGGATGACTTCTCAGAACCTCAAATATTCTTCTGGGGAGCAGAGATGGGGATCACAGGAGTGTTCATGTGAGGAAGCATTACTCAAGCCCTGTACAGCACTAGCAGACCAAAGATTGCTGCACTGGTTTAGTTTCTTTACAATCAGATAATCAGTAAGAGCCTTGTGCACCATAAACCACAGGTTATCTGAGGATCGTGGAGATCTTGCTTCCTCCTCCTCCTCCTCCTGAAGCTGCAGGTGCCTTGGCCATGTGGGTACAATGTTAGGGGCTCTGCCAGCCCTGCGCCTTGAGGAAGGATGTGGCTGTAACCCAGCTCCACGAAAGGCAGGCAGTGTCAGGGGACCACAGGGTGGGTGCAAGCAGAGCCCTGCAGGACTCCCCAGGTGCAGCACCAGGAGCACTTGGCTGTATCCTAGATAAACATCAGTGCAGCCAACAGAGTCTTTGGAGCCGGCAGAAAAGCTTGTTTGCTCTGGAGTTGGGTTTCTTAATTTCTTTGTTTTGTTAGGAAACAAATAAAACCTTACCAGTGGCAAACTATGCAAAACAGAGAAAACCTCTTGGACTGCCTCAAGACAGTCTCCACAGCAGAAGGAGTTTTAACATCAAGATTACTTACATTGCTAATTTAAATCAAGATACACTGCAACATAAAACTTTAAAAAAACAGAGATTTAAATCACTGTGCTATTTTATCAAGTCTGCTTCGTTCCTTAATTACTTTCCAAGGAAAAGTCCATTCAATCTATGAGAGCACAGCTCAGTTCAGTAATGAAATTGCAGCTCTGTACATCCAATATAATCCTGTCCCTTTTCCAGTTTGTAAAGAAGCAACAAAAAGAAATAAACAAAAAAAAAAAAAAAACAACCAAAAAACCCACAAACAAGACAAAACCTTAAAATTTAAAACAACACCTAGCAATATTTTCTATAATACAATGAGTCATACCCGCTAATGTCGTTTGCTAATGCAAACGAATAAAAATAATGGCTAAAGTCTAATCTGCATTTCCCAGTTTCTGCTTTTGGGGGTTTTTTAATCCTCATCTTCTCCATGTGATTCCTCTCTATATTTGGTATTTTATCATGCTCTTCTAGCCTAATTTTAAAGCTAAACCATTTTAAACAGCAGAATTACTCTCATTTCAGTCTCCAGCAGCTGGTGTTCCTTGAGCTTTGCATCTTGTTTGTTGCCTTCATGATTGTTTGCACTCTGGCTTCATGGAGATCCTGCTCCTGCAGTCTGACTTCTTCAGGCAGAGCCAGGCCTACAGAGCTCTATCACACCCAATGGCCAGAACAATGTGCTCACATATCCAGCAGCAATGCTGCACTCCCTTGCTTGCTATTACACTCAAATGGGTGTAGATTTATAGCTTTCCAGAGTCTACACTTTGCCAAACTTAATCTGTACTTGCTTCATTCTTCAGACTCTCCTACAACATTTTAGTTATTTATTGCTTTCTTATCTTAACTCCTTCCCGTTAATCTGTGTCTTTCTGACACTGAAAAAGCACAGAAATAAATCAGCATTTTAAATGCAGATACCACAGCTTTATAAACCAGGTCTGTAAGTTACAAGCAGGCTCTCATTTAACTTTGACTAAAGTCTCCTTGACCACTGTTGCTTATCAAATGTCTTGCCCCACTGAAATGTCTGCTTCGGTTTTCTTCTATAGAGAACCACACAATACACTTGATTACATACAAGGCTGAATTTCACTGTCTCTTATTCACATTCCTCATGTCTAAAGCTGTCATATTTTACAATTTTCCCCATCTTTAAATGCACTTGCAATTCCTGTCAATATGCTATGATCTGCAAGTTGTCTTGTCTCTGGTGTTCCAGCCTGGAAGCCAGGTCTCCATGCTTGCCTAGTGGAAACCTCAGGCAGATTGAGGACCTGGACAAGATACACAACAGCTCCCTCCCATTCCAGATGTCTGTATTTCCTTCCAATACAGACCAAGCATCACATTTGAAGGCTGACAGCCATTCTCCACTCAAAATATTTCTCCTGTTACCCCCTCCAGCAGGTCACCCCTAGTGCAGATTGACTGACTTTTGCACAAGTCCTGTACAACAGTAACACCTCCTTAAGGACATCTGTATAATTTACTAAGGAAAAATCCAAAAACTGGGATTCATCCATCCTCTCCATGAGGCTCCTGTATTACTACAGAGAGCTCTACGCAAGTGCAAGCAGATGAGTTCTTCACAACCCAGGAGTTTGTTAAGTCCCCCACAGTCATTTTTCTGTGCTTTTCCAGACTTCCTCATTTACCAGTGTTGAGAATCTCCGCCCACACCAGCAGCAGCCATCACTCTGTCACTGTGCCAGTGCAAGCGAGCACCAGAGAAGAAGATGTGATGTCTGGAATTCACTGCTGCTCAGTACACAGCTGTGTTTGCTCATGCCTTTAAGGAGAGAGCCCACATCCACTCCCTGCAAAGGCTCAGGCCACAGAGACCTCCACAGCCTTTGTTCACCACCTCTTGCTGAACACCAACCTTGTGTCTGCCACCATCACTCTTCCTCACTTCTTTCTGGCATGGCCAGAATCCCAACCACACTCCTGCATACTCTAAATAATTAGTAACCCATGTGTGACACAATATAACCTGCATTATTTTTCCTCCCTCTTTTCTAGCATCACTCCTTACTACAGTAGCTGAGTATCTTCCTGTAAAAATCCATGCTATGGCAATCCCGAATGTATTGGTGGAAGCCTCTGGCACTTCTATTTTTGACCAAAATTACTTCCCAATGTAGGATGTAAAACATTTATATTTTAATAATAGCAGTTTCTCATACTGTGGCTACATTTTATGTATTTTTTTAATAAACTTAATGGCAATTCTGTGATTTTAATTTCACTTGTTATATAGCTAAACCACTAAGTCTACTCTGGAGACCTACTGATTTATGATCATCTTTTAATAAGTTGTATTTGCTCTGTTGAAGCACCTCTGGGTGCTATTGCAATGGAACTATTTGTAATTGCAAATGAACAGTAAGGCAGATTTTCTAAGCAAAAGAAATCCAGAGGGCTGCAGAAAATACACACAAGAGATACAGCTTCGCCTACATGATTGCATATAATTCAGTGAAATGCCAAATTGCTACATACTGTAGCAATGTTGTTTGAACTAGACTACCTTAGGAAGAAATGTGGGTTTTTGAGTGCTTCTGTAGGCAAACCTGGACAAACCTGTGTCACAGATGCATTATTCACAAGATGCATAGCAGAATTATAATACATTTATACATTAACCCCTTAAGATACTTTTAAACAAAAAAGGGATTTAATACAGCCTGTGAAATTAAATCAGCAGTGCCAGGAAATGAAGCAAACCTCCAAAAAGCACTAAAACTAACAAAGAGATGGTGGTACTCAGTTTGTAGAAAATATACCACAAGTGCTGGCCACACTACATTTACAATTGCCTTGAAACAGTTTAAAGGAGGCTGATAGACCTCCGTCAAAGCTGGATCCGTCCCATCCTAGCATCTTCTGTCAAACCAAAAGGAAAGAGGAAATAAACACAGAAAAAACTAGCAAATAAAAAAACACACCATGAATTGATTTGGCCTATTGCACCCTCCGTGGTTTTTGGTTTTGCCGCCTCCTTCACATGATTAATTCTTCTGCAGACATTATTACGTTTTATAGTACAATGGGGATTTTAGAATCAAAGACAAACTGCTGTTATAACCAAGTAAACACTGCATGGGATAACAATACATTCCACTGTATTTTGAAACTGCAAAATCAAGACTGCAGCCAAACTGGCAACGTGACGAGGAGGTCAGACAAATACGTAGAAAGTAAAAGCTACAAGCTGTACTATAAACTAACCACCTCAATAAATTTAATTTTGATCCTTCTCCAAAAAGGTTCCTCTTCTCACCTACCCATCCCTGAAAAAAAGCACTCCAAAATCAAAAGGCAAAACCATTGGTCAGCTATAGATGCCTTCAACTCTTCTGGTACTATGCAGAGAAGGCACGACAGAAAATTCAACTTCACCTTGGGATTCAATAACATTATTCAGCATGATAAGAGGGTATTTCAAAAACTTGAAGTAGGATTCCAGACAAACAAGCTGCTTCTCAGGAATACTGCATACCTAAGAGCTACTAGATAATTTCCACTTGCCAACATAAGAAGCCAGGCACTACCTCCAGTGTGACAAGCTGTGCCAGAATCTGTCTCACGAGGATCAAGAGAGCTCTGAAAGTAGTTGGCAAAAAATTCTGACTCCTAGAAAAACTGGAACCTCAGAGGGCACAGAATATGGGAGAGGGAAATCTATCCAGAATCTTTCTTTGCGTTTTTCAACATTTACTGCAGCATTTGAATGACCTCTCCTGTCCTGCAGGGAAACAAAGACAGTACCAGCAGCTACAACCACATCCACAATCCAGTCATTCCTAGCGTGTGGAACAAGTTAAGGCTTGACATAAGTCTTCAAAAACATCCTGAATGATAAATCAAATAGCACAGAAATTAAGTCTAAATACAAGCTATCATACTGCTTAGAGCATAAATCAGGGCCCTGAAGAGGATGGAGAACACAAGCACATCAATAGAAACAAAAATGCTGAGTCAGACTGATCACTTATTCCTTAAGCAAAAACCTGATTGCATTTTGGCCTTTGCCCTACTCAACCCTCAGAAGAGATTTATTCAGCTGATAAGTAGGAGAGAATAGCAGAAATGGCATATCCACTCCTCTCCCACAGGCGAACATCCGATGGAAGCAGAAAAGGATGATTTCTGGATGCTGATAGTGAAACAGCTGTGTTTAATAATGGTTTTCAAACTTCTTTTACCAACTAGGGTCCTGCATTTTTTCCTAGAGGCAGTCTGAAGTGTAAGTCTAACAAAAAAAAGGTTCAAAAAATCCCATAAAAGTCCATGAACTGGGTATCTGTGCCCACATGCTACCCAGGCTCCCCAACTCCCTGACACACTCAGCTCCAATCACTGCCAAACCCTCAGCTCCCTTTTTGTCCCACAGGGCTACTGCCATCACACAACTTGCAGCCCAGGCTGCTTTGGAGGTGGTGAAGCCAGGAAGACTTGCTTTAGCCTGAAGAGTAGTGTTTGACTGTTTCCCTCCTGAAATATGATTACTATGTTTTTAAACAGACAAGCCCAACAAGCATTTGCTCCCCCACCATAATTTCAGGCAATTCACTCCTGATTTCCACCAGACCCTGCTCTAGCACTTCTTGCTCACAGGAGGCAAGAAAACCACTGCCTAGGACAAAATAAAATAGCTCAGTGATGAAATGAGAAATTTGAAAGGCCTGCTCCATCTCCACCTAATGAATATGTGCTCTGCTCACTCCAGGACAACATTTGGAAACGTGTTCTATATAGTTCTCATGAGTTTTATAGCCCTGGGAGGCTGCATCACAAACCTGACCCCTTTGGACTCATCCAAATCACAGCATCTCACCATGCACCACAAATGCTGACAGTGAAAGCCTGTTTCCTTGTTTACAAGAATAGCTTCAGTGGATACAGGACATTACATAAAGGATTTCAATTTTTATTACAGCTCTCATAGAAGGGCTATGAATAATTGCTGCCTTTATAATCTTTAATTTTTGTTTCATAGCAGACTGACTGTTTTGTGGTTATGGCAGAGAAGGAAAGAGAATGAATAGGAATGGGGAGTAACTCAAAATCAAACCAGAAAACAGATACACCAGCAAATCCTACCCTTTCCTATTAGCAGAAGTATTTAAACAGAAACAGAGCTTCCCTTACAGGAAGGATAAACAAGAAATAAAGTGAAAGAATATAGTAAGATCATTTTAAAATCCTTTAAGAATGGGTCCCTTCCAATTCAGCATATTCTATGAGCTGACTTGAGTAGTGCTCGCCCTAAAAAGTGAGACTTATTAATTTTTAACAAAAAAACCCAATGTATTGTGGATATATGAGATGCTCAGAGGTGTAAAGCCAGACTGAGATGTGCAGATTTCTTCTCCCTCTCCCAGACTAAATGGATCCTAGCTGACAGCTCATTCTTTATAAGAAAAATCATACATGCCCCAAGACCCTAGGAAAGACTTAAAGATACATAGGACTCTGAGTATAATGGTGATTACAAGACAGTAAACAACCTATACATGTTGATTTATGATGAGGAGTCCAAACTTTCTTAGTTCATACTAATTTTTATACATCAATCTCCAAGCAGCAAATATTCTATTTTTTTTTAGTGCAAAACAAAAGCTATGTTTATTTTGGAGTGTTCCTGGGCCTATTTGTTTGCAAATATGCAAACATGATTTTTGTTTGAGCCAACTGAACACTGTTTGCAGAACACAGGTATAGAGGCAATGCTCCAGCAACATGCTCTGAAAAACAGACCTTTCCTCTATTGCTCCTAAGAGAGGAGGCAGAACAAGCTCTCAGGCCCAGTGGGAATTGTGGTCTGACAAGCAGGGATAAGTACAAAAATCATGCAGTGCCTGAGGTTATAAACACAGCGTGCAATTGCTGCTTGCAAAGCTTCAGATACACAGGACACTGGCCATTATCGTTGTGCTTTATTTTCCCCATATGTCATCTGTGAAGCCAGATAAAACAGTACCAGGCTATAAGAGGTGTGGTATCTTCAAGGACAGGTTAAATCAAACTGTGCCATGAAAACACCATTTTCACACATGTATTTTTAGCATAATCCCAAGGATATAATTTTATCTTGCTCCCACACAGTGTCTTCTTATCAAGTCCTGCAGTCTGTGTTATAATTCAGAGCAAACAGCCCCAGCTGCTGCATGCTGCTGTTGCAAAAAGCCAGGGCTATTTATTGGCTTTCAAGCACCACAAAGTGAACTGCATTGCTTGCATGAAAAATGTGACAGAAATATTCTTAAACTATTGCCCTTTTATTCCAAATAGGAAAGAAGTCACCTCAAAGAACTATAAATTCAGAGTAGGAGGACCAGATCTAAGCACACCTCATTAAGTGATGCCATGATTTTAAAAAATTAATCATAGAGTCACAGAAAGGTTGGTCAGAAAGAGACCTTAATATTATCTAATCCCAACCTCCCTGCCACAGACAGGGACACCTCCCACTAGACCAGGTTGCTTAAAGCCCTATCCAACCTGGCCTTGAAAACCTCCAGGGATGGGGCATCCACAACCTCTCCAGGCAACTAGTTTCAGTGCCTTGCTACCCCTATAATCTCAGGGTTTGGTTAGAAAAATAAGGTTTTAGCCCTCAAACTGGGAGATTTGAAAGCGTGACTATGTGAAATCTCTAAGTAATTATTCGTCCAGTCCACAGTCCCTCTGAAGTCGTTCCAAATAGAGTGAAGGGCATTGTGTATTTGGATTTTTTTAAGTTGGTAGTCTTGGTGACAGTGGAGAGAGTCTCAAAAAACATGAGCACTTTTTTTTTAATAAGCCAAAATTTTACTGGTTCAGATTGCACCTCCATTTCCCTCCCTTCTGTTCCAGTTTCTACAACCGCTAATAAACTTGGGCCTTGATACTAAGCTGTGTAAACCCTTTTACATTGCAAATATTTCAGAACTACTCTGCAAGCATGACAGATCCAAGAAACAAATCACTGTAGCAGAAGGCATTAGTAACATCTTCCTCCCCCACTTCATTTTAACCAAACATGGGAAATTTAGATATTTCCATAGTTCTCTCACTGTGGGGAAGTTCTTGTCATTGACAAAATAAATACAAATTGCAGTACTAGACAATGAGGTACTGTAATGAACCATCTCAAGGTTAAAACCTTGGAGAAGGAACTGGATGTAAGCTGTGGATTCATTATTACAGGCTACAGCTACAGTGCTAGTATTGTCTAGGAAAAAATCTAAAACTTGCTATCATATTTCCTGAGTAAGTTCTATTGCTCTGGAGTGAACTGATGGGATCACAGCACCTTCACTGCTGATTAAAGGTAAAATAGTGTTCCCCCTCAAAACATTAAATATAAAAGCAATTAATAAGCACATACATGGGAATAAAAATGATGACTGGTACATCTGAAGATCAAAGAATAAAGCAACAGCAAAGGAACTTCAAAGTGTTTCCTAAATGCTGAAGTTTTTACAAGGACATTTCCTTTCTCTTTTAATCCCCGATTAAATGTGTGCCAAACGGTCTGGCAAAAACTCCATCACCAAACATGGAAAAACCATTTGATGCAGGTCTCTGTATACACAAGTGAGTGCACACACATTTCTGAGAAAGTGAGTTTTATCTTCCCCCAGAACCAGCAAGGTCAGCCTCACACACAACAAGTTGGCAGATAAAGCACAGCAATAGGATTCCTTGCAACACTTCTGTTCTAATGCCCCTGCCTAGACATGGTTTGTGGTATTTCAGTGCTGGGGCAGCATGAGCAGGGCATGTACCTTCTCCTGAAGGGGCAGCTCATGGGGCCAGAGAGCTGTAGCTGCAAAAGCAAGGCTGTCATCCAGCAAAGTAGACTTGACTGCCTTTCAAATGGGCAAAGGAATTCTCAGAAACAATACCTTCCTAATATGATTTTTTGCTAGAGCAGACTTATCTAAGGGATGCTGATGGCCCAGGCCCATAGCTGTACTTTGAATAATCAGGCTCTGTGCCAGGCTGTGGGGAGCTGCTGACTGAGACTAGCACTTGGACAGCTTGCCTGGGCTCTGCACTGAAACAGAGGCCCCCTTCAGAAGCTCATCAGCATGGCAATAAATTAAAAAGCAAGTGAAAACTTATTTGATGTCTGAAAAGTCAATAAACCTTTCATCGCAAAACCAGCAGTAGGTAAACTCCTTTTATCTCAACACTACCATTTTTCTTCTCTACAATACAGAAACCATAGAGCTTTTCTACTTAACAGGCCTCTTGATCTGTGTAAATCCCTGCTGTCTTCATTCTCAGTTATTTTAATAGGTACATGCAATTCTAAAGTACCCAAGCCTATAAACTGTGTGTATGGCTCAAGCCACATCATCTTTCCACTAATCTGGTTTAAAAAAGCACAGGATGTAAGGCTAACATTTTCATTTCATGTTCAAGATATAGGTCTTCCTAGAGTGTTACCAACTGCTTTCCTTTTCTCTGGTCTCCACCCACAAACGGCAGCAGTCTCCAGAAACTTTCTAGAGTTTTTGTTCATTTTGGGGTGTTTAATAGGGTTTTAAGAGTTGAGTGAATGTTTTAGTCTGTCTTGCCTGTTTTCTATAAAAGCAGAACATGAAGAATGAACACTTTCCATCCATCTGGCACTTCACATATTTAAAGTTTAACATAAATACACGGTTAACGTGTTTGCTTTTTATTTTTTAAACAAAATTATTTTAGGGTCTTACTTTTAAAGCAGTTCTCTAACATAGTAAATCCTAGTGTGCCTGATTTCAACAAGATATACAATAAGATGAACTCATTAATAGCCATAGCATCACATGCATAAAGCATGCATGAATGGAAACCAGTATGTGTTGCATTGGCTATAAAATCTGAAGAATTTAATTAATTCATTACTACGTGTCAAACTGGTAGTGCAGTGGCACAGGACATCATTGGACCAATATCCCAACATTACTTTAATTAGGTTTTATTTGGAAGGAGATCATTGGCCAAGGGGAAAAAAAGATACTGAACCCTGCAGTCACAAGTGTACAGCCAAATTTTGGATGGCTCTTGTACACGAGAGACCTAGATTAAAATCTACCAGATGGCAAATCATTCTGAGGAATAACAAAACCTTTCCTTGATCACTGTTTAAGGGCTGAATACTGTAGTCTTCTACATGGCCGGATACTGCTTAAAGTTTTATCTTGTCATAATCTGAAGAAAAACAAGTGTTTATTTCAACTGGCTCTCCTCACTGTTTTAACTATTAAGCAGATGATTAATACTAACAGTGATTTTTCTGCCACCTCTTATTATATTCTTTGCTTCCACAAAGATTAATATAAAATTGGTACCAAAAAACCCAAATATGAGTGTGACTACCACACACGTACAAAGTCCCTAAAAAAAGCTTTATCTGGGGAAAAACTAAAAGTATCATGTATGAACATCATACTTGGCCAATTTACTTGAAGAAGGAGGCCCTTAAAAGAAGATTTCATATTCAGACTTCACTTGACAAATACTTTTAAATTAATCTGCAGGCTTAAAAGTAGAGCAGCATAACTGGGAAGGTAAAAGCTACCTTCAGTTATATTTAAAATACCATTTGCCTACTTTATCAAAACAAGGACTGGTGTATGTTATGCCAGAGCCTCTCTTTCTCCTCCAGCTTATGTGCTCTGACTGAACTGATAGCCAAGTCACACTGCTATTCCACACAGCAGTGGGAATTGTTCAAAATACCACCCCAGTCCTATTTCCAAGCCAATATACCCCAAAGACAAAAAGGGACAAAGTGTTCAGTGCCCCAGCCATCCTCAGCCCTCTCCTGGATGCCTGAGAACCCTGATAAGGCTAAGCTTTAGCCAAGTGACAGCATTGACTATTCAGGTTCACCAAATGCTAACACGGCCTTACAAACTGGTTGAACTTTCAACCTAGAGACAAAAGACTCACTTTTGAGCTACACTGTCCCTAGGGTTTTCCTCTTTTAAATAATTCAGTCATACATACCATAAGTGAATCATGAAATCATTTAACAGTGTATCAAACCAAAAGAACAAGCAGTTATGGCTATTTTTGTACCTTGTACAAACTAGGAATTACCCACCTGTTGCACTATTTAGTTTATTCACATTTACCTTTACCTGGCTTCCATTTTCATGCTAAGATGAGAGAAGTAAGTTGTCTAAACAGCTACATTCAAATATATCTGCATTCAGATTTAGTGGAGGTAGAAGGGGGAGCAAAACCAAAAAAAAAAACTGCTAAACAAAAATATATCAAGTTCAGCATTCATACAAAGCGTGTGATAAAGAAATGCAACAAATGGTTTGCTGGAGCAGAGCCTTCTCACATTTGTACAAAGGTGTTCTTTGTAACAATCAGCCAAGGACCAAAGTAGGCAGTGCTGGGATTTCTGATCCTGCAGTAACTTTTGCTTCTTAGTGTTTTCAGAGATCATTAGCTCTCACTGCCAGGATATACACAGGAGACCAGCCAACTCCATTGACACATGCTCCTCTCAGCTGTGCAGACTCATTTTTTTCCCTCAAAACACAACTAAGCTAATTCTAGAACTTCATTTTTCTCCCCTAAACAAAGACATCATTTAATTTCATAATAAAATGGAAACCATCTAAGCCCTTCTCCCCCACTGGTAACAAAAAATACCACCCTCAGGGGTGAAGGGGCAAAAGCACCTGGAACTGCAATGACCTAGGTGCTGCAGGACATCAGGCCCCAGGCTCTGCTGCAGAGGAACTGACCACTGCTCTTCACTGGCAACAAAGGTATGTTTCCCTGGAAGGTGATGTTTGTGTAGATTATTCACATTAGTTTTATTTCAAAGTAAACTAAATAGGGAGAATGTTCAGAACTAGCTCATTAGCTGCCTTGAGTAGTATATAAATGGTTTGCCTTTAACTGCAGTTTCACAGCAAAGTCCTTATCATTGTATTTCTTACCTTTTCAGAGGAACCTTCCCCAGGGTTTTAAAGAAAATCAAGTTGTCCCAACTGTTATATATCAGATGTCAAAAACTATTATAAATTCACAAGCTAAAAAGGACTGTCTTTGTAGAATACCCCTCCAGGCATTCCCATCATACTAGAATTGTCCTTGGATAGCTGGAAAGATCTTTCTCATGGAACGATCTTGCAGCTGTTACCTCACTTCCACATTCTCATTAGGTTGAGCTATTTTAGTTGGCACTTGCAATAAAATCTTTTCTTAAATGTCTTTGGCCCAGCAAGAAGAAATTGAACCCCAGGGACTGACATCCAGAAATAAATAATAAAATCTATACAACTAAAGCACAATATGCAAGCAGTGAATTTTCAGACAAACTGATGTCCTGGTGGGGCCAGCTTTGCCTGTCCTTACAATGAACAAACCCCTCATATGAAAACAATGTTCAAACTGTTCAAAACTGTTCAAACTGTTTATATATGGCAACAGCATCAGCTGCACCTTGCACTAGTAAGAGGTTATGGCACAAGCCAGTAGTGACAGCAGTGAGTGTGCAGGTCCAGCTGAAGTGACGCCAGTCCCCATGCTTGCTTCAAACATCTGCTTTGTCTGTTGTCCTGGACCACAAGCTCTTGAGAATAAAGATAATTCTCTGCTTTATATAAATACCAGGTTTAAATGGATGTTGAGGCCTTTGGACTATAATTAAAACATCAAACCAACATAGCTACTAAGGAACACTGCAGGAACATTTTAGCTTCATATTTTTAGGGGTTTGGGTTGGCTTGGGTTTTTGGTTATTTGGGGGGTTTTTTTGATTCTTTTCTTTTTAAAGGACATGTAGTACCATGTGCCTTCAAAAAAAAGTACTCATGGCTGTAGAATAGAATAGTAAACAACAGCTTGAAACAGTCTTAAACTTTTTTTAATCAAAAACGCAATTAAAATCTCCCTAAGAAGATAAAAGTCTAGTTTTTGTTCGAAGACTTATCATGTGTACAAGTTTCCTGCCAAGAAGAATGATTATGATACTGCCTATCAACAACTTGATCTATTATCTCTTCCTGCTGTCAAAAAATTAAATTTTATTATTTTACAAAGATGAATATCATCACTATGACAACAAACCTATGACCTGGAGGATGCCATGAAATTACGTGGCAATAAAAATCAACAAACGGAAACAAAGAATGATAATGGTTCTGGAAGCATTCCTCTTTCTGGGAATGTTCCTTTTGCAACAAACCCACTTCAGGAAATCTGCAGGTCCGCTTCACAAGCAATGTTCTCTTCTCCTAAGTACCAAGTGACAGGCCAAATTGTGTCAGAGGAGTTTTAGACTGGATATTAGCAAACATAACTTCACCAGAAGGGTTGTCAAGCACTGGAGCAGGCTACCCAAGAAACGGGTGGAGCTGCCATCCCAGGAGGTATTTAAAATGCAGATGTGGCACTTAGGGACATGGTTTAATGGTGGACTTGACAGTGTTGGTTAATGGTGGGACTCAATGATCTTAAAGATCTTTTCCAACCTAAAGGATTTTATGATTCTGTAAATTGCCTTCAAAGCAGTCAGGTCTTGAAGCAAAAGGTCACCTCTGAGTTATTTTGGTTCCTCACTTAAAGCATTTTTATGTGAGCTACAGTGGAACAAAGCCTGTACTTTGCACATGGGCATTTTTAAGCTCATAGCACAGGTGCCTTGAATATATGTGACAAATATGGAAAGAGATCAAGATGTATCCCCTTGTCATTCAGAATTGGCTTTGACTCCACTTATGTAAATTTAAAAGAAAAATGTGACCCTACTTTATATACTCTAAATGCCAATTACCCTCTTTTACTTTCCATAACTTAAAATCTTTTCATATCTGTTTCATACCTTTTTTTAAAGGCATACAGAAATATTGCCTAAGACTATCCAGATGTAATAAAGCATCTTTATCATCTTGAGTCATTCCACTTATTAAATCCTAAACCAATGTCAAATTAATATTTATGGAAGAAGTGGATTTCCATAAGTATTTCACAGCCAACACTATAAATGTCATTCCTAGTCCATATTTCTAACTCCTCAGTCTCAGCTACTTTGTGAATGATAATCAGTTCACTGCTGTTACTGTTCTATGACTGTGGTGCTGCATGTACCACGAACAAGGAAATGCAATGGAAATTAAAAGATTTTTTAACATCACAAATAATTTCATGCTAACAGTCTTATTTTTAATTCATGTAACCACTGAATTAATTTATAAAATGCATAGCCAGTAGAAAAGACAGTTGGCATTTCTCTCTAAAATGAGAACCAGACTTAATATTTTTCAGCTTTTGTTTTAGACAGTTTACTTTGTCAAAATGTGTACTTCAGAGTAACTGAAATAACATGGTGAATTTTCCCAAACACTCTGGCCACAACAAAAGGAAAAATGTTTTGAAAATGTTGGGCTTATTTAGTTCAGATTCAGCAAAACAGTACACCTCTGAAGAAAAAATACCTCTTAACAGTTTATTCCAGCAGTTCCAGAATAAACTATAAATATTTCCACAACATTACATTTTCAAGCTCTTGTAATAAACACCTGCCCACTAACAAATTAATGTTAGATTTGCAAACCACTGTTCCCTGTTACCCTTCACACCCTCCTCACTGTGGAGAATCCACATGATCCTGGTCGCACTACTCTTGTCCTACATGAGAAGTTGTGGAAATCCCAGTTTCCGCTGCCCCTCTGAACCTGCTAAAGGATGGTGGCTGTTCACGGCGTGCCATGGAGTGCTGGGAATTGGCTCCACAGCCCCTCCAACAACAATGAAAACCCTGCACACTGCACTTAGTTCAAGCTTGCACAAGCTTGAATTCAGAGAACTTCACTTTCCTTTGCAAGGGGAAACCAACACACTTTTGAAAATGTCAATACAATTAGCTTCACATACATCAGAATCAATTATTTTGACACATCAAAACCACTGCATTTGACCCAAAATTAAAAATTCCATTTTCTTTTATTTCAGTAAGAATAACCTTCTTTAGAATAACCTTCAGTAAGAATTACTTCTTTTTTTTCCTCCATCCTCCCAGTTTGATCAACTGGAAACATCAGGCATTTGCATCAAGTAGATGTTTTTCTGATCCAAAATAAAGAGAAAAGCTGAACAAGACTATCAGTAGTAAAGTAACAGCAGAAACACAATGTTAGTGCTTTTCATGCTCAAAGTTCTTCAACTACAGAGGAAAAAAATCCCTCTTTTTCATCTGGATTACAATAATACTTGGATGACCCATCTAAGGCAAGCTTTCCATTGTGCTCAGTAAATGATACCATCCCAACTAACAAAAGAAAAGGGCAAAGAGTAGGAGAGGAAACAAAAGCATGAAGATATTAAATAACTCACCCAAGGTCACCTGAACTTATTGGAAGAGCCCATGACAAAGCCTCTGTGTTGTGCTTCCCATGCACAGCTCATATTGAGCCTAAAAGCCTTCTCTGGGAAGCTGTTCTGGAAGAACCACTCCAGATGCAAGAACTACATACGAGCAATTTAGAGAAGAGTAAGTGACCAGTGCCCCTCCACCAGCACTGCTACCAGGGGACGTGCAGTTTCCAGCAAGGGGGAGCAATGCCAGGAGGGCCAGGATGCCCTACACAGCTCAGGAAAGTAAGCACAACCAAGAATGGTATTTGTACCTACAGCAACTTCCTCTGCAGTCTCAAAGCCTTTGAAACACTCAAGCCCTAGATGGTTAAATCTCACCAAACTCTTAAATCTAAACAACTAAAAGGTGATTTATCTGCCTAGTTTCCACAGTGCCTGTAACATAAATCCTGCCCTTCCAAGCTAAACCAGGCAGACATCCCTGGAGACACTTCTTTGGCAATCAGAGTGTGTTTTGAGAAGCTAACAAAGATCCAAACATCATATTCTATTCATCAAGGCACTTCCTTCTCTTGCATAGAGCTGTGGTGCTTAAGTAATTTCATTTAAATAAAAACTCAGGGTCCCTTAGAGAGCAACCTCAATTTTGAGTATTGAAATGACAACTTTAGAATATCAGCTCAAAGCACATTCAATTTAATTCATTTTGTGTTGGACACTCAAAATCAAGCAGCAAACCCAGAGTTTAAGTTACATGAAAGAAACTAACATGCTACTGTAGGGGCCAACAAAACACAGAACAGTGTTTGTCATTCTCCACTACAGATCAGCAAAACACTTGGGGAATGTGACTTAAAAGCAGTTCTCCCTCCTCCTGAACTTTCTGCACGCTCATTCTCATCAAGCCATGAGAAGGCTAACAAAAACATTAGTACAAACTGAATTCACTTATAGATAACTGAAGGAGACAATACAAAAATTTCAAGTTCACTTTCAGCTCTATTTATCTAGCTTTGAGCAACTGCCATAAATGCATTTCACAAAATTAAAGCCATGTTGATTTTACAAGTAAATAGTGCTGCCTACTTCCAAATACAACTCTGACTAAAGTAGCAATAACTTGATATTTAACAGGAAGCAACCAATTTCCTCCTCAGTCAGTAAATTCTAATATAGCAATGAATTTCTTTTATATATACACACATTGATGTTGCTATTCATCATTAGGCACTGATTCCCTACATGAAGAACACATATTTCCCTACTTCCCTAGTGAGGCATTATGAAGGTCTCCTCTCTGAAGATTATAAACCAAATGCATTTGTCCCTCTGAAGAGAAAATTGTTTAGAGAATGTGACATGCATTTATTCATGCTCTTCCTTATGAGTCAATTTACCTCTGGCTTTCTATTTTGCAAGACTTGTATAACTTAAAGGGATGTGAGGCAAAAACTTGTGAATCAAATTTCTTAATTCTTTAGTGTTTTCCTTCCAAATCAACTTCCAAATAGTGTTTATATTTCAAATCACCAAGAGCCCTCATACCTGCAGCCTTCTCCTGTTAGCTCCATCTCTCCAGACTCTTTCTTGCTATGTATCTTCCTGCATACCCCTTTCTAGATAAAGTCTCTTCTTTTTTTGGACAGCAGCACCTATTTTCCCGGACTTTGCCCTTTTACCCTAGTACTCAGATCTCTCTCCAAATCTCCTCTGTCACATTGACTTCATATTGTGAGTAGTTTTTCCCTTCCAGCTGAGCACCTCAATATTTCAGAAGACAAACATCTACAATAAGAGACCAAGTTCTCCAAAAGTTTTATGTGCCACTCTAGTCAACCTTCTTGGTACATTATCAAAACAAACCCTTGGTCAGTTTGCCTCCATTCCCCTGCTTCTCTAACACCCTCTCAACCCCTTCCTTTCCTTTACCCCTTCTGAGAAAAAAAAAACCAACAACAACAACAAAAATCAAAATTAAACATAAGGATGCTCTAAAACTTGTGAAGACAGTTTCCTTGTGCCCACACAGCACACCTGGGTGGCTGACAGCAGTAGGGCAAACACACTGCCCATCCTCGCTGCTTGGCCACACTGAAAATATGACATGACACAACAGTCCCAGCCATTTCAGGCTTCTGCACCACAGTGTGTATCTTCTGTGATTTGGGTATTTGAGTCTAAAATAAAAGGGAAAGAGCGCAAAAACAAAGAAGCAAAATCACTCCAGCCAGATAAGCACATTAATCAAAACCTAACTGCACAGCAATCACTTACCTGCATGCAACATCTACAAACCTTAATAGCAATGAACAAGGGTAATAGAGCAATGAATGAGGGTAATAAGTGGCACAGCTACATGCTTTTTTGAATCACTTGATTGAGTGCACAAAATACTAAAAACTTGAGGTGTGTTATTTCCTATTAAAAAAATAAAACCAGAACAGTCTGCATCTCTACTGCATAAAAAGTAACTTCAGAAGAGTAAAATTTCTGCAAATACTTCTATCTTTATTTCAAAAACAACACCAGAACAGCCAGTAACAGAACAAACAGTTAACCCACCTAACCAACACACAGTTATTTAAGAACCAGGAGGTACAACTGAACATCCTTCCCATACCAGTAGAGGATATTTTAAAAACAAGTCCAGCCCAAGCCACACTGGAAACCAAGGGTCTCCACTTAATTCACAGAGGGTTTTGAGCTAAATCAGAAAAACAGTCAGAACACCTAATAACTTGAGCACCAACAGGGCAGAGTGGATGTCAAGGCAGTGGGAAACGAGGTCATTTTGGCCTACAGCAGTGCTCCCCTGAAGGGACAGCAGTCCTGAGGAGGTGGCAGAAGGAAGGAAGGAAGGAGTGGCAGGGTGCATGGCAGGCACAGGGCAGCAGCTCCTGGTGCCTGGCTGCCTGCTGTGCCCATCCAGCCAGCCCTGCTGCCTCTCCCTGCCCCTTCTCAGGCCACAGCATTTCAGAAGAGATTACCTGGGTGAAGGATAAAGCACTCCTCTGTGTGTGCCTTGTTTTAGCACTGGAACCACCGCCTGTACTGCAGAGACCTCTGGGTATCCTTACCAACAACACAATAAGGAATAAAGAGTAAAACTGGGAAATGGGAAAAACAGTCTCCTTGGTAAGGGTTATATTTTTCCCTCTTTAGACTTCATTTGATATTTTGTTACATGAAGAAGTATTCCTACCCTACACAGTTATCCACCAGGCTTCAATTTAGAATCCATATTCAGAATAGAAAAAGACATGCTGAAATTCAAACAAGGGATTAAATCCAGCTCTTACAGGGTTTAACAACAGGAAAATATTAAAAGGCTGGTCTTGAATAACAATATCCTTAAGACTAATATTAAAGTGCTTTCTTGAACAGGGGCCATGAGGAACTGTGATGCTGATGATTGGGCAGGTGGAATGGGGAGTTAGAATAAAACCAGTTGTAAATTATTATTAACATCAGGAGCTGCAGGAGTCTATTTGTGTGTTTTGGTTCATTTTGTTCCATATTTGTGTCTTGCGATCAGCAAGAGGAGATGTGTTCATGCAAATGAGTGGTTTGACTCAGAAGGGTTTCAATCCTGCCTGCTAAGAGAAGTTACACTGTGCTGCACCCAACAGCTTACAAAGGAATAGAAAGAATAAATGTCAGTGAGTTACAAAAATTGGTACTGAATAAATATATGCTAAGTACACATCCACCACTGTTACACAAGCACGGGTGCTGTGAAATCTTGACAATCAAGCATATAATGCAAGGAAACTGAGGAAACAAAACACGTACACCTAATTTCTTTTGCTCTGTAAACAGTCTTCCTTACCTGCCCAGTCTACATGAAAAATTAACACATAAATACAAAAATCCCCCCAAACAGCAAATTTTTTGTATTACTGCAATACACATGTCTATTTACTCCAAAGGACACATGCTAATACAGCCATTTGATTTCCACTGGCCTTCACAACATGATTCACTATGAACTATGATTGCTGTTTCTGCACTGGATGCATATTATATTGTAGTCAGAAAGCCTTCACAATCAGATGAGCTAGATCACTCTGGCCATGGCTCTCCTTACACTAAAGCCCTTTACATTCCTCTGGCATCAAAAAGGAAAAACATTAAAGCAACTATAAATCTAATTGGTCCCCGTTTAACTGCTTTTATTAATATGCAAACATCCATTTTCACACTGTCAGAGACAAAGCTGGACTGAGAGACAACCCTCCACTGAGTCCCTAGGCTCTTTTAAAAGAAAAAGCAAAACAAACAGCTTCATAAGGAGAAAGCCCACAGCTAAATGTAATTATTAGCATTTTACTTTGGGTCCCAGGAAAACAATGCAAAAAAGCTGACTGGTTGACTGAACTGAGAAGTTCGTACCAGATCCCATGGAATAAGACGGTAAATGGATTTCTCCTGCAACACAGCTCACAGTAAATGGATTTCTCCTGCAACACAGCCCACAGGAACACCCAGCCATGGTGCCATCCTGCATCACATGCAGGGACTCCCAAGGCTGCCCAAGAGCTGCCCTGGGCAGCTCCCATAGCATGGGTTAGCCAGCCTTGCTTGGTGCATCCCAAAAGCCCTGGCAGCTCCAGCAAACAACATTCAGAGGAGGAGAAGGGGGCAGCAACCTGATGCCACCTGTTAGTCTTCAGTGCTGCAAGGATTGTAGCTGGTATGGAGGTGGTAGCAACCATCTGCCACTGCCACAAGTGAGTGTGCAGAGCATCACCAGCTCAGAGCAGACAAACTGCAGGGAAAGAGCAGACATCTCCTGATAAAATAGACTTAATTGTTGATGGGCCTGATTAATCCTAAGGTTACTTAACACTCTCTACCTTGTGCAAATTAAGTGTTGTCTTTCACCAGCTGAATTTCAAATCAGACGCATCTGCAATTTACAAGAAGGACATTAGAGGGGGGAAAAAGCCCAGCTCTTCTTCCTTGTCTTCATGTGTCAGAAAAACATTATAACCCTCTCTTTGATCTATTCTTGTAGATATATAATACTAAGGACTCTTCAAAACAAAACCCTTTTAAATCAGGTTCTAAGTAATACTCTTTTCTCCATGTCTCAGTTACTATGCTTATAAAATTAAAGATATGCCCTCAGTTTGTAGGCACAAGTAATTACTGCCTGAGCAACACTAAGCTATTATACTAATGAGAACCAAGGGACAGCTCATGAGTTAGTTAATAATCCTATCCCGAAAGCATCACTTCAACAGCACGCAGGAAATACAGCCTGCGGTATACACACAACAATGACAAAAACATACAAGAGATGGTCATCAGGTAAAAACTACACACTCCTGTGTGCTGGTTAAATAGGAGTCTCAGAGAAAACATTCTGTGGGTAACCATAGAGGAGAGGATGAAAACATATACATGTGGTAAGCTATGGCATGATCACCCAGGCAATAATCTGCCACAGTCTCCCTTCCAAGAGCTGACTTCACCACCACACTGATGATCTTTCAATGCAGGAAGAGCTGTTTGTTTATGAGAGATAAAGGAAAGCACATCCCTGCTCAATTATTTAGGTGAGTTTTAAAGGAAAATACCACACATGGCAAAATGCCCCATGTCCCAGCCCTCACGAGGCTGAGAACTGCTTTCCTGAAGAAACAGGAGCTACAACCCAGCTGTCTCCAAACACAGAGCAGCCCAGAAGGACCCCAGAGGCCAAGGAGCGGGTGTGTTCACAGGCTAGATGAAGGAGCAGCACTTCTTCCCAGGCCTTCACAAAGCAAATAAAAATTACATGGAAATAGTGAGGGGAGAAATATCCAGCATGTTCTTCCAAAACAAGTGGGAGAAGAGACAGAGAGAGTGCACTGTGTGGAGAGCTGGAAAGAAAGATGCCAAACAGCTCTGACACAAGCTGCCAGTACTGCAAGACAGCAGTACCAGCACAGCTTTGGTTAAAAAGCAAAGTGCCTCAATACTATTTGGTCTGATGTCAGGGCACAGAATCAGACCTACAGACCACTACAAAAATGATGGAATATAATCAAAAACCAAACCCGTTCTGCAAGATTTAACAGCACACAATGCAGAACAGAACAATTTTTCAGTGGATTAAACCTCATCTCTACAGAGGGGTCAAACTAAAATTAGAAAATAAATTAAATTAATCTTAGCATCTAGCAAGTCTGATAAGGCAAAAGTAAGCCTTAAGCATCAATATTAACTTACTTTAGGTTTTCCTAAATACTGCTTTTAATTCCTCTTTTTTAATGCTTTGGTTATTTTAAATATATATGAAGGCAGAGAAAAGAATCCATGTTTATCTGTTTCTTTCCTGAGAATTAAAATTGTTTAATTATACATTTCCATATTAATTAATAGCAAAGATATTTATCTGGTTCACCTCAGTCACATAAAACCACGATATAATCATGTTCATGAAACATCCAAAGAAAATAGATCTACACCTTATAATAGAAATTTAAGGTGAAGTATCTTATAAGAAGGAATTAATCAAAAATCCAGCCCAAATTAATTCCAGTAAGATTTTGCTGATTGACTTAAATGGACTTTGGATTGCATGTTTACTAGCTGTGCTCTCAGAAAGCAGCAATGAACATTAATTAACAAACGTGTTTTGATTTAGAGTACTCTCATTTTCAATGTACTGTTCAGCTCCATTGCACTGTTCCCCCACAAGTACTCACAACCAATTTTACACTTGAAATTGCCAACAATCAGCGCTTTCCCACTTATGGGATTTCAAACCAAAGTCTTTTAGCAAGTTAAATATTTTAAATCCTGGGGGAAAGGGAGGGAGGGTAGAAATCAGGAAGCATGCAGTATTCAAACAGTCCCTCCAATTTCAAGAAGCAAACAACCACAAAAGGATTCTCAGTTTTCCATTCATCTCCCTCACCACCAGGAACCGTCTGGGTCAGTGCCTGCTGACTGCCTCCACAGCAATTTACAGCACAGTACAGGTTTGAATATTGTCCTTTGTATGCACAGGATGGAGGACTGCAGGGACTGCAGAGGTGACAGTACCATGTGATTTGTTTCATTAAAAGCCACAGATAAGAAAGAAAATGTGTTTACAAATGCTGCTTTCTTTACTCAAGATGAAAAAAAAAAAGAAAAAAGTACAAAAGAAAACCCAAAAAGCATTTTTGTTCATCATGATTCAAATTAAATTGGAGAAACAAACAGCAGCTGATAAGGTATCCAGTGATTGCTTTTTTCCTTAGGAATATCAATATGTGATAGCCACACATGATGCTTCTTTAGAGAAGACTTGATATTAAGGGTTACCTTAGGAGCTATTTTAGTAATCAAGTTGACTATGACCATACAGGTTCATACTGTGGGCACCCCAGAGGGATGTTCTGGGTCTTCATCTGGCACCTGCAAATGCTGTGGTGCTTCCACCAACAGCCCACACAGACAATATCCACTCCAAGGTGATTCTTTGTGCTATCTAAGCCTAAGCTTCCCAAGTCTTGGTGGCTCCAAGATACATCCACAAATATCAGTCATTTGGTCAACGACTGCCATATTTGCTGCCCCCAAGAAAGGGGGAAAAACACTAGAATTGTAAAGGAACAGAACTGATTTAACAAACATAAAGCTGGAAATGCTTTCTACGATGTTCAACTGGGTTTACACATGGTCTTACCTCAGATTATCCTGAGCAGAGCCACAATAAATATTTAGCATAGTTATTGCATTTGGTTTTGGAGGCAGTCCTAAGCCACTATACTTTGAAATAAAAACTTCCTCTGCCAGACTACAAACAAACAAAATGCTAATACTACAGTCTCCACAGCCAAGAAGGGTCCAAAAACCAAAACACAGCATGTGTGCTGCTCTGACAGGAGGGTCTCACCAGGTCCCAAAACTGGAAGAGCCAGCATGGAGGGCAGAGGAACACATTTGCACACGCTTGTGGTCGCCACAATTCCCAATGGCTGTAAGGAACAAAGATTTCTGCCTCTCTTCAGCATAATTGTCTCCTCCTACCTTGAAAAAGGAAAGAGGCCGTTGTTTCACAGAAGTGCAACAAACTAAGTACATCTATGTGAAGAAATATTGACCAGTTGTCAGGAGGGTTTAACCAAACCATTAGGGCTTTGGGAAGAAGTAAATGCATTCTCCCTCATTTCTTAATCCAATTGCCTATATGTGTAACAAGGCATTAGCACTAAGAAGATGCATTATCTCTGTGTTAATTATCTTTGGTACAGACTATGAAAAATTCTGTAAGATTGAGCAATATCTCTATTTCAACTAAACAATACATGCTTGTGAAAACACACTACCCCTGGGGTGTGCTGAGTGGGTAATGACAAGATATTGTACGTGCCATTTTTTTCTCACAAACAATTAAAAAGAAACAGCTCTACTATTTCCCCTTAAGGGCAAAATAGGTAAATAGGAAAACAGGTGATGTGTAAAGCACAGAATTGAGCTGTGCTTTACACATCACCTGATTCCCCATACCCTGGCACCAGAACTGCCCAACTCAGCCCAGTGATGCTACCTTTGAGGGACTGCATTCCTTTGATCCAGTAAACCACAGTTCATTGGTGACAGAGCCATGGTTCCCAGAAAAGGGCTGGAAGACCAAGATGACTACCAGCTCAGCAGAATGCTTTCTCTGAATTTTTCACAGTTGAGATTTGCCTGCAGTTTGCTGCCTAGAGAATAGGAACCAAATAGCAAAGCTTTGTGTGCGTGTAAGCAAAATTACAGGCCTGCTCACCTAAAAATTTCAGTAGAAAACAGAATTTTTCAGAGACAATAAGCAAATGGAGCCACAAATGCTCTCCTAATGCAGAGAAGATGGAAGGGGCTTTTTGCATTTGAGGGTACCCAGTTTTTATTTTACTTTCTTTACACCCCATGAAAGCTTTATAATGTTAATGCAAACCCATTACTCGTGAAAGTGAGAATACAAGGATATCAGTGTGACCTGTACTACATGTGAGCAAATTGAAAAAGCAAAACTGATGCTGACTTCCTTGTGATTGTCTTCAAGATTTTTTCAGCAGATTAGACTGCTGTTAGGTGAACTCTGATTAAATAGTGTTGACAAAATATTTTTAGCTCTCTTTGAACTGTATGTTCAGAAGTCATTTACAGTGAAGGCCAAGCCAATGAAACCATCTACTGATAATTTTGCTCACTGATAATTTTGCTCAAGCAAAAGCTTGCCTTTTTCAGTTTATTTTACATTTGCCAGCTTTCAATTCTGAGCTGAAATTTTCCCTATCAGCTACCTACCTTTAGAGAACAAAAAAAGAAATTAAAATACCAAAATAATTCAGCAGGAAACCTAGGAAAAATAAGTTGCCTTGCCAACATCTGGAGAATGGTCAGGAAAAAGTTTCAAAGGCATAATTGCACACAAGCACCTACACTTTGAACATCTGACTTTGTGACCTTACTCTAAGACTACTTGAAAGAGCTTTTTGTGTGTCATGTACTGTTAGATGAGGAGTCATGTACCAGTTGAGCTTACCTCAACTTGTAGTTTAAAGCATACGTAGTGGAAAGCATACAATGCTGCTGTTGAAGGTTGTGTTTTCCCAAGAAGGCAGAGATGGGGCAATCACTTGTAGAAAGCTTGTAAGAATCAGGCCCTGGAACATTTGTCTTTGCTTTCTGGAATCTGTTTCTATTTTAAAAAAAATATTGCACATATAGCCAAAGAATTAAAGAACTCCTTACTTACATTAATACCTACCCTTACTGATAGCTACCCTCGACCAGGAAACAGAGCAGAGTCCATATCTGATGTCTGCTCTTCCCTGCAACCTTCCAAGAACATCAAGATCATGTAACAATATTCAGATCAAGCATGAAGAGCAATGCAAGGGACAAGGAAATGAAGAATCATCTCTTGTCATCTTTGTGCTGCAGCAAACCCAGCAGAAGCTGAGTGTGTCAAGAAACAGAATGAGTAAGCAGTCAAGTGGGTGGTTCAATATGTTCATTTTCCTCCACTATTTCCATTTTAAGTGTCAGCTTCCCAAAATGTATTTAATTTGTACTATAAATTTTGATTTCTAAACGCTTACCGTGCTGTTCAATGAAACAGTCTGTACATACACATGTAAAAGGAAATAGTGCACAAAACCATAACGACAGAAAAGGCCTTTGTATGGAATCTGTTGCAGCTACATTTACTTCCAGACCTAAAAAACGGTAAAAGGTTTTTTGACTGGATGGATCTAAAGATAAATAAGAAGCAACCCCCTACCATCTTTTCTTCACTATGCAGTCTGCACCAAGCAATCATCCAACAACAGCAGCAGACTGCTGACAGTGTAATTAAAGAGGCTTCTGTAGGCTCTTAATCACAACTGTAGCCTCTATTATAGACGTATCCTTCTGACTCCTCATTAAAGCACAGCACTATGTTGGAATAATCATATTCCATCACTCCAGTTATTTAACCTTTGGGATGTCCTGTAAATGCAACAGAACTAATGAAAATGCTAGTCTCAAGATAGCTTCATTGTAACATGGAGAACCCAAAGGAGGACTCCTTGTTTTAACAGACAGATGAAACATCCCTTGCCATAGCCCCAGGAGGAATGACAGCATTGGTAAAAGCCCACTCCTCCCTACCCCTTGCCATGGCAGAATCTCACCCACCCTACTCCTGGCTACTTCAGCAATATGCATCAAGTAGTTTAATCAGAGAGAAAAGGGTCAAATGTGAGAAAATAGTCATACCCAAGTGAGCAGGAGAGCAGCAAAAGGGAGGGCAGCACATGGCACATGGTCCCCAGCAAACAACCACAGCAGAGTTTGCCAACCTGTACCTCTGCCAGCCTGGCGCTCACCTCAGCAGGCTTCCCACAAGCCCACACAGCACCATAGTAATCGAGGGTGCCCACTGCAGTCCTGTCCTACATCTGCAAACCATAAATATCTGCCTCCAGCAATAGAAGCACGCCCACTGCAGCAGAACCCCTGCAGAAATCCAGTATGGCAGGCATTTGTTTCCACCAAACCTCAGGAGGCTCAGGCTGGCAGGGCAGCCAATGAACTCCTTTCATCTCAGAGGCAGACAAAGACTCAGCTCCCTACCACTCTGGGATGCAGCAGTGAGCAGATGAGAACAATCTGCACACCACCTGTACTGAGAGAACCAGAGGGACAGCATAAAAAGCAGGTTCTCATAAGTTAGAATTGGAACTAACAGTAAAGCAACATTTAATGAAAAGTAGGAGAACTCACTGATCCAAGCTCAGAACACATCAGTACATAGATAGTAAAGGGGGAGATAATCCCTAATGATACACTGTACACCATCAAACCCCATTACTCACTCTAGCTGAATGGGAAAGGGGAGTTCTGCAAGCTTGTCATAGAGAGGGATATACTGTACAAGCTCTAAATCTAATTGTCACTTTGCTTGGGAAATGTGATAAAAAAGGGTGAATAAATATTAAATAATTGATTGCAGACTTAAAGCTTCAATAACTGCAAAAACTGTTAATCCCCTTATATTTACACTGTTAAAAACAGCATCTTTCTTTGTGCCTATCCAAATACTGCTGCAGAAGTGGTGAGTTTGAAAATGTACATGGAGCAGACAGACAAAGTTACTCATTATCAATACCATAGTCAGTCCTTCTTGTTCTAGATCAAGTATGTACTGGGGCAGAAGCAGTACTGCATGAGGAGAGCTGCAGGATCCCCTCCTGAACTGCAAAGTCCAGCAACAGGGGGTGACAAAAACTGCATGAGCAAAGTCTAGGATTTTTCCTTACCTGCAGACACAGCTCTCATTGGTGAGTCTTCTGCTTCACTGGCTTTTCTTTCAGAGCATTACAGACCGAGTTGGAGGGTAACAGAAAGAAAAGCCACAAATTTTCTCACTTACAGGATGTTTTCCTCCCTGTCTATCAAGAGACAAGGCTGATTCACTTCTCTGCTGGTAAGGCTGGAGAACAACCTGAGGAACAGAACTATTAGGATTAACTGGGTAGTCCATAATCAAGAGGTTTATGGGCATTCCTCCATAGCTGTGCAACATAGGTGAAACCTTGAGTTTGCCAAGAACTCCAGCAGTTTTTAGGAGGTCTTTCCCTGATATCACTGAACCATGAGTCTTACATATCAATCAGTTTACATCAACAATGCTCACAAATGGAGAGGGATCTTCAAATCCTTTTTGCTGACAGCTACTGCTAAACTCTAGTTCACAATTATCCCACTACTATACTTTAATAATTTATGCTGATTAAAATAATTTCCTCCAAGTATTTGCAACATCCTTGTTAGCAATGCATCCGTTATGGTGGTTCCCCATTCAGGTTTCCACATGCATAGCAGTCAATGACCTCAAAAATTGCAGGTCAAGGATCAGCTGAAGCACGAACCCAGATACAACTTCTGTATATGATCAACCCTCTGATTTGAGACTGAAAAATATTCTACTTTGTGAAAACAATGCCATCTGCCTAGCACTCCATCTCCTTATGAGATGCAAAACTGCTCCTCTGCAGTACTTCACCCTTTTTGTCCTGTTTGTATAAATATTGGACAAAGACATGTAACAGCAGTTGGTATGGAGAGAAGTCAAATAGTTCAGTCCCCAAATAGATTTTCTATAATTCAAATTCTACCTTGCTGCTTATTCCTATAAGCTTATTCACAAAAATCAAGTTATTGCCCACAGAGCCACAAACTTTTACCACAACTGACCCTGAATTTTTCAAAAGCAATACTAAATTGTGAGCTTAACAGTTGTCTGCAGGCTCCAGAGTACACAGTGAAACCAATTTAGAAGGTTTTTTTGTCTTCTTAAGACCAAAGTAACTGCATAAGCCTAAATTTCCTTCCCAGGCCACTTAAGGCCATTTAGAACACTGGGAAACAGCTAAGACAGTAGCAATCATTCAATTTATTTTCATTTGTAAAGAAAAAGTTACTTTTATCTGTTAAAAAACCTCATTAAAAGTTTAAGGATGACACACACCCCTACACAAGTCCCACCCCAAGTGACACTCAACATGTTTTGCTTGTCTTTTTGTTCAGCAGAAGAGTGAGAAGCCCAAATACACCCTGGAGCCGGGCAAAAGGTACTTGTGCACTCTGTGTACCCAGAGTGCCTGTAAACCCCAATTATGGACCTGGCTGATGCAGTCTGTGCTCTTCACACTCATTCAGTCTCCTACCAAGGCACTGGACTTTAAATGCATGAAGAGTCACAAACAGATGATCGGCTGCACGTGGGCTCACAACAGACATGTTCCAAGCAAAGTCCTGACACACATCATGTCAAAGACACTTTTAGATCATACAACATTTCATAGTTCTACTTTCTGCTAGATCCCTCATTTGTGTTGATATCAGAAAAGGGATAAACAAATGCAACTGCTGGTTTTTGAATCTATATACAGTGAGTTTGACATGAATATCTGTGTCAGGCAAATCAGTCTCACATCCTTTCCTGACTTATTGCACATCTCAAATAGTAATCACATCTTTAAGAATAGCTTTACTGCTGAGCATAAGCTACATGAAGCTAAATTTACATAGTATTGTGGGGTTTATCCTGACAGCATTAACTCACTCAAATCAGTTTGGACTAGAGCATGTAATTCACTTTTTAGCTCCAGAAAAACAGGCCAAATAAATTCAAGATTAAGATTATCAAGTGGTGAGAAAATGTGTCTATTTTTATAGTTTACATAGTATTCTCTGAACATATTCATCCACACACAATGACTTTTTTCACCAATTAAGAAAATTGCCAACTCATAAAATGAATGTCAGAGAGGTCTAAGAACAACCAGAATCATTTAGGTTGGAAAAGTCCATCAAGTCAAACTGTAATAACACATTGGTATTACAACACAAATGTTTATCCTCATTTCATAAATTTATCATTCTCAGTGTGGACAAACAGAAAACCTTACTCCATCTCTGCTTTCTTCCTGCTTCTGAAAGGAGTTGCACTCAAAGCTGGGGGTCCTTTTACTCCTTGCCTATATATACAAAGGCTTTAGATCACAGGGAACACCCTATGGATCAGCAACAAAGCAATTTTACTGAATCTATAAATTTATCTGTTGCTCATGGCAAACATCAGAGCTGATTTTACTTGCTTCTAGAAACAGTAAGTGACACGAGATTTTACAAAGATGACATATCCAAACCAGCATTTTTGCACACATTAACAGAAGATGCAGCACTCAAGAACAAGATTTGTATTCAAATGTTGAGCGTGAAGACTGCAAAGATGTATTTACTTCAGACATTCACCAGGACATGGATAGGATTCTTCTTTTAACATTAACCATCACTGGGTGAGCCACAGGCTTACCAGGTGTTTCTTATCCAACATTAGAACTGTCAGTAAAACTGCCCAAAGAGACTTGAAATATATGCAACCTAGAGATTAATATTTAGCGTGCATGTGGGCAAATTGTTTCCTGTCTCAGTCTTATTTTTAAAAATGCCTCCATTATTATCTCTGAAGTCCCATCCACAAGTGTGCAGTGGATTAAAAAAGGCAGTATCTGGCTTAGTCTACTTTCGTAGTGATTTACATCACAAATTCAGTGGGAGATCGTCTGGTTGACGCAGAGGGCAAAGAACAGAGCTAGGCATACATAAGTGGTGCTTTACAAGTCCATTGCCATGATTAAAATGAATAATCCAAGAGATAAGCCTCTCATTTCTCCAAGTACTCTAGTCCATACTGCATCACTCTGCAGCAGAACATACTAAGCTTCTGTTTACATCACACAAATTACTGGGGTAGGAATAAAAATACTTATGAATTACTTTAGTATTTAGACTAACACCTCTGTCTCAGTGACCATGTTTTCTTCTTCACCTCGGATGCATAGCTGTTGACAAATTCTGAATTTCTCAGCAGAGCAGTACCACTTAGGAGAATTGTATCATCTCCTTTTTCTAACATAGTTCTCGCCTCAAAAAATTTTGTCTAGTCCAAATTTATCTTTGAAATTTACTTTTATAGAAACTTATGTAAGAGCAACACAATTTAATAGCTCCAACTTAGTTTTCTTTCCAAGGGTAGGCACTGCTACTACAGTAAGTCCTACAGTCATCTGCCAAAGCAATGAGAACTTTGCTACCCTGGACTATTTTGTTTCACACCTTTTTAAAGCTGTCAGCTTTATCATTGTTGAGAGGCTGCTGAGGAGACCAGAAGTCAATCAGAGGCATATCACAATGAGTACATGCACCAGTTTAACAGCAAGGCTTCCTGAGGTTGCTTCAGCTCAGCAGCAGTAATATCTCGCTGATGCCAGAAAAACTTATCCTTTAAACATAATCTCTAATTCATCTTGATCAACATACATAAACATTTTGTAAAAACATTTTCACAAGGCCTAACTAACCATTTAAAGATCTTCCTTGGATTAACAGCCAAACCCCAAGGTTTTACTAAATAAGAACATATTAGTACAAAAAAAATCCATGAAAAGCCAGAAGTATTTAATTTACAACCAAGCCTGCAGTTCTCTGCTTCCTACTTTCACAACAAAGTCGAAAAAATGAAGACAGGAAGAGGAAATAATAATTCATCCATCAGCTTTGAAACCTTTCTAGGCCTTGGAATTATCACCAAGACAGTATTTAGAGGAAGGTCCCCACCCAGCACAAGAAAAGTTGGCCTCGTCCACTTCTCTCAAATCGGAACTAAAAAAAGGAAACAATCAGTTTCCATTTATAATTACGAGATAATCCAAGAAATAAAACATTTTCTTCATGTTTTTAGTTAACTGGATCTTTGAAATATCTCAATATGAAATAATAAGCTAAAATGCATCTTTCCCAAATCATAACACTGTAAGAGCTATATTACGTCTAAATTAATTGCATCTAGACCTATTTTGATCCAATAGTTTCTATAGGACAAAAAATTACCAGTAAACTAACCCAAGGGGGGGTGCTTGTTCTAAACCATCACATTCTTTTAATATAATGGTCATGTTAGTGAATTAGTTTACCATGCTGCTTTAATGTTGAAACTACATTTGACATCCAAAATTTTGTAGCTCCCAGGGAAAAAAAGGAAAGCACATTAGCTTCCTTTATTTGGAACTGAAGGACTGTCATAACATGCTCTGCAGTAATGTTGCTTAACAAAGATGAAATAAAAATATTTACAGATTCAACTATTACAAGGCTTGGATCATCAACAAAATAGCTATCATAAAACAAAGCATCTGGAGGAACAGTGAGCAAAAGGACACTTCAGTACATGAACTCCATGGCAAGGCCAAACATAGCAACTCCAGTGAGGAGAAAATCAAGGCAGTTGGGATGGTCATTATAAACCACTGCAAAATAAACTAACATGAGAAAGATAAGAAATGACACTTCTGAACAAACATCCTCTGAAAATTAGAGCCAAAATAATGTTCTATATGCCTTGTCCCATATCCCCTCAGCTGCACAGCAACATCCTCAGCCTCTGCAGCCTTCTTTGCTTCCAACTGCAATTCCCCACCTGTGAGAGCCTGAGGCTGCTCCTCACATACCCCTAATTCCCTAGAACACTCCCCTGGACTGAGCAGGGCTGCCTGTCCCACTGCAGGGGCAGGGCACAAACAGAACTCCCTAGACAGTCTCCACACCCAACAGGGAGCTGCAGGGACTCTGCCAGAAGTTACAAATTCCACCTCCCTGGCAGCCAGTTCAAAAGGATGGTCACAAACAGCATTAGCAACTGGACCCTGGCAAGAAAATACTGCTTGGAATATTTTGCAATATGCATCTTGCAGAGCTTTTCCTCACACAAACTAAGTATGGCATTGAGAAACAAGAAACCAGTTCCTCCAGAAAATACATCCCATTGATTACCTGAAAAGTTCTAATAGCCTCTTAAAAAAAAAAAAAAAAAAAATCAGTTGGTTACCAGAAATTGCAGATAGGACCTGAGAATTTCATTGCCTTAAATACTGTTCTGGTGGCAAAAATTAGTAACAGGAAGTTAGTTATGAAAACATTTGCATAAAAAGTACCATAGTTACATCTCTGTCACTCAAATCAAAGTAATAGTTCAAACGGTTTTTTACATGCTCTGAAGCTCTTATGTCCACCATTTGCTTCTTCAAAGGAAGAAAGAACTGAGAACTCTATTTATATGTTAACTAGTTTTGTGTCATTACTAGAATAGTCTTGGAGAGGCTTTTCTGTGGAGGGAGTTGTTTTAGCTCATATTTCTCCATCTTTGCAAAAAAATATTAGAGCTTTTATATGAAAAAACATTCAGAAAAACAAGCATCAGGAAGAAATTAAACCAGACTCAATTTCAGGATTTTCAATTGTCACTAATACCCACACTAACTATACCTTCTAGACCTGGCTACAGTAATGCAGATTCTTCTCAGTGCTTTTCATATACTTTGCAATTACACCTTTTAATGAACTGATTTTTTAATAAGACCTCTTTTAGATTTGACAACATACTAAAATAAGTTTTCCTGTTCAGCAGACCCTTTCATGGATAAAACAATCTTGGAAGAATAAACAGATTACCAGTTCAGAATCTGTATAATCTGGCTATATATATATGTCCAATACATAACATGCAGTATCCAGAATAACAGCTATTTGGTGCCTAACACCAAGAATATTTCTCCTTGGTGTGTCTCTCTTGTGGGAGAAGGAGGTTTCACCGCCCTGAAAGTATAAAATGTTTTGAGAAAGCAATCCACCTTTTCTATAATAACACATATGTCAAAGTATTTTGCAAAAGCAGCAGAAGTACATATTTTGTAGTCAGCAAATTTCAGTTCACATGGTTGTAACCTTATCAAGCAAGATATATTTGAAAAACAAAGCAGAACTACATAGATTTTAAGTAAAATAATAACTGCTGACTTCTGGTAACAGTAGCCTCCAGTTTTGCTTGGCTACAGAAGCAATCATTCTAAAACCCCTTTCAGTTTGTATCCAAAATAAACATCTTAGGAAAGTTTATTTCCCCTCCTAAAAACTGCAGGTTGAGATTATTTTATCCTTCCTCAAAAATATGCATAAAGTAACTCATTATGCTGTTCCATCACTTCAGCTCTTGCCATTGCTTCCTATGAAACTGATTAGCATAGTACTACTTGCATCCTTCAGTTATTTTCTTTATCCACTGAAGTATAGATCATTTCATTCTGAAAATATTTTCAAGGTAGTGTTTTTCTTCATAGTAAAAACTTCTAATTTATAGGACCCATAGAATATAACAACATTTAGGGGCTTCTTTCCAAAATAATGGAGTTTTAACAGTGCTGGCAAATTCCAAAGGCCATGTAGGAAGACAACTGAATTAATCTTTGAGACAACTCTACAGGGCAGAGCAGGAAAGAATAAAATATCAGTTCTGATTCCCTACATGGCAGTAGGAGGTCTTGACTTCAGGAACTGGCAATCAAGGATTTGTTCTCTGACTGAAGGATTCCCAAATAGCCAAGAACTTTAGCTTATAGCAACACCTCCATCAAGGGTTATTTATGATCTGCCCGAATTACCACACCACCAAAGCAGCTCCAGGAGGGGAGAGCAAGTCCAAAGGGAAAGTATCCAACCCAGTGAGAACACACAGACTCCAAGAGAGCAATCAAATACCACAGTGAAATTGCCTCAAGCATTGAGAAATTCAGAAAAATGATGGAGAACAATGAAGCCAAGAGAGTGTCATTATTACACTGAAAAGAAAAATTCTGGGGCTAAAGAGATTCCATCAGTCTGCAAAAATATGAAGCCTAAATAGCTCCAGGACACATTCCAACAAAAGGTGAATGCTGAATACTAAGTAGGATCAGCCTCCAAGAATCTTCAACTTTTCATGTTGCTTGGGAGAGTAATGTACACAACCTCCACTCTTCTATGCAAAAAGGAAGAACCACTTGCAGAAAGAGAACATGACATAAATACACTAAGATTTAAAGCCAACTGCTGCAGGAAGAGTACTTAACAACTTGTCACACAAAGCAGTACATGTCATATTTGAGACAAAGGGGTCTACTTCAGTAAAAGCTCTTCCAAAGGAAACCCTGATTTCCTCACCTGTACAGCTGTGGCCAGCAGAGACACTGGCTGTGCAGGCTGGAGCTGCAGCCAAAAACCCAGCACCAGAGACACTGTACCCTCTTTAACCTCACTGACAGCAAATGCAAAAGAGGTACCTGACATCCTCAAAGCCCAATGAAGAAGAACATAAATTTATTTCTGTTCTCATATAGTGGTTTAAAAGTTTCATCCTTCTACAGTATGATCACAAAAACCCCTCTCATATTCAGTAAAATAATCTCTTTGCTGTTCTCATTTGTCTCTCCAGCATACTCTTCTTAATCAGCATTGCAGACATACTGCTTTTGGGGAAGAAGCTTTTTTAAATAAGCAAACAACCTTTTATTGTGCTGCATAGTGTCCTTAGGGAGTATCTGCCTTTCTTTCTCTTACCATCTAATCTTAAACACACATGAAGGATGGGGTTTTCATCTCTGAAACTATAACACATGAACTAAAGACTCACCACTACGTTATCATGGCAACAAAAATAAAAACTTTCAGCACTACTGTGGAGGTAAAAGAAATCAACACAGTAACTTCTACATGATCCAAAGTTAGTTTTTTTGCTTGAAAACTATCTAGCTTATTCCATATTCTGAAGTCATGGGACACTGGAAGGGTCTCACTTTTGTTAAATACAGCAGAAGTTTTTAAAAGCATGATAAAAAAACCCCAGAACTTACTGGGATCAACAAGTCTGCTGACAATGTGATATTGTCATTCTCAGTAGTCCAGTGCTGGCACCATAGTGCATTACTCCTGCAAGTCTTGGCAAACCCTCCTGTTGTAAAGGTGCTGCAGGGTGATCTTGGGCAGAACCCCAAACACACTGAAAGAACTGGGTCAATACTTAGCTTTGATCTGCTCAGAGACAGCACAGATACAAGAGTGACAAGATAAATGCATCAAGTCAAAACATGTCTTAGAGCTGAACCCGCACTTAGCAGGGAATCACAGTGACAGTGAACTTGATGTTTTTTTTCTGATAATCTGGACTTCTATGTGTAGTTTTTACATCTTTAGTCAAATTGTCTTCCAGTATAGGCAAGGCCACAGACCAAGATCAAGGAGCAGATTTTGAGTTGACGGTAACATGGTTATGATGGGGGGGAAATAAAAAAATCTGAGCAAATATTCAGAGGTTGAGCACCATCCCTGTGGCTTTTCCAGACATTAGGAAAACAGTGATCACATTGCAAATTGTTTCAAAGCAGAATACATTTAAATCCAACATACAGGGCAAATACCATGATTATGTGGAAAAAATACAGCAGATACACAGTTTTTAACCTGACAATGTCATTAATGATCTTCGCCATTAACTGATGACTGTTTGCTTCGCAGTAAAATAAAAGGTTCTAATTTTAAGTGGCAAGATAAGATTAAAAAAAAAAAACAGGAACGAGCATAGGTATTTGGCCATAAAATGAGGTAGAGAAGCGGCTATTTAAAAATGGCAAGCAGCCTCTAGCAAAGGTTAAAAATACTTACCCCAAGGCCACATTAGGTTCCATTGCAAGAATTCTGCACTGCTCCCTGCTCTACACATCCAGCCTATTCCCCCAGGCTGCCAGACACATGCAGACATGCAAGGCTCCTGTGTTCCTGACTTTCAACACCAGGCACTGGCTTCACAGGATGGACAAAATGTGGCTAGCCAGGATGAAGCTTTCACACATGAACTATTCTTGCTTACAGAATAAAAATTACAGGAAAAATGTTATGAAAAAAATTTAACTGGGCTCATGAGACATTTTCCCCCCTTCGCTGCCCCAGTCCAAGGGAAGGATTTTGTAGGTCCACCACAAGCCTTGGCTGTCTGTGTGAATACATCCTTCCATACTATTCTGTATCTCCCTGTATTTTGCCAGTAATAGATACACCAACACCATCCTGAAAATCCCTGTGTTTTGGCTCGATGCATACAGTAATTAACACAAGCAACAATTTCTCCAGCAGATTATTTATACAGGATTACATGGGAAAGGTCCTTCCACCAACATTTTCCAAGCTCTGCTTTCTCTTTTGGCCAAACAGTCCTCCCCCTAAAAGTAACCATTTCACAACACACTTTGAAGTGAGCAGAAGCATGGAATTATTTCCTGAGCTGTTCTCTTCCAAGTCTCTGAATGTTCCTATGTGCAGTTATTTGGCAGTTAAACTTTTCTTCTTGCTTTTCACACCTCTCAGAACAAGGTACAGTGGTGTCCTCAGGGAAGAAGGCACTCAGACAGATTTGTAAAACCAACTACAAATCCATTATCGTAATGACTCAATTAATTAAGCAGTTAGGCATGGCTGGAAGTGACCTGCTGGGAGAGACAGTGCTAAACTTCTCCTATAGTATATAAACTACCAAGAAACAAACCCTAGAGCAGTCAACAGCAAAGGAAGCATTAATCATGGAAACACCATGAAGCTTATCTTGAAAGTTAAAGAACCACTTGAGAAAAGCAGCAATTCTCCCTGATGCATTGCCTGGATTATTTTACTGCTATTGAGCAATAAATCATCACAGAAAAGAGAGAAGCCTGGCATTCACTGGTTCTTAGTGGCTCATCTGACACCATTAGAAGCTCATCTAACAGCTGTTATGGGTGCAGCCATCTCAGGTCTTTCCAGAAGGATGTTAAATACCTCCCTGATGTCTTGAGTCCAATGCTCCTGAATTTAGCCTCTCCAGCCTTTTTTAAGGGGATTTAAAATTATAATTGCAATTGAACTGCCACAACCCATTCATCCAAGAATGACAGGTATCCCAAAAACCTTCCTGATGTAGTACAATCTTTTACACAGCAACCAAAACGCATATCATATATGCAATGGTAAAACAGTAAAAACAAAAAAGTTAAAAAAAAAAAAAAAACCCCACAACCAACCAAAACAAACAAACAAAAAAAACACCAAACCAAATGGAAAACAAAACCCATTGTATTTTCAAAAACATGAAAGAGGGAGGAAATCTTCAAGTTTTGTACTTCAACAAAATCTGGTGTAGAGATTAATGGGTAGCCAAGTCACCTGAGAAGCAACTGATGATATCATAACTTAATGATATCAAGTGATACATACATGCAGCATGTTTGCATCTCTTCTACAACATTATTCTTTCATATAATTTAATTTCATATTTGCATTCATCCATTAATTACTTTACTGGAGCACAATAAACTCAAAGGGGCAATACAAGGTTATACCCATGCTCCCCATGGATTCCGATATCAGCTTCTAATTAGAAACATACAAAATTCATGAAGAGAAAATGCATTTTGAACAACCACTAAAATACAGGTAGGCACAACAACCAGCCCCCAAAAACAAACACAAATAACAAAGAAAAACCACCACACAAACTATTTTATTAATTCAACTGTCTAGCTGACCTTTTACATACACAGCCAGGAAGATCAAAGAACAATTTGCCCTGCCCAAACTGCAAGTAACTGCAACATTTGTTGCCATCTTATTACAAAAGTTCTATACCTTCTTGGTGATTTCTCATGGGCATCTCCTCACAGCACTGACTCCTTTTTCACAGCACAGCCAACAAACTCCAGCTCTCTCCTCACCCAGCTAACCCACTCTTTTGTAGCACTCATCTTCACTGGACACAGCTTTGGCCTGTTAAGGGCAGGGCTGCTCCTAATCTTTGGTAATTAGTACAGCTGCAACTCCTCAGGGGTGAGATTACCTTCTGCACTATCTTTTTTTTCTTACATTCTATCCTCCCACAAGTAACTGCTATTTTTCTGCTGGGGTCATTCATTGGTCCTACCCTGAAAGAGGGCATTTATTGCTAACTCCCACTATCCAGCACTCACAAAGGTAACACTCATTTGGGATACCAAGCTCTTTGTCAAATTAGTCTTTTCTCCCTAAGAACCATACAGATCAAATCCTACTTTGGTGTAGCAGGCCAGAAGAACAGACACAACCTCTGGCCTGCAACACCTCTGTCCAAGCAATTCTGTTGGCAAGAGGAGTGCTCTGTATCTCAGTCTGCCACAGCAGCACGAGTCAGTCTGCACCTCTCTTCCTGCTATAGCAGCTTTTTGCAGAAAACACCAGCTCAGAATGTAGCTGCACACCAGTTTTGCAGCACACACACACCAGTCTATGGATGCAATGTTTGCTCTTCTTCATTTTCTGGTTTGTTATAAATGATCAAATCGAGAGCCAAACTTATAAGAAAATTTAGCAATGATTTATTAATTTGTCCACGAGACCGAATTTTGATCATCAAAAACCACCACAGCCAAGGGCAGCATCGAGCCCGGGTTCAGCGCTGGGTGAACACAGATCTGACCTCCGAGTGTCAGTCTCCCCTGTTCACAAATGCTGCTTCTCGCAGTGAGTTCTTGTACAGTTTATTCTGCCCGAGGCAGAGATGACCGAATGTTCTTTGTGTCCCTTCACATGCAGAACCAGGGCTTTACATGTGCAGAGGTAGACAAAAGTCCAGTCCAGGTGTCTAGATGTTGTCAGAGAACTTCGGGGAAGTCGGCATTCACATGTAACAGGGTGGAGCCCGTTTATCATCATGGTAGATATAATCTTCGAGGTGATAATCACTCTCCAGCGGTCCTGGTGGCCCAGGGAAGCCAGCGATTATCACCCTGGAAGTCTCCATTCTTATGATGCTATCTAAACATAGTCCAAGAACTGGATGTATATGAATAAGACACTGCTCCTGGCCGGGGTGGTCAAAAGACATAGTTTGGATCTTACAATATTTTATACATTAATAGCATGAATTATCTCTATCATATACTACATGGTTGTTCTCATTCTTATTTTCATCTCCATCTTACAAGAAATGGGGCCCTTGGCCTTTGTTCCACACAGAAACTTGTTTTAATGAAGACCCAATGTAAATCACTATATAGGCACTCTAGTACCAGCTTTAGTTTTAGCTACCTCCTGATGACCATCAGTTCTAAACTTGAGACTTGTCCATACACCTTTTTTTTTTTAAACCTTTCAAATAAACCATTCCAAGTTGTATTTACATTATGCCAAAAAGAGCAGGAGATGGAAAGAAATATTTCCAATACATGCAAGTAATTTAGCAGTGTAAACCATACTTGACCTTCTTATTCTTATACTTCTGCTGAAATACTGAATTTAAATGCCCTTTTCTTCCTTTTGAAAAGAAGTTGTATCTTCCAATAACTACCACATTCAGTTCTTGGATTCATGCAAGGAAAAAACACCATAATTTCCCACTGCCAAAATTATGCAATAATGCAAAATTTTGTGCATAAAAAGTCAATTTAACATGTTCTGTGAATTTCTACTATGATGCAAAGTATATACAATACTTATATACATAGATGAAGGGGAAGATAAACTGAGCAAGTGGGAACTATGTTCTTTAGAACATACACATATCCAGACACAAACACTACAGTGTTTTCCTTGAGTAGTATTTGGAGAACTGTGCAATATGTGCTCCTGGCTGCAATATGCCACAAGACAAGCTAGAGACATTCTGCGATCCTTGAGTAGGTGTACAGATAAATAAACAAATGAAATGGTATTTGAAATGAAATGTAAAGTTCGAGATTATGACCCACCAATGGTGGATTTCAGCAGGGTCCTATCTTTTGCCTCACAACTGTTCAAAGCAGACAGAAAATGCTGCAACCTTCTTAGGTTAGAAAGCTGATATTTCTTCTCCTGGTGAACAGAACACTGTGCCCACACTGTTCCTTTCAAATCCTCAAATTTCTAAAAACTATGCCAAATGCACTTGCAGTAGGATATAGCTAGCTGTTTATTCAAGCTGAGAGCCGGGTATCATTGGAGAAGTTAAAAGCTGCTCTGAAGTGAGATACAGTTTCCTCTTTGCAGAGCAGGGCTGTGTGGAAGCCAGGCACCAGCTTTACACCAATTTTCTTAAGTAAGCTAAGAAAAATGTCTGGTCCTCCATACTGGGAAGGCAAGGTACTACTATACAGGATAAGAGTGTACTCTTAAACTCCAGGTTTTTTTATTTATCAGGATTTAAGTCTTGATAATTTCAGAAGGAACAGAAGTGCTCTCTTCCCCAGACATCACAGGCACTGCCACAAGCAGGTACAAGGTGCAGCTTCCCAACATCTCAGCTCTGTGCTCTGCCTTGCCCCGTTTAACATGCTCCCTGTTCCTCAGTCTCACCTCTTCTTGGTAAACAGGATCATCCATCCAGCCCCAGCTCACACCTAAACATGATACTGGCCATTAGCCCTCAGAAAGGTGAGCTCTTTGGGCAAAGTCACAAGATTTTATCACAAGTGCTTGTATGTCAGCATTTCACAGCACATGGGGACATGTTACAGTCTTTATGCTGGTCAATGCGAACGAGGATGTTAACCTCATCTCATTAAACCAACCTTTTTTCCTATCACTTAAGCTTTACCTGCTCCCCACACCCATGCCCCTCCCAGCAGAGCTGCTGAGCCTAGGCAAAGCAAGATGCTTAACTCGCTCACATATCACTCTCCCAAGCCAAACAACTTACTTATCCTCCCCATCTACTGCTACAGCCCAGCTTCTTCTGCAGGAAAACACCATAGTCCTTGGACTGATCTATGTAATCTATGCTCAGCAAGAGAATGTAAAATAATTTAAGTCGTTATAATGGTTAAAATTCTAAAAGAAGTGTTCAAAGTTGGAAGGTACTGCTGCAGGGCACACTCCTCTGGCAACCAAGGGTACCAGGAGAATGTTCTGAAGGCCACAAACGGCTCCAGTTTGATCTCAAGATCAAACAGAGATTTGGATAAGTCCATTGAAATCACTCCCTTCTAAGCACTAGCCTTATCCATCAAAGTAGTGTACCTCACTACCATGTATGAGAGTACCTCCCTTTCATCCATAAGGATGTAGCAAAAACAAGTATTGAATATGAACAGAATTGTAAACCTGCATCCAGCACACAGATGCCGCAGCAGCACTGCCAAGCAAACAAACAAATGTATTTGCTGTGAGTTAAGCCATCTATTTTTTTCTCAGTTCTAATAGAAACTTAGTCTTTTTTGTGCTTCTAATAAGAACAACTTATCTAGAAATAATCCCCCAAAATTCATTCTTCAGCAGTATTAGTGCTGATATTTAAAGTCATACAGTTTTGCCAAACAAACCTTGCCTAGCTCAAAGTAGAATCAGCATAACATAATTAACCACATTTTGAGAGTCTGAAAAAGAAAATTGTGAGGTAAAATAACAGGGTTTAGTGATTGGCTATTTGTGTTCAATCCAATCCCTCCTCCGTTGATGGCAATGGGAAAATTGCCACTGATTTCAGACTGCAGAAACTATGTTTATACTGAAAATCTGCATTGCTTTAGGGAGCAACTGCCACTGTGAATCATAACACTGAGGAAGAAATTCACAAGCTACGTGAATGCCATAACTTGCATTTCCAAATCATACACAAATACAACCGATTTTACATAACACTAGAAGACAAGCCTTCCTTCAGGATACACCCATGTGTATGTCTCAGGACAAACCTGTCCTTACCCCCGTGCCAAGGCTTGGGTGTCACCCACAGAGCAAGGCTGGCTCCAGCAAATGAAGGCTCCATTCCCAATGAAGGCAGTGCTGCTTCCAGGCAGTCTAGGGGACAGGGCTCCATCTACCACTGAACACAAAATGTTGGCAGAGTCTTTTTTCTTATGTTGCATGAATTCCAACATCTATTTCTTAGCCAGCGCTCAGAGAATTTTTATGACAGTATTTACATGAGGTAGCCTGGAGGTGTGTCATACTCCAATGGAATATAGTACTTTTATTAAACTATTATATTTGCTAAATTAATGCAATAACCTCCCACATAATCTCATTCAGAAAAAGAGGAAGGATCTTACAATAATCCATTCACAGTGCTTTCTCCTGATAGCTCTCGTTCAAAGAGTTCAGCAGTCCCTCCAGGTGAGCAAATACAACTTCTAATCAGATATTCATGGAAGTTGTTATAAAATCAAATTAAAACAACAACAAAAAAATTCACGTGTCTTCCAAGCAAAACTACAGCTTATAAAAAAAATTAAATGCAAGGACCCAGAACTCATCTACATTTATGGTAAGTGATGCCCATAATGTATTTTGTGTCCAAAGAGAAAAATTAACATTAAGTAAAAATTATTCTTCTCCTTCTTCTAAGCAAGTAGGCTAAAACTGACAGAATCACCAAGATAATCTATTTCCTCAAAAAAACATCCCAACAAAGAAAACAAAACTAAAACATCACTGTGATATTAAAATTCAGTATTAAGCTTGCCTAAATGCTACAGGGGTATGGAAAGCTTAATAGGTGATGCCCAAACAGGCACCAATCTTCACTTAAGAAGAGAGAGATGCAAGGAACAATCACTGCCAAGCTGACAAGAGCAGGACCAAGGCAGCCCTCAATCATCCTCCCACTGCTCTCTCAACCAGAGCTGCTGTAAATGTTTGTGGCATAAAACCCCTCTGGCTTCTGGCAGCCACCTTGTGCCCTTTTCCAGGTTCCCCAAAGCTGACATCATTCAGCAGCCAATCCCCTGAAACACCTACACACCTCTAGCACAGTACATGCCCAAATGACCACGAAACCAGAGCAACCCAGCTCAGGCAACGAACTGGTATTGTCCTGTGTGACTTTTCCTGAGCAGAGCTCAGAGCTGCATCTGCAAATGTGATCCCCATGGCTGTGCTCAAAATTCTTCCTCAAATCCTGGTCCTCCACCTCACCCCTGTCCTGCTTGTGCACCCTTGGTTGACTCCTGACTCCAGCGCCTCAACCTCCCAGCCAGGCTCCCTGGTTTTATTTCAGCCTTGTCCGTTCCCCGTGACAGCCCTGCTCTCAGCAGCACTCTGATTACATATAATCCAATTTTCTGAATTTCACTTGAGCTTCTAGACATGCTCTCACCCTGCTCTGGCCTGTGGCTTTCCTGGGGTACTCAAGCACTAGCATCTGATTCCTGATCAAGGAGTTTTACCTCTTATTGCTATTTACTTCCTGCCTTTTTCTTGCAAGCATGTCAATGTCCTACCTGTCATTCTCAGGCAGTCTCCAAAGCACATCTACTCTTCAATATGCATTGACTGCAGTAGGACCCAATATAACAGAATTTCTTAAATACATGGCATCATCTTCATCAATACTCCTGGCAGAAGTTTTTGTCTGGCTGCTTGCTCTTCTGGTTTGGTTTTTAAGCAGACACACTCTCTAGAAGATGCATCAACACAAAATAGAAAAAAGTCCACCAGTATACACAAAAGCAAGATAGATATTTCCATGAGCAGCAGGCATCTCATACAAGTGCACCCTGCATTTTACTTAAGAAACTTCCTTTTTAGTTGTATTTACCCTCCAAACTACCTGAAAGAGTGAAATAGCATTAAAACTTTTCATAGTCTACAAGCAAAACAAATTAGTAATCCAGCAAACTCATCTAATGAATTAAAAACACTCTGTGTTTTTAGCACAATACAGGTAATTAGGTCCAAATGACTCTGGGAGAATCACCATTCAACACTACTTAACAGACTTTGGGTCCATAAAATAATAAATACTGAGCACTGCATTTTACCTGATTCTAGACTTATTTGAAAGGTATGCAATAGAGCAGCCAGCTTCATACTGAATAGATTTCCAACTGATGTTCCTACTGCCCATTCAGAAGTTGGATCCCAGTTACCAAAACAGGCATCCACTGAACAATGATTATTTGAGTCCTAATTACCAACCACTCTGCATCTTCTATAGCCATTTACACCCACACAAATCAATGAATGACAACAAATCTCTGAATAAAGAACTGGGCAGCAAACACATGCTCCTTTTACCCCTTCAAAGAGTACCAAAGCAGCATAACATAGGTCAACCTGAAGGACAACCAGGATCCAGCAGGATGAAGAGATTCTGGAGAAAATTCAATATTACTCTAATGAATGTTTTCTGTAGCTGTTTCAGCTGGGATTATCTAAAACATGGTGCCTCAGTACCATGTGAGCAGGCCACTCAGGAGAAGAATCCAATCTTCCAATATTTTTTTAAATCCCCTCAGTACAGTAACACTTTGATGCCAGTTACCTTTTAGACTGAGGTACACCTTTAAATAGGCATCCCACAATAACATTACCTGATGCATGCTGCCTCAAATAATAATCCCAAGGCTAATTTCATTGATGTATGTGGCTCTGGAAGAGGAGGAATATTTTACCTCCATTTGATTCCAGTACAAAGTCTTAATGGTCAGAGACTTTCAACTTAATAAATCCACACTAAGCAGTGAACCATGACTGAAGAAATTAATAATGAAGATATTACAATAATCTCAGCAATTTGAACACATTTCAGGGAGGGGTTTAATAATCACTTAAAACTGCAAACTTTGGACATAAGACTCTTCCAGAAAATAGGATTCTATATAAGTAGGCTTCAAACCCCAGAATATTTATGATACAAAAAGATTTAATAACAAGGCTTTGAATGTAAATACATTTCCAACCTATACAAAGATCTTTATGAGTCCTCAGAAATTGTTAGCATTTAGTAAAGGCATTTAGCCATTTGTGGCACTTCTTTTTTTAACAAAGTCTAAGTAGCTCTTGAATTGTCATGCATGTAAAAATCTTCAAGTCACATTAACTAAAAAAAACCCCAAAACTAGAATACACATGTTATTAAAAGTAATGTTAATCATCCTTCCTCGTGTCTTAGAAAAATCACCCAGTATTACCAGAAATTACACCAACCCATCTAATATGTTGATTAAGTTTACAAGAATGACCAGCTAAATGGTTCACTACAGCAGATGTATTATTGGTTCTACAGTAACTGCCTGCATTTTCACATCTACTGTAGGGAAGAACAGAAAAAAAAAAAATATACCATTAACTCAATTAAAACATTTTTGTTACAGATGGCAATGATCTCAGTGGAACTACAAAATGAATAAAATATTAGCATGAGAAACAGGATTTGCATCTCCACACAGATATGAAAACTTAATTTTATTAACAGCTGCTTAACATATTTGGAAAGCAATAGAAAGCTTTCCACCTCTGCCACTGCTCTGTCCACCAGCCCCATTACTTCATCAGAATACTATTTTTAATCATTTGTGTACTTCTGCACAAAAGTCTTTATGCACATAATTTAGAAACAAATCAACCAGTATCACCAACTTCATCTCTTACTCCCAACCTTAACAGCTCCTACCTCTTACCTAGAAAACCTATCAAACAACTTCCTGAAAAACCTGCCAGAACTTGTGTTTGCAGACCACTGGACTTGCTGTTATCCGACAGAAAGGTCACCTTTCAGTAATTCCAGTGCAAGACACTCAAATCACCTTGACTCCTATGAACTGGTACAGAAAAACACCCCAAACACAAGGCTTCATCCATCTGTACCCACATGTTCACTGAGATCACTGGTCATGTGTTACATTATGTGCCAAGTGGAACCAAACCAAGCAATATGGACTACTATTAGAATAGTTAGCAGACATTTTTACTATAAACTTCAAAGGAAGCAGTTTGGCCTGGATGTAGGTTGTTTGGATTTGTTTAAAATTTTCAAGCAGTAAAGTTTAGACAAGTCAGTGTAAAGGCACCCATTAACTTTTAGAAGACTTTGAGCCAGATGAGCCTTTAGGACAGCTTCCTAAGACCCACACGCCCAAATCTTGCACCTCAATCATTTTATATATAGTGGTTTCCATTGCTATGATAATTATTATTGATAGCGTGACATAAATTCCACAAGACCTAAACATTTCTCATTACAGTGTTACCAACTTAAGCACAGGGTCTATACTGGGTCTACTGATGTTGCTCTAAGAACAAAGAGGAAAGAGATGGAAGTTAAACTCCAGTCTGAAATGCCTACTGCCCCCCATGAGAATGTATGTCAGTGATAAACACAACAGGTCAAAGAAAAACTGCCCAGCTTCACTGATACTAATTACTGGCCATAACTCATTTGACAAAACCAGGTCTATAACCAGTATTTGTTCTGTCCAAAATTGTCTTGAATAGATGCTTAAGGAAAAACAATGGTGTATGGAATAGAGGCACAGTGTTATGAAAATATAAACAGCTATGCCACAACAATCCAAAAAAAGATCTTTAAACCACTTCTCTTCTGTAAAGGTGGTAAACATTAATTCTAAATAACTAAATGAACAAAGATTCTTTAATTTCTAAGGAAATTTTGTACTAGCAGTAATAGAAACCAGTTTCCTGGGTCTCTTCACAATTCATTTATTTTTTTTTTAACAAACAGATACTGAGTTAGATAAAGATCAACCTAGTCTGGTATCCCAAGATGAGTACATGCCTGGGAGACATATAAGAAGCAAGGAAGTACAAACTGGTCGATTCTTTGCTGCAGCTTCCCAGAGTTCAAGCACTTGTAGTTTAGGAACTTTCAAATCCAGATGCTTTTGGTGCATAGTGAAGCTCTCTTCATCAATTTGTCATTTCAAACCTGCTCAAACCCATTTACATGTTTGACTGCACAGATTTCTGGGGCTGTAAAGTGCATGATTTACTCACATGCTGCATCAGGAAATACTGTCATTTATTTTCAACCTGCTGCTAAAGAACTACCACTGTTTTTTTCCCTGACTTCATATTCTGTGAAAGGAGCAAATATCAGTTCCCTGTTTACCACAATGTTCGGAAATTTACATACATAAAAATATCACCCACCAGTTACCTTTTACCAGATCTATCTGGTGAATTTCCCATTTTGTAGCAGTCTTTGCATGGCTAGACATGTCATTCTTGCCCTTCCAAATGCCTTTTTAGGTTTTACCACATTATTTAATGTAATCTCAACTTACATATTCTCCTTTTTTCCTTCTGGTACATATACATAAAAGAATGCATTCATGATAAAATCAGCATTGGACTATCAAGTAGTTTATCAGCTTTAATGAATCTTACATAGTCATAGTTTAAGATTATTAAGCAGCACAGCAAAAAGCTGTGTAAAAGCTTCTGGAGAATCATTACAGTCCTGAAAAACTGTCTTCTGAAAACAATCTTAAATAGTTACATTGCATAGACAGATGTGGTGTGTATTTAAAATACTTGAATTCTGTCACCACACATCAGAACAAACTGAAAGAAACGAAGCCTCACTGCTTTCATTGTGGGTTTTTTTTTTTATAACTGAGAACATCACAAACATAAATACAAGTCTTGAAATAAGACAGCTGGCTATCTTGATACACTTCCACTGATTAATTAAACTGCAAAACCCTAAATAAGACTTGCAGTTCTTAGGCTAGTAGTGTATTATAAGCAAGGACAACTCAACCAGCTTTTAAAGGAAAAGAAATCTCTACATGAAGCAGGCAAATAGCCTTTGGAAGAACTTCAGTGAAAGGACTCACAGCTCTACTGTGACTGAAGGTAAAGTCTCTTGAGTTAGAGAGTCTGCAGCTGCTACTTCAAGTTCATTTCATGGGCACAGTCTGCTGCGTTATCTGCTACAGTATCTTAAAACAAAGATCCAGGAAGAAAACAAACACATGATCCCAAAAGTTTGTCTTGCATGCAAACAAAGCAGAGAGAGATGCCTGATAAGAATTGACAGAGAAATATTTTGGTAGAAAGCTACAAAGTATTTCAGTAGCATTACATAACAAATTACACAGCCTTCCTACTCATTTATTAAAGTGCTCATACATGGCAATGGCAGAAGGAACATGCCAGAAGGAAAACAACATCCATTTACTCTGTTTAGAGGCCCCCACACAGGAAGGCTTGCAAAACATTACATGCAAAGAAAGCAGAAATCCAGTTCTCCAAGCACTGTCTTCTGCTCTCCTGGCCTAAAAGTGGTTCCAATTATTATTCTATTTGCAAACAACTGGGCCCGGATTATTCACAAGCAACAACAACAACAACAACAAAAAACCACTTGGCAAATCATTTAGTCAACGCATACTCCATCTTTAGGCTTCCTAGAAAACAGGTCAAGTCCTATGATCTCTTGCCATTTCTCTAGTTTTATCTCCAAGCATTCTTGTCTGCGGATTTCAGGCTCCTCATGGCAAACTCCCATTCTCGTTCCAGTTCTGTAGTAAGACCACTTACCTCTTCTATGCATTAGGAAAAAAAACACAAAACCAAAATACAAAACCTAAAATAAACCAACTAAAACACGTTAGTGAAACAACCTAATGCACAAGAACAGCTACAACTATTTCTCATTAATCTTATTTTACATTTACCTCAATATACAAAGCTGTGAACATCAGCAAAGCAAAATGGGAATAACAATTTTCTGGCTACACTTTGTTCTTTTTATATAAATGAGTTCTCTTGTTACTGAAGCCAAATATAGAGCACATGAACATACTGAAGATTATTTAGAAGGGCTCATATTTTACTTGCAATATATGCCAAGTGGATTTTGCTGCAGGGAAGGTTTTTAAAACAAGTCCCTGTTCAGCCTTTGTACTTCACAGTTATACTGTGGGTGCCAGAACACTCCAATGTAAGCAAGTCTGGCTTCCACTGGAATTGAACTCTCAGATGCTAACCTTGAGACTTCCAAAGTTCCAAAAGACAGCTGCGGAAAAAATGCTGTTAGAAGTGTACTTTGACCATGTAAATTTACAGAATTTTAACTTTTTGCTTAACTGAGCAAGACCACTCATGTTTAAAGTACACCTTTAAATAGTTGAGAGGTAAATGGGAAAACAGAGCAAGAATGTTCAACTCCTGCAGAGTAAGAGCTTGTCCTTACTGTGCAACTTCCTTTGCTTTCTTAAGTCACATTTTTCAGCAGATAAGATCAGCTTAGAGGAAGCAATAGAATACTATTTTGACTATAGATTTATATGAACATATAGACATTTTAGAGTAAAATAAATATAATAAATCATTAGCAAATTCATTTCCTTGTAAAACAGAATGCTTGTGCAGAAAGCCTGCATGTTGAAGTCCTGAAAAAAAAAAGTAACTTGGAGGGTCTTATCTTAATTCCAACTAAAATTTGCATTTAACACCTGATGAATAGGTCCTATTACATTAAAAATTGCTGAAAATGCAGTCAAATACATTATTTAATTTCTACCCCAAGTTAATAGTACTTCCTGGTATAATGCCAATGGAAAACTGAGATTCAAAACACTTTTATATACCACTGAGACAACTTGAGGGAAAAGAAATGCAGTGCTTTCTATGGGGTCCCAACATTGTGCCTTAGAGATGCACAGTCCCTGAATTCTCAAGTTCAGACACCTGCAATGAGACACAGCCATGTTATCTAATTTAAACCACCTATTTAACAATTAAATTTAAGATTAACAATCGTATTTTTCATTCCACTCCTATCAAAAGACCATTCCAAACCCTTACAGGGCCCAGAGTAACTTTGTAGTTTCCAGACTCAGTCTACGCATAAGAGTCCTTTGCTTTTGTCCAAGAAATCTATTTCCCCTCTCATACAGTATTCACTCCAGAGACCTTATCAGCCCATTCTAGCTGTCCTTCTGTGCATCTGCTCCAGTTTGAATGCACCATTCCTGAGCATAGGAAACTGAGTTAACTCAGTATTTCAGATGAGGCCTTACCAGCTCCCTGTATAAGAACATTAATATTTCTTACCTCTATCAGGAATCTTTCTCCTTTAAACACCATCCTGAGATAGGTCTCAAGGAACTTCCTCCAGTTAGAAGAGTGATCGTTACCACTATGTGCTAATGTGCTGATCATTATCAGATGTGCTAAATTATCAATATCAATTACCAAGCAGTAGTGAAAATGCTACTCAGTCATTAACAATTACACATCCTTTATGACATTAAAACATCTACCACATGGAACTGGTATAGTCTGTAAAAATAATGATACATTTTCAACTGAAATCCAAGATTGTGTATTTTCAATTTCTGAAACCTTCACACGATTCTAAGAGAAAATATCATCTCCTTACCAGTACAGTTACAGAACTTTGGTCCTGATTTAGCAAAGCATTTATACATTTATGCAACTTCAGACTGAAGCATTCCCATGTAAAGACATAGTGGATGTCTTTACAAAACTAAAACCACCCTTAACGCTTTGCTGGACTTAATGGGTTAATACTTCAACGTGAAACTTACAAAGGACCCTCCGAGGCTCTTTTGCATTTAACCACCTCGGTCTCCTCTGAACGTTTATGGATTTAAAATGCAAAAAAGCAAGTATTTCACGGTATCTGTTCTTCCGCTGAATAGACATATTAAGCTGCAAGAGCTAAGCATGCGTCCTGAGCTTCCAGCATTAAGGTAGAGCTCTACCCAGCGCCTTCACACATTTACAGATGAGAAGTCTTCTTTTCCGCTGTTCTTCCGATGCCTTCCAAGTGCAAATCACTAACAAGAGGATCACGTGTGACCATATGCTAAATTAAGTTCGCCCAGAAGATTTCATTCATCGGTTCCCCAGAAACTGACGATTAAGCCTACACACTTGCAAGGAGATGCCATTTAATTCAAAACCACAGAGTTTATTTAAAAAAAAATTAAACCGGAAAAAAAGGAAGAATCAACATAATCATAAAACCATTTTCCTTACCAAACAATAACAAAGGCGAAGGCTTTAAGGTCACGCCCGACCTATTAATTTCACATTAAAGGTGCTAAACACCCGGTGCAGCTCCGCAACAACCTGTACTACAGTCCGTCTCCAAACACACCTTCTGTTAATTTGTGACACTGCATATTTTGCTGCTCAAGAACTAAGAAAGCCAGCGCTGTAGAAGCTATTTATTCTGCCTTCCAGGTGCTTCATCAATATTAAATAAGAACAGATACGAGCTGCTATGCAACAACTTTACAACTGGGCGGGAAGCTGCCCCATGGGTCACGCAATACCCGTTTCAGCGCTGGCAGGAGCAGCACCCCAGCACAGACCCGGAGAGCCGCTCGTTCCGGGCACGCACCTTGCCCCGGGGGCTCCGTAGAGGCGGCGCCGCGGCCCCGCTGTCCTTGCCGCAGGCAGGGCAGCGGCGCTGCGCGGCCGCTTCACCTGCGCGGGGGGTGCGGGCAGCCCGTCCCCGGAGGGCTCCCACCACCCTTCTGCCCACCCCGGCCCCCTCCCACGGGCAGGGACGCACCGAAGGGCGGCTTCAGCCTGGGTAACCCGGCGGCGGGACCCGCGCAAACTTCGCGGCGGCGCGGCACACCCTCACCTTGATGATGCTGCTCCTCCGCGGGGTGGCCTTGGCCGCCTCCAGCAGGCAGGCGTCGGGGTCGGGCGCTGCCGCTGGCCCCAGGCTGCCGCCGGGGAAGCGCTCCGCGGTACCCACGGCCGAAACGCCGCTCCGGCGCTCCCGCCTCCTGCCCCCGGCGTCCAGGGATGCCGGCTCGGGCTCCTCTTCGGCACGGTAAGCGACGTCGGGAGGAGCACGGCTCGCCGCCGGCTGCTCTCTGCCGCCAGCAGCCTCTGCCATCGCCCCGCCGAGCGGTGTCAACTTCTCCGGGGTGCTGAGAGGGCGGGGGAGTCACACGGACGGAGGAACGGACGGCGTCCCGCGGCGCTCCTCTCAGGGCACGGCGGCGGCAGCGCCAACTTTCTCCGGAGGAGCCATGTCGGTCCCCGGGGCGGAGGGTGCCCTCAGGGAACTCCACGGAGCCAGAGGAGCGGGGCGGGGGACGCGGACAGCGCGCAGGAAGTGCGGCCACAGCCCCGCGCTGTTGTGACAGGAGCCGGGCTTATGTTGACGGACGGTGAGCTCGGCCAATCGGCGGCGCGGCCGCCCCCCGGCGGCGCAGCGGCAGCCAATGGCCCTGGGGAGGGGCGTGCCCGCGGGACGCCTGGACGGGCGGCCGGGGCGGTGCGCGGGGGGCGGCTGGGGCGCTGGAGGAGGACTCGTAACACCTGGTCGCCCTCGCCACAACCTTGACGAAGAGGGCCTGTGGAGGACCGTGCTGCCTGTCGAGAGCGTTCGTGTGCCAAGGCGGCCGCGGGAATGCTTCCCCGTGCGTGTTTGAGGCAGGTTTGGGCTGCCTCTGTAAAAGCAGCGTGTGGAAGGGGTGACTTAGGTTAAATACCCTGCAGTAGTAGCACCGAGTGGAGGCACCGTGGTAGGAACAGGGACGCTGCCAGCGGCGGTTGTGGGGGCTGCTGCTGTAAGGGGCACCTTGAGGCTGCTGACGGCGGGCCGGCAGAGTGGATGCGAGCCGTAAGAGACAGCTCACAAAAGAGGTCGAAGACTCACGTTGGGATTCCTCTGCCGCTTAAAAACGAGCCAAAAGAGAAGCAGGTTGTGCGGGGCTGCTCCGCTCTCGGCCGCCGGCCCGGGGCGGTCCCGCTCCTGCCCTGCCCCTCACAGCCCCGGGCCCGGCGGCGCTGGCAGGGCCGACATCGCCCCCTGGCGGCCGCGGCCCCGCTCGGTGCCGGTGCGGGGATCCAGAGGGAGCCTCCGGGAAAGGGCAGCCTTGGGAAGAGTTCGTGCCAGCGTGGTGCTGTCCCTTGTAATTCTTCAGGGGGTATTTAGTTATAATGAGATTATCCACGTGGACACGTCAGGAAAGGTGGGGTGGAGTGCAGCAAGGGTGAAAGCCCAGGAAAGAGGTGAGGAAGAGATTATACAGCGAGATGGAAAATAGAACAGGTAGGGCTGGGCGAGCTGGTAGTTCACTGGGGATATAAGACTATTCAAAATTATAGTTACCAGCTTTAAAGGCAGTAAGGCTCTGTGGGAATATTACTTTCTCCCTGTTTTCTAAAGTAATTCCCTAATGAATGTGTTTGGCACCTGTTGGCAGTCATGGATTAAGGAAGAAAATAAAAGAAAACCTCCTTACCTTAACCAGTTATTAGCTACTAGCAAATGCCTGGCTACAGGGCATAATTGCTACTTAAAGAATGTGAAATTTGTATATGTATATACACACACAATATATAAATTTAGAATTCCATGTTTAAAAAGGTCTAGAACTTTTGTCAAAGGTATTGAGGCATTTATCATATTCAACACAAAGAAATGTTAATTGAGGGACAGATCTAGATACCACTGAACTTTTTTCATTAGCTTCCTTGTAAATTTTATGTTAAAATGTAAAAATACATGTATACCACAGTTATTTTGCTTTGTTTCAGAGAAAAAAGTCACAAAATAAGTAACACTAAAAGAAGATAGAAAATATTCACATTGAAGAAACATTTATGGAGAGAAGAGACTGTAAGGGAATGAAGAATTTAACCCCAGCCTGCATTGTACAAGACAGAGAATGTCATACCAAGTCACTGCAACAAAGAGGAGGGGAAACACCCCAAACCAACTAAAAAAACTTATTATGTATCTACAGACTGACTTAAGAAGACTAATTTAAAGACAACAGAGAAGAGAATTACCATGAAGTGTTTTAATGGGAATTATTGCTTCATGTAGAAATATGTTGGAGATCTTTCCTGTATGTTGTGAAATCATACTAAGTTTAATCATTGGTTTAATTATTTGGGAACAACACCGTGCTGTCATAGCTGAAGTCTGCATCTACCAAAAACTCTGCATTGTGTTTCACAGACAGATTTGTATAACTTATTAAAGAACTTTATCCTTCCTAGGATATGTTTTACACATTTAACATTAGAGAGAGATTTATTGTCAAACAAATTGTCTTCTGACATCAAAGGTTTAAAACCTTTTAATTTTCCCCTTATATCACAACCTTTGACACCTGAAGTCTTTAACTGGAAAAGGTCTACAGGGAATCTACAGATTTTAAGTTTCATAAAAATCAAACCTACAGGGAACACGGGACAAATTGTATTTTTTATCTGTTTGTCCACAAGATGCAGAGGTTTTAGAATTATGTATAGTACAGCTAAGTGAGGGTATAGTTAAATTCTTCTCTAGACGAGAATAAAAGGTTGTCTGTTTTTCTGACTGCATCTCTAGCTGCTTTTGAGGCATCTGCATTTATCTCCTTTTCTTTGTATGTAACCATGAATTATGAAGGAAAAGAGCAATTGGTTTTGATACTTCTTGATGTGCAACAAAAAAGAGAGCTGACAAAAAGCTTTACAGTAAAAGTGCTTGCATAGAAAGTTTAAAGAAAGCAAGATTGGTTGGTAGTAAGTGTATGTAACAAGTTCTGTGTTCAGTTTCATGCAGTCCCCTGTACAAAGACCCTGCTGTGTTGTCCATACCTACTTCAGGTATAGGAACAGATTTTTGAGAAGAGTCAAGGAGTTCACTCAAACTAAGAAAGGTAAGATAGTTAAAAACATCTATGTGTTTGTCTGAACATAAGTAAGCAAGTGCCTGCAATACCTATTTTAACGTGGATTTTTTTTTACACTCATTTTGCTCCATCTCCATCCTTAAGGCACACAATTGTTCCTCAGTGGGCGTAGTTTGTATCATAAACTGGCTGAAAATACAGTTGTCTTGGAGCTGTGCTGAAGCACAGCTTACATAAGCCAGTACTTGCACCTAGACACTGCCTTTTGGGAATGCCTTAAAATTAAGTGTTAAGCTGGGAGCCAAAAGTGATTCTCCTGTACCAATTGAACAGGGCTGATGAAGTGTGAAAACTGACAGATTTTCCTGTGTGATGAACATCTAATTTCCAAGGCAGGGAAAACAATGGGGGGAAAAGTTTGATTTCTTCACATATGCATTCACACTGACAGCAAATCATAACCAATTTTAGCATTGATGAGACTTAGGCATAGCTATTTATGGGAAAATGTTTTGCTAGATAATTCTTAAAGAAGTGATATTTTAAAGCCTTTGCAGTTATTGTGTCTCCACTGTTACATCATGAATGTGATATTATAAAAGAACTAAAACCAAGAATGATATAATTTATTTATACAAATATGTACTTGTTGCTAAGTTTCACTCACATTTTGGCAAAGAAACCCCAAGTCATATTTTGCCTGTAAAGCTATAATTAAGCTCTGAGGCTGGGTAAAAAATGCAATGTAAAAAAAAAATGCAACTGCAAAATGCAATGTAAAGTAAATGTAGTTACATCTTCATTTTAAAACATACTGCATATGTTTTCAATTTTCATATTTTAAATATATTTACACACACAAATTGATGCAATGCCTCCTTTTTTTCTTTTTTCTTTTTTTTTTGTTAAGTCTTGTTTTGTCTTGCTTCCTAGATCTTTGAAAAAGCTTCACTATACTTACACATCACATTGTATCTTCTAGGTAGTAAAAATGTTGTGTCTTCTCTAACTTAACAAGAGAGACTTTTGTGATATGCCTCTGTCTTAATTATGTTCTTATTCCACATGAAGTCACTGAGGAATTCTTTTCAGTCTGCTGATACTTTCAGGCAAATCCAGTGTTATTAATAATTAAAATGCTGTTGTTATAGAATATTCCTGCAAATTCTTACCTCTGAGGAATAATCCTTTATTTTAGGAGTATGGTTTTCCCCAAAGCTATGCCAATTAAGTGTGAGAAATGGTAAAATCAGGACCTCAAATTAGATCATATTTGATCCTATTTCACAGCCTCTGCTTACTATATAGACACAGGCCCAAGCCTGAGTGGAGCCCAGATTAGGTAAAGCCTGGAATGAAAAGTGGGGTAAAATTAGAGATAGATTCTGTAAACAGTCATAGCAGGTAGCAACAATTGAACCAAATTTTATAGACAGGAAAGGGTAGATTCCTGGTAAGAAAGTGATTCTTCCACCAGATTTGGCAGCGGGTATAAAAAGAAAGTGACATTAGAAATTTTTTAAGGGAGAACAGTAAAATGTCTTATTTAGTTTTGTAAATAACTAACCATTTTTTTCCAATTTGATTTTCAAGAGTGGATGTTTGCCAAGAATTAAGTTCACTTACATGAAGATTCACGTCATAAGTCACACCCATCTTCAGATTTTTTGGCCACAGTGATTGAAGTTTGAGAAGTTAACAAGTAACTGAAAATAAGGTTTTTAATGGACAGCCTGAGATGATGCCAGAAGTCATGCTACAATCTAGGTAAAACAGAGTTTATTCATTTGTGCAAATAGTGAAGCTTTCTCAAGTTGCCATGTTTAGTTTTTGTCTAGTTTTTAGGGAGGAAAGAGAAGGCATGTCATATACATTATAGCAGAAATTTTCTTGAGGATTTTAAGGAGTCTTGACAATGAATTCTTATTCAAGTCTAATGATAATAATAATGACTCTTGTTTAAGGTAGGTGTAATTCCACTTAATGAGAACATTTACCAATGACTGTTTTTCAGAGTTCTTTTTGACTCCTCTGATCATTGCTTTTAGTATTTCTTCAGCTGTGACACATACATAGAAATTTAATTGTAGTTGTTGCTAACTTTCAGGCTGTGTGAACCGGTTAACTACTGTGAAGAGTATGATCCAATAGATGTATTTCACTTCCTCCATTCTTTGATAATTGCTTAAAAGTAGGTTCAAGTGCACTGTGTACCTTGCTAGCTCAATGGATATATTCAGAGTTAGAAATGTACATGGCACCCACACACTTACCTGCAATTTTTTGGGATTATTTGGCTTATCATGAACTGCACAGTTGCTGGGGAAGCAGCATTAGTTGCAAATGATACCTATTAGCCAGGAATTCATCCTACTAAGGCTAGAAAGTATTCTGGTAATATTCTAGTTCAAATCTACCCTTACAGTTTCTAATCTTACTACCTCAGAAGGTAAGTGCTACCAACATCAGAAGGAATAATGTAAAGAGTTTTGAGAAAATCTGGTCAATATACTGAGAATGGAATTGAGACTATTCTTCTGTCTGTTAATCATACAACCTTCCTCCTAACATGTACTCTCTGAAAGATATTTTGCATTGCCTAACTAGTTTTGGACATAAGTTAACTGTGAGTATCCTGGACCATTGAGGTGCTATGCAATAGTCTAACCACCAGGAGAAAATAATTCATTTAAATTCTTTCTGCAAGGTCCTGACAAGGATGTGAGGGAAAGTATCAAATAACCCAATAGTAGTGGGTCTGTGTGGGGAGAGCATTGGTGATGAGAGCCTGCAATCCATTCCATTGGCACTTCGGGTGAAAGTACAGGTCCAGTCCCAAGGATAGAAGATCTGTGCATTGGAGAAGAGAACAACAGCTCATGGTTTCAACTGAGAGGTCAGTTTGCACTCAGAAACTACTCCATGATGTGAACCAAGTTGGTAAATTAGGATAATCCAGAGATCTGCTTCAAAACTGCCCCTTGATCCAAACAAAAATGCTAAACCAGATGCACCTGAATCAAGTAAGTGTTAAAAGTACATTGCTGTCTTTAGATCACCTGTGCCTGACTGGCCTCACAAGGAAAGAGCTATACCCACATTTGCCTCATGTCAAAGAAAGTTGGTTTCCTGTGAAAAAAAGTCAAGACAGTATTTCCCAGCAATTATTTCTGACAGCTTCTACACTAACTAAAGTGGTAGTATATGCAAACAGAGAAAAGGTACCCTGTAAAGTCTTCCTTTTTAAACTGAAAATGAAATTATATGCAGGCTGGTCTAGTCCTTGATACCACTTCCGAACACAGGGTTACATGAATTTGAAAACTACTAAAAACATTTTATGTTTACTTCTTTTTCATATGTGTAAAGTTGGCCCCTCTCTCTCAATTCATTTGGAAAAGTCACCTCAAAAAAAAAAAAAAAAAGCAAGCTGATTATGATCACAATGTAATCCTCAAAATAACTTAAATTCCTCTGGTATTAATTGAACAGAATTTTAAGAAGATTAAAAATATTTTCCATCAGGGATGAAGTGTACTTAATCTTTTATTCCAAATTTCATGTTCCTTAATGTCAGGTTAGAAGGATGTGGAAAAAAAGCCTAATGACTAATCTAAGTAAGCTTATTTTCCTCAAATTTGCCACTGTGGGAGTATAAGATGCATAAATTGGAAGAATTGTTAAACACTGTTTATCTGTGTCTGTTCTGAGTGGGGTTCAGTCAGTTGTTGGTTAAGATCTATATGCCATCCTAACTCCCACTGTACTTTACGTTAGGATTAGCACAATTGAATCATTCTGCAAAGACAAGGCCAGGAGTGTTTTACTCCCAAATACACAGATTTACAGACTAATCACTAATAAAATGTGTTGGGCAAACTTAGAGTCACCTGTTTCCTTTGTAGTTTGGAAGAATCCTCTCATTCTAACCAGTTACCCTCTCTTCATCTTATCTTAGAGGTACAATCAGATTTGGTAGCAAGATTTAGGAGATTCAGGTGTATTAACTCTTCAGGCTATGCAGATGTCAAAAGGCAGCAGAGCTTTTCTTTTATATACACTGCATGTTTGATGTTCAAAGATGCCAAGAAATGGTTTTATGAGCAGATATTATACACAATGAGCCTCACTGAGCCATACTTGAACATAGCACTTTTCAAAGGTTTGTGATTTGGGGGAGGATAGGAAAAAATTAAGGGAAAATGGAAGAATGATGTCTCGTTTTGTGAATCCCAAGGTCCATAGTGTGGGCCAAAACTACTCTGGATTATTTCCTATGAGCCACTACAAATAAAACAAATTGAATTTAAATTACCTATTTGTCCAAACACTTAAACCCCCTTGAACTGAATGGAAAGCAAAAGGTAAAAAACATTTCAGAGCTCACAGATGCCCTGAGACTGTATTCTACCAAATGTAGGAAAAAGAGTGAATTGCAAATTGAGCAGAATAATATAGAAACAAAGCCTAAAAATCCTGTAATCACTCACACAGATAAGTGATCTCATAAAGCTAGATTCTAACTGAAACAATATAGAAAAACCTCTTCAAATTCAGTGTTAAGTAGGAAAATAATAGCAATCCATTTTAAAAATCAATGCTTTCAGTTCTTCCTATGTATCTACTAATTGTTTTTAAATAAGGGGGACAGAGACAAGAGGAGATGAGCAGGAGTGTTGTTAGGGCAACCAGAAACAAAGTAGGAGCTAGAGACAAAGGTTAGAGAGAAGGGTGGAAACTGGGAGGGAGTGAGAAGTCACAGCTCATAGAGAAGAGAGATGTGCCCAACCCAAAAAGGGAATGTTGTGGGAAAAGGGCCTGCAATATAGAAATATCATATAGAAGAAATACAGCCATTTAAATAAATGGAAAACTTACCAGTAACTTCTGCATTTTTCACATAGCACTGACCATAACTTTTACACAGAGAACTTCTTAGGTGACCATCATCAGTGCTTCTAAGCACTGTTAACTCCCTCAAGAGGCCTCCTCCAAGTCCTTGAATACCTAAGAGCTCTTGGGTTTTTCAGTTTGGGCTCAGAATGTAGAGAATCCAGTCACAAGCTTGTAAGAGAAATCAGTGTGTACATCTTCATAGGATAAATATTTTTCTTTTAATACAGTTGTGTATGCAACAGAGACAGAAGCCAATTTTCTAGTACCATCCTAAGAAACATTGTTATGAACTTCAGAGCAGGAAGTAAGTAATCTTTCATCAAGAAAGACAAGGACATATTAATGCTTAAATTTCCATGAAAGGATCTTAAAAGGCTGGTGGGAAAACTACTGTTGTTATGCACAGATAAAAATAATAGTAGCAAAAATGGTAGCATGTCTTTTCAAGGTCAGTGAATCAGTGAAATAGCAATTTGTTGTAAGGCCCATGTATTACTCATAAAATATACTTGTCTTTTGCTGCCTGGAGAATTCTTTTCCTCCTCCCAGTTAATTTTTTCTCCTTATTTTTCTCTCGGTTTTTCTTTGGTTTATTTTTCCTCACTTAACCTCTTTCTCTGATGCTAAAAAAAGGACAAAAGGCAAAAACCTACAGGAACCAGCATAGTCAGACTCTTGTCTTTTACTGCCTTCTTACTGTCCAGCACTGCCTTTTAATTTGTGGGAGAGAACAGCAGGGGAGATCATTTCATGCTGTATATATTGCTGACATGTGGAATCAGGAAAAACAGTTACACTCCTGACTTCCTTTGAGGGTGGCTCCCTCAGCCAGGAAACAATTCCCTTAATGAAGCAGCCATGCAGTACCAGGGCAGCCCAGCAGCCTTTGTTGTGATATTCAAATCTTGTATGCATGGCAGTATTTTATACCAGCTCTACTCCTAATCTTGCTACATTTATAGGTGTGTTGAATTTTCAGGTTTTAAAGCATCACAGTAAAAAATAGCTCAATCTTTCTCATTTATTTGCAAAAGTCCCATTTTTGTCACAATTGTCTTAATTTAAATGTAAATGTCCCAGATTTGGGTTTCTTAACTAAAGGAGGAGGTATAATGTAGAAGATACAACAATTAAAACTGTAAAATACACTTTCATGTCTCTGAATGTTTGTTTATTCTTTCAGCTATTCTCACTTTAAATTCTCCAAATCAAGATATGAAGCACATGAAAGGCTTGGGCTATTCTGCCTTTCACATCATTAAAATGTAGTGCTGTTCTCAGGATAAGCTTTGTTGCTGTCTGATAAACATTCATAAAATGAATGCAATTCAGCAGAGTGCTGTAATCTCACAAAATAAGTACTTCTAAAAAATCCTATCAGCTCTGCTAAAATTGCCTTTTATATTTTATTAGAAAATTTTATACAACTTTCTCAGCTAAAAAAAAAAAAACCAAACCCAAAAACCAATAGTAAGAGTTAAGCATTATATTGTTATTTATTACAGGCACAGAATTATTAGAAACTTTTCTAGTACTGTGATAAGATTAATGTTGTAGAAACTGATAGGTGTAGAAGCAACACCAAAAAAGGAGCAGTGTAGAGTCCTATAAGGACTGCAAGTCTGCTGTGCCTCAGGGAGTCTTACATGTTGTGAAGGGCTGTTTGGTTTAGGTGGGATGGGTATAATTTGCATAAAGTAAAACAAAAATATTTGAATTCAACTAAAATATAAGATAGACATTGTCAAGATATTCTTCCTTGAAGTCTTTATTTTAAAGCAGCAAGAAAACATAAATCACAAGAGTAACTGTTGTCATTATATTACAAAGGCTCTGTATTGCTAGAGTTTCATACCTCCTTGATGTTTCTCATAGGAAGCTCCTCTAAGCACCGACTCTTCCTTGTCCTCGCAGCAGCCAACTGACTCCAGTTCCCCTCAACCACCAATCTACTCTTTTAAAACATTCTTCTTATTGGCTACAGGTGTGGCCTGGGAAAATCAGGCCTGCTCCTAATCCTTAATAATTAGCTCAACTGCAACTCTTTAGGGGGTAAGATAACATTCTATACTACTTTTGTTTACTTATATTCTATCCCCCTACAAGTAGCTAATGATAGTAGTGAGCCTGACACTGAGTCTTGGGGTGACTTAGCCTGTGCATGTTTGATCACTTTGAAAAACAGTTTTCCCTCTGGTGTGGTTCTCTTAGCATATACTTGTCTGGATATCAGCTCCTGCTGTCATCAGATCAAGGATTTTTGTCAGGCTGCACCTTCATACCTGCATTGATTATGAGTTGGTCATTTAAATGACTCTTTTTTTCAGACCAGTTTAATTCCAGAGATATTTTAAGGTCAAAATTTATTTGCAGACAGGATGAAATCATGGAACAGGAGGGCAGGTTGTAGTGCTGTTCTGTAAATGACCACAGAAGTACACTTGACACAAGCATTACTGTTGGTGCTTCTCCTCCAGTTCAGGAAGGGTGGAAAAAAGAATATTTTGAGTATTTTGGGGGGTGGTCATTAATGTGCTATTTTCCAGCTCTCTTGAGCAGACCAGAAATTTTATCTCCAAGGTCATCCCTAGCCTTGCCTACTCAAGAGTCTTTTGGGCATCTTAGGAAGATTGTTTGAGTTGAAATAGGACTTCTACTTCACACTGATGGCTGTTCAGTCTAAACTGTGTTCTAACCCCCATCAAGTATGGCCTGGTAAACGAGACACAGGTAACTGCCTCCCCGGGCATTTTTGTTTTTCTCCCACAGAGGCCAGATGAAATGTGTTATCCTGTTTTCCTCCCCGTTTCACACCCTAGTTGGGAAGATAAACCCAGCTGGGATTCGCTTCCTCAGGTGATAGGGAAATTGCTGGAGGGAGGTTCCTGGGCTGACTCAGAGCTTCAAAGCACAGCTCCGAGGGGTGGTACCGACACCCTCCTCAGAACTACCACCGCGGGGAGCCAGCCAGGACCACCCGCCCTAGTGCTACCGCTGCCACGGTACCCGCGGGGAGCGCAGAGCAGCTGGGCCACCCGACACCCGCCGGGGCATCGGCACAAGCGGCTGGGGTTCTGGGCAGCGGAGCGGCCGCGAGCCCGCTCCAGGAGGCACGGGGACACCGGCAGACCCAGGGCCTTGAGGCGGGGAGGTGCCGGGACAGAAGCACGCCTGGCCGCCCCGTCGCAGCCATCCCGTGAAAGTACTCGGGGACTGCGGGGAGAGGGATTTGAGAAAGAGATTTCTCCGCGGCAGTCGAGCTGAGGCGTGCGAGGGAAGGGCCGCTCCGTCGCGCTGAGCCGCTGAGCCTCCAGGCTGCGCCTCCCCCGCCCGTTGCAGGCCCGTCCCCCGCGGGTGCGCGTCAGCTGGGCGCGAGGCGGAGCTGAGGAGCGCGACGCGTGCCGGGAACGTGCCGGGGGCCGAGGCGGCTGCGAGGACCGATGGATCCCGAGGGCGCGGTGAGGAGCCCGGCGGGGCCGCGGGGCCGGGCAGCCGCCCCGGAGGGCGGGCGGGCGGGCAGCGGGGCCGTCCCGCTGGGGCGCCCCGGCTCGCGCCCGCCCGCGCGGAGCCGCCATTTTGTCAGTGGTGGCCTCAGGCTGTGGAGAAGCCGCTGGCGGCCCCGGGTGTGCGGGACACGGTGCCGGGGCAACGGGGTCTGGCTCGGACCTTCTAGCACACGGACTCTGGAAAGCAGAGGTGTTTAGGGAGAGAAGTACGCTTAATCACCAGGCCTTCGTGGAGTTAGGTTGTCTGGCTGGGGGTGTGCTCAGTGTAAAGTGAGTATTGCGATTCTGCTAACGAACAGCTGCCAGACGCACTAAGTAATCGATAAAAATACTGATGGATGTAAATATCCGTATTAATTGGGGAAATTGATAAAAAGGAAGTTTACAGAACAGTAGAAACAAATATTTAGGCAAGTGATGTGGTGATGGCACGTATTTGGTCTTTTAAATACTGTTTTCTTATTGCCACACTGAAGATAAAGAGGTGATTATTGCAATGCAAATTTTAACATGTAACACTTTAAACTCACTGGGATTTACCGTATTTACTATCGTGAGTTCATAAGTGGTGTGTTTAATTCCTCATTTCTTCCATTGGGGTATTTGCATTTGTGGCTTATTTTGATGTATCAGCTGTTAAAACATGTACAGAGAAAATGCAATTTGGCCTCTTTGAGGTACGGAATACGTTTTGGCTGTGCTGTCAACTGCTAATTGTTATAGTTGAATCCAGAAGTTTGTGTGCCGAACATAGTTGCCAGATGATTATACAGTTGGAGTTTGCGGTGAGAGATGGAGACTGTAACCTGTTTTGTCCTTCAGGAATTTTTTGCTGCAAAAACAAATCCTCTTGGGGACTGTAGTGGTTCCTTGCCTACTAGAGGTGGTGTTTGTTCAGGTTAGTGCTCTAGAGCATTCCCAGTAGGAGAGATGCATACTGGATTCTCTTGAACAGATTGGGTTAAAAGCCTCAGGTTTTCTTCTTCCCCAAGTGTATGTGTTTTAGTACATTTGGAAAGGACTTGTGTCTTCTCTAAAACTCAAATTGCATGAACTAAGCTGGATTTATTGTCTTTCAGATATCCATAATAATAGCGTTAACCCATTACTTAGAATTAATAGGAGTAACTCTTAGGTAGCTAAAGAAGTATTAAATAATCCTGTTGGAGAAGTTAGTGACAATACTACACGGCTGCTTTCCAGTTATCATCTTCACAGTTAGGGTTGATTTTGTAAGGCAGTATTATTTTGTTTTGAAAAGAGTTTACAATTAAATTGTTTCACTGTTCACAAGTGTAAGCATGGTGGAACTTAAAACATCAGGCAGGCTTCACCAAATAATGGTTTCCATGACATCCCATTGTGTTATGCTCTTTTACTGGGGCAAGAGTAATCTGGTTGTTCTTCTGCAGAGGGAATTTCTGTTCGGCCCGCTGTGTTGTGTTTGTAGGCTGAGAGGATGTTGAATTAAAATACCAGTCTTCAAGACGTGTTCTCATCGGGTGTGTGGAGATTGTTGACTTCCTGTGGCAGAATTATGGGTGCTCAGCGCTTGGAAAATTAATCAGAAGCTGTTGCAGAGAATAGACTTGTGTAGATGTGTGTGAGAGCACAGATTGAGCTTAAAATGTCCATTCTGTATAGGTTGAAAATAAGGGCTTCTAGTAGCGAGAAGATATGTTGTATAATAGAATTCATAACCAGAAATTCATGCCGCAGGGTGCTTTGCAAGTTGAACCAAGATTGGTGTCCTGTTTGGAAGTGTTTAACATTGGACTTCAGACCATAGTGTATTCACCAGGTTACAGAATTAAGATTGAGTTTGTGTTTAAACACTGAGCTACATTCTGAACAAAAATACATGGTTAATGTTCAATATCTGCTGTGCCTTCTGAAAAATTCTGTATGTATTGTCTGTTGAGAGTTGTTTCATTTACTGATAACTAATGAGTAAGATTTTGAAAATGTTTTCTTTCAATCAGCAGGCCACTGATCAGATGCAAACAGAATCTTTACCTTCATGTCCCAACACTGTGTCACCGGTGAGGTTAAACAATCTGATCGGTTCTCCAAGGTTCGGAACAGTTACCCCAAATCGTGTCTTTGTTGGAGGAATTGATTTTAAGGTATTCTTCCCTCTTTTTGCTGTTAAATTATAATTTATAACAGTATAAAAATCAACAGGGAAAAAAGAGAGACGCAGTCATGTGTATTTGTTTTGTTGGTAAGTCCTCTTCACTTTAATCGCCAAACCTACAGTAGAGGATAAAGCTTTAAGCCTTGATTTCCATAACAGTCCTACAAAGTTGACTCTGTACACCTAGCTACTAGAAGCTTTTGATATACCAGTTCTTCAGAGTTTTCTTTTTTCAAAATAAATAGCTTTGTTATCAGCAGAGCTGATGGAAGAAAAACATGTAGAACGTTTTGTTTATGTATACCACTTAGTGTAATTTAATAAACTGTCACAATGTTTCGTATGGCCAGTGGAGCAAACCTCAGTGGCTTTTGTTCCTCTAACACTTCTGGTTCACACAAACAATTACAGTGTGCATATTCTTCACCATAGTAATTTTCTTAAAGGCAAGAGTTTGTTTTTAAAAGAAGTGTGTAAGCTTTTCTGGGTAATTTGCAGTATTGATCTTAATTCCTAGAATGCTTGTGCCTTTTTGTGTTCCCTAAAATCTTTAAATAGCAGTGAACATTGGGCCACTCTCACCTGCGGAAACTCAGCACATCACTCTGGATGTCCAGAGTTACTGAGAGAACCCTTGCGGGGGGGGCTCAGAAATCCTGGAATGTTGCCAGGAGTGCCTGGTGGCTTGACTTCGATCCCTCTAGGGATGTGCCACCTGTTTGAGGACGTGAGAGTCACTTGGGAGTGAATGGTGCAGGAATGATGTATTTACAGGGTGAGATATAGATTCTAGGGTTTTGGTACAGGGGGGTTATGGAGACAAGATGGAGGGATCAGGGCGTGTCTCATCCTTCTTTCTTCTTCTTGTCATCCATTTTCTGTGGTGATGTTGGCACTTGGGGATTGGTCCATGGTGAAGGTGCACTTGCTAATATGGGTGAAAGGTATTGGGAAATAAAGGTAAATATGATGTACGTAGTTTTTAGTATAAAAAGACACGACCGCCCCGTGGGTGGTCAGAGTGCCCTTGGCTGCCTTGCAGGTCAGACCTCTGCTGGGCAGAAAGAAAATTCTGTAGATAAGAAATAATAAACAATCTGAAGACCAAAAAACTGAGGAGTCCAGACTCGTCCTCTGAAGCGTGGGCTGCCCCAGAACCACCCTGCGTGTGTCTGGGCAGAGACAGACAGCCAACCGGACACTCACCTTGTTCAGTTGCTTTTAACATTTGTGATAAGCTTAAGGTTTTTTCTCTCTTCCCCCTTTAGATAACTAATTAAGCCACTGACTTTTGCAAAACGTGCTTAGCTTCCTTAGCTGTTGCTTTGTTCCCACCAAGAGTATTTTCTCTGCATCAATCCTCCTAGGCTGAGACCTTCTGAGTACTGGCTCATTTGAAGAGGAACAAGAATTGACAATTCACTCAGACTATTTTACATAACAAGTGCAAGAAATTCCAGAATCTTCTATTTTATTTGGCAGAGATAATTCAAACAGAGGGGTTCATATTCTAAGATGTACTGGACCTTCAGTACATTTAGACTTCACATTTAGTGGCACAGTAGCTTTTTGCACCAATAGTAAGCCAATTTCTGGAGCTATAAAAAGACTTCTCTTGCACTCTTCTGTCTTCACTGCAATTTCAAAGGTTAAAATACTTTTCTGTCTAACATCAACATTTTTATTTATTATCATACTTATTGTTCATTTTGAAGGGTCTCTTGACTTGGTTCAGTTGCTGATACTTCAAAATTTATTATGAAATTGTATTTTCAACAGCAGTTTAAGCATGTTTGTAATCATAAAGAGGATGGAGTTTTTTTGTAGAGGGGTGAGGAAATAGAAGGGATGAAACCTCTTTAGCCATTTTAGTTGCTTTTCCATTTGGTATGATTCTTTATATCAAACACAGCCTTAAATTTCTGATCTAATCCTCATAGGGTTTATATGTCAGGCTTGAATTGCTTTCTGTTGGCAATCTCATGGCAAAAAGTATTGGTATTTTTGGCATTTTTTTTAAGCTAAAGGTCTTATTCAAGTCACTTGGGGTGATGCAAAAGCTGTTGACTTCATTTTTGTGGGAAAGGGAGACAGTTAATCAACAAAAACTTACTTGCTTTCTAACAAGTTCTTTTATGATTTTGCCATTTTGTCTATCACCATGGCAGTGATTCCTGTTTGCAAGAGGAAACACCTGGTCTCTCAAATTTAGAGAAACAATTCAGCAAGGGAAGTGAGAGTTGGGAACATTTTCATCTTGGTCTGATGATGCATCTTTAGTGGTGCAGGCCATGTGTCACTGACAAAGGCTAATCCTAAGCCTTCTGACAAGGGCCTCTGTATTATCATAAGCAGGAAAAGGCTAGTCCTGAATGTGTTTCTACTAAGTTTCTAAATATTATGTTTGCATAGATGCTTGCAGATTTCACTGTGCATCTTAGAACAGCATTTCCTTCTTATTCTGCATTAATGCAGTGCTCTGCATGTAAACCTTTGTCTTTCCAAATTCATAGTTCTGTGTAGCAAGCCCTCATGTCCTTGGGTAGTACTTTGGGCACTGATCAATTTCAGACTTGGATGAGGCACATAAACCTTTGATGTGCTGGAGAGGATTCCCTACATTGTATACAAACAATCAAAGTCATTAACTTAGAAGTAAACCAGTGCTTGGTATACTTGAAGGTAAGGAGGAGTATAGATGAGTGGTGTGTGCATATGACTGTGCTTCTCCCAGTGTTAGGTGTAGCATTAACTAAGGGCTATACAGAATAAAACTTAAAACTCAAGAGTGATGCTTACTGCATCATATGTGATATACGCTTACATTGTAAAAAAATATTCATAGAAGGCACAGGAGTGTTCACAAAGCTTAGGTGAGTCTTTACATTAGAAAGTTGTTTTATTCCCTGCATACTTGGAAGGGGGCAGTTGCTTCCAAGTTGACTTGGACCACTCTCCATTGGAATAACATTTTCTTTCTTACAGTGGGGAGTTTGTATTGTGTGCCTGTATGTATTTGCAGACTCTCATGTTAAAAACACTTCAGAAGGAGGGATAATGGTATATTCAATGGATTTGACCACTAAATCACTGTGGTTTAGGGGGATTTATGTTGCCTGTGTATATCTATATGCTCTGTTGTATTGCAGTTGAAAATATGGCAGTGATTTTTTGTACTGTAAACTGCTCTAGCGTGTAATTAACAGAAAATAAAGTTCGGATCTAGTACACCTGCTTCATTGATCTTAACTGTAAAAGGACAGTTGTTACATAAATCTACTAATGAGAAGTTTCTAGAATTACTGTTGAATAATTAATGCAGTAGTTAAGTGGGCCCTGAGGCTCATACTTACTCATTCTTCTGTCTTCATAAGCAGGGTTATAATTAGTTTGTAGCAAACTTCATCCAAAGTACATCCATTAATAGTCTTTAGGTAAACATTGAACTAATTAATTGAATAACTATGCAAACCAACTTTTCCTTTTTTTTTTTCCCCTCTTGATTTACTGTACTAGACTAATGAAAATGACCTGAAGAAGTTTTTTGCCCAGTATGGCAGTGTGACAGAAGTGAAGATAATAAATGACAGAGCTGGAGTATCAAAGGGGTTAGTATAGTAGAATAAGTGTATTGTGGAAATTGAAAATAACAGAAAGCTGACCATAGTAAATTTCCTTTTTATAGTTCACAATATTTTATCACTGATGTTTCAGTTATTCCATGTGTGTGAAAATCTGTTCTTGCCCTTTAATATCTCTATATAAATGTCTCCAATTTGCATAACTAAAACTCTTAGTCATGTTATGAGATGAAACTGTGTGTAGCTAGGACAGAATTAATAGTTTCCATTTTTTTCAGGTTTTCTTAGTGACTATTACTTAAGTAGATTATCGTAGCAAGGTTATTTAGTTATTAAATATATTTTTATTACTGAAAGCAAGTATGGAAAGGAGCCTAAAGTGGAGGAAGAGCTGAGATACACCTGATTGTGCTGGAGTGCATGGCAGTAACAGATTTTTGTGTGAAGATTTTTGGAACAGCAGCATAGGGGACAAATCTGATATTAAATCATGATTACGTACAATGGAGACTGAGACCGGAAGTCACCAGTAGGAGAAATGACAAAGAACAAATACAGAGAAATATTAAGATTGCATGGTGAAATTATTGCTGCAACCCAAAGGAAGGTGATGTCAATAAGGTGGGGAAGTGCACTGCCAGAGAAGGGAGGAAAAAGGGCTGAAGCAAAAAGGAGTGTGCATGAGAGTTCACCTCTAAAGTTCTCTCCTGAGGAGTAAGGACAGTTTAATGCTGTCAGAGCTTAACATGTGTCAGCAAGTTATGTGCTGAGCTGCAGCTCTTGGCACAGAGTGCACTTGCATGACTTCAGGAATTTGGTCCAGATCTGTCACCAAGCCTCTTGCCCTTTTAGTAAACTCCAAGAAGTTCCAAGAAGTATCTGAAAATTGCATGTGTGTGTCCATATAGCCCATAATAATTATGCAGTTGTGATTACCAACATATGTCTCACAGCACATCTGTTGGAAAATAATTACTTTCCATGCTGTTAGGATTTCTACTGAACTCCAAGCACAGGCTTTGTTGCTTCTGCTTGACAAATGATTTTAAAAACTTACAAGTTTGTGATTACATCTATTAGTTTATTATCCAGACAGTGTACAGAATGAAAATTCTGTGTAGGTAACGTCCCAAGCAGGAGAATAATTTGTCTTCTTTGAACTTGGAAATGTTTCCAGTTAAGAGATGCCAATACAAGAAAAGCCCACAAATTTGAAAGTACAGCTTTATTGAAGTTCTGTGTTAAAGTTAACATACAAATGCTCACAAAGAATGATAACCTTGTATTGCAAAATCTGATCTGCTGGCAGGAGGGGTAGGAGCTCATACCTTCTGTAATGTGACCCTGAGAAATGAGCCATGACCCTAACAAACCATGTGCACAAAAATACACATTTCCTAAATTTCAAATATTTTTGAAATCTGTGAAGTCAGATTTATTGGAGGGGGAGGAAGGTTTTTTGGGTTTTTGTATGTATGTGTTGTATACATTCAGATACTTACTTTGCGCTGGCAGTGCCACCAAGATTACTCTGGGAATGAATTGAAGGGATTGGAAAAGCAGGAGTTCTGAGTGGAAAGCCTGTTTGATTTATTGCAGCAGTTAGAAGGGGTATTGTAAAAGACATGCTATGTCACAAAGTATGAGAATTGCTTCGTCCTTGATCTCCACAGAACTCTTTTTAATGCTAATCCTGTTAAGAATTACAGGAAAATTCACAGATAATGGCTGCATCACTGTTTTTTTGAGAACTCAGTTTAAAATAGTGGATTGTGTTTGTGGCAGTGGGGAGCATTCACAGTTGTTGCTGAAGTAGGTGGGAGCTGTACTATGAATTACAGTATAATATTAACTTGGAAAAAATCCAAATGTCTCATCTTTGGTCACCTCAAGTGAAAGGTTTAGATCAAAATCTTTTTTTAATAGCAATGAAGGAATTTAGGGCATAGGCTAACAAGAACAGCTGGTCATTCTTGGTAGTATATTGCCACATACTTGAATGTAATTAAAAAGGTGCTAAGAATGCAGTTGTTAATTCAATCTTTACTTCTAGGGTTGTTGCTTTACCCATTAATTTGCCTTGTAATGCCACTTGTAGTGTACATCAAGTAAGTATGTGCTGTGTTTGTAAATACAGACTTTAGAGGCTGAGCTGCTGTCATTTTTGTTTAGGTATGGCTTTGTTACGTTTGAAACCCAAGAAGAGGCACAGAAGATTTTACAAGATGTAAGTGACAGTCCCCATTATATTTGTCTCTTAAATTAATTAATTGATTTTGTACTAGGCCTGAGTACTCTGGTCCTCTGTTTGCCAAGTTGCATTTGAAGATAAGTTTGGTCTGATAGTTAAAATGGTTTAAAGAGATCTAATATAAGATTTTTCTTGTAGGAAATTCTGATCATCCTCTGATTTTTTTTTGTCCTACTCTTCTATTTTGAATAATGTGTCTAGAACTTCCTTTTATGTTGCAGTCTACTAACTATGTGTTAGTGTTAAAAACAGACCTTGAGGAATTTCACCAGGTTCCAGACACATATCCTAGGATCTGGTTTCAACATAACTGCTCTCATGCTCAAGTGTCTAACCTACTAAGTTAGTTTTCACTTCTCAGATACCTAGATCTGTGTAGAAAATAATAATGTCTTATTTCTTTAATTCTAGGCTAAAAAGCTCAACTATAAGGATAAGAAATTGAATATTGGACCAGCAATAAGAAAACAAGTGCGGAGTCCTAATGCTCGTATGTATTTTTACTTGCATTTGTGTATTGTCAATGTGAATAGACGTTTTTAACCAAGATGTACCTGGTCTTGCACTGCATTAATGTTGTGCGTGGCACGTGCTCAGAATGGTTTGCAGTGGAAGCAAATACATGCAAGTGGAAATGTTGAAATAAATAGATTTATGGTGTCTTGGTTCTTTTATCTCTCAGTGTGTTGTTTCTTTTACTTTATTGGAGAGAATTACCTATCTAGGAACAAATTGAATGGAAGTTCAAGTTGCCTGACAGAATCTTAAATCTAAACATTCAGTGTGTCCTCACAGGTTCTACAGGATAAAGCAGGCTCTGCTGGTTAGTGGCTTTGTTATTCATTGATTATTTTCGGTTATTAAAACCCATTAGGATTGTTGCATCTTGCTTTCTTCTGTAGAAACCATAAGGAATGTGTGGTTGTAGTCCCCACTCTCTTCTTGAGCTGTTTGTTCTAAGATACTGGATGGATACTGAAAATGTAGGCTATAAACCACCAACTTTTAAGAAGAGATCTGTCAGTTGTCTTCAGTAAGGGCTGTGTGTCAGAAATGTAAAATAGATTTCTTTTTTAAGTGCAGCAGGCAATGAAGTGTACTTTGGGACTTGGCTGCAGTATTTGTCCTATGGTGCCTTTTGGAACAGTTAGGAAAAACCCATCCTTTTGCTCATCTTCATTCTGAGGCCAGAATACAGAAGAATGTTGATTTAATTCTGAAGCTTTCTTTAGTTTGTCAGGCTCTGTTATTAGTGGTTCATGTATATACTGCTGCTGTTGGTGCAGACACGCTTGCTGAAGACAGGAAGTCTGCCTCCTCCCCTGCTTGTGCCCACGTATGCCCCTTTCCCTTGTGTAAGTGTATGGGTTATCATTTGCCATGGGGAAACGGAATACTTGTTCCAAATGTATAGTTTCTTTGCTCTAGAAATTATTCAGTATGATCTTTGCTCAGTCATCATCATGAGATTGTATGCCATTTTCTTGCTATGCTTTATTTCACTTTCCATCTTTGACTTGTATTTTCTCAGTTGTGTTGCCTGACTTGTGGGAGTTCCTTCCTCTGACTCTTCTAATGAATGTGTAAATTGATAGAAAAGGGGCATATATCTGTTTTAATTGAGACATGAGGCAACAGAGGGGTAACCAAAAATCTTTAAAAAAAAGCTTTTCAAAGAAAGCTGCTGCGTTCTTTTGAGATCTTTATTTGTAGACCTGTTCAACTCCCTGTTGTCTCTCATGCCTAGGATAGATCTGTGATATAGGATCATATTGCCATCCAGATGCTTCCTAGGGCCTGGTTTCAGTAAGTCTGCTCTCATGCTCAGTGTATCTGCCACCAGAATGCTTTGTCCTACTGCAGCTCATCTTGGATTTATGAAGCCAGAACACCTGGACTTAAAATGTCACTGTAGAGCTGTGGGTTCCATCATATTCCACAGAATTAGAGAGCTGGACAATTAACTGCTGTCCTCTGTAGCCCACATATATAGTGCTTGTCTTTCCTACTGTAGAGCAAAATTATTTTTAGCTCTTCTGTCATAGGATCATTTGGGATGAGAGCTTTGACCATAATTGGGAGAGCCACTTGGTTTGCTTTTCCCCAGCATCAAAATGTATTTTTCCATCTGTGAATTTTCTGCGTTTGATGAGGAAGATTTCCTTTTTCTTTGCCAGAGACTTACTCAACACTGGCAGAAAGTTTGTGCAGTTACTTGTGCAATTACTTGGTGGCTAGTGGACAGGATTGTTGGCCATGGGATTGTGTTGATCTCCTCATCTGAGATAGCAGTAAGTGCTATTCTAGATTGCTGACTGGAGCTAAAACAGCCTTTAGCTTTCCTAAGGTGTGCTTAACGTTATCCTAACATCGTAGCCTGTCTATGGATAATCTATCATCTGTGTTGTATCCAGGTGTCTTAAGGCTTTTCTAGGAATTAGTCAAACTCTTACTATCAATAAAAGCTCTTGAATCTCTGTGGGACCCTTCTTGGTCATCATCCACTGAGCATTCTGGTTATCTCTGCAGTGTTTTGTCTGTTCATAAAATGGCACTTCATTTTATGAAGTGTTTTTTGGGGTGGTTTTTAAGTGGTGGTTTTTATCTTTGCAAGGCAAGATAAAAAATTAAAACTTACTTAGTGATGTTGTTTATATTGTCTTCTTCCTGATTTTTTTCTGTACATGTTACTATTTTGTGATTTCATCTTCAGCTACAGAATTAATTTTGTCTTTTTTTCTCTCCAGAAATCTCTCCATATTATGCATTGTGTTTAATTATTTGTATGGATGTCATCTTCTGCAGCCTTTCCCATCTAGCTCTGGAGACATCCTGTGGCCATCTGCTTTCATGATCGTGTTTGAGAGGGAATTGAGATGGCATTAGACAGGCTGCTCCATGTTCCTTCCTTTGAATGTTTTCTTTCTGTGAAGATCAAGAGTGATCTTCTCTTTTTTTCATGGTATACACATCTGAAAAAAATTATTTACAAGTAAGTTTTTAAATATTTATTCCAGGTTCTGCTGTGACACCACAAGCTGGTACAATGTATGCAACTACTGCTGTATCACCAGAAGCTGGTACAATGTACTTGACCACTTCCAGTGGATATCCATATGTTTACCATAATGGAGTGGCTTATTTTCATACATCTGAAGTCTCTCCTGTTCAGCAGCCATGGCCGGTAAGGAATTTATTTTGATACTTATGCTTTTCTATGGACCAGGCTAGCTGCAGTGTCTTCAAGTCCCTTCTGCTTTATTTTCTTCAGTTATGCCTCATTCTAGATGCTTAATTGGCTTCCTTATATTAGACTTTATTTTGTGTTGCTTGGTTGTTTGTTTTTTTTTTTTTTAAATAACACTTCAGTTTATTGTGCTTTTACAGAGCACTTTTCCTTTGGTGTGACCTACTGAACAGGACTGTTCATAATCAGTCTGGGCCTTGCCCCAGGAATAAGTTCTACTGTCTCTAGACAGTGATGGCCTACTGCTTTCTAGGAAGGTGTGAGTGGGTATGCCAGAGATTTTTGTTTGATCTAACATAGGCTGTTAGAGACACTGGACTTGAAGCAGTTTGGGTGTAGGTTAAAATTTTGTGAATCATTTTCAAAAGGGGGGGGCGTGGTTCAGTATCGTAGTACTCCAGAGCTGTGTGTAATAGGAGTGACAGTTGATGAAATTGCTGCATTAAGATTTGTAACTTCTTTTCTTTTGAAGTCTCGCTCTGTTTCCAGTTCACCTGTGATGGTTGCTCCACCTGTTTATCAGTCTCCTACGTACCATTATCAGGTATCTGTTTGAAAATGATTTTCAGACCATCACTAATCCTCCAGCCATGCAGTACTATTTGCAGCACTGTCCCAGGTCTGTTTATTCTTAGGAGATAGTTCGTAATAGTAGTGTGAAACATATTTTAATTTCATTGAAGACTTTTCAGTAGAATACAGTTTATTTTGCTATGTAACTACATGAAAGTTTAATAAGTTACATTTTCTTTTGTAAAGACAAAAAAAGATTGTTGCAGGACAGCTGGCTTATCGTCTAAGCCAGACTCCTGCTTAGAGTAGGGCTGGTTAGATCAGGGTTCTTGGGTACTTGTCCAGTTGGGTTTCAAGTAGCTTCAATGATGAAGATTCCACACAATGTTTCTGGAGAGCCTCTTCCTATACTTGACCCTTCTCACAATAAAGACCTTTCCCTTAAAGGCATATTTTTTACTGGTCCAGCTTGGGTCCATTTGATTCATGTGCTCTGAGCATCTCTGTTGAGAACCTGACTTAAGTTTTTGAAGTTTATGAAATGGTCAAGTTGGAGGCTGAGTGGAAATATATAAAACCATGTTCCTGAGTAATTTGGAGCTTAATGAAAATCGTATTTCCTCTTTTTAGTTAAGAATTAATTACAGATTTGACAATAGTAGTCATTCTGTGTGTATTTGTTCTTCACCACATTAGTGACAGCTTCTTGTTCAATTTTAGGCACCAACACAGTGTCTTTCAAGTCAGTGGCAGTGGTCTGTTCCACAGGTAAATACAGGTTGTAGTTGCAGCATTTTACCATTACTTTTCACCTAGTTTGAAGGTTTGCTGTGCTTATCTAAGAGTGAGATTTCCCACTATTCACAACTTGGTTGAAATTAGTATTAATTGCTATGTTTTAGCCATGTATTTACAACATTTACTGCTACAATGGAAGGGACAAAGTAACATCTGTTGAAGCATTAAATATGAGTCTGATGTAGAGGAAACATCTTCCCCTCCCCTTCCATTTAGCAAAATATTTGTATCAAATTAGCTAACAAATTCTTTAGAAGCAGTTAAAAACTACCAAATTTCACCTGATTAAAGAAGTAGATACTAACTTACTAATTAACTGACAACTCTGACATTTCATAGGGGTAGAGTTATCAGAAGCATGTGGACACACATTGGGTGAAATTAGACCCAGGCCCTTGAAGTAGGAAGAAGTTATTGTTAACTTAGTCATTTTGTGGGGAGAGTTTATCTGTTTTGTAAAAGAGCAGCTTAATATGGAAGTCTGAACACTTGAGGAACTTAAAGTGTTTGAACCTGAAGGGAGGACCAAGTCTCTTAAGCTTGAGCTGTTGCAATGCAGTCTCATTACTTTAATAGCAGCCAGCTTTGTCCAGTTATGGTCTGTTCCACTCTAATAGATCAATCCACTGCTTTGAAATCAGGATGCTGAATTACAGAGATACTCTAATTAATTTAAAACAAAAAACTTGTTTTTCTAGTGTAACTGTGTTGCAAAGGAAAATTTAACTCTTGTATGTTTCTGTGATTTTGAGATTAAATGTGAATTTTACAAGTTTTAGGATTTTGCAATGCTCTCCAAAATGTGCATAAAATCTGAAAACCACATAAAATTAAAGGACTTTTTTTTCCTCCTACTACCTGGCCTTTCTATCCACTTCCCTCTCATTTAGTCTCTTTAGGTTATCAAAGATTAATTTGACACTTTATTTTAAAGCTTTATATTTTGTTTATATGTAGCAAAGACTGTAAAATAAGCTCTTCTATTTATCCTGCTTAAATTACAAAATTTATTAGAATAATGTGTTTTATTTCAGTCTCCTACCTCTTCACCTCCACTTCTGTACCTGCAACCATCTGAAGTCTTTTATCAGCCAATAGGAATTAACCAGGAAGGTGGATGTATATCTCCACCTCTCCTAATGGAAGCTGCAGTTCCTGAGGTATTATAAAAAATGCAAAAAAATGTGCTGAAAATTAAAGTGCTTATTTGTGATTGAAAAATACAATCTTTTATTTTAAGCACTGGCTATTAGAGCAGTGAGGTCAACTGTTCTGGTACGTGTGTTGATGTTAAATAATTTCAGGTGTCCTCAAGTTAGAACTTCTATTACTGCGTAGGAGAATGCTTTGATTCTGAAATATTTTAGAGAGTCACAAATGTATTGCAGACAGCAATATAAGGACTTTTGAATTGGTTTTGTGTGCAAGTAATGTTTAAATAAAATGGGCGTTTATTCTTTGGAATGTTGGGTTGAGTATCCCTGAACCACAATATTTCTCTAAAGTAATTCTTCTCTGAGTAGAAGCTTGTTTCTAAATATTCTGATTATCTGAATTAGTTAAGAGTGCTTTATTATACTTTAAAAATTTCTTAAGCGTTAGAAATGTTACTGATATAGAATCAAAAAACTGTAAGCAAAAAAACTTAATCATTCAATCAATCTCTTCATGATTGGATATGAAAAATGATAGTAGATGGCTACAGGAAAAACTGAATTACACACATTTTCACTTTGGTATTAATTGGTACTCCTCAAATAATTGTTCCTCATGAACAGGGAGGCCAAAATAGATGTTAAATTAGGACATCTAATTAATAATACTAGTAATCAAGTATGGTTCCAAAAGTAAATGGGTGTTTTATTCCCACAAGAGAAATTCCAAGACTGGTATTTCAGACATCTGAAGTGGAAAATTCTGACATTCTGAAGTAATTTAATTTCCCTACAAAGTACTGAATAATACAAGGCTTGGGTTATGGGGATTTTTCTTCCTTTCTGAAGGTGCATAAATCTTGGTATATATTTTATAATAATAATATTATTAACAGTACTATTTTACCTGTACTATTTCATGATTTTGATATAAAGGTGTACAAAGTTCTGAAATCCATGAGCACTAAGAAGATAGTTGAAATTATTTAAAGAATATTTGGATGTAATGTGCTCTTGGTTTACAGGTACAAATTGCCTACAGGTAGGCAATTTGTTCACGTTAAAGGAAGCAGTGTGTCAAATTTCAGAGGAATGGTGTAAAATTCCAAGAGTAGTCAGTATTACTTGTATGTAAATATTTTATTAGTATGATACTGCTGGGAATTACATTTTTGATGTGCTAGTCTACACATTTAAACACTGTTCCCATTGGAACTGAGTGAAATTTGTAATAGAGAAGCTGCTACTTCTGTCAAGGAAAGTGACACCGATTTGTGACACTGATTTAAGAGAAACTAAGTTTACTAAACTTTGCTCGTCAGTGGGGAAAAATTAGATTTAAATATTGAAATTGTGTTTTAAAAAAGTCAGTAGTTCAGCCCACAATTTGAAGTTTTAAGGATTCTAAATTCATATGAAAGGCTTAAAAAATGTAACATTGTGAAACAAGCTTTTGTGCTAATTTTTTGTATTTTTTTTGTATCAGCTGTATTCTGATCATGGAGTTCAAACACTACATCACCAGCCCTATGTCCAGAGTCACATAGCCATGCCTGCAGCTGTGAGTATCAAACCAAGATAGTTACAGCAAGCACAGCAGTATTGCTGTCTTCTTTCTTGAAGTAGTGACAGTAAGACAAGAGGGGAATGGTTGAAGAAGTCTTTTATTAATTTATTGGTCCATAAGGAAATGGGAAATATTGGAAACAAACTGAGGTTTTTCTTCAATTGAAGTTTTGTTACAGAGGGACAAACATGTTACTTGTTTTGGAACTTCTTGGAGAAACTAAGAAGTCAAAACATGAGTAGTTATTTTAAGACTGAGCTACAAAGTAAACGGCAAATAAGAAACATTTTGAGAGAAAATGGTGAACCTTATTCAGCTCTTTAAGATGATGGTTACAAGTCCTTGTTGCTTTCTCTGGGTCTTTACCTCTTATTCAGCCTTAGAAAAGCACCTGATGTTATGAAGAAATTTTGAAACACGGAGAATGAAAAGCTGTCCCAGTCAGTCACATCTGGGTGTTTCCTTGTGCACTTCTGATTTAGAAAGGCCATTTGAATATTATTCCATGTCACCTGGTGCAAGTTGTTGGATTTTTTTCTGTTTCCAGTTTAAGGTGCTTTTACCTAAATTAATAAGGCTATTGACGCCATATATGAAATAATGTCCAAACTGATTTGCCTGATGACAGAGATCTAAAGTTGTCAGTTTCTTGATATTACGGCACTTACTCTTCTGTGAGGGCTGCTCACTCAGCTGCAAGTGGAAGACTAAACATGAGTGAATACAAGTCATGTTGTAAGCTCTCTTTTCCACATATTTTAAACTTATTTTACTTTTAACATTTTTCCAGACTATTGTGTAACAATATGTACTGGGTACTTCCAGCAGAGGGGGCTGTAACCCAAATGTTGTCTTGGAATAAAGTGCCCTCTATTTCTTGCTCGTTCTTTCCTGTTTTCTCAGAAGTCTTGTTACCTAGAATTAAAACTCCGCTCTGTTAAGATCTCAAGTAGATTCACAGGTAGTTAAACCCTTCCAAAGGCTTACTGAATTCTGATAATTTTATTCATTGCAGGTTGACGCTGAATAGTCTTTGTGGTTTAAGTTTTATTTATTTAGCTAGCTTCATTTACTAGTAATTAGTAGTTCTAAGATAGAACTTTCCCTTTAAAATTTTCATACTACCTTTTCACATACCACTTGGAGTTTGAATATGTTTCCCAGGTAATGAATATGATCAGCTTGTATTGTGTGTCTGTGGCTGAGCTCTCATCAATGATTGAAAAAGGCAAATGTTGGCAGCACACTGCTATGTGTTAGGCAAATGCTTGTGGTATTACCACCTGCTCCCCAGCTGCAGAAGGCAACTGCCTGGTGGCTGTAGTCTGCTTAAAATACCCCAACAAACATATCTGCTGCTTGAAAACTGCCAAGTGGTGGCAGTAGTAATGCCTGAAGTAATGGCTGTACCTTGGAGGTCATCTGCTAATTGCCTCTATTGCACTGTGTATTCCCTGGGCAATTCCTGGGCTTTGACCTAGGAGCTGTAAGTCAGGTGGTGGGAGTGGGATGCTACAGCTGGTATCCAGGTATTTTTGACAGTTGTAGACTTCTTACAGCTTTCAAATGCAGCTCACAGCACATTGTTCTTTCTGTTCTACCATCAGTACAAATAGTAATAACTATTGAGTTTTACCAACAAAATGCTATTTTTTAGTACAAAGTTTTTAATAGTGCTAATGAAAATTAAAAAACAACATATTCCAACTGCCAACTATAAATTATTTTGAGATCCAAATTTGGTATTTAAGATCAAGTTTGAATCAAAAATGCTAATCCTCTCCCTGTTGTTTGTATGTTTGCTAATGACATTGAATATATTTACTCGAAGCTTAATTCTTTTGGCAATTAACAGCATGTTCTCTTGATAAGCGTATGACTTCAGATATTCACGTCTGTACAAATGGATAAGGCTAACATTCATTCTCAAAGGCTGCCAGGTGATCCTTTTTTTCAGGAAGTGAGAAGATCTCTCATCTCTACTGGAGGTTTCAGATCATCTCCATATTAGAAGATGATATAGGAATGTTTTCATGTTTCCAAAGAGTATATGTTAAATAGTGTCTGGTAGCAAAAGTTACTTGGACCATAGTAACAGTGGAAACTTTAGTGAGGATTGAAATTTGTGATCTTTGATTTCAGGCCCAGGACAAATACCTGTGAATTAAGTTTTGGTTTTGTTAAGTGTTTATCTGAAGTTCTGAGGCATTGGCCCGGTAAATGTTAGTTGTATTTTTTGTGTGTTTATGAGGGAGACCCCTGAGGCCTGAGGAACTGAGCACACAATTGCAGTCTACAGAGTGAGCAAAGTGTAAAAGGTTTGGGCACATGGATGGAGTGGGTGGGTAGGGTTTGTTTTATTTTGTTCTTTTAGTTTGTTTTTTTGGGTTTTTTTTAATCTATCCTTTTGAGCTGCAGTGTCCCCTTTGGGAGGTAGGCATGGTTCTAGTCTCTTGCAGTTACTGCTTTTCCCATAGTTTGTGTCAAGCTGTGGTTTTGGGTGGCATCAACAGTACCAGACAAAGTGTCATTTGTGCTATAGTTCATGGATGCTTGCATTCAGATCATAGTGGCACATGATAGCCTTTGCATTGTGAGTGTTCTCTAAATTTAACTGAACATAGCACTGTTGTTCTCTGCAGGTAAGAGTAATAAGGGAATATTTGTGTTCAGTGTGTATAAGCCATATAAATATACATGTGTTTGTAAATGTTTGTATAGATACACATGCAGGTAGATTGATATAAATTGTGTCTATCATAACAGTTCTGGTGTAATCATTTGGGGAAAAGTTTAGTTATTTTATACTTGTACTGCATTATATTGTCTGATGTTCCATCTGAAGCAACAAAAATATTGCTGCATGTTTTCTGTATAGGTAAGTGAAATGGAAAGAGGCTAAGCCTTTTGTTTATAGATATGTTAGTCTAAGAAATGTGAATCTAAACTTCTAGTCATATGATTGCCAAGAGACTTGTCACTAGCTGCAGCTAGGTCTGTTGCCCCTAAAATGGCTATTTTAAACTCCACTTACTAATTGGATATTAACATGGAAAGGTACAGGAAGTGCATGCTTTTTCTCACATGGTTTCATTCTGCATCCTGTTTACAAACTTCTCCTTTCTGTTTGTTTGCTCTTACTTCAGTTTAGTGGGTTTTTTTCTTTTGCTTTCTCTTTGCTTGATGACCCTATGGAGAATTCACTATTAAACATTTGGGCCATTCTAGTCTATCTTTACTGATTAATTTTTTTTTTTTTTGTGTCCAGTCCTTCCTGTGTGGCTGAGATCCATCATCACCATAAGAGCTAGCAGCTGCCAGTTGTGGCATTTGGGGTCAGTTGTTTCATTGCAATGCTTGCTATTTATGAATTAGTGAATAATAAGATGTGCTCAGATCTAGCACAGTCTGCAGCATCACTTGCCTGCTTCCTGCAGTTTGACACTTGCTAATAATTCTCTTCATAAACCAAACTCTATATAATCAGTGTCATTCATTCCTGGGATGGTAATGTATGTGTAATCTCCATTGTTTTAGTAAAATTGACTGAATTCTATATTGGTTTGGATTGTTTTCCTTCAGCAAGAATGAAATTTTCTGTACGACCAATGTATGATTCTTTTATTTCTGAAAACTGTTTTAATTCCCTTCTGACAACTTCCCTTCTTCCTCTCCCTATTTTGTGCAATTTCCAGTAGCTTGTGTTTATAGGGCTGTACTCTGGCAGGTGCTCAAACATGCTTTTACTGTGAAAATGCTGCCTCTGTTGCTTACACTTTTTAAAAAATTAGGATTTTGATGAAAGGAGGCCTAGGGAAGAATATGCGTTTTGCGCATCTTAAAATTAGAGTAAATTTCTTACTTGATAGCCTTTAAACAGCTCACTGATTTGTAGCAGGTCCTTGCTGGATGTTAAGATGTGCCTATGATTTACCCCCAGCTGTGGCTTTTTAAACAAATATTAGAAGCCTAGCAGTGTAAAACTGAGCATAATTTTTTCACTAGACAAAGAGAATGTGTTTGTGTCCTACCTATACTAATAGGAGTTAAACTAAAGAAAAAGAGAAACGTGTTGGGGTTGAAATCCTGTAAAGTGGATATGAAAACTGAAGAGCATGGAACCTTGGAAGTTTTGAAAAGCAATGCACAACATGATGGGGAGTTAATAGCTGATGAAAAGAGACTGCTGTTTTGATTATAGTGGTTTGGATACCCTGACAGAGGTGTATGAACTGCAACTGGTTGTATTAGGAAACCATCAGAGCCAGACAGGAAAGTAAAAAGTTAAATTTAACAAAACAAAAAAGAAGTTAGTGATGAAAAGGCCTGGCATAAGAAATGGTTAGAAAAAAAGGACAATCTGAGTCTGTCATATGACATAGTTAAGTAAAGAGTAAAAGAGATGGACAGTGTACCTTTGGGATATAGAGCAGCTGAGATAGGGGGATTGTAAGAGAATTTGATCTTTGGAAGAAGAAGCAGAATAGTACAAGTATTCTAAAATCTGTTTGTGCCAGTACCTAAAATGGTAGCTGTGTTTTCTGCACCTTGCCATCCTTTTGTCAGCAGCTAGTGGCATCCACTGATCCACTGACAAATTATGTAAGCACAATCCGTTGCCTCTCAGTTTACAGATAAAACAGCTTTCAGTTTGTTAGCTCAGGTTTTATGGGTCTGCTACTAAAAACTTAATGTCAACATTATTGTGAGTACCCATAGTAAAGCATTGCTCTAATCTACATTACAGAGGATGCTGAAGGAAAGAAAAATGCAATTGGTTACATAGGTTTTCACAGAATACTTTGTAAAAAATAAATTTTCTCCATCCAGTTAGAAAGATGATACAATTGCTTTAATACCTTGGCATCCTTTAGTAAGACATTATGATCAATGAACAAAATTGGGGTTTTTTTCTTTTAGTAAAAGCATTCTGAACTCATTCTAAGATTCCATGCTTGCAAATAAAGGAGGGTATTTCCTGCCACTGTGGGCTTTATGACCTAGGTGCCTAAGAAAAATCTGTTATTCCTGTTTGAACCAAGTCTGTCCAGCTGATGCAATAGTGGACTGTAACTATTCATTGAAGCATTATTAATGCAGTAAGTGGGACACACTTTGGAACGGAAGAAACAACCCAGCATTTTTCCCCTCTCTTTAGGAATTGAGGTCGCGTTCTGTGAGAAGAAATGTTCTGCATCATTTGCCTGTGAGTCTGAAACCTCAGTATGCATGGAGTCATCAGTTTTCTCCTAGAAAAGATTACAGAATGGAAGATAAAACTTTACCTTCTACAGATGCTGTAAAACACTGGGGTTTTTAGCTATGTATTTTGCTAAAATACTTAATCACAGAGAGGATATGTTCTTCCTAACTTCTGATATTTCCTTGCAGGTTCCCCAGTTAAAATACCACTACTTTTTGTCAAGTAATAGCTTGAAATTTTGTAGTTTGGTCAGGTAAAGCCACATGAAATAATAATTTTATCCCTGCACTTCCCTTCTTAATAGAAACCCTGTTACAGAACAAGAGGGTGATTTCTGAAACACAGACTGCTGTATGTATTCCAGTTACTAACTCAGACTGAAAGCCAGCATACTTCTACTGAAGAAATAATGTCACCTTTAATTTCTGGGTTACATAAACTTTAAAGATACATTAGTTACAAAGTTGAAGCCATTTTGCCACATACAGCGTTTTTGTACTGTGGATAAAATCTGATTATTTAAATCGATGTGCATTTCGTTTCCATTCCAAAACAATTTGTCTAGCTTAATTTTTCTTGCTATCAGTATTTTCTACTTTTATAAGGTGTTTTACTTTGTGTCATTTTAGTGTTTGCAGTAATAATTTTTAAAATAAAATTTGGACCCCTAGTTTAATAATGATTTGTTCTCATTCTAATATTTTTATTGCATATGCATTTGGTTTTGCAGTATGTTTTTAGCTATAGAAAAAGGAATGAATTGACTACTTGAATTAGAAAAAGCAATGAAAATTTCTTTGCTTCTTTGGGGTTTTCTGTTGTCTGTATGAAAATAAGGAACTCCCTGGCACTATCACAAATTGAGACAAAAGACTTCTTTTCCTTGATTTCAGGAAAATAATTTTGGTTTTTTGATGTGGTTGGCTGTTTGTTTCATTTTTGTTTTTGCTTCTCCCCTCACGTCCTATGGTTCCTTCTATTCATTACAAAATCAGATTCCCCAAAGTTTGAAAATACAGACTCTGTATTTACAGGAGTGCAAGGTATGGCTTATTGCTTCTGTAGCACTGAAGCCTTTATTTTTTGTATCTAAAATATCCTTGAGTTAATCAATTTTATCTGTTTTGTAGTAATTTGGGGATTTTCTTTTTGTGTGGATTTGTTTTATTAGTACTTTCTTCCTTTTAATCATTCAGAGATCTTGCCAAACAGACATTGTAGTCAGTGAATAATCCATGTATGATATGTAAATATCTTTAAAGATTCTTATGGTGTTCAGTAGTGTTTTGTGGTGTTGTCCAGGAAGAGAGTTGGAGTCTGGTTCTGGTTTTATGCTGTTTTGTAATTGTTAGGAAAGGAGATGCCATGTACTATGTCTTGGTTGCAAGTTTCCTCAAGTGACTTCGCATCTTCTGCTAGGTAGAAAAATTTACACAAATACAATTTTAATCATTTCTCTTTTTAACAATTTATTGCTGTAGCAGCTGTAGTGGATTGTTTTACCACTAAGTATCAAAAGTAGTATACAATTCTTTTGGAGACAGGTAGAGTTCAGCCTGCTTATTCATTGTTTTAGGTTCTCATGTTTCTGAGCAAGTCTGTACCACTAAACACATCTGGCCAGTTCTGTTTAATTTTCACATTTTAGAACTCCTTGATTCAAATTTATCACAAAAATCTTGGCTCTTCAAAGCCATAATTCATTTCCATTGAAGAATTTTTACATAGTAAATATTTTTAATGAGGTTTTGTCTCTGAAGGTAGCAAAGAAAGATTATGTTCTGGTGGAGCCTTACTTCTTGTGTCAGGAAACACACATTTGACCTAGGATTCTGGAGATTTAGTCCCAAGCCTGTATTTTTGAAATCTGCACTTTGTTTACCAAATGTGACTTCCCTGTTTTTAATTGTGCTTCAGAGATTCAAGAAAGTAAATTTTACAGTGAGTACTAATTTAAAAGAAGAGTGCTTAGAGGGAAGTCTCTTGAACTAACTGCTTTAAAGTGTACAAATACTGTGCAGTCACATGTCATCAGATTGTGGCTCTATTCCAGCCACCCACAAAATGTAGTTTATTTTCTCTTAATTGGTGCAGATGTTAGATTGTTGATAATGAGTTAATCCCATGGCCTTTGCTTCAGAGACCACTCACTTTCTTTTAACTTGCATGTGAACTTGATTGTTTGTAAGGATACTCAGTGCCAGGCGCTGAACTATTCCTGCAGCGTTCCCCTGTGGGATGTGTAACATCAGTCTGGAGGCACTGTTAGGGTTGTATCTTCAGGTCTTAGCAAAGCTTTGTTTTGGTTTAAGAGACTGAGAAGAAACCAAGTCGCTCTGAATATTGGTTTTCCTCCAGGAACTGGCAGTCACTGTTGAAATACTGAGGCCTTTTCATTTATATTGTAGCTCATCTTTGTTCAGAGTGCTTGCCAAGAGTGATGGTGTGACATCAGACAGCAGTGACTGAACCAGCCTTTCAGGAGTTGCATCTCCCTGAAGGCACTGTTGAGATGTACCTGCCTTAGCTGGTGAATCCCTGTAGTTAAATTAAATGTGTACTGGGGAAAAAACGCATTTCCTCAGTGCCTACAGTTGTGCTGTTTTGATGTTCTGGCATTCATGGCTTCTTGTTCCTTTACACTGCACTGTCCTATTCTGCTAGTTCAGCTTTCTGGAATGTGGAGATTACTTCTGTTTAACAGCATGGCAATTTAGTCAGCTGTAGATCCTCAGATGAGGATTTTGGGGGTTGGAGAAAGGGTCATGTTCTCTTTGGCCTTGTGCAGTTTCCCACTGATGATAGTGAGGCTTCACACTCATGCTAGAAGGGAATATATCCCCATGTGCCCTGTGGGCATGCAGTAACTAATAGCAAATCACCTTTATGCATTGGCTCTCACATTCCCATATTAGCAATTTTCTGGCTTCCACCCCTTAGAATTTAGGAGAACTGGTTGGTATCTTCTACCGAGAACTGGTTGGTTTTTTACTGAGCTAGCTGTTACAGTATTTCTAGCAACTGCTGTCTGCTTATGTTACTTTTCCATTGCAGAAGGTTAGTTCTAGCATTCTCTATTTTATTAACACTGGATAAAAGCTTGGACAGGCAGAAAGTTATTGAAGTTGTCTCTCAGGTATTTTTGTATATCTGTTTAGCTATTTTTTCTTGTAAAATGTAGAATTCTCTGGTTTATTAGCATTTTTGGTTCCTGCTTCAGATCTTATGCAACAGAAGTCTATTTATTGTTCCTGAAAAACTGTTTACAGTTTTTATTTTAAATTGGCATTTCTTTGTATTCAGATACTCATTTTCCAAAAGAGCTAAGAAGTCATTGAGTAAACTGCATTCCAGTAGTAACTAGCAGAACATATGGCTCTCTTGAAATGTTTTTGTCTGTTTAACATAGTTATAAAATGTGAAAAGTTGTATTGCCGCAAAATACCTTTTTTTTTTTGTAAAATAGGTTTGTGCCTTTGTAATATTCAAGTACTACAATAGGTTCAGTTTACCTGCTCTAACAACTTCCTAAGTTTCCTATTGAAATAAAAAATATTCAGCTTAAGTCCTTATTTTAAGGATGCAGAATACAGTGCGATGTGTGCAGTCCTGCACACTAATTCTTATCTAGCTGTTATACAGAAAGAAGATCCACTTCTAGCCCCTCCAATTTCTTTCTAGAATCCATGGGTTTAGTTGGTGGCTAACATGGCTGAGTGTTTGATACTGTATTGGAGATACAGATGATACACTTGCTACTGCCTTGATAAGTGAGACCCTGTGAATGCACAGAGAGAAAAGTTTAATAAATTTGCAGATCTCATTTTAGAGAACTGTTAACAATTTTAGAAGTTAAAAGCTCTTTTAATTGAAACTGCTTGTAATACAGCAAGAATAAACAAGCTTCTGTAGTTTTGGATTTCTAGTAAAGTTTTGAGTTGGTAGCTACAAGTTTAATTCCAGCTGGTCTATATTTACTGTTTGGATTGTAACTTTTGTTTATTGTAGTATCAGAGTTTTAATATGGGTTTAAAAAAACATGAAAAAATGAAATTTAACTTTGATCATTAAACTATGTTTTAATGACTGCAAAAGCAAATTATTGTTGTCATCTCTGTTCATTGTTTTTAGTACATTTAAGTTAAAACTTACAGCAGAAAAGATGGCTTTTCTGCTCAAGTTAAGGTGTTTACCAAGACTGTTCCTGTCACATTCACAAAACTCTTCCTTCAAAGGCAAAACATTTAGGCTGAAGAAAAAAAGCAAATTTCCAAACCTCAGAGCCTTCAGAATGGAATCCTGATACTTTGTTAGTATTTTGAAATTGAGTCATTCTGGAGAAAAATGAAAGAAATGTCAGTGTTTTAGTTAAAGTGATTGCTCTTGGGAATGGGGGTGTGAAAAATATTTGACAACTGAGTTGCAGAATTCTATTGATGGAAGCTTTTTGCTTTTTCTGTCATCCTCACTCAAACAAAAACTTAACATTTGCTTTCAGTCATAAAGCAAAGGAAGTAAGCCTGAAAAAAGTTAAAAGGGGAACTAAAGTTCAAAAATGTTGCAATTTGAGGTTTTTAATATTTAAGGGGTTTTAAATGTGTTCTTTTTAAGTCCTCAAACTAGCTGTTCAACTACCTTCAGGTTCCAAAGAAATCTGACTAATTTATCTTGTGTTTGTAGTTTGTTGTCTTGAATCTTATTTATGTCTGTGTCCTCTGTTTACTTTTTTTCAGTGATGACTGATCCATAGCAAATAATAATGCTGATTTCTTTATATTTTTTTCCATGTATCATTTATAAGCATGCAGATGTTTCAGCCCAAATAGAAAATGTGTTTGGTCCAAATACTTTGCATTTTGACTTTGTCAGAGGGAGTTATCCCTTCTATTTTTTATTGAGTCAGTTTTGGTCCTAGTGAAATCTTTATTAATAATAATACTTCAGGTAATTGGTTGAGGTTTAAGGTATTTGCATTTCTGCTGCTCACTACATCACTCTTGAGAACAGGAATGGATCTTTACTGGTGGTACATCTATGAGAAGGTTATTCACTCAAAATTTTTCACTGATGAGCTTACCTTAACCAAATTCACTGATACAGGCTGCCCAAACTAATGGTTTTTGTCCCAGTGGTGGCCTAACAGGCTGGAAGATGGAAGATGTTCTCCTCTTGGAGTCCTCTAAGTCATGGGATTGAGCAGGAGTCATGGTTGTGATACACCTTAAATTCTATAGCCCTTAAACAAAGGCTGTGATTTATATTTTGAAATGTTAAATTATAATACTGCTGCTTTTGCTTATTTTTGAAGTTAACGTAGCATTAAAGCAATATGATTCCTATTGCTTTTAACTCACTAGCCAGTGTCCTAACCAGAAAGAGAAGGGTTGTGTCTATGATAACATTTGGTATGCTGGTATAGCTGACTGAACTGCAGATTCAGTATTTTAGGATCCTTCTGGAGTTTCAGTTTAGTTATTGTTCATACAGACAAGAAACATCTTTTGTGTACTCGTTTTCCTAATTTTTCCTTACATTTCATTACTTTAGCGAAGAGGAAACTCTGATCAGGTATCATCTCCCATTCTTGATCTTCTAAGGTAATGGGGGAGGAAATGTTTAAACTGCATTGTTAAATGGCTTATGCAGATCATATTGGGTTTTGGAGAAGTAAATAATTTTATTCCTGTAAATAGGCTTTGTGTTCAGATGGGTTTGTCACAGATGTTCTAAACCTCAAGAAGGGTTGTCTTAACAATTGTCTGAACAATTCTAGCAAGAGAGATTTCATCAAAAAGGGATGCCAATGCCACTCGTTTGGCACCAAGGCCATAGGCAGAGCCTGCCCTGGCTGTCATATTGATTGCAGCTTAGCACAGAGTCAGGAACAGGGGACATCTATTTCCAAACTGCAGTCTCAAGCAGTTTCAGTCCTTTTGTTCAATAAAGCTAGTAAGGTAACAAGAAAAACAAAAATGCCTCCCACACAAAAGCTTTCAAACCTCCCCCAGACAGGAGGGAACAAAGCACATCATGAGCAAGGAAGGAACGGCCCTGAGGTGTGGGTAGACAGCAAGGCTTGCTTGTCTCACAGTCTGGTCAAAGCTGCTGTGCAGAACTGCTGCTGCTGCTTCTCATCCTGTAGGCAGTCAGTAATCCAGCATGGGACATGCATCCCTATTGATGTGCTTCTCTTGCTGTCTTGGGATCATTTTTCCATGCAATCAGAATAAAAACTGTTGGGGATCCTGGAAGCCTTCCATAGAGAGGCAAAGTTCCTTTGGACTCATTGGTCCTTTGTCTGGCTGCCTTTGCCTTCTTTAAAGTCTAAAAATTTTATCAAGCTTCAGTGAAGGAGTCACAGGCCTTTCAGAGGGGACACTGTAAATACAACATGCTGGTGAATCACAGGGTGATTTAGTTTTAAGCATTTGCTCTCTTCTGATACCCATTCCCAGAGCCTTTGCATTTTGGGTCACTGGAAGTAGATTGTTTTGTAGTTTGTATCCACTTGGTAACAGGAAATTGCAGCCCTTTAAGCAGCTCTTGAATCTTAAGAATCTTGTGATCCTGTGTCTCTCCTGAGTCATTCAAGTGTTTTGATGCAGTTTTCAACTCCAGTGAGAGATGCTGCTCATTCTTGCCGATTTTGTTTTCTTTATTTTGGTCTGTGCAACCTTTGCTTGTATTAGTGGCTTGAGTCAAGTCTGCAATGACAACTGTTGACTGACTTCCAACTTGGAAGCCTATAACTATTTATTCTTATCTAGGATTGCACAAAATATGGACCATTGCTTTTATCTGTAACTGTGATTCTTCCTGGTGTTGTAAGAGTTTGTTTATATTATGGAAAATCCTGTCTTGGTGAAGGGGTTGTAATATTGTGTAAGCCTTGTCATGAAGAGTTCAAAATACATGTTCAGAATGGCCTTGTTGAAAATTTAGCTATTTTAATTTAAAGAAATATGAAAAAGCAGCCTGCTGATAACTGGACTAGTGCTGCAAAGAAGTTGTTTTAGTTGCAGCTATCTTGCTCATGCCATGACTTCATACATGCAGTTAAAATGAAACTTAAGGGCTGTGTAGAACGGAGCAGCTGGATTCTCAAGGCTGAGTGGACACTTTACATGTATGGCTGATATGGCAACAGTTCAGGGATAACCTTTACTGGGAAAAAAGTCGTGTTTGGGAGCAATTTCTGTGTGAGAAGACTCTCAAGAAGATGAAGAATTCTGCATATTTGATACGTTTTCTTAGGTTTTAATTGAAAAGACAATGTTTGAGGATTTCCTTTCTGTTTCAGCACCTGGGAGCCTGGTTTAAAGACTGAACTAATTACAGCTTCAGTTCCAGGCTCTGCACTAAGTGATTGTAATTTTTTTTCTAGAATTAAGTGACTATAATCTATAATGTATGTTTCAAAAGGTTGTAGTCTCTAGACTTATTATGCCTGCTAAATTACTTAAATAAAAACTTAGATCACTTTGTTTGCAGTAGAACAGAAACCCACAAATAGTTAATTTCTAACTTGGAGTTATTTTTTTATAGAAGCTATTAGCATCTTTAGTAAGGTATACATATTTCAATGAAAAAAGCAGAAAAGCCTTTAGAATTTAAATGTGCTATTCATATAATCTAAAATGGTGTTACAAATCTTCAGTTTTTTTCTAGATGACTCTGAATTTCTCTAGGTTCAGTCTAAAAATAAAAAGGCCAATTTCTAACAGTTCATCCTGGAAACAGCAGGGCCACAGAAAATCACTCAGTGTTCCTTTTTTCTCCCTATGCATTATTGTGGCCTGCATCAGGTATAGTGCAGTTACAAGTGACTTGCAATGGAAGAGTAGTACAAGTGACTAGTTAATGGAAGAGTAATGAGAGCCCTTAAAATTATACTGAGTTTTTAGAACCTAAAGAAAAGTTAACATAGAAAACTTTTTACGGTGTTAATAGTCTGTGGCTGTACCAACTAAGGTGAGTTTAATAAAGGAGAAAAGGATTCTGTTTGTTCAATGCCCAGGAATAGTGGAAAACAAAGTTTTGTAATTTTTTTCATATGTAGTATTGACAAAGTCTTTCCCATTTGAAATGAGGAATATTTCAGTGTAATTATTTTTGGCATTTTTCAAAACCAGTTACATAAGTTAATTTTCATGCTAAAGATTCTTACTGATTTTTCTGGACAAGAATTTACTACATATTTTTACACTATTACACTGTGTTCATGTTGTTTTTGTGGATTTTTTTTTTCTCTGTAAGAAAGTCCCTGTAGAAAGGAAATAGGAGCCAACTCTAAAATCTAAAATAAGGACTAAACAGCTTTTCATTTGCCTTTCTACCCTTTGAGATGCCAGAAGCAATTTCCTCTTGAAGCTGACTTCCTTTCTGGAAGTGATTTTCATCTCCAACCATGTTGAGGCTCTTTTCTCATTCTTTCTTTCTGACTAACTTGCTTTTTTCCTGTCTGACTTTCTACTGCAGTTGGGAATTTCTGGAGGTAAGTAATGACAGACAAGTTTCTCTCTAACTTTCTTTTTCAGTTCTTCTTCCCCCCTTGCCCCCCCTCACCCAGTCAGTCTAGAAGGACAAACAAAGCACTATTGGTGTCCTCTGCAAGAGAGCACTGATAGGGGCTGGCTGTAAATTGACGTGGCATGGAAAATCTCTGCTAGTTGGGAGCAGCTCTAATGTTGCTGCGAAATTCAGCCTACTCTTAGCCAAGTTTGTAGCGTGAAATCATCACGAGCTTACTGCTTCTATATTAAAAATGAATGGAAAGTACCTTTGCTTTTTGGTCTGGGAACTGGACTTTTTCTCTGTTTGGAGTTACAGCTAATAGGAAAAAAAAATCGAGGGGAATTATTTGGTTCCTTTTTTTTCCCCTGTAGTAAGAGCGACAGATCTTGCTGCTCCCCCCACCTTTTCCTGCGACTTAATCATTTGCAGATCTTGCCATGGGGTGCGGACTGAGAAAGCTGGAAGACCCAGATGATAGCAGCCCTGGAAAAATCTTTTCTACACTGAAGAGACCACAAGTTGAAACAAAGACGGATTCTGCTTATGAATATGTATTGCTGGATTTTACCTTAGAAGGTATTTTTTTTATGCTGTATCTTTACTATTTTGAAGTAAGAAGGAACAGGATTTAACTTCGTTTTGTCTTGTTTGACTTACAGTAAATCTTAGGCACTTTTATCAAAGCTAGCCAAAATGTAAGACTTTTATTTTGAAACACAAATCATGACGAAGGTTCTTACTTGTATAAAATTACAATGGAAACTGCTGAAGTATTTTTAACAACCAAACTCTCCAAATTATACAACTGTCCTCGTTAAGGAAGCTGGCTAGAAACTGTTAAGAGATTTTTCCTAGTTTCCTGTGAGTCACATACTGCCATCCGTACTGGCTTTGAATAATGGTTGTCTGAATTCAGTGTGACGGTTCAGAAAATACACTGTGCCTGAGCCTTAATTGAATAACAATTTTTTAAATGCACTCAACTTCCGAAAACAGGCTGTCATTGTCCTTGTTTCTTTATGCAGAAGTAAGTCTGTTCCTTAGTTGTATATCAGGAGTAACTTCCCCTCTTACACCCACCGCAGTCTCTTGGTAGAAGTTTCTGTTATAAGAGTCTGAGTTTTGTCTTGCTTTTTTTCCCAAATGCTTTACTTGTAAGTTGTTGAATAGTCTTTTGAAATTGTGACTGAAATGAAACTAAATCTGTATGCATAGCTAGAGGCAGACAGTGCTCTGTGGGATACTTCCTTCCCGAGGGTGTCCCATCTCTAACAGAGCAACTCCCTGTTCCACAAAGTTGAAAACATAAACAAGCCCAGATGGCTGCCCTCAGAGCACAGACAGCTCAGTTTTACAGTCACTTCATAGTAACTTGCATTTTGTAACAACCCAATCTACTGGAAATGCTTAATAGCAAGGATTTGAAGTAAATGCTGTTACTAGAAGGGTTGGATAAAGGGAAGTAGTGTAAGTCCAGGTCTTAGTGCAATTGCAGGAACTTTTTCATAAACAAAACTTGGCTTTTGATGATTTTTAAGTGTTGTAATATTTTTAGTTAAAATACAAGAGTCTTTTCATTAAAAAGATGTAAGATACTAATTGAAGATATATTCGCTAGGTGTATAGTACTAGATATCTAACTTTGTTCTGTTTATTTACACAAAAAGTTTCTCACTGTTTTTTTCCTTTTGAAGAAACAAAACTATCAAATAAGTAATGGTAATGTACTGGAAATAAAGCTAGACTACCTAATGCATGCATGGATTAGCTACTGATACAGGAAGGATAAATTTTTTGGAAACTGAAGAGCATGCAGTGCTCTTAAATAACCTGTGTTCCAGATAGTTTTGCTGTGTTTTCAAGTTACAGTTTCTAATAGTGTTTTATAAATTACTTGTTTTAAAGGTGGTTGTGACCTTTGAAGTAATAACCCATCAAACATGTGCAATTAAAGGTGTATCTCTGTTTTAATAACCTAGCAGTACAGCAGTAAAGATTCATTTTCTGTTGTTTTGTCTGACAATCAGAATTGCTTTGCTGCAGTGGAATTATGAATGTTAATAACTGAGATCAGTTTCAGATAGTTACCTCACTCTTTTTTAGATTTCTTACTGGAAGTAAGGGGATTTGTAAACAAAGATATCTTTCTGTTGAATGGTTCTAGATATGTGTATATAACCTTAAGTGGTTTTTTTTGAAGTCTCTATTTTTAGAGCCAAGATGAATACAGAAAAAGAACATGGTGCATATTCCTACTGTCTTGGAGGCATTTTTCAATTCTAAGTGTTTCTGAAATGGATTGATTGGCTCAAGTACTGTGGAGAATATACTGAGTTTTTTTTCTTTTTTTTCCTTCAGTCAACTTGCTCATGTACTTGTTGCTCTTTGAATGTCCTTTGACTTAATTAAACTGAGAGCCTTTTATCACTTCAGACCAAAGTTTTTCCTCTGCTGTTGTGTATTTATGGCACTCATTCTACTTTGCCTACTTCCAGAACAAAGTCTTCCTCTGCATAGGAGATTTCTGTGTGCCCAAGTGATTTCTTGCTTCTGGATCTTGCACCAGTGCAAAACAGAAAATCTGCACTTAATAATATTTTAAGGTCTTACAGTAAACCATGTCCTGCGTCAAGATAACAGTTTAGCAAGCATAAATGTGTTATTTCAATTCAATATGCCTTATTCAGTGCTTTATCAGGTATATGCAATGTGAAGTCAAAATGAGCCTGCTGGGGAAACTTTCAGCAGTCCCTGATGTTTTCTCCCAGGCCACGATGCAGATTAGGTCAACCATGCTGTAGTCTGAATTTGCTGGCTGGAGTCCCTGTACATCTTAACTAGTTATTAGCTGTGCACTGAACCTTGGCTTCTCCACTTCCTGGTCCCCAAAATGCTCCCATCCCTACTGTAAAAATTAGCTTTGAATTCCATGGAGGGTGATGGCCATCAGGGGAATCCCAAACAAAAAAAAAATCACAGCCAATCTTTTATTTTGGTGGACTGGAGTAGTACAAAGAAGAGGGAGCAGCAGACTCTGAAGTGTAATTTTAAATGCTGGTCAGTGACTGTAAATCCCAAGGTCTCAGTCATGAAGCATATCCCAATCATACAAACAGCTGCTATTTTTTGAAGTCAGTTTAACCAGAAAGTAGGGATAGTTTCTATATTTCCACTAAGCAGAATGCTTATGCATTATCCACTATCCTCCTATTAGGGAAAAGAAAAAATATTGATGCAGCCTACTAAGATGACATGCTGTCAAGTTCTTGTCACTCTGAATACCAGTGTGAATATGTATGAAATACTGAGGATGATGACAAAACACCTGTCCTGCATCTGAGGCTTACTATGCAGCTGGAGAGTTAGCTGGAGTTCTTATTGCTACAGTATTTTGGATACCTGTTGAGAGCATGTCAGGAAGGAAACTTTTGTTATGAAAAAGGGTTTAAGACCTTTATAAAATCAGGAATTTGATGATCATATTGCATCATTCCTGCTTTTTTGGTCTGTGGGCTATGGAGCAGTTATTTCTCAATACATGTGGCTCCTGGGTTTGCAAAGAGTGGAATCATGGGATGGGAGTATTACTAATGACAAAATATCATCTGTTTACAAAAGGGAAGCTGTGATACAGTGTCTGCCTAAAGAACAAGTGCAACAGCCCTGTCCTTATGACTGAGAATGACTGACAGCTTAGTTGATAGCTTGAATTTGCTGGTTATCAGCAAAAAACCATCAATATGTATGTTGGTGATTAATTTTTGGTGGTGTGTGTTTCCCTGGTATAAATTGTTCTGGTTCTTCTGGATGGCTTTTCTGTTAAGGCTCTTACACTGACAAGCATAGTAGGCCACCATCCTTTTCCCATTAGTAGAAATTGGTATTAAAAAGCATTTGAGTGTTGTAAAATACTAGTTTCTGATAGTTTGTGGGGTTTTTTGTGGTCTTTTTTTAAAGCCCTCAGTAAGTGTATGTATGTCAATATTATCCACATTCTATAGTGTGAAAGCATTACAGAGGCTTTACAGAACACTACTTGTGAATCAGCAGAGTTCTAATTCAGTTTATTAGAATAAAATATTTGTGCAAACTAAGGAGTCATATCTCTGGTTTATGATAGTTTAAAACAGTAGGATAGACAAAGTTAGTGACTTCTGTGTCGTAGGTCCTTAAATTCCTTGCTGTTGCCAACCTGCACTATAATGCAGATAGACAGGAGAGGGTAGGGACAAGAAATTAACTCAGCAAAGTGATGAGAGATTTATGTAATTGCATTTACTTTATTTTTTACTTCATGCAATTTTAATTACAGAATCAAATAAGAGTTAGTGTATTTAATTATTTTCAGTTGTATGGTTTGAAAGGGAATGTTCAGGGCAGCACATTACAGTTGCTTGTATATTGGAAAAAGTGTTGCTTAGTTTTAATTGAGGCATCCTTTGATGGAGATGGGCACTGATCTTAATGCATAGAAAGTCCTGCAAAGAGGGATCCATCAGGATCCAGGCAAATAGGCTGCTTGGAGCAGGGCTCACCAATAGACCAGCAGATTTCCAGCCAGACTGTTTTGTTATCAGAGTTCCTAAGTTCAAAAGATGAAAGCTTTGGCAAATCTGTGCTGGCATAATGACTCTTCTCCTGCTATTTGTGTATGAGTATTGATTTCCTGCTTTCTGAGAGCATCTAGAGTTCCAGCTGTACTTGTGAGAAACAGGAATTACTGACCCATCAGACTGACTGTAGCAGAACATGTATCTGTTACCAGCATGGAGTCTTCCTTTTCTCTCTGCAAAATCTGTGGACCATTCAAAAAAGGTTCTCCAAGAAGTTTTCCCTAACAATAATGTATTATCCAGGTGCTGTCTATTGATGCAAAATGCCTGCACACTCTGAGAGGGACCCTCCTTAGAAATCAGTGCCAGCACAAGCTTATTTAGGTGATGTGTAAGTCTGTTGAAAAAAGGAATTGGGACTGTCAAAATGTCAACTGATACTCCTCAGATCACTTCTAAGGGAAAAAAATTAATGGAAACAAATCAATTGTCATAGGCTTAAATCTGTTATATGGGAATTTACCTGAAAACTGGAGTTGAAGGATACTGCATTAGTATGTTTAAAGCTTTGGCTAGACAAAATAATTGCTTTGTTAAGTTCAACCCTATTATGTGTTTAGATGTTAACACAGCTTTTAAATCAGCTTGGCAGACCTTGATCAAACAGAAAATGTTGCCAAGTATGTTAAAAATAGATCGTATTAAGTTGTAAAAATAGGTACTTGAAGTAGTTGAATAGTGTTGAATCATCCGTGAATCTGCTTTTTCTTGTGTAAATAGAACTGTAGGTTTTAATAAATGGCTGGGGATAGGTTTTGTGGGGCTTACATAAAAGGAACTCACCCGAAGTGTTTGTAGACATACACAGTATCATGTGCTTCTCTTCTGCTTTCAATGCTTTTTAGCTTCTTCAAATCCAGAAGTTATCAGGATCAGTTCTGTGTTGGATATAGCAGCTCGGGTGGAAGAGTATTACAGCAAAGGCTATGTTGTGGGAGCTGTGCATCCCGTTCTGCTGCCCGTGGGACGGAGGAGGAGCTTCCCTGCGAGTCACATGTATCGAGTGGTGCTCTCCCGATTAAAGCTGAGGTAACAGGGAAATAACTTGAATACACTGATCCTGTACTGAAGCCATTTGTAAGTAGGCTGCTCAACATTCATTGCTTATCAATTTGAAATGAGCACCTCAGATTAGCCAGTTAGTAATGTCTTAAATGCTAAGCACACAGTAAGCTAATGTTTCCTTTGCCTTAGTAAATATCCTAACAAAAATCCAAAGTGTAATATCTGTCTTAGAACTTGCAGCAAATAAAAGATTAACTAAAATACTAGGAGAGTAATAAGCTGCTTTAAACTGTCTCATGCTTGCTTTTTCTTGGTTTTCAAAACTTTTGTCTTTCTCAGGGGAAAATGACATAGATTGTGAATTAATTTGTCAGGGATAGTTTGGGTTTTTCCTTATTAAGAAGAAAATCTTCATTCTGGAGCAGAGGTCATACAAAAGCTTAGTTTTGACACTGAGGGAGAGGCAGGAGCTTGTTTATGTTCCAGATCCATGGTCTTGTTTATTACTCCTGTTTTTACTGCATTAAAATCACTATGTGATCCTAAAAGCACATACAAAGCAATGTTACCATTCATTAGTTCCTTTGAATGCAGAAAAAATAAGCTCTTGTTCTTATTTGGAATAACTAGAAAGTGGATTTCTTACAGCATTAAAAGCTGTGAAGCTTCCCCTTCTCTCCTGAGTCCTTATGTGATGCACAAAGGTTCTTGTCTTTATTTGAGGACTGGGAAGGTGTGAATTGGAAGCTGCCTTGCTGCCACTGCAGTAATGCTTTCTCAAAGTGTTCATTTGAGAGAAATTCTCAAACCCTTTGATTAGACAAGCATTTTGGGGAGTATTTGCTGTTCATTCAACTTAACCTTTATAAATTCATCTGCAAACAATGTGGATGCTGTTCCTGTTGGCAAAAAGTTGAGTAAGAAAGCAAAATGCTTGCCCTGGAGTGAGGCTTCCAAAAGCTGACACTGCCAGCACACAGCTCCCACAATTTGCCTTATCCCTGTAGATGTGGCATCCTTTGGAACCTTTAGGCCCTTAAATGGGTGAAGGATGAGACTGTAGCATACCTGTGAAACTGTGTAGGTTCCAGTTTCCTTCCCAGGTGCCATATGCACCAAGGCTGGTTGTGCTGTGGGCAAATACACCTTCTCCAACCACTGTTTGGAAGGTCAACGTCTATATTTGAATGTGTCTAATAATTTCATTTAGAATTGATTTTCTAAATGAAATTATTATACAAAGAAAGCATCAAATAAAATCCCATTATTATTGGCATACACTAAATATTGTCTGACTAATAACACAACTGGCTTTAGATGAAACATGAGTACTCTTTTGTAACTTTAAATTGAAGTTGGAGTTTGTCAGCTTCTATTCATGGTGTGTTTTTTACAAAACCGAATCTGCTTTATGCTTACTAAATTTATAGTGTAAATGTGTGTGTTTTGCATTGTCAGAGATTTTTGCATTTATTTATTACAAAGGCAGAGCTGTTTGTCAGTAAAGCTTCATTTCCAAAATATCTCTCTGCATGCTCTTCAGATGAAATTCCTGTTAAATATTAATATTCTTATCCTGGCATTGAAACACATAGTACCTGTCACTTTGTGTAAGAAACGGAACAAAACACCAAAACCCACTGACTTCTAAATAGTATGAAGAAGCATTGTCAGGATTTCATTCATAACTGTTCCAAAAGAAAAGAATTCTATATGCAAGCATTTGCTCAAGTTAGCAGCAAATTCCTGACAAAGACTGCTTTCTTTCTGTGTTCTAGCCAGAAGCACGCAGCACCCAGAGGACAAAGGCACCCCAGGCTGGTGATTGAGGAATGTCCTTTAACATATGAAACACTGACAAATGAAGTAGTGAAAGAACTGCTAGAAAAGGTAAGGGAGGTTGTTTCCAACTTCTCTTCAGATTTTTGTTTTTGTTATAGGTCTAAGTTACATTTAGTGGTTGTGGTTTTAGTTTTGTGTTTGTTTTATAGAAGCTACAAAACGTCTCTCAAAATGAGAAAAGAGTTACTTTTTGTCATGTAGGACTAAATATCTCTGTAAAGCTTTGGAAGTCTTCACTGAAAGTGAAATCAGGCTCAAGCTCAGTTATAAAACACTTGTATGATATGTGAATTTTATGTTTTTCTGAGTTCAGTACCCAAGAAGAAATGTTCTTTTCTTTCTTGAACAAAAAATACAACATGTATAGAAACGATAATAAATACTTACTTGGCACAGCTTTTGAAAACATTGTATAGTTACAGAAAACTTCTACTGGAATGCAAGTTATAGTTCTAGTTCTTTTTGTGTTTAACTTCCTCTGCAAAATTGAAGACTTGCTGTAACAGGAAGCTATTGTTATTACAAGAGTTAGTGGTATCTTTTGCATTAGTTGCCAAGGAGGGTAGTAGAAGAAAAAGCATATTGGAGATCTTTTTAATGATCTTTGAAATTTCGGGAGTTGTTTGTATTTTATAAATGGCTTGTTTTGACTTTTTCGGGTTCTTCAAATGTAAAATGTGATTACATTATGTATTTATAATATATATATATACCTGTTCCAGGTTGGTGGTGTAGTGTAGCAGACAGAGATTAGAAGGAAAAACACACTTGAAATGAGCAGTGATGGAGTCTTGGAAGCATATCTGTTACAGAAGTAGTATGTGAGAATAATTTGATTTTTAAATGCCCTCAGTTTTAGAAAGACAGAGCCATTAATCCAGTCAAGTCTTAGTACTTTTTTTTTTTAATATCTGAAACAATAAAACTTTGTGGTGATTCAGCAAAAAGATTTTCGTATTGTCGGTTTTTCTGTTGCTTGTTAAATTTAAAACTATTTTGGCTGTCCTTGAAGCAGCAGCTCTGTATATATGACCACAGTGATTGGCATACTGTATCATTGCTGTACATAAATAGTGCCAGTAGATAGACTGAAGTGTCACTATCATGGCACCAAAAAGGGATTGCAGTACCATTAGTCATTTGATCTTTACTCACCCTGGGGATTAATAGTTTATGTGAGTAAACCGAACAAAGTTCCTTCCCCCTCTGCCCTCACTTAATCCAGTACTTCCCATGTGATATCTTCTTTCTGAGCTGAAGCTCCTGTACTTTCCTTTGAGGACTTTACTTCACAGGGGAGCTTGTAGTACAAAGTGTCAGTGGGGTCACCTTCCTAAATGGCAGCACTCCTTAACCCAGGGAAAAAAACCATCTCCAAGAACAGGCACATCCCACAGATGGCAAAGATGTCATGGTTGTGCATTGAGACTTCAGTGCCAAGAAGACACCACTGGCTGAAATAAGAGGAACTTCATTTGCTTCTAGCCCCCTCCTTACTGTGCTCCTCCACTGTCCTCAGTAATAACAAAGCTGAGCAGCCTCCAAGGGAGCCAGGGGGTAATGACTCATGGCTCATGAGAGAGATACTGACCTCCAATATTACAGAAGTATTTTTAATATGACTCGCATCACATATTTAGAGAAATACTATTTATTTTCTTACTATACTGCTTATCAATAACACACAGTAAATAAAGTACTTTGGGTTTGTTCTAAATGAAGGATTTTGTATACTCTGAGGTCAGTACCAGTGTTGGCCACCTTTCTTGGCCTGACTCCAAAGACATGCTGGAAAACTTCCATTTACTTTGAAGCAGGGGCAGGATCAAAGACAAGTCACCCTTCTGTAATACAGTGTTAGGCCTTTATGTCTACAGCAGTTTAGTAAAGTGATTCATGTATGTACAAGCTGTAAAGAAGAAAAAGGTCCATGCAATTCTAAAATGACTTTGCAGCTAAATTTATGTTGTATTGCAGGTTAATGAAGCTGCTAAAAGAGGAAAGAAGTTTGTGGGATTTGTAACACAACATTTTCCTCATCCTAAAGCCTGTAATGGAACAAGTGCAGATGGAGGTGCAGAGCTGGAATCCACGCTGGGCAGAAGAAATAGGGAACACAGAAGAGAAAACTTTGAGGAAAACTATAAAAACTGGAATGAAGGGACATTAAGTGGTCACTCATCTGAGAGTGGGATAGAGGAGGAAATGCATGGAGAAAGCAGACTGTTAGAGGATTCAGATTTCCAGTTTGGAAAAGAAGTCAGCCCTTCTAAACCACGGAAAGGAGATGGTAATAAATGCTGCTTGTTTGTTGCAGAAATAAGGTATTTTATTGAGGCATTGGAAAAAATAAAACAGCATTTTCTGTTGTATCAAATACTAGTTTTGGAAGATGCCTCTGCTCATGCGTATGTAAACGTATACATATTTCTAAAAGAGTTGCCAATAAAAAAAGCAGAAGGAACACTCACCTTCTGTTTTATGTATGTGAGCTGTAGTAATATATTAAAATGATATTTCATTTTCATATAGACTATTGTAGATGTACTGTCAGAATTCTAGTTTGCAATTGAAAGAAAAAAAGAAAACCACAAACACCCCAAAATCGCCCACAGTGTAATTGTGGCTTGGTATGTGCCACCTTTCAAGGTTTTTTGCTCAGTGTGTGTATAACAAACATGTGGCAGTAAAAATCCTTCCTTTTAGAAGGATGCAATTGTTATAAAATATTTTCTGCAGCGCACACGTAGATATACTCAATATAAAATTACAAACATGTAATGATTTCAAAGTATACCTTGTGATTCCAGTTGTGCCTGTTTGAAAGATGACAACAAAGAGAGCCCCTTCCAGCTAGAGCCATAATTTTACATGCTTCCAGGCAACTCACATAATGTACACCAAATAAATCCGTTCATAATGGATTCTTTCTGGTTAATGTGCCTTCAAGAAGTGTCCTGAAAGAGATGGCTGAAATTAATGCATTGACCATGAAATCGAAGACAATAATTGTTACAAAATGAATTTCTTAGAGAGAAGTAAGCACTGGAAGTATAGGAAGGAAAAGCATAATTGAAAAAATGTTGATGCTGTGATAGACAACTTTGTTGTAGAAGGATGAGGTGCTTGGTGTAGTCTGTGCAAAAAATGGTCTGAAACATTGACTTCTGGTACTGAAACTCTTAAGGCCTCCTGGCTGCTAAGAGGAAAAGGTAAAAAGAAGGAAGTAATCTGAGTAAGAGAACTAATGCAAGACAGAATTGTGTGGAAAGCAGGCAGCATGAAACTTCCATGTCAGGCCGCATTTCCTGATGAGCCAGACATGTTTTAATTGCTCTCAAAAGCAACCTTTTCACTTTGCTGTTAAAGCAGGTCTCCAGTTTGTAGACTGTGAGAATAATGACTCTAAGCACAGAGATAATCAATGTCCCTCTTATTTTTAACACTTGAGTAAAAGCAGTTTTTCTACAAGTGAGCCTTTACAGCATAATCTGGTAAAGCTTAACTCTTTTCTTATGGCTTGAAATAGTGAGTTTGCTGTGTATTAGCAGTCCTGTAAGGAAGAAGTGGAAAACTAGGTTCTGTTCAGGAGCACTGTTTGTACAGGCTGGTGTGACCAGGTAGATCACCAGCCAGTGCATCCCCTACATGCAGTGTTCTCAGCAAACTTCAAAAAGCTTTGACAAGGATATGCCAGGTTTCTCTATACTAGTCAAATAGAAAATCACTGGAGTTCATAAGGTAAAACTTCTGGAAACTTAACCACCTTTCTTGGTCTATTTTTTATGTAAAAATCTTTTTGAAAAATGCTGATGTGAGTTTTCCAAGGTAGTCTTGCATGTGTGTAGGTGTACTGCTATGCCAGTGTGCCACTTCCATTTACCTCTGCTCAAAAGAGGCAAAAAACTATGTCTGAGTTATAGATTTGGGGATTGTAAGTATGAATTTTTACTGTTATGTTGCTTTTTGAACTATTTTATTGAATTTTGACTATAATACATTGCTTGCAGAGGTAAATTTCTGGTAGATGTGAGGAATTGAATAGTTGTATTGGGAAACAATTTCCTTTTTCTGTAGAATAAGAGATTTTACTTCAATATATATTAAAAGAAATTAAGGTTTGTCAGGATAAACAGATCACTTGTGATGTAAGCACCTGTGAAAGTGATAAAACTGTATAAAGAGTTATCTCTTACTAAAAGTTCAACATTTTGTTCTGAATTTCCCCTATTCTAGGCACCTGATGTCACCTGCAGTGGGTGTAGTAAGGCTTCTCAAAGCAGAAAGGGATTCTTTCAGATTACTTAGAGTACAAATCCTATTTTGGAAATTTCTGTTTCTGGAGCCTAGAGAAACTAACTTCTTAACTGGGGTCATCTAAGCAAATTCCTTTGTTTTGACAGTGCAAAAACTTTGATATTTAAAGGTTGGTTTGCATTGATTTAGGCTGACCAGCAGTATTAAGCAATCTGAGAATATTTCTGGGCAGCTGCTTTGTGTTACTTGTCTGCACCAGTGACACACAAGTGTATTTGTAGAACACACATAGTTAGGGTTTCATAATTTGCACCACTGATTTCCTAATATGCTATGGATATGTCAGTTTTTAATGAGTGCTTGCTTGTGACTGGTTTTGTTACAGCACTGTATTAATACCTAGACAGAAAACCAATTTGAGGATATGTTGGTTTTGTATCTTTAACTTCCACTGATCATCAGTTACTATGGGAAAATCCCAGTGAGCAAGTAATTACACTGGTACTTCAGAGATTAATGAGTTAAAGTCAGTGCAAGGCATTCCTTGCATTTGCAAGCTTAGAAAATCAGCTTTTGTTTTTATAGTTGTAAATATTTGTAGCCAGAAGTTCCATGAGTGGCAGAAATGAAGGCTGTTTCCACTGGTTTCTCTAAGTCCTTGTATGTTTTCTTTATGCAAACCCCAGCTACCCAAAGAATTCAGTGACAGCCCAGCTGTAAGAAGTTCACATTTTCCTTATATCCCAAAGTGTACCTCCCCTCACACCTTGTCCTGTGTGTGTTTAGGTCTTAAGCGGAGTAACATTAAGAACCAATTATTAAAACTGTTGCTTAGAAATAGAAAATGTTGTTAAAATAGGAGATTAGTAATGTTACAAATTTTGGAGAACTGTCTTTGAGGTTCTTTCTTCCTTTCTCTCTCCTTAGACAAGCTCTATACAGTCTTCAATGTTTTTGATGATGATTCTACCTGCTGGACCTACCATGAAGGTGTTTTGTCAATGAAAGTAACAAGAAAGGGGCCAGTTGTTAGTACACTGGAAGCAGACTGGCTAGAATTAACTACATTTTATTATAAACAAGGATTGGCCTTAGTTGATTCTTTTGTACACTGGGAAACTTCTAAAGGTGAGTACTGTCCCAGGATATCATGAAACTTCTGCTTGTTTACATAGAACTATGTAATTTAAAAAAAATATTATTCTATTTTGCTTCTTGATGGGAGGGTATATATGTGAGCATGTCCAGGTGGATCTGTAACTGCCCAGAAAATAAATTACTCCATTACTCCCTTTTAGGTATCAGATTCCACAAATTTATAATAGACCAAGTAATTGAAATTCTTACTTTGTTTTATCAAGTTGACAATTTCCAAAGAAGCCAACTAGAGTAGCTTTATAACAAAATAAAGCTCTTGTGCTAGTTCTTCTGGTTTGGTTTGTGCTTTTTTAAGGAAAAGACAGTGGGATGAAAAGTTTAGAACTCTTGAACACTGCTGCTGTAAAATATGAATTGAGAGATTGATTTGCATTTGAACTGGATTTGTCTGAAAGCCAGAAGTTAAAAGTGTGCAAAAAAGTGGTAACTACTGTTGTACAATTACTTGAAAAAAGTGAAGAAAATTGTAGTTCCCTAGTGTTAGGAGTACAGACCAAAACAAACTGAGATGATTAATAAATTCCAAAACAATTATCTATTGTAACGAATGTTGTTTGATAGCAAACCTACACTGTATACTTCACTTAGGTGATGCTTGGCTTGGATTTGTACCGGTCTTGCTTGTATCAAGTTGCAATTTGATGTTCCTTTATAATTAATTATTGCAGTGCAAGTAAGCAAAATACACGGTTGCAGTAGAGAAAGGTCTTGTTAAATGTTAGTTGAAAAGGCTCCAGGGACCTTAAACAGTTTTTAGCAATGCTCTGGATGATTAACAAGTGCAATAGATAATGAATAATGTATTAAATTGGCTTTCATAAGTAATTTTGTCTTCATTATATTAGGAGGGTAACATTACTGTCAGTTTGAGCAGCTACTATATTTACTATGCCTTATGCTTTTTTCTGATAATTTTGATTTAAAACAATATGAACTCTTGGATTATTGAAGGCCTTAAATGAAAAAAACCTGCAAAACATAAAATCTTTACAATTTAAATTATGATTCTTCAAAAACAAAAGCCTGACACTAATGACAACTCTTCATTGCTCTCCACGGTTTTGAGTGTGAATCACTGTGTTTCTGTAGCTCTGCAGTAAATTTAGTGACTCAGAGGCACATAAGCTCATCAATGTAGATTTACTTCTGATGGAATTTGGCAGCTAGTCCCTCTCAAACTGCATATTTTGTGCACATGAACAGTCTAATGCCACAGTTTGTAACAGTCATCTTTTTCCACTTTGAAACTGTTACTCCTTTTTATTGAAATCGGTGGAACAACCAAATTTCTTTCGGTGGAGGAGAGGTGAGAATTCAGACTTGTTTTCATTATAAAGTTTTTTTAGAGCTGGAAAAGAACTCTCTGGAGATCTGTTACAGTTCACTGAATGGTGGTTTTGCAGCTGTTGAAATTAATCTTTGCAGCTGTTGTCCAACAACAGTTTTACAGTCTTCCATTCCCCACAGAGAGAGCTGTCTGCTCTTCTTTGCATGAATAATTCCCCATCTTTAGTACCCAGGTAATAACATATCTCATCCAGTATTGGAGGGGATTTAATGCTGATATTCTGGGGATTACATGATTTTGCTGTACCAATTTAGTTGGTTAGTCAGCTGTCAATGTAAATCTCCACAAAAGGCTATTCTCAAAGGCTGTTAGGAGGAGGAAAACCAGAAACTGAACCAATATTTGATGCACAGCTTTAGTTTGGGCCAAACGGATGCTACCGGCCTTTGACATGTGAGTCAGGGACTTGTACTCCGAACTTCCTTCCCATCAGGAATCCTCCTACAATTACTTGCTTCAAGCTCTTCCTGTGGCAATTTATGTATCTAAGTGGCTGTAGTTGAACTTTACACTTCATGGTTCACTCATTTTTGTGCTCTCTCCCACCACGCCAAAAGCCACATGTCTTGTCAGGAGGACAATATTGAAATTCAGAAAAAAAAGGTTGTGCCCATCCTCTGCAATGGATATGTTGAATACAGGAAACTGGAATTCATACTGGAGTGTGGAATGGGTTAATGCTTTTGAGACAGTTGTTCATAGTTCAATTTGTGTAGGAAAAAAGGGATTTTAATAGTAAGTTGACTTGCATACTCTATAAATAAGAAATTAGAGTTTTCTGAATAATTTCATTTTATTTAGAGAACTGTTAGTTGAGAAAGAAACATCTTGTGTACATCTTGGTAATCTGTCAACCTAAAACTTAATGCTTATGTTTATGTTCACAGGGGATTATTTGCCCAAATCTTTAGAAGGATTATTTATCTATGAAGAAGAAGGTGCTGGGGTTCCAGGTTCTACCAGGAAAGGAAATGATGCAATAGTTGTTGAACAATGGACAGTCATTGAGGTAAATAGGTGATGATTTAGCAGTGCTATTTCCTACTGGTATTTTTCTTTGTTTTTTCCTTTAGGGTGCTGGTACCAGTGTTCCATAAACATTCAGGATGGTTTCCTGAAGTCACCTGCATAGGCTTTACTAAAGTCCCAAATGATAAAAATTAAATCAGATTTGTGGGCATTGGTAAATGTACATAAAAGAAATATGCCAGAGGAATTCTGGCCTGACATTTGTAAATGTTCATACCTACAAGTACAACTACCAAAGAGAACGTCTTGGGGTTTTTATGTGTGTTTCAGACCAATTTAGGTGTAATTTCCGCAAGTGCGGGTCACATTGATAGTGGGAAGTGTTTTTTAAAAAAGGGGGAGAAAACAGCTAGAACTAGAAAAACAGCAAGAGAAAATTGATAGTGAATTAATTCAGTATGATGTTCAGATATATTTTTATGAAAATTTTACTACTAAATATGAAACACTTGGGTTTGCTAATAAATTTACTACTGGTGTAGTAGGTTACAGAAATGAAGTTACTTAAATTACTCTTTAGAAATATATTAATCTTTTAGGATTTTTAGTATGATTGACGTCTAAAAGCAGTTATTGTTGGATCATGTTGTTGGATTTTCTTTTGAAATATCCAATGATAAATACATTTACACATGTGAAAAAAATTAACATCAAACTAAAGACTTGTATATTTAAAAAAAAAAAAGACCACCACCAAAAACCCACCAAAACCTTAAGTATGTAGCTAAGTGAAATGCTTATCTTTCATATGTGGAGTAAATAAACATGTCAACTGAGACACCTGATTATGGTGCTTAAAAAGTTTTAGGCACTAATTTAGCAAAGTGACAAGTTTAATGAATAAGATACTTTGAATTATGTCTTGATGAGTCAGGGCTCATACCTAATGTTAATAAGTTCTGTTTTCCATGGATTTTGTAGTCTTGAACTTTTCAAGTTGTTTTCAGTTTGAAATAATGAATCTCCACCAAACACAGCTTGATGTCATCTCAAAGGATTATCTCATTAAAAGTGAGAGAGGAGGTGTTGTAATTGTGTAGAAATGCCAATAAAACCTGTACAGAGTCTCTTTACTACTTTTTATAATTATTAATGTAGGGGTGTGAAATTAAAACAGATTATGGACCTTTACTGCACACGCTGGCTGAGTTTGGATGGCTCCTGACCTGTGTCCTGCCTACACCAATTGTACGACATGACAGGTACCCAAACTCTTGATTACAGCATTCTTGGTGTCTATGGCTGAGAATTATCAATAATTACTTGCATACTTAAATGTAAAAGGAAGAAAAATGCTGATGATGTTAAATGTATGTAAAGCTTGAGATGTAAGTAGCATTTTCATGGAGTGCTTTGCCACATCTGCTTAGGACTACTGATTTCAGTGAGTCTAATTCTAAATTTAAAATACATTGTGTTAATCTAAGCATGAAAGATTTTAGTTAGGAAACTTTTTATCACATACCCAGTCCACAGCAATGAGGTTACTCACGCTTCAACTAGAAACAAGTGTTGAAATGTTTCACTAGTTTAGGACCTTGGTGAATGACTGATTTAGACCATGGCAAAAGTCATGTTGTCACAAGACAGTCACGGAGTGTTTGTTGCAAATTAGGGCAGAGAATGTGCTAATCCAGCAAGTTATTGGGCTGTTTCTCTTCTCTAATATAGACACTATGGTTCAACTCAAATATAGTACCAGACTACTGAATTTTGGGTCTCTAGCTGTAATGTTTATTTAGAGCATTGATGGGACTCTCTTCTACATAAGAAGAGCTAAATTGCAGACCTGGATTCCCCATAAGGCTCCAGGCTTGCTTTTTTCTTTTTTTTAATTCTTAAATTACCCCCTTCCCCTGCCAAAAGAAAAAAAATACAACAGTAGATCAAGAGTTGTTAATGCCTCCCTTCTCTTTTTTTTTTTTTTTTAAGTTCTCCACCCATTAGATTAAGACTGCCAAACTTCAAAAGCAAACAAATGTATTGAGACAGGGCTTAGGGCTCATTAACAACTGTGGAAAGAGTGGATGACTTGAGTAATCTTTGGATCCCAGACCTCACTGTGTTAAATCAAGACAGCATGAAAAAGATGTGCATGAAAGATTCTAAGAAAACTGTTGCAAGAAATTAGAGTTCTGCTTAAATGATTTGACATAATTAAATCAACTCACCCCATGTAAGAAGGAGGCTTTAGTGATCAGGAAGTAGGTGTTGGGGTTTTTTGGCAGTGTTTTTTCTAATAGTTGACTTTTACCAACTGGTTAAATGCAAAGAAAAAAGAAGTTGTGGTAAAATATGGCATGTTCTGTAGCTTTTTTTTTTTTTTGAGTTTTGAGTGTCTCTGTTTTGCTTTCCTCTGGAAGAAGTGGTTTCCAGAATATGAAACAAATGGTTATCCTTTAATTTCTTCAATAATTTTGTAGTCTAAGTGTATTAGCTTTCAACATGGTGACTTATAGACTATATGAACTACCAGGTTTTCATAAACAGCTGAAATTTTGGCCAAAATTTGGGACTTGAGAGTTAGTCTTCAGAATCTGGGTTTAATCTTTGAAGAATGGCAGGGAGATTTCAGTAGTCATGGTGTGTTCTGAGTCATAGGATGAGAGAATATTTAACTTCCAACCTTTTGTGTCCCACAAGCAATGTAACTGAACCCATCCCCACAGGATTTGGACAGCAGGGTCAGGAATGTCCTGAGCAGCTGCTGAGTGACACTCTGGGAGTGTCAGCCCGTGCTTGCAGCGCATCAAATGGTGCTGGTTTGTACCTCAGAGATCACAGAGCCAAGGCAGGGCCAACTAACAGAGGCAAAGTGCTGTAAGGGAAAAAAAAACATAGTATGCAGTGCTGTAGGAAGCATTAACCGATTGATTAGGCTGGGGCTGTTCCTTGGATCAGTAAGAATGTACCAGGAAGATATTAGGTCTCAAGCAGTGCTGCATCCCAGATGTGAAACAACCAGAGCATTAATAGCAGTGTCCATGCTAAAGGGGTTGTATCCTGGCCAAATCTGAAACTGGATTCATTTTGTATCCACACCAGAGTAACTCAGCCTAATAAAAACCCTTTGTTCTCTGGCCTAAATGGTTGAGTAGGTCTCTGTATGAATTGTCTAATGCTTGTTATCCCATTGTAGCTTGTGAGTTACTCTTGGAAGAAACAGGATGAATCATGCTTTGTGTGCCTGTAGTATATCTCATATACAGCAATTCAGTTTGCTTAAAAAAAATGAAAAAAGCTTATGAACAAGAATTCCTAATTAGGGATTGAGAATTCATGAGAATCAGAAAATTGTCTTCCTGTTCTGATAGGCTGAGTAGTGATTGATAACTACTATTTTTAGGCATTGATGTTGGTATTTAAAGAGGAGAAGAAATTCCTGCATGGTTACTGTGTGTCTGCTATGAAAGATGCCATTACTGTGGTGGTGGTGGGTTATCCCAGGAATCCAAAAGTCTTAATAAAGAAGGACACTTTATGCTGCTCAACAGCTGGTTTTTTCCCCAGACTCAAAACTCTGACCTCAAAACCCAGCCTGAATATTAAGAGGTTTCAGAAACAGTGAAGAAACTAAATAAGCAACAACTTGGAATGATCTGACAAAATTATGTTTTCATGTTTACTTTTAAAATAGAATTTTTGCATAGCATTTAAAGAAAATCTTATCTATTATCCCCATTTTTACTCACTGTAGTATTTTCCTCTATTCTGTCTTCCTTTTCTCCTAATTTTTTGTAAAACTTTTCCTCGTGTCAGATCTTTTGTGAGTATTTGCTTGTAAATTTTTCGTACAGTATTACCATGAGTTTGTAGAAGTCCATACATGTTTGTCATTGAAAACTAGAATTACTTTTAAGGCTTTTAAAATTTTTCATTTAATAGAACATTTAAGCCAGGACACTAAGTATCCCAGGCTGGTGTCTGTCTCCAAACTGAAAGTCTAGATGCTACCCAGTTCCAAATAAGTGCAAAGTTATATTTTTTGAGAAATAAAGATGCAAAAAAAGGCCGCAAAAAACCACACCTGCATACATGAAAATAATTAAATAATTTATCTTATTCCCTTTGGTCATTTTCAGAAAATCTTGTCTAACATCTCTTCTAAGTGTTTTTTACATAAAATATTCGTGCATTAAAAAATGGATCTGTAAAAAGCAGAGCCCTTGGCAGTACTACTGAGCTTGTAGCTTCATGGTGTTTTGGAGGACTTAAATATCAACCTGTAAGAGGACACAGTTTCACCCATACAGCATAAGCAGACAAATTGCTGGTGTTTCAACAAAAGAGTCTCTGTTGCTCTTCACCACTCTTAAAAGAAGAGACAGGAAAAAGGCTTCAGCAGCCTTACTCTGCAGTGACCTTTATTTCCCTTCCCTGATTACTGTAGTCCCTGAAATGGCCAGGGCAGGCTCTGGGCAATGCACTGCAGAAACACTGACTTTATGGTTATTCATTTATCCTGGCTCACCACTTCATCTGTATTTTCAAAATGCCCTGACTTATGAGGCAAAGAGGGGATGTAGAAATGTGAGAGAAACTGTGGAGCTTCCCTTGCTCTGAGCACTTTTTCTCATTTAAATTCTGTGGAAATCCCACTGTCATTGAGTTCTTTGTGAATTAAGCTCATAGCTGCTTTGTCGTGTGCAGCATTTTAATAAGGTCAGACTTAGAAATTTGTTAATTTACTTCTTGTCTACTCACCATCATGTCCTTTTTCTGTTCTAGTAGAATTTGTACAAGCTGTAGCTCAGTGTTTGGGTTTTTTTCTTTTCTCTGAAGGAATGCAGACACTGTTACAAAATAAGCCTTAGGCTCTTCCCCATGCCAGAGACTGTGCTCAGCCTTGTTGCTTGGAAGAGACATTTTTCAATTGATCAAAAGAGACATAACTGAGGCACAGAGAAATACCTAGCCAAGTGGAATAAGGTTGCAGGATTGCAGATTTCCTTGTAATGACATAAAATCCAAACACTTTCTTTTAATGAATGCAAATAGTGAGGTAGGGACTTTTAGAACAGGAAACCTTGTTAGGCTTAAGGAAATGAATGAATTGGTTCTCCTGCATTTTTGTTTTTCCCACAAGCTGGAGTTTTAGTTCTCTGTTCTCATCCAAGGAATACATGCAAAGATATGCCGTGACCTGGGTTGAGCCAGACTGAAAAAAAGATTGTGAGGGGCCAAACAGAATCACAAATCCATCATCACTAACTATAGATCTGAGTGGCTGTTTATGCTGAGAATAGTACTGGCTTGTGTACTTTCTCAGAGCTTACTTCCAGAAGCTTTACTGGGGCAGGCTGTTGACAAGCTCTTCTGAGCTCATAGGAACAGTTCTAATCCCTGGTTTTTCTTGGAGCAAGTCCCTGATGTTAAATGCAAAATAATTTTCAGTTGTGAAACCTACACCAGTTGCCTTGACTTCATGTGTGTGGTGGTTGACCTTGTGACATATCCATACTGAAGTAAAAGCTTACATTGTTTTAGTAGTTCTTAGTAATGTTATGCGTAATAACACAATTTTCTAGTTGATAGAATAGATAGAATCATAAATACTTCAAATGAACTGCCATCTCTTTGGTGTTTCTGTTTTGCTACTTCTATTTAGTGCACTCTTAAATCTGTAGTCACCCTTTGGCCAGACAATTTCAGTGTTTTACTTTATATGCTTAAAGATCTTATTGAACACTGGCCAAAAGCAGCTCAGGGGAGAAGAGCTTATAAAAATGTAGTATGTGATATTTAGAAGAAAACAGAAATTTTTAAAATCTTCTTATTCTGGAGTTCTTGTCTTGAAATTGTATTACATATCTTATCAATGTGGTGACATGTATTTCTGGTGGAAAGGTGATGGAAATACATTAAAACTTAGAGGATGTATTTACCACCACTACTAAGGGGGTGTAATGCTTATGAAACATCATATCAGTAATATCTGGTCTGGGGAGCAACTTCACTTATTGTGTTTATTTTTCTACAAGAATTCCCTTTTGGGAAAAAACCCAACACCTTTGCTTTGTGTACCATAACAATATTAGCATCTGTAAAAGTTCCAGGACTGAAGTTGCTCTTCTTTTTTTCCCTCTTCTTTATTTTTCTTACCAAAATATTCTTTTGTCCTGCCTATGCTGGTACCTCCCTCGTATGAAACACCTGGTGTCATTCATCTCATTCTTGATGCAAAGCTTATTAAAACTGAGCTGAAGCCCTTTATCCATAGGTGGTGAGGCAGCAAGCCTATCCTGCTATGTCAGTTAGATGACATTTTACAACTTATATTTAGCACTAAATAAGTTTCATGCCACAAAGTATTGAGAGATTTGCTGAATGGATCTATTAAGATTGGGCCTGGTTGTTGTGATACTAATAGGTAGTAATATGTTGTTGTATATTTAACAGTGGAGATCAAGTTAAAAAAAGACTTGTGAAGGTTTGATTCAGATGTAAATGTGCAGACTTGGACTAAAAGCAGGAGCTCTGATATTTAAACTTTCACGGGCACACATGTTAAATAACTCTAGTCATGGTAATACAAGGTACTGGTCTGTCCATATTTTCACGTGTATCACCTTAACCTAATCCTATGCCTCTGTTTTTAAAAAATTATCATTATAGAACCATTGAGGAATTAATAAACTGGATAATACTCTAATCTGTCCTCTTCTCACTTGTGAACTTACACCCTACCCTAAAGATAACTTCAAATATGTTAGTGACAATTATTGCCTTTAAAACATGGAAACTATTTTCTTTAAATTTTAGTGAAGGAAATCTAGCCACAAAGCAAGTAATTTTTCTTCAGAGACCTGTTATGTGGAGTTCTGCTGTCCAGACACCAGAGGTGAGTAACATTTTTGTGGTATTAATATTAAAAAAATTAGTACTTCACATAATGGTAAGATACAGAAAGAAACTAGACTTGAGAATTAACAGGGGAAAGAACTGGCAGAACATGGTTTCCCTGCAAATAAGTTCAGGTTTGTGGATGTTTTTTGCAGCTGGATCACATGTTATTTTTTTCCTCAGCTGTTATCTCTTAACCCATAGAGGAAAGCATGGGCAGGCTAAAAACCTGTTTTGTGCTAAGGAATTACTGTGTCTCAGGTGAATGTGTTTGGCTATGCTGTATTTCCTTGGAGTCTTTAGGGAGTCTGATCAAAATCCTGCATCTCTTGCACATGAAACAGAAAACTATTTTGACCTTCAAAACGTCAACTTTCACATTTTTTGAAGAAAGGAGTGTTAAGCTATGCTCTAAAGGATACTATAACCTGCAGGTTATCAGGGTGAAGGGCTGTTGTTGGGCATGAAAATGTGTGACAGAGATAGAGGCTTTAAAATTTCTGCAGCTGAACCTCAACAACTGCAGGAATTGCAGTTAAACCTCAACAACCTTGTCCCTTTTGGGTGGAGGTTGTATCAAGTGCTTTGAGGATTAAGTGACTGACAGTCTCCACATTCTGCTCCAAGTCAGTGTCACAATTACTGCACCAGCACACTGCTGCAGTAAATCCTGCTGTGGCCAGAGAAGGGGGAACTCCTGGTGGGCTTTTCTTTGCCAGGTCTTTTGACATACTGTGATGGGTTTCCATTTTTGGTTCTTTCTCATTTTCAGTAGCTGGTCAGCCTTTCTCTATTCAACATGTCTTTCCTGTGATAACCTTAAGCAGTTAGGAAAGCTAAGAATGTTTTCACTCATGTCCAGCAGTGAAGTGGTAACTTCACAAACTCATTCATGGCATATAATTATATGGCAGTGATACCTAGCTGTTTCTTTCTCTATTTGTATGAATACTTCCATAATTCTTCAAATTTCTTGCATTTCTATTTGATCTTTCTGTGTTTTTTTTTTTTTTACTGTCTGTTCAATGTGTTGCCATCATCTCTGTTTTCCTTTGTTTAGTGTTTCTAAAATATACTCTTCCTTTTTTTGTTCTTCTCCAGGCTTCTGCTTATCTCCAGCCTAACTTCCTTCTCAGTGTGTCCCCTGATAATTAGTACTTCCATGCCTGGAAGAACTTGCCTTCAACATGTACACTTCAAGTCCTGTTTGTTTTTGTCTCTGCCACTGTCTCAGTTCCCAGATAGTTCTTGTATGCTATAATTTATTTCTTCATTTTCAGAATTGGAGCTTTTGCTTTTTTGCTCTTCAAAGTTCTGTGTAGTCTCCTTTGCCAGTGTCTTTATCTCTCTCCATTCATACCCTCTCCTAAATTCTGCCAGTGGAATTTTTTCCCTAACCACCCACTGTGTCAAAAGCACCTCCAGCTTTTATCTTTAAAACCTTCTAACTTCCTCTCAAATGCCTGACTTTGTAGCCTTTACTTTTTTCCTAATTCATTACTGAAAGTATGTTTTGGACCACAATTTTTGATAGCAGCATTGTAAATATATAAAGCAAAATCATGTCAGCCACAAAATGATGGTTTTCCTGATGCTTTCCTACTTCTTTAATAGTCTGTATATAATAAGGGCATGAACTCCTGATACGTTTTCCCTTGGTAAGGCATAATATCACTTCTAACTACGTGTCTCTTAAAAGGCAGTCTAACTGTATGTCACAAGTTGGATTCTGCCAAGAGATGTAATACAAACCAGTTCTGTAAAAACATTCAGTGTGAGGAACTGATGAATCTTTGAGACATGGCTTAAATTAAAAATAGAAAGCATTGTACTTACTGTTTAAATTCTTTCACCCTGTTGTAGGGTGATGAGCAGCCTTGGGTATACAAATAAAATGTGTTTTGTAGTTGTTTTTTTTTTTGTTGGATTGGGAAGCGTTTGACTTAAGCCATAAACGTACTCAAAGTAAACAAGAAATAGCTGATTTGTAGCCATTTACATCAGGATTTCTATGTTTGAAGTCTGAACAAAATGTGTTTTTTCAGTACCAGTGAGTGTTTTCCTTCTCTACCAGAAATTTCATTATGCTGAGGTCATTTAGCTTGGGCTAAATAGGTAACTGAGGCTGAAGCTGAAATATTTAGCAGAGTTACATTTTCCTTCTGTTTTGCCAGTGATGTTGGTTTTCACCATAATTTTAATCCCCCATTACTTGGTCTCTTACCGGGGAATGGAGTATGTTACGTCCTCACAGCTCATCTCTGCCTTCCTGTGTATTTGTGGGGCAGTGAGTTATGGCCTGGCTTATGATTTATGTGAGAGTACAAAAGCATCTTGGGTTACGGGGGCTGTACTGTCTCTGTGGGCTTTCTGTTTGTCACATACCATTTGTTTTTCTAAGAAAGGGTTCAGAGGATGAAATGCAAGATTGAACCATGCAGTGCTTGAGGGGTTGTTTTTTTTCTTTTCTCTTTTTCTTTATTTCCCTTAAGCAGACTTTTCCATCCTCTTTCTGTGGCATCCAGGCAAAACTTATTTCCTTCTGTTTCTCCTGAGGCAGTGCTGTTTCCCTTGTTTAATTTCCCAGTGTTCCCTATAACAGCTTTCCTAAATATGTTTTCTTTAGCCACATAGGCCATTGTTTTTACTGTTTCAAAAAGATTTGAGAAAAAGCTTAGCAATGTACAGAAGGGAGACACAAACTTGCCAAAGCATAGTAAGAGTCTGTAGAGTGTTTGTTTTTGTAAAGTGTCTGCACTGTGTCCTTCATGCACTAAAATGCATGTGCTGAGGCTGGATTCCCTCCCGGCTCCATGTGCTCCCACCGTGGGCAGGGCAGTGTCCCCTGGCAGACAGCCCCTGGTGTAGTTGTGCTTGTGCTGAGAGCAGGTGGCTCAGGGCACTCCTGCCTTGCTGACCTTGCTCCTCTGTGTGGCTCAGGGCACTGACATTGTCTCTGGAGGGGCTGCACCATCACAGATCTCAGAGACTCAGGTAACTCCTGATGCTGAACTGAGATAAACCTTTTATTGATTGTTGTGCCTCAGGGAACCCTTAGCACAGTCTGGTAGCTCTATCATTTGCAGAAATCATGATCTGCTTACTTTCCTTTTTGACATTGGCAACCATCACTTCAACAGCAAAGATGTCAGGCAGTCCCAATACTAAAGTCAGGCTATATTAATCCTGAGTTCCTCCTGTGCAAGGACTCTGTAGATCCCATTTCCAAGGGCTGTATAGAGCAGCCACTGACTTATATCTGCATAGATTTACCATGGGAATGGTAATTGCCTCCTCAGATAATGGCAATCTCTTATTTCTTGAGAATTGCACTCATGATTAAAATGCAGCTACACTAAATTTATCCATGATCCATTTCAAAGTGTTTGGCTCAGTTGTTTTTCCCCTAAATAAACTAACATTTCAACATTCTCTTGTTTTTCAGAGGAAATCCTTAAGACAAATGACTGGCGAAGAAAAAGGCAGAGTGTCCAGCAGAAGTGTGGGGTCAGACACAGCTGCTTTCTGCCCTGTAGAAACTGGACAACCACCTGATGAGTTTCACCTATCTCCTTCTAGACAATGTTGGATCAAGGAGGGATCCTCCCATTATGGAGGCTTCCCAGGATTCAGTAGCAGTGATGGAGTATTAAGGGAACTGGATGATGGACAATTTGACCAGGAGGATGGAGTCACTCAGGTCACATGTATGTGAGAAGTAAGTAACTGCATCAAATGGACATGTACATAAATCACACAAATGGGTTTTTTTCAAAAAAAACTACACTACTTTAAATGCATTGGTATAATCCTATGACTCTTCCCAAACTCTTTTTGTATTTTTTTCATTTTCCATGTTGTGTTAATCCTACTGTAGTAATAATACTACTGCAAAATAATTTGTTTTTCTGTCTGTCTTTAATAGTATAACTATATGACTTGGGTGCTCTGCTAACTTGTTAATGCTTTTGACCAGCAAGGAAGCAAAAGCTGCAAAACAGTGACAGTTTGAATTGTGTGAGAGAGAAAGGAATGAGGATGTTTAGAATTTTCCACGAGCTGGAGGAATGCTTTTGGGTTTGTTTGGTTGTTTTGTTGTTCGGGTTTTTTTAAGGATGTTGTATATATTGGTGGGGAAAAATGAACTGTCTGGCTGTTGTTAAGTTTTAATATAATTTTCACTTTATTTGCCTTGCCTAAGTTCAAAAGCCTAGAGAAATGTCAAGTCTTAGACTAGAGTGTTAATAATTTAAGCTACATTCAGACTTGGTATGGACAGAAAAACTCAGGAGGCTGTAGGTAGCTAACTTGTTCCTGGAATATAACTTCACCTATGCAGTTTTCACAAGGTTCCTTGTACATGTAAACCAGGAGTTTATAACTTGTATTATAATGATGTGTTCATAATGTACTCATGAGTGGAAATTAGGAACTGCTCATCCCTTGAAAGATAACTTGCAGTCTGTAAACAGGTAGTTTGAGAAGCTCCCTAGGAAGCATTGAGAGCAGTGTGATGCTGCTAATGCATAGGAGGAAGATGTAGGCTAAACTTCATAGGCAGTATTAGATGGATGTATATATAAAATGTCTCAGCTAAATGTATCTCACACTGGATAAAGTGTATTGAGCTGCATCCAATACCAGACTTGATGTTCAGAGGAAAGGATCAAGTTGCTGTGCTTCCATCCTTACTATGGGGAGGGGCTGCTTGCGTTAAGGGAGGTTAATGCTGGCAAGGTGCTGTGGGGAAAGGAGCAAACAGCAACTGCTTTTATGCTGCTGTCTGGAAGGTGTATTTTACAGAGGAGAAGCCGAATAAGAATGCATCTCCAGAAGGTAAATGTGATTATAACTACAGTGTGCGTTTTTAATTTAGTTCTAGAAGCAAAAAAAAAAAAAAATTATAAATGCTCGTCATCTCTAAGCTAGTGTAAAATAATTCGGTCAAAATAAGTCAGAACTGAGCAAATGTATTCATAACTCTGTTCTCAGTGTTTGCAGTACAGCACACACATCACCCAGGGATTTTGGTACCTGTTTGGTACCTGTGTGTACCTGTTTGGTACCTGTGTGTACCTGTTTGGTACCTGTGTGTTGTGCTGCGAACAACAAATGTCATTAATCATTTACCCACAACACCCCATTCCCCATGGATGGCATCCCACCAGCTGCTGTGCACTCTGCCTAATCCACAGTGGTAGATGCTGGCACTAAATGCAGAGGGCAGATTAATGCAGTGACTCTAGAACACCAACAATTAACTCCAAATAAGCACCCCAGGAGATGGCCAGGATAGTGGAGGTTCAGCTGCAGTCTCAGAGCTGTGCAGAAAGAACACAGCTGCTTATTTCAGTAAGCAAAACTAATTCATGCAGAAAAAAATATAATGTTATAGGGTGGGGGATGTAGGGGGAAAACCCATTCTACTGACATAATTAGCATAGGGGGAGCTTGAAATAACATTGCTTTGGAGCTGCTTCTGAGCTACTTACAAAATTGTTACTGGCAGGCTTGCTTATTTTTCCTTTGGAAGAGCAACTTTTAACTGTTTGTAGCAGTTTGAGGGCTTTTCTTCCAAAAAATCTATAGCTCTGGAGATTAAGCTTCAACTTCTTTTTCCCATTGCATGCTGGGGGGAGTGATGGGAGCACCTCCAACAGGAGGTACAGTAAGGAACCCTTCTGGCCAAGGCTCTTCTCCCAGCTTTCCCACCAGCATCTCGAGGTCAGGGATGTGGGTGGGGCATGAGCCTTGTGTTCATGGCTGTCTGGGGCAGTGAAGGAGGAAGATCCCTCTGCTGGGCTGGGTGTCCCTGCAGAGCCTGCCCAAGTGCTGCTTTCTCTTGTGGCACTTCTCAGGGAGCACTGGTCATGCTCACAGGCAGCAGGGATCTCCTCCATGGGACACAGACAGGCAAGAAATATGAAATACAAGTTACAGCTGTCTCTGGCAGAAAGCCAGGTAACTCTAGCATGTTAAAAATGGAGCAACAGCTGGTCTCATGCAACCGGGAATATGTTGCTCTACTTCTAGAAGTATTTTTTAATTAGTTACCCAGAACTTGTGTGTGTGTAATTTTAACCATTGGTCATTCTCCATACAAGTCCAATCGGTAAAATGGGCAAAAATTGGTCCAGAACTCCAGTTCTGAATAGTTCAAGTTAGAGCTTTTAAAGTATATCAAAGAAATAACCTTTTATAAAGCAAGATCCTTGCTTAAGATAGTTGACATTAGCGAGCCCTAAACCAAAACTGAGCTGTAAGTATTTAAGGTACAAAGTACATTTAATACAGTTACTCTTTCTAGAATGCATTAATTGGATAAAAATGACTTAATTTTTAACTGAGATCTTTCATATCACCTGTTGAAAGGGCAGAAAATTCAAATAAAACAGTATCTTTCTAAGAGAAATATTCTCCTTACAATTAATGGGATGTACACAGGAGAGACTGTTTTGGAATTAGGGTGGAAATTGAGTATGCCCTGGATGTCCACAGGTACACTAGAACATCATCACTTTCAGCAAGAAAGGCTTCTTTTAAAATGAAATAAAGCCATATTCTTTTTCAGTTATAGCCCTCAGTTTTGACTATGCTTTAGTCCTTACTCCTGAATCTCACAGCTGTTGACAATGCTCCTCACCTCTGGATTCCTTTCTTTTTAATGCAGTATAGCTATGCTAAATTGTTTCCTCTGAACCCACACAGCAATTCCTGGATTGTTAAGGACAGCTGGGTTTTTTAATCCCATTTGTCTCATAGTATCAAAGTAGCCTGTGCTGTAGAAATATTCATCTGAATTGTTTGCTTTTGGCAGTCAGGGCACGTTGCTTGCTCAGCCTGTGTGAAGGCAGTGGAAGAATTATCTGACTTCATGCACTTGACCACTCATCTTCCTAAGGCTTGGATGCTGAAACTGAAAAAACTGAAAATGCTTCTAAAACGAGTTATGGAAAATCATCTGGTTTGTTCCTTGTAAAATATTCTGAGAGACAACTCTTACCTTACTTGGATGAGTGAAAAAGGGAGGGTGCATTTTGGGTACAGGAGATTTGATTTCAGATCCTCATCACCTGGCTGGCACAAACCAGAGCATTAAGGTTTGCCCTTACTGGTGTGGTGACCAGCACTGTCCACTAAGTAAAGCAGCTTTGTAAATCAGAAGAATTCTCTGAAAAGAACAGTAAGTACACTTTCTGTAGTCAATAGCAAGGCTTCAGCCAGGAGCCCTTGTGTTTGAAATGTAGTAGGAAAATCCCTTTCCTTGTTGTGACAACAGAAATGCTCTGCAACTATTAGAAAGAAGGCAGCCATGTTCATGAACCTCTGCAAAAGACTGTTTATACTTTCTGATGCTTAAATTGTTTGGAGAGGAAATAGTTTTCTAATGTTTACAAACAGGAAGAAACTGTCCACAGTTAAATATTTTGTATTTTGCTTATAACTGTCAGAACAGTTTATTTACATACCTGGTCAACTGCAATAAATGGCTGCTTCACTTGTTTTTGGTCTGTAAATATTTTCTTTTTGTATAGGTTCAGATCTTTTCTGTAGTGCATATAGGAAGGTTCTCACCATTAGAAGTACTTAGCAAATCAGTTCCCAGTTTATAGTGTTTAGCTCACACTGACATTAACTGGATCAGTGTATACCTTGCCTCAAGTTAAAATCAGCTTTTTGCAGTCTTGTCTGAACAGCAAAGCCTGATAAAGTTAATGCCATCTAGTAAAAACTCATTAGGTTTTCCCTGTTCCTCGTATATTCATCTTTGGAAGGCAAAAAATGAAGATTGCTGTCTTGACAGCTGAACACCATGGCTGATGTGCTGGAAGATGTACTAAGCCAAAGGTGAGGAAAAACCCCAGTGACAAAGGAAGAAGTAATGTGCCAGTGAGTCTTTGCTTACAGCCTTTGTGACATGCAGTCAGAAATGTGCTTATTCTCTATCTAGCGGGTCTCTTCTAGACCTGTCATATTTTAACTGTGGAACCAGCATGTTCTGATTTGAGGAGTGTGAAATTTGAGGTCTGACTTGCAAGTTCCTAATGAGTATTTTATTACTCTGCTTTGGAAAGAAGAAAGACAACCTGACTTGAGCACACCTTGGAGCAGAGATGGGGGACCACGCAAGGGTCTGTTGGAAACAGTTGCTGTGTTCTCAGACAACATGAAAAAAGAGAATAACTTGTCAAAATATAGTGGTATGGATAAAGAAACAGTTTAATTTTATCCTTTTTTTACAATATAATTCAAAGACAGTCTCAGTTTCCCTATGATGTAAAGTCTAAATTAAACCTGTTAATATTTATTAGACAAATCAATGGTTTGCTTAGGCTAACTGAAGTTTTATGGTACCATCCAGGCACATGTGTGTACACAGTACTCATGTAAACAATAGCAAGGGAAAATACAAGCAGTGTCTCACTTAGGCCTTATATAAAATCAGCTAAGTATAGCAAGTCGATTTTACAGTGCAAATCTGAATGAGAATAAACAGGATTCAAACTTCCAGAGTTTTGTTTTGAAGTTAAACTCTTAAAGCACAAGAGGAAGAGATTTAAAATTTGAATGCAGTCCTGAGCACCACATCATTTTCTTCAATTTTGTAGAGGAAATGTAATTAGCAACACCAGTCCCATGTTTTTGTCTGTCCCAGTCACCATGGCCAATATACACGTGCAGAGTGACTGTACAAAGGAGCCACACATGGATGGTCCTAGAGCAGACAGCAACGAGCTAAATACATTTTACTACCTCCAGTACAAACATCCTCCTACCTCCAGTACAAACTCCAAGGTATCTATCAAAATCAGGTAACCTGGTCTATACAAGGCAAGTTACAGCTAAGTGTATAGACAGTAACTAAAGCTACTTCACTCTGACAACATCTCATGCAATTACCCTGCTGACAGTTAAATACAATGATAAACATGAGACAAGAAGCTGCTGAAGAACACAGCTGTTGAAGTACTTAAGCTTAGTCTCTCAATTTTCTCATTGTTCATATTCCCTTTACGTCCAGGTGATAACAGTTGCTTGAGGTGTGCTTGATTCATATAAAGAAAAATAGAATTTAAGGCATGTTTAGTATATTATGAAAAAACACTTAGTAAAAATATGTGGACTCCCTTCTTTCCATGTAAATGTAATGTAGAAAACAAAGTGTAAATTACTGAAACGAGCTGAGCTAGCCCATTCTGACCTGCTGAAAGAAATAAAGAGGGCTCCTGTCAACCTCAGAGAAACAAGCTAACTTCTTAAACAGCAAAGCAAAATTCATTCAAGAACACTGCTACTGCTTTTAGACCCTGCATTCATGTACACTTAGCAGTATTTCTCTTATATGCATCTCTAAAACATTTAATTCTATCTTTCTAGACAAAACACAATTAAGCAGCACTCATGGAAATTGTCAGTTATTGCAAATCTGCAAACACAACTTGGAACAGACAGGGAAACTGATAGGGAAGCAGAAGCATGAATCCCAGTCTTTCTGTCAATATGGTTAAGGTAAATGAAGAGAAACAAATGTATGTTGAAAACACAATTAACTCTTGCAAAGAATCAGGTTGGATAGTTCAGGTACGTAGCATGTTTTGACTAGGACTACAAGCAGAGACTGTGCCAGTGTGTTATGTAGTGTAACATGAACAGCTGAGGTATAATCTGTAAGCAGTTGCCATAAATATGCACAGGTATTCTTTAGAGAGGTTGTGAACTGGAGAACAGCAGAAGTCTGCCTTAACAGGACAGCACCTGTCCCCAGCTGCACACAAACCTCCACTGCTGACAAAGTCCAGAAAGTGTGTTAGATATATATCAAGAATATATATGTTCAATACCATAGTGAAATTGTCCTTTTGGTTAATACTATAGATGCTGTTAGTATCTGGATATACACATACAGCAATATGCATATCCAGAAGTAAATCTTCAAAGCCATTTAAAAAAAATAAAAGGTAAATTAGGAATAAGCTACATTGCAAGAAGCTTCCTGCAGAATTATATATTTTAAGGTGATAATCTTTGAACTAAGACTTAATATAGCTACTGCATTACAAAATGGCTTGCTGTGAAATCTCACTTTTGCCCCACCCAATCAGACACATCTTCAGGATTGTAATTCAATGATTGTTTAGCAGCATTTTTAGAGAACTGTAAATTCTTTTATTAACAGGCATTATAAACAGATACTACTACTTTTATTTAAAAACCATGAGTGCCACATAGATGAATATACAGCTCATGAATAACTTAGAAGTATTTCCCATATTAAAAGGCAATGCACACAGCATACAAAAAGTATACTAAACAAAGCTATGAAGATACGTGATTGAAGTGTCTAAAGTGATATATACAGTACATAATTAATGTTTTGTTTATATTCAGTACAGGATTCTGTACTGCTCTTGCCATTATGCCTCACTCTCCCCTGACACTGAATTTTGCACTTCTTCTTCCAAAATTGGTACAATCAGGTTATCCTTGGACATCAGATTATACTTCATCACAAACTTAGTGAACCGGTGACACAAGAAAGTTTCATTCTGGAGGTGAAAAAAGGGAAGAAAACAGTGTGTACAGAAGGATTACTTTAAATCATTATGAGGAACATGCTGAGCAAAAAGCATACTCTATGTAATTGTCTTGTTACATTTACAGGTCTTATTCAAACTTAATTAGTAAAGTCATTGCTTCTTTTGTATCTTTACTGGTTGCTTATAGTTACTACAAATACTAAGAAACAGCACTTAGTGCATGTAGGAGGAATTTCAGAACCATACTTTTAAATATTTAAATATATTCTTGTCTATCTCCAACACAACAGGGCACAATCATTTGTTCCAGAATCCTTCAGTGGGATTTGGCAAAGGTTCCCTTTTATATTTAGCTGTACCCCTTATCTCCATTCTATCTGTTAATTTCTACTTTCCCATTACAAAAAAAAAAGGTTACTGGTTGTGCACAAGTTGCCCTCAATTACTCTGATTCTTTACAGTTACACAATTAGAATTCCTTAACTGTTGTGCAACATACACAAACAGGACATGATATATATTTGTAAGCAGTACTAACTGGACTCAGTGCTTGAATACATTCAGGATTCTTAAATACAAGATGAATTTGAGTTGTCTGTAACAAAACCTCCAATTGTGGCCTTTTCTCTAAATCAAGGGAAACTGTAACTAAATACACTAATCACATAAATGAATTTTTGTGTGTATATGTAAATATAACAGCTTTTCAGTTCTTGCAAAACTGGAATCGACTGTAATCAATCCTTCATTTGAATATAGAGCTTCTAGTAGGACTAAAATATTTCATACAACTCCATCACAGCTGTAACTTCAGTAAATACCCTGCTTTCAAGATGTAATTTCAAACTACTTACTTCATATTCATCAAATATCTGCCGGTGATGAAAGTAAGCGTGTGAAAATATCCTGTAAATCCTTCGGCACACTGATCCTAATTTGGCTACAGAGGATTCCTTTATGCTAACCCTGTAAGCAGCAGGAGAAAGGTTACACAACTGCTCTAAAGAAATTACTACTAAGGAACATGTTGACATAAATTTTGATTGTGAAAACTATTCTGTATAATTGCATATGAAATTTAGACTTGTTGGTGCAAGCTCCACATTTACAAATTGTACTCTGACCGCAAAGACGTTCTGCCTATAATTAATCATCATCAGTAATTCTGGTAAAGGCTGGATCTCTGGTTTCTAGGCTTTATGGGCAAAGAAAAAAAGAGACTTCCAGTTGCACCTCCTTGTCAATACTGAATTCCTCAAGAAGCACAATTTTGACTTCTCCAAGTTTTCTCTGATGGGACCTGCCCATTCAGTAGCCTGTCTCTGTCTTCTGTGATTGCCACGTCCCCCAGTAGGTTGGTGTTGGCTTCTGGAGAGTTTTGGTGCTGTGCTCTTGGAGGCATTTGAGGTGCAGCATCTGTCCAAAGGCCATCCTCTTGTCTACGTGGGCACTACTCCAATGGAAGCCCCATACCACTAACAGATGTCACTAAAACAGTTTCTACCTAAAAAGCATCCCTTAGCTACAGTAAATGGCAAACTATTTGAATAAGCCAGAATTCTTCCTCAGCTCAGAAGTGGCAATAGGCCTCCCAACTCCTAAGAGCTGCAGGATTTTTGATAGTTCCAACAGTAGTCCATGAAACATGCATTACACTTCTCCCTGGGCTTTATCACTGTCTTAAGTTCCAGCCTCCTCCCTCCTTCTCTCCCTCCTCCCAAGAGAAAATGTTTTTACCTGCTGGGGAAATATTTATTGCTATTCAGAAGACATGCAGCTCCATCAAGTGTGTGCCTGGTGTAGTCTATAGCAGGACACTACAGAAACAGACAGTGAGTGAGCACATGCATGACATTGTCAGAACTTATTTAAAAAGAAACATTTTATTGTATTTTCTGATGCTTTGAACTTCATTGGTCATTTTTATTCCCAGAAGTTTCACATAGCTTGTCTAAAGGTATAACTATATATATAAATATATATATGTATAACTACATTTCCTCCTTAAGCAAGTTCTTTTCTCTGCTTCACAACCCATGAAAATTATTTCAAGAAAAAGTTACTATGGCAATGCCATTATGCACATGAGCAGTGAATTTTATGCCTCTCCTTGAGCAAAGCTGTATAATAAAAATACATGCTAGGAGTACACTGAAAGGAAAGATGATTGTTACCTCACAGCTCATTTGTTTCCCACACAGTCAAGTTGCCAGACTTGTTCTTTTACAGGCTCTGAAACCAAACCTGCACCTAAATCTATCAGTGCTTTTTCATTTGGCAAAGAAAACTAAAATCATACATGTAATTAAGTGTGTAACAAGCCATCCCTGGCTCTGCAATCAAGTACACCTAAAGGAAGAAAAGATGAACTGAGCCAGACTGAGAGAAAGAATGTCTGTCCATTGCCCATTCACCAATTTTAGGAAAAAGACTTGTCAGCTGTACATTTCTCTCAGCAGTTCAAGGTTCCATCAGCCCCTATCTGACCATGAGTTGGTGGCTACTGCCATTGAAAACAGGAGATGAGTGCTGCATGCTCAGAGATAAAAAGAAGCCTGAAGTTCTCCAATCCAGCTGAGGACCACACTGCCAGACATGCCAAGGTGCTGACTACAGATAGGGGTTAAAGGAGAGAGTGGGAAGTTGGCTAAATCCAAACATCTCAGGAAAGTAAAAGCAGAACAAAACAAGAAAAAAGACCTTACAGGATAGAAAATATAAGGTTAAAAAGAACCAATACCTTATTCTGGAAGTTGAAATACAAAGATAAATATGACAAACTGCGCTACTATCATAACCAAAAGCAACAAAGACTTTCTGAAGGAAAAAAAAAAAAGATGTATCAAGTGGTTTAACAGAAGATCTGAACAAAGTTTAAACTAACTGGACATGGAGGAAGACAAGCTAATGCCATGCTGATAAACCAACTCGACTAGAAACATCTTCATGACTCCACCACCTTTTTGGAGTACCTGCTCCAAGAATGAGCACATGCAGTCACGTTTGGAGTGTCAGGTTTACACTGTGGATCAAGGCCAAGGTTTGAAGATGACAGCCCATCCTCAGCATGGACTCTTCTATCAGTTAAACAAAGAGCTTTTTTCCTTTGAGTTTCAGGCAGGGTCAACACCAACCCAAAGAGAAAAGGGGAATGTGCAAAGCTGCTAATACTGAGGTAAAAAAGCAGTTCCTTTTACCTCATCCTGTTCCTCTGTAAAACACTACAGAATGGTAAAGAAGAGTAGCTCAAAATTATATTCTTAACCCACATAAGCTCTCAGTTTGACTAGAGTTTGACTAGAGAAACCACCTCTAACAGGCTCCCCATGAACCTATGAACTGTGAAAGAAAATTCCTGCATCACTGGAGTCAGTTTTCCAAAATACATCCATACCTCTTTGGGAGTTTTATGAGCTGCACAAAGAAAAATCCACTGTTCAGTTGCTGTCATCTGAGTACATGTGTCAGGGTGACATTCACTCTGTTAAAACAATTGTTCAGTTAAGAAAAAACCCCAGCAGCAAAAAGGAGCTGATCTTTTCAAATCACTTCCTTGCCCTGTCCACCCCCCAAAAGAGTTAATTGCCATATGCCCTTAAAATATTACAAAACCTCCAACCACTGCTTAGCCCAGCATGTATATACTTAGAAGAAAGCTCTGCAATCTACACAAAACAAAGAAGTCTCCTCCCTGACAAAATGTCTCAAGAAAAGAATTACCTGAAGTTTGACAGCTAGTCCATTGAGCTCAAGGCAGAATTGCCTAAAAGAAATTGAACACAGCAGCATCAAAATCAGCTATCTGTTTCCTCACTGCAAGTATCTCATAGAAAACAGCTTAGACACTCTGATCTTCATACCAGCAGATGATTTTCTTACTCAGCTAAACAATTATATTTTAATTCTTCACTGACAGCAAAGGCTGAGTTTAACATATCATTAGTGGAAGTATTGTACTGCAACTTGAAAAACAGAAGTGGACAAAAAGGTTTGTTTCCTTACAATCAGAAAAAGAACTGTAAAACATCCTGCTGTTCTTGCCTATTTGCCTGCTAGTTTCAGGAAAAGCACTGGGAGCATCTGGAAATCACATTACCCATTAGTGGAGATGGAGAACTGACAACACTATGAGAAAGTGCTATGGAAATTCATGACTATATCTTCCTATTCAAGAAGTGAGTAGTAGTTTCTTTAAAAAAATAGTTTCTTTAAAAAAACCATTAAGATCAGAGCACATTATAAATCTTTAGAAGTAACACGGAATTCAGAAAATAATACCAATATTTAACAGTGGAAAAATCAAGTTTCATTTAAGTTAGTTTTGATGTGTCACATTCAAATAGATTCATTCCAGCATCAATGAACAAAACTTAGAACCAAGACAGAATGCTAACAACAGATGGATTTTTACCTTAAATGTTCATACTTCCATACACCTTCATCCTGGCCTTCAGGAGGTTCAAGGATCTTATCAATGTTGGAACAGTCTGCCCTTATGTTTTGTTGAATATACTGGGGAGGGAGTAGACATAAAACTAGATCTTGTTGTAATCACAGTAAGGAAGTATACTTAGAACATTACATCTTAATTTTTATTTAAATTATTGACAGACTAAAAAATTCAAAAGTAGATGGGCAGGGTAAGGAAACTGGTATTAAAAATGCCAGATCTGAAAAATGCCTTTCTTCAATTAAAAAAGGTAAAAGAACAGAGAAACCCCCACCATTTTCCTAAATCTGATTTGTTTAAACCAGACATGGGAATTTAAGTTATTTCTGCAAACAAAACTAACCATTAATTTGTTAATATACATAGGTGCTTAGCCAATTCACTGCTGTGCAGTAACACCCTAAGCAGATAAATATCAAGCCCTGTTCAATTTTATATACCAGAACACAAAAACTGCACTCATTAACATTTCATGTAAGTAGGAATACCTGCTGGACAGCTAATGTACTATCCATTTCTTCAAAGGATTCATCAGGCCAGTTGTAGAAATCCTGTTTTGAAAAAAGAAAGTTTAAAGCAATGTAACAAAACCAGAGAGGGAGGAAGAAAGGCACACAGCCTACAATAAGCCTGAGCATGCAGGAAAATAGATGCAGGAGTTGATACAATTCCAGGAAGCTGCATCTGAGCAGAAGCAGCACACAGTCCTGGCAGGAAGAGGGAGAGGATTTCCACTCCCAGCACTGCAGCAGCAGCACACCTTGAGAGGAAAAGCTCTGCATGACTCGGCAGGTGAACACCCCCGCTGTAACTCCCAGAGCCTGCATCTGTTCCATGAAGCACAGCACACAGCACCCACTGCAGGTGCCAGACCAGGCAGCCGTGGGCAAGAAGAGGTCTGCAGAGAGCAGCAGCATACTCTGCTTGTGAAACTAAAGCTCCCAGTGGTGACACAGCAAGAAAAACATCTCTGAACTGAGATCACACAACGCTGTGCTGGCCTAACCTGGTACCACATTCCCACCTTACCCCTAGTAAGGTCAGTATGCCTTAATGAAATTTTCTGGATGCTTATCAGCCTTGTTAATGATAAAGCTTTGCTGAAGTTTCACCCCTGATCCAGCTGCACCTGTGTTCTGCAGCAGTCCACATGTGCTGCACCCACGATCATCCCAACCACAGGCATTTTCTTACTGTGCATTTTTCACATCTAAAATTTGGTGCTACTCCCTCATATCATGCAGAGATGCTGCACGTCAGCTTGCTGTAGTCATCCCAGCAGGTGCAATGACTCAGTGAAAATGTCCCAACAGCAAAGCTTGGCAATCTGTTCCTGAGAGAGCAAGTCAGCTATGGCAGAAATACCTCAAGTGCATATCCACTGTTGAAATATCATTACCTAATTGTATTTGCAAACTGAACAGCTATACCAGTGTCATCCAAATGAAACGTTAAATACAGCCACACACAAAGAAAAATCATGTCTATGGAGAGACATTATCATCACTATACACAAAATCCTTCAATCTACATGAATTTCATAATAGTCGACCAAACCTAGGTCTATGTCCAGCTGTTTTTCAGAATACCTCAAACTTATCAAAGGCACACATCTCACACAGGAGACATTCTGTCTCCTTCACAGATTAAACATGCATAGAATGACCTGATTTACAGGATTGTGTAATAATTTTACCTCTCTGCTATGACAAAGAACAGGAGAGGACACTTGTCTTACACGGCTCCTTTCCCAAAAGCAGAGGGGAAAGTCTCACATTAAGCTCTGACTGATGTCTCTGAAATCATCTAAAAAATGCATTTTCTGTGTTTGAGGCGTGCCTGTTCCAGCTGGCCATGAAACCTCAGAAACAAATGAATTCCATTTTGATTAAGAGAAGCGATGTAACACCAGGATTTCCTTGTGTGCAGTTACGTAAGGGAAGGATGACATCCCTCCGGGAGGGCAGGCAGGTACGGTCGCTCTGACGGTGCCGAGCTCCCCCCGGAGCCCAGTGCAGGGTCATGAGCTCCCTCCCGGTATTTTCAGAGCAGGAACAGCAGCAGTGCCTGACAGCCCCGGGGAGCCGCCCTGCCTGCAGCGGCCTGCGGCGCTCCCGCCCGGCTCTCGCAGGTGTTCGTTCTCGGCCCGGCCGGGGCCCCCGCGCTACGGGACGCGGTGCCTCCCTCGGCCAGCCGGGCCCGACGCGACCTCCGTTCCCAGCCCGCAGCCTGGAAGCTCCGGCGGCCTTTCCGCCGAGCCCGCGGGGAAGGACCCGCCGCCGTTCCCCGTCCGCTCCCCCGCAGCCTCCGGGTCTCGCCCGCTGCCCCGCGAACAAAGCGATCTCCGCAGCAGGGCCGGGGCCGCCGCCGCCGCCCCGACCTCGGTAGGCCCGGTGCGGCCCTTGAAGCAGCCCTCGGCGCCGCCCCGCCGGCCTCTGGGCCCCGGCGGCGGCGCTGCCCGTGCCCCCTCGCCCCGCGGCCGGGGCGGCGGTGGCGGTAACTCACAACTCACCTGGGCCTTGGTGCCCGGGCGGTTCCGCCGGAGCACGGCCGTGCCCTCCGCCATGACCATAGCGACCGCGGGGCCCGGATGTGCCGCGGGGCCGCGCGGGGCGGGGCGGGAGCGGCCCGCGGAGGGAGGGGCGGCACGGCCAGAACAGCCGCCGCGCGCGGCGGGGGCGGGAACGAGAACGGCTCTCGCGAGAGAAAGCGGGAGGGGCAGGCGGGTGCGGCCGTGAGGGGAGGCGGTGGTGATGAGGCCGCCCCATTCCCCGTCCCTGCCCCTTCCCGCCCGACAGCGCTATCGCGCTCTCCTCTGCGCGGCGCTGGAGGCCACGGATGCTTCCCTGTGAGCGCGGTGCCCTGCGGGTCCCTCTGTCAGAGCAGAATTTTGTATTCCTGAGACAACACTGACACCCGCACACACACACGCACAGAGCCGCGAGTGGGGAGGTTTGGGGCGGCCGCTCGGCGCTGCGCGGCGGAACCGGTGTCGCAGCGAGTGACCCGGTTTGTGAGGCGAAGCCTCGCACGGAGATTGATGGGTTGAGTGGTTATTGGGAAATTCATCGTATTTCATCCCGTTTGATCAGCATCCCCCCGCCAACCCCGGCTGTGCGTACGCTCACCCAAGCTTAGTCCTCGCTGCTGTCTGTACAACCGAGCCCCCGATGCTCTCTGCAATACAAACTACAAGGATGTGCATTTAAAAATTATTCAGAGTTCAATATTCAAGATTTATTTTAAAAATAATGAGTAAAACCCCGCCCTAGCAATGGTTGTGTGGGGCAAAATAATTTTAAAGTAAGTAGGAAACCTTTCTAGGTCTCCAAAGGCAGGATTGAGACCCCTTGTGAGCTTGCTCTGCAGAGGGCACAAACTGCTGTGCTAATGGCAAACCGAGTTAGCTCAAGTTTCAAGGGTTACTGAGCCGGGTGTTGACTCTATTTGCGAAGAAAACAAAAAAGACACTGTTACCTCATAGCTGGCTGATAACTACATCTCCCTTACAAGCAAGTAAACATTTTGAAAGACCAGAGTGATTTATAGTATTTCTGTAGGGTGAGAAGAAAATTATTTGAAAGTTCTTCTATTTCTCTAAAATACGAGGTAGAAATGAGTACAGAGTAGGGAGGGGTGAATTGCTTCTGTCTGTGTGCGAGAACGATGAAGCAGCGAGGTACCATGAGACACCTCCCTCACACAATCAGGGAATAAATGGTGGCAGCTGTGGGGTGTTTGCTGCAGAGTGGAGAAGGCTGCTGGTTACCTGCTGCTGTCCCTGCTCCCGCTGCATTTCAGGGTGAGTGCTGGTTGTAGTTTCCCCCTTCACTCAATTGTTATTTTTGCTATAAATAACACGTTAAAACCCCTTCCTTCTACCCCGTGAGAGCTACAATTTGTGAAACGTTTCTAGATCGAAAACACTGAAAAGTCTCTGATTAGGCTTTCCCGTCAGAAAGAGAAGTGCACTTTGAATGCTGACTTGGCTTGGACAAGGCTGTGAGCAGGGCCCTGCCTTGCTCCGGAGGCCAGGCTTGCTCCGGGAGCGGGACAATGTGCGGGCAGCAGAAATGGGTGACGGGGTCAGCAGTGCCTCACCCGCGGTTTCTATTGCCGGCAGAGCAGCCCCTCTCACGTTACACTGTAACGCGGGGCTCGGCATTCCTGCCCGCAGGCGCCGGAGCTCGGTTTGCACTAGTTACTATTTTACTCCTGGCCAGCATTCCTGCCCCAGGCATGTCAGGGATGTCAGCTCTTCGGGTCGTGTGGCGAAAGCCAGCTGTGTAAGAAACTATCAAAAGGTTTAAAATGCTGCGAGAAATTGGTGTATTGGAATGAGGAGTAGAAATGTCCTAGTACCTCTTTAGACCAGCTGTATTCCAATATTTTTTTTAATGAGATTAATATTATTATCAGCCAGTTTTGAAACACAAGCAGTTCTAGCTCCCTGAGTCCTTCAAAATTCAGCCGCTTGTTTGCATTATTCTTTTATTGTTGTGTTTTTGGTTTTTTTTTTCCTATCAGCATATTCAAGGTTTAACCTTAAAGCACAGAAAAGTTGGGGACTTGATATTTCCATTTGTCCCTGACTTTTATTTCATGGCCATCTTGCTTTTAACATGGAAACAAATCTGACCATGAAGAAATACCTCTCAGAGAAAAATATGTCTCTGTTAGTTCAGTCTGAAGATGGTTCATGTGCCTGCAGAAAAAAGGAAAGAAATCTGCCTCATTTATTAAGATCTTAAATTCTATAGGGTTATCTTGTGCTGTTCCTTGATAATTAACCCTGTATTCCTGGAAGATGTTTATTATTTTCATTTCATTAAATTTCAAGCTGTCTTTGAACAAAATCTTAACAAGAGGATTTTCAATTTTGGGGTTTCAGCTGGTCCTCATCTTATGGCCTTCAATAGTGAAAATTTTAATATTTGGTCAAAATTTTATCAACCATGCATGTGCTGTTAGGAATGTGTCTGTCCTTTCTTCTCTATTGGCATATAAATGTTCCATCCTTTTCTTACTGTGGCAGGATAACATAACCAGGGTGAGAAAGCTCTGAAAACACTACAGCTGCTGAGAATGGAAGCTATTCTGAAGTGTTGAGAAAAGAAAGTCACAAAAGATGGGAGTCCACCTGGTTTCCTTGGGATTCAGACAGACTGAAGAAAGACTGAAGACTGTATCTCCTCAAAAAAGCAGGTGGGGCAATATGCAGCATTTACACCAGAACTGCAGTTTTTAGACCATGTAGAAAACAGTGGAAAGAAGCCTAATTCCCTACAGGAAGAACATGGTAAAGAAAGAGGGTTTGTGACTGTCTGTCCTTGCCTGAAGAACCCGAGGGATATGGGATTTGGCACACAGTCATGGCCTGAGAGGCAGTAACACAGATGGATCACCTTGCCTGGGTGGCAGTTGCCTTGTCCTTGCTTGCAGTGAGAGCCTTATGGTGCAAGGATGGAACATTCCTGTCAATCCAGCAAATGTTCCAGTGTGTCCTCCATGTAATTAGTACTAGGAACACTCTCTTTCCCTCACATCCATAAATTACTTATTCCCATGAAGTGTGACCTCTGTTTTTAATCACCTACGTAAACTGTACTAGATACAGCCATGCTGAGTTTAATAAATAGGCATTTTATATTTTTTTTTTATTTCTATAACGAATAGGCATTTTATATTTTAATAAATAGGCATTGTATCAAGCTGCTGAAAACCTGCTGGCCTGAAAGTGGAGCTGGGGGCAGCCAGGTTGTGTGGTGAGGGCTCAGAGGGATCCTATGCAGTTCATGTCTTTTACAGCCATTATGGAAAGAAATGGTGAAATTTTAGGCCTGAACATTTCTCTGTTGGCAGTTAATTCCTACTGCACCTTGAGAGGGGGTACAGGGTCTCTCAGCCATTTGTAAATATTTAAAACACCTTCTCCTCTTTGCTGTGTGACTGCAGCAGACTGCCTGCCTTATCCTGGGAGATAAAGGCATGCTGGCTGCAGTAGGAGATAATGCTTCACAGGGAGTTTGTGTTTCATTACACAATCAATTGTCTTGCAAGGTCCTTGGGGTGTGATTATCTGAAGTTTCAGCTTGAAGGTGCAGTGCTGTAACTACTGAAGTAAAACTGCAACATGGCAGATCTCAAGATGTAAGTCTTTTATACTAAAAAGTGTATTTTTATTAATTTAGCATCTTCCCTGTCTGTCCACAGTTCAGTGCAAATTTAACCCCCGGAGCAGTGCCTGGTTTGTCTTCAGCTCCAGAGCAAGCAGAGGTAAGCAGCCAAGAGCAAGCACCCCACAGCAAAGGGGAGCAAAAGCCATTGCAGCCAAGCCTGGCAAATGCAGCTCCTGCTGGAATGGCTGGGTGATCGATGGCATCTAGGGAAAAGCCTTGCTCCAGCTGACATCTGTGCTGTGCAGCTGATGGCAGGGACTCTGTGCTGGCAGAAAATACATTGTGCTTCAAACTGTGTCAGAGCTTGAGTCCCTCAGAGTCCCTCACTGCAGCATCTGAGTGGAGATCTGAAAAATATTTTGTTACAGTTCTTACTGGTACCTCTGGAATAAGGGTTATAATGTATCTAATAGTGCTGCGTTCCTATCAGCATGACTAGGATGAGGGAAAAGTGAAATTTAACTCCTGCCAGTGAAGTTTCATGTACTGTCATGAATAAGTCATGTACTGACTGACTTCACTAGGATTACCCCAAAAGCACCTTAAGGCACTTTCTGTTCTTGGGCTGCACTAGATCCCTCTGTGCACCCCAGCTTTGAAAGCCTTCTGAGGAACAGTGCAGATCTGGGTGCTCCTGCACCTACAACCCTGAATCCTTGTCAAGGCAAGAGAAGGTGGCCAGGAATACAGAAATTTAATTGCTTCAGCATTAGCTAAGTGTCTTGCTATATAAGAATGGTGTGTTAAGGGTAAAGAAAATGTAATTTGTCAAAGCAGGGAAAAGGGAAAGCTCAAGATCTGGGTGTGATGGTGTGCTAATCAGTAAAGAAACTTCATTTAAGATCAGCATCAGCCCCTCTTCTGCCTGATTAACTGCTAGGGGAGTTTTTTTTTATTTTCTATTGGTAAAGGTTAGTGAGTGATAAGCAAGAATAACCATTAATTCTTATCTGCTCCATGTGGGAACTGGATGATCCTCTAACAGCAGAGACATGACTGGCACCAAGCTCCTTCCAAGTGCTGGGGGACAGGCTGCTTGTGTGCCTTAACCTTCAGTGTTTCAGGGTCTTCAGACACAAGTTAGAAGAACCCATGCTATCTCAGGAGTCCAATGTGCAAGGGAGCTGGATAAAATCCTCAGCAAGACTGCGTCTGTCTGGTAACCATTTTAAGCTCATTTTATACAAACTTGGTGAAAATAACATATTACTACCATTGAATGGTGCAGAGAGCTCATTACACATCGAGACTCAGTTTCACTGAGCAACAGCAGAAACTGAGACAGAAGCAGAATAGTTTTATCAGTTTATTGTAAAGACCTTTACAATCTCAGTACAGAGATAAGGATATAAAATGATGTTGTTTGGAATAGTTAAGGCTGGTTGGTGGTCATCCAAATTTCACTGTTCAATGGAACTCAAGCAAGAGCAACTGATTTCTGACTGTACATATTTTTATTTGTGTTCCATCGTTACAGTGAGATCACAAGTTATTTCAAAGACTCAATGCCTGTTTATTATAAAATAAAGGACATTATTTACATGATGAAAGAAAAATTTCAGCATTTTAGTGGAATGGATGACTGATACTGCAACAGGTTTAGTCCACATATTTCCCAAGAATGTCACCATCTCTAAACAAGTAGTAGTCCTGTAAAGAAAAGAAACATTAGCTTCTGTCATGTAAATATTTTTCTTGTTTTGCAAATACTGTCTTGTTCTGAGTCAGCATTATTGCAGCCATTAAGTACAAAATCAAAAGCAAGCTAACCAAGAAGTCAACATGTAGAGCTAGTCTTGAAAAAGTTCTTTTTGTTCCTGAGATACTCTTTAGAGAGTTATCAAGTTACTACTTCTAGCAGTGGGAAAGTGCAAGAACTGTTAGAAAACAATTCTGCAGGCTTTCCCTGCCAAAAACAAGGATGCCCCCAGGAATTCCTAAGCCTTTTTGGATTCCCTCTAATATGCACCTGACATATGGAACATTTTGCCCACCCAGCAAAGGTTGGGTCAGAGGTTCCTGTGGTTGCTGCCTTTTATGCAAGGGCAGAAGCAGCAGTAGCACAGCTGTCAGAAGGTGGCTGGATCCAGCTGCTCCCTTTCTTGAATGGTGCTAACAGCACAAAGCAACCACAGTATTTATCACTGGCATTTCAGCAACCATTCTGATTTGCACTCACAAAGCTGGGAAACCTACCTTATCTTCCAGTACGATCTTAGTGCCACCATATTCTGGGAGCAAAACCTTTTCCCCAACTTTTACACTCACTGGCTGAATCTCACCATTCTGAAAAAAGAAAAAAATCCTTACTTTTCTGTAATAGAATTCCTCCAAACTACAACAGTCCATCCATGTACAGAAACATTCAGGAAATCACAACTCTGCATTTAGTTTTGACTGTAAAGACAAAACTAAAGTGTGAGGTCTTTGCCTGACACACTGAATAGGACTTCACTTAAAGAACCATGAAACCCCCTTGTAAAACCAAGGCACAAAGTTCATCTCCATATTCTACAATCAAGGATAATTTCTCCAAGAGCCAGTTTAAAAAGTACCTTCCCATTTCTGTAACTTTGATCAACTTGTCACTGTTGCCATCAATTCAATTGTTTAGAAACACCTGATAAGAGTTTAATGAAATTTTTGTATTACAAGCAAAACATTAACACATTAGTCAAATATTATCACCCTTTCACAATATAAACCGTTAAAAATCAGATCCTGACACAAACCAGCCTGGGATGCAGAGAGGGACTCATGGTAAAGAAAGGCCAAGGCAATGTGCCCAGGTTGAAATTTAACCTGCTTTCCAGCATTGCTACTGACTGAACACTGCTCTGATGGAGAACCAGCCCTTCTGATGTGGAAGCCCCCAGGCACCGGCCTTTTTGTGAACTGTCTTATTTCCATATACATATCCAATGTGCAAAATTAACAAGGAGTCACTCAACACTTATTTCCTTTGATTGCTGACCTTCTTTAGTCTAATAAGCCTAATCCTTATGGACAATGGTATTGGACATAGCACAAGGCAGCCAATAAATAGGCATTTTATATTTTGTGGAACCCCCACATTTTGGGGTTCCACCCTGCTCACAAGTCACAGACATTTGAGCATGTAATAATTTTAACAAAGAAGTCTGCTGGTCCCTCAAGGTTTTGGCTGAGATGTGATGAAACGGTATCACACAAAACACTGTCTACATATTTAAAATAAACTAACACCACCAACACCTCCCCAAAAAACCCCCCACCACCAACAGCAAACAAAAGAAACCCCACTCCATTTTATAAATGATTAAAGGAATGCTGGAGTTCATTTTAGGACAATTTGAGATTTCTACCTGCTTTTTGAATCTCCACTTGCAATTTCAGCCATCACAGTCCTCCATTTTTGTCAACCACTTTTGCACTACAACCATCCCACTCTTATGGCAATATTCCAGCTACCACCACCCCATTCATTACTGGTTCTACCCAAAGGGAATGCTTTGGGTATTACCTTTCCTCTGCCTCCAGATCCAACTGCTACTACTGTTGCTTGTAGTACCTTCCCTTGGGATTTTTCTGGTATCATGATTCCTCCTTTGGTTACTGTCTCAGCGGCACATCGCTCAACCAGTACACGATCAAAGAGGGGGAGAAATTTCCTAAATGCTTTTCCTGCCTGTGGAAGCAATTGTACATTGTAACAAGAGAGCCATTACAACAAAAACTGCAATTAAAAGGAATTTTAAAACCCCGACACATAATGGTTTCTCTTTTGAGAGAGATGAATAGTGTAAGACAACTGCTAGGTACTTATTTAATAGTGGCAAATAGCAGCTCTGATTGCATCAGAAACTCCTGAAGGCACAGGCAGATGCTGGGCAATCCTGACAATTCAGCTGTAGAAGATGTACTCCAGCTGGGGAATAAACCACCCACGGATGAGCAGACTCCTCTGTCTGGAAAAGCCTCTAGGCTTTTAACACCAAACCCTCAGTTGGTATAGCGTGGTGAACACCATTATTGATGATTATATGAACTGGGTGTCTCCAGTTCACAACCAGATCTAATGAAGATTAAGGACTCCCTGGGAGAGCTGCACCTATACTTGAGAACAGGTTTAGAAGCACAGGTCTAGTCAGGTGCCCCACTGTCAGTCTTTCTTAGGTGCTTTGAAGCATAACCCTTTCACCAAAAAACAGTGAGAATCTGCAGCCTGCGCCACAGTGCTGGTGCTTATACCAACTTCTACCGACAGATTCAGAAAAAATTACAAGAAAGTTTAAGTCAAGGCCCTGAAAATGAGAAAGTAGGCACCCTTCTAGCTCAACTGCTTTAGTACCAAAGTCAAGGTGAAGGGTTTTGATTAAGTTGTTGGGTTTTTCCCTCACATTTGGGTTAGGTTTGGGGTTTTTTTGCAACTACTTTCTGCTATCTGTCTGCATTTCAGAACCAGCAGTCTAACTGCCATAGGCCAGATAAATGCAAGCAAATGCACTTATCCCAACGCACAGGGGTCAGGAAGAAGGAACTTGCTTTGATTTAGAAGGAAAGATATGGCACGCTGCCAAGTCACATGGAGATAGTGCTCCACTGGACAGGTACAGAGCCCACGCTCAGAGAAAGAGCTAGAAGGGCCTGGCATCCGTGTGCCCTTTGCTGGCACTCATCGCTATCCACACACACTTGAGAAGGGGCAGAAAGCAAAGTCACGGGCAGAGCACGAGCAAAAGGCAGCACATGGAAGATGCTGTATTTGACTGCTGCCAGCAGCACAGGGATGAAAGATAACCAAGGGAAAAGGGTGCCAGTTGTGTACGTTTCCATTCTGTGAAGATAATATCGCTGACCCTCCTTTTTAAGAGCTGTTCTACGTTTACCAGAAATAAAGCTGCCAGACTTATGACCATCAATATTTTACACTAAGTTTTAATTCCTCACGATATTCTTATCCTAAGAATCAAGTTTCACTGCGAGAACAAGGGCAACTCAGTGAAACTCTCCTACTTTATAAAAAATTTTACAAAACTTATAGAAAAGAGAGCTCCGGAGCGTGGCACAGGTTTCTCGTCTATCTCCGCAGAGATCAGCCGTGGCCGGCGCGGCCCTGCCCTGCAGCGCTGCTGTCACGGGGCCGCTCCCGTTACTGCGGCGGGAGGAACCCTGAGCTCCAGTGTGCGCGCAGCCAAAGGCAGCCCCTGCAAACCTCCCGCCACGTCCGGCCCGCAGCCCCCGCACCTGCCGGGGGAGTCGCCTCTGCCCCACGGACTGCGTGACCTTGCGGCGCCGCCACCCCCCGGCTCCATCTTCCCAGGTCCCCCCGCGACCCAGCTCTGCCCGCGGGCACGGCAGGGACCGAGCACACCCGTGCGCGGCTGCTCGGGGCCCCGGCAGCGACCCAACCGCGGGGAGGAGCAGGGGCGCCGCCAGGCCGTGCGGGCTGTCTGTCCCCGCGGCGGCGGGCACGCGGCGAGGGGCAGCCCGGGAGCGGGCCCGCGGCAGCGCTGGGGAGATGGCGGCAGCGGCGGCCCCGGCACTCACCATGATGCTCCCGCGCCGCCCGCACCGAGTGACCGCGCCGCCGCCAGCACACACGTGAGGAAGGTCACGGCGTGCGCATGCGCGACCGGTGCCCCGCCCCGGGGCGGAGCAGCCCTGACCCCCGGCCCCGGGGACGTTTAGCGCCGCTGTTTTTTTTCAACCTCTGCGGCGCCATCCCGGTCCCGGGAACGGCTGCGCCCCGGCGGCACCGGGGACCCGCCGCACAGCTCCCGCGGCGCCCCAGGCCGGGCCCCGCACGGAAGTGAGGTCAGTTCACCTCTGACCTGCGGCGAGCATGAGCGTTCCAGAAGGTTCTGGAATCGCCGGGCCCCGGAACATGAATGGTTCATGCTACAAGCCCTTAGCGCATGCGCATTTGTAGCACGCGGCGCAGCGCGGCAGGCGGGCTGTGGGCGGCGCGGAGGCCATGCTGGTTCCGGGGCCGGGCGGCCGGAGCCGCACATGGGCCGGCGGCGGCGCGGGGGCGGGGCCGAGGCGGTGAGTGCCGAGCGCCGCCCGCCGCCGCCGCGCCAGACGTGCTCGCGAGTCCGCAGAGCCGCGGTGCTGCTCCCGCGTTGCCGCAGGTGAGCGGGAACGCGGCCGGGCCGCTGGGCCCGCGCCGCTCTGCCCGGTCTGGGGAGGGCGCGGGGGCCCTCACCCCTTTGGCCGCGGTTACCGCCCGGGCCGTGCGCTGGGAGCGGCCGGGCCCGAGCGGCGGGAGCGGGGGGCGGCCGTGATGCAGGCGGTGCGCCCGGGTGGCGGGAGCGGGGCCTGCACCTTCCTGCGGGCCGCTGGTGGCGCGGCGGGCGGCGGTGGGGGGTGGGCGGCGCTGACCTTGCTGCGCGTGTCCTGGTGCAGCGCCATGTGCCCGCGGGGCCCTGCCCGGCCTGGGGGCTCCGGCGGGCCCGCGGTGGGGGCCGCGGCCTTGTCTCTCTTCTCTGTGCCCTTGGTGGCCTAGCGGGGTGCGGGAGCAGTACCCGAGCTCCCCTCGGCACGGCCCTGCTGCTGCAGCTGCGGGCAGGCGGGCGCGGCCCCCGCGCTGAGCACATGGAGCCGCGGGCGCTCCGCGGTGCCCTCGCCGTGTCCTGCCCCGCTCCGGGCGGGAGGCGCTCGGACGTGCTGCAGGCCGCGCAGGGGGGAGCTGCTCCGCGCGGGTCTCGGCGGGAAGATCGGGGACACCCAGCTCGGTACTTGCCGTTGATTGTGTGTCTCGGTTTCAGCCGGTCGAAAAATTAAAGATTCATCATGCCTGCTTTACTTCCTAAATTTGTTCCCCCTGTTTTCCTGTAGAAGTAGCTGCGCAAAGCTATAATGCTTTTTTCTGTTTTGTTTTTTTCTACGTTTCTTTTAATATTTTAGACATGCTCCGTTTATCTACAGTACTCCGTCAGATAAGACCAGTGTCCAGAGCCCTCGCCCCCCATCTAACACGAGCCTATGCAAAAGATGTGAAGTTCGGAGCAGACGCAAGAGCTCTGATGCTACAAGGAGTAGATCTTTTAGCAGATGCTGTAGCTGTCACCATGGGGCCAAAGGTAATGGAAGACTGGGCCTTTATGTCAGCACAGACCTGGCTGATAATACTGTAACAGAGAGCAGTTGTTGGGTTTCTCTCGGTGGAGCCGCACGATTGTGTTTGCAGAACTGCAACGCAAAGGGCTTGGGGGATGGACAGGCTCCTGCAAGCTGCTGTATTCTCATGTCCACCGAAAGTGGGACAGTAGTGCATGTGCTTTTTGTAGTAACAAAGTAAAATTGGTTGGATTCCTGTGAAGGTATATTATACTCGTCTAAACAGTTTGAAGGTTAAGGACATGTGCATAATGTGTTACCAGCTCAGTTGATAACCTGTAACAGTGCTGTAGATAATGTAACTGTCTGTGTCCTGGGGTTGGTTAATTAGCATGTGAGTGGCTTGGTTGGATTTTTTTTATGATGCTTGTTTTGTTTGTTAATTTTTTTTTACTAATTACAATTTTGTATTAGTTAACCGTTTAAATATTAACAAGCTTTAAAAAATATCTAAAGTGTAATGTTGAGTTCTCAGTTGGCTGGTGAATATTACCACCCTAAGTGAAATTTCATGGTAGAGGCATTAATTTGTGTTACCCTATATTCTGTCCTGTAAGGGAGATCTGGGTCTCTTGGAAGACCAGCTATGGTATTCTGCATAGTCATGCAATGTGCAGTAGGGCTTGAAATGAGATTCTTCTTTTTGAGGAAGAGACACTGATTTTCTTGGGGCTTATGTGAATATCTGTTCCCTGTAACAGCATGTGCATGATAGTTCTTCTGAGGGCTGCTTGGCCTCTCTAACATTATTTCATGTATTTTCTGTACATTTTTAGTGCTCTACCAGCTTCATTCAAAGGCAAAAATGCCATAAAGCTGAGCAATGAAGATTAAGGAACAATTGTGTCAGGAAACTATGGCTACTTCCACAAAGGAACAAAGTTTAAGTGTAGTTGGTTAATTTAACTCCTGGTTTTTTGGATCAGGCTACTCTGTGAATGCTGCAGCATAGTTCTAATCCACTGGCTAAAGGGCAGTTGCTGATGCAACTTCATGCAACCTTAGGGGATTTTTGCTGGTTATGCTGTGCTTCATGTAAAAATGGAGGGGTTACTCCAGTGCCTGAGTCAGCCTCTGGCATTTTTAAGAAACATCAGTCTGGTGAGGAAACCTCCTTTGGGCCTGTTCTACATTTTAAGGAGCCAAATTTGCAGTCTCACACAATCTTTTGGTAGTGCTCCAGCATGTTGAACAGACCTGGTTTGTGTGGGGGCTCAGCTTCTCAATATTGCAGACCATTCTAAATGCCTGTGCAGTTACTGGTGATGTTTGTTCCCTTCTTCAGGAGCACAGGCAGGTGTTTTTCCTGGGAGCAGGCCCTTTCATGTGATTTGTTATCTGTGGGTTTTGTTGTGCTCCTCTTCTCAGAGCTGCAAACCAAACACTAGTAATAAGACCATATCAAAGTACAAAGGAGAATTAAGCAAACTAGGAGACATTATATGAAAAACGTACTGGTAGCATGCTCCTCCAGAGAGGAATTTTCTTACTCTTGATTCACTTTTATATTTAGAAGTGCAAGTCAAATAAGATAGTAGTAGGGAATGCATTTTGGCATAACTGTTCCATGGCCCAGTGGGAAATTTCCATAAGCCGTTCCCCAGGTTCAGCCTGAGGAACTGAAGCAGAACCTTAAGGCTGCTGGGGTGGTTGTGCTTCAGGAGCAGCGAGGCCTCGTGCCTGGCAGGCAGCCAGGGCTGGTTCAGTCATTGAGGCAGATGTGGGTGGGCTCTGAGCAGGGGAGGGGCTCCGGGCACCACAGCCCTGCTCGGGAATCCTTGCCCGGCTGGGCTGGCAGAGCTCAGGCTGGAGCCGGACCTGACTCACCGAGGGAGGGCGCTCGTGCAGGGACAGTGCTGAGCTGGGGCACTCGCTCTCCCTGCCCTCCTCCAGCAGCTCCAGCTCTCGGCACAGTAGAGGAGTTTCAGGGCAGCAGTAAACCAGAGGGGCCCCCTGCGTTTCTGCTGCCTCCAGCTCAAACTGGAATGTGTGTGTTTGGGGCAGGTATTGGCTATTGGATTCACCTGTGAACAAGCAGGAGCATTTGCCTTATGGTGAACCTGTATGGGTCACAGTTTCCCATGTTAGCTGTGTCTGTTAGTTATAATACTCCAGCTTTTCAGTTGGATCCAAGTGTGAGCTGAGATGAGAAAAGCTTGGTAACTTGCAGTGGGTGAGAAATTACTGTAACACATGAATACAAATTTGGAGTGTTCTCAGTTGTCTTTACTAATCACTACTGAGGTTTGCAAGTCTGCTTTTTTTCCTTCCAGTACATGCAACAAATTGAGCTTTTATTTGTTTTTCAATCACAAAGAATGCATATTGTGATCTGATGAAAATTTTGAAAATTTATTCTAATTGCTATATTTTTAATTTTGGGCTAAAATATTAGCATTAGAGGGAATCTCTTCAGGTTTTTCTCTAAGGTCAGTGTTACTTAATTGCAGACTTAAGCAGTATGGCTGAAGAATGGAGTGTCATTCTGTGGAAGTATAAAGCCTTTGAGCCATTTTTCTGTTTTTGGAGAACCTTGGTATTAAAGTGTGTGTTTGAGAAGTCCCAGCTGAATGCCCTCTGTAAGGTGTTCAGCTGCACCTGTTCAAAATTCTCAGTTGAGCTCTTGATGGTAACATGCTTTGGGTTTGCTTGGATTTAAAATTTGGTTTTGTCCCCCTAGGGAAGAACAGTTATTATTGAACAAAGCTGGGGAAGTCCCAAAGTGACAAAAGATGGTGTGACAGTAGCAAAGGCAATTGACTTGAAAGACAAATACAAAAACATTGGAGCCAAGTTAGTCCAAGACGTTGCCAACAATACCAACGAGGAGGCAGGAGATGGTACCACTACTGCAACAGTCCTGGCACGAGCCATTGCCAAGGAGGGCTTTGAGAAGATCAGCAAAGGAGCCAACCCAGTAGAAATCAGGAGGGGTAACTTTCCTGTTGTTTTTAATGTTTGATTGTTGTAGTTTATTTTTCATATCCTAAATTTGACTTGTTTTCTGTTTGAAGAGGCACCATAAAGGGTTATATGATCTTTAGAGAACACAAATGATGTTTTTTTATACTGTGAACTCTGAGGAACCATTAATTTGTCTGATCATTGTACTATTTTACATGCAGTCAACTTCTTTAATTTGTTGTAAGTGAATTCCAATTAAAGCCATTTCTGCATGTAGTTAATACAATAGCCATGTAAACAAATCTGTCAGGAATTTCAATCATGACAATATTTCACACCAATTTCAAAAAACCCAGCACTGCAGACACAAATGACAGTATGGAACAACAATTATTTGGTTTTGAACATGCAAACAATGCATTTTTGCAGTGTGGACTTTTGTTTGAAGGGAAACCTGTTTGTTGTGGTGGGTGGGTGCTTGGTTTGTGTTTTCTGTGCTCTGTACCTTGTTTTGTTCACTCACAAGCGCCCTGTTCGTCCTCAGGGGTGATGCTGGCAGTGGATGCTATCACAGCTGAACTGAAGAAGCTGTCAAAACCTGTTACAACTCCAGAAGAAATTGCACAGGTAAGAAAAAACACACAACAAAATGTAGCCCAAATTTAGGCAGCTGTTTCTAGGAAAAAGTTTTGTGAAACTAGGTTTAATGAAGTTATGTTGTGTGCATCTTGACACTGGGTACTTGTCTTTACACATCAGAAATAGTCTTCAATTGCACTGCTAGAAGCTCCTCCAGAAGTGGGCAGATTTTTTCATCTTCAAGTTGCATTCCAAAGTATGGTCTTAAAACATAAATGTGTGTACTTGGGAAGAATTGATGGGAGCAAAGCTCTGTAGTGAATGGAAGTGATGGCAGAGTACTGAGGGTGTGGCAGATCTGTGGGGAATCAGGTCCAGGTGTGTTGGTGGTCCTGGGTTATTTGTGCCTGTGTCTGGAGGTGGCCTGGGTGTGAGTCCAGGCAGGGAGTCTGGCTCAGGGAATCTGTGCTGCAGCTGCCCAAAGGCCTGAGCCCTCCTGCTGTGAGTGTGCTGCACTCTGCTGCCCTGCCTTGGCAGAAACGTCAGCATTGCACATGGTTATTCTGCTTTTTTTCATCATGAGGAAGCACCTTGCATTGGGAAATGAGATTAAATGCCTTATCCTTTCAGGTTGCCACAATATCAGCAAATGGAGATCAGGAAATTGGCAATATAATCTCTGATGCAATGAAAAAAGTTGGACGAAAGGGTGTGATCACTGTCAAGGTAAGAACTGGCCAAGTGACTGTCTCTGCTCTGTTAGGGCTGGCTTCTGTCATGTGTGATGCTGCTGCTGCAGCTCCCATTCCATAATCCCCACCATAATTCCTCCCCAGCTCCTCTGGATCAGAGTTTGATCACTGTTCCCTCTTACATTCTTCCTGTTTTGGAGAGAAGCATATGAAACTGATGGGGGATCCAGAGCCTTTCAATCTATTGTGCATGATATGCTAAAACTGTACTTGTGCTTTTGGCAGCAAACCAGAGAGATTTTAATGCAGACTTTCTTGCATCTAAACAGGATGGAAAAACTCTAAATGATGAACTGGAAATCATTGAGGGTATGAAATTTGACAGAGGCTACATCTCTCCATATTTTATTAACACAACTAAAGGTGAGTTACAGTAAGTTATGTCAAACACCTCCAGTGGCTTGTGTCAGTCAGAAATAATGGCACCTGTTAAAGGCTTTGCAGTCCCTTATGCTGGGCACCACAGCAAATAGAGCAGGGGCTCCTTGCCCATCAGAAACTTGAACTTGCTAAAAGCTTGGAGGGTTGGGGGTTCCTTTTCCTTCTCTGTAAAGTGTTCCTGTGAGCACAGGCTGGCCTTGCAACACAGCAGAACAATGGAGAATTGAGAGTGGAGTCTTGGAGAAAACAAGTTGTCTTCTTCTTAATGCAGTTGGAAAGTGCAACCATTGCTCCAAAACACCTGCTTAAGTTAAAAGAATGCTTGATATGTTTTTGTAATGGAACTGCTCAGATAATGCACATTGTTTCTGCAGGGCAGAAATGTGAATTCCAGGACGCTTATGTTTTGATCAGTGAAAAGAAAATCTCTAGTGTACAGTCCATAGTTCCAGCTCTTGAAATTGCCAATGCCAACCGCAAACCTTTGGTCATCATTGCTGAAGATGTTGATGGAGAAGCCCTCAGCACTCTAGTCTTGAACAGGTGAGGATTAAAATCCATTTTTTTCTATGGTGTATGGCTGGTTGTTCTTTTACCTGTGCCAAAGAAACAGCAGCTTTTAACACCACCATGCTTTGTATCAACTCAGGCAGAACTCCAGTTGTGTCCTAACGACCTTTTGAGAAAAACCATCTCAGTTTGTGATGGTCTCTTCGTTTGCTTGACTGCTAGAGCTGCACTGAAATAATTTGGCTTAGTAATTAGACTCATTCTCTGAATTTTTGTCTTTAGACTGAAGGTCGGCCTTCAGGTTGTTGCTGTAAAAGCACCAGGTTTTGGTGACAACAGGAAAAACCAACTTAAAGACATGGCGATTGCAACTGGTGGTGCTGTAAGTAATGATGTTTTCAGTGGATTTTTGCTCCAAAGGATGTTAATGCTTTTCAAGGAGGAAAATACTGTGCATTTTTAGGTCCTTGGCTTGTATTTGCTGAGTTGCAGGCTGTATTCTGTTGTTTCAAAAATGTAACAGTAACTGATGTTTGAAACTTCCTGTTGTTTAAAATGCAGACACTGATAATTGCTGTGTAATGCAGTCCTGGCCAACCATATGTCCTTGTGACTGACTGAAGTCACATGAGATCTCCTTGCAGGATTTTGGTTTTTAAGGGAAAGGAGGAACTCCAAGGCAATTGTTGCCTCTATAAACAATTGCCTGGACTCAAGTGTGGCAAATATAATTTATTTTAAATGTTTGGAATTGACTGAATTTTCTTACTACTAAATTTTGCATGTAGTTGATGAGTTGATTAATGTCCCTTTATGCTGCCCTTTTTTAATATGCACTTCAAAATCATAGCACGATATTAGGACCCAGAGGATACTGCTGAAATAAATGTTTAAGGTAATTGCAACACAAAGTAACCAACCAGCAAACTGTTCTTCAGTCAGTGACGTGTCAGTATCTATGACATCTCAAAATACAAGGAGATGACGGTGACAGGACTGAAGGAAACACCATGAAACTGTGTCAGGGGAGGTTTAGGTTGAATATCAGGAAGAGGTTCTTCACCCAGACGGTGCAACTGCAGTAATGTGGTTATTCTGCACCATTAGCCTGCTGTATGTGTTCATGTACTTGTAGATAAAAATACCCAATGTGTGGGGAACCTGTGAAATGCAGCTTTTCACATAATTTCTTTCAGGTGTTTGGAGAAGAGGGTTTGAACCTAAATGTAGAAGATATTCAGCCTCATGACTTTGGTAAAGTTGGAGAGGTCATTGTGACAAAAGATGACACCATGCTCCTCAAGGGGAAGGGTGAAAAGGCTCAGATTGAAAAACGCATTCAAGAAATAATCGAACAGCTAGAGGTTACCACCAGTGAATATGAAAAAGAGAAACTGAATGAGCGACTGGCCAAGCTCTCTGATGGAGTAGCAGTATTGAAGGTATGAAGAACTTGGTAAAATCATAATGAATTAAAGCTTGGGCTTCTTGAGTGCTGAGCTACAGAAGAAGATTTGCCACTGTGGGAGAGGGTGGGTTGGCTTTCTGGCACTTGTTAGGCATTGGCAGCTTAATCTGGTGGCGGCAGTGCTGTCCCACCTGGGCTCTTGTGCAGCCCTTGACGTGTGGCTTGCTGCTCTGCTCGCAGGTGGGCGGAACCAGCGATGTTGAGGTGAACGAGAAGAAGGACAGGGTCACGGACGCCCTGAACGCCACCCGTGCGGCCGTGGAGGAGGGCATCGTCCCAGGGGGTGGCTGTGCCCTGCTGCGCTGCATCCCAGCCTTAGATGCCTTAACTCCAGCCAACGAGGATCAGAAAATTGGTAAGCACATGACTTGAAGGGGTGTGTGTGTGTGTGTGTGGAAGTGATACAAGCACACTTTCCCCTGTCCTGAGGCTTTATCAGGTGGCTTTCAGTTTGTTTTTAGTGACTTGATCTTAGGAATATCACATTTCTTTGGTGTGCTGGTCTCTGCTTTTGAGTGGGAAGGAGCTTTTTCACTGCATTGCTGACTGGACTGTGTAAGACCCAGTAGCAGTAAAGCAGCAGTATCCCAACACAGAGTGGCAATTGTTTAGGGTTGGGAGCTGGCTGTTAGAGTCTTTGCAGACAGACAAAATCTAATAATGCTCAAGAGACTGTGTGGCAAATCAAATGGAAAGAGGCTTTGTGTCATGTCGCACATAAATGTAGAGAGTAATAATACTTGTTAGTATTTTTTGTAGAAGTAAAACTAAAATGTGCATGAATATCCTGCAGAAATTTCATTTGTTGGCAAGTGTCAAGTAGCAGAGAACCTTTCCTCCTGGAACTGACAAAAATAGCTTATGTTTCTGCTTGGAGGGTTTTCTCTTTGTATTGATCTCCAGCACTAGGGCATTCCTTGGCAGTGGGAGTGGTGTTTGTACACGGAGCTCCAGCTATCCTGTTTCTTGCAGGCATTGAAATAATCAAGAGAACACTGAGAATCCCAGCAATGACTATCGCAAAGAATGCTGGTGTGGAAGGATCATTGATAGTTGAAAAAATCCTGCAGAGCCCGTCAGAAGTTGGCTACGATGCAATGCTTGGGGACTTTGTAAATATGGTAGAAAAAGGAATCATAGACCCAACTAAGGTAACCTAAAGCTCTTAATTCTCAGCTTTGCTTCCTCCCACCTCTTGTGATGGTCAGCAGGTTTTAAGTAGTTTCTTGCTTACTTTTAGGTTGTGAGAACTGCTCTGATGGATGCCGCAGGTGTTGCATCTCTCCTATCAACAGCAGAGGCAGTGGTGACTGAAGTTCCTAAAGAAGAAAAGGAGCCAGCAATGGGAGGAATGGGTGGGATGGGTGGAGGCATGGGAGGTGGCATGTTCTAATTCCTGGGGTAGGGATGCATCATGAGCTGTGCTGTTGAAGACTGACAGTTCTGACTTCAAAAACTTGAGCTATCAGTGTGAGAGGATGGATAGTGACTGAAGTGAGGCTGGTGTTGAAAAGAATCACTGTAACCATCAGTTACCGGATTTCATTTAACACACGTGTAATTGTTTACAGTCATTGTCCATGCCTACAGATAATTTATTTTGTATTTTTTGAATAAAGACATTTGTACATTCCTGATAACTGGGTTGCAAGATCCATCTACCAAGGTCCTGATTTGAACTTAATTAAGGCACTTGATATTCTATTTCAGAATTTCTTGGTGCTTGCCAGTACTAGAAAGAACTTGAAAGCCACTGTGCGTGAGACTAGACAATTGTGTACAAAGTAGGCAAATAGAGTTATGTGACCTTTATGTAATAAACTGCTCAAAAGTTACAAAATGTATCACCTCCTTCATCTGCACACCAAGCCATAGTTATGGGAGAGCCTGGAGAGCCTGCTGTTGCTTCTAAGATGTAGTAGAAATTGACACTTATGCTTGAAAAAATGACAGGGCATTTCAGTCCGAGAAACATTCCTTTGTCTAGAATGTTTCTCAGAAATGCAAGTGCTTTAATTTTGGTAAGAAATATCTAAGCTGAACTGCACTACAGTTCTTTGAAATATTAAACAATGCTCTGAAAACAAGGCACGTGCACTGACTTTATTTTGCCCTATCTGGTTGTTTCACGTGCTGGAAACAGGCCCAGTGCACCTTTCACGGTCCCAGGGGAAGAGAAGTGCCCTGAGGTATCAAACAGGTGAGTCTTTGCTAAGAAAGGGTTCTGGGGTTTTTAGATCCTTCCTTTGCTCAGGTGTAATATGTGATTACCTCCTCACCTTGAGCCTTCCATTCTTACCTTCCTCCTTTCTGGTAAGGGGTGCAGGATTTAGTGATTTTGCACTAGAAATGTTGCTTTGCCTCTTTCTGTGTTCTTTGACGTGGCACCACCACTAACATTGTGCTGTCTTTTCTGCTTTCCAGCCTGCAGAACAATGGTGTTCCCAAACTTGTGTATGTTTATACTTGATTACCTCAATCAAAACTGCTTTACAACTTCTCAGTTCTGTACAAATGACCTTAAATCCACCTGTTGCTTTCCTCAGCTTCCTGCCCTTAATAAGAACTATCCTTCCACAGATGGGATGTGTGACATTCTAATTTTAAGTAAAATTATCTGAAACTCTTTCAGGGGTGTCTTTATTTTGAAACATACCTTTCTATGTTATTTAATATGCTGTTCTTAATTAACCATACAGATTACATGTGCTGCAGAGAAAGGACCAGCTTCAGCACCTGGTCTGAAGCTTCACCTAATTTCAGTAAGGAAATTTGGTAATGCAAGGCAGCATAAAATAAGGATTTGAATCTGTTCAAACCTATTCACTTGGTTTTTTTAGAGACTGGGAAGAGAACATTCAAGAGTAGAAGTAGTGAACACGTATGTAATCAGGATGATATTATCACAGTTGGGAGTATGGTACTGAAAAACCTCAAAGAATGAAGGTTTAGTGCTCTCTTACAATGATTTATGATGACAGCTGGCCTTGGCTGTTCTTGTCTGCAAGGAAGCACAGGGCCTCTTGTAACCTGCTTCCAGGGAGGACAGCACAGGTACCTGGTTCTCAGAGGTAAACCTTGCTTTAAGGTGTTCTGTTTGCATTAGGCGAGATGGAGGTAACCAAAGTGCAGCATGTACCAGGGAAGGAGTGGCAAGGAGCAAGTTCAGCCTGCCAAACGTACTACAAATTCCAGACAGGTGCACTGGGCACCACTGGCTGTGGCTGAGACTGCTGCACCCAGATTACAGTGCTCCTTATGCATTTCATCCCTGAAAATGAGGGGAGTTAGAAAGCAGTTGCTGGTCACTCTAGGGGCAATGGGAGATCCCTGACTTACCTCTGCCATTCATTTGAATTCAAAGCACCACTCCTCAGTGGCTGCCAAGCTGTGCCATTCTCTGGGAAGGCAGTGTGTCAGTTGGCCTCTGCCTGGGCAGAGCTGGCTGAGTTGATGCTCTGAAGTTACATTCCCACCAAGCTGAGTTAATGAGTTACAGTGCTGAAAAACGCCAGGAGCTTGGCTAAGGCAGAGCTTGGGCTGTGATTCCAGGAGCCGTTTGGCGTTAACGGCAGCCGAGATAGCCTGGGTTACAGGAGCTGCCAGGTGTCTGGTACTGATAAGGCTTTAAGCTGCACTTGATTGCAGCTTTTGAACATTCTATGTCTGTCTGTCTGAGCAGGTGTGTTTGGCACAGGGTAAGATCACACCCAAGCTCAGATAAGAAATGAATGCCCCAAAGGAGGAGCATGGCACTTTGTACAAGTGAGGCGTACAAACAAGTTTATGGCTGAGGTTGTTACAGCTTCCCTTTACGTCTGATGAACTTCATGCAGCATCAGCTCCCGGGGGATGCTGGTTTCTGGGCCGTGGAGTTTGGATGCTCTTCTTTCAAAGGCAGCAACCATCTGCTTTACAACTTCATCAAAAAATAGTGTAGCAAGTTTTGAGTGTAGAAGTGAACGAAATTCAAAAGAAATCTGTTTAAAAAATAAAAGATAATTATTTTTCCTATATATACTGTTGTAAAATGCCATTACAAGTAGACAACTCTGTTAAAGAATCTCCAGTGAAGGCTACAGGTAAGTTACAGAACAGTTAAAACTGAGGAATAGGTGAATGTGGCTGAGAAGGAAAACCATGTTTCTAGGTCTAAGGACTGTACTTCTGGGCTTTTCCATTAGAAGAATCCTCTCAGTTCTCTGAAGTAGTCATTTACATTTACCTAAGCTGTCTTTTCTTTTATAAATGGTTCATTACAAAAGAGGTTTGGGGTAATGAAAAACTACTGACAAACAGTAACTTATTTTGTGCACAGAATTCACTTGAGGGACAAAAGCTGTCGAAGAAAATCCTGCATGGCAAGACAACAGACTAACAGGTAAGCTGAAGCATGCCCAAGAAACTTAAAAGAGACTTGAAATAGTTACCTATTAAATGCCAATATTTTAAATCAGTCCTTCCTTTTGGTGGCAGTAGTTCTGGTAGGTTCAAACAAGCAGTGTAATGGCTAAAATTACAGATTTGGTTTGTGTGTCACATCTCCCACCTGAACAGCTCCCACTCCCAACCTGACACCAGCAGACAATGAAATGGATTGGGAGTAACGTAATTTTTCTAATTCCTGAAAAATTCAGATTTAATGCCACAAGGAGCACTTACAGCTTCTCCCCAATTCCTTATGAGCAATGCATGTTAACAGCAAAGCAGTAGCACAGAAGTAATTAAACAGCTTGGCCCATAAACCAAGTGTAGCTTCATTTACATTTGTTGACCTCAAGCATCAATAAAATTAACGTGCCTCTTGCAAGTCTGAGAGCTGTCATTGAGGGCATGCAGAGTTCTGCAAGTGAGGATGTGGAGTCTGGCATTCTGTTCAGCAATTATGTTATTATCTTAAGGTGTGGCATACATTAATGAAGTTGCAGGTGGTAAAAATGGTGGTGTGCTTCAGTCTATGAACTAAATAATTTCAGAGCTGAAACTAAAGTAGGAAAAGTTCCCTGTTGTATGTGGATGTCTCCTGGAATCAGGCTGGCACAACAGGATACAGCAGCTTGTGGGAACCAGCATAGCTCAAAACTCAAATAACATTTTCTAAAGCAAACAAGCATTCTTAAGTTGAAGTTTTCTCTGGAATATCTGTAATTGCAGGGCCTGTTTTGAGGAGTTTGTTGTGAAATGTTTATCATCCCTGCCTGCACATGCCCAGATGCAAGGAGTAGCAGGGCAGGAACTGGCAGAGGTTCAGCTCAGCCAACTGCACTGGCTTCCTTTGCTGCCTCCAAACAGGGTAAGCAGTAAGATGTGTTGATAGCGTTCCCCCAAGAAAATAAAAATGTCCATATTCAGTTCTGTTTTGATTCCATTTAACTGAAGTTCTTGAGCTGAAATGTCAAAATGTGGCGTTGGTTTATGGAGGTGTGGTGCTGTTTTCTCACAGAGCCTGTATGTAGAATGTAGGCTTTAAATAGTTGTTTAATTCAAGTTTTTTAACTGATTTATGGCTTGGGTTAAAAGATAGCTTATATATGTTAGTAGAAAGAACTGACACTTATTTGCTTAAAGAAATACAAATAACATGAGCACATAACATGCAAGCCATTAAAAATTGTGGTTCTTTGAGCACCTGTAGATTAATTTTTACTGTTGAACTGCATGAAGTGCAATATAGTATTAAGCTGAAAGTTAATAACCCAAGGAGGTTAATGTGCTAGTTTAAAAATACTCCAAAAGCTTTTTCCTATTCACTGAAGACAATTTTCAAAGCAGGACATTCCAGCAGATGGCAGCAGGATTAGACCAGCTCTGTGTACTTTAGCAGCCTGTTACAACCCCCAGCTCAATGCTTTGTTACACACTTTGTTATAAAATGCAAGAAAAAAATGTGATGGCAGACAAATCAGACACCACGGAAAAGCAGTAGCTGGAATGGAAACAGCTTTTCTGGGAGTGAAATCAGGCTAAATCAGGTACTGGAATTAAAGAGCAGTACTTTTGGGCTGCAGTGATATCCCATCACAGATTAGAGACAGCAGAAATCTATTACACTTGTATTAGAGAAGGAAGGAGTAAGGCTTAAAATACGTGAAAGAGTAAAACTGGAAGACAGGAAATTAAACTGACCAAACTGCAGCCCAAACAGGACAGATGGCAGGACACTGACTTGCTGGTACCAAGAGCATTTAGGTTGTAGAGTGATTAAAGAATATAGCAAAGTATATTTAGCATTTCTCCTGCAGTGGACTGTCTAAAAACTTCAATGTGTTTAGAACTGTAGGGTGAGAGGTGCCTGTCCCAGACTGTTTCATGACACATGGACACCTCACAGAAGGCTGCTGTTTCTGAACAACAGTGAAGTAGTTTCCAACAGTAAAGCTTGCAAAATATTTTTTGGACAGAACTGACTAAAGCTAACTTGTTTTCTGTGTCTAAGTGTTCAAAGGAGTAGTAGAGGCATTTTAAAAAGCGCCCTCAGTTGAAGATAAGTGTTTCTATGTGCTGCTCCTAGCATGTGGTAGTTTTAATTACTTACTGAAAAATCCAATGTACATGTCCTTGGATAACCAGGGATACCAGGGCTCAAACGCCACACTGTTTCCAAGTGATTAAAGAGTTTTCCATCTGTGCATGAAGCCTAAAATAAAGTTTTGAAAATCAAGCTACAATTAGGCTTTTACAAATGTGACAAACAGGTATTACTGAAGCTTGTGTTTACATTTTGTTAAATAGTGATGGTTGTGGCATAGTTAAACCTGTTCTTACAGCACAGCCAGCATGAAATCCAATATGAAAAGATGTCAATTATGGCAAAATAACTGAGGTCCTTCCAAGGCAGAGGAAAATACTGTGAGTGTCATAACACAGATCTGTGGCATGATGCATAGAACATCCAAATACATAACCTCAACTGGCTTGGAATTCGTAGAGAAAATTTCTGTAACTTTTTCTTGGGTCATTTTTTTAAAAGTTCTCATTGTTAGCCCAAGGAGCTCTGCTCCAACAGACTGCCCCCAGGGAATAGGTGTTGTTTGGCTTGGAGAGCTGTGCTGAGGTGACTCATCTCAGAGACTAATCACCAGCACAAAAACACCTACATTTCTCTTTCCAGGAAAGAGATAATGCGTGGCCTTGCTACTTCTATATCAGAAAGGGAAGGAGTAGAGGGAAGATTAGATACAAAATGCTGGGCCTGCTTTTCCCAACTGCTATCAAAACAGCAGGAAAAATGGGAAAACTGCCAGTGTGTTCCCCTTTCTCCCAGTCTTCAAGTAGCAAACTCACTCCATTCTTTCCCCCTCAGCAAAACCTGCTGTTACCAATCTGATTTTTCCATTGTTTAAGCCCTAAAAAGGGGGAAACCTTAAGCAACAAACCCGTTCCCATTTTGTGCCTGAGCAGCACACAAGGTTCCTTTGCCTGGAGTTACTTGAGAGGACAGTGAAATGATCCAAGCACACAATCACTTCCCTAGAAATGTTCCTGCAGGTCTGTGGACATAATGTAAACTTCTAGGAAAAGTAATTGCAGCAGAGAAAAGGCTAATGAGCCTCGGGGGAGGCAGTCTGAAGAAATGGCTTTCCTCACCACTTTTTTTCCTTATGAAAACAGATTTGAACACATAAGACAAACGAATAGAATATCCAGGCATAATTAAAATATTTACTTGACACTTTTCTACTTTTCTCTTAATTATTGCTCTTGAAAAGCTGAAAGGAAAAAAATATAACCGCTTCTCTTATGAACAAATTAATTGTAAAAAAAATTGACTTTAAATCCACACTTCTTTCTTCTCATCAATATATTGAATAACCATCTCTTCAGCACATGGTACTGAAGCTTAGCCTTTTTTTTTGGCTTTTCATATTAACTAGTTAAAATTGTGAGAAGAAAAGTAATGACAGATAAGTCATTATTATTCATTAAGGCATCAGAAGCTAGAGCTGTCTGACAACTTTTAACTGAGTACTTATTTTGCATTCAGAGAGGCTTGGACAAAATTTAAACAAAAAAAAACCAACCAAAAAAACCCAAAGCAAAAACGTTAATATCTTCATTTAATGGCTCCCAGCTTTGCCAATAAAGACAAACTAAAAAGTGATTTCCTCTCCTCCCTCATGTGGCAGGTTGTTGAAAAACACATTCAAATTCTCCCCAGTTTATCGAAAGTCTTTAAAGAAAAGCAACACAAGTGTTGAGCCACACAAAGAACTTCCAGCATCGATTTTGTTTTAAGGCAAGACATTCCTGAAATATTCAAATTTCAACAAACAAAAGGAAGATTATGGTTATTTTTAATAGGAGAAAAGAAAAATGCAATTACCTTAACTAAATGTGGTCTCACTAGGGTTACAATTGATGTGTATCTCTCTACTACAGGAGGGAATCCTATTTCTAGCTCTGCTTTGCAGTACCCAGAGCGCCTCGAGAGTATGTCTGACTTTTTACACCAAGGAACAAAGAGTTTGTAATTCTCCACAACAGCAACAACTTCATACATTTCCTGCATGGAATACCTGGAAATGGACACAGGAACATTACAGTTACAAGGTATTTAAGCTTCAAATTACTACTAAAATTACTATCAAAGATGGTATATGTGGCATAGGCAGTTGAAAGGTGGACATATTCACTACCATTGATTTTGGAAATTGAAAATGCAGCTTTGCTAATTAAGAGGAAAGGAAAGTAATACACTGGTAATTGCTTTTTGCATAAAGAAGCAAAATATCACACACCATCCAGCAGTAGCTTTAGTGAATAATGAACCTAGTGCCTGCTACTTTCTGCAATATCAGCTAAACATGCATGCTCTTCAAATGTAAACATTTTTTCCAGCACAGCTGTGTCTTCATTTAGGCAGATGTTGGACATTGCACCAAAAAAAAAAAAAATCCACACTTCATAGCTCCCAAAACAAGGTGTACCAAAACTCAAGTACTAAATTTCCTAAGGTTTAAACAAAGGAGCACCACCTTCCTAATTTGAACCCAAATAAAAGCTTAATTAAAAAAAAGACTCAATGGGAAAACCTTCCAGCATCACAGAATGGCTGATGTTGGAAGGGACCTCTGGACCTCATTTTGTCCAACACCCCTGCTCAGGCAGGATATTGAAATCAGATGAAACACTATTAGGGCAACATTTTAGCTGATTCTGCTGTAACATGGCAAAGTATTACATAGCTATGGGATTTAATTTTTCATTCTGACTCTGAAACAGATGGGATTAAGCATGTGCCTAATTTCCTTTAAAATGAAGCATATGTTCAACAGCACTTAGCAGTGAGGACTATGGGACAAAGGCCCTCTTTGAGTGACTAGGCAAGACCTGTTGCAGTTCAAGAACTATCAAAAAAAAGAATGTTAAGTATAGTAAAAAAATATGCTAATAAAAAGTTCATACTGTTGTGGACCAGAGACTGGGCAAATCCCAGTATCATTGCATAAACTGGGATTTTCCCACTAGCTCTAAGGCAAACAAGGTTTCAAAATCTTTTTTCTGTGTGAAGTTTCTTCATCACAGAACTAATTACTTTTCTTCTTTTAAAGAAATAAGAAAATCTTGAGAAGTATAATATAATGTAAGTGCAAACTTTAGCATGTGTTTGGGAGAGAATGGAACAGGGTTTTAACACCTGTTGATTTATTCACATTTTACTAGATGAAAATCTTAGTGTATTACTCCATTTCAAGGTTGGTTTTGTTTTGTCATGGAATGGAACAGTTACTTCTGCTCTTTCTTGCTATGGGCCAAGGGCTTTGGTTCCTACTTTTTTTATATTAACTTTCAGGCTGGTAAATGTAATCTGTACGAATTCTGAAAGTCAAAACTCCTTTCTATGCTCCAGAGTCTTAGGGACATGTGTCTTCAGGGATACCCAGTCTTCTGAACTACTAATGTTTTGGATTAATTACAGCAAATACAAAATCAATAAGCATTTAAAGCATCTTTCCACAATCTTATACAAACCCTATAATTCTTCTTTCAGAATATTCTTTTCTTTTATTTATTAGTGGTGCAGCAACATTGAAGAAGTTTCTTGAAAAAGTATGGCTCATTACAGGAGAATTTCTGGTCATCAGAATACCACAAGAAGCCAAGTGCCTGAAACAGGGAAAATGTTTTTAGATGTGTTTGATATCAGCAAAATAAATAACAATGCATTCAGGTAAGACAAACCATCTCTTGTATAACATTATAGAAAATGTCAGCCAGATGGAAAAACAAAGGCTTGTGACAATATAAACTGTCAAACACACAAGGGGCCCCTTTTTTTTCCCCCTAAGAGGAACTAAAAATAGCCCTCAGCCATGCCAGAAGTAACTGGCAGAGTGCAATACAAAGGGCCTCATTAAGCACTGGCTGCATGGCAGCTTGAGTTCATGCCCAAGTCTCACATGCACTGAGCCTGCAGAAGGGGCTTTCTTAATAGCAAAAACGAGGCAGAGTTTGCAATGCTTTACCCTTTTGGAATACACAAAGTAGAGAAGGTTTCACTTGGAAATGGTGAACTCTGCTATAATCCCTCTGCTGCCACTCTTCTCTTAAAAGGACAATTTCATTTGAAAGTCTTTCAGGAGGTGCTTTGTTTACCCAGCTTTCAACATTTCCTTCAGAAAATATCACCAGAACCTTGAATGCAGTGTTTTCAGAAGTAAAACTTACAAAATTACCTTTAAAAGTACTAGTGATTCTAAGACTGCACCTCTGTGTTCTCAGTGAACATCTACACTAAAATCTAACAAATATTCACCATGTTTAACAGTTCTGCTAAATCACTGATTTTCCTCAGATCAGGTCAGTCAAGATGCAAAAAGCTGCCTGAGAAGCTCTGAATTTTGGCGCCAGGAAAGTAAAAATGCCACTATTTGCCCACAATGAATCTACAAACATAAGCTAACAAGTAACCCAGGTCTTTTACTCATCTTCCTCTAACTATATAATCAGGACTATACTTGTAGATTCACGTGGTTAAAAATTGAGCTAACCTCTTTTACTCAGAAGTAGGCTTCTTTGGGGTTTGGTTGGTTGTTTTGTTGGGTTTTTAGACACAATGAACAGGTAAATGCCCTTTTTAATTTTTTTTATTTTTTTTTACCGAGCACCAAATTAGTCAGCAAATTAGTTACCAATTTTGAATTAAATTTAATTTAAATTAGCAATATGTTCTTTAAAAATCAGCATAATTTAGAATTTTAATGCAATACAGTAGTTACCCATGACTGAGCACATAAACTTACATGGTCACTGTATTAGGAGTCAGGTAAATAACAAACTGGTAGAGTTTAGAGAAAAATCATCATCATTAGCAGCTGGTTAGAAACAATCTGTACAGACTTTTAAAAACCAACTATCCAACTGGGATATGTGAAGCATGATGCCTGAAAACACACTGTAATCACTGCAGTTGAAAAGAAACTAAAATGGTACAGAAGTATTGCATCAAAATTAAGAGGGGATAGGTCCACTTGAAAAGCCTTTAGACAACTCTGCAAATGTTTGTAACAGTATCTCAAGGGATGTGGACAAAGTCTGTTTTTTCCAGACAGACCATACAAGAAGGAAAAGCTTTGACAGGAATGCTGGAAGAATGCCAGCAACATTGTAGCTGCCTCAACCAGATTCACAGGTGTTCAAATGTGTGGAGCAGACCTCATTCTGCACAGCTGATTTAAATTCCATTATCTGGGGCTATGTACAGGACACAGTCCAAACCAGTCACCAGGATTTGGCTCTTGGTTTGTCTTTACTGTAATGCTGTGCCAGTCTATTGTTTCATGCAGTTTTATCTGAACTTGTTTCAGCCACAGGGCTGAGAAACAATCCCTCCAAATAATCTCTCAGCTGCTGAAAGACTGTGTCCTTGCCACTCGAGGAAGGCAAGGTTAAGAGGCTGTAATGCTAACAAGTATGGTGAGACTCCATCCCTCTCCCAGTTTTATCTGAAGAACAGATGCTGTGAGAATGTGCTGGGCTGGCTCCCAGGTCAGGGAAGCAGATCTCTTTAAGAAATTCTTTGGTTTCCATGGACTGTCATGCCTTTTTGTGAACCTGACCTGGGCCTCTGAAGAAAAACCAAGCCCATTCTAGAATTCAGACACACCTGCCACCTCTGTATTTATCTCCTGCCAGTAGAGAAGCATCTCCACTCACTCCTGCCACTCACTGCTTCCTCCCTGAGCACTTGAGGACTGACCACGGCACCACCCAACTCCCATGACCTGATAAGGAAGCATTTCTGGAGTATGACATGCACATGTAAGTGATCCATATTCTGCGATTTTTTAATATATATATTTTTTATAACTACACAATTTTCTAAGCCTGAAGGTTAACTTTTTTGAAAAAATGGCTCTCTTAACTCCTCCATGTAAACATTGAAATTAGTGCCAGGAGCATGCCGGGGTAAATATATTTACAGTAACCCAGCTGATACTTTCATCAGGTTAGTAATATCTGACTTTATGGTCTGTGAGGCACGAGTTGATCCCATTCAAATTCTTTGCCAACAGCTGCTTGTATCCCAAAAAAATGAGTGTACCAGCAAGTGTCCTCACTAGCATCTCAGTCTGAATAAGCACATGAGACTAATTTACCACCTGAGCCCTTGAAGCCTGCTAATGAGCACGGTGAGGTCCTGCCGAGCTGGCAGCAGGTACAGAGTGCATTCAGGGGACAACTGCAGCAGTGAGGCGTCCCCAGCTCCAAGGCTCCAGGTAGCACAGCACTGGGTTTGATCCAGCTTGTGCTTGCTTAAAGCCATCTGCCAAGATCCTTGCAGCTTCCACTAGAAACATTTTTAAACTGAGTTTGCGAGCAGTTACTTAATGGGTTTCCTTATACCAAACACGGTTCCAGCAATTGATTTTGCCCTGAGGACTCTAATAAATTACTCTTTAAAACAGCTATTTGGTTGACCAGGACTGAACGAATTTAATATTGCAGACACGACACTGAGATTATACCACGAAGAATATACAGTAAAAAGCGTGGTCCAATGTTACATTTTACCACTGCACAGTTAACAGTTTTGTCAAATGACTGCATGAAATTTGACATCATGAACCAATCCCTGTTTCACTTTTTGACAGTTTTTATGAGGATGACAGAGTTTGATAAAGAAACACAGCAGCACTGCCATGTTGAGACTCCATCCCTCTCCCAATCCCTCTCACAGCAGCACTACCGTAACAGTGGTAGCAGGTGAACCTTTTATACAAAGATTTTCAAATCGCACTCTCTCATCTGCTTGCTGTTTTTTCTTTCAGATGAAAGGTTAACTCTTCACCAAAGCATATTTTTTATCTCAAGCTTTTGCAGCCAGCTTTACAGATGTTCAGGTGAGAAGGAACTTGTTGCATTATCTGAAGCGGAAAACATCCGGGCGCTCCCTCAGTTTTTTAAATCCTTTCGGACGGATTGCTCCCAACTCCGCCACTGTCTCGGGCAAAGAGCAGGCGAGTTTCTAACCGGGAACGCGGCCCCTCTCTGTCACGCCCGCGGTATCCGCGCCTCGCCCCGCGTACCTGGCGGCGGCCCCCGTGGCCAGCGCCCTGCCGAGCGCCGCGCCGCTCCGCGCCATCCCGCCCGCGCTGCTGTGCCCGCCTGTGGCCCCGTCAGGCGCGCGGCTGCCCGCCCTGCCTGCGGGGGCGCGCGGTCACGGGACAGCGCGCGCGGCCGCGGCGCCCCGCCTGATTGGCCCGGCGGCGCGCGAGTCCCGCGCGCGGCCATAATTGGGCTTGAGCGCGGGGGGCGGCCCCACCGAGCGGCGGGAGCGACTTCGGCCCCGTGTCCGTCCGCGTGTCCGTCCCCGTGTCCGTCCGCGTGTCCGTCCCATCCCCCGCAGAGCGCCTGACCCGGGCGGGTCCGCGGGAGGAGTCGCTGGTGCTTGTTCCGCCTCTGCTCGCTGCGTGCTCAGGGTTACAGTCAGCAGCAACTTAACAGTAGGGCCACAGACCTGTCTGTAATCACAGAGCACCGTCTGACCACAACTTGGGCCAAAGAAATCAATTTATTAATCAACTAATTAACGCTTTCTCGTAATTCACCTTTCAAATACAGCCCCTCTCAAGGAAAGCGTGTGTTACAATTGCGATTGGAGACCTGCTGTTTAAATAGAACTCATCACACCTTTCATATTGTGTGTAATATGCGTTTATGTGTTACACATAAATTGTTCAAAGGTAAGACTGCAAAATCTATTCCCATAAAATAGTTTGGGTTGGATTTTTTTTTCTTTTTTATTTTTTTTTAATTTAGTACCAGGTATAGTCTTGACTGGGAATCTTGAACTAAGACTGGTATTTTCACATCCTGAACTTGACTTGTGTCTGGGCTGTATGCACTAAAAAACCAGCTTGGATATATTGCCAGCAATGTCCCTTCAACTACGGGAGGAACCCATTCCCACCGATTTACAATGTAAATGAAGCAGTGTTAGTTAAAGCTGTTGAATGCTGAATGCATTAGAAGTGAGAAAATTTCTGGACAAAAATAACAGTTCAATTATATCAAACTACAACAACATCCTTTTCAGAAAATTGATCCTTTTAATTATCCCAGCCTCCTTGCCATTAGCAAAACCACTCATCATTACATAAGGACACCACCAATTTGGATGACAGACTCAATGGAGCAGCTTTTACTTTACCACCTCAGGGTATGGAGTTTTTCAGATAAGCTGTCCTGCAGCATGTCTCATTAACTTGATGAGAAACAGAAATCAGTAAAAACCCATGACCTCCAGTGCAGGTGAAGAACAAACTGCAAAGCCAGAAATACAAACAAAGCCCCAGTCCTGTGTTGTCCTCCCCTCCTCTAACCCTTGTTACTGACCTCATCTGTGTATTTTGCAACTTCCACGAGTGCTGCTGTTACTTGCTGGATTCTGTGTCTGTTGTTCTAGCTTGCTCAGTGGATCAGGAATTACCTCTTACAAAGACTGATGTCGTTCAATGTTTAGAATATTTGAAGACTCAGGCATTGAGAAGTTCAAGGTGATGGATTCCAAAGGCACTTAAAAGGGTTTTTGCCTTTTTTGTTGTCTCTTAGTAGGCTCAGGATGAAAGTTCTTAAACCTTGCTTGATACCTGTTGCTGGAAGAGAGAGCTGCATTTATTAACTTTGACAGGAAAAGTGGCCCAAATTAATCTTTAACACCAGAGGGATGCAAGACATTTCTGATACACTAGAAAGAGATGTACTGTAGAAACACACAGGTTGGTTTTTTTCTAAATGTTATTTTTATGACACTACCATCATTAGAAGGTTAGGTTTAAATTCTGATTGTGAGGTTTATACTATTAGAAACAATAATTTTAATGACACCTTTCAGTGGGAAAAGAGTCAATCTTTGACAAGGAGAACATATCCCTGTGTAAAAAAAGGTTATTTTTATTCAGCTCTGTTCCTACAGATGAGTGAAAAGAGCAGCTGGTTTAGTATGCTCCTTAGGTAGTCAGAGATATGCTGAAGAAAGCAAAAATATAGCCATTGTGTTCCTGTTTATACATGAGTTTTGAATAATACTTGCCTTAGAAAGATCTCAAAATACCTCACAATTCTACATGTAGGCTTGGAAGAATTATCTACATACATAGGTGATTAATCAGGATATAAAATCACATAATTTTTTTTATATTTCATATAGCACCAGTGAACTTGGTGTTAGTAATAATTGAAGTATTTGGCTGTAAAGGATTAGACTTGTTTGATCTTCATAAGGTTTTGGTGGACCAAAAAATCCAAAAAAGGTTTAAATCTCAGCATATATTTGCTCCCAGCCAGTTTTGAAATCCAGCTGCTCTGTTCTTCCTCTGTCCCACTTCCAAAACAGTACTGTCAGGATTTATTAAAGTGCTCAGAAGAACATGATCTGCACCAAACCATGCAGAGCCCGGGCTCAGCTTGGGCAGGCTGGGGAGGATTGCTGTGTGGGGAGGGGCAGGTGTCTGCAGCAGCCCTTAGCCAAGACCCAGCCCCTGCCAGCCCTGGGGACTGTGCCTGGCTCCATTTGGCACAAAATCTACAAATACACCCCCAGACTCCCTCAGGGGAGCCCACAGGACTGTGGGAGCACAGATGACCGTTCCATCCCATCCCATCTTTATGTTCCTCAGCCCAGCCTTACCGGCAGTGACACAAATGGTTTGTGGTCAGGTTATGCACACCCTGCAGAACACAAAGCAGCCCTCATTTGAAATCCTCCTAAAGGCTTATCTTCCAATGTGTGTTTTTTAACTCACTGGCTTTCCAGTGACAAAAAGGATCCTTTCTACATTATTTCTTCTTGGCATCAGAAACAAAAATGGGACTGAAAGAGATTTTATTTTGTGCTATTTTTTTTCTTTTGCTCATATTGTTTGAGAAGTTTCTACAGAGTTGAAACAGCTGCTGTGGTTAAATCCTCTCTTTGTTTTAAGCACTTCTGCCCTTATCTTTAATAGACACATGGATGTCAGTGAGATGTCCCTGGCACCTGAAGCTAAGCACAGACCTGGGCAGAGTGAAGCACTAGGAGTTTAGCCCAGGTTTTAGCTTTTTGCCTAATGTCAGCTTGTTGTACAGCTCTTTACAGCGGTGGGTGGGGGGAAAAAATGCATACAAATAAAAAATTACTTTTGGAAGAAGCAGCACGAGGATGTAGTCAAAAGCCTGCCTTCTTTGAGTGAACCAGTGCTAGAAACTTCTGCTGGCACAATAGATGGGGTCAGTGAAGGACAGGCAAAGAGTCTGGATACTTCTTTCAGCAGCAGTGCCAGCTAGTGACAGCTTAAGCTGCCCTTGAAATTGGACCTGAATCTTACATAAAGCAGGACCTTGAAGGTCTGTTACTTAGGTAAAAGATCTGCAAAGCTTGAGGGCTCTTAAATCCAATCTGCTTCAAATCCATCCAGGAATCTCTGTGAACTCGGTGGTCACTTTTATGTCTGGGAGAGGGATGGGAACTCAGTAGGGCTGGCAAAGCACTAAGTAACAGCCCTGTCTGTATCCTGTGGAAGCTGTGGGATGGAGTTCATGTTCAGGAGGCAAAAGTACATATTCAGGCATTTGACAGCCAAAATGAACCCAGGGCAGCATACAGAATTTGGTGGAAAAGTAGGGAAGAGACACAAGCAAAAGGCAGTTTTCTCATTGTTTCATCACAGCAGAGTTTCTGTTAGCCCTCACAACACGTAAGTCCCTTTTATGTGTGAAATGGCACATTCCAGAATGATTACTTTAAAGTGTTCCTCATCCCTCACTCAGGTCTGCTTAATAACAGAAGAAATGAAATATTGTAACTGTTCTGCTCAACATAAGCTGGAAGTCAGGCTGAAGAAAGGAGAGAAAGTTACTGCAAATTGATCTTCATAGTGAGCATGTGACATTTCCTTAAAATAGTTACATGCATTAAATTCTTGCAGTAGGGAATTAGTTTGCCTCAACCTTACTGTCACATGTCCATGGGCAGCTGGTAAATATCTCCTTTTGTGGCCTATGAGTACGTGCAAGTGCATCTTTCTGGAAATGCAGAATGTGAGTTTAATAACACTGAGACTAAAGGACAGAAGACTTTCTGCACCTTCAAGTAACAGTTCCTCCTAACATTTGAATACATGTAGTTAGTAAATAATAAAAAGCAGAACTGTTCAGCAAACTCCTGCAAACCAGTCAACAAAAAGCAGACTGACAGATCTTTAGATCAGCTGGTCAATCAAATACACATATTAACACAAAAACATAAGCTTCACATTATTTTCTTTAAGACAACCCTCAAAAAGCCATAATGTGAACTACCAGCTTACATAAGGGGAGTGATTAGTGAAGAGTCAATATGAGTTTTGCCATCATGCATTCATCACCCTTTTCAGAAAGAGTTTATGCATTTTACCTGACAGCAAGTTCTCAAGTTGACTTCATTTGTTGCAAAGGCTTCTGAGGAGATTAGGGACTTAGCAGGTGTACAATGAAACATATGATAATAAATAAACTATAGAAGTTTACACGTTACACTGTGTTATGAAATATCATTGATGTGCTGAATCATTAAGCAATTGTGGACTTTGTACTTAGATTGCATAACCAGCCTTGGTGTTTTACTACTACTAAAAGTTGAGACAATAAAAAACTTGCTTGTTCACAACACTTGACTGTAAGGGGGAGTTCCCAGGGCTTTGCATGTGGACAGAATCAATCCTAGTCAGTTATCAGGTATACAATAGACAGTGATGCTGAAATGTGTGTATATCACATCAACAGAACGGGGGAAAAAAGTTAGTAATTCCCAAATGAAATGTGGAAGTGGTGTGAGGGCAGTTATTGCAGAACAGCTAAACAATTTGTTTACATCCCCATCTAGGTCATGTTCATAAACATCTAATTGTTCCTCCTCTCTTCTAGACTATACTGAGTTTGCTCAAGTCTCTGATAAAATGCCATCAGTGGCTTTGACTGAGCTATGTCAAGTGAAACAATTGTTTTCCAGGTTTTGTACGCAACACAATTTTTAATGGCCTGGAGTAAGACTTAATTCCATTGCAACAGCATATTGCTATAGATAGTTGTATAGCTTTGATTTCCCATGTCATCCATTTCTGACTATTTTTGCCACTTTGAATTCATATAGTAACTTAAAATTCCAATAGGTAGTAACTTCTACTTTTTGTTGAAGTTTACCTCTGTGGTCTTAGATTATTTCATGTGTGAATCAATGTCAGATGATTCTTAATTCCTTCTTCCACCTGCCAGTTTGGTGTCATCTGCCAATTTCGTAAACACAGCTACCCTTCCCTCTTACGAGCCCTTACTAAAATATTGAACAGACTTGACGTGCCTGAAGGGCTGCAATCCGCTTAACCCCCATCTTGTAGCAATAAACATATATCGGCTTCATTTTATCTAGCGATCCGCCTGTTGGCACTGAGCCAGTTGCCCTGACCAGATGAAACCCACGTCAAGCAGTTTGACAAACAGAGCTGAGCACCCAAATTCCAGAGGAGCACCCCTCAGTGGCTGCGGGAAAGAAGTTCTCAGGAATCCCTCCCATATTTGGCTCCTCCATTGCCCCCGCCCTCACCGGATGTTCCCTCACGGCGGGCCGGGCTCAGCGCGCGCCCCCGCCGCTTCCCGCACGGCCATTGGCTGAGCGCGCCGTCCATCAGGCGATGGGCGGGGCCTGGCCCCTGGCCAAAGGGACGGCGGTCGCGCCTGCGCGCTGCGGGCTCTGGCGGCCCCGTGTGGCGGAAGCGGCGGGGCTGCGCCAGTTCCGCCTCGGCGTCGTTGGCGCTGCACAAAATGGCGAAGATCGCCAAGACCCACGAAGGTAAAAATAGCCCGGAAGGCCCCATGTCCGTGGCTGCCCGCGCCTCGCTTGGGCATCGCCCGCTGCTTATGTTGCTCCCCGGCTCCGGGCAGCGTCAGGCGCGGCTCGTCGGGCGGGGGCCGGGAGGGCAGGGCCTGTGTGTAATGGCGGCTGCGCTCGTCACCACCGGGCCGGGCGGGGAACGGGCATGAGGGGGAGCTCTCGCCGTCCTGGCGTGGGACGGAGCGGCGGCCAGGCCTGTGCGGGGGAGCTCCCCGCCCCCGGCCTCCTTCCTCCCGTCGAGCCTCGGCCGGTGCGCTGTGGAAACCCCGCGGGGCCGGTGCGAGTTTCGCATCAGAAACGCCGACACCGGGCGTTCCTTCCCCCGCCGAGCCCTTTGCCCTCGGCAAACAGGGCTGCAGGGCCCGGAGAACGGCGCGGCCCGTGCCGATACTGACCCGCCGCGGTGCTTGCTGAGAAAAGTGCCCCGAAGGAGGGGAAGGATCGTGAGGTGTGGAGCGTTCGAGCTGCCATTTTACACAGACTTCCTGCGGCCGGCTCTTGACGCAGGGAAGCGGCTCCCGGGGCTCTCTGGGCTCCCTGGGCCATGGAGCGGCCGAGCGCTTTCCCAGGCGGGCTGTTCTGCCCTGTGCGCTGCTCTCCAGCTCTTCTCAGAGGGAATCAAAGCGCTCTTTGTGGGCATTGCCTGCGGCTTGCCCTGCGCTTAAGACACCGGGGAATAATTTGTAGAATTGCACTGCTTCTGCGTTTTTGCTTCGGGGGTTTTTCACTTGTGTTTCTGTGTACGATAGGTGCTCTGCTGTATTTTGTTTAATTTATATGCGTAATTCACTGATGGAAAGCTATCTCTGGATGGTGGTTGTGGTTGTGCACCCAGAGGGCACAATGCCCAGGCATTCATTGTCTTTTAGTAATTTTTTAAATTTTTTTTTCAGTTTTGCACTGAAAAAGCTTTTCAAATGGAAATCCATCATCTCCCCTGGAAGTGGGGTTAATGTAGTGTTTACACTATAAACCTAATCTGAGCTTAGGGATGAAGAAAAGCTTAAACTATTGTGCTTACTTTTTTAAAATTTAATTTGATTTATTTTTTTTTCAAGAATTCTAGAGTATTTTGGTATAATTACAGAAATTGTCTTGTCCTTTGTTGATATGCTGTGACATGCATAAAGGTTGTGTGAGATAGTACCCAAGTGAGTATTACCCATCACGGTTCTCTGCCTCTCTTACTACCTAAAGAGATTCTTGTCATAAAATAGTAGAATTGTTGAGGTTTGGTTGTTTCTTTTTCCTTTTTTTTTTTTTTTCCGAGCTGAAATTACTTATTTATTGGAGCAAATGGTGATGCACTGACTTCAGTGAAGACATTGACATGCTTCCAGTTGCATGTGTTTTGATAAGTGTTGTATCAGAGCAGGTTTTAAGGGGGAGGGTAGTTGAATTAAAAATATGTATAACAGGTTATGATCAGGTAAGGGTCTTTCCCAGCATGGAGGCATTAGCTGAGCAGCTTGATTATTTTGCTTCCAAGTTCTGTCCTATTTTTTTCAGTTCCTCACTAATCTTTCAAATTGAGTTGTTTGTTACTAAATCATCTTAAAATATTTTTATCTATCTGTACCGTTTGTTAAATACTTACTGATTGATGTGTTCAAGATACAGCTTGAAAGAAGCATGAAAACAGTTGGAGTTTGTGTCAGCTACACAGTCACAGGGGAACTCCGAGGCTGAAAAATGAAGTTTCAAGTGGCAGCTTATACAGCCTCCATAAATGTGTGAGCTTTCAATGCTGTTGAAGGTCATTTTTAGTTTAATTTTTTTTTCTTGCCGAGAAAAGAACAGAGATCTTCAAACATAATAGATCTAACATGTAAGAGTGCTAAAGTAGCTGAAAATAAAGCCATGCAAGGGCAAGCTAAATGTGCAAAAATATGATAAGACATGAAAACACAGAACCTGTTTACCCTGTAAAATACCTCTCAGCACAGGGTCGTCTTTCTTTTTTTAATGTTTAGAGTAGAACTACATGTGTGGTAGCAGAGCACATAGTTAGAGAAAGCCTCTCTGTGAGCTAGATGTTCAGAGACTTCAAATTCACTTGTGTTGACTTAAATAATGTTCAGCATTTGTGGTATGTTTTGAATCAACTGCTTCTTAAAGTTACTTTAGCTAAAATACTAAAATATATAAATAATATAGTAAAATACAGAAAAGGAATGATCAGTAGAATATCCCCCTTCTCTTTTTTCCCCCCTATATCCCACTCCCTTTACTGTTTCTCTGTGAGTGAATTTTCCATTATGTCCTGCTTGACTAAGCCATTAAACAAGTAGTTTGCTTTGCACAATGTATCTTTAGGCATTGTAATTACTCATTCTTAATTTGCTTTTTATTAAAGAGCTTTGTTAAACATGGTGTGAGCTTTTCAAAGGAAATGCCACTTAGCTCAGGGAAGCTAGCTGGCACATCTTCAGTGTCAAAATAGCATTTTCCACCTAAATATGTGATATGATATGCTTTGCAAACAGAGGCTGCCTGTGGCTACAGGCCTCCTGGTTCAAGGGCTTTTGTGGGCTGTTCTCTCTAGAGTGCTTCATTTAAACTGGCACCTGGAGGCTGTGTGCTATTAGTTAACAATTTGAGTGGCTATCAGTAAGGTTTGTTGAGCCTATACAGACTTTATTTTTTTGGTATAGATAACCCAGCAGGTTTTGCTGTAGGAAATGCTTCTTACCCTGCTAACAGATGTAATCCCTGTAATTTAAAGGAGAAGGCCAATTATGAACGACACCTCTACCCTCTTAATGAAATATAGCTGTTTTAAAGATAATGTTGGAGGACAAGGCCTTGGTATGTTAAGAATAAGATCAATAAGACCATCAATAAGAAAATATTTTTGTGTTGACACTTCCACTGCAGAAATCCCCCAACTATTTTACTTAACTCTGTTGGTGATAGTAGAGGTGGGAGGCCGAGCATGAGCGAATCTCTGGCGTGTCCTGGGGTGCAGGGGCTCATTGCTGTGTTTGTTATGTGCTGGAGCTGTATGCTCAGGTTGATTCAGTGAACAGCTGATGGTAAGGCATGATGATCCTGTAGGCAAGATCCAGATGCTTTTTTCATGTTGAAGTTGGTTACAGCTGTGGAGTTTCAGTCAGGCCACTGAGGAGGCAGGGTGTTTGTTGTTCCACTGACTGCTCTTTGGAAATAAGGGAAACACTGGGATTGTACCCTCACCTCACCCACTCAGTGCTGGTAGGGTTGTCCTTGGTAGAGATGGAAGCTCCAGCCTTCCACCCCAGTACTGCAGTGCACCAGGCTGCAGAAGGAATCAGGAGCCTCGTTTGCTCTCTGGGAGAAACAGAGATAACTAAAAAATCTGTGGAGAAGGTAATTGAGTTTCATTGGCTCTATAGCTGTGCCATAGGATGATTGCTCAGAAGTGGAATACCTTCAGAGGAAACTGTAAGTGCCTCTGAAGGCAGGCAGAGGCCTCTGAGAGCAAGAAAAGATCCCTAATTTGGAAGTAGTTTCCTTCTGCTGCTTCGCGGAACTAACACATTGGAGAGAAACGTATTCCAAGTTCTGGACTCACAGGAATCCCCTGGGCTGTGCAGGATTTTACAGGGAGCAGGATGTACCCCCAGGTTGGATTCAGGAGGTGCTCATGCCAGCAGTATAAGGCTTTTGTGAGCTTTCAGATTCTCATGAGTCTATAACACAGAGGTGACTGAAGTTACTCTGCTCTAGAAAGCTGCAGAAGTTCAATGGAAGCCCTGAAGTGGCTGGAGCAAGATTCTCCTTATAAGCCTTTAGGGTACATCTTCTGTGCTTGGGACTCTTAATGAGTTCAGAACCCATTTCAGCTGGGTTTCCTCACTAGACCCGTGCAGGAATTGCTGATTTGGTGCTGGGTTTGCTGTGCTTCACATGAAGGCAGTGCTTCTTTCTGACTAAGTGAACTCTTAGTTCTGCTGTTCTCACTCGTAGCTATATGGCAAAGATTTCTCAGGTGAAGTTTGCCTCTCTAGAGAACATGCCTTTGTACAGGAATCATAATTTGGCTTACTGTGGGGTTGTGGTTGGTTGTTGTTGTTTGTTGGTTTTGTTTTTTGGTTTTTTTTTGGTTAGTGGCAGTCTGCGATAAGAAAAGGACCCAGCTGTGACGTTAAGGCTTGAAATTTGCAGTGTTGACATTTTAAGCTTTTAAACAAAGCAATTCTGATCCAATAATTTGCATTATAATGCTAATAACCTTAGCTTTAGAAAGAAGTATTCTTATTTTTGTCAGGTTTCCTAACAGGTGTTGCATAACATTGTGTAGTGTCTTTTCTAAGGTGTCTTGATGGTAAAAACGTGTCATATTTATTCATCCTGAAAAGAGAAGTGAGCAACAGTACTAAACAATTATTGAATACTCAGGATTCAAGATTATTTGTGAACAAGATTTCCTGTAGCTTTTTTGTAAATTGACAAATTTCCTTTAAGTTAAGGTAGCAGGCAATAGCACTTAGGTGGGAGAGGGTGAATCCCAGAATTATTCATGTTGAAAGGGTCTTTTGTAGTCTAATTACAATGTAATCCATTCTTTCTTGCAACCATGATCCTTCATATTCCTGCAGCCATAAAATGCAACTCTCGGGGGTTTTCTTGTCCATTCACGTAATTGTTTGATCTAGTGAAATTTACATTGTGTGGATAATTGTCTTTCCATATCTATTAACTAAAAATTCACACGAAAGCAATAGTAATTTTTACACAGCTGTGCCTCAACATACCTACAGTTGCATTTGTTGAAGATAGTTGGAATACTGCAATTTATTTTCATCTTGCATTACAACAGATGGGAGGACGGCATGGTTTAATTTTGTTCCTTGTTTTTTGGATTAAGAAGTTAATGTTCTTTCTGAAAGTACCACATTTCTAGGGTCAGAGATGGCCACCAGAGTTGATTAGAGTCAGATCCTGATACAGTACAAGAATGACAAAGCTCCCATTTGAAGAGTGTTTTGTTATCCAGAAGAATAGCAGTCTTCAAAGATGGTGGTGCAGGCAGGAATAATGATGAGTAAATACCAATTGAGCTTCCAAAGTGAAAAGAGAGTCCCTAAGTTTTGGGGTTTTTTTATTAACTTGTTACCCAGTGGCATATTAGAGTTGGGTTTTTTATTTACTTTTTCAAAGATAGTATAGCTTTGCAATATGTTATGAAACAAATACAGTGTTGTTTTATTAAATCTCAGGTTTGAGAACCTGTGCAGTAATTCTTTTGAACAGAGTTGTTTAAATTAGCAAAATTGGTGATAACATTGTGAAAGGCTTTTTTTAATGAGAGGATAACATTTGTTGTGAAACAGTTTTGTTAGTGTAATGTTGAGAAATACGGCTGTGGTGTAAATTAGCTTCTCTGCTACCTCTGTCAGAAGATGAGATGTGGTAACAGTGAGTTAAATAGTTTGCTTTAAGCCATATAAATAAAGTACTCTTGCTGGATCATATTAAAACGTGAGGAGAAGCTTTTTATGAGTACCAGCTTATGAATTATGATTTTGTAGTTTTGTATGTCATGTATGTTTATTTCTTTAGTGATAATCTTTCAGGTTGGGCAAAAAACTGTTTGGTGTACATAGTAACATGACTACTGTATTTTGTATGTTTGTGTAACAAGACTTTGTGTGTGTGTCTTTACCCTAGATATTGAAGCACAAATTCGAGAAATTCAAGGAAAAAAGCCTGCTCTTGATGAAGCACAAGGAGTAGGCCTTGATTCCACAGGATATTATGATCAAGAAATTTATGGTGGCAGTGACAGCAGATTTGCTGGATATGTCACTTCTATTGCAGCTACTGAATTGGAAGATGTAAGTGATTTTATTTATTTTGTTTGTTTAGGGCCTGCATTGTAACTATTTCAGAATTGATTTTGAGTCATTTTTAGTAGCAGTTGCTTGAACTAGAACCAATTTTCATTAAAGCCATAGTGGACCAAGTTATGTCTTAAGTAGGAAGCACATAAGCATGAAATAATTTGGGTTGGAAGGGGCTTTAAAGATAATTTTGTTCCAACTGTCATGCCAGGGGCAGGGACACCTTTCACTGGACCAGGTTGCTTAAAGTAACTTCCAACCTGGCCCTGAACACTTCCAGGGATGGGGCATCCACAGCTTCTCTGAGCAGGCTGTGCCAGAGCCTCACCACCCTCAAAAAAACCAGCTTTTTTCCTAATATCCAATCTAAACCTACTCTCCTTCAGTTGGAAGCCATTTCCCCTTGTCCTGTCACTACATGGTCACATAAAGAAGTCCCTCTCCAGCTCTCTTGTAGGTTCCCTTCAGGTACTGGAAGGCTGCACTTAGGTCACCCCAAAGCCTTCTCTTCCCCAGACTGAACAAACACAATTCTCTCGCCTTTCCTCAAGAGAAGTGCTCCATTTCTCTCATCTCTTGATGGCCTCCTCTGGAGCCACTCCACCAGGTCCCTGTCCCTCCTGATGCAGGGTTCCAGGTGGGATCTCAGAGCAGAGGGGCAGAATCCCCTGCCTTGCCCTGCTGCCCTCAGGGCTTTGGATGCAGCCCAGGACACGTTTGGCTTTCTGGGCTGGGAGTGCCCATTGCTGGGTCATGTCCAGCCTCCCCTCCACCAGCTGCCCCCAAGTCCTTCTTATCAGGCCTGCAGTTCTTGGTCTGGCTTGTACTTAATGAATTTTGCTTTGAGAGCCTTGTAGGCCCAAGCAGAAGGCAAAAAGTTGTGGCCTGGTACTTGATGTTAGCCTTGGCTGGAATAATTAACTTTGTTCTGTTACTGCTGCCAGGATTACAAATGACAGTAAAAAAATTAATAAAACTTCAGCCAGCAAACTGTAGTGACTGTTTTAAGATTCCTGGTTCAAATTTTAGAGCTGTTTTTAAGAATTGGCTTTTTCACTGTGTTGTGTTTTCTTTATGTATCCTGCTTGTAAGATTACCTTATGTTAATTTCTAATGTTAAACATTGGACCATATTTTCCATTGCAGGAGCCATCAGCTCTTTAGGCCTTATCATAAGTACAGAGGCAACTACATCATACACTGAAAGAATTTTATTTCTAAGAATGAGGAAGATGTTTAGTTTAACACTAGTTGATACAAGAGGTGTTTTTTAAGTGATGTACTTGTGTCATCTGCAGACTTCTAAAAATGCCTTATTAAAAATTTCCATTCTCTGGGGCTCACTGAAAAAATTTCGTAGTTTTATGAGCAGTTTTTGTTTTGGCTTGCTGTAGATAATTGAATAGAAACTGACTACTGATGTGAAGGAATAGCAAAAGCAAGTGCTTGTTATTGCCATTGTGATTGAGTAAGCATAACTAAACTAACATGAATCTATCTCTGAATTTTTCACTGTTTCTGAAGCCTTTTTATAGGGTTATTAAGTCTTGTTCCATATATATATATATAGCTGACTTGAAAAATAGTTTGAATACCTCTGCACCAGTTCTCACACACCAGCTAGGGAGCTAGTTAGGTTCTAATGGTAACTAGTTGGTTCTAATGCTGCTAACTAATGGTAGTGATGATATGAAATACAGACTTTTTGTCTAATTAGTGTAGAGAGCATACTTGATTAAGTGTAGCATATTGAAGATTACTTGAGCCTTCTTAGTGACATGAGCAGGTTTATCTGATTCACCAGTTTGGGAATAATAAGAAAAGCTATATGAGAAAGCTTGCTAAAATTTTGAATTACCTATTGTACTTGTCTGTTTTCATCTTTTCTATGACCACAGCATGTTTATTTGATGTTAGTTTATCTAAGTATAATACCAGCATGACAAATTCACCGTGTCTTTACTGACAGGATGATGATGACTACCCTTCCACAAGTCTGCTTGGCCAGAAGAAGCCAGGATACCATGCTCCAGTGGCATTGCTTAATGACATACCACAGTCTACTGAACAGGTACGTCTTCACTGAAGGCACAGTAAAATACTCTTGTAAGCACTGAGGAAAACAAGTGTTAATAACAGGTTTTGTTTGCTGGAAATAGAAGATGTATGTAAAGAGCCATGTTTTTTTAATGTTGCTGCAAGCTTGTTGCTACTTTAGTTTGGAATTCCACAAATTGATAAAGATTGGCACTTGTGCATGTAAAGCCAACAGGAATATAGAAACTAAACTATTGAAATTTTTAAAAATTGAAATCTGATACTTCGTTAAAGTAAAATAACTGGGAAACTTAATAAACTTAATATCCTTTATAGTTCTCTGGTTTTAAGGAAAATGCAATCACCAAAGTTTTACATTCCTGGAGTATTTTTCTGTAAAATTTAAAAGCACAGGAAGTAGCATTAAGTCACCCTGCAAAAAGAAGGGGAAAGGTCAACAGCATGAAATGCTTTGGTAACAAGTGAATAAACTCTTAAAATACCAAATTTTTATCAGAAATTATTTCATAAGTAGTTCTGTGTTTAAAAAACTGAAATTCTAGTTATGGAAGTAAAATTTAAGTTAGTATAGTGTTTTGACATTTCCTGCATAGTTGAGGCAAAAAATAATTTAAGTCTTTTTAATAATACTTAAAATGAATACAGTACCTGACACTTTTCATATTAGTCTTCATAAATCTGTGACTAACAGGCTCTCTTGGTTTTTAGTATGATCCTTTTGCAGAACACCGTCCTCAAAAGATTGCAGATCGGGAAGATGAGTACAAAAAGCACAGGCGGATGATGATAATTTCCCCTGAGCGTCTTGATCCTTTTGCAGATGGTAATTTATTTTGGCTTTTCTATACCCTGTATGAAATTTTTGTCTTTAATTGTCTTTAGCCCTTTGATTTCTGTTGGCATGCTTATAAACTTAGTTTTGTTTTAAACATCCCCTTTTCATAGAGATTTGGTTGAAAATTTAGATGCCATATTCTTCATCTTTATAATACGAGTTTTCTTTCCAGGTAGAAGGACAAGAAACTTGTCAATGAGCCATTGCCATAGAAACACAAAGGGTTAAAGGTTTCTCTTTTCATTTCGTTTTGGGTTGTGCGTTGTACTTTGAACAGCTTGTGTATTGAGTGCTCAGATTCATTCAGTACCTTGATAGTTTTCATTCCAAGTTATAGACTTACAGGGTTACTGCTTTTGAAATGCTAGTAGAGCACCTAATTCTTACCATCCTATGTAAATTTTAGGTGGTATAGCTAAAAGAAGCAAAAGCATATATAAGACTTTGATACTATTAATAGTTCAAGTCTGTTCTGATAATTTTAGAATGCAAGTCAGGAGAAGGGGTGTTAGTGGGTCTGAAATTCAGGTGAGTGAGTTTCACATGTGGCAATAAGGTGCCTGTTGGCTTAAAATTTGTAGCTATTTTGCAGGTTTTACAAATGAGAATTTCAGCCTGCATGAATTAGTAGGGATATTAATTATTTTACTTGCTTAATTGTAATTGATATAAACATGTATTGTCAGAATTCACAGGCCCATACTAACTGTCCTTAATTTCTTTCCTACAGCAGTACTGCTATATGCCAGTCCTGTCTGCATTCTTAAGGGTGCAGTTCAACACATCCTGTGTAGATTATGGTGAAAAAGTATTCCAAAGGAAAGTCCTATCAAAGCTAGTGTCAGAAAGACACAGCCAATTGGGCAGTGATCTTCAGCATAGAAATGTTTAAGAAGTTTATTTTTTTCCCTAAAGTATAATAGCTATACCACTTGTATAGCAAATCTGCACATTTTTCTTAAAGAAAAGTGTTTTTCTTGACAAGTCTCATTTCTATAAAGTTGGGCTTCTTTTAATGTATTTAAAAACTCAGTTAATGCAAGATACAGAGCATAAAACAACATATGGTGTACAAAACCCATTACCTGTGAGTATTGTTGTGGTGGTGTATGTACTGTATTGCATTCAGATCCCAATCACAAATGTCCCTTGAGAAGAGAAGAGGGGGAAAGTCTCATCAAACAGTATTTTGGGGTTTTTTATTTTGTTTTATTTTTATTTTAATGAAGCCCTGTTACAATATGACGCTAGAAGGTCTGTGAGACATGTCCAGATTTGTCAAACTTATAAATGGGTCTTTTATCATAAAACAATTTAAACATTACTTAGGTATGCAATAGTTATGTATAGTCAGATAACAAGTAGGATTTAACAGCTTACACAAGGTAATGTTTTGATTATAAATATCTTTCCAAAGTGTTACTAATGGTAAAGAGATAATTTTCTAGGCTTCTATTCTGCTGCTTGAAGTCAGAACTGCTGATGGAGACAAAGGCACGAAAGTGTACGTATTCCGGATTAGCAACCCAGGAACCCATCACTTCTGAAGACTCTTAACTGTGTTGTCATTTTATCATTTTTATCGGCTTTAAAATATTTGTTTGAAACTGCAGTAGTTATGTTTGTGTTCAAACAGGTTAAATTGATCAGCAAACTGAATAAACGTAAGATACATGTAATTTAAAAAATTTTCGATCAAAAAGTAAAATTAAATGATTGTGGAATAATATAATACTAGAGCAGGACAGTAGAAGTCCATAGTTTCTGCTTATCCTGTACTCATTGTGCTCCATTCCTGTTGCTGTTCTCTTCTGCAGGAGGGAAGACTCCAGACCCTAAAATGAATGCCAGAACATACATGGATGTTATGCGTGAACAGCATTTAACAAAAGAAGAGGTGTGTGGAGGGGAGGGTTTTCCACTTGGGCTGAGTTTCATGTTACAGCCTTTGAAAGCACGTTACAAAAGTGGGAGTGTAAATTCTCTTGACTTTGTCTTGACTTAAAAGCCCCTTTCTTTGGAAAATCACATTCTTCATATATTGAAAGTCAATAGAATTTAAAGACGAAAGTTCTAAAAAAACATCTGTTCTATGTAATACTTAAGCAATGCAGGGAAAAATAGTCTCAATACATTTTAATCTGGATTTTTTTTTTAATAGAACTTGGACTTTCTCTTGTTTATTATCTTTCAGAGGAGGAGAGAAAATCTAACTGATAATTACTCAGTGTGAGAGATGTTTGTTTTTGTGAGTTCTGTGTATAGGAAGACAGGGAGGTTTTAAAAGGCTTTTGATGAAGTACCTACATCAGTACTGCAGTACTGAGATCGGGTATAAGATTGGCATTTGGTTTTAAATATTAAAAAAGAGAAAAGCCAAAAACATGCTTTAAAATTTATTTAATAGTTGAAAAGATATTGGTAATATAAACAGATTTCTTGTCTAACACCTACAGTACCATCTTGCTAATTGGAGCAAGACCTTTTAGTTCCAGTGACTTCTGACATTGATTTGTTTTATCTTGAGTGAGGAATTATTTCGTAATTTTGGCAGTCTTACTGCTTATGGATCCACTGATAAGTGCAAGACAGTCTTTGTTAGTGTGCTGTTTCAGCAGTATCATCTCAGGATTTAAAGTAAGAATTTCAGGGCTTTTTTTATGTCATGGGATGTAGTTCCTGTGAACATATTTTTTAAGTCATTCATCTAGTTTACTGAAGTGGTATTTATTTGAAACAGGTGGGTAATGGTCTTAAGGCATATACCTACTGGTGACAGAAAACTGATAGCTTTAAAAATTCCCTGTGCATTTGCTGTAAGAATGGCTTTTATTGAAAAATTAATTTAAAAACAGCCCCTCAAACACAGCTGCTTTGGCACTATAGAAGAATTTTTAAGAACAGTGGCCTTGAAATGAAAGCAGTGGCTAATTGCAGGTTATTTGAGCAAAACCTCAAAGCATAAAAAGATACTGAAAAAGCTCTTTTAAAGGTATAATTTGAAGAGTTCTTACGTTTTTATTTTTGTGCTCTTGAACAGAGGGAAATTAGGCAACAACTAGCTGAAAAAGCTAAAGCTGGAGAGCTTAAAGTCGTCAATGGAGCCGCTTCTCAGCCACCTTCAAAACGCAAGCGGCGTTGGGATCAGACAGCTGATCAGACTCCTGGTGCTACACCTAAGAAATTGTCCAGTTGGGATCAAGCAGAGGTAATGACCTAGTGCTCATCAGCTGTCTACAGAAGGTGTTACCAGTGCTCATCCTCTTGAGCGTCAGAAGTTTCTAATTGTACTTAAGAACAACTAGCAGTGTTTTATTGTACAGCATGAGATACTGACACTTGGTTTTGTCTCGTGCAGACTCCTGGGCACACCCCATCTCTGCGATGGGATGAAACCCCAGGCCGTGCAAAGGGAAGCGAAACTCCAGGTGCCACCCCAGGCTCCAAGATCTGGGATCCAACTCCCAGCCATACCCCAGCAGGAGCTGCAACGCCTGGCCGGGACACGCCTGGGCACGCAACACCGGGCCATGGAGGTGCCACTTCCAGTGCACGCAAAAATCGATGGGATGAAACCCCCAAAACAGAAAGAGGTATTTATGGCAGACTGGGAGGTGCATCATAAGTTTTCAATGGTTAATTGTACTGGTTTTTTTCACCTTAAGTAAACTGTGAGTTCAGAATCCAGGCAAAAAGTAATTATATTCTGACATCTAGTGGTTGATGTGGGGAGTTGTTCTTGGCTGAGTTCTGAGCATCGGGTTCTGCCTGTGCCTAAGTGGCGCCCATGAAAGTATCTTGGCTCAAATAAGGAACCATAGTTTTGTCATACCTAATGACTGCTGCAGGTTGGGTTTTTAATGTATAAAAGACACAGTAAAAAAAGCACATGTTGAATTACTTTTCATAATATGTTTGTGTGTGCTGTTTTTTAATTGTTACAGGTTTTTTTAAGAGGTTGTTATTAAAACAAGTTAGAGAAGCATCTCATTTCCCTAATTTGATTTTGACTCTGGTGTCAGAGAGCAGTGAAACACTTGTTACCTAATGCTTTTATCAAGGGAGTACATGGAGTACTTTGTTCAATTCCTAGAATATCTGAGTAGATCCTGTTTTTTTAGAATCTTTCTATGCTAAGGTTCAGTAAGAAGATGACACTTCTTTCATAAAACCAAGTTCTCTGTTGGATGTTTTTAGTGTAATGCCTGGGTTTTTTCAATGTTCAGCAACGTGGTCTTTACTTTTAGCCTACTCTTTTGTTAATTTGATACTGAAAATGGATTTGAATATTGATAGTATAGTTGGAGTATATACTGTTCAGCTTTCTGAGAACATTTGGTTTGTTCTTCCTTAGATACTCCAGGCCATGGCAGTGGCTGGGCTGAGACACCTCGTACAGACAGAGGTGGTGATTCCATTGGTGAGACACCGACCCCAGGAGCGAGCAAAAGGAAGTCCCGCTGGGATGAAACACCTGCGAGCCAGATGGGCGGCAGCACTCCTGTTCTGACACCTGGCAAAACACCCATTGGAACCCCAGCTATGAACATGGCAACCCCTACACCAGGTAAGCTCAGTCCCTTGTCCAAGGCTTCTCTTTGTGTTGTGGGAATGAAGAATTGCCTTTTGTATTGTCTTTTGAAACAGGTTTCTGCCCAGCATGCTCTCCTGCCTGTATGAAAGCAGTCAGTGTATGCTCAGTTTACTATTTTTGTGGCAATGCCCACAGCAACACATTTCTGGAGAGGAATTGAGACTAATTTATCTGTTGCTGTTTAGTTTAGTTGGTAGAAAAAATGATAAAAAAGTAAAAACTCTGTAAAAAGTTTGATATTTTATTTGACTAGAGTTCAGGTGCTATGGAAACTTTGACTCAAGAGATCATTTAAAAGTTTAGTAAACAAGTCATCTGCTTCTGCATACAAATGGATTTTTTTTTAATACATTTTTTTTTTAATTTGAATATAGGTCACATCATGAGCATGACTCCTGAACAGCTGCAGGCTTGGCGCTGGGAGAGGGAAATTGATGAGAGAAACAGACCACTTTCTGATGAGGAATTGGATGCTATGTTTCCTGAAGGATATAAGGTAATTAATCTGGATTAAAATAACAGCAGACCATGATGTTTTTTTCCTACCAGGGATTACTGGTTTTTTTCCCCCAGAAGTAGAATGTTTCACATTAAGTATTGATTGTACACACTTCTTTGACTTGATTTATTTTAAATCCCTTAGAAAGGGGGTCTCACAGGCAAATCACTACTGTGCTTCTCAGTGCTGGAAATGCCTGTCAAGACCAGAAATGTACTCTGTACTCTAGTACCAGAAATGTATGGACTGATAGAAACTGTAAGTCCAGATGTAGACAAACATGGAAGAGGGTCATAAATACTGAGACAGCAAGTATACTATGTTGATTCAGTTATTGAAGTACTTCTTTAATCCTTGGAGATTTCATAGTTTATTATCGCAGCTCTCAGCAATGGGAGTGAGCTTTCTTCTGAAACGGCAGTACAGGATAAGTGCACAAGCTCTCAGGGTGAGTTTGTATTGCTGGGAACATGGGATCTGTGGTATGCAATAACACACAAATCTCCAAACAAATAAAGTGAAGGCTACAACTTCAAGCAATGTTTTGTGTTTGATGGCTTCTTCTTTTCATATCTGTTGCAGTTAAAATGAATTTGGTTTTTCCTTCTTCAGGTTCTCCCACCCCCAGCTGGTTACGTGCCCATCCGTACTCCTGCTCGGAAGCTCACAGCGACTCCCACGCCGCTGGGGGGTATGACAGGGTTCCACATGCAGACCGAGGACCGCACTATGAAGAGTGTTAATGACCAGCCATCGGGCAACCTGCCGTTCCTGAAACCAGATGATATCCAGTACTTCGACAAGCTGCTGGTAAAGGGGATTTCATTCATGCTGATTAAACTTCACTGCTTTCTTTTGATTATGTGGCAATGCCCATTTATTTGTCTGGAATTATTTGTAGGTTGATGTTGATGAATCGACTCTGAGTCCTGAGGAACAGAAGGAGAGAAAAATAATGAAATTACTTCTGAAAATAAAGAATGGCACACCTCCCATGCGAAAGGTAAGGTGAATTGTCAGATACGTTTATGTAATCTCATTTTTCAAAAATTGGTGTTTGTTTTCAGGTTTAGCTTTAGTTGTCCATGGGATTCCCTTGAAGATAATTTCATAAGCTTTGCTATCTGTTGTGATTTAAACTCAACTGTTAACTAAGCCCCACACAGCTATTTGCTTCTCCCCTTAGTAGGATGAAGGAGAGACTCAGAAGAGTAAAAGTGAGAAAACTTGTGCACTGAGATAACAAGAAATAATAGTAAAGGAAAATAACAGAAAAAAAAAAGAAGAGAAATAAACCCCAAGGAAACAAGTGATGCAGATGGAAAACACTTGTTCACCACCAATCAAGTGATGCCTAGGCATTCCCCTAGCAGTGACTCTTGGCCAGCTTTCCACCTGGCTTGTATGCTGAGCCTGGTGCCATATGATGTAGGGCATCCCTTTGGGCAGTTTGGGCCAGCTGTCCTGGCTGTGTCCCCTCCCAGTTTCTTGTGCCAATCTGCCTTCTCAGTGGTAGGGTGGGGTCAGAGGGAGAAAAGGCCCTGACTCTGTGTAAGCCCTGCTTGGCAATAGCTAAACATCCCTGTGGTATCAGCACTGTTTCCAGCACAAATCCAGAACACAGCCCCATACTAGGGGCTGTAGAGAAAATCAGTTTCAGCCAGAACAGCACACTCTGTTTAGTGCTTTTGTTCTTCCTCTTCTATATCTGTATGGCTTTTTTAAATTCAGCATAATTTAATACTGCTGCTCTTTTAACAATAATGTCAGTTGCTAAATTATGTAGGCCTTGTATAATTTTTGGGTTTTTTACAATTAAGAAAAAATGGATTTATAGTGTGTTTTGCTTACACGGCTTTGTAACTTTCTGGATTTTGCTTCTTTCACTTAAATTAGCTTCTTAGTGTAGCTCTTCTGTAAGTTTTTGCCTTAAGAACTAGGCAGCATAAATAGCAGTCTTTGCTGCAAATGCTCTAAACTGACCAAGCACCGAGCTGCCTGGATGCAAACAAGGGCTGTGAAGCTATTTTCCAAAGGGAGCTGGTATTAGCTCAGAAGTATGCTTCTCTTGAAGACTGAACACCTGGGCACTAACAACACAGTGTTTGTCACCACACATTTGTGTTTTAACAGATCAGCATAAAATTGCTTGAAATAGTTTTGTGGTGGTTGGGGCAAGTATTTGGAAGCCTGTGGATGCAGTCAGTTACATTTTAACTTGGTTAATACCTGTTTTATGATTGTTCAGTGTCATTTCCTTAGTTTAACTGGCAGGTTTTCTGGTTTTGTTCAGGCTGCGTTGCGGCAAATTACCGATAAAGCTCGGGAATTCGGAGCAGGGCCACTGTTCAATCAGATCCTGCCTCTGCTGATGTCTCCAACACTCGAAGATCAGGAGCGGCACTTGCTTGTCAAAGTCATCGACAGAATTCTTTACAAATTGGATGACTTGGTCCGACCATACGTACACAAGGTCTGTTGTAGTTTGCTGTTTCATCTCTGATTTGCATTTTGCTATTTGATTTTTCTGTTTCATCTCTGATTTGCATTTTCTGCATTTTATGTGCATATGAAAAGAGGATGATACCACTTTTTTAAAAACATATTTCACTTCCATGTTTCTTAAACCAAACTTTAAAGTTTTTATAGTGTGATTGGAGTGTAGGTTGTACAGTATTGAGGCATTATGTAAATATGATATATACATATTTGGAGGTGGGAAGGACCTTACCTGATCTTGGTAGTGTCTCCAGGCTACATCCTTAAGAGACTTAAGAACTATAAAAAACAATGCAATAGATTTAATTTTTTCTGATCATTGTAAGGCTTTAAGCTTGAATTAATGGAATCATCTTGGTTTCATGGACTCCAATAGTGCTAGAAGTACTATAGTAAGTACTAATAAAAGGAAATATTAATTTGTTTATCTTTTTCAGATCCTTGTCGTCATTGAACCACTGCTGATTGATGAAGACTACTATGCTAGAGTGGAAGGCAGAGAAATTATTTCAAACTTGGCTAAGGTAAAACACCATCCTTTATTATAGCACTGAGTTAGCTTGCATATACCTGCATGTTTATAGGCATGGCAGAACAATTAGCTGTGCTGTTCATAAATCCAACTGGATTGTTTTGTGTTTTGTCCTCCAGGCTGCAGGTTTGGCAACCATGATCTCCACAATGCGACCTGATATTGATAACATGGATGAGTATGTCAGAAATACAACAGCTCGAGCCTTTGCTGTTGTTGCATCTGCTCTGGGCATTCCTTCTCTGTTACCCTTCCTGAAAGCTGTCTGTAAAAGCAAAAAATCCTGGCAGGCCAGGCACACTGGCATCAAGATTGTACAGCAGATCGCTATTCTTATGGGTTGTGCTATCCTGCCTCATCTCAGGAGCTTGGTTGAAATTATTGAGCATGGTAAGTTCTGCTTTCTCAGACAAAGTTCTTTTGCCCACTTTATATTTGGAAGTTTTTGTACCTCAGTAAGGCACAGTGACAGTAAAGTGCTGGTTTTGTTGTTGCTATGATACTGAGAAACATTTCAGGTGACTTTGAAAGATGAAGCAAGACTAGTAGTGGTTCAGTATTTGTGAAAAAAAGTTAATCCCTTTTACACTGCTGCTCTGTTTTTGCTAATTTGAATTTAAGACACGAGTAGAAGAAGTGGTACTAAACCCTGATCTCTTGCAGGGCTGGTGGATGAGCAGCAGAAAGTTCGCACCATCAGTGCTTTGGCCATTGCTGCTTTGGCTGAGGCAGCCACTCCCTATGGTATTGAGTCATTTGACTCTGTCCTGAAGCCCTTGTGGAAGGGTATACGTCAACACAGAGGAAAGGTAAATTGAAAATACTTTCTTGAGTTTGAACTGAAATGGATGTGTTCCTGCTGTAACTTATTAGACACATATTTTGCATTTAAATAGGGTTTGGCTGCGTTCTTGAAGGCGATTGGTTACCTGATCCCACTCATGGATGCCGAGTATGCAAACTACTACACCAGAGAAGTCATGCTGATTCTTATCAGAGAGTTCCAGTCTCCTGATGAAGAGATGAAAAAAATTGTGTTAAAGGTATGTCACAATGATAGTTTTGCATTGATGCTGAATATGTATTTAAAAAAATTCCAAACAAAAGCAAAAATAACCCACACCCTACACCAGATTAAAATTCTGTGATTTTTTTTTTTTCTGTCAGGTGGTAAAGCAGTGTTGTGGTACGGATGGTGTTGAAGCAAACTACATTAAAACAGAAATCTTGCCACCCTTCTTCAAACATTTCTGGCAGCACAGAATGGCACTGGACAGAAGAAATTATAGACAGGTATTTTTGGTCTTTTTTTTAGCTGGGAAATTATTTACAGTAGAAGAAGAAAATTAGAATATTCATTCAGGCTAAATACTTATTTTTGTCTGTGTCCTGAAACTTGATTTTTGTTTTACTAGCAATTTAGAAGTTGTGTAGCTAAGGAGATTTTCAGGTTCTTAGGAGGTTATCACAACATTTTACATCTCTGAGTGTCTTCATCACTTGCAAGGTGGGGTGGTTCACCCCATTTATGTTCTTAAAAACACTGGATGATTTCTAAAGCTAAAACTAGTTTTTTGTAGTGGACCTAATTTGTTTCTTCAGACTAGGGAAATTATTTTCAAGATGTAGAAAGTAGATTTTAACTACTTTTAAGCATAATTTTAATGCTTGCTTATTTCACATTTCTGTATTTCAGTTGGTTGATACGACTGTGGAGCTGGCAAATAAAGTTGGAGCAGCAGAAATTATTTCTAGAATTGTGGATGATCTGAAAGATGAGGCTGAACAGTACAGAAAGATGGTCATGGAAACAATTGAGAAGATAATGGGAAATCTGGGAGCAGCAGACATTGATCACAAACTGGAAGAACAGCTCATTGACGGTATTTTGTACGCCTTCCAGGAACAGACAACAGAGGTAAGGCCTAGGGTTGGAGTATTCCATTCACTGGAATTGTAAGCCATCTCACTGTTAGTTGTACAGAAATGTGTGCTTCTGAGTTAGATTTTTAGAATCCCTTTTTAGATGTCAGTGCTCTAATCAATGAAATCCAGAAGCAGTCTCTGGAATGTTAGCGTTTTAAAAGCAATTTTAGATTATGGCAAGTTTAGGTAAAATGCAGTGTTGCTGTTTGTCTGATTTTCCTTTATTGTTCTTTTCCCTCAGGATTCTGTGATGCTGAATGGTTTTGGCACAGTGGTTAATGCTCTAGGCAAAAGGGTGAAACCCTACTTGCCACAGATCTGTGGTACAGTTTTGTGGCGTTTGAACAACAAATCAGCCAAAGTCAGGCAGCAGGCCGCTGACCTGATCTCTCGTACTGCAGTTGTCATGAAGACTTGTCAAGAGGTACGGACTTCTCTTCCAGATTTGCTCTAGCAGGTCACAGTAATGAGAGGGGAGGGGAAAATGACTTCTAACTCTTTTTGCTTGGTTGTAGGAAAAACTGATGGGACACTTGGGTGTTGTTTTGTATGAGTACCTGGGTGAAGAATATCCTGAAGTACTGGGCAGCATACTTGGAGCACTGAAGGCTATTGTGAACGTTATAGGTACGTTTTTGTCTTGATTACTTGTCTGTTCAAGAGCAAAATAGAAAAACCACTGTAAAACTAAATGTGCCTCTTTGAATTCAATAGGTATGCACAAGATGACACCACCAATCAAAGACCTGCTGCCACGGTTGACACCTATTTTGAAGAACAGACATGAGAAAGTACAGGAAAATTGTATTGATCTTGTTGGGCGTATTGCAGACAGGTAAGCTGAGTAATGTTAAAATATCTAACCTTCTTTGTGGGCAATTATTATAGCAAAAGCTCAACTTTGGCTTCTGAGTATTTTTTGTTGTATCTCTTGATATTTCTGAAGTTGTGCGTAAAACTAAAATATTTAGCAGACACACTGTTGAATTACCTAATAAAGGAAATGGTTAAGCGTAGCTCTGTGGATAGCAAATGAAAAGGTGCTACAGTTTGTGGCTTTATGTAAAAATCTCTAGCATCACTGAAGAGGTAACTCACTTTATTCTCTTTCAGAGGTGCAGAGTATGTTTCTGCAAGAGAATGGATGAGGATCTGCTTTGAACTGCTTGAATTATTAAAAGCTCACAAGAAAGCTATCAGAAGAGCCACAGTGAACACTTTTGGTTATATTGCAAAAGCTATTGGGTAAGTTGGTTTAATGCTTGTCCACTTCTTCACACAGTTACCAAATAGTGGTGATTGTTACTTTTCTGGTGGGAAATACTCAAACTTCTCTACATTTTATATGTGCAGACATGGTTTTACTGATTTTGAAAAATACAATCATGTATTCTTGGTTAACATAGGACATTGCACTTCTGAACAAAATTTATGAACTGATAAGGTTAAAATCTTATTTGGGAGTAAGAGCTGTTGTCTCATGAATCAATGTCATGTGCATTCAAACCCTCTTTGTATTATTTCATAAACTCTCCTTTAAATAATTTATCTTCTCTCTCTTTTTCCCCTCCCCCCCACCAAATCACTAGTTTTATAGATTCTTAAAGGTTTGTTTCCACTAAGGTCATACTCCAAGTCAGCACATTGTAGAATGAGGCACAGTTGCCACCTTTTATGTGTGTTCTGTAAGAGACTGATGACTGGCTGAATGCAGATAGAGCAAGCAGCCAGGAGTGCTGTAACTCTTCTCCATGCAGGACATAACCTATCTCTGTCAGTACTTGCTTTTATACTAGTCTGTAATTTCCTCTGGGATCAGAGTAATAGAGGGGAGACTCTGCTACCCTCCAGAGTTCACAAGAAGAAGAACAGAGGGCAGGGAAAAAGCTGAGTCTAGACAAAGTAAAAAATGTTGCTATGAAAATAAATCCTTTAGCTGTTCTAGAGTTTGTTTAAACGCTTCATGTTTAGCATTCAGTTTGTTTCCTAGTTCTCTAAACTTTTTATGGGGGCTGAACCATGTATCTCTGCCACTTCTTTGAAGCTTAACTAACTTTATCCAAATCCTCACTGAATCCATTGACATGGATGTCCATGTTGTCTCTTCCAGACCTCACGATGTATTGGCCACACTGCTCAACAACTTGAAAGTACAGGAAAGGCAGAACAGAGTATGTACTACTGTAGCAATTGCTATTGTGGCTGAAACATGCTCACCCTTCACAGTGCTGCCTGCACTCATGAATGAATACAGAGTTCCAGAACTGAATGTCCAGAATGGTGTGTTAAAATCTCTTTCTTTCCTGTTTGAATACATTGGAGAGATGGGAAAAGATTACATTTATGCTGTTACACCATTGCTTGAAGATGCTTTAATGGACAGGTGAGTGCACTTCTTTTGTGGTACAGTTACCCATAGTCACATTTTTAAGTATATACTTGATTGTTAATGATAGCAAATATGCATATTGTCCTTGTTTGCTGAAGGCTTTAAGTGATCAGCATAATTTGGAAGCCATTATTTGCAAACAATTTGGATTATATATGCTCCAATTTTACTAATAATTCTGAAGATGAAAATTATAAAAGCGTCTTCAGTGAGTCAAGACTTCTTCCATTAAAACTGCTTTTGATAATTTCTATTGTTGGTACTTCTGTGGAATTTCAGTGCATTGATTTGTCAGAAAACTCCCATCTTTTTTCACTTTATTGATTTTTGATACTCTGCCTCTTGCTGTCAAGTAAGTATGGCTTATAAGTGTTATTAGTGCTTTCAAGAAAAGTATTGGTGAAAAGAAACAGTGTGCTTGTCCAATCATGTTGCTTCTAAGTCTCATTTATTAATACCCATTGTTCTCTTTGCAGGGATCTGGTACACAGACAAACAGCCAGTGCTGTGGTGCAGCACATGTCCCTTGGTGTTTATGGGTTTGGCTGTGAAGATTCTCTTAATCACTTGTTAAACTATGTGTGGCCCAACGTGTTTGAAACCTCTCCTCACGTCATCCAGGCAGTTATGGGGGCTCTGGAGGGCCTCAGAGTGGCTATTGGGCCCTGCAGGATGTTACAGTACTGCTTACAGGTATGGCCTATGTGCTGGGGCAGCAGAGAGCACCTGTCAGGCAGGACTTCCTTCCACCAGACAGAACAGTCAGTTGGAGATGATTTCCAACAAAGGAAAAATGGCTTTTTGTCTCCAAAGTATTTTTTAAACAGGATATTCTGTGCCAGGGACTTGAATAATGGAAATAGGCAGTAAACAGAGGATTTGGTATAGGGAGATAGCTGATTACATCACTGAACTTGTGTAGAAAGAGCAGGTAACTTAACTTATCAGTTGACTAAAATAGCCTGGCACTTTGATTTCTAAACTGGAAGCATCTCAAAAATTTTGAGGATGTGAACTAATGACTGGGGAATAAATGAGCTGTGGGAGGGGTTATGACAATCAGTGAGATAAATAAATGAGAGGATAGGATTAAGAGTAGTGATTTGTCATTAGCCAAGAAAAAGAGTGAGATGTTTACAAGAGTGCAGCACTATAAACAGTGCTTTGGTTAGACTTGGTACTGCTAGAGCAACACTGGGCAGTTCAGCTTCTGTAAATGGGGTGGTAAAATCTGAAGGCTCCTTTTCTGTGTCATAGCACGTGACAGTGGCTGTGTTGGCTATGGAATTAAAACTCACCTAACAGGTGGGGAGCAAGGATTAAAGTCATGCAGGTCCATGTAGAGAAGGTGTGACAGCATTTTAGTAATAATTTGCAGATAGGAAATTTCAGACTTTTGCAGTGTGGGGACTTCAGCATGAAGATAGATCAGAGGGAATGTGAAAGTCTCCTGCAGTGTATATTCCTGCAAGTACTGTCTGTGTATTGTTAGTACATAGAAATGTATTTTCCTAGAGCTTGTATGTTCTGTCCATTTATTAAATGCTTGTTTTGCAACACTTGATTAAATTCAATAAAGGAACACTGGAACTGCAAGCTTTTATTACATTTTGTTCTGTTCTGTTTTCTAGGGTTTGTTTCACCCTGCCAGAAAAGTCAGAGATGTTTATTGGAAGATCTACAATTCAATCTACATCGGCTCACAGGATGCTCTGATAGCACATTACCCAAGAATCTATAATGATGAAAAGAACACCTATATTCGTTACGAACTTGATTACATCTTATAATCTTCTTGTTCAGTTGTTTGTGTTTAATGCACAGCTGTTGTTCAGTTAAATGCTTCGGATTTCATGATGTAAAATTTTAAAATTTTGGAGATCAGTGTAGAGCTGGTCAGAGGCAGAGCTAGGTATCCAGTAGCATGATTTTTTAAATATGTCCTTGTTTTTTGATGTTAAACAGTTAAAGCCAGTAGTGACCAACAAAACAGTAATTACAAAGTACTGGAGGGATTTTGTTTTGGATCCATCTTTATGAAGATTTAGATTTCATTCCTTATGTTTAAAGGGGAAATTTATTTGAGAAATAAACATTTGTGTATAAAAACTAATTGGTGTGTGTTTTTTGGACAGAGGGGCTTGTAAAATAAGTCCCTTTGGATTAAGTATTTGTTTATGTAATGAATAGGTGGTATAAAACATTTTAACCCTTTTTGTCATCCACTAGCTTTTGAATAAATAAGAAAAATGTACCAACTGTAGTTAATGTGTGTATCTTTGTCCTGCAATAATGTAGCTGTAGCCTGGCTGATGGTTATAGTAGTATCAGGTTTTTTTCATGGAAAAAGTATTTAATTGCTTGTTACTGCTTCATTTGCGGTATCCTGGTGGACATGGCTTGTTAAATTTTCAGAAGTTAGCAGTTTTATTGTAAATTGCATTTTTAAAACCAGTTGTGAAAATGATGCGTATTGATTACTTATAGGCTGTGCTGTAATTCAATTCAAGAGCTAGGAAAGTTAAGTCCCCAGCACCTCAGATGAGACAGTTTCTAAGAAAAGCATTCTATTTTCTCATTTGCTTTTTGCCTTTTGTGTGTGTACTACAAAGAAGAAGGTTTTGCTATCAGTAAACCATGTAAAACCCAAGGATAAATGATTTTGTTAGTAGTGTACATTATACCATGTTTGTAAGGTAACAGGGGGCAGTAGCTGGCTCTCACACACCTTGTTCTATGAGTCCTTGACTTCAGTGATTCATTTCCATCTTACCAAGTTCAGGGCAGTGGTGTTACCTGACTTGTCTCTGTTTTACATAAATGTGAGAGTCTTTAACTGTTGAGCATATAGGAAAATTTGACCCTACCTTTCAGGTCTAATTTTTTGTTAGGGGTTTGGGATGGCACAAAAGCAACTTGGGGCCCTTTTGTTAATAAAGGTACTACAGCTACTTAGGAAAGGGGGAAAGTGACTTTTTTCAACAGTGAGTTGTATTCTAAAACTTAGGTAAAACCAGCTGCAACTTCTTGAAGTCTTTATTGCTAAACTGTTTCCTCTGACAATAAGGTGCTTTCTAGTCTATTTTTAATGCTTTGTCACTGAATAGTATTGTTTGTATTACAGATAGCCTGCCATCTTCCTTGCCTCAGAAGGTTCTGCAAGACAGAACCAAGCAAGTGCCAGTAGAAAGGGAGAAGCTGGAAAAAAGCACTGAGTTTTGAGAGATGAGCCAAAAGAGAGCTCCAAAACAGGTAGGAATAGATGATGGCTCCTGACTCCTGGATATGCTTCAGCAAATTCATTATTCTTTAGAAATAAGAAGTGAAATTGTAAAAATTTTCTCCAAGTGGGGAGCAGCTTCAAATTGTTACCATTTTTGTATTTTTGAAGCTCATCACTTATAAATCTCAAATACTTTCATAAATCTTTTTGAGGCAGATGCAATGTTTCCCTTGTTTCTTCAGGAAGACGGAAAGGGGAAGGAGAACTGTGTGATAGAACAGAATCATACATAAAACTGTGATGTTCATGTTTGGGTGTTTTGCTATCCCAAGTATCTGGTATGAAATCAGGTTTGAAGTGGCAGTATTTAAGTGCAGCTTTTGATATGCAGAGTCATCAGGAAGCATTTTTATCCTTGAGACTTTGTGGATCTGTGGAACTCTTACCTAAAGAGGCCATCTCTGGATCATAGACTGATGGGATTTTCTGGGAGCCTACAGCAGCTTGTAAAGGATTTTGCTTTTGTTGTTTAGCAAGCACATTGAGTTTTATTCAGCACAGGAAGATTAAGGACGAAATTTGGGGAAAATAAATAACTACCTAGATACAACATCTATCTATGTAGACAAATATGTTTGTTTTCCAGTACAAACTAAAGTCATTAATGAATGGGAAAGTTTTACTCTGAGGTAGTGGCTGGTATTCACCTGCAGGCTTCTGGTTCTGGACAGCAAAGACCAAGGAGTTTAAATAAATGAAAGGATTTGGATCACTACTGTTTAAATTCCTTTAATGGATAATAAATTGTGCCGTTAATGCAGAAAAACAGGCTAAGTGAACAAAACATCAGCTGTTTTGCTACTTGTTTATAAAATAGGAGATATGCCATGGCTTGGTAACTAAGCGGTTAACCTAGTCACAGAATTAGTGTGATATTTGATAAATAAAAATGAGACAACAATCCCTCAACTTCCTTAATTAGGTTTTCTTTTAAAGGGAACCAAGTTCCTTTCCAGTTGTCCTCTAACCCCCTTTCTGGATTTGCATAGAGCTCCTAGCTTTCTCAGTGAATTGCAAAAGAAGCTCTATGGACAGAATCTTCACTGACAGTTGATCATCCTGAACAGGCTCATCAAGTATGCAGAAAGAGGTGGAGGCACCTATAAGAAAAAAAAAAAAGGTATGTGATTTTTTATTTCAATCTATTTTTAAAAAATAATTACAATTATGCATTTGGATAGGGGCAGTAAATGAGGAGAATGTAAGCCATAGTTTTTTGGGCTCTTCCTAGTTTAGAATATTTTACCACTTAATGTGGGTTCTGATTTCATTAAATTTTTTTCATTTGTCCTTTTTAATGGAAAAAAAAGATGGATTGGTTGTATATGCCTACATTTCCTTACAGTCTGAACTTCTCTAACAAAGGATGCCGTGCCCCTTGAGCTGATGGAGCTAAAATTAGCCAAGGCTAGCAGTTATCCTTTAAGGTATGCTAATCTTAAAAGTTTGGGAAATATTTTTTGGTTTGTCCAACCTTCTTTCTGAGAGCAGCTGAAGATAAGGATCTCAAGTTTCCTCAGTTTTATGTTTGGTGTTAGTTGCATTTTATTGCTTACACTTCTATGTCTTCTGATCTAATTTCACACACAAACACCTCTTTCACTGCCACTGTTGTGATTCAGTTGTACCCATTTTGCTTGTACCTCAGTTATCCATGGATCTCTCTAACCTGCATCTCTCACCTCATTTGCTGCCCTGAAAGCTGCACTCTTACCCTGTGGGTTAAAGAAGTCAGACTTCTTTTCACCTTGCATGTCTTGGCACAGTAGCAGTAGTGGCAGTGAGAGCACTGAAGAGAAATCCTCCTGCCCTCCTGGTTGCCCTTGTAACTGCAGCAGTTCCTGGATGTGTGGAGAATCACTCACTGCTGGAAAAGTCTCACTCTGATTCTGCTCCTCATGCTGGGCCAGGTCCAGGGGGTCTGGAAGAACACAGCTGCCAAATTTTAATTGTTTTGGAAAATACTAGGGAGTGCAGTGTGCAAATATAGTCTGGTCTTTCTTACCCAGCCTGAGCTACAGGGGCTCTTCCTCTGCCAAGCCAAGTGGAGAGATGGAGCCTGTTCAGTGGCTTTCTACATTCAACTTCTTGATCTTATAGTGAAATCATTGTAGGAGTCAGATTGAATTTGTTACAGTGTTCTGTCCAGACAAGGAAATGGGATGCCAGATTACTGAAGTGCTGCATTTTCTGTGATGGTCTTTTCTGTGTACCTCCAAAGAGAGCACAGCAAAGCTTATTGCCAGGCACAGCAGAAATTCCAACCTGAGCTGCTGCTCGAGGCAGAGTTAACAAGTTGATTCATAAAGATTTGCAAGTAACCCTGAAAGTATTTTACAGGTTGTTGTTACAGACATAAGGTCAAGTTTAATTCACCTTTTTTCAGAGATCCTGAGATGGCTTAAGGAATGGCAGTTGTTTTCACAAGAGCAGGATTTTGATGCCTAGAATAAAGTTTTGAGATTTTTTGAAAGAATTTCAAAGAATTGTGCAGCCAAGTATGAATGTGATCATTTTAAACCAAAATTGCATGTAAGAGTCCTCAGTTTTTAGCCAGACTCCCAATAGTTTGTTCTTGTCAATGAAGTAATTCCACTCTGAAAAATGGTTGATTGTGAAGTAGCTTCTGACATGTTACAAAAGAGCTTGGAGCTTGATATGGTTGTAATAAAGAGAATGATCATAGCAATAAATGCTAGGAATCATTAGGAATGTTTGCTATCAACTGTGGCATACATTCTGTTTACTGGCTTCACAGGCAAACTAAACCAGAGTGTTTTCCTTACCAATTTTACAGCCATGTGATGCCCAGAGATTACATGGCACAAGTTTCTATTCTGTTACTTTTTACAAGTTTGTCACTTCAGACCACTTAAACCTTTTGGTGCAATGACTGTTGTGAAATCAAGTTTCAGCCAGTGTTGCATCACACTGATAATTCTACATTTTTTCCTCCAAGCTGAGGAACATATTTTCCCTCAGTTTAAGCTGCTGTAATGAATACCCTCATTACTAATAGATTGGGGTGGGACTGGAAACAGCTTTCAAATTTTGGTTCTTCACTAACTGTGGGAAGTGTTGATGTGCAAGTAAAGTGATTGCCTGTTACTTAATGTACATCTGTGAGCCAAGTGCAAAATCTCACTCTTTGTCAGTTTAATAAAAATGGAAGAGGTGAGTGTGAGAGTCTCTGATCCAAAGTATAAATGTGTACAGCAGTGTGATGCCATATGCTGTCTTGAATCTCACCAGCAGTAATGCAAAGATTTCTGCTCCCCCTGGCCTCCACTGGTTCCTGTGACCCATGTGGTTTGAAGTGCAGCCCTCCCTGCTCTCCCCTCCCAGCTGTACCCTGGAAGCCATGGTAGGGCTGGTAAAGGGATCCAGCACACCACTGGGAAAGGAGTGCTGCTTCTTCACTCCTAACATGAGCCCCAGGCCAAATGTTCTGGAAGTTCTGAATAAGCTGATCTATTTGCAGGCTAAACAGCAGCAAATGTTTTGTGAATTCTGAATAAATGAGGAGGGAGTAATTAACAGACCTGATCTATTTATCCCATGTTTGTATCAGATTGATCTCAAAGCAATTAGTGTGACGTAGTGTGACTGTCAATTACTAGTGGTCATAATTAGAGTTTTGAGTTTTATGGAAGCTTACTTTCTTGATGGGAAGAGATTTTGTTTGCTTGCTTGTTTGTCTTAAAAATCATCTCCAGAGTTTACACACGTTTGTTTCTTCACTGGAAATCTGTTCCTTTCAGAGGTAGGAGACATTTTGGTCACCTTCATAGACAAATGTTTTTTTGTTTTATTAGCAACCATCTTCTTCACTGAGCTGGCCAATAAAATTCTTCAATATGCTGTACAAGTCATTCCCCTTGTGCCTCATTTCCTCTGAGGGCTTGTGTTTCTTGCTGAAGAATGCCATCTTTCACTGGTCCTGCTGCTCTGGAGCAGTGGTTTCTGTTAAAACCATCCCTGATCCAAGCCTGGGAACAGGCTCGCCCTTCACTGTTGGTTCCTGGCTGTTGATTGAGACCAGATGTGACAGCTGTTCACCACCGTAGGGTGACAGGGTCTGAGGTGACTTATTTCTAGACTTTTCTTGGGTAACTTTAGAAACAGTGACCTTCAATCCCTGCCTGTCATCCAAAACAGTAGAACAGAACTGTGTTCAAATAGTGATTTTGCTTTGAAAGCCATACATTTTTGTCGCTGTTGAACTCTTAAGTCTCCAAGGATCTGCACGTCTTGAGCCCAGCTGATAAAAGGAATGCAACTGGCCATTTATTATTTTAGCTAATAAAAGAGGATATTGTATATTAACTTTTTCACATTCCAAGGCACTAACAACAGAATGAAGGTTAAAGGCGTCTGATATTCACAATTAAAGAATGGAGCCTTTGTTTTTAGCACAGTATGCAGCTGAGACAGAAGGAATATGGCAGGAAATGAAAACCAGGTGGCTTGACTTTCAGTTTTTAAGACCAAAGAAATGACCTTCAGAAAAAGCTGTTTCCTCACTCAATAAAAGTAAGTTAAATATATACAAAATCCTTTAATTATTCTTTACGTTAGTTTGCAGATGTTTCTGTACATGTATCTTACTTTTCCACAGAATTAGGACAGTGATGTGTAGATTAGACTTAAAAACCCTACTGAGATAGAGCTAGCGCTTTCTGTAGCTTTAAGTTCTAAGTTCATTTTGACAGGATTGGAATGTACATAATATTCAGTGAGTGAATTTTTTACTCATTTCAATATATATGAAACATTCATCTGTATACAAATGTTAATGTTTATATTGCTGTAATACCATTACTAGTTACAGGGTACTCATAGACTCACGGAGTGGTTTGGGTTGGAAGGGACTTTAAAGATCATCTAGTCCCCCTGCCATGGGAAGGGACATCTTCCACTAGGCCAGATTCCTCAGAGCTCCATCCAGCCTTGAACACTTCCAGGGGTTGAGGCATCCACAGCTTCTCTGGGAAATCTGTTCCAGTGCCTCACCACCTTCATAGGTGCCCTTTCAGTTAAAAGCTATTCCCCCTTGTCCTATCACTCCATGCCCTTGTAAAAAGTCCTTCTGCAGCTTCAAAGTCCCTCTCCAGATTGTGTCAGTACCTTAATATAAGATTGCAAACACCTGATATGTTTTTAAAAAAGCAAAATCAAAGGCATAATTGTTTCTCATTCCCTCCTGTTTAGTGTTATATTTATCATGAAAAATGTAACCATGGTAACTTAAACTTAGTGTAAGGAATCCATAAAGTGCAATGACAACTTATCATTTAATACAAGTACAGTTTTTTTCAGGTACAGGCCTCATTTAAAGCTTAGAAAATTGGAGACAGCACACTTTGTAAATCAGCCTGGGATTTTTTCTCTTCAAAATGGTGAACATGACTTCCTCGTGAGAAGCTGTAGGGTTGTTTTGCTACCCACGCAGCGGCAGCAAAGTTGTAATTGCCATGAGAGCTCCAAATTCCAGTGCAGCTGGAGTCTCCTGGAGGAGGAGGCTGGATCATCTGCCTGGCTGATGCTGGAGCAGTGCTTTGGAGCACAGGTGTCTTAATCAAGTAGTGTGTTTCCAAAAACTGTTTTTCTTGTCTGAGGTTATTCTGTGTTTCAGGATGATGTTTGAAATTTCCTGCCACCTCCACACAGAGTATCATAGGCCTGGGGTAGCAGTGGTCAAGATTCATTCAAGAAACTCAGCCTTACTTCTCCAGTCTTTTCTCTGACTCTGGTATTCTACTGAAGAAGCAAGTGGGGTTCTTGATTTGCTAAGCAAGTCTGTCTTAGTCCAAGGTGCTCCCCTACTAGTCATCACCACCCTATGATTTTTTGATTTTGATGTGTTGTGTGTAAGATTTTGGTGGGACACCTCTGCAGTGTTTACAGAAACAGAGATGTTTTATTACCAAATGCTGTCATGCATAGCATCTGCTTACTGTTTGTAGAAGTTACAGTTAGTAGATGCATAAGCATTCATGTGGCTTATATATATTAAGATCTCTCTGAGTCACTGTCTGAAGATGGGAGAATAACTTCCCTGATATTCTGTCTTCCCATGTTAAGATGCATTTACATACCCATGTGTAAGAAAAACCTACATCTATGCTCCTGGGTGCAGGTTGCTTTTTCTCTTACAGCCAGTTAAGTTTCTTTGTATACTTCTCTGTGTTGAGGCAGCTTCTTGGGCATTTCAGTGACTAGAGACAGACCTGCAGTACAAACTTCTTGCAGTTACTATGTTTTCCTCCTTTGATTATTCTGTTGGTGTTAGAAATGCAAGTCTGCAATTCAGGAGAGCCTGTCAGCTGCCAGCTCTGCTTCCTTCATGCTGGTGTAATGCCATGTACCAGTAACTTTTTATGTAGTATAGGATATGCAGTGATTAAAAAAAACAGGCAAAACCAAACCAAAGCACAACCACCACCACATTTACATTTTAGTGTGTATCACTAGTTGCTTGAATCGCATCTGTTTTCATTGTGTTATTTTTAATCACTTTTCAAGCGTGGCCTATAAAGAATTCTCCATTGTCAGAGGCCTCCAGTCTGGATCCTTGCTGCCACTGCAGGATGCCTGTGTGATACAGATACTGCCATCTGGGAGATGTTTTGAGACTTCCTGTGCAGTTCAGGTATCAAAGAACTTCCTCACACATCTGTTAAAGGTTTTGCCTCTGTTCTTGCCTCCTTTCAAGTTCTTGATGCTGCCTTGTTACCTGCCTCTGGAGTTTTGCTACTGGAAATTGGAAATTTTTCCTCCCATAGGAATTAATATGCATCTGATTGTAATACTTCTGTTAGCATTGCAAATCATCTCTGTAAACACAAGCAATCCTTTTATTTATTCTCCCCAATTTCAGGAAAGTGTGCTCTTCCCATTGGTAAAAGTAGTAATCCTCAACCCTGCTTAGTTCCTCCTTAAGACCCCAGCTGATGAGCAATTACTTTTTACTTTAAACATGTTTCATCTGTTGAATTTTTATATTGTTGTGCTCATACAGTTTTTTTCTTTAATTGGATCATTTTCTTGGTACATCCCATCCATTTTATATGGCTTAAAGCCAAAATAAAATTCCAGCTATCTTAATCAAGTACCAGCTACCACTATGTTTAGCTCAAGTGCTTTCTTTTTACCCCAGAATATATTTCTTGAGGGTGGAGATTTAAGGTCTTGGCCCAGTGTTGTGTAGAACAAGGGTCTTAACAAGCAAATAGTTTTGTTTTGCTCTTTTAATTTACAGTTAAAATGTGGAACTGACTTGTACACCTGCTGTGTTGTCAAAAGTTTGACTTATGCGCTTAAAATCAGGCAAGTGTGGGTGTAAAGAAGGAGCAGTGCATAGAGATTAAAGCACCGTAGTGGATACTGGGACTTCCTGCTCTGCCAGAGTATTTTCTGTGTCTTCATTGCAGAAATTGTCACAGTACCAGTTCTGGGAAGCCATCTTGAGGGGAGTCAGGGGGGTCTTTCAGTAAATCAGAGGACACTTGTTACCTTGTTCTGAGGGGAAAAATTTGCTTAGCATGTGAATGATTAATTTTATCTGCTGTTTTCTTGAATGTTGTGTACACATTGGATACAGTACTTTGCGCGGTTTGCTGTTTCTTTCTAACTATGATATATCACTGAAAGTTGGCCCTTTAGCCCCAGTTTCTACTTGGATGTTTCTGTGGAAAGAAGGCATTTTTTTCCCTCTGGAAACAATGGACTTAGAGTAAGTTTTAGGGCCTGCAGGAATGAGTGTCAGGATCTGACCTCTGAGGAGACCAGGAGATGTGCAAGCCAGGACTGAGCTGGTAAATCCCTTGTAAACCTTGAGAGAGTCACTTGAGGCCACGCTGCTCCCTGGGCTCGAGCACCTGGGAGAACTGTACACAGTTGGAAAGGCTGTGCCAGCCATGCTTGTAGTCCCTTCCTCTTCTTTCTAGAGATATTGATGCAGATTAATCTGTTTTATTGTCTTTCACATTCAAGAACACTAAGAAATACTGTAGTTCAGTAGCTGTTGAAAATTTAACCACTTATTTGCATCTAGGGTAGATTATTTCAAGGCCATGTTTGGGGTGTGAATTCTTTCCAGCAGCCTGCCTGTAGAAGGCCTTGTGAGAGCCCTGCTGGTGCTATTCACTGTGACAGAACAATGCTTTCTGGCCTTCAGGAGGCAGGTTCCCTTTCCTTTCTAGGGCTTGGCTGTGTCTCATTGCTGAGATAAGAATGCTTCTTAGTGTTTCTTTTTTCATAGCAGCTAAACTGAATTGCTGGAGTGAGCTGAGGCCATCTGTCCTGATGCTGGAAAGGAAGAGTACAGCCTGCTGTCAGCTATCTTAAGCTCCTGGCAAATCAGGGGTGTGACGTGGGGGACTTAGGAAGGAGTCTCTCGCTGAATTGCAGACCATGGTGATTAAACCAGTCTGCCCTACTTGGCATACTGGTTCAAGATATTGCTGTTTAGTGGGGAGCATCCCAGTAATACAGACACAGCTTTTCCTGCCTCTCTGACTGGATTCTCCTCCCCTCTTCCATGAGAGTGGGTTTGAGTCCATAACATACTGTTTGGAAAATTAGTTTCCTGCGTAGTCAACAGAAAAAGTCATGGAATCACTAAAATATGCTACTGAAACATGTTTCCTGTGCTAAAGGAACTGCAAAACCTGCCAGGAAGTGCTGTGTGATAGCAGTATGATTTGTAACATTATTTATTATAAGTAGTCACTAATTCTGCCATGGCTGGACAGCAGAGTTAAGATGTTAATGCATTATTAAATCATTAGTACTCGCATACAAGCATAAATTTGTTCTTAATGTGAAGTATAAATCAAAAAAGCTATATCCTGATACACTCACATAGTTTTGCTTTGAGAAAGAACAGAATGAACTCTCACCTTGCCATTCCCCAGACACGTAGGTTTGACATTTTTGAACTCCAAAATTCATCTCCCAGATCTGAACACTGGCTGCTTTATGGCACTGTTTTTCTACCAGCAAGGTGCTTTTTCATTCTCACTGTGCTCTGGGATTTAGGGAATTAGAGGGGAGTAAGGCAGCTGTACCGTAAGCTTAGAAGCTCGTTTCTGACCTGCTTTATTCCTGTAGCTGTATCTGTGGCTATGTCTGGAGATGTTAATAGTGACATTATCTGGAGCGCAGCCATTGACCCAACCTTCTGATCTTGCAAGAGGATCAAGGAAGACATCTGCACTCATGCAGAATTTTACAAACGTGCTTCAGGCTTCGTGCAAGTGCAGGGCCCATCTGTATGGGCTGTGTCTATAGATTTTTATCTGGGGACCAGGCATGTGTGCTGAGCATTATTTATTCCATCCATTGCTAAGTCAAAATACTGTGCAAAACACATGTATAAGAATACACAATGCCAGAACTTTAGCTATTGTACTCTGCACACATAAAGAGTAATTCACATGGTTTTTTAGGAACATAGAGCAGATATTCACACTGTGTGAACTCTAAAAGTCTTCTACAGTGAGAGATAAATCCATTTAAAAGGAGATTGAATAGACTGCAACAGAGGTACTCAATCTTGGAGTCATGACTTTCCTCTCTGATACCTTGTTCCAACTTAAATAAATAGAGGGTGGAATCATCATTTCTTAGAGGCAAGGTAGTGTTTAGTTGGAAATGCTTCATATTTTAGTCTGTTGGATCTTTCTTTTATTGAAAACTCTCCGCAGTTCTTACCCACAGAGGCAGGGTTTTCATAAAGAACGTGCAAGATGAACTGATGTTGATGTTTGTAAGCCAGAGCAAGATTATGTGCTATCCGAAAATCCAGTAGAAATAAAACAGATCAACCACAGGATGTTCCTATCCATGGCACTTTTTCCAAGGACTCCACCAGTGGCAGTACGTGCTGGGCTCTTCCCCAGGATGTATTGTGCAGGCAGCATCGCCATCAGGCAGGTTATCAGAATGTCACCAATGTCATTGCAGTTAAGGATGGATTCCTGCCTCTCTACCATTTCTCTCCAGTTGCTGTAAGGCTTTAAGAGACACTCATGAGCTAAAGAAATTATTTTTTCCCTCATAGGAACACAATAAGCCCCTGTCAAAACAATCAGTTGTTTATTCTGATGAATGTATGTGATTATTAAAAACAGAATAACCTCTTGGAGAAATGGAGCTTCCAAAACCTTACAAAAACCTTACAAAATTCTTCCATTACCTTGTTTGGAAGTTAAGAGGAGTTGGGGTAGAGAATTCTTTGTTTTCTTTTTCTTTGGAAACATCCTTATTTGGCATCTGTAAAGCATTTACATTCTCTAGTTCTGGATCAAAGTCCTTTCATGGCTCATGTTACTTATTTCTTTCTTTAACTGAAGCACAGAAAGAAAAATTGATTTTTTCCTCCCTCAGGCTTACAGTATAAACCATTGTGAAAAGTCAAATCCTAGTTTATAGCAAGGAAGTAGTGAGCATAAGGAATAAAACAGCTCAAAATCTATAATCTGAAGAACCACCATCACCCACTTCAGAATGAATAATCTGTAAATGCAAGTCCCTATAGCAGTTATAAAGCATGTAAGGTAAAATTTAGTAAAACTAAACTAAGTTAACTGTGCTGCTGGATTTCTTTCAGTCCTTATGTTCCAAAGGTTTGTGCTCTTCAGGGAAAGACCTTTGTCCTCCTCGGCCTGTGTAGCAGCTAATACAGTTGGCCAAGTATTGGGATACAAACTGCAGTTGGACCAGGCACTAGAAAGATTACAAGAAAAACACTATTTTCTTCGTTTGATGAGTAGCAGGATGAAATTTGGAGTTGGCAGAAGTATTTTCTGATAGAAGAACAAGAAACCCCTGTGTATCAGCTATGACACATTATCTTGTGTTAAACTTGCAGGAGAGTGTAGATAGTTTTGTTTCTGAATGCAAAACAAACTCTTTCCAAGTCTGCCCCTCCCATTGGTTCTGTGCCCCAAAGAGCTTGGTGTTTCTGCTTATTTTCAGAGTTGTGCTGGCTGTTTGCTGGCTTTCTGCCTTTTGTACACACATGGAGCTGAGCCCCATCACCCTCTTCAGCTTGCAGACAAGCTTCTAGGCTGTGGCCTGTGACCTTGAATATTAGTTTCCAAGTACTGCTACAGAAGTGTACATAATGCTTGGGTTTGATTTATCTTCTAGGAAGAAGTTGGATGTATATCAGTTTTAGCATGGCTTGGAAGGATGCAGTTAGCTTGAGGTAAGCCAGTAGAATATTGTATGTACCGTACCCTTTGTTCTGCTGGAAACAAATCATAAATTCTCATCTGTATTTTAGTGTGTTGAGATATTTAAATTGGTTTCCTTCACAGACCTTCATTCTGCGAGGTTTTAGTCTAGCATTTCTTGCTGTAAGGGAACGTACTGTAGTGCAAAACATGTTGATATGTTTTAACCATAAAGCAATGTTGACTACAGGCTGTTGGGCTGATTTGTTTCCATTAGCTTGCATCCAGCAGATCTGAACTTATTCCAGAGTTCCAGCATTCCTCCAAAAATAACGTTACTGATACCCTCTGTCACACTGTTCTCCCTACAGAGCTCTGAGCCACAGAATTTCCCTAAAGCAAGAGAAAAAGCCCCTCCCTTTGGATTATGAGCTAAACCCTAACATCAGAGAGGAACACAAACTGCCACAAATGGTGCTGCTCCCTCCTTGGTGGCAACTGCATATTGGTCACTGTGTTCTTTCACACCCCTTCTAATTAAATTCAACTTCAGGAGTTGCTTTTCATTCTTTGAGTGATGTGAAAAATTAAATCTGCTTGCTTTTTGCTGTAAAAAATATATTTGAGTTTGGGGAAAGACTTTGCTATCAGAACATTCACAAATCTTACCTGGGTCTTAAGAACTGGTATTGGACTCCTCCTGCTCAGGCACAGCCCTTTCTTCCTCTCTGCACATTGAGAAGGGATAAATATGGATTCCCAATTTTGCTTGTGCAATGTTCTTCACTCTCAAGACTGCAACCTTGGACAACTGACCGAGTGGTTTCTTTCTGAAATTAATCTGTTTCAGCTGATGGATTTCAGCACTGCTGGCATGCATCCATTGGTGTCCCACTGGCTACCCTAATACTAGACAAAAATGAAGATTATGCAGGTACTGTGAAGTGAAAAGACCAAGGATATGAAATCTTCCTATACTAAAATCATGATGACTTCCTGATGCAACTGAGATTAAAAATTTACATTTTATATTAATGTGACAGTTCAATAAATTTAATCTTGAGGATACAAGTGAAAAGGAGATTTCAGAACTAAGAATTATAAGTAACTGATTGCTATAGTTTATATAGTAAAGTGGTGTGTAAAGAGAGGTTGGTGTAGTGTCCATTTGAACTCTAAATTATATCTTTTTTAGGGAGTGTGACTAATTAAATGAATACAACTTGTACAATTACCTGATGTTTCACTCAGAGGGGTACAGGGGATGTTTCAATATAACTGGAATCCTACCCCCTGGAGACTGCTGAATTCTTTAAAGGTCAGGCATACTTCAAAATGTAAGTCAGTGGAAAATTTCTCTTAATGTTTCCCCAAAAAGATTACTGACATAGAAAATTTAAGATATTTTATATACCCAGAAATTAAATAGGGCTGAGGACAGAAAATTTGAGTATCTCTTGTTAATCTGTTTTGCTCATCCTTCTTTTTCCCAATTTCTTTTTCCTCTTTTTTTTTCCTAGTACTTCAGTATCTGTTGGTATAGAGTGTCAGTTGTGGTGGATCTAGACTCCACAGCCAAGTCTGCAGCTCCATAGTGTGGTGAAGTGTCTAAGGTGTTGGGGTTTTTGTTGGTTTTATTTTGTATGTTTTGGGGTTTCTTCTGTTGGAATGCTTAAAGCAGAATCAGATATGGTGTTTTCCAGGGAAGAAGATCAGGAGATAAAAGTAAAAACCCCAAACAGCAAAGAAACACAGATCTCTCTGGCCCTTTTTATGTGAAATAAGGCAGTATACTTACCTGTTTTCTAGATTGAGCACTGGCTTATGTGACAAATTGCTGAAAATTTTGTTGCAGCCTCTTGTCAGGAATGGTAAAGATGGGTATATATTGTCACAGGCAGGCCACTAACATGTTTCTTTAAGAACTGAAGCGAGGCTAATGCTTTCTACTGTCAGTGAAGTCTTTTTCTTTTGCAGAGATGCATTTCTAGACTGCCATAACCAGAAAGGAGTTGACCCTGTTTAGCCTGTCTAGTTGTCATCTGCCTTAATTCCTCCCCTGTTTTCAATACCTGGTGCTAATTACATGGACATCTGCAAGAGAGGTGCTAGCTCAGACCAACTGTGAGGACACCTTAATATATGAGGGAGCGTTTATTCCTTTTTGATTAAAACAGCAGAAGGTTGTAATAATTATAATTCCAGCTTTAAATTCACAGCTTCTTATTGTCTCATATGTCTAATGCTGTGCATTAACTACATGGCTGCAGAAGTATAATCAAGAAGTATTTGAAATAAGAGGAGGAGGCCTGTGTCTGCACAAGTGGAGGTGCTTCCAAGGTTTCCTCTTGCCCCTCTCTGCCCTTATCAGTGGATTGATTCATTTTGTTTCACTTCACACTGTCCCCACCCCACCCCCTGTCCCATGTAAATATTAAACAAGTAGGTCTAGGAGGAAAAATAGCTTAATGGGATAAAAAGTATCACCCTTGGGAAAAAATAATAGAATAAATTCCACTTTGTGATAAAGAATCATACTAAAACAGAGGGAAGAAGACTTGCAGAGGGCAGTGACAGGCAGCTTTAAACATCTGAGATGACCACTCCCTTCCCACCTCACAGTCACCCTGTGTGCTGGAGCAGTGCAGAAGGGGAGATGGTGACAGCAATGATGAGTGACTGTCTCTGGTGTTCTGCTTGTTCTGCTTGCCAGTCTCCTGCTGTGGCCAGTCTGCCCTTCCATTTCAAATTCACACAGCTCTGTATGTTTGTGCTTGTTTTCCCCACAGCAGACACTCAGAATGATGCTTGTACATCACTCTAATCTGACTCCCACTGATCCGTAAGGGGGAAGAATGTGCAGCAAGATGTTCACATGCTGCTGTTAGTGGATAGGCAGCAGGTAGGGACCAGAGGCATGCCAGGTATCTGGTGCTATTAGAAATAGTTAGAGATAACAAATATGTCTTCTGGTATCAATTCTGTCCTTCATCTGTGCTCAGCAGTGGCAAACAAACACTGCTGAGGAATATGCTGACTGTGTGTACATAGTTTTCCTTCATGAGGCAGGAGCCAAACATATGTCTAGGAACAATTGCACCTTCCATCTGTGAGTGATCATCATGCTTAAATACAGCAGCAGACCTGGCTTTGGAGTGAAAAACAGAGCAGAACTCTTCCCCTGCCTCTGCTCAACAGTGCAGGCAGAGCAGGAGCAGGGAGGAGGGTGCCAGTGCAGACTTTTGGCTGCCTTAAAGTGACCACATCCTGTTAGGCTGCAGAAACATCAGACAAATGCAGAGATCTGTCTGTTTGCAATGCAGGAGGGTTTGTAGGGATTCAGCAGATGATTTGCAGACATGTTTGTATTGCTGCAGGAAGAAGAGGGTGCAGGGAGAACTCCTGAACTTGCTCTTTTGTGTCGGCTGTTCACCTATATTCCACCCTTGTCCCAGCTCACTACAGCATGTATATACAGTAAAATGGATTTATTTCAAGGAGATTGCTTCCTTCCCTGATAGCACATGGGGAGTGCATAACCCTTAACACTGAGTCTGTGGTGGCAGGGTAATGCTCAGAGCAGTGGCCTTTACCTGAAATACTTCCCCAGCTGATGCCTTGAGACTTTAGGCATCACAGCCCGGTCAGAGGGTGTTCCTCACAAAGCAGGAGAATTTCCTTCTACAGGCAGCAAGCCAAGCAGCATGAGGAACAAGCACCATGCAGGAGCACTGTGGCATGAGACAGAATTAATGGGGAGTCTCTCAAGTCCTAAGCCAATATGAAAACCTGCACTGTTACCCCATATGAAAATGACAGGTGAGATCTTAACCAAAGGCTGATTGTTCACAATGAAGATGCAGTTCTGTTGAAGTCACATGCCTAGATCTAAGTGTGCCTGGGAGTTTCGTTGAGCCCAAGTGGGTATAAGAATGCTAAGAGGGTTTCCTGACAAAAAAATCTAAGTGAGGAAGTGTGTCATTTGTGCATGACTGCTGATAGCAAATGGCTGAACAATCCAGTTTAGATGGAACTGGAGGAACTTTGGTTTTTCTAGGGACAAAATGAAAAAGTGAAAAAGAAAAAGGCAGACATCTGTGATACTGGGCCCATACATTACAGAACATAATTTTGTTGTGGACAGCAGATCAAGAAATCTAACTGTGGGCAACTGCAGCAAATTTGGGGCAGTTCTGTTCTTCCTTTCTGTTGGACTGAAATTGCTTAAGTGCTAAAGTTCAAATTTTCATGTTCCTATTTTGCTTTTTAAAATATGCAGTAGGGGGTTGTGTTTTACAGAAGGCTTCAACTGGATGCACAGAACCCTCTTAGGATTGGGTATGGGTCAGCAAGGAACAAATTCTCCAGCTGTGCTTAGAGGGTTTCTTTCCACTTCCCTGTCAGAGGCCCAGTGTGGCCCTAGGGCTTTTTCCTTTCCAAATACAGGTTTAATCCAAGATGACAGTATCTGGCAAGCTCAAGTGTATTCTCATTAAGGATGTTGCACACCTATTTTGATGGTACTTTTCTCGGTATGGAAAGTGAACATTAGTGCTACAGGTTTGAGAGTTGCAGGCATGACCGTTATTTGAAGTTAGCTAATAGCTTTGCGACTTTTCTTCAAAAAAAGGACAGCTGAGCATTTGGCATCATTTCACATGAAAATATGTCATGGAATTAGTTATGTATCAGCCTGGGCTAAGAAGTTGTTGAGTAAAATAGCTCAGAAAAGCTTTTGTTGATTGTGCATGACTGGAACATAGTTGTTTGTGCTATTTTGTGAACAGGAGAGGAGGACATTGTATTTTCAGAGAAATCTTGGACTCCTTTACTGTGTGGGTAATGACTGTAACACTGTGACTACTCTTGGCAGTTCATGCAAATGATCCTTTAAATGGGAAGTAAATAAAATTGTAAGGACCTCTGTAATCTGAGAGGTGTCTGCTTAATATGGGATATGAACACTTTCTGCAGTTCTGCATGTCCCTGGGGGCCTTTCCAAGGAGTGGCATTGTAGGTGGTTGGTCCTGCTAGACACCATCCTGTGGGGCCTGGGAAAGAGGAACTGGCATGAGACTCTGCTTGTTGGGAAAAAAATCTTGAGAAAAATATTATTACGCTGTCATGACCCATCTCCTCTATGATCACTAGCTCGCATCTAGCCCAGTTATTGACTCCCAAGCAGCTGGGCTCCTACTGCACTGCAAATTTCCATTCAGATGATTTATCTCCCTGACAGGAGTGTCAGTGGTCCCAAAGAAGGTACAAGGATTTGTACCAGATTTTTAGATTAGAAAGTGAGGGGAGTAAAGAACAAATCTGAAAAATCATTTTCCTTAGATTGTCAAAACCAAATTTCTGGCCTGAATTGGTGGGACACAGAAAGTACTGGATTGTCTCACTGGGTTGTTTTTTCCCTTTAAAAGACTAATTTGTAGTAAAACTATTTTACTATTAAGACCCCTTTAAAACTGTTGGAGCCAAAACATGTTGTAAATTGTATGATATTTTTAATCCCCACTTATAATGATGCCTCAAAAGCCTGAAACCAACATCTGTTTCCTTGCTGGATTGGTTTTCTTCCATAGAAGACACTTCCCTTTTTTTTAACTACTTAAGAGTCGCCTCATTCTGTAATTAAGGGTTGAAAAGCCATAAATCACTGTCATATTGGATGTGTTGCAGCGTATGGGAGTTTCTTACTGCAGAATCTAACTTGGGAGAAAATACCTGGCCTTTGTGTGACTTGGAGGAGGGGAAGAGTGAATCTTCAGCCCTTTGCTCTTCAGTTACATGTCCTTGGAAAAAATGTAATTACCCTCATTACCTTCAGCATGTGTGTAACCACTGTTGCTGTGCATTGTACCAATGATTTTAATCAAATCACATGCTTCAGGGATTTAGCTAGTCAACTCTGAGGGGTAAGAAAGAACGTAAATTTAAGAATGTAAATTTACCCCTTTATGCTTTTTTTTTTTCTTTTTTTTTCTCTTCCCCCCTTGCCAGCCCCTGGCCTTGCATGCCTGGCTGTGCGCTGGTGCTCGAGTCACACTGACAGCCAGCTCTGAGGGTGGAACTGAAGTTTCCCCTCGGTCAGCTCAACAGGAACAGGGGATGATGTTCATTTTCTCTACAGCATGAGGCAGGGACTCTGGGGCTAGTTTGTTTGCTTATTAAACTGTACTTATTATTTAGTATGTTAGTTTTTTGAAAAATTAAGTAATATATTGAGTAGGAAGAGATCTGGACTGTCAGGAGTTACCAGATTTTTCAAGATAGCTACTACAAAAAGAGATTAAAAAAACCCCAAAAGGCTCCTGTCAAACAGTTGTGTCTGTCTGATGGAATTTGACAAATGGATTTGAACGCGCACATGGAAGGAAGGGAGAGGTTAAGGGTTCGGCTTCTCCTTCTACCCGGGCTTGGGTCAGCACGTTCGCTGCTGTCCCTCAGCGCAGTGGGAACAGGCGCGGCCCCTCAGAGCGCGGCCCTCAGGGCTGCAGCCGGCGCGGTGCCCTCGGGGCAGCCCCCGCGGCGGGGAAGGGGCACCCGGCCCGAGGGTGGCGCCGTGTCCCTCAGGGGCCGCGGCTGATCCCGCGGCGTGCAGCAGGTGCCCGGGACCCCGGCCGGGGCGCGGGGCGGGTCCCTCAGGGTCCCGCCCGGTCCGGCGGCACCGCCCCCCGCGCTGCCCGGCGGGGCGGGGGCGCCGAGAGCCCCGGGCGGCCCTCGCTCCGCTCCGCTCCGGCAGCGGCCGCCGGCGCGAACAAAGGCGGCGGCGGCAGGCGGCGGTGGCGGCGCGGCCGTGCGCGGCAGCCCGCCCGCCCCTGCTTCCTGGGCCGGACCAGGCGAGGCGGCCCCCGCCCCGCCGCGAAGCGGAGCCGCCGCCGCAGCAGCGCCGGTCGCGGGGCGCGCTCGCCGCCCGTCGCGGGAGCTGCATGTGCGCGGGAGCCGCGGCGGAGGATGGCCGTGCTCAAGCTCGCCGACCAGGTGGGCGCCGCGGGGCGGGCGGGAGCGGGCGGCGGGCTCAGCCTCAGCCGCAGCCCCCGCAGCGGTGCGGGCGGCCGGGAGAGGCCCTTCCCCTGCCGGGGGCGGCCGCGGCAGCCCCTTCGCGGGGGGCGCCGTGTGGTGCCGGGTCCCCGCTGCCCGCCGAGCCGCCGCCGATGCGCTTCTCTCCGCTTCCCGGCGGACATTGCCTGTGTGCGGCGGGCTGGGGGCTCGGGGCCGGGCAGGGCGCAGCTCGCCGGGGTCGCGGCAGCCGGTACCGGGCGCTCGCCCGTCCCTGCCGAGCTGCCGCCCCGCGGTCCCCGGTGAAACCCTGACATCTCCCGTCGGCGGGCTGGGATGGAGGTGGGTGTCGGCTCGTTCCGAAAGGCCTCTCGGCTCTGCCTATCGTTCCTTTAGCTTTTTCCATCGTTTCTTTGCCGTGCTGTACGTAGAAATCATTTTTCCTTTTTACTTAGGAAGTGCCTCTTCGGATAAGCTGTTGCCGTTCTCCACAGGCTACTAGGAAAACCCATAGTATTAACACTTGGATCGTGTTAAATTTAGCAGTGGGCAGACAGCTGTAGTTAGTATTAAGTATTTCTTATCACTGGTAGCTAGAAGCATTTATAAATATTTAGTAAATTGATATTATGACTCCCACATCCTGGTTTATCCATATACTCTACCAACTGTTACACACTTTGCATGCTTTAATCTGCTATTTTTAATTCAGCGTGGTCCGCCTGTGATCTGCAGCGTGGGTGTTCTGCAAGCCTCAGACCCTTCCTGTGGGGTTCAGAAGGACTGCCTGCAGCCAGCCCCTCTCCAAATACCCGTACTTGGAGATCACAAGCCTCGCTTGCAGTCTATTTATGCTTTTCCAAAAAAATCTTCCACATGCACAAAGCTGCCACATAGCACTTTGAAAAGAGTTTTGAAAGCAGCAAATGATAAAGCTGCTTCTAAAGTAAAATCAATACTGGGGGACCAGACTATAATGTGTTTCCGTGTGTAACAGAAGGCAGCATTTATGGGCTGCCTCCTGACATGTCCCTTGAATATCCTCATCTTTAGATCTGATGCTTATGACTGGCAATGAAAATGTTTCACACCATGAGGCTTCACTACCCCATTGTGCACAGACTGAGTGTCACAAATAAGGAGATTTAGGTAGGAGCTGTGTGTTAAACAGCACACATTAATATTAAAAATACATGTGCTACAAAGGACCAAAAATGTACCATTTCAGTTCTTTTTACATGTTTAGTGAAGCCCTTGAGTTTTCTGCCTTTAGCATTTTTAAATCTTTGCTGACATCTTACAGCGAGAATTTTGCTTCAGCAGCAGCAGTAGAAGTCAAAATATATTTAAGGCAAGTAGATCATGTCTTGATGAAGTCTGTAGTGCTGTAGAAAAATGATAGGCTGTTGCCTTAGGGTTCTCCCTTTTCGTCTTCTCTAAGAACTCTCAAAGCAGAGGGAGGAGGCTCCTCAGAGCTGCTGTGACACCCCTGCAGTGTGCCTACTTTGAGAATGCTCAAAATTTTGGTGAATGCTCGTCATTGTTCCTGCTCAGGCTGTGGCCTGGGACATGATAAGACAGGCTGATCATTTTTCTTTGTGGACATGGGTTTCCTGTTTATAGAAGGATATGTTGGTCTACCTGTACCCATCCTACTAGGTCTCTTTTAATTTCCTTAATTTTCTTCAACAGATCTTTTCTTTCACTTCCGAGAGAGTGGAGGAGGGGGAGGACACATTCAAAGCTGGCTGTGGTGCTTCCTCTTAAACCGAGAGCAGAAGTTTTTGTGTGCCTGTTTCTGTGTGCTTGGAGCTGTTCCTGGTGGAGCCATTGCCACCTGCAGCCTGAGCAGTGTCACCAAGGCACCGGGGCTGCACCGGCAGCTCCGTGTGATTCAGGGCAAGCTCTGCTTATCGTCTGTATCACACTGGGTGAGTGCTGTCCCCAGGCTGGCCCACCTTCAGCAGAGAGACACACAGTAGCAGCAGCCTCGTGTGGTTATAGATAGATTCAGTCAAAAGAGAGGTGAATCTCTGCTGGAAAATTATGTGTCTGGGAAGATTTGCATTTCTGTAACAACTCCTGTGTGTACTCTGGCCCACTGGGGTAGAGAGCAGACTCCTTCTGCATTTCTTCCTGCTCTTGAAGACTGAGGCAACTGTGACAGTGATAACTGGCAGCGATTCAGGAAACGGTTTCCTTTTTCTTAAACACCAAAGGCCACAGCTCACAAAATCCTGCAGTGAGATTTGGAGTGTAGGACACTCCACACATCCCTGCAGTGCTCAGGACCTGGGCTGCTCTTTGTGCAGCCTGTGTGAGGTGCTTCAGGTCTGAGTTGTGATGCTCAGGGAAGGCTGACTCTGAAACCAAGAGCTCTGTGCCTGTCACTGGGATTTCTGTAGCACATGCTTCCTTCTGGATCCATAACTTTTTTGACCAGTGAGGAGAGCATCATGTAGGAGATGACTAGAGAACCTCCCTGCTGGGAGTTTAAACATTTCTTTCTCTTAAGTGACTGTTTCCTCCTTGCCTCCATGCTTGGCTTTTCTTACCAAGTGTATCTAACAGTACAGGTAGTATTCAGAGAGAGGACAAATTAATCACACAGACTTTGAAGACAGATAGATGTTAATAGTTGCTGCTTTTTTGATATAGCTGAAAGGTGCTAAAGTGCTGCTACACTTAAACCTTAAAAGAGATTATCAGTTCTTATAGCTGCATTCACTTATTAGGCAGGAGAGCTTAGTTTAAGAGTTTAGCATTAGTGAAGGTTACTTGAATTTGCTTCCAGAGATGGTAATTATTAGCTCCTCAGTTGAGCCAAGAGAAACCTGTGAGTGGTTTAACCACAGGAAGTGTATTCTACCATCGCTCGTTTCTAGATTAATTTCTTTCAGGCATGTAAGTAGTCACTTTTGAATGACTAAATGCTAAGCAGAAAACAAGTTCAAATAATTCATAGAACTTAAACTAATTAATAGGACTATAATCTTTGTGCATAGTTGTATCTGTGCATTTGTGAATATTCTGATATTCTAAATATTTCTGTTGTCATATATACAAATATTGCAAAACTTACTCTAAATCTTAACACATTTATCTGGTCCTTTTTTTTTACAGTCTCTGCTGTGAAGGTTAATTACAGCAAGTATGCAAGTTGCTTTAAGGACTGAAAAAAACCTTTTTTCCTTTTCAAGTATAAGAGTTATTGTTGTACTGTTCCCTATCCAAGTCATTGGCTGTACCTTTTCCATTTCGATAAGCATTAGTATTTTATATTGTGTGAGGGTACAATTGTTTGTGATAAAAGGTTGCAATTAAGCTAGAGTTCAGAAGGAGCAGAAGACAAGTGCTCCAACAAGTGAACAGCCAGAGGCTTTCAGGTGTGGGTGGTGCTCTCAAAGGGTGAAGGTATTGATCTGCTTGTGACTTTCATGGCTGCTTTTTGAGCAGCAGTTGTTACCTAGACCCACCTCTCTCATCCTTTAAGTAATCAGCAGGTGTAGGGCTCTTCCTGCTGCCTCTCTCCCTGCCTGCTGTCTGCAGTTCTTTGCTCAGCTTAATCCTCATACTCGCACCAATTAACCTGGTTTCTTGAGAACTGTTTGTTTGCCACTTGCAAACTTTTCCAGAGAAAGCCTGGTAGCTGATGTCCCATCAAGTGTGCTTTTCATCTTCAGGGTTTCCACTGCTGGTTCTGGGCAGCAAACAGACAATTGCTCCTGTAAGTGTGAAAGGGTAAAATATCTTAAAATAATGCTGTATGTAAACTTCTGTGCTTCACCTTTTGGAAAATTATTTTGGGAGAACCTAAACTTTCTGTAGTGTCTCCATCTCATTGTCAGTTTTGCCTTGCCAGTTGGGGCCTTCCTTGCAGAGTTGCCAGCTCTGTCCCCAAGTCTGCAGGTTTTCTCTTTAGCTAACTCTGTCATGTTCTTTCTGTTTAAAGCCAGCAAAGTTGCTCTGTGCATGGCAGTTTGATTTGGGATGCCAGCTCTGCCTTCACCTCCTGGCACAAGTGTGCCCATTGTGCCCATCAGAGCAGGGTGTGCATGGGACAGGCATTGGTGCCTGCCGGAGGCTGATGCAGGCTCCACTGCCTGTTCTTAGTTGTGCATGTGGTTATAGTTGTGCATGTTGGCAGAGGAAATGTACCACTCTGTCTTTGAAAGACACTGGGAAGGTTTTCTATGAACAACAATAAAATGGGAAGTTACCTAGGAAGTGCAGCCTGTGTAGCTGCTTGTAAGAGATGTGGTGCTTGGTGGCTTCATGCCTGCACTGCCAGATTCAGTGAGAAGCTTGCTGTGAATCTGAGACAGACACAGGCTCTAGCTAGCCTTGGGCCAGTGCATCTGGAGAGTCATAGTTTGCTGTGACTTCAGTGTCACCAGCCCAGGCCCTGTATGTACAGAACAACAGAATTACTCTTAGGCTGCCCTCACAAGCATGCATATGCATGCATAAGGGTAATGGAGCCCAGATGAATGGTAGTGTATGTACTTAGGCTGCTATTAACTGCAAGCCCTCATCCTGTCTCCTGGTATTTTGCCTGTTGTCCTTGATTGCTGAGGGTAATGCAGTGTGACTAGAACTGAAAGGACCATTTCTCTCCCTTCCCCAAATGATTTCCTGTGTTTGACAGTTCTTTGCTGACCATCAGGATCTTTTTTATTATGGTCACAGAGAAACAGCATTAAACAGATGTTTAAATAATTTTAAACAGATGCCAAAGATCATAAAAATCTGCTGGGCAAAGGCTGGACTTGTGTCTGAACACACTTAAAGCCAAAATGAATACAACAGTAACAAATAGTCTCCTAACAAAACCAATTACATTTCCAAGTGATGGTGTATCTAACTTACTTCAGAATCATTCAATTGACAATCATGTCTTTCTGTGCATCCTTTCTCTGTGACATGTAAAAGCATCTGAGAAAATGCCCCTGAATCTACTGTATAAAATAGGAGTAATGAACCTGTACCCCATGCCCACAGGCAGCCCACGAGCTAATTTGGTGTGGCATGTGATGCCACAATTCCTCCCCTCCTCATATTATGACTAGATAATATTAAGGTGTGTATATTAATTTGCAGTCTTCTAAGTGGTTTTGAAAGGGCTCAGAGCCAGAAAGAGATAATCCATTTTAGTACAAAATACTCAGCCACAAAACTAAGGTAATTGTGGGGAAGGAAGGAGGAGGAATTTACCCACAGGAGTGTGTCTCTATTATTTTGTGTGAAATGAAAATGTGGTTGGACCAAAATAACTCCTCTGTGGCTGCCACTGTCTTCCTGGAGCCATGATATTCCTAGGTATCATGCATACTGTGAGACATGGCTCCATGCTTTTTAAAATAAAACAAAAATTTTGGAAAAACTAGGGTGTGTCAGAATTCCTGGTCTTGTTCAGACCTATAGGAGTATTGGTTGCTGCCATTTGGTATAGATGGCACCTTAGCTCTGACATAGAATCATCAAATTGTTTAGATTGGCAAAGACCTTCAGGATCATAGAGCCCAAGCATAAACCCAACGCTGCCAAGAACACCATGGCAATATGTCTAAATGCCTCCAGGGATGGTCCTGTTCAGAGGAGGTGGCTTTGGGTCACCAAAGAGAACAAGATACAGGCTCAAAAGGGAAGCAGAAGCTGCCTTTTTTTTTTTTTTTTTTTTTTAAATCATGGCTTCTGCAATGTTTCACTTCCTGATAATTTTGTAACTTGTTTCAAGGTAAAAAAGAAGAAGCACTTGAGTCAGGAGAATTAATTTATGGTGTGGTGTAACGTGCTCAAGTATGTCATAGATATTTCTTTAGCAGAGGAGTCCTGCAGAGGTTTGCTCTTCGGTAATGCTGGGAAGGTTTGGAGTGGTTTTGCCTAGATGCCTGGCTGTTTTGAGGGGGGTGTGCCTGCCATGTTAGGGTGTTAGTTTTCTTGAATTCCAGATGGCATCCAGCAGAATTTCCCCTCCTGTACCCTCTTGAGGTGTGGTATTTTATCCAGGCCTGACAAGGGCCTCATGACCTCCTCCCGTTCATCTCTTCAATGAAGATGTCGTTGTCATGGCTACATTTAGTAGAGAAATAAACGTTGCTCCCAGCTTGGGTGCTTGTGTAATGGCTTGGTTCCAGGAAGGTGATGTTTTTATCTGGATCCCTGCTCGAGGGTGGCCAGGTGTTTTCTGTGGCCTGGGAGCAGCAGTGCCCAGGCTGGAGCTGGCCGTCGCTGGGCTGCACGTGCCTCCCCTGGGACACAGTCTGGGGTCAGTGCTGCTGTCAGCAGCACCTCACTGGGCTGGGAACAAATCCCTGCAAGCAGAGAAAACTTCTAAGCGTTGTTTCTAGAGGTCTGTGTGTAGCTGATCCTGCTTGTTTGTTGCCAAGAGAGGCAGAGGCTGGGATGTGTTGGTGATGGGAAGGGTTTCCCTGCACTGGCTTTGCAGTCTGTTCAGGGAGGAGCCAGGCCAAGTCCCTTCTCCTCTTCCTGAAGCTGCACCACCACGAATAGATCTTTGCTTGTGGAATGAGTAGCTTACTCTTTAGGAGTCACTTTTGCAGTTAATTCTGTCTTCAGGCTAATAACTAATGCTTCAACTAACATATTACATTTTTAGGCTTTTTTTTAACCTCTGTTGAGAATTTTTGAACTAATACAGGTACTAATACTAACCTGGTGCCAACAGATACCTACAGGAGCCAGATACTGTAGGTATAAGCCTGGTAGGCAAATGTTTCAAAGTACATTCTGATAGCATTGACCATTTCCTCTGTCTTTTATTCCTGCTTTTTTCAATGCTCTACTTCATATACTGCCTCCGTATGTTGCAGAAGATACAGATGGGCTAACCTTGCTGACAGACTACCTCTGTATTTTAACTCTTTAGTGCATTTTTTTGGCTGTTCCTGTATTTAAATTAGCTTTATTTTGTTGTTTCCAGAAGTACATATCTGTCATTTGTCACTTTTTTGTTAGCTGGAAAGCTTGGGCTGGCAAGTTCCCACAGCTGCTGTCTGTGGCTTCAGCCTTTTTTTCTTTGCTGCACTAGAAACATGTAGCAGCATGTTGGAACCCTTCAGCCTGGTGATGGGTGGGAATCAAAGCATTACAAAATTACATTTAAAGGGGAGAAATTATTTTGCAGTTTCAACCAAGGGTTTGAGGTCATTCTTGGACGTTTGCAAGGAGTTGGTCAACAAATTACAGCATTTAGTTGTGGCTAGGTAATTGTGACATTCTAAAGAGTCTGTGCCTTTTGATGACAGCCATTTGCATGTGTTTTGCTTTTGGGGGAAGAAAAATCTTTCCTGTCTGCAGATGTACAACTGAAAATGGAGGCTGTTGAATGAATTTCTTCCATGCACTGCTGAACCTCCTGGCCTAGCAGGCTTGTCTGCCTGATGTTTGTTCTTCGAGTTACGAGCTGGTTTTTATATAGAGATGTGCATTTTTGTGCTGGGATTATTTGTCAAGGCTTGCTCTGTTGTTTTTAAAAGAGTACTTGGGAAGAATGCCCTCACAAAGCCCTGCTTCCCCTCACAGCTGCATGCTGCTGCACCTTTGTGAGCAAGTAGGCAAAAGCAGAGGAGTTAAATCCTGCATATGGTCTTAACTGATGTACCTGATGGCATCTGTTTACTGAGCTGAGGCTTCAGCTCCTTTCCATAAAGGAATTGGTTTCTTGTGGAAAACCCTCGTGTTACTAATTATGTACGTGTAGGATTGCTTCAAGGGCCATGTGTTGATATCCTTAATAGCACAAAGTCTGCAAATAATCTTTAGTGATGAATAATTTTCTATTTAAGCATTAGCATTTTTATTCTGGTAATTTTTTGGATCTTATTATGTGGCCTGTTTTTTTCCCCACCTTGTAGCCTTTGTAATTTTATAGACCTGTTCCTTGAACAAATGTCTTTTGTCCATGCAAAAGCTTTAGGAAAACAAATTGTTTGGTGTCTACTTGGTTGCATACCTCTAACTACGTGTCTCTGTAAATGAAGTACTGCCAGAAGTAAAGAGCATGTAACTTACAGAAATTTAAGAGTAAAAATCAAGTATTGTATCTGCAGAGTATCAACTGAAAAGAAAGCACCAGTCAACTGCACCATTAGGTGCACAAGCTTTCACATTCTAAATATGATCAAATAATTTCTGAAATTATTTGAAAGGAAATGAGTGTGAACATTAATAAGCTTTGATATGCACTTTGTCATTAATAATGTAGATAATACCATTCAGATGGAGAACATAACCCATTTCATCACAGCATCATTTTAACATGATAGTCTCCTTACCTTTCCAAAGTGAAAGAGCCACAGATTGCCTTCTGAAATCTCATCCTCTAATGTAGTTTTGCTTTTGGCTGTATCAAATCTAGACCAGCTTTGCAAGAATATGAGGAAGGTGCTTTGTATTTATAATAACCCACTGGTAGCAGCACCTGTCTTGCTGTGTTTCTATGTATAAAGTTAATTTTTCCCATACTTCTAAGAGGTAAAGGTGGACATCATGTCCTTTTCACTAGTGTTTTTATTCTTGTCTCTCTAGGTGTTTGTTTTGGTTTTGTATTAAAGGTTACTTCTGGTGTCTTCTGTGCAATAAGGCAGCACAACAAAGCTGTGCCTGTGCTGTGGGGCCTTGCTGGCAGCAGTGGATGGGTACATCCAGCTGTGTGGTGTCACCAGGCTGGGCTGGTGTCACTGCTGGAGCCAGCCCTCTTGCCATGGGAGCTGGTGCCAGCAGGGAACCTGGCATCTTGAAGCTAGAATTCCACAGTATTACCTGGTAAAACACTGATTTGCCCAGTGTGGTCTTTAGTTGTTTAGCATGCCCAGGGTAAAAAATTAAAGAACAAGGGCCTGAAAAACGTTATATTGTCTTTCTGCTTCCAGCTGTTTTAATGTGCTTGCCAATGCAACATGCAGCACTTATCTCCAGTTTAGAATCAAGAGAGGGACTTATTTAGTCATTGACTCCAGGAACAATTCCAAAGTGTTCTACCAATGAAGTCAATATGGTGTGCCAGGTTCTGCAACCATTGCCTCTGTTTGAGAGGAGCAGGCTTAGGTGAGTGATCTTGTTGCACCCTGCTTGGCATGAATCAAGCCTAGTATGAGGAATTTTTTTTTTCTTTTAATGTAAACAAGCCTTGATCCTTTAGCTATATGCATAATCCTGTTCCTCTTTAGGAGATGTGGCCCAGCTTCTGATGGGGTTTTCTGCAAGGGGAGCCTGTGGCTCCAATTACCTTTGGCTGGACACAAATCTGAGATTTTTTTTTTAAGAAGCTGCCAAGGTGGTTTTAGAGTTTGGAGAGAGGAGGTCAAAGGAGAAGAGTTGCCCTGGGCAGCTGAGGCAGAGAGCAGGAGGGATGATAGGAGGAGGCAGAGGAGAGGGCAGGCACTGTGTAGCTGGAGGTGCGGTGCTGCTGCCTGATGGCACTGCCAAGAGAAGATGCTTGTTACCCTTTTCACAGCTGGAGAACTGCTGCAGAGAAACTCTGTGACTTGAGTCAGGCTGAGAAGGAGGCTGGTGACAGAGCAAGAGCCAAATCCTGATTTACCTCTTTCAGTGGCTGATTCACAGTGATGCCCTTCCTTCCTGCAGGTTGTTTTAACACTGTTTATTTTACTGTGTGGGCTGATGCCAATCTCATGATGTTGCAAGGTGAGAAATGAATGGTGGCATGCATTGTCACAGTGGTGTTAAATTCAATGAACATATTGGGGTTTTAGATATTTGTTCTGTAAACTGTAAAATCAGAATTGCTGCTGCTGAAGAGCAAGTGCTCTGTTAGGAAATGGTTTCTAGGTCACCTGGTAGGTAAAGACTTGCTCTGGCTGATTGCTGTGGGTGGCTGTCTTTGGTCACTAATCCTGTGTCACGGGCTTAGCTTTGTGTCCTGGCAGCCCAGATGGTAAAAGTGAGATCAGCCTGTTATGCATCAATACTGCTTGTTTAGCCTAAATGTCCTAATAATCCAGGACTGCCTGACTCTGCCATGGAGCACACACACACACATGTGAAGCTGGGTCATTCAGATAAATGGAGATTAGCCTCTCAAATCTGAAAATTTACTGTCAGTGGATTAGATGGTGCCCTTTGGGTACATTTCACACAAGCTCCATTTCATGTCTGGCTCAAACTCAGCAGTCTTAGAATCATAAAATCATTTAGGTAGGAAAATACCCTTTAGATCATTGAGTCCAGCTGTTGAAAACACCATTAAACAGCCATCACAGCTGGCACACCACAAACTCATCAGGATACAACACAGTCCTGCAGCAGAAATGTGGTTTAACATAGTGCTGGCTGATTCCCATACCATCTTCGAGTCATTTAGATACATCCTTAAGTAGGGATCAATACATTTAAATTCAATTGTAACTCAGGTAATCCACTTGAGCACAAAGCAGGCATTTTAAACCCATTCAGAAACCCCACCCATGTCTTCTCACTCAGCTCTGCTTATTACAGGTAAATATTTATAGACATATAATCTAGTTTCTAATTAGAAGTTGTTCCTCCTTCCAGAATAATTTTCAAGAAGTCTGGTAAATTTGTCCATCCCCCCTGCTTCCCAGAGGAGTGTTATATCTTTTCTGCAAATGGGAGCCAATGGAGCTGAACAGCTTCACCCTCCTCCACGGCGAAGGTTCAGACCAGCTAAACCAGCCATGTAGCCTGTGCAGCTCCAAGAGTGAATTCTCCACACCTGGGCCCTCTGAGGATGTGCCCACTGTTGGTGGGGAGATCACACAGCCCAGGAGCACCTGCATGCTGTGGCTTGGCAGGTGCAGCTTCCTGGGGTGGCTGGTTACAGAAGCCTTGCCTTTATCCTCTTCCTACAGGCACAGCTTTCACATAAATCAGGGATTGCATTTGGGATCTCCTGGTTCCTGTTCCTGGGTAGAGTTTGCATGTCTTTAATGGGGTTTTATGCATGCTTGGTGCCCTCCAAGGCAGGTTTGTGATTCACCAGAGGGCTGTCTGGAAAAGGAGAGACAAATGACGGCAAACCACAGAGCAGGCACATGATCTTCAGCACTTCTTGTTCCCGCGGGGCTGGCTGAAGACAGCTCCAAACAACTGTCTGAAAACCCTTGTGTGACTCCTAAGGGATGACTCTCTGCAGACACGTGGTCTCCAACCCTTCAAAGACCTGCACACTTCCAGGCAGTTGTCTGGGGAATTCTTCAGTTGGCACTGAATTCTTCAGTGGGAGGGACAAAAATTAAAAGGAGGTGTACAAGCAGGTGTAATTTGGTGCCTGAAGCCTCCATAAAGCTTTAGCATAGAACAGGCATTCTCCTAGGGCTTGTGTTCAGCTGCTTGTCTAGGACCAAGCAAATAGGGAAGGGTCTGACCCACAGAAGTAACAAAATCTCTTAATGCATTTTCTTTTCCTTTGAGATTATTGAGCTGTTCAGAATTTGCTGGACTGAATTGCACTGCTACTTGCTGCGGTACTGTAACATCAAAACAAAAAAGTACAGTGACAATAACTGCTTCACCTCTGTGGGTACAAATCCAGCCATAATGTCTCATTTGTTTTATTCCTGATGCTGCTTCTGTTGATGTATTTTGTTTGCTTTCAACCAGTAGGCTTTGAGAGAGCACTCCAGAGTTTTGCCTGTTCTTAACAAAGTGTTCAGCTGATACATTAACTTAACCTTGAACATGTGCAGTAATATTTTTAAGCCACAGTAGATGTTTCACCAGTAAGGTAATTGTCTCTAAAGAGGGATAAACAGTTTGCTCAGCCAGAGGGGAGCTTGCTATCTTGTGCCTTATTGCATAAATTCATGCATGTTGTACTGCCCCACAGAGTTGTGCTGAGCCCTGGTGTTCATAATATGACAAGTGGAATCACCATAAAAGCCATCTTTCTGCTGAGGTCTGCCTTAACCAAGCTGAAAACCCAGTCAGACCTATTTTATATTGCCCATGCCCCATTTTTGGTAAACAAATGTGTTTGAAGACAAGCTTTGTATTACCAGTGAGCCCTTAGAGGGTAGTAAAACTGCCTGCAGAAATATGAGTAGAGGGGCTTTAATTGGTTGGGGTGTGTTCCTTGGTGCTCTCCTTACCTGCATAGCAGAGCCAGGCTTGGGATACTGTCTCTGGTTTCTTGCCCTACCACCGGGCAGGCCTGGGTGCTGATTTGCCTTGAGATGTGGGAGAACTGCCACAGGTTGGGCAAAGCCAGAGCAGCTTTATTGGCAGTGACTGCCCAGGTCCTGCTTCTGGGAAGGGGCCATGTCTGTGTGAAGCATTTGTTCCCCATCCTGAGGATTAGGGATCCAACCTGTGGGCTTCTTTCTTTCACTGTGGAGGTCTGCTTTGTTATGCTGCCAGCCCTTTCCCTACATAGTGGCTAACCCTGGATTTAAGGACCCCAGAAGGGACAACAGAGTTCAAGTGTCTTTTTGGTCTTTGTTTCCGAGGCAAAGTTGCATCATTTGCTGTGAGCTGATTTCAGTTGTGCTTGGAAATTTACTGAAACAGCTACTCTGAAAAAACTATTCCGAAGAGATATTTTGGTGTGGGCGCCCATATTCTTGCATAAGAGTGTAGTTTGCTGGTCTGTCTTAGTGCACCATGGAACTAAAATAATTGCTGACTAACTATGCAAGAATAGTGCTTTTGGTAAATGCCTGAGCACGGAAAAGCCCACTACAAAGAACAAAGACATCCCCATCCCATCCCAATTGCAAAGAGGATCTTCTTCCCAAGGTATTTAAATAGTTCTGTTCATTCATGTTTGTTTAGAAAAGAGCAGTGGTAAGTTTTATGTTGCAAGGTTTAAAATATTTCATATTCATTAACAAACAAGTACCAATTAATTTTACATTATGATGCTTAAGGGGTAGACTGCAAGGAATGGTATTTAGCTGTGGCTGTTTGGCAATTATGACCTTGTATATAATAACAGACTCAATAAATTCTTGATGTGAGAGAGCACCATTAATCAACACAGAGTTAATGAACTGTGCCGCTTACTTATGAAGTGCTGTGCAGAATGGTCTGAATCTCTGTAGTGCTACAGCCTGAAAATGTTTGATTTGTCTGATACCTGCCTTGTTTACATAGAAATTTCCCTCAAAATTGATGCTGAAGAGGGAGTGACACTTCCTCCAGGTGACTGAACACCGGTCCCACAGGTCATTTTCTTCCATGGCTCTGACACTCTGGCAGGCTTACATGGGTCACTGTGTCACTTAGGATTTCTGTCACCTCCACGTAGAAGGTGCAAGCCTTTGGATGATTGCTGCAGTGCTAGTAATGGAAAGTGCTCTTGCATCAATGGTTGTGTTTAGCTTAATCCTATAAGACTACCAGGAAATTAGGAATTATGGTGCTAATTAAGAGTTATACTCATCAGCTCTAATTTAGATTTTATACAGGACTGTTTTTTTCTTGTGTATTTTTTTAATAATCTGAAATGTAGTCCAAAAGTGGGAAAATGAACAACCTAGCCCTTAAGCATCAGCACATGTTCAGAGAGACAAGAATCCACCTCGGTACTACTCACCCCTCCACACTCCAAAGAGATCTTTTCATTTTCCTGATAATGGGATACTTAGAAGTATGAAACTGTCTTGGCATTTGGAGTGGCCATCCTTTTGTTGGCTCGGTGTGCATATTAATGTGAAGGATGGATTTCTAACTTGGCATTGTACATTTTAATATATATTTTTATTTATATATGTACATTTGTTTATATATGTACATTTTAATTACATTGTATATCATCTGTCTTTTTTGCTGTCTCTTGAACCACTTTAATATCTGAGGTCACTGTGGACTGTCACAGAAGGATTCAAAGGTCTGAGCCATGGGAATGCTTTATCCTTGCTGAGAACAGTGCTCACTAAGAGCCACTTTGGAGAGTTTGAATTACTCCAATATGAGAGAAGTGAGAGAAAGCAACTGTTTTCTTGCTGCTGGAATGTGAAACCTTCTGAGTTCATATGCCCTGTTTTTATTCTTGAAGTTAATTTAACTTAGAGGTATAGCACAAGCAGTCTTCTCTATTTTCTTTTTTTTTTTAAAGTAAGTGCAGTTAAGTGTAATCCTTCATCTTCTGTCCCCTCTCCTGCCATCTGGGCTCTTAGTCTTAATGAGAGCCTGTTTAGCAAATAGCTAATACAAGAGTGGCTTGGTATTACTACCACGAGAGATGGCAACCAAATAGGGCCAGAAATAGATGAGCAGAAACTGTGTAGTCTGAAAGTGTAATGGAATGCTCTTTACCATTTATAATGATGCAACTAATTACAGGGGCCTGAGAGTGGGGAAGGGAAGGAGAGAGGAAGAGATTTTCACTTTAGATCTTAGGGCAGAGAAAAGTGATGGTTCAGCCAATCTCTCGTCTGCAAATGGGATTTTTCTGCTGCAACCAAGAAGCTTCTGTATTTGATACTGGAAAGAAAAGCAATAACTCTTAAATGATAGAAAAATAACTGTTCTTTTTCATTTTTCCTGGCTTTTTTACTACCCACTCTGGGAAACAGAAGTCAACTGACACCTCTTCTTATTAACCCCAAAGTGTAGCTGGTGGTTACGGCCTGGCATTCCTCCTTTTCCACCCTCCCATCCAGCTCCCTCCCTGAGCAGCTGGCATGGCTCCTGCTGGCTCTGGCTGCTCATCCCATGCTCCAGCTGCCATGCAGACAGCACTGCAGAGAGCCTGCTTCACTCAGGTATGTAACACCTTCTCAAATTCAGCCTTGGGCCTGCTGCTCCATGAGTCAATCCAGTGAATGGGCAATACTGTACTAAGCTGGTATTAATGACCGCTCTTCCACCTCAGTGCTATGGCCCTTGGTCCCACGCACAGATGTTTCAAGAGATGCACTACATGGTACATGTATAGATCCTTAACTTCTTTTTTTTTAATTTCTGAGTTGCTTTCAACCACAGTTTTCTTTAGAGCCATGCATTTTATTCCTTGTTTGGAGAAGCCCTTTCTCCCTTGCCTGTATATTGGTGTGTGGGGAGATAGAATGTAAGAAAATAAAGATAGTGCAGAAGGTAGTCTCACACCTGAGGAGTTGCAGCTGTACTAATCACAAAGGATTAGGAACAGGTGTGCCCTTAATAGGCCACAGCTCTCCAATAAGAAGAAGAGTGCTACAAAAGAGTGGGTTAGCTGGGTGAGATGAGCTGCTGGAGTTTGTTGGCTGTGCTGTGAAGAAGGAGTCAGTGCTGTGAGGAGCTGCCTGTGAGAAATCACCAAGAAGGTATGGAACTTCTGCAATAAGATGACAACATTGGTGCATTTTCCTTCTTCATACCCCTTGTGTTTTCAGAGTGTGGTGGAAGATGGTATGTGCTTTCCCCTGTGCCTGGCTTGTGTCACAGAGTCCAAGTACTGGACTTTACTCCTTGACTTTACCCCCTTTTATGTTTCCAGCATAGTCTCTCTTTTCCTTTTTTTTTTTTTTTTGGCCAGCTGCTTCAGTGCTGTGAAGTCAGATGAAAGGTAGCAGTTAAAGCTCCCTTTGCAGCAGTCCTTCCCTTGGGTGTGCTGGTAAAAATCCCTTGGATCTCTGCTGAAGTTTCATCATCCCCTTCATTCTTAGCTTCAGAAGAACTAGGATCGTTCAGAAGTTCTCGGATCATTTTCTGCTGACACCACCAAAAAACCTGAGCTGGGGGCAGTACAAGAAAGAGTCATTAGTTTTCAATAGTTTTAAGTATCATATGTCATTTGTGGCTCATCATTTCAGATGATTTCATGAAGACATTTTTCTCCATTTATTTTGGCCTTATAAACAGCCCATATTTTTTCTCTTACAAAATGCAGATGATTTTATGAATATGTTAGGTGTAAGTTGAAGATGATAAATGATACTAAAGATCAGTTGGTTAGATGATGTAAAAGATACACAAGTAATGGATGCAATCTGAGAAGGCTGAAAAATTGAAATGTAAAACAGCCATAGTAGCAGTGTGACATTTTAGACTATTTTTGAGTATGTGAAGGATGGGGAAGATGCAAGACTGGAGACAGGCAAACGCTGTGCCTACTTTAAAAGGGGGGAGGTGAGAAGCCAGGGAATTAGTATAACACTAACACTTTGAAGTATACCAAACAAGTTGTTGGACAGATTTATAAATATCTGGATCATGTTAAGGTAATTAAAAAAAGAAAACTACAGAAAAACATGGAAATAAATGTTAGTCCTAATGAAGGGCCCATACCTTTACTTTGTTCTTACAAAGATTCAGAGAGGTGGGAAGGCTTGTATTAGTTCACATTTTGGAACTACCATACCATTTGTTATAGTTAATTTTTTTAAAAGCTTTAAGTATGGTGAGGTGCAGCCTGGTTCCCCAAATTTCAGCAGCAGTTGAACTTCCATGTATTTAATGGCATCCAGCCTTTTTGATAATATGAGGAGGATTGTGATGTTAAAAAGTCATAAAATGTCTTGTTCCCAGAAGTCTTTGGCATGACAGAATTTCTGTAGATTCTTAGAATCTCAGGATTTCTGAGAAGCGAAGTCTCTGCTGTTGATTTTTCTGCTCTGGTCAGGGAAATTGGACTGGGTGCACATTTTTTGGAACTCGCAGACCCCCAGCAGAAACTGCCCTGTGAAAGCCCCGGACTCTTGTGAGCTGCTCCAGCCACGAGGGGAATAATAGGGAACAGTGAATGCTGGGCTTGTTCCTCATATGGGTGTGATGATAGAGGCTGACACCTGGGAAATTTTCAACTGTTTCTAAACTGGGGAGCTATAAAATAACCCACAGTATCTTCACCACTCCTTTCTCATGCCTCTTCTTTGCAGACCCTCAGAAGGGAGCTCTTCACTTTCTGCCAGTGATGCAGCTTTCTGATCCAGCTTTTGCCATGGCTGCAGCAAACTTGGTCAATAGTACAGGAAGAAAGACTCTTTTGGCATGGATAAAAATTACAGGATTTTGTTGCCAAGGCAAGCAATTCTAGTTTCAGCATGCTGAAAAGGGGAAAAATATGCCATTGTCTAGTTTAGTGAAAGCTGTAAAACTGAAGGAAAATAAATGTACTCTAAAATATGTGAGGAATTTGACAGTGTCTGAATTTACCCAGAATTATAAGGTAGCAATTGCTTGTAGATACTGACTCTTCCTTCAGAAGCATTTTTAATCCTTAAATGGTGAACTGAAGTTGTTTTCTTGCATTCCGGTATAAATATTTCCATCATGTTACAAGACAGATGAATGAATGGAAGGGAGAGAGATAAAGTGGTATTATCTGATGACAAGATTTCTTCTTTAGAGGTCTAAATGAGCTGTCTGTTGTGAGCATTTTGATTCTGTTGGTATAGCTGAAGGACGATTGAATGGAAGTTTTAATACTGGGGTGTGATGTGGTTGTCTTTGTATCAGAATTCCTCCTTGAAAAAGACTCTTGCTTAATGGCTTGCCAGATGAAGGAGTTAACCTCTTACAATATTTGTTATATATTTGGAATTTCGAATATTTTATTCATCTGGCTGCAGCTAGACAAACCAGAATTTCTGCTGCTTGTATGGATTTTAAAGGTTTGATATATTTGGCTCCTTTCTAACTTTATAATAAATTCCATCTGAAAGGAGCAGTGATTAAGGAGAGTTAAGAGAACAGATACCTATACACAGCAGATTTCAGAGTACATTTACCTGTTTCTCATGACTGTAGAACATACACTGTAATTGCTTGAGAGGCCTTCAAGCTGAAGAGAATGAAATCTAATCTTGAAAACAAAGTACAAGTTAGATGAGGAGAGGAACAGTACGGAACATGATTTCCGCGTGCCTCAAATACCTGGGATGGGTTATTTTGTGATTTGAGGGGCCTTTGTGGTAAGGTAGGAGCTCTCTGTGGCTGATGCCAGTTCTTTTTGAACTCCATGCTCTCAAACCACATGTAAACATTACCTTTACCTCAGTGGGTTGGCTGGGTCTCACAGATAGATTTAATGCATTCTTGAAAGCATTTGAGCTTATTGATCTCTTTCCCGTTCCAGTCAGTTCCTGATGAAACCACTGCAGGTGCTTGTTCCAAACACAGGGATCTCCTGGGGAAGCTGGAGTAGAGAACAGGAATGATGAACTGCTGTGTTTCCATTGGGAAGAAGCAATACAGACATCATGCTTACAGCATTTCCTTGTGCAAACCTTAGGAATTGTCTTTTCAGTGACTGTGCTGTTCCAACACGGACTCTTGGGCATGGTTCTTCCTCCTCCCCCTCCCTGAATGTAGAACGAGTGTCCATCTAGTTTTGTAAAGGTGTAGGTTTGCACACAGGCAGCCACACTTCCCTGATGTTCCAGGAGGCCCTGACCTATCTGCAAGCTTCCACTGCAACCAGTGATGCCAGTGTTTGCAGTTCTGGAGCTGCATGGCTGAGCCCACTGCTCAAAAAGGAACGTTGCTGTTTCCCCCTCTCTTACTGTGCTCCTCCAGAGCTTGTTAAATTCAGTATTCACTGTTTGGGGTTATTGTCTTTGTGTTGTCAATGCTTGCATCTTTCATAAAAAACTTAACACCATCTTTCCCACCTCATCCTAGCTCCAAACTGTTATTAAATTCAGTGTGTTGATCCCCTGTGACATTTCTCTCCTTGTTATCAGAGTAGCTGAGACTCTTTGGCTGCCTTTGCTTTTCCCTTCCTGAACTTTGTCTTGCTTCCTTTTGAACCACCCAAAGACTGTCTCTGCAACTATCCTATAATTATTTTCATCTGTTTACTTTCTTTGAATTTTTCTCCTGCTGTATTCTTGTCTTCTGGAGCTATTTTTTGCTTTATTTTCTGCCAGCTGTGATTTTGCTTGGCTAATGCTCTTGGCACCATTGCAGGGTTTCTGTAGAGAGGGGGCCTCTGCAGATGGCCTGTGGGCAAGCTGCTGTGGCCACGGGGATCAGCTCAACATGGTCGCTAAAACCAGCAGCCAGAATCAAGGTCTGGTGAGGCAGAGCCAGGTATTTCTTGTTAAATGAGGAATGCTTTGTCTGATTGCTCATGTGCCAGGGATGATTTTACACCAAGTACTTTGTGAACAGTGAAACTTCCAGATAGTTTCCCCTGTCTCCTGGTTGAAATAGTTTCAGCAAAGAAATTCCTCATTAAAAGTCATTCTCTATCACGGGGCCATAAAATACTGTGCCTTGTATTTTGTATTCTGTCTGGCTTTGAAGTACTGGTGCTAAAATCCATGTGTGAAGCACTCTGTCATGCTATTAGAAGGCACCTACATTTATAGCTGCAATTCAGTTTCAAAAAATGTTGACTATTTTATTAAAAAGAATTTATTTGGGTGTGTGGCTTAAAACAGCAATAAAGCCATATCCTGTCTCTAAAAGGTAAGTGTTATTGAATGTTCAGGAATGTGTTCAATATACAGATATAAATTAAAAATTCAATCCCTGAGTGCTGTAATAAAAGAAGTTAGGACTAAAATAGCAATAGGTCTGTGAGTTTTATTATGTCATTGCTGGAATTTCTGTGAACAGTGCACAGAAGACCTGGATTATCTGAAACTGGCTGTCCCAAACCAGCCAGGGCTCCTGCCCCCTAGTCCCTAGGAGCCAGGGAAGTGAGGATCTCTGCTGGCTCAAGCATTGTCTGCCAAAGGAACTCCCAAAACTGAGTGATGCTCCAACATAGCTGCTCTAGCAAGATGCCTTACAGCTGTGTGATTTCGCTTTAATTGGTCCTATCTGTTTTGTTTCTGATGTCTGTCTTCTCTCTCCTTTAAATCACAATTATTTTCCCCCTGAAGGCTTTGTTGAAAAGGTGACAGTATTTTAGTTTGCTCCGTATCTCTTGCAACCTTTGGACACTTGTATGTAAATTTAAGCTTGATGGTGACCCTGACAGCTGGCAAAGGAAATGACTTGCAGAGCAGCTTGGGGCTCTTGCTCCCCTTGCCCCAGGCTGTGCCCACATGAGGAGTGGTGCTGCATCCTGGACTGCTTCTGAGCACCTTGGTCTGAACTGCTCCATGGAATAACCTGTGCCTTAACACGTGCTGTTCTGGGATTTCTGAGACCAGCTGGCCTGGCACAATATCAGAGCATGCAGAGGCTCCTTTTTAGCTGGAGGAACAAGTCATGGGAGATATTGATCTTCTGAAAGACATTCATTGCTCCTTTTCTTTGATTCCTGTTTCACCTTTCAAGGTGAAGATGACATGGCAGGACAAAGTAATGGCTTGGAGGGCTGTCTGGGGCTTGTGGGGCCATCTGTTTTGCAGGCCTGGTATTAATTCCCTGCATATGTGTTGTTGCTCTACAATCTGTTTATACAGTATGTGCAGGTTCAGAAGAAATGTGCAGCAAGCAGAAGAAATGGATTTATCTCCTGCTGGCAGAGACAGCAGCCCTGCCGAACTGACTTAAAATATGGCTGTTTGCTTGTGGGATAAGCAGAAATATCTTTTCTCTGGTTGTTGAGCAATTTCTTTGAATGTCACTTGCTTTTTACAATTAACCTCTCACAAAATACCTTAATGAAACCTTCTGGGCATTTTTAACTCCCAGCACAACTTATTGGATTTATTTAGTTGTCTGTAACAATAATGGCAAATATTATTGCCATTCAGGGACTACCTTTTAGATGTGCAGACGTAAAAGCTTGGCTCCACCAAAATTTATGGGCATGTTGCCATTACCTTGAGCAGACTAGCATTTCCCCCTTGGATGTTGGCTCCTGATCCTGGGAATGCTCAAGAGACAGCCTTGTTTGCGTTTCATATGTGTGTGTTTGCATGAGCTCCTTGGGCTGGAATCACCATGCTGGTATCACCTTGGGCTGGTATCACCAGCATGAAGTATTAATCCAGATGAATAATTTAACACAGGTTGTATTCAGAATTTTGGAAGATCACTCCTTATTTCTAACTTTGTCTTTAATTTAGGTGTTAATGCTGGGATTGCTGAAATAGACTGTTGAAATTGAATGTGTCTTGAGCCTGCATGGTTACAGCAGACAGATCTTGGTCTTGCTTTTAACTTAATTCCTGGTGATTTCCTTATGTTAGCAAAGGGTGCTGGAGGAGGCACTCTGATGCTGGCAGCTGGCCATGAGGCATCTTGGAGAGGGTGGAAAAGATTTGGTGAAGGGTTGGCATTCGGAGTTCACTCCCTGAAAAGACCAGGGTGCCTTTTGGAATAGTAAGTCTTTTGCTTAGTGGGTAATACTGAGAACAGAAACAGAAAGGAGCTGAGTGGTGCTGTAGTGGCACATAAAACATTGCTCTGCTTTTCAGCTGGCTCCTCCTGGGATGTGCTTCTCAGGTGCTTCACTGTGGGGGCTGTGCTTGGCCTCCACCCCTAAGGGGGCACGTGGTGCCAGTCATGGGGTGGCCAAGTGCCCTGAGCTCCTGTTCTGGCTGCAGCACTGGCTCAGGCCTCTGACCAGCCTCAGCTGTGACCCTGCTGTGGTGGCTGCTCTGTTGTGGGATGTTCAGGAGATGCCCCTGCTCTCAGAGGTGTTTGGTACCCTCTGTAGGCACCCTACAGAGGCAGATTTTGGCACAGCACTCACAGGTACAGCCTTGCCACGTTGCCCCATGCCTGCATCCCCATGGGCTGCCTCTCCTTGCCAAGCCACAAGTGTTTACTCCTGTGCACCAGGTATTTCCATGCTGGTGCCATGGCTGTGATCAAGGTGTCCTCCATTGCTGTGTCCAACAGCTCCTGACAGAAGGGAAAAGTAAACTTTGAACACAATTTTTCTCTTATGGTAGAGTCTGTCTTTTTTTGTGGCTGCTGAAACAGCCTGCAACCAGAGTGGTTTTCAGGATGTTGCTGGAAGGAATGGAATGGAAAATCATGGGGGTGTATCACATGGCACAGGTTCAGGAATTGTCTGGCACCTCTTGCTTTAATGTGATGAGCTTTGCTGCATTTGTTATCCTCCTGGTGATTCCATGCATTGGGCATTTGGGAGGACACGAGAAAAGGGTGTTTCTTTGGTAAATAACATTAACCATGTGTGTGAAATATCCTTATTTTCTGTCTAATCTTTTGTGGGAATGGCAGTGCTATTAGTTTCTGACTAAGTACTTCTTGATTCTTGCTTTCTGTCCTGATCTCTTCAATGATGTTTTCAACTGTTCCACAGTTTTCTTTTTGCGCCCAACTGTGTTTAGAATAATTTATATCCCTTTAAAATCCCTGTGAATAGCTTTATTCTGGTACCTGTTTATTTGACAGCTGTTGCAAACAATGCCAGTTCTTCCTGAAGGACAGAACTGGAACTGACATATCCTGTCCTTTCTGTTCTGTATTCCTGGTTCAAATCTAGGAAATGTTCCTTTTTGTATATGATAATAAGATTAATTTTATTTTTTTATTAGTGACTAACTTCAGGGATTTATTTTCTTCCCAACAAGGCTTGTACCTACAAGAATCTTCTGTGGTAATGTGAAGATGAAATTATTTAAGTCTAAACATTATAAGAAAGGGGAGAACACAATATAGCTGCCAACTAGTTAATTTTTAACTGTATTATTTTAGACACTAAGGCGTGTTTTACTGATTTTGTAATTAGTAAAAATACAATTACTTCATGTCACGCTCAGGATGTTAGCTGCAAGTTTAAATGAATCTGCTGTCTTCAATTACATGTAAGCTGCATATCAGTTTGCTGCACTTAATAGCAAGGACATTCTGTAATTGAGGTATTCTGCACTGTGACAGACAATTTTATATAAATAGGTTTTTATATACCACCATCATTTCTAATATTGAGGGATCAGTGGTCCATGAAATCAGATCTATGTGGCTATTCCTGGTATATTAGCATTACCTAATTTTCTGTGACAAACTTGGGGAATACAATATGGTAGAGGGCTTTGGTTGCCTTTGTTCAGCTGGAAATGACCTTCATTTTGTGTTAACCTGACACCTGCACAACATTCTGTCCTGGTTGCCTAGATGTACAAATAAAGATGATAAAGTGACAGGTGCCTGTTTTTCTAGATGGACAGGTATTAATTCAGAAGAAGAATGAGAAGCCCAATGCTCAGCAGGAGCAGTGAAAATTCCCATCTACTTACTTCCACATTATTTAAGTGAAAAGGTACATGTTCAGTTTGTGTAGTTTTAGCAAGAAAGTTTTAAAAGAACTGTAAGCAGATTTGTGTATATACTGAGCAGTAATAACTTTGTTCTGTAGTACTCTGTACACAATTGAAATATAGCATATGAGTACTTCATGTGACAGCTAATGTTATCTTTAAGAATGAAGAGTATTGTGAACAGCATATGCATCTACATGAAATATTGGTAAGCTGGGAGTAAAACTCTTTCCTAACTGGTTCAGTTTGAGAGATGCAACTCTCAAGTGTAATGTTGTGCTGTGCTTCTGCTAAAAATGCAAAGATTTTGAAGCTGCTTTCAAAATGCAGTGTTTAATATGACACTATGTATGTCAAAATACAGATGGAGTAATGCCAGGACTCGTACAACAAAAGATAAAACAGAAATGGAGACTGGGAATTTTGTACAGAGAACAGTAGTGTGAGCAAGTTTTCACACATCAAAGTATGAATAGAAGCTTAAGCTTGCCTTCTTTCGAAGGTTGTATTGTATTTCTGATTTGGAAAACAATATTACAACATGTTATATCAACTCTTTTATGAGCTGTCTCACTAGATCCTATTGCTTCTGTGCCTGTTGGTATACCTTTTGTTTCTTCCCTAAACCATGGCACTGAGAAGGTTTTACTGCTTTCTTTAGGCCCCAGCAAAATGCAGTGGAAAGTCTTAGACTGACCTGGTGGAATGTGCTCATCACTAAACTGCTGACCAGGCCCTGCTTCCCTACCCAGTGCCACCAGTTCCCCCTGCCCTCTCTTGAGAAGAGCCACCCCATTATTTCTAGGCAGTGGGACATTCCCACCAGCAGCCCAAGCAGCTCAGGGGCGAACAGAGCTTGCTGGTCCCACAATGAAATAACGATGAGCGAAGTTAAGAGCTGCAGAGGTTTCTTCTCAAATGTGTTGCTAGCTCAAAGCAAACAGTGTTGGGAAGACAGAAAGGGATTGTGCTCAAGGAGCAAGGTTGACTTCTGTGCTTTCTCACAAGTCAGCTTAGGTGGGTAGGTTTTGGAAATTTTCCATACAAAGGCAAACAAACTGTGTGGGCAGCAGCCAGGGCCCCAGAGATAAGGCAACGTAGCAGTGTTTGTGCCATGATTTCTTTTGCTGGGCCTCATTAATAATGAAAGAACTGAATGATATAATGTGGGCTAATGTCTGCCAGGAGAAGCAGTGGCCTGGATTTGACATTAAGTTGGTGAAAGTGAGTGAGACTCTGCTTCACCCCACTCATTGTTATTCCAGTTGAATTGAAAACTACTTTTAATGTCTCCTTCTGTCTCCTCTTCTGTCAATCAGATGGGAGTCTCAAACTAAGCTGCACGAGTTGAGGCTTTTTATCTGGAAAATACTTGACAATTCATGAATGCTCTGTTCAAGTGTTGAGCTTTTTTTGTTGCGTCCTCTGTCTTCCCTGTTCTGAAGTGTTGTGAGATCCCACCTTTTATCTGACTGATCTCTGAGAATGTGATTAATTTTGGCAGGTAGAAGCTAACATCTCCTGGATTGAGGATGGAAGTCAGTCTAGATTTCAGGCATTGTTATAGAGTTGTGATGGTATAGCATAGCTTTCAAATACTCCAGTTGTTTTCTGTTGAGATAAATTCTTGAAACTGCTTCTTTAGCCTGTACCAAATTTCAAATGTGTTCAGAGTGTGAGTTCTCCCTCCTAAAACTTCTCAACTTTCTCTTATTTTCCTTCTTCTGTAGCATGTTCTAGAGGATGCTTACAAGATGAGATCTGGAAAATGAATGATACTTTTAATCTGTGCAGAGACTTTTCAGTCCTGTCTGCATTTTCTGTGTGCTCTTGCAGATTGAAATTTTCAAGGTTTGCCAAGTGATGAAGTCTCTAAGCTCAGGTAAAATGAATTGGATGCTATAAACATCCTACTTCCCTCCTTCCATGCCTTAATGATGATCTCATTCCTCTACACAGTGCAATTTAGGATTGTTATAAACAGGAAACATTATCAAAACAAATTGTCTGCATCCACCCCTAGAACTTCAATTATATTTCAAGATCTTGCTTGAACAAAATAGACTATATTTGTGTAAGAGCATGGAGCTCTGATTATATCACTGATTATATCTGATTATATCACATTTTTAAAAAAAGGATTGTAATAGTATGTGAGAAAATTTTGACTTCCACAAGAAAAACTGGAAGATACCTAATTCTGAAGTTGGCAGGGTTAGTTGGATAATAATTGAAGGTCTGCCAGGTCAATCTGTTGCATCTGTTCCATGCTACAGTCTAACAATTATATAATTAAAGCTGCTTCTGCCTTCTTTCTCCCAAATAAATTTGGCAAAATGGTGTTCTCTCTCTAGCCTGGGGAGTAATGAAAGTTACTGACCATGACTATAAATTACCTGGTGAACCCTTCAGAAGCAAGAGAGATACTGTCTTTGTGAGTCTCTTCTCCAGTTTATTAGGGCTTATTAAACAACATTCATACTGCCCAATTATTTTTTATACTGAAGTGTGCTTGTAGGTTCATTTTCATGAGGAATAGAGATTAAAAAAACCCCAACACTAAAAAAACATACCAAACAAATCCCCGGCCAGCCTTCGGTAGCTTTCAAAAAGAGATATTAAGGCTAAATTGTAGCTGCAAATGTATTTCAATTTTCTAAAGCAGTTTGTGTGTCTGTAGATTGCTTCTACCTGGGGACAGTGACTCCAGCTGGCTCTTAAGAACCCTGTCTCTTCTGTACCTGGATGGACTTCATGCCTGCATGGCCACTGCCTTCACTGGCATCGTGGGCTTGGTGGGTGAAGTTCTGCTACCTTTGCACCCTTTTTTATTATGTACCTGTACTGTAGGCCATGGGGAAACCTCTTTGTTGTTCTTTCCACCCATTATTTTATATGATACTTTATGGATGCACTTCTGCCCAGACCTATTTGTCTGGTTCTTTTTGAGGCAAGCAAGAGTGCAGCTAGTACAAGCAGGTAATTTACAGTTTGGTATAGGGAGCAGCAAGAGGTGATGATGCAGAAGGAGATGGTGAGCCATGATGGGAGAGGGTGGAGACTGCTGACCAAAAGCTTGGGCAGGGTCTGCTGCAGACATCAAAGCTCTTCATTTGATTTTACCTTGCTTGTTTGGAGGTTGCTGTTGCCTGGCTGTTGTGGCTGGAAGCTCTGCTGGTTTCTGTTCTTGAAGGATGAGCAAGAAGCCTGTAGGTAAACCAGAAACCTCAGTAAGATGATCTTGTTTTGCTTCACTTCCCAATTTTTTTTTCCTTTGCTTGGCCTTGTGCTAAAGAGACTTTTGGGGTTACTTGAGGGGAAAGGTAGAGGAGCAGGATTGGTCTGGGATAGCTAATGGATGCACACAGGGTAAGTGGTGCTGAACACAGGGCGTTGGCATGCCCTGCCCCTGCTGCTCACCTCGGCTGTAATTACAGCAGGAGATGTCTCAGCAGAGAAAGTTGTTTGTAACCCTGGTGCTGCTTGTCAGTGCTGCTGGGCTGTTACTCATCCAGGCTGCTGTTGGAGAGCCAGTATGGCAGGGAGCTCAGGAAGTCCTGGGGTGAAGTGCCCTGCAAAACAGGCATCCAGCCAAACCAGGTGGTTTGCATTTCTGTCACTGCTTTTCGGAGCAAGCTGGTTATTAAAGCTATCCCAGACAAAATAGCACAGTTCCTCTTTCTCTCCTGGTGCATCCCAGTGAATGTATTCATTCATGTTAGTCATGCCAATCTCTTAAATCTTTATATGTGCATAAGCAAGGCTTGACTTTTCATTGATGTTCAGCAGGTGCATAGATGTTAAAAGTGCTGTGTGTTCTGTAATTTTTTCCTGATGTAGCAATTTGGCCTTTACCAATAGCCTTAGGTTTAAACAGCATAAGATATAAAATGAGTTAGTTATGCTGCTATGCTTGTTTTAAGAATAGTTGTAAAAAGTGCCTTTGGGTTTCTGGGGACACACATTTAACAGAAGGTGCATTTCAGTGGCTTTGCATGGTACCTGATTTTCACAGTGGTTCAGCTGCTGTTCTCAGGAAAAAAAAAAAGGCACAACAAAAAGCCACCTTAGTGGGAGATTTATGGAAATGCAGTGAATTTTGCTAGTGTTTGGATTTCCCTGCATCAGCTTCATGAGAGTTTGATGCTGTGTGTCTGCAGAAGGAATATTGGTTAGGGAGCCTTGACATCTTTAAAAAGGTACATAAAACCTGAGTCTGCCCTTAGGGGAGGGCACTCTAAGGACCAGTCCTTGCCCTGTAGCCAGTGAGGGCTGGGAGTGTCTGGTGCAGAACTGGCTGCCCTGTGACTGAGGAGGGAGCCTGAGTGCCCAAAGTGCCTGCAGAGCTGCTCCTCCCTGCCCGTTTAACAGCAGCACTGACACTCTGGCACAGCCCAAACTAGTTTTTCTGGCATGGTCATGATATGTTGTGCCAGTGATGTAGTAAAACTGTAATTTCCCCTTGAATATCGTATTATATAAATATATATAGTGTGTATATATATGTACACACTATATATATAGTGTGCTATACTGTCCTTGCTCTGTTGTGACGCAATAGCCTTGCAGAATAATGGGATCCCTAATCCACTGGAAAAGGATGTATATGATTTTATTTTACAATAGGGTATTTATTTGTAATAGTTGACTGCAGCTGTCTTTTCCTGTTATCTTTGCAGTTTAGGTATCAGAAGGATAAGATGCTCAGCTGAAATGCACCTCACCTATTCACTGATCAAATTTGAATACCAGAGGGCATTAATAAAGCCTTAACAATGCCATATGTATGGTAAACATAGTTTGCTGGTTTTAACAGAATCACGCTTCTCTTGTCAGAAACCCACAGTGGCGTGGTTCAATTGCTTTTTTCTACAACTCAGGACATGACAGTGCTTTATACCTCAGACTTTCCCTTCAGTCATCCTTACCCTTACTGTGTGACACCAAGTCCTAGAGGAGATTTGGCAGAAGAAATCATAAACAGCTTATTCCCAGCAAACTGCCTCTGCTCCTCCCTGCAAAAACCCTTATGGATTAAAGAGCATAAGAAGCACCTGATGGCATTGGATCCACTTCTAATCCCTTGTTCCACTCCTCGTAGGTGTCAGGTTCTGAAATTGAGAAAGGTGCAAGGATGCTGAGAGAACACAGATGATGGGTGATCTTCCTATCCACTGAAGTTTGCTCCTATTGTTTGAGTTAGATTAAGGCCTGAAATCTAGCTTTGGAGATATTTTTGGAAATATGTTTGTGGTATATATAAGACATATATATGTGTGTATGTGAAATACATGTACGTGTATAAAGTGTTGCACATGTTATTGGTGAAGTTTTGACTTCTAGATACAACAAATTTCTTGGCCTCAGGAAGCATAGTGAAAGGATCCCAGTAATTGCTGGCAGGTTTCAAAACTGCCTGTGTCCATGTTGAAAGAGAAGCTGAGTTGTCCACCCCAGTAGCAAGCTACAGGGTAAATTCTGCTTGGGATCATTTCTCAGTGACTAAGAAACTCATAATTGGTGTGTGTGGGCAGAGGCTCTGTCTGTGGTGAGGCGAGAGCGGCGCAGCAGACACAGAAAGTGTATGGGAGTGACGAGGTGGGCTGTGGCCTTTGTCCAAGCAGCTCTGTGCTCTGCTGTGTTAATTGCTGCTCTTCAGAAACCCTCTCCAGTTTTTTGATCCCCCTTCATTGTGCCGGGAGGAGGAGGGTCATGCTGTGGATGTTAAAGGTTAACATACTTCCTGAAAGACAGATGCTTCATTGTTTCCTTCCTATATGAGTTCAATTGACAATGAACTCTCAGCAACATTCAGTAGAATTGGCTGGTTTCGAATGCCTTCAAAATAATTAGCCAAAGCTGAAATTAATTATAACAACAATGAAAATCCCCCCAAAAAACAAATAATGCAACTCCAAATTTTGCAGTTCAGTCTTCTTAGTTGTGATTACATAATATTGTCATTTTTGAGGCTACTTTGTTGTTAATGTCTACTTTGATACTGTTTTACTTCTGTATTTTAAGCTGAGATGCTGCCCTCACAGCTGTTTGGTTTAATACTAGAAAAGGACAAACGAGTTGTGCCCATTCTTGTTTAAATGTCAACTCCATGAATGTCGTTGTTGTTGTTGTGATCCTAGTATTACAGGCGTTATGTGAGCATTTATTCATATTTTAAAAATATTGATCCTTTTTTTAGTTGCAGAAGGGAAAAGGCATTACTTCCAGAAAAAAAGTTGACTTCTTCATGCATGTTTACTTTCCTTTAACTCTGGAAAACTCAAGCCTTTCATTTGAGACTTTGAAGATGTTTTCCATCTGCCTTGTAAACTCAGTGCTTGCTTCAAAGCACACATGCAATTTGTAGGCTTGTATTGCCTAGGGAATTGTTGGGAATCCTTGCTTGCTGTGTGGAGATGAATGCACACAGAAGTTCAAATAATTCCTCTAATTTTTTTCTTTCACCAGAACAGAGTTGTGTTTTTTTTCTTTTTCCTGCAAACAGATCTGAGCTCTTATTTCTCCATCCCTTCCTTTCTTCTCTTCTCCCCTCCCCTCTTGATTCCTATTTCTGTCTAAAGTGCTAGTGAGTAAAAACACAGGGGTAAGTAAATGGCCACTACAGTTGCAATGGCATTAATCTTTCATCAGGTAAAAACCTCCTCATGCTGGTTGTCATGGTGAACACTCCACTGCTCTCCCCAGGCTGTGGTACTCCATCTCTCCTCCTGCACTGTGGTGAAGGTCACTGGTGGGCAGAGGTGGCCTCTGCAGGTGCCCAGGGCTGTGGATAGTCCTCCCCTGCTCTCTGAGCAGGGCTGCACAGCCTGCACAGAAACAGGCAAAAACACCAAGCTGCTACCAAACCTTTCTTCCAGATGTTAATGAAAACCGGCTCAACCAGTGAGGTATTAGATATGTAATTCATTTTATAAGTATTTCCATCTCCAGCTTAACAGGCAAGTGCTTATTAGTTAAAAAGTTTGCCAGTGCCTGAAGGAGCAGTCTGAGCAAGCAGATTTTAAGGTGCTGAATGAAGCCCAGTTTCCAGGCATCAACTAAATGAAGCTGCCCAAGGACAAGAGATGAAGGAAGAGGGCTGTGGGAAGAATTTCTTTCAGTAAGCAAGGGATAAAACCCAAACCTGTGCCATATTTTAGTTTCTGCCTGGGAAGGAGAAAACTAAAATTTTCTGGAGAAAATTCTGGAGAGGGAAAGTCTTCTGGTCTTTTTTTCACTATCTTATGTTTTGTGATGTGACTTGGGAGAGCTGAAACCCAGACTACGACCTTTGGATGGCCATGAGCCCTGGGCCATTTGGTTGTGACCTGGCAGGAGCTCAGCAGGCCTGCCAGCCTGGCACGATGTGTCCTGGCATTGCTTCTCAGGCTGGGCTTGTGCTGGGGTGGAGGCAGCGCTCTGTGCAGTGTGCACACACTTCCCACAGCCACTGTGGGCCATGGCAAAAGCGGGGGGAAGTGGAGAAAACCAACCCAGCAGTGTGTATGCAATCCCCAGTTTGCAATACTGCCCTGGTACATAACACCCCTTTCCCTGCAGGGCAGTCGGCTGCTCTCCCTTCTCACGGTGAGGTCTCAGTGAAATGCAGAAGTATTTTTGGCTCTGCCATAGGATGGATAACAGTCTCACAGTTCAGCTCTTCACAGCCCTCCTGTGATGTGCAGTTATCCTTCAGGCCCTTGTTTCCCTGCTGTGCAGTAGGGATAGATAGGAGTGAGTGTGTGTGAGATGCCATCAAGGGAGTCTGGGGACAATGGAGCAGGAACTGATGGAAACTTTATATAGCACGAGATTTTGCTACAGAAAAGCTTGAACTTCACGGGAAGTGTACTAAACATGGTTACATCTTGACACATCATTTCTTATTATGTTGAAACTTTTCCATTTTTCTCAGAACAAGATGCTGTTTTAGAGACTTATTTAAAATTACTGCTGGAATGTAAAAGCTCATGAGTATGTTGGGAGAGGGAAAAGACCCAAGCACATTCATCTTCAAAGACTACAAAGCTGCGTTTTCTTAAAATGTTTTTTCATGTTTAACTTGAAACATTGATTAATGCTTATTATTTAACATAGGAATTCAAGGACTTACAAACTTTGAAGCAATGATTTTTTTCCTCAGATTTTTATCTTGAAAAACATGGAATAGATGTTGATTATGTAAAGAGTTCATGGAAGACTTTGGGATTTGCTCTAAAGAAAATTAGTCTTTCTCCAGACAGCTTCATGCTGTCTGATAGCCTCTCCTTTGTAGGCTGTGATAGTATCAAAGAGTGCTTTATTTTTGCCTGCTTCATGACCTCCGAAGGGAAGAAACAGAAGAACATTAACCTTTCAATATGTACATGTTTGAAATTATAAACTTAAAAATCCATGAATGTGCTTCCGTAAAAATATCTTCCCAGCTGGGTTCCTGGAGTCCAACTCATTTCACTGTTGTCTTTTGGTAGTGAAAAAATGCTCTTGCTATTTACAATGCGTTTTTTGGCTAGTTGCCATTGCTTGCTGTTTATCAGAATTCCTGATATTTTTAGTAGAGGAAATACCCATGCTTTTTGCTACATATAATCAAGTTAAGCATAGCTTAATTTACTACTTTCTTGCTTTGTTTTGTCTTTGTTGCTGGAGACCTGCAGACATTTGTTTGGCATGCTGGATCTGCTGAGGGAATTTATGAACATGTCTTTTGCATTCCCTGGTAACTGTTTGCTGAGCTGGAATCTACCCTGGCATTACTCAATGAAATTTCAAAATTTACCGGCAGCTCTTTTTTTCTTTTTATTTTTTTTTTTTTTTTTGTAATTCATGCACAAACACTAAAAGAGATAGAGTCTGAAATTCTCCTATGATTTCAGTTTCTGAAGGAAAAAGGAATAAATGTTATGATCAGGTGATGTAGTGGTAGGCCTCAATTTGTTAAAAAATTGGTTTAACAAGATTTCAGGTACAGGTTACTTTGTGTGTAACACAATCTATATGCTCAAAATAGTTTTTCCTAAATAGTGATTTTTAACTTCTATCAAAAAACTACTTCATCTGGAAAACTGAAGGACAGTTTTTCACATGTCTGGAGTAGGTTAGAGATCCAGGCAGCAAATGGTGGCCTCTGTAAAGCAGACTGCCTGACTTGATTCTCTTGTTTTAAGGATCTTGGTGAATGTCAGTGTCTCTCATTCTTAAATATGTTATGGTTATCTAATCTACGAGTCAAATAATGTATTTGTTTTAGATCTTCTTAGAACTGTAGGGGTTTTAATAGGGCATCTACCAGAGTAAAAAAATACTTGAAAAACTACTATGTTTCCTGGTCCATTTCTATAGTTGGGACTGAAAGTAAGAAAGATTATGGTGTATGAAAATATTTGTTAAAGACTTCCAATGTCTGAAGACAGCTCTGATCTGAAGTTCTGTTCAAGCTGGACTGCAATACAAGGGTCACTGGTAGGGATTTTAGGAGTTTATGGTGTTCATGTGGGTTTTGGATGTGAGCCTGCCGTAAAATGATGTGAATGTTACTCCTGCAATTTTACACAGACAAGCTATGAGCTTTCTTTGCTCAGATCCTAGTATAGCATCATGACGTTTTTGGGGTGGGACTACCTAACAAGTAGTTTGTAATGGAAATTCTCATCCTCCTCTTGCCACCCTTTAGATGATTTGTCACCTCCTTCCTCCACCCAAGATGTTTTGCTAATATTTTGAAGCAAACAGATAATTGCAAGTAGATGTGACTGTGTTGCAGCATATCCTTCCTTTTATGCCAGCCAAGCTGCACTGGAAGGAAGCAACTTGAAGATCTTCAGAAGAAAATAAAAATCCTGTCTGCAGCACATCTAATTTTGTTTCAGGTCTGAAATGGTTGCCTGTGAAAAGTGATTCTGTGTTGTCAAGCCAGAAGTGGTGGCAAAACATTTAGAAATGACTGCATCTTTCCTACCACTGTTTCCCAGCATGATGAAGTGATGGAGCCGCCTCACGAACCTGACTTTGAAAATTGATGTGTTCTGTTTATCTTGAACATTTTCTTCATGCAGCTGAAGCTTACTGAGCAGTTGAACTTCTGGAGACCCATATTTGCCATTAGATTTGTTGATTGAATTCTAACCTGACACTAACATATTGCTCTTCCCTGTGGCCTTTCACAAAAGATTTCTGTTGTCATTTAAGTCCTCTCTCCATCACCTCAGAATCAATGAGGAACTTGGTATTTCAGCAAGAACTTTGTTGTGGTTTTGGTTTATTTAGAATGAAATAAGTGAAACAGTTGTCAAGCAAGGGTCTACATCAATGATTTTGTCTCCCTTTTAAAATCATGTAGTAGCTGGTTGTTCCTGCACAAAAGTCTGTGTAAACATAGTTTGCCTGATTTTTTTTAGTTTTATTTTGCAGTGAAAGAAATATTTTTTCTTTCTTTTAGGGAAAACAGACAAACAGATATGGCCAGTTTGTTGTATCATGCCCTCATGATGAATTAGGCTGTTACTGTCCCAGCTGCCATCCAAATACAAAGCACCACAAGAGCTTCTCCCAGCAGGACACGCTCGTTGTTCCCTGGAGAGGAGTGGGACAGGCAGGGTGGCAGGTAGCTCTGGCTCTGTTGTCTGCCATGGCAAGTGCCTCTGCTCTAGGGCAGCTCCCTGAGGGTGCTGTAAACATTCCTGACAGCACTGATCCTCTTGGCCACATCTGAGGAAGCAATTAACTTGGATCTGGGCTGGGCTGTATCTGACTGCACAGCGTCCCTGTAGCTGAAATCATATGAGTGTTGTGTGGCTGAAATTGTTTGCCCGTGGAATAGGAAACATTTTTCATTTTCTCCTTTTTCTGTGAGGGAAGCAGTGATTCACTCAGATGCTGATCTCCATGTCTCAGAAGCACTGCTTGAGATAACCCTGGGCTGCACAGGCAGTGTGCCTGCAGATCCTGCTGTGGGTGGTGGGCTCTGCCTTTGCCCTTCCTGGGACAGTGTCCCACCCTCACCTCCGTGTTTCCCTGCCTGCAGAAAGGGGACAAGGCTCTCAGACCCCTCAGATCCTAGGTATTTGTAAGGGCTGCAGAGAATGGCAGTGCTGTGGTGTGATCTCTGCTTCCCTTCTCTTACCCATTGTTTACGCTAGGCTCAGATAAGATGAGTATCTTTTGTTTTTCCTGTAGATAATAATAACAGCTTGTCTCTACCAATACAGGATTAGGTTCTTTCAGGAAGACGTGGGAAGAGAAAAATGAATGTGGACTTTGGTGAAGCCCATGTGATAAAAAGGGTCTCAGGGCAGGGAAACAGCAAGGCTGCACTCTAGATGGGAATCCAAGGTGGTTTTGCTGAGCACTGTGCCCTTGGAGAACCACTGCTCACTTATTCATCACCCAGCAAGGTCTCCTCATTGTCAGCATTTTCCTTCATACTGAAATACTGTCTTGCTGCTTAATGGTCAAGAGCAATTATCAAGGTGTCTGATAACTGTGACAAATAACAAATAGAAGTGTTGCTGTATGGGTTGGTGAGTTTCCTTCACTGATCAGATCAATATTATCTTGTCACCTTTCTTTAAAAAAAAAGTTTTTCTCTTCCTTATACCTGTTAAGATTTTTGTGCATCTGTGAATACAAAAATCTGATCTGCTTGTTCTGGTAATGGTAGTGTCTTGGAGTCAGTTTCAGGTTTAACAGTGAGATGCTCTGCTAACATAATTTTGGCCAAAGCTAACAAGGCAAAAGCTTTCATTTTGACACTGTGTTTATGGGAGCCTACTGCTCTGGATGTTCTTGGATATTTCTGTAGGAATGCAGGTGGGTGGATTCATGGATGAACACCTGAAAGGAATTTGAAATCTTCAGACTTGTCATGTGTTGTTAGGAATGTAAGCTGGGACAGAGCCCTCTTGTCTTTTTGCTGCTCTGTGCTGAAACGTGGGTGCTGTAACGTAATTGGGAAGCCTGTGCAGAGAAGAAATTCCTTGGAGGGTGTTCATAGTTCTTGATGCTAATTTGACTGTTACAGGGGGACCCATGGTTTGTGTCTCTCACTGATTCATTCATCAGCTCAAGGTAAATAGGTCCTGTAGGTGTGATTTGTCAGCAGATACTATGGAGCTGGTCTCTTTGCTGTTCACATGATTCCTCTCTGCAATGTCTTCATCTTGGGGCTTTGCTTAATGCAGAATTCTGGGATCTGAGGATGTTTTGGTTCTGTTCTGCTGCAGTCTGTGTCCATGCTGTTTGGAAGCAAGACCAGTATTTCCTGTGGCCTCCTTTATCTCTTGGTGCTCTGTCTCGTGGAGACTTCATGCCTTTTTTTATTTTATTATTTGTATATATTTTGACTGTCTTATCCTATGAAATGTCCGGGCATTTATCTTTAGCCTGAAGTTACTCAGATGATTTATTCCCTCCTTGTCTCCAGAGTTTAGGCTTACTTTAAATGAGACTTATTTGGATGTCAGCCTCTTGCACTGCAATTTCCCTCCAAAAGGTCCTTTGGGGCTTGTTGTGATAGGACAGAGGGTAATGGTTTGAAATTGAAAGGGGGTCCATTTAGATTAGGGATAAGGAAGAAAGGTTTTTTTGTAGCGAGGGTGGTGAAACACTCTCACAGGTTGCTTGGAAAGGAGCTACACACCTGATCCCTGGTGACATTCAAGGTTAGGCTGGACAGGGCTCTGAGCAACCTGATGTATTTGAGGATGTCCCTGTGGGAGGGTTGTGCCAGAAACCTTTAACAGTCCTTTCCAACCCAAGCTATTCTGTGAAAAAGATTGCTACATCCGCACCTATCAAAACAGAACTTTGGAGCAAAGTGGATGGGTTGTCCCTTTGTACTACTTTCTTTTTTGATATGGTTTATGGTAGTTTACTGTGTGTTTGGCTGCTTTCTTTGATACTTGTTTCATCAAAACCTTCTGAGATGTCACCTTTTGCAGTTCATCCTGCCACTCTAAAGGAAGCATTAAACTGAGCAGTGGATGCATTTTTGTTACCTTGCCAACAACATGCTGGGGAGAAACCTTGGGCTGGAGCACCACAAACTGTTACAGCAAGTGTAAATTATAGCAGGAATTTTCTACTGCCAAACTGTTAAAATCAAGGGATTAACCCTACTGCCTTCTGAGAGAGGCACTTGTAGGAGTAGAGAATCCTGATGGTGTTGCACAAAAGATTAAATTGCTGGTGATATTGAAACATGGTTTAAGGTTCAGAATATCTTTTCCTGTAACATGTTAATGAAATCTAGGATGTGGGCCAAACTTGCAAGTTGAGGTTTACCTTGCTATTTCCTCAGATGTTGCATTTTCATAATTTCTTGCTATCTATTTGAAAGAGACTGTCTCTTATTCTCTAAAGAATATGTGACAGTTAGGTGTCCTGATATGCTTTTCTCTTCTGGTTACATTTATTAATTTTTTTTTCTGTCTGAAAATCTTTGTGAGTGTTTTGCAATGCCAAAATAGCCATGCTCCAAGCAAGCAAAAGCAGTAGAAATTGTTCATCATCCATGCAACTGGGAAATGTGTTTATCCTCCTGATTTGTACAGTTGAGGCCCATTGTATCCCTGGGTGCTCTTGGCAGCACTCTTTCAGAGGGGTGATGTTTTCCAAACTCTTTGTTTGGATTTCTGGTTGTATCCTGACCCTACAGACATGCTTGCCCTGGTGATGTGTTTATCTTCCCTGAAAGGTTATCTGGTGCAAAGGATACTCGCTGGCTGGGCTGTAACAGACACCTGCCTTCAGTAATACAGCTACCCCTATTTTCATTTTGTTCTGGTGTCATCTGAGACATTGTGATCTTGCGTTTGAAACAGGGGAGGGAAAAAACCTCCTCCTCAGACCACTTAGACATAAGGAAAAGCTGTGGGAGACCTCATGGCTTTAAGGTCTGAGTGCTGTTGTCTAGAAGCTAACTGTATCTTTAAGAAAAAACTGGGTATTTATATTTGGTGTCTATCTGAAATCATGTTTACCCCACAGTGTTTATTAAACCTGAGTTAATTTTCCTCCTGTCTTTCTATGGCTGCAGGAGCCTTGCCAGTGATGCATTATAATGGCTGTAGTGGAAGGAGGTGCAGGCCACGTGCCAGGTTCCTGTTCCTGCTCTGTGGGCTGCCCTGGAGACTCGCTGCTCCTGCCCATGCTGCTCCTGCCCATGCTGCTCTGGAGCTGTGGCTCGCTGAACCCAGCTCTGGCAATCCCTGCTCAGGAGCCCCAGAAGCCCTGGAGAGGCTCAGACCTGCAACTGAGCTCTCTTTTGGTTAAAAATAATAATTATGAATCCTTAATTACTCTCTGTCTCTCTCCTGTCTCCCTTCTGTCCATTACTCAGAAGGGTTCTTGAAATAGAGTAATTAGCATCATGCTTTCACATGGCAGTCTTGTGCTCTTTTTAAAAATATAAGATCTCTGTGTCTGTTATCTTTTATTTTGTGTGATGAGCAAGGATTACTTGCTGTTTCTGGTCCTGTGGTGTTTTTGTCAGGACTGTCTTGGCTGAGGTGAGTGCTGTGAGTCACAGCTCTGTCGGCATTGGCTTTTCATCTGATCTTCCTCACTCAACCAGCATGTGCAGCCTGAGGCCAGGGGCTAATGGCTTTATTGCCACATTGCTTCCACGGGCAGAATTTGCTGTTGGTTCAGATCTGGAATCTTGTTCAGTTTGGATGCTCACATGGGGAATTTGCAGAGGAACTTTGGGATCTGACACACACGCCCTCGGCAAATTCGGAAGAAGCTGTTGCAGTCTGAACTGTCTGCAGAGGTGGATTACCTGGGGGAGACTCCAGGGGATGGATGCCTGACATACCCAGCATATGCATATAGTACAAAGGTGCTGAGACACAGCAGAGGTCTCTGTATTGATGTGTCTGGCTTCTGTTGCACATCTTCTGGCACCCTTGCAGTTTGCTGGCATTCCTGGGCACAGTTCCTTTGTCTCAGTTGTTTTTTCTACCAGTTATCCCAGGGGTTTTCCTCCAGCTCTGAAAAGCATCCAAATAAAACATTAAAGACCTGAGGGGCTGGTGAGTACAAGAGTTGTTCTTGGCCCAGCAGTAAATCACAGCTCTGGGCTGTGAAGTGTAAGCTTTTAAGGAGGAATAACATGTTTCTGTAAAAGTAAAAGTGAAGATTTTTCTTGTAGGTTAATCCTACTCCATTATTGTCTTTAGCTCAGCTGCCTGGGCTAGGATGTTTCTACGGAATGGGGTGAACATACACATTGCATATCCACATATGCACATATCAGCATCTGAATTATAATATTTACATGATATTCTGCGTCCATGAGAAACTTCTGTTAACATGTCAGCCCAAGGCATTGTAGAGGTTTTCTGATTTCAAACATTCTTTTTTGGCCTCCCACATTTAGTGCTGCTGTATTTTAGTTTGTAGAGTGAACTGCACAGACTAAAATCAAAAGTAAACCCCAACAAAACCATTTAAAATTCTTCAATTCCCCCTTGTCTTTACTAGGATGTTTTAGTTTATGCAGTAACATCAGCAAAACTAATTTTCTTTCTCCCTCAGCTGAATGGTTCATACATAAGAGATTGTTTTCAGTGCCTTACAGCAGTTTAATGCTCAGCAGAGCATATTCTTGGAGTGTTTGTAAGAGATGAGTAAATAAGAACCATCTTTTCTGTAGATAAAAACTTACTTTTTCCTCATTCTACTGCTCTGTTCTCTGCTGATTTATTTATTTAGCTATTTAATATTAGGGAGACCTGGTTAAATTTAGCTACCACCTAAGAGAATTGCACTAGTGTGTAGCAGTAATTGTCATTTCTTGAAAATGAGATTAATGCTTGGGACCAATGCCAACTGTGTGGTCTTGGGCTGTAAAGTCACCTAAACATGAGATGCTTGCATCTAGACATTGTTTATATTGGTCACAAGCATGCAGAGACAGCGCCACAGTTGTTTTTCGTTTTCCATGTTTTGCTTTTCTAATAAATTAAGCTCTGTTTTGGTTTGAATTATCTGTGAAGAGATGTTCTTTTTAAGAATATGGATGCTGATGCATGTCACCCTCATGTGATAGATCTGTCTGTCATTTATATGGGCTGGATGCAAGCTGGATCTTCTGACAGGGAAGAGCTCATTGTCCTGTGACATCTGTCTTGTGTCTTCCTTGTTACTTTATGAAAATTAATTTTCACTACCTACAGAAATGCACTTCATGTGCTTTATTTGTCCAGACTTTATGCCTGTATGGAGGAGAGAATGCAAACTGCCAGTCAGGGTTTTTTGTTCCCTTTCATGCCATATATGCTGGATGTTTTTCTCTTTGGGGTTTAACTGTGAAGCCTGTTGAAGCTAAAGTTTAGTGGGCTGGGGCTTTTACTTTCATGAGATGTGTCATTTGCAGGTACTACTACTGCTTGGGGTTTTTTTAAGGTTGCTTTCTTTTTTTTTTCCTGCTTGTATATCTTTCTCCAGACCTCTTTCCCTTGAACCTTTTTTGAGATCTCAAGAGAAGTTGAGGGAGTTGTTCACATGGAAGAAGATGAGGTAATCACAGAAAAAAAATGTTGTTCCAAAGTTGTCCCAGACCGCTCTGAATTATGCCATCCTTAGGACTTTAATTCCTCCAGGTACTTGAGGTTATCTTTACAAGAAATCTGTATATAATTTGTGTCCATATATGGCAGGTTTTTTTAAAGCAAGCAGAGGAACAAAATGTTATTGTTTAAGTGTTTTTAAGAAAGCAGAGTTCTTATACCTACTTTCTGTTGGATCTTAGTCCTTGAAAATATTTTAGGTTCCTGGCCAAAGTGTTTCCCCTTTTTCAAAGCTATGCTCTAACTGCAGAGTTGTCAGTGAACCTCAGTGTTGATTTTGAAAGCATTACCAGCAATCCAGCACGGGGCATTTGAGGCACTCTATGTCCTTCAGTTTTTCTCAACACTCATTTTAACTGGCTTGAACTCTTGCAAGAGAGGAAATTTTTTTGCCCATGTAAGGGCTCTGATGGGCAAGTTCTGGCAGATTTGACTGTAGTGTAAGAAATTCTTCCTTTTCAGCTACAGGTTTGTGGCTTGCCTTAAACATTTTTCTGGTGGCTTTTGCCCCAAGACCAGTGAGAACTGAAGGGGTGGGTTTGCCAGTGCTGTTGTCGCTGTAGCAAAAGCGTGTCCCTGCTGGCAGAGCCTGACTGAGGTGCCAGAAAGGGTTCACAAAGCAGTGCACTGATGTGCTGGCAGCCTGGAAGGGATGGCCTGGGCCCTTGCTTGCTCCTTGCCCTGCATTCCTACCTCATCCTGAATCCCACTGCTCACTGAGCTGCTGAGACTCAAACCAGCAGAAGAGTACTCACTGCCTCCTGGAGAGTAGCATTCAGCTCCTCAGAATTGTTCTCTGTAACCCTCCTGGGTGTCAGAGGGGTCTGTAGGGGAGCAGGTTTGGGGGAAGTGGGACTGTCCCTTCTCCCAGGACAGCTTTGCTGTGCTGCAGATGTGGCACGTGCCTTGTTCTGGTGTCTCTGCTGCTGGAGAGGTGCAGAGTGGGTGCTTGGGGACATCAGCACCTCAGGCTGCCACATCCCTTGCCAGAGCTGTAAGACAGAGTGAGTTTTTGACCTGAAAAAAAAAAAAAAGCCAAAACACTCTGGCAGTTCAAATCTCCATAAGAGAGGCAGTTCCTAAATTGGAGGTTTCAGTCTTTCTTTTCAAGCCCATGAAAGCTAACATGACTGAACTTCCATAGCAGCCTCAGTCTGTGTGACTGTGACCTGATAGCTCCCAATTTAGGGCAGTAAGGCTCTCTGCTTTAATTTCTGGAAAGCACAGAAGACAAGGTAGAAAGAATTGAAGCTTTGCATTCTTTAGGCTGCTAAATGGAGGATGCTGATGGATAACAAAAACTTGCAGTGTTTCCTAGAGAAGCCTTGTCTAAAAATGCAGTTAATGTTATATATTTTCAGAGGATTTATATGCTGCATCAGGTTTAAATGTCCAAAAACTCTTAGACAGTAAATGGGAAAAAAAAGTGAAAAATCTGAGCAATAACTCATGCTTTATGGAGCAAAGCATCTACCTCCTGCCTAGTTTAAAAAGAAACTTCCTCTGTAGATAGGGTTTGATGAACAACATGTCTCTGCAAGACCTAGAAAAAAGAAGCATTAGAAGCTTGGTCTGCTCACAATAAGCAAAGGCAGTTTCAGAAGACTGATGGTGCCCATTGAAAATGAGTAATTTCTGCTTTCTACAGAATTTCTACAGTAGAAATGCCCTCACCAGTGACTACAGCAAATTAAAAAACATGCAAAAAGCAGAACCAAACCAGACAAAACTAGGGGAAAACATATATATGTTATTGAGCTATAGCCAGGAATTACCACCTGGAAATACATAGAAAGATACAATTTTTATGCAGCAGATTTTACAGTAAAATTGCCTCTTTTATAGTAACCAAGATGTTTGATCCATAGCAAGTTTTATTTTGAATAATCATGGAAAATCAAGTTATTCACTGTGGGGAAAGGCAAAGTGAAAGAAGGGTAATAGTGATGACAGCAGAAGCAATGGTTGTTAGCGCTCAGCTTGCACACAGACATTGTCAAAAACAAGTTTTAGTCCTTCCCTGCACTCTTATGGAACAGAAGAGTTTGGGCTGATGAAGAATTGTAGTTTTTGAACTGGAATAACAAAGACTAGACTTCTAGTCTCTGACCTAGTGCAAAAGTGATGGGGCCAGGTAATGTTTCTGGTACTGCTGTTATGTGGATGGGTGATTCCACCCCCAAACCTGGCACATTTAGATAGTCACTGGAATCATGGGTGAAGTTAGCATGCATTGAGCTTCAGTTTATTATTTTGATTTTTTTGCATCTTATTAAAGCATTAATGGCTCCCTTATACTCTCTGAAAGGTATGATGGTTTAATCTTCTGGTTTTTCAGTTTTACCACTATTTAGCTCATTTTCTCCTTGAGGGCTTATTATTGAGTTCTTCATTCAGTGACATCGTTGCCCTTTTTAAATCAACCTTCTAGAATTTAACATATGATGTTGTGTATAAGGATGAGACCATTTCTACTTCATTATTTTCACTCCAGTAATTTTTATATTACAGTGAACACCCTGATTAAACATTTATCTGGAAAAGGCTATAATGAAAAGGAAACGTAATTAAATATAGGAACTAAATATTGAACTCCTGACTTGAGGCTGAACTGATAAATGAAATTAAATTTACATGGGAGGAAAAAAAAGCATTGTAAAACTCATCCAGTATTGCATTTTAATGTTTTAGTCAACCATATCTACAAAGCAAGCTGTATATATCAACTTCAGTAACTGCTAATTTTTGAAGGTCTTATTTAGAATGCACTTATTGTAATTGTGTAATACTAGAGTTCCTTGGCCTTTGAAAAAGGAAAAAGAATGAATCATCTGCATTTAAAATTCAAGCAGCACTGATGCAGAAGAGTCGGTTATGGCATAGTTTGGCTTTAAAAATTAAAAGATTTAAAAAACAAAGCAAAGAAAAACCAGCAAAGCATTATACTTTATAAACAAGATTACTAAAGACAAATCAGTCTGTGTCCCTCATATAAATTCAGGTGTCAGAGCAGAACTTGCTTTTGGAAGCTGTGTGTATCTGCCCTCTCTGCATGTGTGCTCAGACTTCTTGGCACTCACTGTCCCTGAATCAGGAAGACAGAATTTATTTTCCTGTTGGACTAATTATAGCTCTTTAAAGAGATTAGTTAACCCTTCTTCTCCTACAGAGGGACTTCCCATGTGAATCCCATGTCAGAGGGAGGCTGCTGCTTGGGATGGCGTTCAGGGATCGGCAGTGGCAGTGCGATGATGCTCACAGCCAGTCTCGTGTTGGATGTGTGCAGGTTACCAAACTGCCTGTGTACAATGTACTGCTTCCAGAACTACACTCTGAGCCTGGAAATACTGCTGAAGCCACGGCTCTGTGAGATACAGTTGCAAAAATCTACTTACGGTTAAAAGGTTTTGGATATTAAAGTCAGAATGCATTTCTTCTGCTTTTTACTTTGCACGAAGTGCTTTTCATCTTCTGTACCTATAGCATGGTAAAATTGCCTATTCCTTTCCTTCTGTCCTTCCTTCCATCCTTCCTATGTTCTGTGGGTCTGAAAAATGGTTGGTTATGTCTCTGATGTGGTGCTGTCTGGTTAGATATGAGCTGTGTGTTGTCCTCTGGGGATATTGGGCAGCTGACAGATGGGCTGTTGTGCCTGAGTGATGGAGCCTATAAAGTGTGGGTTCTGGGGCTGCAGACCACCTTGCCACTCTGCTGGCATTTCTGGACCAGTTCCATGGGGAGAAGGGGCAGGGAGGAGAATTTTCCCCCATCACTACATTAATTATTGTGCCGTCTATGTGACTGAGAGCATTGGTGGGATTTTTGGTATGATATGAGACAGCAGCACTAGAAAGGGAACAATCGTGGATCCAGTTTTTTTACTGGAGCTATTTCATGACTAATGCCAGCTGCTTAGGAAGGAAGGGCAGGCAAGTCCTGAGCTACTCAGCTCTCCCTCAGGCTGGGTTTTTAAAGCACAGGCCAGTGTGGGAACCAGTGTTGCCCAAGGAGTCCAGATGAGAGTAACAGAAATAAAGTGTTACCTTGGCAGTAGAAACTACGTGTGCATGAAGATTCTCTGGAGCAATTCATCTTTGTTTCCTCACTGCCTGGGTCTTCTCTCCTGGCTTTTGATTAGCTGTGATTAAGCCAGCTGGGCTCTTGACTCCCATAGGTTCCTCTGATGTAACCAGGATGCTCTGTGTCTGTGTAGGGTGAGCTGCCTGAACAGCTTGGAGGTCTCTGTCCCTCATCCTCCTTTTCTACCCTGTCCATGGTGCCTGAGCTGTGAAACTCCCCTATAGTGGATTCTGCTTCATTGATATGGATGTGGTTTTCAGTCACTGATGTGTTTTCCCTTTGGAAATCTTTGTGTCCAGTTGGGGCCCTGATGGGGGACAGCCTTTGAGGTGAAGTGTTTTAAGTATGTATATTTGCATCTTTGCTTTTGCAACCAGATTCAGAGCTAGGTAGCATTTTTCATACAGCCTTGACTTGATTTTATGGCACCTACCTTGGAAAGGGACTGGGACTGATGTTCACAGTCTCAATCCTTGCTGCCATAGGAGAAAGAAGACAACTAGGAGTGAGAATGAACAAGTCATCCCAGAGATCAAGTGCAAGCAAGGATTTTGAAATTCTTGCTCTTTTGAATGAATGGTAGGAATGCAGCTGTGACCCCAGTGCTGTGATGCCATACAGGTTTATGAATGCCAGGTTCTCTATTAATGTAAATGCCTTTTGTGGGTGGAACAGGATGGTGAGGAAAGCACAAACAGTTTTTCCTAGCTTCTTATAATTCCATTGCTAAGGTGCTGGGAGTTCATTTACAGATCTTATCACCATTTCTTCTATAAATGCCAATTAACTTAGGAAATTTAAAAATGCTGTCACTCAACAAAAAATATTGGAGAAATATCTTAGTGCTTTGCAAAAGTTGAAAGCATAAAACCTGAAAATACCCGAAAGGAGAATGAGTCCTATAGCAATTTTATACATGCTTCTCTGTGCTTGTTTCTTGGTCTGTGAAGTTGGGATCTGCCCTTATGAGGGATGAAAAAATGTTTTTATCTCCAGCTGCAAAGTGTGGTGGCTCTGAGCCCCAGTTTGGAAAAGGAAGATGTGGCAGTTCAGGTGAGTTCAGGCTTCTGCTGAGATGATGAGCTGTTACAAGGTAGATCTTCAGTATGCAGTGAGTGTTCAAGCCTACTCAGTAGCTCAGGCTGCAAGGTTTGTGTCTTTAAGAAATAAGTCATGGGTCATTTTTGATGTTAGATGTGTTAGAGCAACTGCAAATTTGCCATTCTTTGTAGATGGATTTTTTTGCCATGTGCAGTCTGACAGTTTTCTGCTGCCTGTCTAGCTTGCCTACAAAGGGCAGTGAGTGCTTTATTTAGTTTGAAGGCAGCAGCACACACATTTACCAATGTGACTTTTGTCACTTTTCAAAATGAGCAGTGGAGATAAGTAAGAGCAGGATGTGTCTGTGGCTTGATGAGCCAAGTCCTGGGGATGGACAGCTTGGGTGGAATGCTTCCCAACTCCTCTGCTCAGCTGCTGCAGCACATATTGCATATAAAACATGGTCTGAGACACCTGCAATGGCTTTGGCAGAATAAAATAGCAGAAGCTGCTTGTTTCTTCTGATTTGTGGATTTCATTGTAGTTGTCAGTGTCACCTTAGTGGAAGTGTGTAAATGCAGCCTGTCAGCTTTAATCAGCTTTAGGTAATACAATTCCAATCTGCTGTAAACCAGCACAATTACCCCTAGTAGGCTTCAGGAACCTCCAGCTTGTTCAGCGGGAGTTTTTCCCCTCATCATGCAAACAGACTTGGTGTTTGTTCATGTCTCCAGAACATGTTAATTACATTTTAAATATGTTAGGGTGTTTGAACAGCAGTATTTGCGAGAAATGATTAGGAGAAATGAATGTGAGAACTGGCTTTCTGACTATGAGAATAAAATCTCTTCCCAAATTTTCTTAAACTTCTTTAGAAATTAGCACAAATTAGAGACTCTAAAATAACCTCCAAGCAGAGGTGTGTAGAGATATCACCATCATAGGGCAAGCTACAGGCATTACTTGAATTCACCCCAGGTAATTCAGGGTGTAATTCTTGACTTTCTAGAAGCACAGTTTTAAAATCACTGTGGAGTGGTTTGAAGTGAAGTGATCGTTCTGGGTGCTAGATACCATTGTTTTTGTAAATCCATCCTTGACAGCTCTAAGAGTTTGCTTACATTTTAAAGCTGTGTGATCTTTAATATATAAATTTCTTAATCTCCTTTTCATTATATTGTTCCTGAGTTTCCAGTTGAGGCTTGTGGGCACAGCATTGGGAATTGTACTTATTCTAGGAAAACTACTTCACCTTCATGACAGGCCATGAATTATTTTTTTTTAACATGAGGTGTGTGACAGCTCTTCACGAAGACTTTCAAACTGACTCATGTTTCATAATAACAGCAAAAGAGCTTCTCACTGTCAGTCCTGAGCCACAGTGCATTGGTGCTGCTGGCCAAATAATGGGTACATGTCCACTAGGCAGGACAAGTCTGAGTTCAGTCTGTGCACACAGTGAGATTTCCTTACACTCTGCACTTCAGGGCTTGGTTTTCAGTAGCCCTAAACCTGATTGTTTTCCTTTTGTCCAAATATAATTCTTCAAAATTAAAAAACCCTAACTTCTTGCAGTGAGCCAGTAGTCTGTCCTTAATTTTTCCAGTTAAATCATATACAAAGGACAAATCTTTTTCAAGTGACATTGCTCTGGAAAGGTGGAGCCTGTGCCTCTGAGATTGTAGCCAGGAGGGAAGCTGCAGAGGACACAGCTCAGAGACTTTGTGTGTTTGGATAGCTACAAACACACAAGGATAGCCCCATCCCCTGTTCAGGGCCAGGTCAAATGTTGTTCTGAGCAGCCTGGTCTGGTGAGAGGTGTCCCTGTCCATGGCAGGGGTGTTGGAACCAGATGGTCTTTCAGGTCCCTTCCAATCCAAATCATACTGTGATTCTGTAGTAATTGCTGGGAGAGGAAGAGAAACATGGTCAATAAGAAAGGCACAGCAATTTGTGGAGATGGAAAAGCATAGGATTTGCACGGCAAAGGACATTTTGACATTGAAGGTAAGCGCACATATCCAGCCTGAGTGGAGTGTGGCTGGAGGCTGGTGAGTGGCGGCCCCCCATGATTTACCTCCCCCCTTATCTCTGTTAAGCACTACTGAGCAAACTCTGAGTGCACTGTGGCCAACTCATGCTCTCTTCATACAGAAAGCTGAATGAAAGCTGGAGTCAGAGAGCACTCCAGTGAAAAACTGCAAAAAGGCTGGCCTGTTATCAGTTGTTACTCCTGCAAGAGCAAGCAGTGTTGTGCGGTTCCATTATCTGAAACTGAGGGGTTGGTGGGGCTGGGTGCAGCCATTTAAAAATGTGATTTGTGTTTTTCTTTCTTCGCAGAAATCAGCCTAAAATACTTCCTGGGGCTTTTCTCAGAATCTGTGTCAGTGCAGCAAGTTAACCAGTGACAGCTCTGTCTCAGGAGAGTAGAAATTTAGCATGGTAACACTAATGTCTTTATAAGATGACCTAGATTAGAAATGTCTTGTTCTTGGTTTGCAGAATTCTCTTCAAATATTTAATATGTCTTGGAGATGTTTTGAGGTTTTTTTTTTCTTCCTGTAGAGACAGAAATAAAATTAGTTAAAATGCTTTTAGGATCCAAACAGTTTCAGTGGTGGGAATTCTAGTTCAGGAACTAGAATTAGAATACATCAGACACATGGAGTCTGCCCCCCCGGTCTACATATTGCTATGGCATGAATAGAGATGAGAAATTTCCTGTGTTTTGTCTGCTGTTTATGCCTGTATGGATTTCACCTTCTGAATTTCACAAGATATCCAGCTTACAAGTTAGAAGTTGGAATTAGATTATAAATGAGACTGCTGAAAATGCGGGTTGCCTTACTCAAAGCATGTAGGTAACTTCTTGTTGAAGCCTGGAGGAGCAGGACCAGTGTAGTCACAGTTTTGGTCCAGACCACAGAGCTGGCTAATCCAAAGCATGAGAGCAGGTGCCAGGGATGGCTTGTCCTCACCAGAAAGAATTTGCTGCTTTTCCCTCCCCTCTCTATGGTTACTTCCTCAAGATTCTGCCTGTGTTTAAAGAGCCTGAAATAATCTGTATAGGCTTATGACAAGGATGGAGAAAGGTATATCCAACTGTTTTGTTAACGTCACCATTTCCCCCGTGGCTTAAAGCTCTCTGCCAACTCAGAGAGCTGAGCTCAGTGCACTGAATTCCCTTTGGGCAGGCCCCATGTACAGTGAAGTTTCAGATGGTCTGTGAGAGGCAGCAGATAACGCAGAGAAGCTCTCATCTACTCCCCTTACCCCAGAGGGGAAGGGGTTCTGGACCCTACATAAAGTGGCTGCAAGCAGAAGAGTGCTGGACTTCCCCATGTACAACTCCCAGTGAGAGCAGTATGGCAGGCTTTTGGGAACAGTCTGCTTCCTTTTTTTAGCTTCCTTCTTCAGGTTTTTTTAACTCTTTGCAATCATGGTGACTTAAGATGGTGAGATGGCACAACCTTTGCCACCCCTCTGAAAACTTATCTATCCCTCAGAAAGATCATGCAGCTTCATGTGTTTTGGATTTTTAAAAGCACCAAGCATTGCTATCAGTCCCTTAGCTTTGTTTGAAAGTTTCTGCCCTCAACTTAAATGTGAACAGTATTAGGTGGCCCTTAAATTTTGTTTAGCTTGTTCTGTAAAATCCAAGGCCTGTGACACAGCAAGGCTGTGCTTTTCTATATTTTTTCTGAAGTGTTGGAGTGAGCTGCACCCACCAGTGAAACAAGATATCAGAGAAGGAGACCTACAGGTCTTGAATTAGGATCATCACCATGAAAAAACAGGTGAGAGCTTCTGAAGGACTGAGAGGAGGAGGCTGTGAGAAACAGAGAGATTTGCTTTGTTTAGCAGATCAGAGGGGCAGGGTAGCCTGAGACTGGTTAAATCATGCAGCAAAATAGGACAGTGGTTTACCAAACCAGTTCCTTGCAAAGGGGTTGAGGGTAAGTTCCATTTCCTTGCAAAAGGATAAGTGAAGGGCTAAGCCTGGGCTTAGCTTAGATGCTCTCAGCTTCTCATGCATTACTTGAGTCACTTGTAAAAATCTATTAAAATTAGTGGAGATGGTTACTAATTTAGTTCTGCAGGCTCTGTTTTGTAATGTACATTTAGAATGAAAACTGTAAGGTCTACACCTGCTTATTCTTGAGTTCATGTATGGGGTTCATATCCAGTACACAATTCCAGACAGCCATCCCTTTTCCAAGAGGCCATCTGGGATATCTAGTGGCAGTACAGATACATTCCCTGAGCTTGTCCTCAAACATCCTCCTCTCTGATGGGTAGCACGACTCAAAGAGCTCCCTGTCAGAAGGAAGTGTTCAAATACCATAGGCATCCACAGTGGTGTGGCCAAGGAATCAATCACAAAAGAATGGTGAAGTCAAGCTGGCTTGGGAAATCCTCTGGTTTGTTTTGGCTTTACCATTTAGCTAGGTTACTGTAATTCAGTATTAGGATCTCATTAGGCAGTTGATCAAGCTGCCACCAGCTTTTTCTGCTGTTGTCATTAGACAGGTAGAGAATAATGCCCTGCTTAACAGCACAGACAAAAATGAGTATTAGGCACATTGCCACTGCCCTGACAAGCAGCAGTTATATGTGTTAGCTGATTAAGGGGTGTTTTGTATTAAGGTTGCATATTTACTGGGCTAAATTTAACAAGACTAATACATGAATATTCACAAAATAACTGAGTGGCTGTGTTTAGGGACTCAAAATAGAGATTTGTTGTTTTTTAATATAAAAACTGTAAAAAAAAAAGCCCCAACTAATTATTTTTTAGCAAGTTAGGTGCTCTTTTTTGCAAGCATTTCTTTTGGTATCAGACTCATGGTGCACGACAACAACACAGAATAGTAAGCTTTTCACTACTGAAGTAGAATAATTCACAGAAAATAAATGAGAGGCTGAAGTGTTAAGCTATGCAAGTCTAATTAACTTTCAGCCTTAATAAGCTATGGCCTCTCTAGCAAAATTAAAAACGGGGTTTGAATTACAGATGGCAGCTACAGTTTGGGCTTAAAAAGTAGTTTTTAAAAACAGGGGTTTTTTGCCCCCCCCCCCCCCCTTGTATTTCTGAGCACTTTGTTTTGCAGAGGGCCATCTGAAGTGGATTGCCCTCTGTCCCTGTCTTGTCTTCCCTTTTGTTCACTGGATAATTCTTTGCCCTCCTCTGCTGCAGAGAGGCTCTAATGAGACTGCTCAGGAGTAAGGGGGGCTTGCCTTGACTTTGCAGGACCCTCACTCTATGGCTGAGCCTTTTTCTCTGGAAAAGAAAACCCCATTTGGGCAATGGTTATCCCAGACCAGAGGGATCAGTGTGTCTAGATGTGACATGGACAGAGAGAGGGTCTCTGACACAGCTGGACGGTGTCTGACTGCCAGCCTCACCCCACCTCTCCGCAGGAACTGGAAGGAAGCATGCAGAGACAGCTGCATGTACAAAATCAGCTAGTGCTGGGAGCTGGGGTGCTGAGCCCTTGTCTTGCTTTTCTTCTCAGTGCTGAAGGGTTTCAGCAAGAGTGTGACCATGACTGGAAGCTATTTGAGGGGAAATGGAGTGAGGGAGATTTGCATGCCGCTTCCTGGGCCGATGAGAAGGCACACGCACCCTCCTGGCTGGTGCTGCCCGTGCGAGGTCAGCTGTTCTCACACACGGAGATGTACCTGACACATGGCATCGAGTGTGATGAAGGGAGGGCTCACACTGAGACTCAAAACTGTGACACTGGTCTCAGAGACATCTTGCAGGCTTTTCAGAGGGTATTCAGACGAAGCTATTCATAACTTGTTGGAAGAAAGTGTAATAGCTCATTATAGCTCTCCAGCTCATCTTTCTGTTTAATTTGTGTCTGTACAAAGTAATTTTGACACTGCTGGATTTGTCACAGTCAGATGCATCATGCTCTGAAGATACTGAATTGTTTTCTGAAGTGAAGACAATTTTGAAACCTTTTTAAATTTCCATTTAATTTCTTAGGCCTGGCTGTGTGACATTGCACTCATCAGCAAAGCTTGATTTTTTTTTTTCCCTTTTTTTTTCCCTGTCAACTTCAATAATTTGGTTGAGGTTGAGAACAAGGATATTATCAGGACATGTTGAATCAAAGTAACTTTGCTAATCTGTTCCAGATTCAAAATAGAGGTAAAACATCTGCTTTGGTTGTTGAGCAGAGCTCCATGCCAACTGTAGCATGCCTAATGTAAAGAAAGAGATGAAGTGGTGTTATGAACTGATCTTCGTGTTCACACGTAGTTACTCTACTAGTAATGAAAATAACCCTGTCATCAGCCTCAGTAGTTAAACATTTTTAATCTGAATTTTATATCAGCTATGCAAAAAACAACTATTAGTCACTAAAATCTGCAAAGGATTTTAGTATTTTATGAAAACAGTAATAACCGACTGTGGTGCTCTTCAAGAGCCCTGTGAGCTCCATGACCTCTAAGAGAAATCAGGAAACATCAATTCTAGTCTTTAATGTCTTTTAAAGTATATTTGGCCCTGGCTGTGTATGAGAAGGTGAGTTGGGAGATTTTCTGAGTTTTTCTGGAGCTGGCAGGAGGGTGGCTGTGGGGGTGGCAGCTGCTGACCAGAGGAATGAGCTGCACTGCAGCGCATAGGAGACAGGCAGTGGTGAGGCTGTGTGTGTATGACATGCAACACAAGGGGAATCTGAGCAAGATCCGCTTGAAATATAGTGGTAAGATTAAACAAAACAGATAGTTCAGGTTTTCTTTGAGTCCCTAAAATGTCTTCTCCCTCTCTAATGTTGTTTTCATGATCCTGGAGGTTTGCTATTGTCTGAGGCTTGGTTTAGATATCCATGACATCAGGACTTTGGAAATGTTGCAGGTCACTGTTAAGAGGAAGATGAGGTTCAGGAACACATGAGATTGTGATTGCAAAATGTATCTGTCCTTAAGAGAAACTCTGTGCATGAGCTCATTGAAATGAACCTCATAGCTGAAATTACCTTCTGATGAGTGAATAAGATAGGATCTGAAATTCTGCTGGAGTCCTGCCATGTATTAGTGTGCATCTAACCAAAGGCACTAGACTCCCCTCGAACTTTTGGAAATATATATTTTTATTGATTTCTGCTGTAGCTTACCCTTTTTGCATTAACCTTTATCTTCATGTAAGCATGCTGTGAATTTTTTTTGGCCTCCATTGCTTTCATATATTCAATCCTTTGCCTACTGAAGCCTGCGAAAAGAATACCTTTGACTTTCAGTGATTGTTGGACAAGATCTATTTTTGAAATACAGTCTTCTGCAGTTCACAGTTTATAACTCAGCCAAATTGGTAACCCATGTCCTCATTTGTGTTGCCCTTAATGGAGCAGAGATGCATCCTCCTTGTGTGCAGCCATTTAAGCTCTGTGTATCTTGGATGTGGAAAACAGATGACTTCTTTTAATAACAATCTTTTATGTATTGCAAGTAGTTCTCATGTTTCCTTTAAATTATGTTCTGTGTATTGTGACCAGCTCTGATCTGTTTAGGTTTTCCCTGTAAATCATGTTTTAGAGCTCTGTTTTGGTCTTCAAGGCAAGTGATGCCCTAAATTAAATGTCTCACTCCAGCCAGCCTAAGCAGTACTGAGCAGTGTGGAAGGACCTCTGTGTGCTTGGCAAGTCATAATCCTATTTTAAATCTCTTCCTCTTTCAGAGCGTTGTTCGGTTACTTTCAGTTAGTAAAATGCAGTCCCAAATTCTTTCTTACACTTCTGCGTAACCACCCTGGATTTCTCACTAACAGGCAGGCTATGTTCTCCTCCATACTGAACAGTGTCCTACTCTTCCTGTGGCCTGGCTGTTTGTATAATTTGTCAAGGTGGTTATAAATTCTGATCTTGCCCTCCAACGTACTTGTGTAGTCTCTTGTAGTTCTGAAGTATCTGCAGATTTATTGTGGCACTCTCTGTTTCATAGCTGCCTTCTTTGTGTGTACAGTAATATAAAACAGACCCCATTAGCCAGCGGAAGTCCTGATCTTACCAAGTAAGATCTTACAGGATCAGCTGCCTCTTTAGAGTTCTCTAAATCAGGACTAATTTTCTGAAAATAAAGGGTTTTTATTAGTGTGTGTGATGAGTATCAATGTGTGCTGCATATATCAGATAGAGCACTTAATTACAGATGGACTGGACTATTACTTTGTCCTGCTGAGTGTCCAGGCTGCCAGATGAAAAGCAGCTCTTGCTGCACTGAAAGAGGACTATGGAAAGGTTTTTTGAGCCAGCTGCAGTGTGTGTAGCAGCCCTTGCACACGCTTGCCTTGGCAAGGAAGAGGGGTAAGTCACAGTTTCATAAGTGATAAACTGAAGGGAGATAAACTTGCAGCATTTCCGTTTCTTTTTTCCTTTTTCTGCTTGACTGCCATTGCTGCTGATAGAGTTGGGTGCAGGCAGGATATCAGTGGTCTCCAGAGGATGTGGGGCCACTGAACGGAGGAGATGTCCCAGGTTAAGTTGACCAGCTGCATGAACCCCTTCAGCCCTCAGAGCGTTCCTCCCTCCACACAGATTTGATTTTCATTGTCTTTTATTTTTTTCTCTCTTGTGGAATTTAGCACCTAAACAATTGGTTAAAAACAAAAAAAGAAATGTGTTTGAAGACAAGTGAGCAGGAAATTAAGCTTTTGGCAGGGTTGGTGTTTTTCAAGCGAGTTTCTCCCCTAACTGCTTTATTCTGAAATCTCTAGTGAGGAGCGGACGTGTCACTGGGCTGCTGTTGCTCTGTTCTGCTGCTGGCAGTTTCATTTCTCTTGAGGTTCATAACCTCACACTGCCTTGGCCACCTCTCAGCTGTGCCTCTGGTGGGGACAGGGTGCAGGGCCCTTTGGAAAGCAGGTGGTGTAACATGGCACAGGGCCTCTCACTTGGAAGTTGGCTTCAGCTGATTTACACCAGCTGGAATTTATGCCCCCAGAGATTTTACTGTCTGCTGTGCTCTTGTTCAGAAACACTGCCTTGGTGCCAGGACTTCTTCCCTGCTTCTGACTAAATGATTGATGGATTATGGGGGAGGGGGAAAAAGAAAAGACAAAAGCTCTGGGAAACAAAATATGGATATGACAAGAAGTGCTCAAATGGATAAGTAGTGCAGCACATGCTGCTGAGCATGTATAAAAGGAATTGGATCCTTTTTTTGGTACTGCCATTACAATCCCAGGACTGTTATTTAATGGTGCTGCTGATATGTCTGTTGTGAGATATTACACAACACACAGTTTGTATCGAGACAAAATCCCAAGAAATTTTGAACAAACAAGTTCAGGAGGACAAGAAAAATTCAGGGTACTCTTAGATTGATTATCCTCAATCTTTGTGGGTATTCCAACAAATTCTACTATGCTGTCTGTGACAGACTTTTTTCTACTAAAATAGGTAACAAATGCTGGTGAATATAACAAATGTTATGCTACTATGTTTACGTTTGTCTCCTTTAAAAAAGCTTTCTTATTTTAACTAGTCTGCCTCATGCTGAGTCTTTGTCTCCACTTGATTAATGTAACTTCAGGACAGTATTTATTAACTAATTTTCTGATCTGATCTGGAGGCACTTCAAAAAAACCCATCCACCCCCAATCCTAAATGCCAAAACTAAAACCAAACCCTAGCACTTAAATCAAGACTGGTGGACAGCCTCCAGTAATGAGAATGAAGGAAAGGACGCTGGGCAAGCTGAATTAAACAGTCTGAGCTCTTTTCCTTTTTAGAAGTGATCTAAATTTAACAGGCCAAGAGTTATTTTGGTGCCTTTTACTGATAAGTTCAATGAAACCTAGGCAACTTGCAGCACTTTTCAGTGTGTAGAGGAATTTCAGGATTCCAGGAATGGCAGGATGTAACCTTCACTTCACCTGGAAATATAAGCAATTCTTGGGGCAGTTGATAGGCTTCCTAATGAAAAATGGGAGGCAGCCAAAATCTGGAGCCAAGCTAGCACCAGAAATAGATCTGCCAGAGGCTTGTTTTGCACTGTCTAGAATGGCGTATCACAAATTGTGTGAACAGAAATACCAGGCTGGGTCCAGCATTGCACAAGCAGGATCAATCCCCTGACTATTTTCCTTTTTAAGTATCATGAAAGCTTGATTAAATAAATGTCATGTTAAAGTTTGAGCTGTCTCAATATGTTGTTTTCAAGTAGGAGAGGGGAAAGGGTTGAGCACAGAGAGGACCAGAGTGCAGGTGGTGGTGAGGAGGCAGGGGTTTAGCTGGTTTATTCTTGTTACTTCACAATATGTGTGCTTTTGGAGAAGTGTAGTGAAGTATAGTCTGGTTTGCACATCACTTACTAAATGATTATTTGTGATTATGTTTAATTATAGAATCAGATCTATTGTCTTCTCTGCCTGGCTGGAGCCGGGGAGTTTGGTGGGTGGGGTGTAAGCAAAAGCCATCAGGGCCTTGCTGAGTGGGAGTGAAGAGCCAGAAGCCTGTGGGAGCACAGCCTGGATCTCCAATCCCAAGCCCAGCTTGTTTTTTGTAAAAGCTTAGCTGTATTGGAGGGGAAATCATTTAAAAGCAGGTGATGCAGGATGTGTTGTGACAGCCCTGCTCTCTTTTCAGGGTTGAGCTATGCTCTAAGCAGTTCAGATTGTTCTTTTCCAAACCTAGCATAAGCAATGTTCAAAACAAGATCCTTAATGGAAGGTTATCCTCAGACAATCTTGTTTCAGACAGCCCTACTGCTACTACTTTAACCCTTTTCCAGTGATCATGCTTTTCCCTTCCTCCTTCATTGCAGCTATTGTACATCAACAAAATATACTTGTTCACCTGAAGCTGAGGATGTGCTTTTCCCATCCAGAAGAGGCAGAAGGGTGTTTTGGTAGGCTGTAATTCCAGCCTCTGAACCGGGTCAGTACTGGATACCAGGTACCCAGCTGAATTCAGCTGGAGGGGTGTGATGCAGCCCTCTCTGGCCATGCTGCCTGAGGCTTTGCAGTCTGCCCCAGCTGCCTGGCTATCCAGCAGTAAGGCTGGAGCTGCTCTGTTTCTGTAGCTGTTTATGATTGCCATGCAGTCAGCAATGTACACCAGTGATTAATCTCAGGTTTTTGTAATGTTACCAGCAATGGCAATATCTGCTGGTCGTGTTAGAATCACTGCATTCCAATTAATTCTGCACCAAATATTTCTGTAATGTTCAAGTCTTTGTTTGGGAAGCCACTGTGGGAAAGGCTGAGTGCATGCCTGTGTGGAACTACCTATGGACTGTGTTAGCATTGCATGAACTATTCAGACATATGGGAACAATTGCTTAGGAACCACTTCTGCCTTCCTTAGAGGGGAGCAAGCACCAAGCACATTGAGCATTGTTTGTACCACGCTGAGGGTCCTTGCAGACATCCTCTCCTGGTGCCCTGGGTGCTACTGAGTACGAGTTCCTTATGGTTAGACCATACTGGGAGCCACAGGTGTGCGCTGGGGAATTTTCCATTTGGTCACTGAGCAGTTTTTGGTGTTTTGATGAAGTTGCCATTCGTCATTAGATGAAAGCATTGGAGGGAGAGGCTTTCAGCTGTGGGCTTGTGTTGCGCAGGCAAATGCCGACACCCCCCCTCCAGCTCTTCTTTCTCTAAAAAGTTAGGTAAAATTTGCTTTTGAAGCTAAACATATGTTCTGTTTGGAGTTTATATATAATTTTTTACCTATTCTCAGGAGTGCATAACAACAAATGAAGCTGTGCTCAATTCTCCACTGCTCCTGTGTGCCCTGTGCCACTGATGTGAAGTCTTCTTTATGCGCTGAAGGACAAACACAGCCTGAGGCTTTGGAGAAGCTGTTATAAATGACATAGATAGAAATGGGGGCCATTACAGGAAAACCCAACACTTGTTGCAATAAAACTTAAATGCCCATTACATCCCTCTAAGCAACTTAGAGCACAGCATGGCAGCAAGTTAAAAAGCCATTGGAGCAGGCAAAGTGTCAGAGCACAGTTGCATCCTTTAAATGGCTGGCCTAAGAGCAACATGAAGATCTCTCAGCTTGGAAGTGCCTCTGTCATGCAGAGGTTCTTTTTTAGTTTTGGGAATGTTGGCTCATGTTTTTTTGAATACCTCTGTGTGTCATATAAGTTTGTTGGTCCTTGAGCATTCAAACACAGTGGAACAAATTGAAATAAATAGCAATGTGTAGGCATGCATGCTGTCCTTGCTGCAGAGGATTGATGTGCAATCCTTAAATCACTGGGCTAGTCTGCAATAAATGGAAGGACATAATAAGATAGAATTAAATTAATTGAATTTTTTTTCTGTGGTGTTTGAAATGTTGCAGCATACAGGATATTTATTGATCTGCTCAGTATAAATGTCCTAAGTGCATTTGCTCACTTAACAGTGCTGTTAGTTTGTCACAGTGCTTCCAGGGAACCAGTACACCCAATCTACAGATTTGATTCTCTCCACTGGCTTTTCAGTTGCTTGGACAAGTATTCCTTAAGTCACTTAGTAAAGATCTGTAATTGGTATGTAACACCTCTTAGCAGGCATCCAAGGGCATTATTCTCCAAATACCAGCTCTGTGAAAGTACTTTGTTGGGCAGAAGTGTATATAGAAATTCCAACAACAGGATTGCATCCGTTGAATTAACAAATTATGAGCAAACCTTTTTTGTATTTACCCAGCAATTCGTTCCTAAAACACAGTAAAAGGCTAACCCCTGATGCAAGGGAACTAGACTACAAAGCCTATTGAAAATTATCAGTGTTGAGTAATTTCTGTACATGGAACTGTATAAATACTAAGCATCAGGTAAAGGCACTCTAAGAATTAAGAGAAATCCAGTTAATGGCTGTTCACTAATACAGACTTGTAAGTTAAAACTGCATTTCAGGTATTCATGTGCTGTATGTGCAGAGGGAAAAAGTCCTAAACTAAAATTAAGGAGGGGAGCAGCCTTTTTGCTTTGGCCAATGGAAGGAAATAGATGTATGTGATGTGACATAGCAGACAACCTTGTTATCTTGATTAGTGGGAGTACTTTCAGAAAAAAAAGAGGTGTTTGGCTAAACACTGTCAGAATCAATACCACTTTGAAATGATTGTGTGTCTTGATACATTGCCTTGCTAGTTACATGAATACATGGATATATCCAAGTGTTTAGTCCAGGAACTTGATGTAAGGCAATTAGAACTAATAAAGGATCAAAATGTAGCTTTTTTCACTCAAAGGAGCAAATGATAGTCTGTGAGATCAAATAGTCATGGGAGTCAATCATCCTTTCCCTATCAGCCTCTACCTCCTGTCAAACAAAAATCTGGTTAAATAAGTCCTGGTCAGTGAGTCAGGATTTCTAAAATCAAGGCAAAATGTTCAGTATATGTCACAGTTACTAGCTGCTCAACAAAAATGCAAAGTTTGCTAGGAGGTTCAGCACCTGCTTTGGACATAATAATTAAAATTATACTTGAGACAATCCCCTTACAGGCTTCATCTCTTCTGGAGTCAGAGACTTGCCAATGCCCCTTGGTAACAATCAGATCTATGGAGGAGAATTTCCCAGTGTTGCACTTTTTCTCTTGGAACAGCTTGTTGGCTCTGTGGAATCCAGCTGAGCCACAGGACATTCTTCCATGTGGGTTTAAATTCTGTTGCTGAAAAAATCACTGTGCCTTCAGTTCAACAAGTTAATTTTACCTGGTGGGTTGAAGTCTAGCTTATGATTGCCCTGCATGCAGTAAAGATAGGAATATGTTGCGACACTGGAAGGTGTCTGCAGACACAATTTATTTTTTACTAAAGTGCTTGTTTCAGCACAAAGTAAAGAAGCCTCTAATAAAACTTATTGCTAAGTTTCATACGTATCATAGTAACTCTGTAGAAGAAGTAACATGGAAAGGTTTTTGTTAGCTGCTGGAGTTTATTTTCAGAAAAAATGTGAACACTCCCAACTGAAATTCTATTTAAGAAATTGGAAGCTACAGAGAGCTGAGCTGATGAAACAGTTGTTCATCATTCCAAAACCCTGCACCCTTGATTAATTCTAATAATAGTTATATATAATCTGCTCTCTGCTTGTGCTTTTTTCCCCCCTTTATTATAAGAGTTTAACAACTTCTTAACAATTTGAAGACTTTTAAAGCAAAATATTTCTGTTAATGAAATAACCCATTAATGATGTCACAAGTTTTAGAAATGATTTCCAAAAATACACTATCCTTTAATAATTAGAAAGGAAAATTATTTACCCTTCAGGAATTAAAATTAAAAAAAAAAAGCTATTTGAAGTCATTGATGCATGAATATAGTTATCAGTGAAGATCACTGTTCATTGAGCATCCATCATCAATGTGTGTGTAACTGCACAAGCCCCATTCCATCCCTGTCAGCTGCTGAATGCAGCAATGCTTTTTCCATTGTGCTGATGGACGTGGAGGCATCTTCTCAGCTCTGACCTCAGACTGAGCAGTACTGCTGCAACATAGTTCTGACATGGATTTCCTGGACAAGAATTCCATTGTATTAGTCCAATTCATTATACTTGATTGCACATCTTACACCGAACTAGGTCTCAATATGTAATAAAATTGCCTCAACAATAAATAATACATTCTCATTTCAAAACGAATACCTTTGAAAATAAAGTAAAATAATGACATAGTGAATTAGAAAAATGGCCAGCTGGAGCAGGCTGAACAGCAGTGACTCAAGATGGTTATTAACCTGTACTGGTTTTATCTCCTCTTTCCAGTTTCCAGGCTCTGATCATTTTTATCTCCTCTTTCCAGTTTCCAGGCTCTGATCATTCTCCATTATCTCAGTGTCTTGCTGCTACAGCTATCAGAGATCGACTTTATCGTGATTAATTTATAAAAATTAAATCTTACAGGGGAAAAAGGTCTGAAAGATGAGGCCTTTGAAATGGGTATATGGCAACTTTCTCCTGTCAGCAAAGGTTACATGTATAAGTGGTAGGAGTTATACCCTGCTTCAGAGGCACAATGAACACCGGGGTTTGATCAAGGAACTGCGGGTGAATGTGACCATGGTATGGTGGACAAAAATTGAGATGAGGATCTTCTGTGTGTCACAGGTCTAAAGAACACCACGATGTTCTCAGTCTGCTTTCTGTGTTAAGTGGCTCATGCTAATTGGAAAGGTCAAACATTTCCTGTAAAACCAAGGGTTTGATTCAGATTTCTGGCAAAGGGAAGAATGGTCAAAGTGCCTTACTGTAGACCTTCCTTTTTTTTAATGTCATGATGCACAATACTTTACTCCCTCCTTTTTTAAAAGAAAAACATTGCCTGTAACAGCACTTTACTTGGTTGGGTTTTTTCTTTTTGTTTTTTAAAATCTAATAGATTTGAATTTTGAGGGTTTTTTCTCTTACTTCTGTCTGAGGTCTCACCTTAAATGTCACCAGAGTCTGGCTGATACTTTTCCTTGGGTGCTGGGCATACTGCATGCTGGGCATGCTGCAAATGGGTTCAGGGATTAATCTAAGATGCTGGGGGTGTTTGTTTCTTTACTACTGGATTGTGATTGTCATTCAGCTTGAAATTGAGGAGTTCTCTGCTTTCCTGTTGATTTTTTTTTTTCATTTAAATATTATGATAAATGCACAGGAAATGCAAATATTTTGGTGGAATCATAATAATTTCATAAAGATTCACTGATTCTTCATAGCTGTTAGTTTTAGGAGAGAAGGGTCTGGTGTTTGCATCCCCTGTTGGGAAATATTCTCTGCCCATTCTGACATGGCTGGGAAGGGAGCATGCTAAATGGTTCAAGTGAAATGCAATTTTTTTTCCTTCCTTTTTCAAACATCCACTACAATATGTAAGACATAGACAATGGTGATGATAGATGCTGCTTTAGCCCTTTTCATTTTTGGAAGAGTAGCAAGAATGAAATTCCAGTATGAATGTTTCTCAAGGACATAAGGGATTAATATGTCTTAAAATAGACACCATTAACTTTAAAATGTATTTTCCACATTTGAATAAGAAAAGATAGGGAGGAAATTGTATTTACTTTGTTCTTTCAGCCTGTTTTGTGAATTTTGAGATAGCCTGTTTACAAGACAGCTAAATTCTGTAGAATCTCAAGAACTGCAGTTTTATGTGCTTAAGTAGTCATGCATGCTGCCATTTTACAGGATTATTTTAGGTTCTGGTGATTGCATGGCACCACAAACTCCTTTTGGCCAGTAGGACCATGAAGCAACCAGGAGTGAGACTTGGGGGGCACACATTGTCTTCAGGAGGGTGCTGGTGAAAGCGGGGCCTGTTTCAGCCACATGCTTTATGGGATAGGGGTCTTTGTGAATTGTCCCCTTCTTTTCCCGAGTCTCCAGCAGCACAGTTTTTCTTCTTTTAGTTCAGTGTGCTGCCAGCTTGGTTACTAGCTCAGAAATTTGCTGCCAAGGTGGTCGGAAGGGCTGAAGTCACCAGCTCTGGCTGAGCGTGGCAGCGCTGAGCGCACGCAGCGCTCCCTCCCGCTGCCCGGCGGTGACGCCAGCCTTGGAGAGCAGCGAGCATAGCGAGCATGGCACATTGTTTCTCCTGTGGGCCTGGTTATTTATTCCTGCATTCCCATTCATAATAGCATAATAACAGACTTGAGACAATAAGATAATTACTTCGCTTCTTGGGTGGTTAAAATTAACTGCGCTCATGGCGTATTTATTCGGGAAAAAAAATACAAGTTGTTTAGTGATTGCCCAGAAATTCATTATCTGCATAATGTTCTGTTTCTAAATGTGTATGGCATGGCCATTCATCTGTGCCAAGAGCAAGCATGCAGCACTATCTGATGTAATTAGTTTTCCCCTTACATGCCAGGGAGAACATCTGGGCTAATTGTGTGTTGTTGACAAAAGTTGCTGTTCTAATGGGGGTCCCTGTTTGTGCACACACATGCTCATTATAGGCACAAACATGCTCATGATTTCAGTTTATCCTCAAGCAAACTGGTAGCTCTTACTGATGAGATGCTCCTGGTGATTTGGGACTGGGGTCACACTACGTCTCTGGGCAGATTTAGAAGCTGTTAGCAGGAGTAAAGTGCTCTCAGTTTAAACAGAAAATAAACAAACCTGTAATGTTTCTGCTTCTGTTTTCTTTTTCCAGCCTCCACTGGTCCAGGCGATTTTCAGTGGTGATCCAGAAGAGATACGGATGCTGATCTACAAAACTGAGGATGTCAACGCCTTGGTATGTGACTGGCATGTTGCGCACCATGCTTGTGGCAATGACAGTATTAAAAATGTAATTGACAAATAACAGAATGGAAATTATTGGGAAGTAAGAGATTTGGGGCTTCAGTGGTATCCTAAGTAGGAGTCAATGTAATTGTCTCCAGCAGATGACTTTAAATTTTCTAAGTGTATGGTAATTATTCCAAATGTGCAGGTCAGTCAGGGACATTGTTTTTTCTCTTACTGAGAAAATGAATGAAAACAGCTGAAAATTGCATATTTTTACTCTCTGTAGGGCTTCCTTTTATGAAAAGTCTTTGCAGATCAGGAGCTGTTATGCATTTGACTCTACTTGAACTAAAGCTCCAATATAATTCTCAGTAGTGAGAGTAAGGAAGCAGAATCTTGGCCACAATTTGCCCACAAAGGAATTACTGTTTTGCAGATTGACTTATTCTAGCCAGAATGGTAAGCAGCTGTAAACAAGTAGTAGTTGAGTGCTTTGGCAGTGAAAAATATACCTCCAAGTCAACTTGGTCTTTTTTGCAGAAATTGGGGTGGGTCTTTTCCCCCCGCTTTGATTTTAACTTATGTCCGTACTGATAGAAACAAGCCCTGCCAGTCCTGACTACAATCTGTGGCCTCTCAAAGTGGTGAGAATATAAAGCAGAAGCAGAATGATAATTTCCAGGTGTTTCCTGGACTTTTGAATCAACCTTCCTTTTCTTCATGTTTTTCTGTGTTCAGAGCTACCAAAAGGAGCTAGAGAGGTGATCCTACAGGGCTGGTCAACTGGGGTTCCACCCTGTTTGCTGTCCAGTAGAAGGAAAGATGCCAATCTTATAAATCTGATCCAAGACCTTGATGTTAAGCTTTCCTCATGATTATCAGTACCTGATTATTTTCCTGCAAGTTCCTGAAAGAATCATGCTTCCTTAAAGAACCATCTCCCTTGAATTTCCTCCTTCATTGTTTTTTGCTGATGATTTTAAAGAAAAAACCAAACCCAGCCAAACAAAACGCCCTCAGCAAGGTAGATGAACACCACAGTCCCCAAATTTCATCTGTATTTCATGCTGGATTTTCAAAGCAGCATTTCCTGTACGAGATTATCGTGGATTTCTCCAATGTTTTTCTATCTTTTGGCTGCAAGTGTGTTGGTGATGGTTGCTAGGGAGATGCTCTCAGCTGTCAGGTGCAAGATTAGATGAAGAACACGTGTTTTGCAGATGAGTCCCATAATACTTAATAGAAAACGTCATTGAATGGTTTTGCCCAGAATACTGCTTACAATGCTCAAAATCCACCCAGGAATGCTTTGCCTCCTCAGGAGCAAAACTCAAAGCTGTTCTTTGAAGTAATTAAAAAGATACTGGTCAACACCAGCTCTGAGGGTTGTGTTCTGAATAGTGACTGCAGGGAAGTGTCAATTGCTTAAAATATCACTGAAGAAAGAGGAAAAGATTTCCCCCTCATTGTGCTGTGAGCTGGCAATTTGCATTCCATGCTTCTGTTTCCATTTTAAGGGTGTTTTTAATTACTTCCATGTTAGCTTTTGGTTGCTCACATGAGAGGAAACTCTGACACCGTTTGGCAGAGATTTGTCCTTTGTTGATTATTTTGGTTGGCTGTGTTAACACTGGAATAGTTCAAATGTAGGTAGGACAGGGATACAATGTAGAAGTGTGCTCTTGCAGCAAGGTTGGGTTATTTCTGAAGTTTAAAACATCTGGGTATTTTTAATCTCCATTAAGAGAAGTATTGTAAAGTGGATGGAGCAACAACACAAAATTAGGAATGCATGTGCAGATGTCCCAAGAGAAAATTAATCTCAGGAAAGAGTTTGGAGGAAACCAGAAGTTTAGAAGATCACTTTTTTTTTTTGGTCTGGTAAAATAATTAGTAACTTCCCAAGCCAAGGACTTGTTGATGAAAATGGCTACATTTGGATACTGCTGTAATTGTGATTTCTACTTTAATCAAAGTGAAATCTCTTTGGATTACAAGTGTGGTTTTAATTCGTTCTGCCACTGTAATTGTCACTTTGACCTCTCCAGTCCCTACCTGTGCTTTGGGGGCACGTGATGCCACCTGTGCATCCTGAGGGCATGGACCCTGTTATATTTAGCTGGCAATGAGCAATTCCCTCCCCCTGGGTACTGAGTACACACTGTGTCCTTGGGAAGTGTGGTCAGCATTCAGCAGCCTTTTTCCCAGGACATTTGTGATGTCATTTGGGCAATCCAGGCTGCCAGATGAGTTGCAGGTAGACACTTGTACTCTTGCTGTCTGGTACATTCAGAAGCAGCAGGGTGATCATGCTATGTGTATGTAGAGGGGGATATTTTGGAGTGCTGTTTCTACTTAGGGAAGAGTGGGAGAGAATGACCCCAGAACCTAGGGACTAATCTGGATCCAGGTGTCACTCCTTCTTATTTGGGATTCATAGTACATGAGCTGTGCAACACCTTGTGTCTGCAAAGTCCAGTTGTTGTGTGCAATGTTATAAACCAAAATCCTCCCTGTGAAATTTCCATTTGTAACTCAGTCTTCCAGTTCAGTTTCTCTTTAAAATATCCAAAGTCAAAAAAAAAGTAAAAAACCTTCCAGTATTCTTCCCCATAAATGATGTGTTGTTTGCAAGTCATTTATTCTCTCTCTTTTTATGTTTTATCCCCTAATGCTGTGTTCTCTTGGATAGAACCCTGTTTCTGGCTGCCGAGTGTCTGCAGAGGAGCAGGCAGCAGCCCCAGCAGAGATGGCAGGGCCATACATGCAGGACTGTGTATTTAGGGGGTGGTTTATTAGGAGATAAAGAGGGAAGGAAGGAAGTCATTATGCAGACACATGTATGTGTGCAGTTCATGACTTTTTTCCTTATTATCCTGCTTGGAGAGGCATAGATTTGCAGAACTGCCTTTGTCAGGAGGATTCAGGCTCATTCCAGGCCTTCCCACATGCACACAGGTTCTGTATATTCCTGTACTATTGCCAAGCATGTTTTTAGAGGTGCTGTGAGTGCTTGAGGGTACAAATAGGCACCTGTTTAGGGTTGTGAGTCTGAAAGGCTTTGCATGTTTGGGATAGCTGAAGAGGGTATTTAGCCTCTAGTAGTGCTGTTTAATATGCTGTTTATTTAAGTAGAAAGTGATGGAGAATTCTTTTTCTACAGAAATTATGAACAATTCTCCATTATGTAGCAAAATTGAATATAAAATTACACTGATGTTCTCAATGCAAGGTAGCTAGCATGACTTGTGTTTAGATGAAGTATTATTTTTTGCTTAGATTTTTTAAAAAATACTTTATAAAGAAATTTTTTGAACTGTGAAGAAGATTCTGCTGGAAAGACAGAGTCTGAAATATTCTGGGTTGCATTGCAACAGGGTGGTAGTGTAGTAATGGTTACTATGTTATATATATCTGTGCTGGTGACTCATCTCATCAGTTTGAGGCAGTTAAGGATGTATAGACCATTAAAGTCTCATGGCAGGATTTGGCTGTAACTGCATTATTGTCTTCAAAAGTAGCAATATCAGCCTGAATTACTTGAATTTTCTGAATCTTTTCCCATCCTGAGTGATGTGTGCTCCCATGCCTTAACAACCCCCCATCCAAAGTCAATTCTGTGTTTATAAAAGGGGAGGAGTTGTTCAAGTCTATCTTTTGAGTCTTACAGTGAACATCAGTAATCATCAAAATATTTTCATTCTTTAGGATAACAGTTTCTATGGTCTCAATCTGGAATGAGTTTTTAAAGTTATGCTTTTCTAGCATAAAAGTCACTGTCAGCTTCATGGAAGGCAATTGCTAGATAAGGGGGGAGAATAAAGATAATTTTTCTTGTTCTGAAAGATCAAAGTATTTGCCTCTTCTGCTTCATGAACACTTGGCAATTTAAGACTCAGCTCAGAGAAATCTTTATTTCTGAGGCTGAGCTGAAGACTTTGGGATGAGAGGTGCTGGAACGAGGATCTGCATTTTCAGATGGGAATTTCTCTTATGATGCAGAAGAAAGAGCCCAAAGTATAAGTTATACAGCTTGACTTTCACCTGTGGTGCTCACAGTCAAACACTTTGATTTACTTTCTGAATTACAGGCTTTAATAAAACAATGTATGAGGAGGAGGAAATACTTGAAGCAGCAGAGATTTTCTTGGTACAACATCAGCTTTTGGCTCCAAACAGTTGTAAATAGCCCAAGAAATAGGTGCTCATAAGCTTTTAGCCTCTTCAGTAGTTCCTAGCAGTTCCCAATATTTAATTTTCTGAAGTCAACTTGTATCTGAAAATTTTTTAATGGCTATGCTATTTAAATGAGGTATACTCAGATGTAACAACTGTAAATGGAGTGAATGAGCAGGAGGTTTGTTTCTGCCATTATTTTGCTTAGACTTGATCAGTGGAAGTTATATTCATTCATATGCTTTATTCTGCCACCCAGGCACATTTTGAAAGTGATGGGAATCCAAAGGCTTCAGTAACTCTGTTTCTGTGGTGGATTAAACTCCAGCTATTGCTGTTAGCTGCTCAGTCAGTTTGGTGACAAAGAAAGGTTACATACATTTATTTTCTGCAGCAGTTGCATTTACATTTTAATAGTAAATAACTCTGTCCTAAGCATCACCTGATCTGAGCAGTTGCAGTTGATAAGAAAATTCAGATCCATTATCTCCTTTGACATGTAGGCTGTGTTGAGGAGAAAATGTATGTGCCTTTCCTTAATGTGCCTGATAATTTTACATGTGCTGATATGATTCATTCAGCTCACTGTTCTGCTAATCTTCATGTACCCCAGGCTCTGATCCAATAGAGCACTTAAGGACTAGTCTAACTTTAAGCCTGTGAGGGCCTTATCTGTGCCACTGTGATCACTTGAACAGTTTAAGCATGTGTTGAGTGTTTTTCTTGCTGAGGCCTTCTGCTCCTGATTGCCTGGCTGTTAGAGTCTTAGTTTCTTTTATCTGTATTATAAAAAAAAAAAAAAAAAAAAAAAAAAGGTGTACAGGTGATGTTAACCTGCAGCATCATCTTTTCTGTGAGCTAATATAGGCTACTAATGCAGTTTTCACAGAAGCATAGAATGCTCTGGGTTCAAAATGACATTAAAGATCATCTCATTCCAAACTCCTGCCATGAGGGACACCTTTCACCTTCCACCAGACCAGGTTGCTCCAAGCTCCATCCAGCCTGGCCCTGGCCCTGAACACTTCCAGGGACAGGGCATCCACAGCTTCTCTGGACAGGCTGTGTCAGTCCCTCAGCACCTGCACAGTAAAGAATTTATTCTCAGTATCTATCTACACCTGCCCTCTTTCAGCTTGAAGCCATTTCCCCTTATCCTATCACTACACTCCCTTGTGAAAAGTCCCTCTCCAGCTCTCTTCAGGTACTGGAAAGAGAGTTTATCTCATATCAGCATGATTTTCTAGCCATTGTTTATAGCTTAGCTACCGTCTATTGCTGACCTTTTGTTCTTCTGAGAACTGCACTCGAAGCAGGTCTGATTATTTCTCTTAATGCTTTTTGTAATCCTGTTATCATCTCTTCCCCTCACTTATTTTCCTTGCCTTGATAATGTATGTTGAGGTTTGGGATTCTGCCAAGCCTTTCCTTGAAAGGACATTTTTTATCCCTCTCTCTGTGTGTAGCCTCCAGTGTTTAGATCATTATGGATTCACTTTTGTGCTCCTGTTCCCAGCAGCACAGGACGAGGAGCTGGGGCTGGATGAGTGTTGGGGTGTGGGGTGCTGAGCCAGAGAGTGAGGAGCTGTGGCTGTGAGGGACCAGGGCTCTGAGGGGGACACATGGCTGTGGTGGGACAGACAGACAGAAGCCTCAGTTCCTCTGTTGGGGTACCAGTGCTCTGCATAGTCTGAACAGGAGCTCAGGGATGTTCCTCTGGTGAGTTGTTTGCTGTTCACAGCCTGAACAGGAGCTCAGGGATGTTCCTCTGGTGAGTTGTTTGCTGTTCACAGCCTGAACAGGAGCTCAGGGATGTTCCTCTGGTGAGTTGTTCACTGTGCACAGCCTGAACAGGAGCTCAGGGATGTTCCTCTGGTGAGTTGTTCACTGTGCACAGCCTGAACAGGAGCTCAGGGATGTTCCTCTGGTGAGTTGTTCACTGTGCACAGCCTGAACAGGAGCTCAGGGATGTTCTCCGGTGAGTTGTTCACTGTGCACAGCCTGAACAGGAGCTCAGGGATGTTCTCCAGTGAGTTGTTCACTGTGCACAGCCTGAACAGGAGCTCAGGGATGTTCTCCAGTGAGTTGTTCACTGTGCACAGCCTGAACAGGAGCTCAGGGATGTTCCTCTGGTGAGTTGTTCACTGTGCACAGCCTGAACAGGAGCTCAGGGATGTTCCTCTGGTGAGTTGTTCACTGTGCACAGCCTGAACAGGAGCTCAGGGATGTTCCTCTGGTGAGTTGTTCACTGTGCACAGCCTGAACAGGAGCTCAGGGATGTTCTCCAGTGAGTTGTTCACTGTGCACAGCCTGAACAGGAGCTCAGGGATGTTCTCCAGTGAGTTGTTCACTGTGCACAGCCTGAACAGGAGCTCAGGGATGTTCTCCAGTGAGTTGTTCACTGTGCACAGCCTGAACAGGAGCTCAGGGATGTTCTCCAGTGAGTTGTTCACTGTGCACAGCCTGAACAGGAGCTCAGGGATGTTCTCCAGTGAGTTGTTCACTGCCTGCTTGGCTGCAGGTGTCGTGTGTGGGTTTCTCCCTGCCAAACTCCTGAAAATGTTGCCTGTGTGCAAGTCAATGCTGATTTGTGCCTGGTTGTGATAAATGGATAAATTTCAGGGTTTTTTTCCTCTCATAGAAATGAAGCTTAAATTCAGTTTCGTGAGTAACCCATCTTTCTCTGAAAACTGGATTCACACTCAATATGATAGGGCTTTGTATTGATTTTAAAAACTGAAAGCTTAGAAAGCTCTTCTGTAATAGTTAGTTGTTCCTGTTACAGAAGAGTAAAATTTTCTGTTTCATTTCCTTTCCTCCCTCAGAATATCAAATTTGCATCAGTTTTACAGTTTAATACAGAAAATTGCTTATAATCAACAGAGCCTTGGTTTCATGGTACAGAAAATTGCTTGGCCTTGTATCATTACCATTCAACTTGCAAGTGCTCCGCCCTTGCCAAAGTTGGCTGTGTTGCACTGACAGGTACAATGGCTATTTCAAGTACTGTGTTGTACTAAAGAGAGCTTCATGCATTCGTAACAACAAACTAAGAAAAAAATAAAACTGGTTCTATTGTTGTATATATGTTTGATCAGTCAGTGTATTTTTTGCCATGGGTAGCCTTAGGACAGGGAATATGAAAGCCATGGAAGATCTCACATACATTTATGTAGCCTGTAGAAGCTGTTCTATGGTGTTAGGAATGAAGCATATGAGAGTAGCTTGTGGTACTGGTTCCTGAGGGAGCACTGCTGCATGGACACTGCTTAATATTCCTTTGCTTTGCCTACCATGTGAGAAAGTGAAAGCCTGTGAGAGATCTTCCTTGCCCTCTGACCTGTGACAATCAGGGTTTTATGTAACCAGTCTTCTGGGTGTTTCATGTGCATGCCCGATACCTAAGATCAAAACCCAACGCAGCACAATTTGAGGATTATGTACATGATGTATGCTTAAAAAAACCATACAAACAAAAATTAAACATAAACTGTTCTGGTGATCAGTGGCTCTGGGCTTCTCAGTGCCAGAAAACAATTTTCAGCATTCCCATGACAAATGTTTCTGCTACTCAGATTTGTCCGCATTTATAGCATACTTTGAAGATATTCCAAAATAGCTCATGGTAGATGATCGCTTGGGCATGTTGAAAGTGATATTTTTCATGACAGGCTCAGAGATCTTTTTCAGGGACAGGATGTAAATATTGGTAGGATTTCTCTGTTGATACTGTTTGCAGGAAGTGTTGAATTTGTTGCCAGTTTAAAATATTTAATGCTAGTAGATTGCAATAAGTTGGATTGCTAAGGTCTCTTAGAACTTAGAACTTAGAATTTCTGTGGTTCAAAACCAAAATGAAATAACATTTAGGACTGGAAACAGCACAATGAGCAGTATTAGCATGTTGTTGCCCATATTGTAATATTTAGCAGTTTCTTTTCAAGGCCTCTGTTCTGGAATCAGCTGAATAAAGCAATAAAACAAAGGGGTTTTGTAAACACTGTATTTATACCCCTTGAAATGATAATAAAAAAACCCTGTGAAATGGACTCCTTAATTTGGAAAATTACAAAAATCAAAAGAACCCTGCATGTATTTCAGAAGTTATATATATATATATATATATAAATATATATATATATAACTTCAGAAGATATATCTATATGTAACTTCAGAAGTTATATATATATATATATATGTAACTTCAGAAGTTATATATATATATATGTAACTTCAGAAGTTATATATATATATATATGTAACTTCAGAATATATATGTGTGTGTGTGTATATATATGTATGTATCTTAGCAATTCTTCTACGTTTAAAGACAGATTTGTCTGGTACGCTTTACTTATGTTTAAAGGTCAGTCAAGATGTACATGCCCATCTTGGGCTGCTGTACATACCCAGGCTATGGTCTACAAGAACCTTTGTAGACCAAGAAGAGTTTGTATCTTGACCTTGTGTGTGGTTCCAAATAATTCTCCTGAGTTATCCTTTTGAAGCCTCTGGTTTTGTACTGTTGATGCAAACTGCATTACAAAGTCTGATATCCAGAAGCATCTGGATTATGTTGCTGTGATACCGAAGAGTGGAAAATGTTTTTGAAAGAGACCTAAAGATGCTGTCTTTTGCTCATTTTAGCTTTGATTTCATCTACCTGTAACAGAATATCAGAGTAAAGGCAATATCTCTGCAAGGTCTGGTGGAAATGAGTGATAAAAAATAGACGATTATTGGGAGTTGAGTTGTTGAGTTCTTGAATTTTGTTCTTTTCCTGGCTGAGATTGCATTTCTAATTGCAAACAAAAATGCACCCAGAAAAAGAAATATATAGAAATCTTTTGCTCTTTTACACCAATGGCTGCACTTAGTGACCATGTTTTATAACTGTGGTTTTGTAGGATGCTGAGAAAAGAACGCCCCTTCACGTTGCATCATTCCTGGGGGATGCAGACATCATTGAGCTTCTCATTTTGTCAGGTAAGGTACAGTCCCTCACTGCTGTTAACTGGTAAATCAGCTCATTTTAAAGCTACAGCAAAACATATATGAGGGAGTTTTGGGCATTGTTTATTTTTGAGTTTCACAGAGCTTGTTGCATTTCTTGCAAGCTTAGAAAGTATATTTAAATTTGGTGATAAAATAATGAAAAGCACCCTGTGACTGAGCAGAATTAATAAACAAAGTAACTTTTAACAACTTTTAAAGCCTTCAAACTGACAGTATTTGTGATTCAGAAACTTGCTGAAGTACATATTTGAAATATGGCTTCATATCCTGGAGTACAAGAATTCCTGTTAAGCAAAAATTATGGAATAAGAGCAAAAAAATTATTAATCAGCTTAAATGAATTGTAAGTGCTATTTACATTAGAAACATGTTTCTAAGAATCAGGAAGTTTATTTGGATGTTAGAAACTGTATAGTAGGAAGTATCTAAACAAAAGAAATAAAAGAAAAGTTTCCCAACTGTTGTAGTGACAGAAAAGACGATCAAAATATGTCAGAACAAAGCATAAAGCAGTCATCTCTCAAAAAGGGAGCATAATTCATGGCAAGCTCCTGGATGTGCTGGCAGATTTCAAAGCAGTGTTTTTCTAAGCTGGAGAACTGTAAGAGTAATGAGGATTATGAGGATTTAAGAATGTGGGACTGAAAGGAACCTTATGGTACAAACTTCTAACCCCTTCCAAGCAACTTCGGTACACAGTTGGTTTCACAATTTTTTAGACAGTTCCTTCAAATGAATTCCATATATTTTTTAAAGTTATTTCAGAATTCTCAGCCTTTTGATTACAAGGCACCTTCTAATTTCCAGCCTTGAATCCTAGATTAATTCCAGAAGGTATTTCTAGAGATGACCTATCCAGCCTCCTGCTCAAAGCACTGAATTTCCAAGTTAGATCAGGCTGTTGATGGGCACATGCAGAGCACACAATTCTATTTCTTTGGCTCACCAGTCTAGCCAGATCTGGAGAAGGCAGAAAATGAGAACTCACTTTGCTGTAGCTGTGTTTCCTCTGTTCATTTTGGGGGAATTCTGGGTTGCTTAATTGCTTAGTGAGGGTAACTAGCTGGCTATACATCAGCTCTTCCTGCTCTACCCCTGACAGCAGCAGAATGGTTGAAAAGAGCAGTGCTCTGCTGACAGGTTATGCTTGGGTGGGTTTTCAATGTGCTAAATGCAAGCATGATTTTCTTTCTTGGGAGGAAGGATTTAATAAATTTAATCTGTGCATGTGTTCTTGCAGTGTGTGCTGTTTGTCACATACTGCTGTTCCATTGTGGTGTAAGGAGATTGCAGGAACAATGTGTTTTTCAAGTTTTGCAAGCATCAGCACAGGCAGTATCCTCATAAAGAGAAATGTGAAACAGTTTTGCCCATTTTTCCCAAACAGCACCCAAAAATGTCCCAGTGAATGTTCCTGATGAGGGAAGAAGGCTTTCTAGAGTTCTTCTGGGATACTTAGTTCTAGCACCTCACTGCCAAAATGTCATCCATGGCTTATAGGGTTTGTCTGATCAACAACATAAAATGTAGGTGGTGCACCTTGGGGAGTTTTTATATATGCAAGTGAGTGTGAAAAACTTATAACGTGGGCTTTTAAAAATTCAGCTTTGTGTCAGTGGGACTGTGCTTGGGTTCAGTCTGCAGGAACTGTGTGGATCTTTTCCCCACTAGCTCAGCATGAGTCAAAATTAATTTTGTGTTGTATATTCTACTTATTCATTGTTCTTTAATATCTGAAGAATCATTTCTCATGATGAGCATGAGTGCTTGTATCCAAGAGCAGGTTTGGAGGTTTCTGAGAATTGAAGGAGCAGGTTTATGACTTGTTACAAACACCTCTTTGTGACTGTGATCTCTCCATGAACCAGGCTGCAATGACAAGTGCAGCATCTTCCTTTGCTTCACCTCTTCAGTCAGCAAATGGTAGTAGTAGTGAAATTGTATCATAAAATATTAATCTGAACATAACATTCAGTTACATAAGCAGAAAAACTTTGTTGTCTGACTTAAAATGCAATGGTGGTTTCACAGAGAGAAAGCACACAAACACTTGCTGTTGGTGTCAAGCAATATTCTCAGCATGAGCAGAAGCTAGGAGCAGTATCAACACTTTTCAATTTTTACAGTGTTCAGGAGAGAAATTAAAATAAATAAACACCTTCTGACATTTGTGGTTCATAAACTGGTGGTGGCACAAATAAATGTAGTGTCTAATGAATGAAATTTCTGCCCAGGTGGTTGGAGACAGACTAGGAATGGCTTTCTAGGTGGCCACTGGAATGGACTCTGTTTGGACCTGGTTCAGGAGGGAGAGTGCCAGATCCCTCAGCTGGTGTGAGTCACCATGGCCCATTAAATGTCAAAGCCAGAGGGGTTTACACCAGCCCCAAGGTCTGATCCATAACCAGATGGTTCAGGCTGGGGAAGGGTGCTGAGGGGTTTTGTTTTTTCAGGCTACATGAAAGCAGGGAGCTTTGAGTACTTCTTCACCTCCTTCTGTCAGAAAGGAGGAGCAGCAAGGTAACCATCTCCCAGAAGGAATCTCTGTATGGTGCCACAGTCATGGACGTGCAGGAACAATTGTCTAGGCAAATACAAGCTGCATTCCCACTTGAGCTGGTTCCTGAGGGCATTGTGTTTGAGCTCAGGCCCTTACCCCTTGTTCCCCACCAAGGCACTTGCCATCTTGGCAATGTTACCTTGCTTTACTCTTTCAGAAGGCTCTGGGCTTCTTGGCAGGAAGCTGTCCTTACATTTTGGTGGGCCTGTTGCTGTGTCTTACAGGAGAAATTGGAAAGGTGCAAGTAAATAATGACATTAATAGGTTAAAGAGTACAGTTTTCTTCCTCCATTGACTATCCCTAATATTGGAGATTTAGACTGTGGAATCTAGAGATGTGGATTTGGCAGATGTGGTGGATGGAAAAGTGTACTTTAGTTATGATAAAGAGATGTTAACTTTATTCCTGAAAGCCAGCAATGAGTTGTTTATTTCAGATCTCAAAAGAACAGAGGCAGTTTCAGATTTATTTCCTCTTTTGGCAGAAAAATTTGAGTGTGAAAAATGGCAAAGATTACAAAACAGCCATATTAAAGAAAAGTAGAATACAGAAAGTTTCCTCTCTGTTGATTTTATCTGTACCATTATATGTGATGTTCTTTACTTCAGCCTCACAAAGCAAATTCCTGCAGCTAAGCCTTTCTGTCAGGCTCAGGAAGAGCATGTTGGAGAAAGTGAGGCTGAGAAAAGGCTTTACTCTGAAGAGCTTCTTTTTTAAAGTGGATATTTTATAGGATGGGTGTGTGCTGTGGCTATCTGAAAGGATTTTAAGTGAAATCTTTAAAGCAACTTCTATTTTCAAGGAAGATTGTGCCATGAATGACACGATTTACACCAATTTGAGTGGTTTTCAGCCCTCTTTGTCCTTATAGACACACGGATTAATTCATGGAGTATTGTAGGAAGTGCACTGAGACGGGGTTAAGGTACTTGGTCCACAGTGAAGAGAAGGACACTGAATTTCTGGTTGACTTGGAGGATGTGTTGTGGGATGGTCTTGAGAATTTAAGTTTCTGGGGTTTGTACACAGCCCATTTTAAATGGGATAGTGTGTTCTAGAGCACTTAGTCTTTAAAATTGGATTTCTGTGTTACTCTGCTTTCCAAGGGCTGTCACAGGATGGGCCCCCAAGTTTCTGGAATGTAGAGGACACCTTTGAAAACATGAGCATTGCTCTCCCACTGCCTCTGCTTGATCATCCTTAAAATGACAGATATTTTCTGTCCCCAAATGAGTGCATCAGTGCTGGTGAAGTTTTTTCACTGTTGTTAACCATTGCCTGTGAAGAAGTGCTGGGAACCTAGAAGCTGAATTTTGGTGAAGGAAGTGGCAGTACAAGAGGAAATGGTTTGAAACATCTCTTCAGAAGATGTGCATCTCAGTAAATGCACAAGAGCATGTTCTGTAACAGGCAACAGGTGAATTGTGTAGCTCCTGGAAAACAGAAATCACAAACATATTCAACTGATGCACTGCATTAGACACCTAAGAGCAATTTCACTGTTTTCACATGAAGAGGCACAAAGAGGTAAAGGAATGGAAGACATCTGAGAAAGAAAAGGCTGATAGTGTGCTGTGCATTATTTTATTTACACTGGTCTTGTTTTCCTTTTACTGTTTTCTTCAGTTGCTTTCTTGGTAACTATTTCAGTTTTTCAAAGGGTAAGTGGATCAGTGAAGGGCATGAATAGCTACTAATGGAGATACTTTTCTAGGTTTTCTCATCATCTTTGTACTCACCCATGTTGCTGGAGTTGTTAAATACTGAGGAATAATGTTGGTCATACTTTGCTGCTCTACATATTAGCCTTTCTTATTTGTAGCCCTTTGCTTGTAGGAGTTAGGGAATGGGTAGAGATAAAAGAAACCTTAGTTAAGAACATAAGGCAAAAAAACCCTAGGCAAATACAGAAACAATTTCTAAACCCAAAAAGTTTAGAGATTGCTGTCAATCACTAGGAATTCAGGTAAGCAGTTTCCATCTCCAAGACCCCTACCAGGCCAAACCAGGATAATGGAAGGTGCCTTGAAGTCCTGTCAGCTTCCTGATGGTGAAGAAAGTCATTGCTTTATTGATCTCTAGAGCCTCTCACAGTGCAGGCAAAGGGCAGGATGCTAATGTGTCAACTGCAATGGTCTTCTCACAAAGCAAAAAGAAGGCAAAAGCTTCCTTCCTTAGACAGATTAATTAGAGAACTCTTTGAAACTGTATCTTTTCCAAAGGGTGTTTTTCCAGAGGGCAGGTTGTACCACCAGTTACCAGGTTCTGAGGTGAGTTTGAAGGATTGCCTCTAATTGTTGCAGTAGCTATGAAAGTGGAATTGTTTTTCTTGCAGCCAAAAAACTGCATCCTGACTTGTGGAAATATGCAAGAACTTGTTTCTTCTGTGATTATCTAGAATGATTCCCAATAACCACTGTGATTCACAGGCAAGCATCTTAATATTCCTGAGAATCAGCTCTCAGAAAGTACTGGTGATTCAGAGAGTGGGATTTATTAATTACAGCCTTTTGAATGCACTAAAGTTATGGTGCAAAATGAAGCTTAAGCATCCCTTTGTTCATGAAGTTCAGAGGCTCACCCAGGCTGTGCTTCTCTACATTTTTTTTCTGCATGTGCTACCCTTCTCAAACTAATGCTGCTACCTGCAGACCTGTGAGGTACAATATTTTCAGGTTAAGCCCTTTTAAAAATTAGTTTCTCTAGTCCTTATCACTAAATGTCCTTCCTGAGGTATCACATCAGTGAATAGCTTTAGTATTTCTTGCAAAGAAATCTTTTTAATCACACAAATGTACAGGATACCTTTAAAAAAAAAAATGGGGGTTTGCAGTCAGCCAGGACCACTGTGGTTGTCAAATATTCTTCCTTTATCCTTTTTTCTGGCAAGCCAGCCCAAATCCATCCTCTTGCCCAGCTGCCCTTGTCAGAACACCTGTTAGCACTGGACTGCACAGGAGGCAGAGGAGTTGTGTTCTTCATCCCTGCTCTTCTGTTGTTTGCCCAGTAACACCCACAGAACCTGATGTATTAAGTGCCCAGTTCTGTCTCCAACCTGGTCATTTCCTGGTCCTGTTTTCTTGATCCCAGCAGGATTTGTGAAGCAGGGAAGTGGTTATTTTTTGGTGGTGTGCCTGATGGAGCTGGAAACAAGAAGTGGTTGCTCAGGCTAGTTCCTTTCATGTCTGCATACAGCAGACATGCTTTGAGTAAAGGGTGCTTTTCTCCCCCCTAGCTGTATCAGTTGATCTAAAATAATGCATTTACATAGACATATGTGTACATGCAGGCATAGGTTTATTCCTTCCAGCAAATCTTGCTTCTTTTGTGTCCTGTAAACAAAGCAATTCCTAATAATAGTCCTATCTAGCTGGTTCCTTTCTTTCTGAATCCCACTTCATCCATCTGACATCTGTTAATGCATTTTCAAGGTGAGCATGGTGCCAGGAGAGTCCTGGGGAGCATTGAGAGTACCAAGTACTCAGCTCTGGTTACTGGGAAGCAGCTGGGCAGGGCTCTCAGTGCACACCCAAGGCATGCATGTAACCTCTGCTGTGTGTTTGCAGGCGCTCGTGTCAATGCCAAGGACAACATGTGGCTGACTCCTCTCCATCGAGCAGTTGCTTCCAGAAGTGAAGTGAGTAAGATTTGATTACCCTGCTTTTGCACATAACCAACGTGCTGGGGGAAGGGCAAACCCTGGAGAGCTGTGCTAGGTGGCGTGGGCATGCAAAGAGGGAAGGCATTGCCTGCATGCAGGGCATTGCAGCTGGAGGTCAGTGTTTACATGTTACCTGTAGCTGCCCTTGAGCCTTCATGTGCTTGATTCCCACCTTGCTTTACATTACCATAGCAAGTCACAGGGAGCAGTGAGCAGGACTCCCATGGGATAGAGTCCACAGTGGTCTACAGTGCCCACTCTGTCTTCAGGTGGTAAAAAAGAGGAATGGATCCCTGTGGGTGTGTGCATGCTGTGTGTATGCCAGAAGGGAGTGGATGTGGATGTGAATGTGATCCAACATGCATTACCACATAATTTGTTTTGGTTAATTACATTTCAAGGCATCCGCTAGGTTTTCTGTTAATGCATTTGATTCATGCAGGAAGGGAGGGTTTGCCCATATTTCTTCTACTTGACAAATAGAAATATTCTGGGATCATGTTGTACCTCTTCCATTGCTATCTTAAAAAGGAGCAGCAATAACTACTGGGAGTGCAGCTTGGGCATTACTCTGTTTCCAACTGCACCATTATTCTTGGCTTTTCTTTGTGGACCTCCCTGTCTACTTTCACCCTCCCAATACTTCATTACCAGTGAGCCCAACTGCAGACTGAGTTGGCTGCTGGGGATGAGGGGAGGGGTTGTGAAACAGACAGAGGGTGGCTGTCTTCCAGAGCCTGATGGACTCGAATCACCTCTGTAACAATCCAGCGCTTGCCAAGCCTGGAGGCAGGAATCCTGGGCTTGCTTCTGAACTCGGGCATTGTTTGGCTGCTGGCTGAGCTTCCCAGCTGCTGGCATCCCCTGCAACCCTCTGAAAGGAATATCTGATAGACTGTGAATGCTGTAATGAGGCACAATACAAAAAGCCATGTTGGAAAACAAAGATCAGACTTAAACCTTAAAAAACAGCCACAGTCTTGCTGATGCGGGAATTGCAGCGTGCTTGGTTTCTGGTTTTGGATGTGTCAGAGTACATGATTTTTATCATCAGCCACAGTCCTAGCAGAAAATGTATGTCTTTCTAAAGAAAGATCTATGCTTTGTGTCTCATCTTTAACTCTTTGTCAGCTGAAGCACAATGAGAAAGTGTGCTGGCAGTTCTGGTACCTCTCAGTGAGTACCCACGGGCATTAGTGAGGCAGCAGAGGAAGGCATCAGCCTTTGATCCCTTTTCATGGTATATTTCATAAACACATTCAGCTTTCTTCTTCTCCTGGCATTTTTTTCTTCATTATTTATACTATAATTGCTACTTTTGGTAACAATTTGGAAACAGGATTTATTATTTTTGAGGCTCTTTCAGTGCTGCTTTTTACCTTCTTACACAAGTGAACAAATGTGCAGCTTTGATGGTGATAGTAATACATAGCAGTAGGTGAATTCAGAGTTCCCATTGATAGAAGATGAGCTGGTGGTCCAGAAGCTGACCAGTAGGACTTGGTGTAGTTTTGGAAGTTCTTGTGAGCACAGCTGTTTTTAGAATGATCACCAGCAAATTTTATTATCAGTCTTTTACTGTGAAGATTTCAGAGGATTCAGAACTTATCTCCTTGAATCCTTTTATATGTTGATTAAAAGAATGGACTCTTCTTTGCTTATGTCTTGATGATTTTCAGGGGCTTTAGGGATTTATCTTTATTTACAAATCAGCAACCCTTAGGGTGTCTGTGTAGGATTGTTAATGGATATATCAGCTTTCAGCCCTAAACAGTTTAAAAAAGTTTAGAGATTTCACTGTGATCACTTGGGATAGCTGGAGACACTGACTGCAGAGGCTTACACCATGGCTGGCACTGCATACATATGGAAAAACTATAATAAAAGGGTAAAGCTCATGCTCTAAAAACAATAGAATTAAAACTTTTCCATAAGGATTTTAACTTCCGATCCCAAATCTGAAAGAGCATCAGACTGCAGATGTAAACAAAAATGTGTAAATGTTTTTCTTTTAAAATCTAAGTATTTTTAACTTTGGATATTCAGTCCTTATTATTTACTTCTAAAAATTCTCCTTTAACTTTTTTTTTCTTTCACTAAGAGCGCATGAAATTTCCTGCTGACTTCATGTCCCAGCTGCGTAGGTCTCCGGTGAATTACATTGAAGTGACTCTTAAAATAGTAGGCCTGTAATTTAAAAAACAAAATCCTGTTGAGACATCAACAGTCATATATCATTATTGGTGCTGTAAGAGATGCAGTGTCACTCACTGAACAAATATGTTAGAGGAGAGTTTGTGAGATGGCTGTAGAAAAGGAAACTGCTGAGATCATTTGAGGACAAAGACATAAAGCTCCCAGTATATGTGTAGTGTTGATACAGACTGCAGGCACTCTCCTGGGCCATTCTAGATATAAAAGTACTATGTAAACATACTGTATGTGTTTGTTATTCATTAATAAAATTTTGGCTGGGCTTAACAGAAAACTTTGCAGTTTGCGGAAAAAGAATAAGGTACTATGTAGGACTGGGGCTCTCCCACATACCAGATGTGAGTTGTATTTATCAGACAAGGCTGCTTGAATGCTACTGTCTCCCACTAGTTCCTCTGTATTTTGTTTGTTTGTGGGGGGGAAAGAGGAAGAAGAAATGCAATTTTGAGAAAAATTTGTGGTTTTTATCTGACTTGTTTAATGGCAGATGCAGGAGTAGAAGCAGAAATGAAGTGATTGTGAATTTTCCAGCAAGAGGGGCTCTCAAGAGAGAACAGTACATTTTCTCACTGGGAAATATTTACTTTTAACCAACAAAATTAACCTTAAAACATGTTGTTTGGTCTCAGGCTGACAGAATGGATATTGCAGTCAAGACCCTTGGCCTATGCTTAGGCCTTGGGGAGGAAAGGAATGCTAATGCTGAGCTGGGGACACCAGCATTCTCATGTTTTTGCAAAGCTAAAGTTTTGTTTTCACACGTTCTTCTTTATTTTCTCATTTTTCCTGTTTATAAATAAAATGTGCAGCACTTTGCTGTTATTTTGACGTACTTTTCATTTTGTGAATAGTCTCCGTAGCAATATGGGTTGGGTTTGTGTGGCAAGGGTGTGGTAGTGGGAGTGTTGTCTGTGAGAGGCTGCTGGAAGCTTCTTCATGTCTGACAGAGCCAGTGCCAGGCAGCTCCAGGAGTGTCCAGCTGCTGGCCAAGGCTGGGCCCATAACTGATGGCAGGAATGGCTCAAGTGAGTTCATTTCTTCACTGGAAGCACAGCTATGAGGTACTGATGGTTAATCAACCAAACAGGATGGGCTCTCTGCATAGGACATGCTCAAATCCACCTGGCAAGTTTTGACTGTGAGGCCTTTTTACTGCTCCCAGTGACAGCAGTGATGTGTGCTGAGCCATTTGAATGGACAATGCCCTTGCAGAAGCCTGGGAGGTGGTTGGGATGGCTGTTGTTCCCTGCTGGCCCGCGTGCCCTGTGTGACACGGCAGCTGCGTGCCGGAGCTGTCGGGGCAGCGCCGTGCGTTTGCTGGAGCTGAGGGCTGTGGCTGTGCTGCCCTTGCAGGAAGCCGTGCAGGTGCTCATCAAGCACTCGGCCGACGTCAATGCCCGGGACAAGAACTGGCAGACCCCGCTGCACGTGGCAGCTGCCAACAAGGCCGTGAAGTGTGCCGAGATCCTGATCCCCCTGCTGAGCAGCGTCAACGTGTCGGACCGCGGCGGGCGCACGGCGCTGCACCACGCCGCGCTCAACGGCCACATTGAGGTGAGCGCCGCCAGCCAAGCTCCTGCCTCATTCTGTACTCTTGTGCTAGGCGCAGTCTGGACTCTGTTGTTATCTTACTGCAAAAGTTCCATATCTCCTTGGTGATTTCTCATGGGCAGCTCCTCACATCACTGACTTCTCCTTCACAGCACAGCCAACAAACTCCAGCTTGCTTCTCAACCAGCTAACCCATTCTTTTATAGCACTCATCCTTATGGGACACAACTGTGGCCTGTTAAGGGCAGGCCTGTTCCTAATCTTTGGTAATTAGTACAGCTGCAACTCCTCAGGGGTGAGATTACCTTCTGCACTATCTTTATTTTCTTAAATTCTATTTCCCCACAAGACTCTAGTCTAGTACTAGTCTAGACCCACTGTGGCTGGGTCTAGACTGAGCCCCAGGGTTGATGTCACTTGGCTGCTTCCCAAACTGCGGGAGGGGTTTCCTACCTGCAGGAACACAGCAGTGGCTGTGTAGAGCCAGGGTATGAGTGAGGTGTGCGTGCACTCCTGGAGAGCCAGCTGTGCCGCTGCTTCCAGCAGCTCTGGGGTCTCCTGGCATCTTTGGAGCTGGAGTGCCTGTGAAAATAAGAGTAGCAGAATGGAAAGAAGGGAAAACTGGTGGATTTGTTTCATGCTGAAGAAACATGCAGCTGTGTGAGATCCAGTCACTTTCCTTTTCTAATTGGCCTTCTATAAAATGTGCTTCTGTTTTTCCCTACTTATACAAGCAAACCTTCCTAGTATTGTTATTTAACTATATGAAAAAGCTTATGTAAATAAATCCCTTAGGTTTTTGCCTCCTAGGTTTTGATAGTCTTTAGATCTGTGTTTAAGGATCCTCTTTTTCCCATTCCACACCTGAAGATTTAGGTAGGGAATAAAAACTCTTAGACTGGAACAGTAAGCTTCTGTCAATGAAAGTTGATGAGTTGTACTGTAATTAAAAGAAGAAAGAGGAATGGTAGGTCCTGTAAAATGGTGACGGTGTTTGTCCTTTAAAGCACTGGACTGTAGGAAAGAGACAGTAATGTCTCTGTCTAACTCTCATAATCTGAATATTTTTGATAGAGAATATCAAAAGGATCATTCAAATGCAGCATTTTGTGATCCCAGCTTTATTGCAAGATTGGTTTGTTATAAACCTTCGAGTGTGTGATCTGGAGGGTTGGTTTACCTTCTGTTGTTACTTCTAGATGGTGAACTTGCTCTTAGCCAAGGGGGCAAACATCAATGCTTTTGACAAAAAGGACAGAAGAGCTCTTCACTGGGCAGCGTACATGGGTAAGGCTTGGGCTGCTGCTCCTTCTTTTTCATTTCCTATTCACAAATGGGTAGCATGTCTTAAAATGGACAGGAAGAGACCTGGCCATGGAAAGAGAGTGTTGTAATTACCCTGAAGAGGGAAGGGTTCAGCTGATCTAAATAAACACTGTCCATTTATGGGTTTGCAGCTAGGGAGATCCTGGCTGTGATTTCCTTTTTAAGACAGTTAATTGTCGGGTTTTTGTGTTGCTTTTTCGTTTTGGTCTTCTTATCCTGACTCTAAGTCATACCTGAACTATATTTGTGCTAGAAAAAAATCCAGGTTATATTTGTTTCAGTTTTTGCTAAAAGATACTTTCAACGAAATGCAAATAACTGTGACTAAAATTTTTGTTGATTATTGCAGTGTATAAGCAGCTAGGTAATGATATTCTTAGGAAATGCACAATAGGCACTTTCTTCCTGATAGAGAATATTGTCCTTTTATTCCAGAGTGGACAAGAGCAACTGAATATCTCCTCAAAAAATAAGTGGTGTTACCAAATACTGCTTAATTCAAGCAGTTTGCCTTATTATTCCTTTCAGGTTAAAGGAAAATTTCTTACAGTGGGACATTATAATTCAAAAATACAAGATTGCCTGTGATAGTGGTCATGCTTGTTCAAGAGCTTTTGTTGGCCAAGCTGTATATTTCAGGTTACAATTGGTAGGGAGCTGCGCACCCTCAGCCAGGAACTCTTTATTTGACATGTCAGAAATCTTTATTTTAATCCTGCCACTTTTAGGAATGAGATAATAGGAGATTTCCAACTGTGAGAAAAGCATATTGTATGTTTTTTTGATATACACAGACACAGATGGAAAGGCTCTTGCCAACAACTGTGATGTGGCTTTTGAGCTAATGAGCTTTGAACTTCGCTCTAGATTTGAAAGGCTCTTACATTGTGCTGTGCAATTCCACTCCTCTTTTCCATTTAAATGTTTTCAGAAATTCATTATGCACTTTTAAAAGTATCTAAATAACATCTAAGGCCTAAATTAGCAATGGAGTCTGTAGTGCATTTTAGACAGAAGTTAGATAATGAGATGAGAGCTGTAAACCCTCACAGAGTTTCTGGAATATTTAATTATTTTTGGACACTAATTATCTATAGACTTTGTACATATGGTTTCCTAGGTCCTGCACATGACAGAGCTGCCCTTGTCATGAAAGTACTGTGCAACCCAGATGGAGCACAACTTTCTATGGTGTTTGACATAATAAATGTTTAATTCTAATACAGACAGTTCTGTCTCAGTGTGAAGCAGTAAGACTGTTCCTCTTAATTTTATAATTTATTAAGGTTATTTTTTATCTCTAACAAAACCCAAGAAGTTTTAGCAGTTGTGTTTGCAGGTGACATCAGTAGGATGCTGTTTTGGGAGACTTGCATTGCCATGCTCCTGTGCTCACTGTATCACTATGCTCTGTAAGAGGGAGAATAAAACACACTCTGTTGGCTTGAGAGAAATAAATGGAAAAGAGGTGTGGTTTTGTTCTTTTGGCAACTGGAAAATCAATTCAGTAAAGAGAAATTTGACACATTTGGAGAAGGTGAATGCATGGATTTCTGCAGATGGCCTAGAGCTAGGATTAGAAACATTTATGAAAATACTTTTTCTTCCTTTGTAAAGCTGTGGGAGCACTTTGAAACAGCAGTGAAAGGGCAGTGTGTTAGCAAGAAAGCAGTAATCTGGGAGAAGTGATGCTGTGGGATGGCCTCCTCATTGATTACTCTCTTTTCTCTTTTGAAGGTCACCTGGAAGTTGTTGCCTTACTGATTAATCATGGTGCAGAAGTGACTTGTAAAGACAAGAAGGGTTACACCCCACTTCATGCAGCTGCATCCAATGGACAGATTAACATTGTGAAACAACTCCTTAACCTGGGGGTGGAGGTATGTGGTAATGTGCACTTTATTTCTATTTAGAGATGGTATTTTTGTCTTTCTTATGGATGCTGCTAAAGACAGGGACTTCTAAAGAAAAGTGGTCCCATTTTCCGGACCACCTCATGCTTCATGTGGTTTATTGGTTCAAGAGTCAGGACACATTCTGTATTAAAGAAAGTCTGATATGGACAGTAAATTGCAGGCCACCTTGCTGAAGGAATCAGGAGATGTATCCTGTTCCTGCAGAAGAAGATGGAGTATTGAAATTTTCCTTGGGTCAGCATTTCCTTTGATACAATGAATGGTTGTTCTCAATGTACACGCTGAGTACTTTACTAAACAGCAGCTCAGGCTGTTTCAGTTTACAGACCTTTATTTCCTCTGTAGCGGATAGATTGTTTTCACTCTGGAAAATAACTTTTTTCTTCAGGGCACAGACTTCTTGTTATTGCCAATTCCTCAAAGCAGTGGTGAGATGACCAGAGGAGCCTGATCAGACAGTTAATCACAATAAAGACATTGCTTTTGCCATGGTATTTTCAGCTGACTTGACCTGCCAGAAAATTATCAAAAGCTCATGTTCACAGGCTGTTGGCTGTGAAGGGGAATAGCTGTTTCCTGTTATTAACAGTGCTATGCTAATAAGTCCCTTTAAGTTCCACATTCTCCACCACTGGGGATATGATCTTAGAGATGCCTGTGTTTCATGGAAGACTGTTCATGCCATTCCCGAGTCTTTTGTGCAATCTGTCTTGTCCTGTTTTACAGAAAAGCCATTGAATACTAAGTTGGTCATCAAGAAGTAATGTAATCTTAATTACATCTTTATAATACTGAGCTACTGAAAGTGGTTTGTTATTGAAGTGTAAATATCTGTGCGCTTTCACTCAGATACCCCCACTCCCTATCCAAAATAAAACTGTAAACAGCTGTTATGCCTGCTTCTGTTCACAAAAACTCAACAGTCACTGTTGTAATCTTTTTAATATAAAGATTGTGAGCTTTTTATTCATCCTGCTTTTCCACTTACATTGAAAATCTTTCCAGCTTGTTAGGAATTTTGTCATCAATATAGTCATTACATAGTCCTGCTATCAGCTTTAAGCTTCACACTGGTTTTAGAAATTGACAGTAGGATAAAAAGTTAATAATAGGAAAGGTAAAGCTTTCCAAGGGAAGCTGCCTGGGAGTATAACTTGTTGATGAAATGTGCTGGTGAGAACTATGCCCTATGACAGTTCAGGCCTCCAGCTATTTCCATTTGCAGTGTGTGACACATTACGTAAGTGCTAAGCCGATGTCTGTAATTTTAACTATGTCTCCTTGTCTCATTTCAGATTGATGAGATGAACATCTATGGAAATACTGCACTTCACATTGCCTGTTACAATGGTCAGGACTCTGTTGTTAATGAGCTGATTGACTATGGTGCTAATGTAAATCAGCCTAATAACAATGGATTCACCCCCTTGCATTTTGCTGCTGCCTCCACTCATGGAGCACTGTGTCTTGAACTACTAGTGAATAATGGGGCAGATGTTAATATTCAGGTAAAACTTGAATACCAGCTTTACAGTTTTACTTTAGCCTATTTTGCATGTCTCAGGAGGAAATTGTAACAACAGCTACAGCATGGCTCTAAGTCCTTGATGGAATTGGAGTGATGCTGAGAATGTTGATCATGAAACTGTTTGGGTGAGATTACATCCCAGCAGGGGAGCTTGCAGTGCCTTGATAAATGAAATAAGAGCTCTAAACTCCAGGCCAACCACTTTCATGAAGACATGAAAAAGTACTAAAATATAGTCCCAAAATATAGTCCCTATATTTTGACAATATAGTCAAAATGTTATCTCAGGGAATGGTGCTAAGTCAAAGAACTATTCCTTTTTAGTGTTTTTCTTCCCCATATAATATAGATTTAATTAAACCTGACTCCAAAAAGTTCCCTTTCCAGGGTTGCTTGTTACCTACTTTAGACCCCCAGCTTACAAACTCTGATGCTGCCTAGGATATCTGAATATTCTTGAAGGAACAATCTTGATGAAGCTGATGAAGCTGAAAGGAACTTGCTGTTATCCAACAGAGGGTACTGGTATAACTATTAGAAAACTTGAGGTCTTCTGAATTCATACAAGATTTTGACTACTTTTGTTAAAAATTTTTGAATTTCAGTTTCCCATCTATGAAACTGGCATTTAACTTCCAGCATTTAACACCTCTGGCAAGTCCCTTAAGATCAGCGAATAGTCAATGCACTGTTTAAACTCAGAATTATTAAGAAGAAGTTAGGGATTGTGCTTGCCAGTGAAGGTGAAACCCCATGCCAATAAACATGAAGTGATGTGAGTGGAGGCTGGTACCACTCCCATTTATTTTCTCATTGCTCTGTTTCTTTCTGTAAAACCCAAAACATTGCTCTGTACTCGCTGTATCTTTGCTTTCATAAGCCTTCACATGCTAAGCAGTGCTGTGTTTCATTCCTGGCAGAGTAAGGATGGGAAGAGCCCCCTGCACATGACAGCTGTCCATGGGAGGTTCACGCGCTCGCAGACCCTCATCCAGAACGGTGAGTTTCTGGGAGCCCCTGGAGTGGCTGGCTCTCCAAGAGATCAGGCGTGTCCACTGTTGCAGTTTTCAGTTCTTCTGGCCCAGAGGGCAGCTCCATGAACTTCTGCCTTTGAGCTGAACTGACAGCCCTCATTCCATCATGTCATCACAACTTCAGATTTTGGTTGGTAACAAAATTCCATAATCTTCCAGCTGACAGTGGGCCAGATGATCTACTGAGATTCTTAACCTGAAAGCAAGAGTTCAGAGGTGTATTCAGGCCTTTTTTCTGCTGAGAAGGATGTACAATTTTCTCGTTGTCCTCCTTTGGGAGCCCTGGTGTTCTTAGAGCTCAAACCATTTTTTCTACTCTGCACTCAGCAGCTGTGCTTTTCTCACCATCCCTTGCCACTGTCTCCATGAAGTGTTGCATATGTACTCAGCAGGGAGGAGCAGTACTGCCTTGTTTGTTCTGGCATAGCCAGGATTCCTGATTATCTGTCATTTTTCAGGCAACTTTTTTTGTCCAAGAATACTATAGAATATAGCAATTATTCTTGTTGGAGATCTGGCGGAGGTCTGTTTCTGAATGACAGAGGTTGCTATTACTGATTCTTTACTTAAGCTTCCCAGTTTGGGCTACTCCCTGAGACAGGATGATCTGGGCTTTGTTCATTGCTTGGTTTTTTTTTGTTTTCCAAAATCCCATCTTGGAACTGAAGTGTGAAATATTGGAGATGGTTGAACAATTGTGCTTTAAATGTAATGACACATTTAAACAAGATTGTCTTTTAAAATTGAGGTCTCCAGTAGATCATGCTTCTTTCAGGTCATCATGCAAATTGTTATCTCTCTCCTGGGATTAAAAAAGAAGTAATAATAAAAGGGGGTTGGGGCAAAATGCAAGAAACTGTGCTTTACTGCAGTTTTTAGTTGTTTAGTCTAATAGGCTCAGGCTTAGAGCCATTGTTTGCTCACTGTTGGATTTGTGTGTGAGAGGACTGGCAGTTCTTCATGTGCCCTTCATGCCTCTCTACTCTTTTTCCACTTACTTGGGTTTCACTTTTTTCTTTCTTGGTTTTCTGCCCCTCTAATTTTAGTGTTGTACACAGATCTCATTGCAAGTGACTTTATGCCTCATTGCCATGGGATCTTGGGGAAGATGAAATGTCAATGATTTAAAGCAATAGAGTTTCATTCTGCAGTACTTAATGAGCTGGCTAACTGTGTCTCAATTTCTGGTTGCTGTCTCTAGCAGCTTGTAGATGAAGAATGGATTACCTTAAAATTGGAAAACTGCAAGTGTGATACCTTTATTTAAAAATGAGGAAAAAGAAATGCTGGGGAATGTTACATAGGTCAGCCAAAGTGGGCAATATCTTGCATAGATTTCTCAAGAGTAAAAGAAGCTGGAACATCACAGTTCTCTTCTACAGCAGTTTAATAGGCTTTGTAAACACAGCACAGTTTTCTGACTTTTCCATGTGCAGTTCTGTTTGTGGACCTCCTCTGGTGGATGCTCTATCCCAGGGAACCTGTTCAAGCATTTCACTGACCTTCATTCACCATTAAAAATTAGAAATTAGAAAGGTTGGAAGGAACCTTAAATATCATCTAGTTGTAGCCTGTCTGCCATGGGGAGGGCATGCCTTGTACTAGATCAGATTTCTCAGAGCCTCATCCAGCCTGTCCTTGAACACTTCCAGGAGTGGGGAATCCACAGCTTCTCAGGGCATGTTGTCTAGTGCTTTACTAGAGCTCTTCCTGTTGCAATTAAGCCCTGTAAGTAGCAGACATGTAGTAAATATTACCATGTCCTGATGTTAGCAAGACTTTTTACATGCTTTCAGGAAGCATTCTCACAGCAAACCAGCAGAGTATTAAAATACTACAGTGCTAGTGCATAATTGATTGTAAAACTACACTCAGAGATTAGTAATAAATGAATTGTTGTTGAAATGGAAGGTGTAGTGAGGGAGTTTTCAGTTTCCCTTCTGAGTCTGGAACTATTCAGTATTTTCATTAGATGCTTGGATAATGGAATAGAAAATGTGCTTTTAACATTTGGAGAAAAAAATGTAGTTGGGAGAGACTTAGTTTGGCAGAAGGTGGAGTCAGAATGAAAAATGATCTTGTAGAACTGGAGACAGAGGTTGTAATGCAAGTTTAGCAAAAGAAAAATCACCCACAGAGGCAGGAGTATCAGCTGGACAAGTTCAGAATGTCAACAGCCAGGTGGGTGGCAGTCCCTCCAGAAGGGATCTGGGGCTTGTAGAGGATCAGAAAGTTGTTGACCACAAGTCAGCAGTGTTGTGGTGCTTAAAGAAATGGATAATGGATGTCCATGGTGCTGTGCAATGTCCGGGAGTGCACAGATAGGAGTGTAGCCAGCAGGCATGAAGTAATCCTGTTTGCTTAGCTCAGCATTGGGAGATGTTAGCTGTAGTACTGGTTTTGGCTTTTGCTTCCACAAGGATGCAGGCCAGCTGGAGAGGACTGGGGGAAAGAGAGAATAGTTGGAGTGCAGTAAACCTGACTGGCAAAGAGAGACTGAAAAAGTTACAGTTCTTGGTCCAAAAAGAAAACAGGGACTTGTCTGTAATCTATCTAAAGAAATAATCCATTTTTCCTCCTTATGTGAATAAAACACAAGATGCCAGGTTTAAATTGCAAAAGGAAAAGTTCTACATAAGCACTGTTTGGTTGTGCTCTGGTAAGACACACAAAAAGCACACAGCACATTTGTTTGCAGTGTGTTCCTGATGGCCTCTGGAGTGAACTCTAATTTACACTGTTGTACAGATAAGGCTGAGTGGCAATGCCTTTACAAATGAGGGTGCAGTTTCAGCAGATTATTTTGTAGTTTATTTCAGGGCACCCATTTGTACCTTTAGATAGGCAGCAAATCCAAATCATGTACCTGACCCTTGTACATCATCCCATTCCCACCACTCTTCCCCACCACTGCAGGTGGAGAGGGAGGTGCAAGTGCTGCTGCCAGACCATGGCTGACAGCTGAGAGCTTGCTGTGTGCTGGTCCTTGCTCTGGGAAACTCAGTGTCTCTGTGGCTAAGAGAGCAGCTCGGGGCTGCTCATGGTGCTGAGACAAACAGCACTTGTGGTCCCTGGTTCATGCTGACTTTTTCAGTGTTAATCTGTATGAAAATCTCTTCTGCAGGAGGGGAAATCGACTGTGTAGATAAGGATGGTAACACCCCTCTGCACGTGGCTGCAAGATACGGACACGAGCTTTTGATCAACACCCTCATAACCAGCGGAGCCGATACTGCCAAGTAGGTGCCTCAAGTGGAGCTTGTTTGTAAGGATCAAGTGTCGTGTCCAATGCCTGGAAACACAACTGCTTCTGAAGTGGGAAGGTTAAAATTGACAAGCATAATTGTACTGTACTTCAGTGGGTGACATGAGACTAAAATATGAACAGTTGGGAAGTGTGCAGGGGAAGCAAACTCTGCTCAGTTCCCGTTGTGCCCACTTGCGTGATTACAGGTTGCACAAGCACTGCTTCTTTTCCCTGAAGCATTGATGTGGGACAGTGGTGGTAATGTACATGGAGTAGGGATATGTGTGTGTATATATATACACACAGAGAGTTCTTGAGTATTGTTTAGTTATGCTTAGGTTCCTAGGGTCTGTCAAAAAGAAGTAGCAAACCTGGACATAAAAACAGGGGTATGAGATCAGGATAATGTAGTGCCATGAGGGATATCCGTACCAGGTGTTTCAGAGCAACATCTTATTTCATGAATGTAAGGTTTTGGAAATTACCTCCACATGTCTCTAAAATATAATTTTTCTTTTACATAGAACCTGCCCTAGAAATCAGGGACTTCTCTTGATGTACCTAGTTAGGAAACCCTGCTTTCAAATGCAAATGACTGGTTTGAATTTGGGAGAGAATTGCAGCTCTCAGTATTTTGTTTATTTGCTTGGTGGTGTTCATGCAAGTGACACATTTGCCCATTCTTCTTTGCTAAGTACAACTGTCACCCTACAAACTCAGAAGGTGGAACAGATCTTCAATTGGCATGGATAATGCAATTCCACAGGTTTCAAGTAGTGTCACTGGGTTTTATTAATACAGCCAGCATGAAGATCTTGGTATCTTAACAGAAATGTCATTTTTCCTCTCTCCTTCTCCAGTACAGTCAGTCACTGTTATCTTGAGGTTTTAAGGGAAAATGAGATGCACTGGGATAGCCCACTCCACTCTTGGAATCAGGGTTATCCAGTTAGAAATTTCTATTTCACAGTTGGGTAACTGGAACATTGATCAAATAAAATACTTTTTCCAGCAGCAGAAATAAGTGAAATAAGAAGTTGGCTCAGAGATAGCAGGCAGATGGAAATGATGCTACTGCCTGTGCTAAATGTGCTTTCAATATGTGCTGCATGTAAATAACTCTGGGTGAGCTCCCCAAATAGGTTTAGGAAAGAAAATTCTGCAGCACTGTTCACCAGTGCAGACAGCTTGGCCAGGCTTTAAGGCAATGCACTGCGAGGGAAAGTGTGCAGGTGATAGGAGGAACCAGTGTGAACAGCTCTGCAGAAATGGGACACAGGCTAGCAAAGGTGCAGATAGTGGATTTCAGTGGAAACCAGCCAAAACATCTGCTGGGTGGAAATCTTGACCAAAAAGACGAATAATACTGTGTTAGATAACTAAGTGGAGGAGGAGGCAGAGGGAAATATGCAATGTCCAATGTTCCCTTAAATAAGTGAATCCATGGCTAGAAGATGCAACCTGTTTGTACAGATGCAGCAGCTCAGTAGAGCTTGCAATGTTTTCTTCAAAGAACAGGCTGTCAGATCATCTCTTAATAGATTTACTCTAAGATATAGATGCTGCTAATAGTAAAATTCAAATCTGTAAGGCAGCACAAGTCAGTGTAGTGAAGCAGCAAGGAGGACATGTGAAGACAGAGAAAGAATGGGCCTGTGGGTTCAGGAAATAATAAATTTTTGAAAACAAACCCAAATTAGTTAAATACATTTAGGTATAAAATCTTGGAGATAGCAAGATATATTTGTAAACATCCACATAAAATTATTGTCTTAAGCTTCCTAAGTAATTATGATTTATGGTGTCTAGAAAGACAAGATCTTTTGTCTTTGGGTCTGTATCTGAAATCCTCTCCCATGAGATGATCATACTCTCCCATCCACCAATTGTCTCACAGAAGTGAAGGACTGATAGGAATCCATCTGCTATTGTTCTGGAGTTTGTAATTTAAAAAAAAAATCTGCTGGAGCAGGCAGTAGATGATAATCTTGTCAAGCTAGTTGTTTTCAGAGGCTCCATGTTTATGTGCACTTGGAGAACTGCCAGCAGGATAATATTTCTAGAATAACAAGATGCTTTGCACAAAACAATGCTGAATGAAAGACACCAAGATGTCCAGACCCAAAAGTATTCTAAGACAGTGAGCAGTGGCATGCCTAGGGACTGAACTGGCATGATTTCCTGATATTAATTAAAGTTGCTGAGTGCTCAGCTTGTTTAAAAACTACGTGTTTGCCTGATATGGAATTAGACTAATGATAAACAGGCTCAATCTAAAGGCGCCCTTTCTTTTCTTACCCATCATGTCTGCTCTGAAAGTTTATTGTGTGATTGAAAAGAGAGAGGAAAAAGTGAAAGGGGAGGTGAGGAGAGTAGCTGGAGCAAATAGGAAAATTAGATTATTAGTTCTTAGGCTGTGGAGGAAAACTGACATGGGAGCCTAAAGGAAAGTGTGAAGAGTCATCTGCCAAAAAAAATTTTAGAAATAATATAGAGAAGATTTTGGCATTTACATTTCCCTCAGAATGGCAGTTGCTGTATGTGTAGCTGGTGCAGAAATTTGTGGCTCACTGGGCAATTGTCTCCAAGCAGTATCTGCTCTCTTACTTCCTCCCCTACCTTGGCTTTGCCTGGAACTTTTGCAAACCATCCTGCCACATTCTGTTCAAAGCAAAATGCCAAGATTTTGCTACATCAGAATATTTTTAACTCTCAAGAAGGCTGTTAAGGAAATACAGATAAAAATAATGGCAGGCACCAAGAAAGAATCTTCCTAGAAAAGCATGAGAAAATGTTGCCTTTCTGGAAGGAGCTTTTGATGTGCTGTGTGTGTATGTAACCTGCATTTTCTCACAAGGCTGTTGTCCCTTTCAGGTGTGGGATCCACAACATGTTCCCTTTACACTTAGCAGCACTGAATGCCCACTCAGACTGCTGCAGGAAATTGTTGTCATCGGGTGAGTAAATCCCCCAGTGTCCCTGGAACTTGAGCAGTGTTTGTCTGTGCTGCTTGCAGCCCCTTTCCATGTTTGTTGTGAGTTATTCTAATGAAAGTGCTGCTGTGTTGGGCTGTGTGGGGCAGTGCACCAGAGCATGCAAGGCTTTCCCAAAGCCATGCTGGTACTTCCTGTGTTGTTCATGCCCAAAGCTATTTTCTCCCTGCAGGTTCAGAGAGTTTAGACTCTGGGGAGGGAGAGAATTTAGAACCCCTTTCCAAACTGTAGGAATGTGAGATCTTGTTTTGCTTTGGGGATTCTCCCCCTTGCCCACCAGAGGAGTAATTCTGAAATTATCTTCTTGGGGTCTGCACTGGCACAGGGATTTACAGTTCACTGATGATGATGATGTATTTTGCATGCAGCTAAATTGTGTTTTTGAATCTGTAGTTAAGAACTTAGGCTGGCCAAAGCTCTGGGGGCATGAGAGGGAAAATGAGTGGAAGTGCAGTGTCAAGAGAACCGGCTTGGGATCCTCACCAGAGCCCAAAGCAAAGGAGCCAGAGCTTGCTTATGCAACCATTTCAAACGAGTCAGTAATTAGTGGCCAAATCCCAAATTCTGCTTTTTCCAGGCAAGAGTTCCTATGAGTTAAAAAATCCTGACCCAGATCATATGAGTTTTCTAGAAAACTCCTTCATTACTTAACATGTAAAATGTCCTACAGCTACTTTTCCCCCTTAACTTGAGTCCTGTAGGGTATAAAAGAAATATGAAAAATGGTAATTACATACCCTATTATATTGAGACTTGGTGTGCTCTGGCCTTGACCACTAGATAGGAAGAGAAAACACTCTAGATGACCACAGTTAGCACTGTCAGGCTGCAGCCTTGGCCTCGTGCATCTTGATGAATATCCCCATGTGCTGCTGGAAGCCTCTTCCCAATCTGACAACCACACGCCATGAAAACAGCCCCAGTTCATGTTTAGGCTGACTCTGTGGTTCTTCCTCATGTCTCCATGTTCTCTGTCTTCCTGTCCTGCTGTCTCAGCCTCCCAAACACCCATCCCAGGCTGCAGACAGGCATGTGGAGGAGCTGGGTGTAGAAATAGGCTCCCGTCACTGTCACAGCTCCTCTTTTATAGCGCTGCCAGTGCCAGCAGCTGCTCGCCGTCCCCGTGCCAGCCTCTCTGACTGTGCCTTGCCTTCTGCTTTCTTCCCAACTAACTGATTTTTCTGTCTCTGCGATGTTTCCTGTGGTTTAACTAGGACAAAAGTATAGCATAGTGTCCTTGTTTAGTAATCAGCACGTGCTGTCTGCAGGCTTTGACATAGACACCCCCGACAGCTTCGGGAGAACGTGCCTGCACGCGGCCGCTGCCGGAGGGTGAGTACCTGCACTGGGGCTGCTCTAGGGCATCCTGGGGCACATTTGGGGCCAGCCAGCTTGGCTGTGCTATCCACAGAGGAATTTATTGCTGTGCAAGGCAGCCTGATGCCATAGTTTGGGTCATTTTAGGCTCTGTTTTGCCCCTGCCTTTGTGTAGGGTGAGCTGGGTTGATTTGAAGCATGCGTTTCAGGCAGAGGGGAAAACTCTTCCTTTTCATGCCCTGAGAAGGCTGTTTCAGCTTTCAGGCCTCAACAGTCACCAATGGCCAGCAGTCTCCAGGAAAGCATCGGTCCGTGGGGAGCACCCAGTGAGGAGCTGGAGCTCCTGGCATGCTGCTGGCAGGGGAGGTACTCCTGGCCTCCATCTCTGGAGCGTGTCCTTGTCCGAAAATGCAGCTGTGCAGCAAGTGCCCATCAGGTTGCAGCCTTGGAGTCCAAATGTAGTTCATCTCCCTCTCTCCCACTTTTCAGGTGCAATAAGTTTCTAAAAGAAAAAACAACGAACCAAAGCAACAATAAAAAAATAACCAAAACCAAACCCACAGCCTCCAAATTAGAAAGTGAGAAGGCTGCCCCTCTCTCAGGGTGATGCGTTCCTGAAAAGTGCTGGAAGGGCAGAAAAGTGAAATTGAAGTGGAAATTGAAATGCTTCAATTGAAGATGTAAATGTAGCATCCAGTTATTTTAAATATTTCCAGATAATCCAGTCAGTGAAGTGTTGAGAGGTTAATCTAGCAAAAGGATACAATGTTTGGCAAGCATTGAGTTTTGACTCTTCTGTTTGAGTACTTTATGGCTCAGAAGACTACTGAAATGGAGCCTTGGCTACAGCCCTTGAATTCTCTGTGGTTATAACAAGCAGAAATGCTCATCCACAGCAAATACTTGGCAGTCATTCTGGAAGTTGCTTTTTCTTCTCAGTGGACCAAAATCTGTATCACAAAGTTTTTTTTTCTGAGGGGAAAAAAACCCCAAACCCTAATAAAATTGATCCAAATATTGGTTTTATTATTATTTTGGTATTATTTATCTTGATACTTCTTTCACTTTAGTGTAAGAGGTATGACAGTTACTTGGATGGAGATTATTTTAATATTGTTCAGATGCTACCTCTTTGATAAGGCTGCACCCCAGAAGGATACTAAAAACATCCTGGAAGTCATAAAGAGAAGGAGAGGCTTCAATAAGAAGCAAAAGTGACTCATGAAAATAAACCATGTTTTCCCAGTGGTTTATTATGATTGTCATCACTAGCAAGCGTTTTTATTTTTAGTGCATTGTGGTGAGTGTTCCATAGTTATTTTATGCAACAGCAATTTAGAGTTGGGATCTTCATACACCAAAATATTGCATTATTGCACCCAGTCCCTTTTTTTCTGTAGCTGAAGATCTACAAAAGCCATTAGTGTATTTCCTGACACAAGCCTCTTACTGCCATCACATTAATGGGAGTTGCATGGGTGCTAGGGAAAGAATTTCAAAGGTCTGCTCATCTGATTGTGAGCACAAGTGATGCCCCTGTGAAACACAAGTAGTCTTGGAAAGTGCTGCACTACTTTGTCATTTTCTGGCTCGGAGTCCTACATTTATTTTCTTGAATTACAAAAGATCTCAGAATGCAGCTGGTTTGTTTTCTATTAAAAATTACCTGGCTTTAAACAAGGCGAAGAAACAGCCAGGATGTGGTAAATTCTCCTCTACTTTTATAAATGCAGTGTTGATGTGACAATCACTATAATAGCCACACCCCTTTGCTAACAAAGCACTTGGAGATGGGCTTAAATCCATCAATAGTCAACAAATCATATCAGAATATACCTACAAGTGATTCTTGTGATTATATTTCGTTAAATAAACAGGATTTGAGCAAAGTGCTTACTGTTGAATGCTCTGCTGAGTGGGGGTGGATTTCGTTAAATGTCACCTCTTCATTATTAGACTGGCATTTCATAAGCTAGCAACAACTTTAAAATAAAGTTCCCTTATAAAATACCAGGTCAGAATGGGTGCACTACAGTACAGCTGCCATTGAAAATTTCCAAACATACTGATCACATTTACTGTGCTCTCTTTGGAAAATTATTTTCTTCTGCAGAAGAGAAGATTGAGGTTTTCTAGTGAAAAAAAAAAAAAGAAAATAATTTATTTTTAGAGCTTCGCTTTCTGTTTGATTGAATTTTATGTTATAGTTTTTGCACAGCAAATAATACAAAAATAACTAGAGTAACTTTTTCCTTTTGGGGGACAGGGGGAAATGCAGGTGTAAGCTTCTGTTTTATTCACATTTTGTTTTCTTTACTTCTCTTTCCAGTAATGTAGAATGTATAAAACTCTTGCAAAGCAGTGGAGCAGATTTTAATAAGAAGGACAAATGTGGAAGGTAGGTAAATTACAAAGCTCTTTTAAAAAAGAAAGAATCTATCAGGAAAGGAAGAAAGGCCGTCTCAGACTGAAAATCATATGTTCTATGAAAAATGGCAGCAAAATCAGGTAGTTTGGCCTTCTCTGCAGAACCCTTGCTGCTGCAGTTTCATGCCAGCCCCACAGGTGCAGGCTTCATTAAATCCATTAAAGCTATCCCACCCTCTTGAGTTTTTCTTTTTAAAAATATCACAGCTTTTCTTTTTTCCTTACTGCCTAAATTCTTGTGCTGGTGTTCCCAAGACAGCACCTGAGCTATGATGGCAGGACAGCTGCCATTGGATGTGCTTCCTGGAGGGTTTTCCCCCCTCAGAAAGCGTCGCTATGCCAGCTGAACAGGATGCTGTGATGGACACGGTGCTGTGCTCTGCCTCCCAGCTGGGAGAAGGAGCGTGTCTGCAGGGCCACAGCACAGGCTCTTACAGGCTTTAGGCTGTTTGCAAGACACAGATTGATGCTCTGTGTCCTGTTAGCCTTTGTAGCAGTGCCAGAACTTCCTATTAGTGCAATATTTTGTTAAATTTCCATAAAATAAAGCGCTGATATTGACTGCTGGAAATCTGTAGGAACGCAGCAATGAAGATTTATCTTTATCCTCCTCAGCACATGTTGGAATATGAAGTAACAAATTGCCACTTATGTTCCAGGACACCTTTGCACTATGCAGCTGCAAATTGTCATTTCCACTGCATTGAGACCCTGGTGACAACAGGAGCCAATATTAATGAAACAGACGACTGGGGACGCACCCCTTTGCACTACGCTGCTGCTTCTGACATGGACAGAAAGTAAGAGAGCTCTGGGGAACTCCTGCCTCAAGTGTTTCACTAAATCAATGTCATTTTAGTCTCTTCATGGTGCTCTGCTGTTTGAGCCAAAAGAATGATCCCACTAGCACAGGAATTTCTCTCAGATGTGTACATAGCTCCACAGTGAGTTGCTGTGACTGGAAGCCAAGCCCCCACATGATGTGGCATTTCAGCTCCACGGTTTACCTCTGGAGGAGGACACAGTTCTGCAGCCAGCCTGCCCTACAGAACTATTTTCACAGTGTTGTGTCCTCTGTTTTCCTCTCTGTGGTTTCCTCACAAGATTAAGCTCAGAGAATTTTCTGCATTTGCTTTGCAAGTCCATCAGAAGGGATAGAGCAAGAGATAGCAGGAGGAGAGGTTTTCTGAGGGGGACTGCAGTGACAGACATTTGGCATTTTGACAGATTTGTGGGAAGGGTGGGATGGATCTAACCATCAGTCTCACTCCACTGTCAGAGCAGATAAAAATGCTCACCCTGTCCAAACAGGTTGCCTTTTTAGAGAGATGTCTGAGGAATAGCCTTTGTCAGAACGCAGTGATGTTCTTGTGAGAAGAGGGGGAAACAGCTGCAAAACTGCAAAACTTAGAAATGCTGTGGTTACTGACTGCAATTTTAATTCCCAGATAGTTGAACATTCTGCCAATCTCTTCCTTATAACATACTGTATAAACCAGACTCAATTATCCTGTTAGTTCTCTCTTAAAACTGTTAGCAAACTGTATTTATTTTAGGTCATCCTATGTTTTTCTGTCTCACAGTGTCTGTCTCTAGACACTAAGGATCTAGTTTTTGCTTTCTTATATAGTGAGGTGTGGTGAAAGTACAGCTGCATCTCTCCCAGCAGAGCTCCACCTCAGTGCCATGGCAGGGGAAGTCTGGTTTAACTTTATGGCAGAGTTCTGAATGCCACATCAGAGCCTTGAGAGCTTCTTCATAATTTTCTGTGATAGTGCTGATATAAAAAATGTCTTCCCCATCACCCTCAAACCTGAACAGTGCTGGGGAGAAGGAGGCAGAGTCATCAGAGGTCTGTGCTTGGCATGAAAACCCATGTAAGCTTGTAGGAAGGCTTTCACCACTGCCTGTTTCTAATTCTGTCCTACCAGGGTGAGGTGTTACTTGGGGGGGTTGAGAATGATGATTCAGTGTGTGTTTTTCAGCTTTTGGTTCTTGGTAGGTGAGGTTCCTGCATTTAAACAAGCTCTTGGTTAACTTCAGGATGTTTCTACTTTTATCCCTCATTTAAAAAAAAAAAAAAAAAGCTTATTTTAGTCACATCCTGAACTTTGGAAGAAGTATATGGCTTTTATTTGTCCTCACAATCCAAACCTAAATTGATTCTGATGTGGTGATGCTGTCTTCTCGTTAAATTTTTCAGTTTGAGATGTTCTGGAAGAAGCCTTATTACATAGATCAAATGCTATTTGCAGACCATGATTTTATAGGTCAGCAAATCTTTTTTTTTTCCTGCTGAATGTCAAAAAACTTGCAAGGTCAGGCGATCTCATTCCAAAGAATATTCATCATTAACTCTGGATGTGGGTAGTTAATGAGCAGGGAGAAGAACCTGACTGAGATCACACAGTGTTGCCAAGATATTTGACAGAAAGTGAGGCCAGTCAGCTCATGCAGACTCGAGACAGTGATTTAGTATCAGTGATTAAAGTTGCTCTAAATCCTAAATGCTAGAGAAGAACCAGCAGCTTACTGCAGGAGAAAGCAAAGTGTAGTAATCCTGAGTTACTCTCTGGAAAGGAAAAAACATTGCTGTGGTTGAAACAGAAGGATTGTAGAAAATGTTGGTCAAACTGTACCTGATAGAAACCAGAAATTAAAAATTATTTTTCTTCCGGCATTGACCTGTGGGACAATAAACTGCCACACGATGGTTGTCTCCTCAGCTTTGAAAACTTACTACCTGCAGACCCATGCAGTGCACTCATTTAACTCAGTATAATCCTCATTGCTGGCTGGAGGAAGTCACCTCCTTGAAGAGGAGGTTGGGGGTGGGTAGCAGACTGCATCAAAATCACCGGTGTGGTATTTTGAGAATAAGTTGCATTTTTCTGTCCTCTGTGCTAAGAAGAAAGAATATTTTAGGTAACTCCCATGAAAATGCTGAAGAACTTGAAAGAGCCACTGAGATGAAGGAAAAAGAAGCTGCATTGTAAGTTTGGTGTCACAAATGCAGTTAGACTTCATTCCTGGAGAATGCCACGGCTTTGGCTTGCAGCCTTACACTCTGCTCTTGCTTGTTCTTTGCTCTGCTAAAAACAATGCTTGGCTTCAATGAGGGTTAACCTAAAGGAAAAAGCTCCACTCTTTTCTCTGTGCACATATTCCCTGGTATTTCTGTTTCTGTGCTTGTTGCTGTTTCTTAGTGGAAGATGCACAGCTTCAGTAATTTTATAGTTCTTTAATATCATGTGCTTTAGTATCACGCAGTGTCTGTAGTGTCATGCGCAGTCTGTACGTTGCAAAAGGAAGTAGCCAATGGCTTTCTCAATGCATTCACTTGGATTAACATTTTCATCTGTTTGCTTAATGTTTTTTTTTAATCCCCTTTATGATATAATGGCCGTACATTCACTCCAGATTACAGGCTAGGCAAGGAAGTACTAATAACAAAATGACAGTACCTTGATGGTATAAGAGAAAGTGGCAAGAGCTAGAAAGAGTAAAAGGGATCTTTTGAAAAACATGATTGAAAAAAAAGTCAATGAAGAAGAGAATAAATTCATGTAAATCAGTTAAATCTTTTTTTTCCAGCCTGCCCTAGTGCATGTTTGGAGACTGATGGTTTGATATCTGAGTTTTTGTGTGAGGAGTAGCAGTTCTAGGCTGTTTATGTCATATGTACAGAATCTTTCAGGTTTTGTAACAGAAAATCAATTTTGTAAACTAGAGTAGCCACAAGAGTTTGGTTGAAGATCTTTTCCATGAAGTTGATCTTCAAAGAGGAGTGGGGATTTTCTTTTTAAAAACATGGTGAATGTGAGGAGCTGTTGGTGAGAAGTGATTTGCTGCTCGAAGTACGGGATTCACTGCCAGATTTCAGTGCCACTTCCAGCTGCAGACAGGGATGAGCCTGTTAAGTCTTGGGAGCCCACATTTACCCCAGTGAATTGTCCACAGGTGTCTCGAGTTCCTTCTCCAGAACGATGCCAACCCCTCCATCCAGGACAAGGAGGGCTACAACACCGTGCATTACGCGGCTGCCTACGGGCACCGGCAGTGCCTGGAGCTGGTGAGTGCTTGCCTTGGGGCTTCCCTGTCTGCTGATAAGGGAATGTGCCTGTGCCAGGATGGGGAACTCCCCCCATGGCTGCTATTGGAGCTCTTTGGATAATAAGAAATCTGTCGAAACCTTCAATATGGGGCAGTAAACCCAAATATTTGCACCCAGATCTATCTTAAAAAATATGTTTATCTTGATAATCAAGTCCTTATTCAACAACCTGGTGCTTAAGGGTTGTCTTCGAGTGGAGTTTATGTATGCACAAATTAATTTTAAGTGTGATCAAAATATTCCCAGTGTATGCCTAAGTGCCAGGAGTAAGGGACAGTTCCTGGTAAATGACAGTGTATGTGCCTGATCCACCTGGCATTTTATCTGACCTGCATACTGACAGAGTAAATAACTTCTGCTTCATACCTGCAGTTTCTTTTTTGTCTCTGGCAAAACAATGGCAACATTGACAAAGTTACCATTATCAAGATCAACCTTATATGCAAAGCAGCTGAGAATTTTGGGTTTTTTTTAAAAAAAAAATTAATTTTTTTTTTTGTTATCCTTTTTTAATATTCTGGGTCTGAGTGATTAGCAATTGCATCTTCTAAGATGCCAACAATTTTTAGCCAAACGTTGTATTTGGGAGATGTACAGAATGGATTTATAGATGTATCTGACTTGTTTAAGTGTCATAAAGGTGGGCCTTAACTGCTTGATATACAGGATGATCCAAAATTATATATATATAATATATATTACACGTATTATTACTATATACATTATATATGCTATATAATAGGTAGTATATATTACATATCAATTGACTTTAATTGCTTCCAAAAAACTAAGCTCCAATTGGAAAATTGTATAGATATTCATGCTTTAGTGAGAACACTGTGTGTTGTTCAGTGTTACGTGTTGTTTGGTTCTTTCTTTCTGTGTTGAAGAGTCAAGTATTTGGTTATTGAGTAGGAGCTCTGCAGAGCACATGCTGCTTTCACACCACACGTGCCACAACAGGAAAACGCTGCAGCTGGCCTGCAGCTGGTTCCAGCAGCTTGGAAACCTGGGGCATTAGCTCTGCCAGGGCAGGCCTGGGGCAGAATTTCAGGTGAGGTGTTGAGCCTTTTTAGCTCCCACCTGCAAGCATGTATATTTAGGACACTTTAAATAGCACTGCTCCTTGTTGCTTGTGGCAGTGAGTTTGGCCTTGCCTTCTCCCGGCACTGATCTCTGTGACTCTGCCTGCGGGGATGGAGGGGGAGCATCTTCACTGGGGATTCTCTTTCAGCCTCCCTGTCAGTCCCTGTGTGCTGTGAGGCACAGATTGGAAATGGAGCAAGGCCCCCTCTCTTCTCTTGTACTTGTGGCTGGGCACATTTTCTGCACATCTCAGTTGCAGGCAATGATCTGCTGTCAAATCCTGGCATTGCTTAGGCTGGGCAGACAAAAGGAAGAGCTGGGAATGCAGTGCATGTCAGAGGTGTTGGGTTTTCTTTTAATCTGGTGTTGGGTTTTCTTTTGATCTGGTGGGCCAGAGACAGCTGTGCAGCAAGTGTTCTATATTCAGGCAGAAAAACTCCCAAGTTCTTCCCTGTCAGTCGTCCTGTATTTGTGACTAAAGCTGCAGTATGGAAAACCAAGGTCAAGCATCATTTGCAGAGAGAGTCACACAGCTATTGTGTGTACAGTGGTGAAAAACAACTGCCATGAATTTTAGTCCTCTGCATGCACAGGACCAGTGTTGTGTGCTGGGGTGCCAGCCTGAAACTTTTGGGGAATCAGGATTTTTCCATTGGTGTTTGGAGGGTAACAGGCATGTCATTTTCTCTCTGGAATACAAAGGGTAAATGTGTCAGAAAGCATTTGTGCTCATCCAAGAGCAGGACCAGGATCTGTCATCTTTGCACCCACTGGCAGAAGAAGCTGACTTAGTTTTTTTGTCATGAGTTACCAAGTCCTGAGTTAAACAGCTTTACATTTACATAACTAACTAGTTGATACAGGCACCACCATTACACTGATTTCTTTGCAATGCTGGGATTCAGGATGGCAAAAGGGCTGAAAGCAAAGTCAAGTGGGATTATGTAAATAAACCATTATTTTTCAGTGCCATATTAGCTGTTATTTTACTATTTTATCCCCTGGGTAAATATTTTTGTTTGTTATTGATAGCTGATAAATGAAAATAACTAGGAATTATCTTGCCTAGAGCAAGACAGTTCTTTATGGTCCTAAAACCTGTTAGAGGAAAGAGTTCATATGAAATATGGAACTTTAATTGTGGTCAAAACTAAGTCAAGGTGGGTACAACAATAATCTTGTTTTTCTATGAGTAATGACTGCTAGTAGTTCTCTACGTACACAATACCAAACTTCAGCAAAATGTTAGGGAATTATTTTGGTGTTCCAGAATGTGTCAAGTTTATAAAATACCTTGTAAGATTTTTTTTTTTAATTTGCCTTCCCCCCTCCCCCACAGTTTTTAGTAGGTATTTAAAAGAGCTTATTTCTAAATAAATGTTTACTTTTAAAAGTAAATCCAAAGAAAAAAATGTAATATCCAGTGAAGTTTCCTTCACTGGGTAATTTGGTCTGTGCTCTAAGCACCACAGTTTCTCAGCATTATAAAATATTTACACATTTGAATGCAATTAGGGAAGGGCTGGTTTATCTATGGGAACATATTTTCATTCTTTGACTTTTGTGTTTCCTGTGAGTCCAATACCTTGGCTGGAACTTAGCTACATTTCTTTGTGGAGAGGTGTTAGGAGAAATAAGGATTAAGAGTGAAAAGGTCATATCTTTGACCCAAACCAAGTTTATGTTCTGTGTGTTCAACCACAGAGCTCAACAAGAGAAGCTTTTTCCTGGAGGACCTTTAGGTTGTCTGGAATATTAGTGGGGTATTTGCCCTGCGGTGAGTGATGTGATGTTGCTAAAGAGAAGATTGGAAGCTGATTCCTCAGCTGTCTCTCCATCTGTAGAGAGCCAATCATAAAGGCTGAATGGTGGGCATGTGTGCTTGCAAGCCACTGAAACTCCCACCTGCCTTCGTGCTTCTAGAAATAACCTCAGGTTTGTTTAGGCTGGGGCTTACTTTGCTGTTGGTAGTCAGTGATAGCGGTCATCACTGCTACCTGGTGTTTCAGAGCTGATCACATCACCAAACTCCTTTAAAAAAAGAAAAATGTTGTGGATTTTCTTACATTGAAATGGTCTCTTATCACAAGAGCTTTATTGGTGTGAAAAGACTGGAATTTAAATTGTAATTTCACATTAGAATTCTACCCAGAGAGACACCAAGCACTTTGTGCTGATGAAACCAGGTTTCTGTGCAATGCTAGGCAAACAGAATGAAATGCCCATCTCCTCCAGTGAAATCTCTTCTCTGACTGTAAGAAACAATGGATACTTTTTCTTTTAATCTGCTCTTCTCTTTATTCCATCAGCAAATGTAATTCCCTCTCTGACTAAAGAAATTGAATCATCACAGGGGCTAAATTGTTTAAGAATGGGAGGGGAGCATGGTTTAACCAAAAGCTGTGCCCAGAAGAAAAGGTAAATCCCTCTGTGTGTGTTGGGGAGCAGGGGCTGAGGGAGGTGTGTGGCCAGCACAAAGGCATACTGGGAATGGAGAGGCTGGGGAACACCTTTATCAGAGCAGCTCTGCACTGCAAGGCAGATAAGCCATGCCTTCCAACACTTGCTTCCTTAACCTGTGGAGAAATTGCAATCACTGACTCCATAAATCTCCAGTGTGGCTGCTGCTAATTACCTGTCTCCTATCAACACAAATGTGTTCATTCATCCATCTGAGAGCAGGACCTGGTAATTACTGATGAGTGAAGCACAGCAGGGCTGGGATAGGTGGTAAAAAGCTTTTATCCACGTGGGGATCTGGCTCCAGTGCTCGTCCAGTGCTGGGCCTCCTCTGACTCAGATCTCTTTATTCAGGGGAAACAACCTGGGTTTTCTCCTTTATAGTTGCCTGTTTGTCTCCACAACCAACACCCTCTTTCTTAAAGGGAGCATGTTGTCTGAAGCCAGGGGCAGCAGTGTTTTGTGTGATGAATTACTTTGTGTCTATGAGAGCTTTTCCATGTGGAGCAGAGAAGCACAAAGTCATTAACTTAAGTGGTTCTAAAAAGGAGAACAATTTAGGACCTTAATGTTCAAAAATAACTTTCATACATCTAATTTGTCTGTCAGTTGTAGAATCCCCCAAATCGTGGTAGGCTGATTTAATTGGTTGAGTTTTGATGTCAGCATTTGTGCAATATGTACCCACTGTTTAAATAATCAATGGGAGCCCAAATATGCTAGATACACTGATACAAGTTAGTTTATAGAAGTGCAATTTGTCTTAGATTTTATGTTTTGGAAAGCAGATAATTTGGATTCTAAAAATGTTTTCTAAAAAGCTAATGCTGCTTAGGAAATCAACAAGGGCAGGAATTTACTGTTTGCCCTGGCACCCTGTTGGCACTTTGCCTTGTAGGATAGAGTATTGCTTAGCATCTCTGGGGTTTATTTTCTGTCTCTCTGACACATCTTGTCTTTTTTAGTCTGTGTTTTTGTTTTCCTGGGGTGGAGAAGCAAGACACTCTTTTGACAGAGAACAGCAAGGCCACTGCAGAACTTAAGGAGACATTTTTCCTTCAGTTAGCAAAGAGATCACAGACTTCTGCCATTGCCTGAAATACCTTTCTCTGTATCTGTGTGTGTGGTGTTTAAATGTTATGTGTGAAGAATATCTGGCTCCCTCAAATCTACAGAATCCAAAGAAAAGGACATTTGATCAAGGCATATTGCACTGCATTAGAGTATCAGGCTCTCAGAAAGAGCTGTGGTCACTGGGATTTTAGGGGTGCAGTCAGATTTATTTATCCAAGGCAAGATGTTTGCCTGCATGAGCAGACTTTCAAGCAGAAACTGTCACTGGTTTATTGGTATTTGTAGGTTTACAAAGCAATCTCACTTCATTAAGCAAAGCCTCCCACTGTGTGTGTGTATTATGTATCTGTTGATCTGTGTTTTGCCAGTTGAGGAGATTGATCTTAAACATTGTCATTATTCTCCCCTCTTCCTTCCTCTCTTATGAAGTAATGTACCTGATATCTGCCCACAGTGGCTGTGGGGTCATTGCTCCAGGAGTATTTCAGCTGGGTTGGACAGTGCAGGGATGGGGTGCACAGGCTCAGGTCCATGGTTCTGTTCATGCACTGCTTGCAATGCAGTTATTGTACAGGAAAAATAAACCAAGAAACATTTTCAGATTACCATTACACTTGAGTGTTTCTGTCTTTAATTATTCTAATTCTAATTGACATTTTTAATTAGATTGGAAGCAAAACTCCCTTGGATATAGTGAGTAAATGAAAAGCGATTGCATGTTGTGTATTTTTATTTCATCTTCTTAGTATTTTGCAAATCCTTGTATTCACTCTAGTGAAGCCTGAGGAAGAAGAATCACAACTCTTAACCAGCATGCCATGTACTTGAAGCAATTGCATGTGTGCTGCTTCTGCTTCCATTGGAATTCCTTCTTCCTGCTGCTTGCAGGCTCCAGCTTTGCCCGAGGCTGTTGCTTCTCCTCAGTCAGTCTTAGGGGCACGTAAGTGCAGTGCACGTACCTGGCTGGCATGACACTTCCCTGGATGTTAAAGTAACCTTGCATTTGGGAATGTGAAATGGAACCACACTTGGCTGTTTTCTGGAAGTTTGTGGCCAATTTTAAAGTGTTTTGGAGAAGAAATGTAAATTACGTGGCTTCAAGCGAGCTTGAATTTAAAAAGTACTTGTGTTTCAGAGTAGAGGCTCAAATGAGAGGAGAGTAGCAAAAATAACACTGAAATACACATTTTCAAAATTGACTGTCACTGTATTTCACCAGTCCTCAAGTTTTCTATCTAAAGAGGAAATTTCTAATAATTTCTCTAAATATAAGCCTTCCTATACCTTTTGCACACCTGTACAATTTGCAAAAGTTTATTTGGCTAAGAGTCCTTAAAGCAAAATGTGAGGTTTTACAGAACCTCTGAGATAGAATTTCTGGCCAGAAAGAAACATGATTTTGTGATTTGAGTGTGAAAGTCCCAGGTTCAAATCTCTGCTCTGACTGACACAGGAATTGGACATCTACATCCCAAGGAGTAACCAACATATGAGGCAGGCTGGTGCTGGGGCTGATCTCTCACTCTCATTTGGAGCTGTTCTGCATTGTTTAAATACTCCCTGGGTGACAATCACCTGTCCCTATGAGCCACTGAGTATGGCACTCGTGTGGCTTAACATGAAATGATTTTGTATGGAGTGGAAAAGCTCCAAGAGAAGATCAGAGCCCCAGCTGAGAACAGCCCAGGGCCTGGAGGCCTGCTCGAGTTTCACATTTAGACATGTTTAAAGCCCTGAACAGTGTTCTCTGACATGCCAGGTAAGTGTCCTGTTTGCATGGTGGTGACTGGTCTGTTGGGTATTGGGTACTTAAACTTTGTACTGGGGGAGTTGCACAGAGCTACTCACACATCTCTTCAGGCTCAGCCTGAGCTCTTGTGAAAATACTTATTGCTCAAGTTAATTTAACTTCACCCATATCTGTGCATGTGAGTGAAATTGATGCCAGTACTGATGAATTGGATTTTTAAAGCCTGATCTTAGGAAAGCATCAGCACTAGGTTAAGAGGCATATTGGTTTTAACCTGATCAAATTAAGATAATTTGATCATGTGTATTTATGAATATGGAGAGAGCTTACAGGATTGCTTGTTCCCCTGAGGGTATATTTGTGCCACTTCACCTTTGAATTTTTCATCAATTAGGAACAATTCTGAGATTTTTAAAATGTACTTCCCTGATTAGAGATAAAGTAGTGAAGAGGTTCATTTTACTGCTCTTTTCTGTATCATCAGAAACAACTGATGAGGGTTTTCAATCTTGTCCTGGCTACTTGCTGGAAAAGCCTTTATTTAAAAGAAGCTGCTGGTAGCTTGTTTTCCCAGAGCAGAGACAATTATCTGTTGCAATTTATCAGGAAATATGAGATGGAAAGTGACACCTAGCTCATATATTTGTATTCAGTTCTGAAAGTGACATTAAAAATCGTGACCAGTTGCCACTTCTGAATGACCTTGTGAGTGATCAGCAGCATCACTGCAGAATTCCAACTATTTCTTTGGTCTTTATTGCCTTTTGATTAGCTCTTCACATGTGTGGATATTTCTGAACACTGTTAGATGAATAACTCTTCAGAGTAAAGGTCATTTTTAGAACATACACAGCCAGTCTAATGCTTTGCCATTTTACAATCAGCATGAATGGCACCAAACTGCAGGGGTTCACCAGCAGTACTGCCAGGGTGTGTGTTGGAATGTCAAAGCTGCTTTAATAAAACAGTAAAACTCTTAGAGAAAAGTCCCTTTAACTTCAGTGCCAGTTAGCACAAACCTGGGACATACCTATTGGGAGTGCACTGCAATGGCTGTGCCTGGAGGAGCCTGTGCATGATGGCTTGGACAGATTCACACATTCTGTTCTCGTGGAAGGTCTGAGATAGTTCCATAGTTCCCATTGTTTCATTGTCTATGGCTTGGAGTTTCTTTTGACTCTTGCTTTGAAAAGTGCAGCTTAAACCTTTTATGCATGATGAAAGTATTATCATTTTTTCTGCTTTATGGTAATTTTAAATTACTGACATGCTCCATGAAGCTGCATTTATTTTATTTTTTTTTTAATACCAGAGCTGAATTTTAGCATATATTATGAGGACAATCATAGGAAATATCCTGACTCATCAACTGGCATATCTGAATGCCCCAAAAATGAAGGGGGGAGCCCACACTGTATCCTGCTATAGAGTCATTTATTATAACCACAGAATAAAATCAGGCAGTAAATCCTCTTATGCCTGTAAATACCCTTACTGCACCATTGAAATGGTGTGAACTGTAAAAGTTATTCATCTTCATGCTGAACTGGGGAAGAGAGTTTATAATAGTAACCTTGTAGTGCTGTTAGTTTGTAAGACTAGAACTGAATAATTGATGTTTGATCTTAGTCTGCATCTCCCAAAGCATTCTTGATCCTGAGTCTGAAGAAGACTTCACAAAATTACTTACAGTATTAAATGATGCTGTCACAGGAAGTGAAAGGGTCATGCTGGGAATTCCCAAGAGGCAGAAAGAGAAGAAGGGTACCCTTGCCTTCAGAAAGGTGGTGACCTGCCCACAGGGGAGAGTGCCCCTCTCATGCAGGGTCTTTGCACAATTCTGACATCCACCTGAAATCTGTGGCAGTCAATACAGAGAAATGCAATCTGCTACAAGGCAAACTTTTAAAATCTCAAAAAAATCGAAATGCAGTATGCTGGGACATGGTCCAGTCAGCCACCAGTAACCATAAACTGTTGGCAATTCATGCTTATTTGTGTGTCTTTGGTGAAATGCAGCTCCACAGGCAGGGATGGATTGCAGCACAGCAGACACGCTGGGATTGCTCTGTGAGCTCTGTGGGATTTAAGCTTCCATGGCTGCCAGAACAAATAACTCTGAATGATAAATTTACCTTTTTAAAAACAGATGCAGCTATGGATAGCTTCTTCCAAGTATAATGGAACTAGAGTACCCCAAGGACACACTGTTCTATGTGTTATTATAGCAAATATATGTAATTTACTATAGAAGTATCCTTAGAACCATAGAAACACTGGTAAAACTGGAGGATTTCTTGGTGACTTGGACTTGTTTTTTTTTTATCTCTTTGTACATTATATTTATAGGGTTTTTTATCTCTTTGTACATTATGTTTCAAGTGACTTAATTGTTAAAAAATGATGCTTGACAAGGAATGCAAAAAACATTATTAGTGCTGTATCCTTTATCTTCCTCTTCTTGCTCTTCTTTATAATTTCTCCTTTTGCAGTGTATGGCTCTGTTTCTGAGAGCTTCCAGGTTTGCCATCAAATTCGTGTTTGCACTTGACTTTCTGATGGAGACATTCAGCCTTATGACTAATAAGCTCATTGAGCCTGGTCTGCACCAGCTTAAGCTGCTTTGACTAAGCCATGGAGATGCCTTTTGTGAGGGGCTCTCCAATCCCACAATTTGTGCCTTTAGAGCCTTAATTTTGTCAATTTTCTGTGTGGGTTTTTTCATCTATTTGAAAGGCAATTATCTGCCTTGTTCCTGGAGACTTTTGGAGCCTTCTGACAGGTGAAGGGAGGTATTTACTTGTTATGATTTTGATCCTGGAATTTCAGCATGGTGATGATAAATGTAATTAAAAATGATTAAATTAGTCTGCTGTGCTGGCCTCATGGACACAGACTAAAGGCCAGTATCAGGTAGGCAGGGGAACAGGCTTAGTGCTTGGGTTTGTTGAGTGGGATTTTTTAGCTTGTTTACACACTGGAGAAAATCAGATGCATTTGTGTATTCATAGCTGGCTACTGCTTCATCCTGTTCACAGCTCTCTTATATAAGAGAAGAACAGTGTTTCAACTGGAGGTGGTTCCACATGGCAACACCAAATGAGTTTCTTAACTCTGCCCCAAACCTACCAAGAAACTGGTGGGAGGCTCGATTTTTTTTTTTTCTTCCTCTTAGCTGCAGGGAAGTGTTAAAATTTGCATTACCTGTTAATACACACACCTACTTGCTTATGATTTTTATCAACACATAGTCTTGACATATTGCTAGGTACAAAATATACAAGTAAATTAAATTGCTGCCTAATTTTCTAGCTTTTCCATAGGATTCAGGACAAGAGATTTGTAACACCTTATGCATTATTAAGGTGAATTTGTATTGCAGACTAAGTTGTTACACCAAAAGTTCAGGCCTACATCATTGTTTAGGAATATGCCATCATCTTGCAGCACAGGCAAGCCCCTTGTAGCCTTTCATGGTCTCTTTGGAGAATGTTCTATATTATCATAGCCTAAAATTGTCTAGATTGTCAAAAAACTCACATACTTTGTTATTTTTCAGTCTTTTGATTAATTCCTTAGTGTCTTAAAAAAACCCCAGAAACCAAACCAGCCAACCAACCAAGTGAAAAACCTTGAGAAAGACTGAAAAATGTACTTCTAGCTTTAGAAACATTACAAGTCAGTTTTAGCTGACTGTCATGCTTTTCTGTCTTTTATACAGCCTCCCATTGGTGATTTTCTGTAAAATGCTAATTTCCAGTCCCAAAGGCTTTTGGAGACTAACTCTGAGTAATTATTAAGCAAGAGGCCAAGGACACGAGCAGTGCCACTCAACAAATGTTGAATTGTCAGTAGCATTCTCGACACTGTGTATGATTTTCTTTGCAGCCTCAGCTGGAGAAGTTGTCAGTGTCCATGTCCTGTTGTGGAGTGGTGCTTTTCCATAGCTCCTCCTTCTAGATGGATGGAAATGTCCTTGGTTTTAAGCTGTAAAATGAAGAGGATTATACAAATTTGTTAGTAGATATTACTGGATGCCTGTAAGAGTTCAGGGACATGTTGCATTTTGGAAGGCTGTCATTGCAGGAGCAGATTGTTCTTTGAGTCAATTTTATAATTTATCAGTGATTCACAGCTCAGTTATAATTATTCCCAGTGCTAATTATGTGTCAGAATTACCCAAAACACTGTATCAGACATGGCTTGCACATGCTGTATAATCATGAAACTGAGCTTTCTCCAATGTAAATTTACTGAGGGCTCTATTCCACAAATCCATTGTTTTAAGGGCTCCTTTCTCACCCAAGCAGGCCCCAGGATTTCATGGAAATTAATTAATCAGGGTAAGGATGTTCATGACAAGCTTTTAAACTGGTTTTATTGCTCTACCCTGTGCAGAAAAGCTTGAAAATACTTTGCAATCCTTCAATAATTACTGTGGCCAAAATACATCTTTGCTGATTTACAGATTTATAGTCCATGAAAATTTATCCTGTCTCATGTTTTAAGACACTATTTTTTTCTTCCCAGCTTCTGGAAAAAACCAACAATGTATTTGAGGAATCTGATTCTGCAGCTACAAAAAGTCCTTTGCATTTAGCTGTAAGTATGAGATGTGTAAAGCATTTGATCAGTATTTCCTAGAATAGTTCCTTAATCTCTGTCTTTGAAGCAAGTGTAACTGTGGGCTTGTTTTGAAAAAGGTGGGAAGGGATGTAACAAAGCCAGGTTCTGGGCTGGAATTGTTAATTAAGTTTTAGGCAGTTGAAGCTCTTGGCTCTTCCTGACTCTAACACTTGGCTAAGAAGATGACACCGACACTGAAGTGAAATTAAATGGAAATTCACACTTGTATTTAGAACTAGGTTACAAATATGTGGCCAAAGCTTGTGCCTAGGCTTTGCTCATGGAATGAGATTCTCTGATGTTCTGGTGGAGAGGTGCAGTGCAAAAAGACTGTTTGGTACCCAGCAGGGTGTGGGACAGCATTTAAAGCCCAGCAGTGCCCTGTGAGAATGCTATGGACACTGGCATATCACAACAGGATCCAGCAGTTTCAATGTCTTTAGGCATGGCGAGTTCACAGCTTCAACAACTCTGATAACACTAACTATACAACTGGCTGTAAATAAAAAGGATGCTCTGATACAACAGTGAGGAGAGGAGGGCAGGCCCTACAAAGCTGAACAAAACATTTCCAATTTCTGGCACTGTCCACTGGGTTTTTGCAATGCCGCCCCTGTTTGTGCTGTTGACCCCAGGGTGGCTGTAGGTCTGGAAGTGCACCTGCTTGTTCACTGGAGTTGTTTTACCAAATGACCCTGCTGGCAGGAATTCTCCATGAAGCATCAGCTGTAAACAGCAGGTCAAGTTTGTATTTGCACAATAATCTGGTTTGAGAATCACTTTTTTTTAATTGGAGACCAGCACATGTGTTGAATTCAGCACCAGTCAGGTGATAATCCATGGAGGTCTCTAGTAAATCTGGTTTTTGAAGCAAATGTTTCCCTGTCAGATACTGCAGCATGTGAAAAATGAATTGCTGATTGACCTGTGCTGGCTTGGCAAATTATTGCCTGAAATTTCCTCACTTTGGATTGTACTAGAAGGTTGGAGCAAATCAAGAATCATAATTTCTTTTCCTAAACTCTAGGAATTTTTAAATTTCTTGGGTACAGTGTAATTTGGAAAAATCCTTTTAGGCTGAAAAGAGAGTCATAAGGAATCAATAAAACAGATTTCTGTTGTGCTTAGGAGACATTGAAAGGGCTGGATTTTATTCACAATTTATAGGAAAGGTCTTTGAAAGACAGGAGTTGTGTCCTTTACATGACACATTTCATAATTCTAGGCCTATAATGGTCATCATCAAGCTCTGGAGGTGCTTCTGCAATCTCTGGTGGATCTGGATATCAAGGATGACAAGGGACGCACTGCTCTGGACTTGGCTGCATTCAGAGGACATGCAGAGTGTGTGGAAGCTCTCATCAGCCAGGGTGCTTCTGTCACTGTAAAGGACAATGTCACCAAAAGGACCCCCCTCCATGCCTCAGGTGAGTGTGATCTTATGCTGCTCTTGTGGTGTGAACCCTCCCACACTGAAGCAGGTACATTTACTTGCCTGTTGTTGCTATGCACATTTCTTCTAAAAGGAGGAACATTCTCACATGTCCTGAGGAGTGATACTTCTTTGCTGATGTTGTACATTTAAACCATTTCTCTGCTGTTTCATTCATCTTTTTCTCCTCTACCCCTGTGGTTCAGTCATCCCTCATACAGAATCCCATATTTTTGCATACCACTACTGCTCTGCTCTTACCTGCTTGCCCCTCTCTGTCACCACCTACTCTTGAGGAGGTGTGATGTTTCCCTCATGACACCTTCCCTTGCTGCTTCTTCAGCCAAATAATCAGGGGAAGAGGGAGCACTTGCCTCGCTGCTTCTCCTTTGGAAGAAGGGTTGAAAAATAGATGTGGGCTCTGATTGGCAATGAAAATGTTCTGGTGTTCAAAACTTGCACCCATTTGCAGTGGCAACACCACAGAAATTCACCCCCCTCTTTCAGGCTCCTCCTCCTGAGCCAGCCTGCAAACTTGCACTTGCTGGCAGCCTGCTCCTTTCCTCATGTGTGGGGTGTTAATTATGTAACATGCAAAATGAGCTGGGAAATGTAGACTTTGTCATTGATTTGATGGTTATTATTTGACAGGTACCTGTCAGGTAAACATGCAGAGGTGCCAAAGGGATTGTGTCTCCTCTGCTGTTCTAGGAGGGGCTCCGTGCAGGGTAGCAGTGGCCTCTAGTGGGAAGGGTGGATAATTAATTCAGGACCAGACTTAATTGTCTTCCTGCTTATCTTTTAATCTTGCTGAAATGCATATATATTCTGTAGTATCAGGTTATTCTCTATGTGTGATCATGTAAGTGCAACCTAGAAACAGAGGTCAAATAGACTTAGCAATTTTGTCTGCAGTACTGAAGGAAATGCTCGTAACAGACCCACAGTGCATACTAAAAATGCTTCCTGTCTGCTTAAACTTTGCATCAGAACTCAGAACATCCCTCCCCATGATAAATACTGATGGTTTAATTAATTGAAATCAATATTAGTGCTACCACAAAACTAAGCTGTGGTGATCAAGAGCTTTCCCTGTAGTTACTTCAAACATATCCTGGGATCTGATGTGAACAAGGTGTGACTGTCTGGCACGTCATCACTATAGCAAAGATTTGCATTTATTTAAAAATGTGGTTATAGTGACCTAAGTTTCCAGCTGTCACAACTGAACCATAAAGGTTCTTCAGTACTTCAGTACAGTGAATGGTAACAAAGCCATATTTTTGTTAGCAGCTCTTACTTAAAATACTAATCTGTTGAATAAATTGAGTACATTTGTTGAATGGAAGATGTTATTTTAATACACACTTTTCTTACCTTCACATAATTTCAGATTGTGTTCCCCCCACCCCCTTTTAATTTGTTTTTTAATCACCTCCATCACTGTAGTATTCAGTGCCTTCCATGTGAAACCAGTAGGAAGATTCATTGCAGACTTTTCTGGTCCATTATGCTTTTTGCTTCTCAGATTACAAAGCATTCCCAGGAGTGCAAATAAATTGTTCTTTAAATTTGCAGTGAAGCAAAATAAGTCAGATAGATATGTGTTAAAAACAAACAAACATATATAGAAAAAACCCAACCAAGAAAAAAGGCAAAAAATCCTACCCAGGAATGAGACACAAAAGGGAACATGTACCTTGAGCAGAATGGAAAGTAATGCACAGACGGGTCGAGTATTTGAACTCCTTAGTAAAGGAAATTCACCACTGGCATGAATTTGAAAACTTTCAAATGTGAGTTAAGTGCACTTCAGGTAAATATTCATTAAGACAACGTTTAGAACCCTCCACTCAAGAGCTCTGTAGAGTTCTGTGGAAATGATCTCTGGGTAAAGCTCCTACCCCCCCTGCTCCAGACATCCCCCTGCAGAGTGCCCGTTTCCATGCTGCCGTTCCCAGGGAGGAGGAGTGTTGGAGCAAGGCTGGTGCCACCTGCTGGGAGCTGCTGGACGTTCCGAGTCTGTGCTGCAGGTGTGCGAGGTCAGCTGGTGCCTTCTGAGAAATCCAGCAGAATTCTTGCTGAATTATTCCCCTGAGTGCCAGCGTGCATTTGCACACACAGAATGAGCACTTGCTCGTGCTGCACCGGGAAGAAACAAGAAGGCAATGTGTGCCCATCCCCTTAAACTTGTTTGCCCTCATTCCTTCTCATTACACCAGCATAATTGCTGAACACTGAGCTCAGGAGGCCTCAGTGGTGGATTGGATGACAGAATTCTGCACGTTTGTGTCAGTAAAGGGATTTGTGACTTGAGAACTCACCTAATGAAGTGTTTCTTTTTTCTGACTGTACCCATGAAGTAATAGACTTCCTCTGGCTTCATAACATGGAGAATTTCCTTTGCCCAAATGATATGTTCCCTGTGTAATTTCATTACCTCCAGCCTCTCCTCTGGCTAGGCTGGGGAATACATTGCAAGTGTTCCCCTGGTGTTAGTGTTATGGGTCTGTTGGCAAAAGTAATGTTCCCTGCAGGGTCTGTAATGCTTAGCAATCACTGGGTCAGCTCCTAGGAGTTTCTGGGAGAATCTCTTCTGAAACTCATTTACCAAAATCATTTTCACACATCTTTGTGAACAAGTTATGATTTCTCTTCCTCCTGCTGGGAAAAAGAACAGACCTTTATTTCCCCCCTCAATCCAGTGAATCACCAGCCCTGCAGAACTGTTTACATGTTATCTATATGTCATTATTTAGTGGTAAATAACTAAAAATGCCTTTTATTTTTCTGGGTAAATCAACTAAGATTATTTTTGGATGAGTAATTTAAATGTGATGATGTGCACCGGTTTCTCTGCCAGCATGATGTGACATAGGTGGTGTCCAAGGGTTTTGCCTCAGCCCACAGGGTGTAGGCAGTGTGAATGCATGACTTGCTGTAATAAGAACACAACGTGTATCTACTGAGCACAGGAATTGTTTTTCAAAGAAGAAAATATCTGTCTCTTCATCCCATGAAAGTCTGAAGCCTTAGAGCCAGCTGACACACAGATGGGATTCAGTGTCAGGCCCTACAGAATGTAGAGACTCAAAGCTGTTTCATAGCAGCAATGGGTTACATAAAAAACCCAAAAATAAAAACCCCAAATATTCCCCCCCCCAGCAAAATCCCCAAACACCACTAAACCCAAATGTTTTGATAAGTCTTATTTTTGATAAAATGGATAATCTCAAAGGAATTTTAGTCTCTGGTGTTCTGTGCTTTTATGAATATGGCATTTGTTTCATTGGTCATTCTTTACAGATTTTTTTTTTCCATAGCAGCAGTGAAGTACTCACTTGTACAGTGCAGATAAAATTAAGGAGCCTTGACAATGTACTTCCTGCTATGCTCCAACCCTGAGCAAAGAAAGCCTTGCCTGCTGCTCAGTCTAGGGGATTTTGAAATGCTGTCTGCTTTAGTAGAAATCTTCTCAGAAGGGAATATCACAATTTCTGTTTTACTCATTTGGAATTTTTGTATCTAAGAGAACCAGTCCTCACCTTCATGAGGTCAAGGAAAAAACAGCTCACCATTTCACTGGCACAAGTTAAATGAAAATTGGGGGAATGTTGATCTGTTATATGGTGGAGTATTTTCCTTGTTTATAAGGGCATTTCTTATCCCTAAGCATTCCAGTGGAAAAATGTCTGAAATTAATTTTTCCTTTACAGTCATTAATGGCCATACACCTTGTTTACGGTTGTTGCTGGAGGTTGCAGATAACCCTGATGTGACGGACGCCAAAGGACAGTAAGTTTTCTTTGTGGGCTTCTTTTTTTCAGCTCTGTAATTCAAATAGCATCTCCTATTTCTCACAAAAAAAGTACTTACTTGAAACACTGTATTTCCTGCACTTCTCCTCATAGAATTTGGCAGAGATTACAAAGTACACATTTAGTTGATGTAAGCCATGTGGAAAGGACTAATCATTAATCTTAGCCTCTGCTCCATACTTTAAACAGTCTTTTATAGATGTTGAGGGCCAGATTCAATAAAAAGTGAACAGGCTCCTGAGATATTTCTATAAAGTCATCTTCTTTCTAAAAGATTGCTATTCTAGGGTTTATTTGATACATTAGACTGGTGCAGTAGGACACAGTGTTTATTTGAGGTGACATGTGCATCTGAGATGTTCCTACAAAAACTTTACTGCTTCTTAAATGGCTGTTATAGAGGGAAAATAAGATACATTTTTAAAGTGAAAATGTGAATAGTTTAAGAAACTCATTTGGGGTGTCTGGAACATATAATGTTGTACATATAATATCTGCACACTTAATTTTAAATGGCATTAGTCTGCCTAAAAACAGATGGAGAATAGATCTTGTTCAGAACCAAATGAAAGATATATTAGTCTAACTTTTAGCTTGAATATTTCCCTCAGGTCTCTTCATCCCCTTTAAGCAAATGTGCAGCATTTGCAAAAGAAATACTTTGGGTCATTGTCATCTTGCAAGGACAGGCATTCACAAGACTTGGTATTGTAAAACGCTTGTGTCACTGGAGGTGACAGTAATTGTAGGTTATTAAGAGAACAGATTGTCTTGAATGGTGTTGCTCTGTAAACTGCTTACAAGTGGGTTTGTTACTATTTCAGTCCTGGCAGTTGGTTGTTAAACATCTCAATAATTTCATACTAAAGGTCTTCACTTGGGTGTCATATATGAGTATGGGGAAAAGAAATGGGTCATGGGTAGGAGTGGCAAGAAATGCAGAGCTTCCTGATTTCTCTGTGTAAGTTAGCAGGGACAAATAGTATCCCATGTTATAGCTATGACTGCTCTGTTTGTTTGGTTTTTTTTTCCCTAGAACTCCATTAATGCTTGCAGTGGCATATGGGCACATTGATGCTGTTTCTTTATTACTTGAAAAAGAAGCATCTGTAGATGCAGCTGATCTCCTGGGATGCACAGCTTTACATCGAGGGGTGACTTAATTTTTATAATCCTTTATTATTTGTTTTGCTGTGACTACAACTCACTTATAAGTACAGGGATGTTTAAATCTAGAGAACACTGTAAATGATTTGAAACATGACCAAGCATAATCAATGACATACAAAGCAAGGCAGATCTGCTCTTAATAATGCTTTGCTTTTATTTCACATTTGTGTTAATAATGATTAGATCACTTTTTTTTTTCTCTAGACACTCTATAATAACTCATTATTCTTGTAACTGACCAGCTTAGGAATTCTGAAAATAATTTCTTTGAAAGAACTGGCCAGTAGTTACTTTCATTTTTCTTGGAATGGTGCAAGTCCTGTAAGATTTTTTCTAGAGGCAGTGAAACTTGAGGTAGGTCTAATCTTTTCTAGTCCAGCTTGACTAAGCTGACTTTCCTAGCTAAGTCTAGCTTCTTACCCAATGTGGAGCTGATGCAAGGGATGATATTTATACAGAACTTTATGATAACTGCAGTGAGCAGTTCAGCAGGTGAGCAAAGGGGCTCTCATCTCTGCCTGCTGAATTCCATCCACACATTTCATGTTCACAAGTGTCAATCACATTCCATATTTGGGGCAAGAATCTGTGTTATGTCAACCTCTTTACTCCTTTCTTTGTTACCAGATCATGACTGGGCATGAAGAATGTGTTCAGATGCTGTTAGAGAAAGAAGTCTCTATTTTGTGTAAAGATGCCAGAGGCAGGACCCCTCTGCACTTTGCAGCAGCTCGGGGTCACGCCACGTGGCTGAGCGAGTTGCTGCAGGTGGCACTTGCCGAGGAGGACTGCAGCCTCAAGGACAACCAGGGCTACACGCCCCTGCACTGGGCTTCCTACAATGGTAAGGCTCTCCTGGGGCTGCTGCCCGGGTCAGCTTGGAGGGAGCTGGTGGAGGAGCTTGCAGTGAAGAGGCAAATGATCCCTGTGTGCTGTCTGTGCTAGCATTTGCTGTGTGCACCCTTCAGTTCGTAGCTCCCAGGGACTTTGCGGCTCGTCTGCTCCAAGTCACAAGAAGCCAGGATGAAATTCTTGTTTTATTCATGTCCATGCTGAAATTGATTTCTGTGTGACCAGGAACGCTCCTTTGAGCTCTTGGTGCAAGAGACCATGTGAATAGATGGATATTCTGAACTGAACTGATTATTCTAAAATGGATAATCTGAACTCATTGCTTGATATAAGGATAAAGCTTCTTTGATATAAGGATAAAGCTTCTCAGTACTGACATTTAAGCTTTGGATGTAATGCAACATACATGACACCACATTAAAAAGAGCTTTTTTGCTTTCCTTTTTTCTTAATAAATGCTAATATTAGCCCAGATCTCTCTTGCTGCTGCCATAAAATTCAAAAATCCTCTGATTTTTCACGTAAGAGCTTATATACACATCATGTACAATTTTGACCTTAAAAGTGTTAGATTCCAACCTATGTAAGCCCAATATGAATTAAGTGAACTACCTGCTTTGTGCAACACTGTGAAATATCTGCTCTCTCACAGGTCATGAAAACTGCATAGAGGTACTATTGGAACAAAAACTTTTCCACAAGTTCTATGGTAATAGCTTCTCTCCATTGCACTGTGCCGTGTAAGTAGAAATCTCCAGTAACAACTTGCTTTAGGATATGTCTGCAGAAAGTAGCACTATGAGAATAAACCAAGCTTTTTTGGAAATTATTTGCATGAGTAAATTATTTTAAAGCTGATCACTTGAAATAAAATTATTTTGGCTGAAACATATTATTTTAAATCAGAATTTCTAGTAATTAGCTTTGAAAAAAAATTCAGTATTTGTATTATTTTAAACGAGTATGCAATTTTCAAGACTAATAAAATGCGTGCAATTTAAACATGTGTGCAAATTTAAAATTAAAATAGCTTTTAATCCAATGTGGAAGTGTGTTACCTATGCTGTGTGTCTACTACTGTTACTAAATGCTGTTCATTTTCATAAAGAAATGAGACAAATTAGCAGAACCCAGAAAAAGTGTTAATTGAACACATCCATCAAATCAAAGTACCAAATGTGTTAGTTGGAAGGAGATGTAGGTTTCAGTACCTTAAACATTAGAATAAATCTCTCTTGATGTAAGTGTCTATGACTGAGTGCTTTCCAGGCCCAGGGGTGTTTTACATACAGGCTAAGGATTTTAAGATATTAAGGTTTTAATCCTAGCTTTGTTCTGGACTTGGAAATTACCTTGGTGCATAGTGAATTAAGGATCAGCTTTGCTTTAGAGACTGAAATCCATCGTAGCAGATGCAGTTTGGTTAAAAGGAGAAATTATGAATATGCAGAAGTGTGACTAAAAGCATTAAGACAAAGGCATATTAGGGTAACTTAGAAATAACCACTAAGAAATATTAATGGGAAGTCAAGTAAACCAGTATTGGAAAGTGAAAAATATGTAGACATGGCCTTTTAAAAATGTGTTTTCTTTGGCAGAATCAATGATCATGAAAACTGTGCATCACTACTCATTGGAGCCATCGATGCCAGCATTGTCAACTGTGAGGATGACAAAGGAAGGTAACAGTTCCGTGGACAAATTGCATCTCATGATTCCATTTAGTATTTTTCATAGTTCTTTCTGAACCTCTGGCACTAATCCTTATCTGCTATGGTTGAGCTAAGACTTGTCATGCTGACTCTTTCAGACAGCAGTTTACAGCACAGCTAAAAGGTGTCTCACTTGAAACAAGAATATGAAATATTCAATGTCAGAGTGCATATGAAAAAATATAGAAGTAATAGTATTTTGTTAGTTTAGAACTGCTATGGCTATAGGCCGTTTCCCTGGACCTGTTTTCTTTGTTAAATGTTTAAACACATTTATCTTTGCTAAATGGAGTGATATTATGTACATACAGAAAAGTATTTCATTAATGGTTTCCATGTTATGTTGGCATTCTCAGGGCACACAGCTGAGAATATCTACCCAGGAAAATAAAACTATTACAGCAAGAGATGGGTATTCAGCCCAATCCTTTATTTGTCACATTGAGAATCTCCTCACCATATATGTATATATTTAATTAAAATTGCTAAAGTTCTAAAAAGTGAACACTTATTGTTTTCTTTGATTAGAACAAATTTAATACCCTCAGTAATTACATAATTCTGTGAGGATAAGAGCACCTCACCTTTGCTGATAAGCAAAACAGAAGCAGCACTGAGCTGGGCTGTGTACCAACTATCTTTCATCTCTAGCAGTCACCCTTCTGACCCAAAATGCCAAAGAGCCACAGGGAATGAATTCCAGTGTCTTTGTCTTGTAGAAACTGATAACCTTCAAGGTGGATTGAATTCCTTCTGCCCTTTATAGTAGTGCAGTTATTTGTGGCTTGTTGCTGCAGTATCTTTGACTACAATTCAAAATATTTAAATTTTTTAAAATAATGAATCTATTCTTTTCTGATAGTTCTTCCCAACTGAGGCTTGCTAAAAAGTAAAATCAGATTAATAAGGACGAGGGATTGTACTGCTTCTCATGTTACACAATATCCTCTATTAAAATAAATAGGCTGCCAATACAAGATTCTTCACAGTGTCATATCTCCACGCTATCATATCCACCTTTGGAGACTGGAAATATTATTTAACTTACTTCAGCTGCTGCTACTACAACCTTCTTATGGTGATAACTCTGACAGGGAAAAGCCCTGAAACCTCTTGCACGTGGAGGTTTCTGGGGGGCTTGGGCTGTTGCCCCTCTGTAGCTGTGTGGGTGTTGCTCCCCAGGACTCCCCTGCACGCCGCAGCCTTTGCTGACCACGTGGAGTGCCTGCAGCTGCTGCTGAGCCACAGCGCGCGGGTGAACGCGGCCGACCGCGCGGGCAGGACGCCGCTCATGATGGCAGCGCACGGCGGGCACCTGGGCGCCGTCGGTGAGTGACTGCTGCCCTGGCCCTGCCCTCTGTCCTGCACTTCTGCCCCACAGGGGAGCCCTGGCATCCTGGCAAAACTCTGCAAGGAAAATAGATTGTGTGCATCATGCCCTGCTGCGAGAAGATAGCTTTTCATCCATTAAAAATACTACTTTCTCTGCAGTCTTAGTGAACATTTGCAATAACAATTTTGAGTCTTTCTTCCTCCCAAGAGCACGAGGGCAGTAGTAATTCTGTTCTCCTTTACTTCCTTGATTTTGAGGAGCAGTAAAGCTGCATGTATTAAAAAGATTATGTAAGCTTTTCCATCCTGTTTTATAAGAAGCCCCATTCTTGAAAAGGCAGCTACATTTTCCAGGCTTGACTATGTGCCACAAGCACACTGATTGGGGACCTTATGGGCTTTGCAGAATTCCCTTTTCTCTAGCTTCAACAGCACAGGCTGCACCCCTAGTTCTTTATATCCCCTTAGTCCTCTCAAAGCAGGATTTACCGTTGTTCTGAGGCAGAGGATTCAGGCTAAAAATGCTGATCTGCAAATAGGGAAGTTCATAAAGAAATGAAGATCAATATATATATATTATATATATTATTATAATATAATATTATAATATATTATATAATATATATGTTTGACAGTTTGGGGCACCACAAACAAGCTGTTAGCTCTGCATTTGCCTGCTGATTAACTGCACAAGATTAGTCTGTTCTCATTCACTAATTTCATTATTATAAGGCTTACATCATATAAAGACTTAACTGATTAGCCTCTATGCACATGTATATTGAAATAGTAATTTTTTTCTCTCTTTTGACATGTTCATCTGCCCATTGGATTTCTTCATTGATTTCTACTATATACCTCAGACTTTTTGGTGAACATTGCCAAGGCTGACCTGACATTAAAAGATAAGGAATTGAATACATCTTTGCACTTGGCTAGCAGTAAAGTAAGTTGAACACCTCTCTGTGCTTTTATTCTCATCAGTCCATATGAATGTATGTGTGCGTTTATGCTCCCAAGTTTTTTTCTGCAGTGGAAATGTGGTGGTCACAGTTGTGGTGAGGAAGGGAAAGTTGTTCCAAGCTTTTTCTCTTGTCTGTTTTAAAGTATTGTACATTGAGAAATAGGGATGGCTCTTATGACAGCTGAAACATAAGTAAGTGACACTAAGAGAAGTAAAGGAAACCCTTTAAAGTTTTACTAGATAATCTCACTGTAAAACAGCTTAAAAGGTTTAATAACAAAGAAAAATAAAATTATTTTTTATTTATCTCCAATTCCTGTGAAAGGAGACCAAAATTTTCTCTTAACAAAGCAGGAGTGAAACCAGAGGTTTCACATTGATTAGATGGGTGATGGTGTCTCTTCCTAAGCCTTCTTCCTCTTAATTCCAATTTCTACTGCTATTTCTGCAAGAAAATATGCACAGAGGATTCCCTTTCCTCTTCTTTTGCTCCTACCCACAGATTGGATTCCAGTGTGATCATATTACTCCAGTTTCTGGAGACACATGAGCCTTGCTGAATTCTCAAGGTCCTTCAGGCAGCTCTTCCCCTGCCAGGACTGTAGGCTCAGCATCTGCAACTTGTGGTGCAGAACCAGGATCAGAAATAAGGCCTGGATCTGTATTATTCCCAAAGTTCCTTTGTTAGGAGGAACTCTGACAAGGAAGAGGTTTTCTAGCAGCTTATTAATAATACAGAAAAGCATTTAAAGACCCACAGAGTGTGGTATTCGTTTCTGAGATGAAAGCATTCTCTCTCACTGTGTAGTTCTGATAAATCATCCACTGAATGTTCACTCAAGAGAAAACAGCATTCTCTGAAAGCTGAGGAAGTGAATTCATATTTAATGAATGCAGGGTTGAAAGACAGGTGAATGTCTGCATTTCTAAATGTGCTAAAACATCCCAGCAGTAGTGGTTCACAAATGGGATTTTAAGACTCAGTTCACCTTCTACACAGGCTGACTGAGCAGCATCTTTTATATTTCAATTGAGTTATTAAATTTCACTTTTATTATGTAACATTTCTTTTGCTTCAATTTCAAACTCCTCAGCAAATTAACGCTTTTGGGTTTTTTCCCTGACTACAGGGTCATGAAAAATGTGCCTTGTTAATACTTGACAAGATCCAAGAACAGAGCCTTATTAATGCAAAAAATAATGCATTGCAGACGTAAGTATAGCCTGATCCTCTCAAGTTCAGTTGATTTACCAGAATATTCCAGTTTACCATTTCAAATTCATGTCTCAGATTACTTAATAGAACAGTAAAGGTAATTTCTGATTTTTTTGAATGCTTTCCCTGAAAAAGACCCAAACTGTATTGCACTCTCTCTTTTAATTTTCATTCTGTTTGTGCCATTTCTATGCATGATCTGGTGGAAAAATTATATGAAGTCATTTATTTAAAGACTATATCAAAATGTCTGTTAATCATGTGAATGTGTAAGTGTACATCTGGCATTTTCTAGCTTTTTGAGCTTCACCCCAAATTTAAATAATTTATTTAGACTTACTTAGACAGACAGGTGTCTGTCATTTAGTTCTCTGAAGGTTTTTTAGGTAATATTTTATGTGCAACTTCTGTCCATAGCATATGTTATCAGCTGCAACTGTTTGTTGGCATGGGGAATCCCACCACAGGAGATTCAACCATGAGTTCACGTGGCAAATCACCTAGAGCTTGCAGAAGAATTTATTCCATCTTAGCCCTTTTTCCCCCTCTTCCAACATGAAAATATTTTTCCTGTCCTGCTAGCTGTCCCCAAACCAGAGCATTGGGTGTTGGGCCAGGAAAGGAGCAAACCAATGGCTATTTTTAATTTCCAGTAGCAGAGATTAGCAATTGAGTATTCAAGGATAAAAAGGCAATACAATTATATTGAACAGCCTGTAGCAGCCAGAATTAAGGACAGAACACAGGCATTTATTCAGTCTTGGATTCCTTTTCCTTTTAAACATCAATTGTGTGCTGCAAACAGTGCAAAAATGAGAACCTTTTAAATAAAGTCTTTAGGCTGGAAAGTATTAAGCAATGGTGTGCTTGCACAAAAAAATTCTTGTTTTATAGATGTGGAACATGACAATTATTTCAAAGGCTGCAGTAAAATTTAGTGTCTACGATATAATTCTAATGATCCAAGGAAGGAAACCATTATGTTTCACATGCTCAATATGCTTTAAGCATTGCCTAACTTTGTTTAGAAAATCTGTTGTAAACTGAAGTTGAATTTAGTTGTTATGTTTTTGTAGACCTCTTCATATTGCTGCACGAAATGGCCTAAAGATGGTGGTTGAAGAGTTGCTGGCCAAAGGGGCCTGTGTCCTGGCAGTAGATGAAAATGGTAAGTAAATGAAACACTATGAGAATCTTCAGTAGGACCCAACAGGTAATTTTACAACAGACTGAAGCAATAGACTTAAAAGGTAATGATAGACTTCATTGATGCTTTTATCCTCCCAAGAACAGACAATGAGTTGTGTGAGTACCTATTAAAAAAAGGAAAATTAAAAGATACTCTTTCTTTAGTATAAGAATCTACTTTAAACATCACAGTGGTCCCTTTTACTGTTCATTTTGCATGTACTGTCAACAGCTAGTCTTTTTTAATGCCTGAGTGCAGTGGTAACTTGAATTTCCTAAACATGCAAGTGGCACCGGATAATTCTGACGCCTTGCAGAAGAATTAAGGAATTTGCATTCAATCAGCGCATGTTTTAATGGGTAGGAAGAAAACCATCAACATGTGTTTGAGTGTGTCCCAGCTCATTCTGAGATCAATCCTTGTGCTTGCCAATTATCTGACCAAGATGCAATTAAATTACTGTTGTCTCAAAAATACATAATTGGTTACTAAATTAAATAATTTTATTTCAGACTTCAGTGAAGTCCTCCCCTAAAAATTATAAGGAACCATAGAGGGATTTGATTCTACAATTATAATTTTTAAAAATATCTTCCTGAAATAAGTTGGTCTTTCTTACAATAATAACTTCATGGCATTAATGTAACAATTGGGTACCTCCATCTTTCCATATCTGTAAAGTAACACTAAATAAAATAACTACTCACCTATCATTGCAAGACATTTGAGATCTGTGGATGAAAAGAGCTGATTGGTATTTACTCTGAGCCAAATGCTACTTAGCTATACTTGCGTGAATGAGTTCCACAGAAGTCACCTGACCCTAACCTCACTTTAGAGACAGGGGACAGAAAAATGAACCAGACTGTCTTCTAATCACAGATTTTATCCTTAAAACAGTGCATACAGGTCCAGCTAATTTGTATATAACAAATGACAATTAGATTTAAATTTTATACACATTTAGTTTTTCTAGAAACAGCATACACATTTGAAAAGAGAGATGTTCAAGTAGAACCTTAGCACATTCACAGATCTAAAGAATATTAACACTTGGAACACACGGAAGAGGAAATGCACTGACTGCAATCAGTGCTTAAATGTGGGTATTTTGCAACAAAACTGAATTCACTTTTTGCTTACCAAGTTCATCTGTGCTGCAGATCTTGGCTTCCTTGAGGCAGTAGGTACCAGAAGTGGCCACTGCCTTGCATTACTATCGCTGCAGGGCTGAAGATTTAACCATCTGCAAAAGAATTTTTCAGCTCTTAGCATAAAAGGAGGATTTGTTGGAAAGGGCTGGAGTTCTGCACAGCAGCATGTAAAATGTACAGACAGTAAGTGTAATGAGCACACTGGCTTCCAGGGCTCATGTACATGAAGAGCTGCTTTAGGGCAGTGATTGGACAGGACCCAAGTTAAACTGCAGTGAAGACAAGCTTCTAATAGCTCCCCAGTCCTTTGACTGACACTGGAGTCTTATTAGCTGTGTATTTAAAGTGTATGCCATGCTTGCTGAATACAGCTAATATTCTTCTAACACAGTGTATATTTGGGTAACTAAACATCCATGTTTAGTTGGGTAACTAAACATCCAGTCACACCTGCTCTCCATGTACCCCCTGCACTGGTCTAATTATTTTATAATATAATTCCTAAATAAACTGCTTGCCAAATTGAGTAGATACTCAACTGATCAATCTTTAAAATTGTTCGCTTATTAAGTCAAAAGTTTTTAAACTAATATCTTTCATGTTTAATGCAAGCTGTTGTTCTCAGAATGAGACTCGTTCATGCACACAGAAGCGATGGCAGTTTCTGTCCCTGTTGCTGCAGTCCCTGTGTTCTGTACTGGCCATGCTGTGTGTGCTGTAGAACTGTGTTTAGCTGTGGTTGACCTGGCGCAGTGTTTGCTGCCTGGTTTCACACGAGCAGTGCTTGTTGTAGTCCCGGTGACTGCAGTGCCCCCAGTGTCTCTCCCAGCATGTCCCGTGAGAGTGAGTAACACGCCTGGCATGTGTAACCCCATCCTGTCCCCACGGTGTCCCTAGAGATGTACCTGAGGAATGCCGGGTGCCCCAGGTGCCCTCAGTACTAACCATTGCCTTGTCTGCGTTTGTGCCCAGGTCATACGCCAGCCCTGGCTTGTGCTCCTAACAAAGACGTGGCTGACTGCCTGGCACTCATTTTGGCTACCATGATGCCTTTTTCTCCCTCCAGTTCAGTGACGGCTTTCAACTTCGCTTGTTTTAAAAAAGACAATTTGGGCAGGATGCATCTCTGCGATGGCTCTGCTGTGGGCACCATTAACTCTTATGATAAGCCCTTGAGTAATAACATAGGAACAGAGGATGGGTACAATGAAAATGATTCGGATTCTGAAACATTTTGACTCATTGGTATTCGAAAACTTTGTTATTGTTTTGTTTCAGCTTTAATTTTTGTCTTTTTAAACAGCTTAAATCCCACAGTTATATTCTTAACTATTATTCTTGACAAGTAGGTATTGAAAGATTTGTAGTGCTGATGAGAATCAAGCCTTTAAATAACAAAATTAGAGGGATTTACTGGAACATATTCCTATTAGAGTTCTGCAGCTTTTCAGTTTCCTGATGTTTTCTTTAGGCCCAAAGTGCCCCTGTGGAAAGTCTCTACCTCTTATTTTAAGTAGAAAAAGAGAAAATGCCTTTTTTCTTTTGGACAGCACAAATAAACTGGGAACTGTTTGTAAAGAGTTCTTTCATGTTTTAGCTGCACCTTTAGTGCACAATCCTATTTCCAGCATAACCTTCACAGATTCGAGCATCACCCCTTTCCAATGTTTGTCTGTTTCCTGCTTCCAGGGGCTCTGTTAATTAGATAATTTTTTTACATGAACCAAAGGTAAAGTTGTAATCTTAAAACTGCCTGTATTACTTTTCTACAGGAAATGAAACCTTTTACATTCTGCCTGTATTAAGCACTTAAACGTACAGAAGGCACTTTTTACAGTTCTTAGTTGCAGTACACAATTAGAAAAATGTAGTTGTTAACTCTGAAGGCCAAATTCTGCTCATCCCACCATATTTTCCCATTAACATCACTTCTGTAAAATGCTAATCACTTGGCCCTTATTTTTTTTCAATTCAGCACAAATGTTTATTTGCACTACAGAATTAGGGTCATTAGATGTTTCTGTCACCTGAGCCATTAATCATGAATCCAGTACCAGTAAAAAAAGGGGAGGGGGAAGAAATCATGCGTAGAGAAAGGTGTACGTAAAAGTTTCTAATGATTTGCCAACTTAAATGGCGCTTTTTTCCTTTTCTATGGTTAAATAATTTATTTTTACTGTAAACAGTATTGAATTTTAAAATACTTTTGCCAGTGTTTGGATTAACAGAGCAAAGGTAAAGCAATGAAAGCGTAACACCAAAAGTTGAAATACCAAACACCAGAAACATAGCAGTGTACCGTGTAGGGGACCAGAGATAGATGCTAAAAAGCCTTTTGTCACCAGCTTTTAAAGCAGTGTCAACTTTGTGAATATGTTTACTCCTTCTGCCAAAGTTTCTAGGTCAAATGGACCCCGACCCTCCTCTGCAACAGATGTACAAAAGGAAGAATGAGACTTTGTAAACAAAAACAAAAAAAAATACAAACAAAAAACTGTCATGAACTAACCAGCCGTACCAAGAGGACCAAAATGCTTCAGTAATTCAGTTGAAGACTTTGCTACTTTTATTTTTTTGTTCAAATGTGAGTGACATAATGAAGTAGTTTTTTCTAAATGATAAAAATATAAACTTTTGAGGTAAAAGTAGTTTTGGGTGAATTTTACATTTTATGACACAGGTTTCAAGTTGACATTTTTAACTGATGATGTGTTGACCACAGGTGGGTTTTTTTCCCAGACTTAAGAATATGTTCATATACTTTTAATGTACATGTGTTTCTATTTATTTGAGATGAAACAAATGCCCAGGAAAAATCACTATGGCTTGTTCTCCTAGTTAGCATTCATGCATACTGAAATGAAATGTGAATCTGGCAAGACTGAGGGCCTGAGGAGCAAAAAGGAAGGGTGGATGCACACTGGGAGAGTGGCCATCTTGTATGGAATGCAAAGGTCCACTGTCTCTGTTGGGAAAAAGCAGAAAGCAAAACACCTTCCTTTGTTAAAGAGCTTAAGAAGGATCCAGCCTCTTGCCAGACAGGTGAGAAAACCCACACAGCTGTGGCAGAGCAAGGAGTCCTGTCATTCACGCTCAGCTTGTCTCAGGCCTGTGTCTGTGCTGGGAGGGTGAGATGAGCTTCCTCGGTGCTCGCTTTTGGCAGAGTAAAGGAAAAGTAAGGATTTGAATTTTAGTTGCAGTTTTTAGCCCTGTTCTGCTGGATTGTTGAAAATCTATTTGCAGATTTTAATCCTTTAATTAGGAAAAAAAAATTAAATATTAAGTTTATTTTGCCTTACTAAAATTGAGTATTTTTTCCTTGATCGTTAGCAATCTTCCAAAGTTTATAACAAAAAAAAAACCTTTTATCTCAACTCTGTAGTTTCTACAGTAGAATGACAGAGAATCTACAACCTTGGTTTTCTCCTCAGAAATAGCACCAAATAACATTTTAATTCGTTTTTCTCAGCATTTTTGCTTTTAAAAGTTGCAGAATAGCAATACCACCTTACTTAAAACACTGAAAATAAGAGAGCATTTGTTAAAATTTTCTGTGGTGCCTGTTCCAAAATGAATAGTAGTCCCAAATTTTGGGGGTTTTATTATGTAGAAGGATGGCATTGAAAACAAACATATGGGAAGTAGCTGCCACCTGTCTAACAGCAGAATCAGCATTTTAATCTTATTTTAAGCAGAAATGTAGGCAGGCTCCTTGGCAGGATTAGTTGTAAGTCTCACCCTGAAATACAGAAAATTACACTATCCTACATGACAGTGCTTCATTAAGAGAAAGCCAGCCCTCTTTATAAAAAGTTGTTATATTATTTTAAGCAGCCATTTTAAAAGTTTCAGTATTTTCACCTGCTGCCCATACAGTTACCAAAACTTTTTCTAATTGCAATACCTCGTAACACTGGTAATTGTGGAGTGCAACAGCTGCTGCATCCCAGAAGCAGAGGTGATTTATTTCTGAGTCATGCTGGTCCTTCCAGGAGCCAAATCCAACCTTTACCCATGAAACCCCACAATGCTGCCAGGATGCAGCATTCCAAAAAGCACAGGAACATAGGCTGTGCCCACTCACCTCCAGGGCACTGCACAGGTCGTGCTTGAGGGCGCTGGATTTAGGAGGAAAACTGCCACAAACGAAACACTGGGAAGTGCTCAGTGTTGGCCTCTCCCACATCTCATGTGAGTTACCAGAATCCCTTTTTTTTGTATGCTAGCACATTAATCTCTAATTTATCACATGTAGAAATCAATGTGCAGTTTAGGGCAGGTATATAAGCATGCGAGTAATGTTACTCTTGTAAATAATCTCCTTGCCTTTCTGTGGACTCCTTACAAGAGTAATCATACAGAATCGTTGCACTTAACCCTGGATCCTGCACCATACACACGTGGACAGCTTCTGTGTCTGCACCCAGCAGAGGACACCTGGGGAGGGGCAGCTCCCTGCCCCCCGGGTGTGCTGGCAGGATCGTTTCATCCTGTATTTTAACCACAGCTGCAGGTGGAATCCAGAGCAGGATGGGCTCCCAGGTCTCTCTCGTAAATACTGAGTTACAACCTCCGGACTGCCTGAAATAGCTGTGAAATAGCTCAGGGGATTTCTGTTCATCGCTACTAAAAGGGCACCATAATGTGTTTGGTACTTTTATGCAGTCAACAACTGCCAGGTTATTGAATTAGAACAAACACATGAAATGAATTGTTTATCCATTGTACTGTTGAGAAACTTGGTTATGTATTTGAGGATGATTTTAAAAAAATTGTGATTTTTATTCTTAGTCATGTAAGAAATATTAGAGTGCCTTTTTATATTTGTGTATAATGGAAATGTTTTGTGGAACTTGTCTTTTTTTTTTTTTCATTTGAGTGTTATAAAAGCAATATATTACCAGTAAATTTTCATTTCAGACCTTCTTTGAATGTATAAAGTGTTTCTTCTTTTCATATGTTCTACCTGCATTGAAATGAAAATTAATATGCTAAATTTCTATAGGAATAATGTATAATTTTCGCAGTGCTGAAAATGCTTTCTTATTACACAAAAAGTAAACTTAGGTCAGTGTTATAGGAAAGGGCGTTTTAAACTAGTGACAATCTTGAGTGTGTGTATAAAATGTAATTTTATGCATTTCTTATGCAGTGATCTACATATTAAAGCCAATATCTTATGTTTTGTAGGTTTTGTCTTATATTTTATGCTTTAGCATGTGCAATATATCTTTACAAACCATGGTGATACGCATCTGGTGCCAGTGTTATATTTTGCATAACATTTGTAATAAACTATATAAAATATTGTTTGATGGTTTCAGTGGGGTTTTGTCGGTATTGTTTGCTTTTGTAAATTGAAGTTTAAGGACTTGGGTAAAAGTCACATATGAAATGAGGAAAAAAACCCTTAATTCAGTGAATGACTTGGAATTTAACCTGAATCTTCTCAAGCACAGTTTAGTAACTTTTTAAACTACTGAATGCTGTATTAATGTAATAAAGAACCCTAACTGTAAACTACTCTTGCAATGCATTCAGATGGTTATTTTTACAAATAAAAATGGTACAAATACAGTGGAAAACTGAGTAAATTTTGTTTCTCTTGGGGGAGCCGGGGAGGCTTAAGTATTTCGCAGTTAAGATGAAAATTCAACTATTTCCTACTTCCCTCATATGTAAATACCCCTTGCCCTAGAAAGCTGATTTTGCTTTCTCTGTAGATTCGGGGAAGGTGAGGGAACAAAATAAACCACCACAGTAATTTATTTTTTTTTTTCTCAGTCATTAAATACTGTTTTTCCCAGTGAGCCCCACCCGCCCTGCTGGGTGTGTCCTGCAGCCGGCTGGGGCAGCAGTCCCACAGAGACTAAAATGCAGCAGAGAGCTTAAAGACAGCGATAGTAAGGTCTCAAAAGTACCCGAATTAAAGCAAACAAACAAAGGGTCCGTGCCCAGCGGGGTGCGCGGGTTTATTTTCGGCAAGGTGCGCTGTCCCGCGCTGTGCCCGGCTGGCTCCGCCAGGGCTGGCTGTGCCGCCTGAGCGCTGCGGGGCCGAGCGGCCGTGCCCCCTCACGGCCCCGGCGCGGCGCCCTCCCCATCATGGCGGACACGCCTCCCCCGCCAGCCGCGACATGGCGGGCGGGCCCCTCGGCCCGGCGGCCGCCCGACCTCCCCAACATGGCGGCCGCCCCCTGGCGCCGGCGGCGGCCAGGTTGAGGCGCCGGCCCGGCCGACCTCCCGCTCCGCCTCCCGGGCGCGGCGCTCCCGCCCCGCCCCGCCCCGCCGTGCCCGTGCGCGCGGGGAGCAGCGCTCCGCTCCGCGGGGCGCCATGGGGCGGGCGGGCCGCCGGCTGCCCGCGCTGGCAGCGCTCTTCTACGGGGCGCTGGCGGCCCTGGTGCTGCTGGGCGTGCGGGACGTGATGTTCCTCTACGAGGAGAACCGGTGCAGCATGACCTACATGTACGAGTACCCCGAGTACCTGGTGAGTACGGCGGGGTGTAACAGGTGGGACCTGCCGCTCCCGGGGCGGTGCCGCCCGCCCCGCCGCGGCCGGAGCCCGGAGCCGGGAGCCTGAGGCGCAGCTCCCATGGGCCGGGAGAACAGCCCCGAACTCGGGGCTCGCCGCCGTGCTGGAGCGGAGGGCGGTAAATGGGGCACGGGCAGCTGGGGCGGGAGCGGGGCCGGGCTGGCAGGACGCGCTGCTGTGCCCCCGTCGTGTGGCGGTGCCCCTCGGGGGGACGGGGCGGTGGCAGAGCCGCCCACCTGTAACCCTGCGGGGAGCTTCGTGCTGCCGCCGTGCAAAACCTGCCCGCGGTCAGAGCTGCCGCTGCCTGCAGCTCCGAGTGGCTCTGTGAAACCCAGCACGTTGGGTTTCACACGGGTGTTGGCCGAGGAAGGGGCTGGGCCAGCTCCTGTGGCAGCACTGGCAGTGCCCAGGAGGCCGAGCCTTGCACTTCATGGCCCTTCTCCTGACTTCCTAGTGAGGAGTAGCCAGTGTGTCAAAAAAGCGCAGAACTGAGCTTTGACTATTAGTGTATCTCTCAAGGCGGTGAACAGTGGTGCAAAGTCTTCTCGGTGAGCACTTCGGAGGTGGCATGTCCCACAAGGTACATGGGAGAGCTTGTAAATCCCTCTGAGGTCCCTCTTGTTTTGCTAACAGCCTTGTAGAAGTCTCTTTGAAAACCTGGGATCAGTTTGAGAAAATTGATATTTTCCACACACTATTCTGGTTTAGTAATGGAAGGATGTAAATGCATGTTAGTAAGTTCGCTGCTAATGCTGCAGCACGCAGTTGTTAGAAAACGATTTCTCTTTTTGATAGTAGTAAATACTACAGCATTTTCTCTCTTCTTAAAAGCATAACTGGTTGACTTCTGAACATTCATTTTTCATTATCTGAGATCTAATTTATGTTGGGAAAAATAGTAATTATTCTAAATAACACAGTTCAGAAGTAGGTTGCAAGCTGACTTGCACAGTAAAGAAGATGAAAAGCAAAACTTCAGTGTCTAAATTCATAATGAAGCAGAAAGTTAATTTTTGGGTCTAGTAACCTTCATTTCCTAACCTTGATATAGCCATCTTAGCCTACAAAAGAGGAATTTGGTATGGCTACAGGGATTGTTTTGTCAGTGCTGTAGAACAAATTCGTTTAAGCAGTTATAAGTACTTAAATACTGCACAGCAAGTTTTGAGATCTCCTGGCAGCCAGAACCTACTTCAGCTTCAATCTGAAGCCAACCAACAGAAAGTTACTGGCAAAATCCGTGTGATGGTATTGGTGGGTGCCTGAAACTCTTGTCTGCCACCACATCTTTTGTATTTACTCATTATGTAAGAGCCTAAACTCAGGCATCTTTAGGTGGGATGCAAGGCTTAAAGGTGAGCAGTAGTTCCATGCAGGAGATACAAGTCACAGCTGGCTGTATTGCCCTCTGGAATTTCTGCTTCCTGTGTCATCACTTTTACCCTGCAGAAAACAGTGCTTTGGGCTGGGGGGCAAATTGTGAATTCGTTTGGGTTTGCTAAAGTATTGTACTTTACACGTAGCTTTTTATTGTTGGAGGTGTCTGCCGTGTGGGCAGTGCTGCCTTCCCTAGGAAACCCCAGGGTGGGAGTTTCGGTGGGAGGTACCTGTCCTTGCTTCCGGATTGGTGTCACATTACAAACAAATAACTGCTTGAGCAATTAAACAAGAAGTTTCATTTCATTTGTGCCCATCAGTGTGGGTTAGCTCACAGTCTGCCTAGTAATTAATCTTCTTTTTTTGCATGAGTTCTAGAACTGCAGTGTTAGAATTTAACCTGCCCTTGCCCTGTTCAGCTGTACTTGGCAAGAGATTCAGAAGTTAGTAATGAGGACTTGTTCCCATAAACCCAATTTCTTACAGAACCAGGGTGAAAAACCAAGCCTGTACTGACATTGTAAAAAGTTGCTGTAGCTTGCTACAACTGATTGCATAAGCAGTGTCTTGGGAATTCACAATTTAAACCCACTGTCATGGAACATGAATGTCTCTTTTCCTTTGGAGTTATACATTGCCACTTTGTTATAATATTTAAATACTGTGATTTACCAAAAAAAACCCCCAACTCCCCAGTATTTTGACAGTACAATTCTCATGGGTCGTGTGGGTTTTTGTGTTCGACAATGCCCCAAGGAAGAACAGCATGTTAATTTTATGTTCCATAAAAGTTTTGAAAAGACAATGAGCCAGGAAGTTTCTGTGGATGAACAGTTGATTTGATCTGTCAGGAAGTCATATAAGCACATCTTGGTGTCACTCTTAGTTTAGTAATGGGAACTGCTGAAGTTTTTTTCACATAATTTTGAAAGCCTTTCCAAAAGGAGCAGCAGAAAGAAATGAGAATGAGACAGTGAGATGAATGAAGCTGGAAAGGCAGGATGATGAAGAAAGGGAAAAGACCAAAGGATGATCTGAAGACATAAGCCCTGAATGAAGCTTAAATTTTCTTCTTCTCAGTGAAAGAATTTAACTCACAGTCTCACACTGTGTTAATGAATCAAGATAATTAAAAAACTGTAAATAATACACACACATAGATACATCTCATAGAATAGAGATTATATATATATATATATATATAACATCATTTAAATAGTTTGCAAATAACCAATAAACCAAAAATTTTGAAGGCCAAGGGGAGAAGAAAATAGTCATTAGCTGAGCAGAGACGGAGAAGAACAGGGGAAGGGAAGGAGTGTGGGGGCACAGAATTAAAGCTAAATCACCTTTATGGTAGATGCAGCTGAGAGAAAACAATAAATGATTTGAATTAAAGATGCTTCTATTTCAGGGAAGCAATTAAGAGAGACTTTACAGGAGATTTCTGATACAAAACTGAGTTTAGTCTTGACCTTGTTCTGTAGAAGTGTTTCCTTCAAATAGAAATTACACGTTAATACATGTATCTTTGTATTATCTTATTTTTATCTCAATTGTTACATAATTGTAACATAAATAATCAAACATTGGAATGAGTGTATTTGCATTCATGAAAATTTTAAAAATCTGTATCTTAGAAATTCAGAATTATAAACCAACCAGCCTCTATGCCGGTGCTAAATCAAGATAGTAGTAAACAAGAACACATTTAATTAAGACAGTGCCGTATGACTCTAAGAGATTGACTTACTGGTGTGAGATTAATCCTCACCTAGCCCTTGGGATCAAAGAGATTTTGTTCTTTTCTCTTTGGGGATCCTAATCCTGTGAATCAGATGTGTGCTAGGTTAGGGGGTTCCTTGTTGTTGTTGAGTGACAGCTGACATGGATGTTAGACCTCGAGCTGTTCCAGAGCCAGGCACTTTGTCAGACCACAAACCCAGCTCTGGGAAGGAAACAGAAAAAGCCTCAGAGGACCAGGGGTTTGTTTTTCCTGCTGAGCCGTATTGAGGTGGTAACTGCTGTTGTTTAAACTCCACTGCAGGTGACATCTCTGTAAAACCAGCTGAGAGAATTCCCACAAGAGCTGCAGTGTACCCAGAGCTAGCAGGTGGTACCTGACAGTCACCCACATCCCGCTGCTCTCCAGGTCTGGCTGTCGGATCCTTGTGCTGGGATCCATGGCCTTGGGAAGGGTTCCTGAGCCATTCCAGTGTGGCAGGAATAGTTAGCATCACTCTTGTGCCCCAGTTTCTGCTCTCAGCTTCTCCTCACTTGGGAGAATTGGTTGGATTTTGACATACCTTTTTTTTTCCTTTCCCCCACCTGTATTACAGGGCTGGATTTACTTTGGGAATGTGCAGCTTTGATAGATACATAATTGCATTCATTTGTAGTTTGTTTCAAAGCTAGTTGAAGGTAATCAGTACTTAGAGTAACTAACTGCCCATTCATTATGTCCAGTAACATTTATTTAAACAGTTTGTTTGATATTCCATTTTTAATTAGTTTTTTTTTTTAAAGCCAAACCCAGTTTTTCATTCTGTACTCTTTAGACTGTAAAGAATATTTTTATGGCTGATTTCTTCTGCCATAAAAATAAAATCACATATGCCAGATCATTTAAATGGCTGAACAGCCACTGTATTTTCCTGTTTGTAACTCTGTAAACAAGGTCTTTGTTTTCTTTTTAACTTTTGCAATAGAAAATAAAATTACCCAAGAAAACAGCCAGACGATACCCAGCATATGAGCTGTATCTCTATGGGGAAGGGAACTATGCTAAAGAAAACAAAAATCTCCTATTGACAGGAATTCCAGTTCTCTTTCTGCCTGGGAATGCTGGCAGTTACAAACAAGGTAAGTTTTTAGCTGAGTTATAGCTTTGTTACAAAAAAGCTCTCAGATTTGTGCATTTGGTAGTTTTGTATTTGAAATAATACCAGACAGAGTCATAATGGTTGATCATATTAGTCTGTTTAATTCCAAAGAGTCAAGATACATGATTTTTGTTTGAAATCAGTTGAATGGTTAAGCTGTAATATTTCTCTGGAGCAGCAAGGCTTTTGAAAGCCAGAAACAGTACAGTTTATACAGTTTATGCAGTTTATGTTCTGACAGCATTGCACCCTTGCTGTACTTTTGATTGCAAACATCTAGTTGGTTTTGATTTGAATGTTTAGTGCAGTTAGTGCCAAATAAAACATGACCTGAATTGGATTCAGAGAAACTGAACCATCTGTTGTCTGTGATGTAAAGGAATTGCATGCTATAGAAATTCATCTAAGCTTGCCCTCTTGTTTCATTATTCCCTACATCTTTATATAGTGGTGTTTTTTCCTTAACATTGGCTTCCCACTTTACACACAGCCTCTTTTGTTTACCCTCTTACATTTCTAGACTCCAAATGAAAAGCAGTAATCATTTTAAAGCATTTTTATTCTTCTGAATACCAGAGCTAATTGTACATGAAGTTTTGTGTTTCAATGTTTGCTTTGGTACCTGCTATTCCTTCCAGTCTGGGTTTGTCAGACTGTTATTTTTGTTCCCTAAAATGTGCTTTGAAACAGTAAATAACACTCTCATGATGTTATAAAATGGATGTGTGGGGGGGGGGGAAACCAGCATAGTCTGAGCCCTGATTTCTTACTGTGATAATTTTTCCTTATATTAGCACTAAACTTGATGATTAAATTACCTGATTTCAGAGAACCTTTAGAGAGCTGGGTTTTTTGAGAACATACTTGCTTAGCTTATAACAGTGTAAAATATTTTACCAATTAGTATTTTCAGAAAACCCATAGAGACTTCCAGGCACAATAGCATCCAAAGAAGATTACAAACATGATGATTATGAGAGGTGCCATATGGACTTTTGTGATTGTGCATCAAATATTGCAAATCTGTGAATTAATGCTGTCTCTAAACACACGGCAGTATATCACTATGCAGGAAATAGAATGGTACTCTCAGGGCATTTTAGGAATCAAAAGGAAATACCTGAAAAACAAACTTACTAGGTGAGTAGAAGTACTACATGCTATAGGAACAATAAATATTTTAGTAATGTTCTTTTTGGAATTGATTTAGAGAGACTGGCAATACATCATCTGTGCATTTTGGAAAACTTTTGTTAAAATTAATTCATATTAATTCTTACTTTGTTCAGAATTCATTGTGAGATAACACAGTTTTATTCTGATGCCTGGATGAGCAGAGAAGGTGTTGCTATTGTAATTTTCTTAGTTGTTTAAAATATATTCATATTTGCTGAACAATGAAGACAGGTGCTGCTGCTGCCTTTGCTAGCCTTGTTATCTTCATAGAACCATTTAGGTTGGAAAGGACCTGTCACATCATGGAATGCCAGCATTAATCCAGCCAAGCCCACCTCTAAGCCATGTCCCTGAGTGCCACATCTGCACAGGTTTTGAATGCCTCCAGGGATGGCAACTCCACCACTACCTTGGGCAGCAATGTCTGACCACCCTTTTTGGGAAGAAACATTTCCTAAGATCCAATATAAATGTCCCCTGGTGCAACTTGAGGCCATTTCCTCTTGTCCTTTGACTTGAAAGAAGAGACTCACTCACAACCCACCTTCAGGAGTTTTTGATGTGGTTCCAGGCATTTTTGAAATATTAATTCATCATCATTCATGGGCACTAAAATGAAATTTGTAAAATGTACAAAATTCAGACTTTGAGTAAAAGACAATCTGAGAAGGAGGGTTCTGCTGTTCTCTCAACCTGTACTCCAGGAGAATCTTGCTCCTCTGGGCTGGATTTGGGCAGACCTTTATGACCATCATTTGTTATTTTATGTAGGCACTTTTGGGACTTTCTTTTATTTTCTGCTTCTGCTGCCATGCCTTCTTATTTGCAGATGTTATTGTTCCCATCCTGCATTGTCTCCATGGAAACCTGGGACAATTCTGCACACAAAAGGCTGAATTGAACAGTAGCCAGGGTTAGACAGGGAAGACCAGGTCAGAAGCAAGACCTTGTAAAGTGAACATTTTCTCACTCGAGGTTTTAGGTGGACAAGTGTCCTTTAGGGTTTGGTTTTGCAATCCCCCATACTTATCTTAGTGGTATTTGGGAATGTTTTCTTAGATGATGGCCTTCAACGGAGTTGTAGGAAATCCTAGCAGTAGGACTGCCTCTACAGTTGGAATCAAGGATGCCTTCTTCTCCTGGTGGCACTAAGAAGGTGCAAATGAGATGAGAAATGCAGCCCTAAGGTGGAGGAACATGATGCTTGTATAAATTTGTTCCTGACATAAAATACCTCTGTTGTCAGCAGTAAGCTGAAAAGAAATTGTTTGGTTTAGAATGTCTTTTATAAATGACTTGAGGTGAACAATGGATTTAATGTATTTGTTTCTTAATTGATTATGTATTTGTGTGTTTTTCTGCTAAAGTGATGCTAAGCAGTGACTGCTGGACTGTTCTAATTGATGTGGTTTCTTTTTCTAGTACGTTCTCTTGGCTCCATTGCACTTAGAAAAGCAGAAGATGTTGACTTCAAGTATCATTTTAATTTCTTCAGTGTCAACTTTAATGAGGAGTTGGTTGCATTGTATGGTGGTAGCCTGCAACGACAGACCAAGTTTGTGCATGAGTGCATCAAAGTAATCCTTAAGTTGTACAAGGTCAGTAGTGCCACGTGCTGAGTAATGCACTTCCCTTTGGGAATGCAATTCTGGGCTGCTTTTCCTGCTGCAAAACTGAGGAGTAGGGGAGGGAGACTTTTTGAAGGTGATAATGATGCAATAGCGAATTACTTTTCTTTAACGGATTTTTAGTATTTTGACAATCCCAGAGCTTTAAGGAGGTTCTGTGTTGTGTTTCTAAATAAATACTTCTGTGCACAATGGATGTCTTTTTCTAGTAGAGATGTAAATATTTGTAGTTGACTAAAATATTCATATATCATTGCCTTACATCAAGTTTTCTCTGGGAAAGTTCTTTGATGTCCTCTGTTCCTAAAAACTTCAGAAATTGAAATCAGCTTAAGTTTACTAAGCTTACACAGGCTACACAGTACTTCCTTTTGAGCTGGATAATTCATACTAAGCACATTTTCATGAGATAGCGAGTACATTTTTATTGAATTTGTAAGCTTGTTAAGTTGATGCTAATTCATGTTGTCCTTGAAGACCATAAGTTAATTGAAGGTGGGGGGGAATCTACAGCTGATAAGAGCAGTTCAATGTCAGATCTGTTTCTGATGTGTCTGATTGCTCTTTGCTGAAGGATCAGGAGTTTGCACCGAGCAGTGTGGCAATAGTTGGGCATTCCATGGGTGGTCTTGTTGCAAGAGCATTGCTCACTCTGAAGAATTTTAAGCCTGAACTTATAAACCTGCTCATTACACAAGCCACACCTCACGTTGCACCTGTAATGCCTTTAGACAAATATCTTACTGGTGAGTATTGCATTTGTCTAACCACATGGTATTTATTTATTGATTCTCTCAAGCTTTGGTGGGGAGATTCTTGCAAATCAACAGCAAAATGTGCTGCTTTGTTTACTGTAATGAATCTGTTCCTTTGTTACTCAGGTAGTTGAGGGTGCCAGGATACTCAGAAAAAGTCAAGTGTCACATAGAATGGATTATATGGACTTGAATTTCTTTGTGAGGCCTGGAGCTCTCAATAATTTGTAATTTAATAAGTTGCAGGGCATGTTACTAAATTTTTAAGCTTTCCAGTGAATGACGTATTTGCTTTCTTTTTTTTCTCCTCTTTTGAAACTTGACCTCTGTAATGACTTTTATCTCTATTGAATGAGATAGTGTTAGTTCTGTAAAAGGTGATAAATTTAATGATTTTCATACCCAAAGGTTGTACAAGTGAGAATATAAATATAGATGTAATTAGGTATTTTAAATATTTACAAAAAAGAGCATATTTTCCCTCACCTAAATAAGTGTGGCAAAGAAATGAAGCATAATCATTACACATGTACTATACACTTCTGAAAAGCTAGATTTGATTAAACTGTACTGATTAAATATGTGTTTTGTGGTATTTGTGCTGCTACATGGAGATACTGAGGGAACTGGTGAAGGAAAGGGAACAGACATTAATTTTCATTGTTCTCTGTGACACCCAAGAGGAATGAATTATCTTTAGCTGCTGGATTTGATTTATTGTGCTTGTATTAATTCTCCATCCTACAATTGGTTTCAGTGCAATGTTTCTTCCTTACTGACTGTTTCTGGACTTCAAGTAAATCTCTGTCTGTCCTTCAAATAAACCTATGGATTGCTACTCTAACAATATATGTGCTCAGCTGATAAAGAAAATGTATCTGTCTTTCCTAACTGCTACCTCTTTGGGTTAAAACAATAATTTTCCTCTCTTACATGAATCAAAAGTGATAATCAGAGCTCAAATGTCTCCCAGGGGGCTTACAGAAACTTTTAGTTAATGTTTATATAGCTTTTTTTTTTGTATATCAAATAGGCTTATGGGAAAATGGTGATTGATTTTAATATATTTTATAGATTTTTATACAGCTGTAAACAATCATTGGATTCTAAAGGCCCAAGATTTAAGAAATTTAACTACCCTTTCTGTGGCGGGAGGATTCAGAGATTACCAAGTTCGTTCAGGACTGGCTTTTCTACCAAGATTGAGTCAACATGACAGTGCCTTATCTGTTGTGGTAAAAAAGCAAACTGTTTCTTTGGTTTTGCATGGAACTGTGTTAGCTAGTTATTAATGTAATGCATGTATCAGTGTCTATATGGGCAGCATAGTGTCAATAAATATGAAAATACTGCATGTTCAAACACTAGATGGATACTGTATGCTTATAAAATCAAAAATAGTTGATGTAGTCTAAATGAACCTCCACTGGAGGAGTATGTGTGGCACTGATTGGAACCATCTATCACTTGGTACTGTTTCTTCTTACCACCTGCTTCTACTTCTTCAGCTCCAGAACCCAGGTTTGATTTCCCTGTGTTTTTGAGAGAGATGTGTGTATGGAGAAAGGTAAAGGTGTAGTACAGAAGTAGAGTTTTCTGTTATAAAAGAGAGCTCTGGCATAGCACCTTGTTTTTGTTTGTATTTGTTGTTTTTCAAAGAATTTAGGAATAGGAAGGATGTAGAGGATCATCAAGTCAAATTTTCTGCTTTTTGAGGCATCTATCCTTTCAAAATTAATCAAGGGTCATCAGGAAGTATTTAGGTTTGTTGTTCCATCCTCTCTCCATCGACTTGCTCCCTACATAGACAGTGGAGAAACTGGAAAACACTCACAAGGAGGTGGAAAACTTGTAATTTCCAACTTCCATTTACTGCAGAAGCCAGTTTTGAATGCCTTTTTTCTGACATCTTCTTAAAATGCTATTTGAAATAGCTGTCATTCCCTTGGTGTTTACCTCCCTGTGTGTTGTACAGAAGGCTGTCTATAAATAGGCTCAGCTCAGATCCTGCTAGGCTAAGAGGATTAACTCTGCATTCCCTTTGTCCTAGTAACCCTTCTCTGCATCTGCTCTACTTTCATTTCTCTTGAGTGTTGGTGACCAGAATTTTGAGATTTCCTGTGTAGTGGTACCAGTTCTTTCTGGTTTTTGTTTGGTTTGTTTTGGAGGTTGTGTTGTGGTTGCTATTGTTCAGTTTGGTTTTTTTCTTCCCAATGAATTAATAGTTCATAGTTTATTTGATTCATGTTGAGCAATAGGTTGATGACCTCCATTTGTGGGAGGCTTTTTTGATAGTGTTAGTCCCTAACATGAAATCCATTTAAAGCAAGTAATAGCTTCAGACTGACCAGACTTTCTTTGTGGTGTTCTGATGGTTCTTGCTGTTGAGGATGCCCTTGGTTTCTCAAGAACAGCTTTCATTGGCATGCTGCTATTCTCATGTGCCAAGATCACTTATTAAAATAGTAAGATTAGTCATAGAAGCAGTCTTTGAAGAAATTTTTGGTAAGTTTCCTCCTCTCCATTTCTGCCCTTTCACCCTTAGTCTCTGCTATCTAACATTGATAGTTTGGTAATTTTGTTTTATCGTTTCCATCTTGCACGTTCTGCAGTGCTTGCAAGATGGGTGACTGAAGTGACTGAAGAGACTGAAGAAGTCATTCTGTTGCACCCCAAGCCCTGAAACTCTTAAGATGAAGCCTGTTCTTTTTAATAATTGTGCAAATATGTTTAAATAAGGAGGGGAAAGTTTTCCATATAATTTTAGAATGCTGAGTACTAACAAAAGCTTAACATTTTTCTTCACCTGAACAGAGCTCAGCTGTGCCTAGAGCTTGGGCCTCAACTGACCATCTCTCCATAGTGTGGTAAGAGAATGGAACAAAGGTTAATTGACTGACTGTGCATAGCTCTCTTCTCCACTGTTAGCACTTTCTATCATAATTTAACTTCACTTTAATATTATGGTGTAGTCTCTTCTGACCAGTTTTATCACCCTGGATCTTGCCTTTCTAGATTTAATTTTGCTTATTCTGTCTTTTAGGTGCAAAGAATTGATCCTGGCTACCATTAGAGCTTTTTTTGATCTCATAGATGAAAACACAAGGCAGGTCTGTATATGTGATCTCTGTATATTTACCCATCACACTTTCTTCTTCCATCCCAGAATGTTTAATCAGGAGAGATATCTCCCTATTTTACAGAAAACTCTTTCTTGATTTTTTTAAGTCACACTGAGAAGTTTCCATTTTGTACCAGTAACTGAGAAATCCCTTTGTGTTGTTTGTCCAAAGAGTCAGAAATAAGGTGTTAGCTCAGTTTCCATTATTGACTGCTTGATGCTTCATACCTGAGCTGTGGGCTGAACATTTCTACCACAAAGCAGCAGGTTCAGTCGACCTTGCACCAGGATAAACAAATTTTGTTGGATCTGTAGCTGTGAATTTGACTTCTCAATGTGTACATAAGAGCAGAGCCCAAGACACAGAAGAGGAAGGATTTTAGATGTCCCTTCTGAGGCTGCTTGGGACAGATTTCTCTAGTTTTTCATGTGCACTTATTTTATTGTGTGATTTAGAGAGACAAAAAGAACAGTACAATTGTTCTGCAGCACTGACTGTGTTAGAGGGTAAAACTTTTCAGAAATCAGTTGTAGTGGCCATCGTTTTGGAAAGTGGAATAGATAAAAATTAGGCCTGGAAGGCTTATTTGGAAAAAGCAAAAGCAAACCAATCAAAAAACCAAAAATCCCAGCCAAAATCCAAACAAAAGTGAATCGCAGTGTGGCTATACAGCTGGGTATGAGAACTCAGATTAGCTTAAATGTGAGAATTTTTCTTAAGCTCTGGCCTAAGTGTCATTTCAGGAAGAATGTGTGTGTTTATAAAGAAAGTTTAATGGAATGGTTTCCTGGGTTATGAGTAGGTGAGAATGTAAAACTCCTGAAAGTTTTGGCTGTGCTTTACAATGTGTAGATTTTCTGTACTGTAGTGATTGACTGTTGATAGCACATCAGAGTATTGAATTCAGAACAGAAGGGGCTCAATGACTTCTAACAATCTCTCCTGCCTTCCCCCCACAAAACTGTGTTGCTGGCTGTGATCATGAGGTGATCTTAAATCATACACATTAGTAAAGACTTGATAATGTGCTCTTGTTTTAGATAACTGAGGATCCAAAGAAAAGAATGTCTGTACTGAATCACCACTTTGTGAGACACCCTGCAAAGATGTATGAGGAAAATCCTGAAGCTTTTACACACCTCACAGGTGAGCAGCAATTTTCTTTTGAATGGGATTCAGTGATGTGGCTTTGTTAATGGTTAATCTCCTCACTAATAAGGTTTCAGAATGCCCTTTGTCCTCCTTCAGGCAAACTAAAACAATATGCAGGTTATAGGCCTAAGCAATCTGCTTTTATTTGGTTTTGGTATTAAATTGATTAACAGGGATAGGTGCAAAAATCTGTCACTTTTATGTAGCTCAGATTCTGACGACTCATATTTACACCAGGTTGTCCAGTAAAAAAATCTCAGAAGCTGGGAATTGCTGGATGTCAGAAGGGCAGTCTTATCTACAATGGTTGCAAGAGGGATTGGAGGGGTGTTGCAGAGCCATTAAGGGGGTTTTGTGCTGCTCATGGAAATCCTGAATATTCAGACCTGCTCTATCAATCACTTTTTCCCATGACATGGCAGGGTGAAATGAACCATTCACCAAGGGTTTCCTTGTAAAGTTCCTTCCTAAGGATGCAGAGTTAAAAGTGAGAGATTTTGACTGCATGGAGTCTTAAGGACTAAACACAACTAATGTAGAGCAAAGCTTTATTTTGCTGAACTGAGCTGAAGCATTTTACACAAACCATTTTATTTCAGGAGTGTTCTCAGTGTAAGACATTGTAGAAGTACCGTGTGGCTTGTACTTTGGTGTCCACTTTTGGGCACCTCTCACATGAAAGCATTTGTACATTGGCATCTCTGAAATGAGTGTGGAGCAAAGGACCACCAAAATGGGCAGTTCCTGAGGCATAGGAAATGGGGGAAGGAGGCTGAGTGAACTGAGGATTTTCACATTGAAGAAAATGCTGAGGGGGGTCATGTTGCTGTTTTCAACTTCCTAATGAAGAATTGGAGAGAAGATGAAGTTAGATTTTTATCAAAGGTTTACAATGATAGCACAATTGGCAGTAGAAATCGTGTTGCAACAAAAGACATTCTAATTAGGTATTAGGAAAAAATATTTCACCAGGAAGGTGGTCAAACACTAGAACAGGTGCCCAGAGAGGTTGTGAAACTGATATTTTGGGAGGGTTGCCTTTTTTTGGGTCAGTTTTAGCAATAAGAAAAATTGGTTTAAATTGGATTTCATGTTTCTGTCTTCCTATTCGTGGTGACCTCTTGACATTCAGCTGAATTTCTATCATGAAGTTGTTACTCTCCTTAAATGGAAGAAAGATACAACCTCTTTGCATGACAATTGGCATTGTTTGTACTCTGATCTCTTCATTATTGTCTTATTCTTTTCCCTAGCCATATTTTTAAACTGCTCCTGGTTTTTTGTGTGTTATTCATTTTGCTGATGTTCTTCTGCACAAGTTTCTGTATTAGCTTTCTAAAAGGCTGACAGGAACAAAGATTGGGGCTGTTCCTAATGTTGCCTCATCATTAATCACTCACCCTATAATTACATGAATATAACTTGGTTTAATTGTTTTGTTACCTTTATTTTGTTTCAAGATCCATGGGGTTTTTATTTTGCCATTAGTATTTACTAACAGGATCCTAGGGCTTTATTGTTTCCTGTGTAATTGACGATAAGTGTTGCATGTAATTGTAAGCAGTAGCAATCCTCAGTGTTGATTAAAGCACATAAGATTTATATCCATGTATAGATAGGAGATGAGACCTTGGTGATCAGTAAAATACAAAGTTTTGGATGTAAGGATAATTGTTCCTGCAGTGCAGCATACTGAAATATTTATTTTTAGGAGCTTTCAATTGGATTACAGTGAAAGCCTCAAAATGGACTTACTCAGTTTACAATGTAAGTAATATTTTTCCCCATTGTGTGTCTATGTTTTTGTTTTGGTTGTTTTGTTGGGAGGGTTGTGGTTTTTTATTTTAATAATGAGCTTTTTTTTTTTAGGATTCTGATGGAAAATACTTCTCATTTCCTCTTGCAAGCCACAGAAAATCATACAGTCATGTTTACTGTGAAAATAGTATGTTGGTGAGAAAATACTTCTTTAATGTCTGGCATTTGTTTATAAAGATGCGATTTTTAATTTCCATTTGCTGCGGTCTTTTAGACAGTTAGTGGGCAGCTGTTGAAATTGCTGTCATCCATTTACGATCACAGCCTAATGCATGTAGAGGTACTACCTGTTTTAGCATGTCCCACTTAGTATTCAAGATCTGAAACCTTCAATGCCGCCTGAGCCTCAGATGTTTTGTTTCCAACTCTCCTGCTTAGCTCTAGATTACCATGTCCTTTAATTTAGTGCAGTTCTGTATTGATGGTTTTGAAGGAAGAAGTTGTTTTTAGTGCTGCTATGTTTTTGCCATATTTCTAATTTGGGAAAGCTGTTTATAGGTTTGCTTTCCCATAATAAAATTTAAGTGAGCCTGAAATGCTGCAGAGATCTTTCACTAAGCAAAGAAAGTGAATGGAAGACAGATGAAGAGACAGCACCATCTCAGTTGTCTCCTATGAAGAGGAAACACCATAATGTGCATTTCTTGTGATTTTAACTTGAGACACATACATTCAGCCAAATTTTTTTTTTAGTTTTTTATACAAGAATAAATTTAATCTCTTGGCAAACTGAAGATGGATAAATACACTTCTCAGAATCATGTATTTTACATTAGTGGCAAGAAAATTGAGGTGCTTTCCTGTTTCATCCTGCCTGTCCCTGTTGCTACTCCTCCCCTTGCAAAGATGGCATTCATACCACCACTCTGAACAGCAGTTGTCTGTGCTTGGTGCTTTTGTAACTTTCTCAGTGGCACCTTCAGTGTTTGCATGTATGTTGTGACCTTAGCTGTGCTTTGATAGGGTAACTTTTCCCTTGTTATGATGTCTGAAACACAGGCCCAGGACAGCTTGAGAGGAGGAGGGAGGTACAAAACAAATGTCTGAGAGCTGCATCATAGCGCTGTTGCTTCAGAACACTTAAATTCTCAAGGGATGGAGCAGTAGAACATTAAATATCTAAAGTATTCCTCTACTGCTTAGAATAGTATCTTGAGATGTTCCTTTTAATTAGAAGAGATTAAACATGATATGTAAGATGGATATTTTTAAAAGAGAATTTATGAAAGCTTGTTTGCTTAACTTTGTATTTATTCATACAAAGGGGGGCAAGTTGAAGTTATTTAACATGGTTCCTAGAAACCCCCACCAGTCACTCTAAAGCTTCACCTTTTTGTCCTTGCAATTATAATTGCAAGATTGATATCAGTCTTTTAATTATCATCAGTTTTAACCCTTGCATTGTTTGAAGTAATCAGTATTTTTAATATATTCATAAATGCAATCACGCCTAGGTAATGGAGTATTTTATGGTATTGACTTTACAGGACACAAGTAGCTGGATTTATGGTTGCATGAACACTAATTCATCAATGTGGTGAGTATGAACAAATCCTGTTCTTTATTCAAATGGGTTTTGTGAGGCTGTGTTTGAATTTAAATTGTATAAATTATCCTTGGTAGGAAGGGATTGGGAAGTAAAATCATTATTGTAAATAATTCATGCTTTCTAGATCACCAGGAAAACAGGAAAGAATAGCTTTTCTGAAAATAGGTGATATTCTTCTTTGGGGAGCTGTGGTTTTGACCTTCATAGCAAGAGCTGGAGAGGGACCTTTCACAAGGGCATGAGGTGGCAGAACAGGGGGTAGTGGCTTTAAACTGATGGGGCAGGTTTAGGTTGGATATTGGGGAGAACTTGTTCACGGTGAGGGTGGTGAGGCACTGGAGCAGCTCCCCCATAGAGGCTGTGGCTGTCCCATCCCTGGAGATGTTCCAGGCCAGGCTGGATGGGGTCCTGAGTAACCTGGTCTAGTGGAGGGTGTCCTGTCCATGGCAGAGCTGTTGGAACTAGATGGTTTTTAATATCCTTTTCAACCCACTCTGTCATTCTGTTTCTTGAGAACCCTGTGACAAAGACATCAAATGTCACACAGAGCTTTCAAAAGAGTGGAGTAAAGCATCTCTTTCTTTCTTACTTCAAATTTGCTACTGTCATATGAAAAGTATTTAGAAAGGCGCGTGGTTTAGTGGTTATTTTTTATGACAGTCATTACAAAATAGATTTAAAACATTGTCTTAGCTTAAATTTGTAAAATAGACTCAAAGTAAATTCAATCCACCCTTCAAATTAGGGAAAGCTTCCAGGCAAAATTGAACAAGCAAAGTTTTTATCTGTTCTGGGTTCACTGAGGTGTACAGCCAGAGTCTTGCCTCCAGCAGATAGCCAAATGTCACAATTGCTTTTTCCTGATCCAAGAAGTTGGCTGTGACTCCTTTGTAGAACCTTTGATCAGCATGAAGTGATGAAGTTACTAGTTCAGGACTGCTACTTAAACCTCATCTAACAATAGTGGGTTGGCTGTGGACTGTCCTGAGGTCATGAACACTATTTAGAGAAACAGCAGTATTCTGGTATTCAAAAAATCAAAACCTGGTGACCAAATGGATGTGTTGCAGTTCAGTGTGTGAACACATTTTAGAACTGCTACAAACTCTTTACCAGCTAACAAATTTTTTTATTTATGTTCTCTATTTTAGGTATTTCCATAGGAAAATCTGTGGTTTTGATGTTTAACAGATGCTAATAAAACTGCATAATAATTCAATGCTAGTGCAGTTTTAGCTCATGAAAAGTTTTCTTTTTGTGTCTGAGCTGCCTGGCTAATACATGATGCAGGTTTTCTGTACAAGAGAGTTGGAGCTTTGCTTGGCTTGGTTTTGCACAAATAAGATTTGCACTATCTGAAATTACTGCAGTTTGATAAATTGCTGTGGTAGCAGTACAGCCAAATTTCTTCTCAATTTAAAATGTTAATTCAGAGAGAGAGAGGAGCTGGTATGTTAATCCACTGCCATAATGCTGGGCCTGCATAATGAATATGCTCATCCTTTAATGTGCATGAATTTTTACAGCCTGGAAGCTGCTGATTTATCCTGGAGAGCTGAGTTACTTCCAACCACCAAGGTAAGTGTGGACCTAATTTATAGGAGAGAGAGGTGCTTCAGGGGGTGGTTGCAAGTCATAGAGGAAGGAGCTGTTGTGTTTGGAGCATTGGCACAGATTGTATTCCACAGGAAGCAGAGAACTGGGAACTGGCAAGGGGCAAGCTAAGGGGTATGTTCAGTTATGGCTTTGCTACTTCCTTCTTTCTTTTCCTTTTTTCCTTTCTTTTTAAGGTTGTAATGCTGAAACTTCTGGACTATCCTTCTTTGTCCCACATTGTCATTCAGGTACCACCTGCAGTTGGCAATAAGGTAAAAAAATACAACATTCAGAAATTGCTTGCTTAGTGTATTCATAACTTGCAGGGGCAGGAGGAAAAGGAAGTATATTTAATATGTGCTAAGTTACTTTGAGAAACCATAGAACCCACAGTGTAGTGGTTTGAAAGTAGCTTCTGTAAGCTCAGAAACACTTTGATAAAATAGCAAACAACAAGGCAATGAACAGCACTTGAAACATGTACAAGGCCATGGTTCTCAAATCAGTTCTTAGAGTTCCTGTTGGAGATTCTAATGGTAATGTTGTTTGTTCTTCTTAATCCTCTGATTGTTTTCCTGAATGTTCATACCTTTGAAGAGTCATTTCTCTTACCAGGTTAGCAGAGAATACAGATAACTGGAGGCAGCACACCTGGGTTCTGGGAAGCATAGGTCAGATAGCTCTGCAAGCTCTTAAACCACAAATGATGTAGTAGCCTGAGTTGTGCAGAGTTTAACAGCTTGAGTCTCACAAATGAGATGGATATCTTTGTATCAAGGGCTCTCAGGATCCCAGTAAGAGGGATATTTGGAGGCTTGGTGTGTACCCATCTGGATCTGGCAGACCTTTCCAGTTAGTCCTGGAAATGGCAGAGTACTGAATTGGAATTTCCAGTCTAATCAGAGCTGACATTGCTTTCTGTGACACAAATACAGTCTGTGGTATATTAATCCATGATCCAAGAAGTTTATCACAACTTCTTGGATCATGGATTAATGTGAGTGTGATGTTCTTCTCTGAGGGTATCTTCAGATAGTTGTGACGGAGGCATCTTGCAGTGAAATTAGCAATGCACAATGTTCAGGGTAAGCAAAGATAGAGGAGAGATCACTTGGGAAATGTAATTTGGCAAGTACAAAGGCTTTCTAGTCTTGTGCTTTGGTTTAGATCTGTTTTTAATATCCTCAATTGCAGTATACTTTGGGCTGTGAATTCTTCAAAGAGGATTCCAGAACAGTCCAGCTCTCTGTAACACATCTTTTTTCATTTGGTAAGTATAGCATATTGCATTTGGAAAAAATGGAAAACTAATATAACTAACCTTTGGATAATAAATTTGCCTAAAAATGTCTGGTCAGGAGGTTTTTGGGAGTTGTTTTTCACTAAAGCTAACACTGCTTTTGTTAGTAACAAAGAAATAAATGTGGGGATTTAGACTTACAGATATGAAAGTATGTAATTTTCCTGAAAAGAAATAATCTGAATATGTAGTGAGTTCTCAGATAATTTTCTCTAATAAGTGAAACTATTGTACCCTTTCCAGGGTTTTCTTCAAGCAAAATTCTATTAAATTCAACTGGACTACTTTACAATGTACAGCTCCAGCACTTCAACCAAGTAAGAATGCTACTTAAGTTTTTAAGGTAATGTAACCACTGTTTGTCTGGAAAAAAGTGAGTGAATTCTATTTTTTTGTGTTCTAGATATATCAAGCTTTCAAAATTTATATAGACAGTCACTGCCAGTCACTCAAAGGTAAATAGAAGTCTTCTAAAGTACAAATTTATTTTTAAAATTGTTGAAAATTTGTAGATACTGAAGTCTTCTCATGCAATGGAGTTTAGGCAGTGCTGCTATGGTCTGTTCAAATGTGTCTGCTAATAACTCTCACTTCCCACTTTAAGAAGGATGGATCAACAAAAATGAGGAATTAGTCTTTTAATGTTTGTTTTTCTTATTTCCCAGCAAAGGGAAGTTGAATTTCCATCAGGATTCTGCCTTATATTGAAAGTGTTTCTTGAGAAAAGCACATTTGCTTAGGATTTTTATTTTCTGATAACGGGACTTGAATTTGAATGTTGAGCTACATAAGCTTAAACAGGATGGGTTGCTAAAGGACCCTCTTTCAAAAGAAAGAAAATGATGAATTTATTAGGCTGAGGTTTTGTTTCATATTGAAAAGCAGAACTCTTCTCAAAACTGGTTCTTCTTTTAAACATTGATGTCTCACTGTCTTGTCCTGTAACAGCCTGAGTTTAACCATGTAATTTTTGTTTGCTGCTAACTGCTCTGATCTGCATTGCAATGTCAATGGCAATGTAACTGCAAGCCCAGAAATTCTGTGTAGTGATCTGTGTGCCACCTTTGTTTTACTGGCCCTGGAGTTTTTAGAGACAGTTGCCACATCTGGTTCTTAGTTAAGTTTATATTTTTTAATGCTGTTCCATTTCAGAAAGAAAGCCAAGTGTTTACAGACTTCATATCCCCTGGTCATATGAAGACTCAATAACTGTAGCAAAGTAAGGACTTTACCAATTAATAACTTCTTGATATGTTTTTTAAAGAATATTTGCATCCTGTTGTGGTAATATTTCTGATGTGAGACATTTCTCCAGTGTTAAGTGTTTAACTTCTGCATCTTTTCCTCATTTACCTTTCTGCCCTTGTTGACACAGTTGTTTTGACTTTTCCTAGAATAAGAATACCTACTAATTGTTTGCTTAATGGTTCTCACTAATTTTCTTGTAAAAGAAGTCAGATATGCTGGTCTGAAATTCTCAGGATAATCATTGACCTTCTCATCAGTGGAGAGCAGTGGCTACTCTGGATGCTGGCTTCCTCCTGGAAGTCAGGGTTTGGATTACACAGCAGCCCTATGTTTGCTTCAGCAGCATAGTCCTGACAAAATCAAATGATACAGCTTGAAATATATCTGTCACTTATGAAGTTGAACACCTGACTGAATTTTAGATGGTAGGAAAACTGTATTTCTAGTTTATTTTAGAAGTCTTAAGGACACCTCACAATTTCCAGCCCCCTGTGTTTTCCAGCAACATAATACTTTCAGGAAACTGAATTGTATTCCTGAGGATATGTTCTTTCCCTTCCTGGCACTCAGGATATTTGCATGTTCTATGTGTTCACTGAACCTGTCTGCTTTCCTTAGTGCCATGTCCCAGGATAGTTCAGAGGAGAGGGAACTGAGGATGTTACGTAGTTCTTTGTGACAGGGTGAACAAGTTCCTTACACCATTTTGCTCACAGCTTGAGGTGACACTTGGTGTGGTAGATCTGCTTTATGTGCACTTGTTGAAGACTGAGACACCTTTGGTTGTTCTGCTTGGTCATAAGGACAGCAGTGACCATGTAAGTTGCTGTTTCAGAGTTCCATCTCTTGCTGAGATTTCTGCCAAACTGCACATTGCTCAGCCTCACAGTGACAGCAGCCTTCCAGAGTTAAACATCTACTCTTCCCCAGACTGTCAGTATGAAGTGAGTAAAACAGTTTTATTTTATAGCTAGTTTGCATTGCTGGATAATTTTTGCATAATTCAGTTTTTTAAACCATAGCTAATTAATCTAAATAATTACTAAGCAATTCTAAAGGTGGGCTGTTTGGTCTTTTTCACATGTAGTGTGTGTTACAAGTATTTTGCAACAGCTGGGTTAGTACTGAAAGTTGGACTCTAAAACTTTAAAGCATTTGCTTTTAATTGTCAATAGTAAGGTGTTGAACATTTTAGTTGTAGGATTGCTGTATTCTAGAACTTAAGTTTGCTTCTTAAAAATTAAGAGGCCTTGTATGAAACAATATGCTTACCATTGTATGAAGCAATATATTTTTTTTTCAAGGTAATTCTGAAGACATCACTTCTACAGGTTCTTGGGCAAGTAAGAAAACCTAATATTAAATTGGTTTTTCTATGTCAGTAGCATCTATAGAAATTTTTACTTCCTCCCTTCCTTACTGTGGCACTTCAGGTTCCTTCTCAATGCCAAGAGGAAGCACTATTCAGTGATCATTTTGCAGCCTTTTCCCTTGGCAAGGATTCCCCCTGGATGAATGTCAGGCCCTGGTCCTTAGAGGAGCAGAAAAGCTCTCTAGCTCTAAAGAGCTGCTGTAAATGTGCAGTATCTGGCTTTGTGGTGAGCTCAATATCTGTAGGTCACTTTAACTTTCTTGCCTGATGAGTCAGCGGTGTTAGAACTTTAAAATATATTTGGCATCAATTAAGTTGGGGGAAAAAGTCTACGTAGGTCCATATGCTCCTTTTCAACAAATCTTCTTTGGTTATCAATGAAGAATACATTTCGACATGGGGATCAGTAAAAATAGACTGGCCATCTGCAGCTCTCTGCATCTGAAGAGTAATTAATTTGCAAGCACCTAAGTGTAGTGCTGGAATAAAACTGGCAAGGTTCTCTACATGAATATGTGCATTTAGAGCAAGGATTTTTCATTTTGTTGTTATTTTGCAACATTTATAGAATTTATAGGCTATTGGTATATTAATCATTACTTGAGAGAGTGGAAGCCAATTAATACATGCATATAATCGCTTCCAAAAGTTCTTTGCCTAAAAGCATAGATAACTATATGCAGATTTTGCTTGAAAAGTGGCCTTTAAATTGTTTTAAACTTACTTTACTGAAATGTAATACTTGATTTTTTTCATACTTGTCTTGACTGGGCAAAAACCCCAGTTGTTTCTAATTTGATTGTTTATCCAAACCTGTTTCATTAACTGCTTATGAGAGATTCTAGTATTTCCCATCTATATATTGTAGATTATCAAATATGCATTAAAATGAGAAGCTAGATCTTTTAAGAAAGATTTTCTAATCTCAGTATCATTCTGGCTTCATGATAGTATTTGTGTATGTGTTCTTTAAATATATTTTTATAGATAGAAATGAAGTTATCCCTTTATCTTTGTCTTTCAGATAGTAAGGTTCCATGCTGGTGCTTTTCCAGTCTATATTGTTTCTAATATTCTTCTTACTTATGGAGGACAATTGAGCACATTGAGATCAACAGGTAGCTTTCTAAAAATCTGTATATTTTTCTCTGTCACAAGTGTATTTAAGGAAATTGCTTATTGAATTTACTGATGAAAGACTAGCTAAATGTGAATTTTTTAAGATAAATATCATTCAACTTGCAGAAATACTTGGATCTGTGCTCTTCATTTTAATTTTTTCTTGGCTGGTAGTTCTTCAAGATTGTGTTGTAGCAAAATATTTCTTTATTATTTTAAATTTCAGTCCCTCCCTGTGAAATATCGATGTTGCACAGTAGTTTAGAATTACCAGAAATCTACCTAAAAATACATGTAAAAGTTTAAAATACATTGTTAACGTGTAGAAAACACTATTTCTTGCAAGAAGATGAGAGTTGCATTGCAGCTTTGTTATGCTGTCATGTCTTCAGACAAAATGCATTTTTATTAAAGTTCAGGGGGTGTTTGTTACAAACTCCACAATGTCTCTAGAAGCTGATGTGCCATATTACCTTAATGTGGGTACCACATTATTACCTTAATGTGGGGACCCGGTGGAGAAGGGCCTTGGTGGCAAAGTATGCAGCCTTGCAGTACTCTTGCAAGACATGGTTATCTTGTTTTCAAGTCAACTCACCATTGTCTGAATTTGTATTTTGTTGTGGATGATGTTTGTTGAAGTTCATGACATGGCAGTAACTACAGCTGCTCTCTGTTCTTGATCCTAGGCCAGTGTTCAGACTTCTCCCTCCAACTAGTTAGGACAGCAAAACCCTACAAAGTAGAACCTCTTATAAGCATTGTTGTGTTTCTGCAGGGGTGAGTTTGCATCATTTATTTGTTTAAAGCAATTTCCAAAACAGAAGTTTCAGTAAAACTGTTGCTAGGGAAGACTGTTATTTTATCTGTAGTCACTGTAAACACCTGACTGTTATTTTGCTTGAAAGACTGTAATAGAAGGAATAGTTGATAGGTATCTAACTGTAAGAGCAATTGGAAGTGATAAATAATACTGCTTTCATGTTTTTGGCAGGTTTAACTGGTTTAGAGAGATATGGGAGTCACTGTCACTACCAGAGGTGGATGCTGCTGTACTGAGTAGTCAGGATGCATGGTTCCCCCTTGTGTCCCTGATTCTATTTCTTTTTGGGACAGGCATTGCCTACTGGAGTGGAGTATTTTTCTCTACATCTCTGAGACTCTTCTCTTCATTATGGTTAACTCTGATTAGGTAAAACAACATGATGCTATATAATTATGCTCTTCTAGATGACTTTCACCCTGACAGTTGGTTTTTTTGTTTGTCTGTTTCTGTGTGAATGCTTGGGCAAGATTGAATTCTGGGCAGATTGAAGTTATGCATGATTTTAGACATCTGGGTTTGAAAGCAAGCAGAAATTGATGTCTGAGAAGAAGTACAACAGGAGTTTTGTTTCTGGTTTGTTTTTTGTTTTAGACCTCCTGAACTTCAGAAAGATAAATTGATTACACCCAGTAGACTCTGTGGGATGATATCCCTTGCTTTGGTTAGCTGGACCACTTGTGGTGCATTTGCTGTGCTCATTATTTATCTTCAATACTTGTTCAAGGTACTGAAAGGCTAAACATTCTCTATGTTAACTGAATTGAAAATTTTAGGTGCTTTGAATTAACCCCAGGTGAAAAGCAAAAATCCAGATTACCCTTTTTCATACACAAAAGAAATGTTATTATTCCCATACTTGAAATAGTTATTTCTAATTTCTCACTGTCATAATCTTATAATCTGTAGAAATTTCTTCTTCTCTGGTTAATGCTTCTTACAAAGAAATGTGTGGTCCCATGTGCCCACTACAACAATGCAGAAGATTGAAAATTTTAACTTATAGCTAGGCAATACTATAAAAACAAAGAGTAATACCTCCCTTGAAGAGTAAGGACTCCTCAATTTCTTTTCCTGTACTACATCTTTTATGTGAAGAATCCTTACTAAACAAGCAACTGCTTGTCTTACAGGTTGTAAAACTGCATGTAACTGTAAGAGCAGAGCAAAACATGCACAACAGGGTGAGTCTGTTTCCTGCTTCTGTTCCAAACTCTGGCCAAAAATTGTCTGGCAAACTTCTGCCTTGGTACTCTTAGGTTGTGCTGCAGTGACTGGGTAGCTGTAGTTCCCTTGCTGCATGTGTGGTGTGAAAGAACAGGCAAGCCATGAGCAGCCTGCTCCATCACACATGACTGCTGTTTGAAGGTTCTGCAATGTGACCTTGTCGTCTCAGAAGAAAGCTCTGTCTCTGAATACACACAGATTAACAGGGTTTGTCTAAATTTTTGGTCTTTGATTATGCATGGCTTATCTTAAAAATAAATAAAATTCTAGGTAATAATCTATACTGCAGGTAAAACTGCTTTTTCTAGAGAGGCAGCATGTGGAGTTCAAGGTATTTTAGTCCAGAGATGACAAATAGGATGTGTTAGATGAATATGGACTGAGACTGCTGTAAACAGGGAGCTGTTAAAAACACAGTGAAGAAGTGTTGGGGTCCATGCAGTGTGAACTTTATTTTCTGGATTACTTTAAGGTATAGGATCAAAAATGTAAGCAGGTGTGGATAACAGCATATGATAAGTACCTGCTCTTTTTTGCAAACATAGAACAAAGTCTGACACAAGAAGTTGTTGGAAGTTTTCTTTGGGTTTCTTTGAGTGGATTTTTCACGTGTTTAGTTGAAAATCCTCTCCTTTTATCTCTATATTATATTTTGTTTCATTTGTGGGGGTTGCTATCACTGGAAGTTAGTATCTGCCAACACATTCGTTTATCTTTGCTATTTATTCCTACAGGTAGTATTTTACTCCCAGTTGCATTACTTCCTATATCTTTCCTGTGAATGATCATCTGTGATTTTTCACCCCCATGCTTTATGACTCCTTTTATTTTGTTCTTCCCCCTTCCAGGAACTGCTTTTCATTTCATTGGTGTCAGGGCATTTACAGTCTCCATTCTTTTCTTCCATAGACATATAAACTATTAGGGTATGAGAAATTTCTGGTTAAATTTAGATACTTTAAAATTGAACTTTGCTTTTGGTGGCTTTTTGAGGCATAAATTGCAGGTTTTCTTCCTAAATCACAGCTGGTGTGATACTGTTAGGATATTTTTCCCCTCCTCTTTCCCCAGCATGGGTTCTTACAAGCCTGTGCACATTTTTGTGACTTCTGTCTTTCATTTCCAGGATTCAGGCCACTCAAAAGAAACTTCACAGAACTCCAGTACACCCACAGTCGAAGCCCAGAGTTCAGTGGGCAGCATTCCAGAAGCAACACAGTCTCCTTCCAACAGTAAAACATCTGCTGAAGCTGCTAACAGTCTTAAGATGCACATTACAGTCCTTAATTTATTCACATGGATTGTGCTGCTCAACTTGCCATCTTTAATTTATTGGTTAAAAAATCTCAGGTAAGTTCTTAAATTGACACAGAGGTGGAAAAAAGTTACAGGAACTTTTGAAGATAATAAAAATTATAAATGTTTGGTTCTTTACATTATTAGTTACCTTACAGTTTTTATTAAAGAGTACTGTAAATTATTACTGTTTTCTCTATCCTGTCTGGTTTGTATTGTGGTGTAAATAGGTGTTAAGGGAATCAGTGATATGTTGAACAAAGTAATGTTTCACAAGGGATTTAAAATCAGGTTGGGATGCCATATTGTTTTCATGTATATTTTTTGTCATCAGCACATGGATATTATTTGGCAGCCTAGTTTAGAAGTGCTGTGCTTTTTAAACCATTTCTTTGCAGGTACAATGTTAGGCTTGATCCTGATCCCTGGAGATCCACAGCTATTATCCTCATATGCATCTTGGAAATTCTAATGAATTCAAGTACTTCTGAAGTGAAATCAAGGTACTGTAGCCCAATCTCTAGTTTTGCTTTCCTGTTTCTTTGTGAATTACCATTTGTGTGGTAAAATTTAATTTATGCTGTAATTGTTCAGCCTCTATAGAGATTCATGAACTCATATGGTTAAGTCTAAAAGATGAGCTAAGATTTGTGCAAAAGTGCCTCTAGTTCAGCTAAGAGGAAAAAATCCCCTGTATTTGCCACATGGAAATAAATGAAGTACGTGCTATCTAAGCAATTGGCTGCATAATAACTTCTTGAAAAGTGACTTTTTAACAATTCATTGAATTATTTCAAGTGCCACAGAATCCAAATATGTGGAGCAATTATTGTCAGACAGTTAGAAAGAAAAGGGAATTCTACAGGATTATAGTTATGTTCTTGTAGCTCCCCTTATGGGAGAAGAAATATAATGTGTTCCCTACTGGATTAAGAAGTTCTGAGAACTTGGTTTTGCTGACAGATTATTTCTTGTTGAGATATGAAATTAGTTAATGCCTCATGAATGACAATAAATAACAAATGTCATTTATCCTCTTGACCAGTACCTGTTATCTCAAGTGATCCAAACCATTAAGTCTTCCTATGTTACAGAGAACAAATTTCTAAATTAATATATTTTTAAGGACATTAACCTTTTTGAATAATTTCTCTTGCTTATGCATCAATTTTTATGGCCTATTAGACCTAGTTACTCAGTTTTAAAGATTAACAAAGCCTTGAAATAGAAATTATTTTGCAAAGGAAAATGATATATGGCATTTGCATGTTTTCTGCATATGTGGCTACAAAATGATAATTTTTTTTCTTTCTATTCTTATAGTAAACTCTTGAAGATTGCAGCCAAAGTTCCACTCCCTTTGTCTGTTGCAATGCTGGCCTTTGGACGAATGCATTTATACAGAGTCCCACACTTTGTAACTTTTTCTCTTCTTCTACACGTGCTGTGCTGTTTTGTGTAATGTTCATTCTATATAGGACAATGCACCCTAGAAACTTAACACTGGAGATGGGAAAAATTGCAACACAGAAATGCCTAAATTAATATGATCAGTAGTTTACATTATGTGGGAAAGAGGACAGAACTGTGAATACTTTGCAGATAATTCATGGTTTTATTCATGTTGCTTAGAAAACTTTTCCTGGTGTTTATTTCGTGTCTCTGAAAATGGAGTGATTTAACTGTGTATAAGCACATGACTCATACCAGTGCAACATCTCAATACTCTGCCTTGTAGACACTTTGGTATTTCACTGTACTGCTTTGTGAAAACTCCTTTTTTACTCACTGTGCCATGCAGTGTCTGTGTTCTGAACTTGCATCTCTTGCAGGTCTAAAGTATGCTGGTTAAAACTCAATACATTTCAAGCACACTGTGACTATCACAAAAACCACACAGCCAAGTATACTTTGAATGATTTTATGTTACATTCAAAAGCTGCCACATTTGTGTCTAGACAAACTAGAATGTACTGCTTATATAGAACTGTTATTTCTATCAAATCATTTGTTCAATCAGTGTGAGTTGAACATTTGTGAGATTATTGCAAGTCTTACACATTTTACTTTTTGTGAGAGTGAGAAGACAACAGTATTCTATGTAGCTTTCTATTCAGGAAGGATACCAGCAGATTCATAAACAATTTGCTGTAATGTTGTTTTAAAACATTGTCAGTTTTCTCTGGAATTTTGAAATTAATCCTTAGACTTTGTCCATATGTAGAAGCTAGCAAATGTTGAGATATGCTGTGAGTTACCAGTTCATTTGCTGCACTCTTTCTAAGTAGACAAGGCAGGCTTTTTTCCTGTTGTAAACAGAGAACCAACCATCTCCTAATAAATGCCAGTGCATAAAATGAATATGGAATAGTTACAACCCTGCAAACTCCTGTCCAGCCATACAGTGCTAACTTCTGCATGTGGGCAAACTCAGTAATAGTGGGAAATACTGACCATAATTATTAGCTCTGTATAAATTTTATCTTAGTGCCTAGATGCTACAGTGACTGCCATTTATAATAAAGCCTACAATAGCTATGTGTAAGGAATTCTGTCCCCTGGGCATGTGTTCTGCCAACAGAAGAAATCTCAGCAGTCCTTAGTTTTAAATGATGTATTGATTCTGTGTAGAGATGAGCTTACTACTTGCTTCTGTGTTAGCTGTCTCTGCTGTGTCTGAGATACCTGTTCCCTTCATCTGGAAACACCAAACCAGCTCAATCATCTTATAGGAATACCAAGAGGAAATCTGCTGCTCACAGTCAATCAAGAATACTCTTGATCCAGTCAGCCTGACCCATTAATTCCATCATATCTTAATAATCTTGCCTAAGTGCCTCAGTTATTTCTAATGTGTTGTTAGGGTCAATTCCTTTGAGCTGGTGGAAAGACTCAATTCACACAGTGACTTTCCAAAATGAAGGACAAATGTGAAGAAAGCCACGTGTGTTTTGTTTGCTTATATCCATATCAGCAGTTCAAGTTATTAATAAGTCATTACAAGTGCTGTAACTGAGTAAGGGTATTGTAGTTAGCCAAACCACTGTCACTGTTATCAGTAATCTATGTGCTGGTATTCTAGTCTTAACCTTTTCAAAAAGAAGGTTAGAATATATATATAGTGTTTGTAAATCAGAAAAGTTATTTGAATAGATTATATCTTGATATTTTCTAATCAAATGTATGCTACAGTATATGTATATAAGATAGTTTGTGTGATTTAATATACTTGTAGCTAAATGCACCAGTTGGTTTCACTAGAAATTGCTGTTCAGACAGAAGAACAGAGTTCTTGTACTTGCAAATGGCTGTGAATGAAAGATGGTGGCAGAACTGCACAGGGCTGGTAAAGGGCTGTGAAATGTGCAGGGTCTGATTTCTGTGGAAAAGATAGTTTTCCTTGACTTTCATGGTCCATTTGGCTTACTACTCTATTTTACTTCTGATTTTGTTTTGCCACCTTAACAGGCTCTTTCTGCATGAATCCATTTGTCGGAACTGTTGGAAATGAAACAGACTTGACATTTGGTATCTTTAATAGCTTTCAAAGTATGCCATAAAGTGAAACCTACTGAATTACAGCAGCATAGGATAACAACTTTTTTTTTTTTCATTTAATGCAACTTTTTTTTTTTTTCATTTAATGATTTTTTTTTTAGCTGGAGTTCTATTGATGATTATTAGAACTCTTCATAAAGTGGGTTCTGGTATCTTGTGTATTCTCCTGCCTGATTTTCAAGCTGGAGGTAGGGATAGGTATAATCCTGAGTCTGAGATCCCAGATGACAAGAGTTTTTCACATCTCCCTCAACACTCCCTTTTCTCAGAGATGGTTTACCTTTACTGGGGAAAAGAGGGGAAGTCTTGCTCCTATTTTGAATTTAAATGCCTTGTGTGCCATTTAATAGATTTAAACTGTTGGCAGGGATGTGTGACTGGATTGTGCAGTGATCATGGACTGGACAACTTCAGCTCTTTGGCGGATCAGGAGTTTAATCCCAATTAGATTAGCCATACAATCAATGGATGGTAATAGGATTAGAACGAGTCTTACAATTCATCCCATTCTGAGAGAGGATGAATTCTCCTACTTGTCATTCTGAAAAGGACTAGATTTTGTAACAGTCTGAGGTTGTTTTTCGGGTAAAATACAATGATTGCTTGTTGTTACTTTTGGACAAGAAGCTTCTGTTAGGTGAATCTGTAGTTCTGCCACTGTTCAATTATCATTGCAGCAGAAACATAGGATAACCCAATATATATATATATATATACACACACACACTGTTAATTGCATATATAAGGAGATGTAAATATTACTGAAATATCCTTTATTATGAGTGGGCTGCATTTATAGAACAGCTTTTGGCAAATACATTATAATGTCTCTTACTACCTTTAATTACATTAAAATTCCACTTTATTCTTCACATTTTAGATTATCTAGACCATGTGGGAGGAGACCAAGGCACAAACTGTAAGGGTTTAGACCTCAGGATGCATTCAAAATAAAAACTATTTATGTGGATCTAATATGATTTTCTTATAAGCTATCAGAGACAGAATGAGGAAACAGGGTAAGAACTTAAAATACTAAATGCCACTAACTTTTGGTACAGCAGAGTCTTTCTTTGACAGGGAGAGATTTAATGAGAAGCTTTGGTGGTAGCTTCATACCCTGAAATTACTCTGGAAGTATATAATCTTTTCTGCTTGATGTCATCAAACATGTTCCTCACAGTCTCATCATGCTGCAATGACACGTGTAGCTAACACTTCTTAGAAATTCTCTGTGTCTGATAAGGAAAAACTCACATCTTCATTGGAATTACCAAATGCACCTTGGAACTGAGTGAATTAACGTTGTCCAAAGCTAATCTTCTAAGTTGTGATTTAAAAGTTGCAGTGAGTCACATTTCAGCATCCTGTTGAAAGAGGATTGGTTTGGGGGTTTTGGGGGGAGATTTCTTTGTATGTTTTATTTCCAAGAAACCTGCAGTAAATGGAATTTAAGTTAGTATTATTTCTGACATTTAGAGTTCTGCCCTGATTTTGGTTTTTTCATGAAGCAAATCATTCCTTAGTATTAATTTGCTATGTTTCAAAACAAATAGATGACAAATGACAAAACTGTGAGCAGTGCAGTACTAATACATTGTAGAAGGCATAGAGACTGCTGGTATGTCTAAGTGAATTTTTCATTTATAACCTAATTGGACTAACTTTAAAGTCAGTGATTAACAAAATAAAATGTATTCACATTTAACCTCAAAAGCATTGCACATGTCAGTGTTTGATACATCTCATTTTCCGTATGTTTGCCAGTAACAAGTGATAAACTCAGTTGATGTTCTTCTGAAATCTGATAAATCTGATCCATCTGAGCACAGAATAAAGTCTGTTATGTAGTCATTAATAAATGTAAACATTTGAGAAACTTCCATTTGAATCAAGTTATTTCAATACAGGGTTGAGTGTGTTTAGGCTTTCATTGTATTTATACTGAGATAAAACCAGCCATTTACTGACCTTTAATACTCTGAGCTATGAAAATGTTTTTGGAAGTGGTTGTAGAGTCTGTACAGAATTGTGCTGCTGTTCTAAATCACTAAGCTACTAGGAAATTGTTGGTTGTAAAGTAGACTGAATTCTTGATGCTTATTTTCCATTTAGTGTTTTAATGGTGAATGTTTCTCAGTTAATTTACAGCTTTGACTTTTTGCATGTCTTTTTATGTTTCTGGGATATAATCAGGCTAGCTTTTGTAAGCATTTAGCACTGTAAAATATAAAATTTTCAACACTGTTCCTTTAGGGGAGACATACTTTTGTCACCAAAGCTACATACTGCTGTTGTATAGCCTCCAGGAAATGTGTGACAATGAAGGACAAGTCAAAACTAGTCCATTTTTTATTTTAAAGTACAATTTTTACCTTTTTTTTAGAGCCAGAACTTTGAACTAAAATATTAGAATCCGTAAAGTCTTAAAAAATTTGAAAACGTTTTGCAAAGACTATACTTTCTGATGTATATTTTTATTTATGGGTGAACGTGTGCAAAACTTTTAATCAGCTCATCTATCCTCAAACTCAAGTAAAAAGTATACACTTTGTCTTATTAATAGACACTGCTGCTTTTAAAAATGAATTTTAAGCATTTAGAGAGAAAATTCCATAGCTCTTACTTAAGCAAATCTGCCCAGCCCTCAATTTTTCAGGTGTCTAAGCACATAACTGCCTCAAATATGTGCTTATTGCCTTGTAGGATGAAAACCTGAACTGTGATATTTTGCATTTATTTTCTTAAGATGTAAGGTTTCTTTCTGCATTTTTAAATGTAGACACATTTTGCTATTCACGCTGCCATAAACAAACCTTGTAAGCATTGTCTCCCTACAGTTATTGGCAGCTTGTGCTCTGGCTTCTGTAGGAACGTATGGTGTCAGAGCTGAGTTTGTCTCTAAAAACCAGGAGTGCTGAACATGATAATATTTGTTCTTTGTGGCACATCACTGTGGGTCCTCCTTCCCCATGCAGCTCTCTCTGGTTTGCAGCGTCCCTGGCCTGTAGTGCCCAGCAGGAGTGCCCAGAGCAGTGGAACTGGGACTCACCTGGCAGGACGTGCAGCAGCTGTGTCCTGTAGACTCCTTCTGTTTGTTGAAATATCAGCCAAGACTGTTTTCCCCCTCCAACTTAAATAATTCAGGGTATATCTAAGTATCAAATGTGCAAGTGTGTTGATGTTTATTTTTACAAAAGGCTAAGTGCACTATTTTAGGATCAGTTCAGGCTTCAGTATTTTCCACCCACTTCAGTCTGAGTTTGGAAACAGGATTTGAGACTGCAGCACCTGACAGCTGGAATACTTTACAGAAATCTACAGGTAGTAGACAGGACACATATGATTAGAGTGCCAGGCCAAAACTGAAATGTGAAATTCCTCACTGTGACTTTAAACTTGTAGCTTTCTAGAGAGAGAAAAAAAATACATATATACTGTGCCTTAAACCAGTAAATGAATACACTCCAACTGTAGCCTGTGGACTTCCATAGCCTTATATTTGATTTTTGAAGTTGACCAAAAATATTTGTGTGGATCATACTGAAACTTGATTTGGGGAAAATGCTTAAAAAAGTTATTTTGACCCCATTTTACACTTAGAGAAATGAAGATTTATGACAAGTACAGCATATTTTTTATTTGGAATCACACCAACCAAAGTCAGAAGGCTTTAGCTGACCTGAATTTTTCAAGCCTTTCTGTTGTGACCAAAAGAAAAACAAGGAAGGAAAACTGGTTGCAGATATCTGTCTTAGCTTTGAAGTCTGTGTGTCAAATTATTTTTAAACATTTTGCTATTTGGTCCTCAATTAAAAAAAAATCTCAATTTTAGTTTAAGCAAAATACTGTATTTAAGCCATTAAATAGCAAAATCTTCACCAGTGTAAGAAAACTAGACAGGGGCGGGGTTGGTTGTTTGTGTTAAGGCTCCAGAAGTTTTGAATACTAAATTTTACTTTTTAGGGAAAATATTCACATGTAAATCCCTGAAAGCTCATATGTAGATTCCTTTTTTTGGAGAAAAAAAATTGCACTTTTTTTATCCTAACTCATTAAAGAAAACTAGAAATACTTAAGATCTTAAAATCTTGTTTTAATATAGTAGAAGGATTTCTTACATATATTTTTAAATAAAAAGAGCTCAGGAAAAGCCACTGCTGGCTTTTCTTATTTGTCTCTAGAGGATTCTCTGTGTGTTTTGAACAAATTCTGATTTCCCTCCCCCTCCCATATAGCACTGAACCTTGGAAAGTGATGCCATCTCAGAGGTTATTGCTGTACTGGAGGTATTTAGACATGCACACAAAGAACTGCCTGCCAGCTGCTCACAGAGCAATACACAGCAATGTTAGAAAACATTTCCTTTCACTGAGCTCCTGCTTCCCTCTGGCTGCCACAGTGCTGCTGCTGCTGCTGCTGAGCACAACATGGAACAGACCATCTTGGTGTCTTCCCTGCTGCCTAAACTCATTCCAGTCACCTCACTTCTTATTTTGTGGTGATGTTTCAGCACTCCTGGCCTTTGGTGATTTTCTAGCCACTGGAATATTCTAGTACTGAGAAGGAAGAAGTACCTTTAAGGCCTTCATGTATGATGATGACTCGAGAGAAACCGTGTAACTTGATTCCCCACTGACCTTTTAATTGTTTTTTTCAAGCACAAAGAATAATGTTGGCCAAAATACCCTGTTTGGGTGATTAGTGGGGAGGGAAGGATTTGTTGGTTGTAAATGGACTTAAAACTTTGAAGAAAACACGTAATTTTGGGGAAAATCTTATCACTTCTCAAAGCAATCTGTCTTAGAAGTTTTTAACTCTGCCTCTGTGTTCAGTTATTATGTAGCTACCACAAATGTGATGTTGTACATGAACTCACTCTTAATATTTACAGATTTTTAGAGATGTTGACAGGGTCTTATCTATAAATGTTTGAATAATGCTATAGCAAATTATTGTGCTTATAAAAATGTTTATAAATAAGTTCTTACAGATCATGTCATGTATCCTAAACTTTGGCAAAGTCCTTGTCTTGTGAGATGCTGAGAAAACCTTGGAGAAGAGGTATTTTCAGATGATGTTGTAATTGCTGAAAGATGACATCTCACAGCCTTTAAAAACTGCATTTAGATACTTTTTTGTTGTAGTTGAGGGCAACTTGATTGGGAGCTGCTCTGGGATGTTCCTGTTTTGTTTCCTGATTTCCCTGGCTGCAGTGTGTACTTCAATTTGGTTTTTGTCTTTTTTTTTACCTAAGTGTGCATGACTTTCTGTATAGCAAATGCCCTGCTAAAGAAACACTTCTGTATATTTTTGTATGGTATTCCAACGTGCTTGCATTGGTACAAATGGTTGTAAATCCCAAAAAGTGCCACTTGCCAGTGCTGCTCTGTGTTACCTGTATGCTGTTGTGCAAACACGCTGAGTGTTGTGAGCCGTGTTTGCCTTTAGTCTTGCCTCAGGTACTCATGTGGAGCAGTTTGGTGCTTTTCCTTCTGACTTGTAATACTTGGGATTCTAAGCAGAAAATAAAAGTAGTGAACAAAAAGCCTTGTGGTTGGAGCAGTGCTTTAACAGGTGCTTCTTTCACACCTCAAGTACAGTGCAATAAAGATAGTTGGATAGACAGGGTGAAGCTTGGCTCAGTGTCTTAACTCCAACACCTCAGGCTGCATGGCCAGGAAATGCAATAAAATTCAATGTGTTTCCTGAACAATACACTTTATACAGAGCATCAAATGTATAAAACTTGTTCTCAGCTAAACTAGTATATTTTAAATTTGTACATTTCAGAGGTGAATTGTGTGGAACTGAGCAAGCAATGCTATCAGCATTTTCATCTTCACAGCAGTTTAATTCAAACATACATGAACATTACTTCCTGTGCCAGAAAGTAAGGTTATGTAATTAGTATAGACACTTTGAAAATATTTAATTTATTGAAGATGTTTATCAAGAAAACCTGATGCTTAAATTTGGGTGCATTAAAAAGGCAGCCCCCTGACATCTGGCTTTGATAGCATTTGTTAAACTTAGCTACTGTCCTCAAAAATGAGGTTGCAATTTTATTCAGTCAGTGTAAGTATACTAATAGTATTTTAATATGAATGTGTTCTGCTTATATTTGACTTTCCCTGAAGGAAGGAATTGAATTTACTAAAAAAAGACCAACCCACACATTACAATGAGCTATAGGTCTAAACAGACTTTTAGCTCCAACAGTTTCTCAGAGCTTTAGCTCAGGAAGCAACAAGTGTGTATGGATTTTTTTTTCAGACAGCTGACAGAGAATATATGCTAATTGAATCTCTTGTATATCTGCATGCTTCATCAGTCACCCACATTGCCTGAGTTCTTCCAGTAACAAAGCTTGTTTCATATTTGCAGATGACTTCAATATGTTTTATTAGCTGAATACACTGCATATCCCCAGTTCTTTGTAAAGAAATCAATGGAATAAATTAATTGAGGGGGAGAAAAGAGGTAGAAGAAAACTGCCAGCTCTTCTGGCTTTTTTTCCCCTCCTCTTTCCAAAGATAAGGAACTAAAATCTAATCCCAAACTGTAAATCTTGCCTTTTCCCCTTCCTGTCATTTTCTCTACAGGAGCATATTTCAATTTCTAGCTGAAATAAGTATCTACCTAGAATATCAACAAAGACAGTTCCTTTATGCTGGGACCTTTTTTGTGGTTTTCTGTGCTACTGCTCTGTTCTTGATGAGTCCAATGTCTGGAAGTTGAGTGTTATGAAACATAATTGATGGGGCTTAATGGATTTTCTTTGTTTTTGTGTATGATTTTTTTAAAACTTCAAATATGCAGAATAATAAACAAGCTGGATAAGTTGTCTTGAATTTTTATATATTACTGTAGTCACAAAAATAAGCTGCTGTTTTAGCAGAAGGGAATAAGAGGAGAAACAAGTGCTAACTGTGGAGTTATCAAGTGTCCTCCCCTTGGCCAGTGCATATCCTGGGGATATCTGGGTTTCTTTCTCATCTTTGGGAATGGAAGACTTGGTGCTTGGGATCAGCTTGAAAATAACACTGCTAGGATTTTGTTTACTGTGTTGCTAGTGATGTTTGGATATCCAAAACTTCACCTTCCTGGAAGGCTGGTGGCAGGTTTTTATTTTGCTTTCAAAATTTAAACCAAAGGAAAATGTAAAGCTTCTAGTCAGACACAAACATCTACACTCGGGAGTAAGGTGATGGTCAAATATTTTTAATTTTAACATGTCTATTTAGGGACATATTTTATGTGATGCTAAATCATGTATCATCTACATAGCGGAGAGAAGAGTGCAGTGAAATAATAAAAAATATGAGCAGCTTTGATATGCAGAATGCTATGCACTAAGGCCAAGGTAAATTAGCAGAGTCCTCCTTGCAGCCTTTGTTTTAGTTTCTAGTGTGACAGGAGAATATTAACTGCTGATAAAATCAGGGCAGGAAAACAATGCTTCCACTAAAATGTTATGATTTTGGATATTGAAGCAGACCTTACTTTTCCCTCTCTTTTTCCAGCATCAAGAGAGTGATCCAGATCTCATTTACTTGAAAACCATTAGTCACCATTCTAGAGAGACAGCTAATTACTTTTAACAAAAAATAATATTTTGATAAAGCTGTGCCATTTCTCCTGGGAATTGTTTTAAACTTCCTGTATGCCTACAACCAATTTCTGCAATACAGCTTGGGAGGAATTTGTACTGCACTGTTCAATAGCAACAGGTCTGAAGAGTACCAAGGATGAAATTCTCAAGGGTCTTTATGTCATGGTTGGAAATGGAATCATTACTGTATTTTTGAGCTCCTGCTAACGTCACTGACACCCACCTACAGTCTACTAGAAATATAAGTGCAGAGATCAGGTTGTTCACAGATTACAAGGAGACCAACCAAGAAGGGGCAAGCCAAAGCCAAATTCCCTGGTAAGTTCTATTTTAAAGAATGTGAGAGGGAGAATTCCTTTTCTCCTCCTGAGTCAAGTTGTGAAATGGATCTCTAGTATGTTAGACCAGGCTGTATTAAATACCGTTGCACTTGTTATTATATGTAGTAAAATGTAATGCAGTTTTATAAAACTGAGCTCTCTGGATCCTGGGTCATATTTTTGCATTCTCCTTGGAGCATACTAGCCTGGTGCTGTACTAGCCACTGAAAATGGCTTTGTGTAATAAAGGTAAACTTACAAATGTAATATTTTGTGTTGAGTGTTCTACCGGTCCATCAGAGGAGAGTCCAGTGTCTAGAAATAGCTTTGGTATGGGAAATGCTTGTTTAGAATAATTTGTTCTTCCAAGGACCTTAGTACTATGAAAAAAAAAAGAGTTGCTAGCACATGGATGTAATCTGCAGTGGGCAGATTTTCTTGGATTCACATGCTTTGTGTGTTCCCAGTGACAGCTGTATAGGATTTAAGGAGTATGTCTGTTTATCCCTCTTACAGGCAGTCTGTTCATCTCCAGCATGTGGAAAGGGCTGCTCCTGGGTCTGTATGTAGTATTGGCTGTCAGAGGACTGGCAAAGGGTGCTCCTTCCCAGCCAGAAGATAAATGGAAGCCTCTTGATAACCCCAGAAATAGAGACCTGGTAAGGAAATGTTTCAAGAAAGAGAGCTGAGGTTCTGTGTGGTTTTTTTTGTTTTCCATTAAGAGACTCCTTATTGTCTAAATTTAAAGGCAAGAGGGGCCCATTTGATGTAATATTAGGAGCTGTGCACTTTGTATGGTCAATAACCATTTCTCAGTCAAGATGTACCCCTTAACTGAAGAGACATTCTCAGAGCACAGTAGTGCTCAAAATGTGCTTATATCTCCATCCAGCAGCTTTCGTTTTTAAAAAATTATTTTTATTATACAGCCACTTGTTTTGTGAAACAGAAGAGGAATGATTACTGTGTTTCTTTCAGATGTGTACTCTGATTGCATCTTATTTGTACTCTGAAGTACAAATAAGTTTGCATCTGACAGCTACGAAAACACCACTCAGAGAACATTTGCACAATCTTAAAAAGAATTTGTGAAGGAAAAGAATTGGTTTCCTTTGATATTTCCTCAGTGTTTTAAAAAGCTTTAATTTCTCCTTGGAAGTGATTACTGGGGAACAGTTCAAATCAATTGCCCATTGTTGCTGACTCCTACTGAAATGTTTACAGAGGTTTCCAGTTTGCTGTCAGCAGGGGCTTGGCTGTGCCTGTTTTCCAAGGGGTGCAGTTATCTCACAGCCCCCGTGGTTCAGTGGGGAGCATAAATGAGCAGGACACAGTTGCTGCTCTTCTGACTTCACATAGATGCACAAGGCATGGATGGAGGGAGTGGGCATGTCTGAATTAGGTTGCCTACACTGTATCAGGTTATTATCAGAATTGAGGATTTCATCCCACAGAGGAATAAACATTCAATCTAATTTGTGTCAGTAGAAATAATTAATCTCCATGGGTCATGCTCTGTTTATTCTCACATCCACGATCTGCTCAGTTTTTCAGAACACTCCAGGCTTACTTCTCAGGCAGGGGTCTGGATCTCAGGAAGTTCCCAGCCACTTTCACTGTGAACAATGAAGGACCAAGGCTCTACTCAGATCCTATTGCTTCTGCATTTGCAGATTATGAAGAAAAGAAAAAATCCTTTCAGAACTATTTCAAAGGCTGAAAGATTCCGCTGATGAAGGTAAAAGAGGGTGCCTTGTCCTCTGATGTCACGTGTAACCAAGAAAGAGTCTGACTGAAGTATAAAGCAACTTCTTTCTCAGAAGGAATTAAAAATGTACTACCTTAACCCTTGCCTGAAGTGGGGTTTAAAATTCTTGAGGCAGAGATTTATGAGGTCATTACTACTTAGATAAAATAACACATGGTGCTTGTGCAGACCTCTATAGACCCTGATTTATTTTGTTTTCTCTTTTTTCTCCCCGCCTTCATATGGAGTAGAATTCTGCAAATGTACAGATACTAGGGGATGCAGGTTTTGTGTAAGGAATTGAAAAGAGTAAGATTACAAATTGAGATTAGTGGTTTTGTGTGATGTATGTAGATTAAGAAAATTAATTTAGCATAAGTTATTGCACTAACAAAGCATACATTCTCTTTTACATTCACAGTAAATATTGTTTTCTTCTGGTTTACAAATAGCTGAGAATTTCAACAAGATTTAAATCAAAGCATTTTGGTGATTTACTCAGTATCTTAAAGTGCTTAAGTTGTAATCAATATTCAGCTTAGGATTTCCAGCTCTGTCCTGTTCTTGGACTGTTTAACACCTTGTCTGTTTATAATAAAAATTAAAGCTTTATTCTTATTATCATGAACCATAATAAAGACTGCACTCAAATTTTAATACTAAATTCTCTTTTTGCTGAGCTGCTATGTAATGAAAAATTACACAACACCAAAGAATGTATATTTTGTGCATGGAAAAACAAAAAGAAAAGGGAATTCAGAATGGATGCTGTACTACAAATCACAGCAGCAGTGAGAAAATGACTGGTGGAAACTTTGTCCTGCATAATTCAGGATGGTTGTGGTAGTTCTTTTCAGTGTTCAGAACTGTTTTGTGGGAACAGAGGTTCAGCCAGTGGTTTTTTGTCTTGGTTTGGATCACACCTTGGTTGCGTATGGATATTTCTGTATTAGTCTCATGTATTTGTATTTTTTTTTTGTCTTTTTTAGGCATTAACTTCAGAAGTCCATGCCAAGTGGAAACCTTCACAGCAAAATTTTACTGCTTTGACTTTTTAACTGTTACCTGACAATTCCAAAGTTTCTTCACTGTCCCGTTCCTGCCAGTGGAATCTGGTGTCCTGCTGCAATGAGCATTATTCTGTCTGTTGACAAATGTGTGCTACTGCAGTCTGTGAGCAGAATTGTGCTTAAGTGTGAATAAATGGGGAGTGCAACAGCGTGCATTTAACCAGTGCCACGTGTCTTTGTTCAAAGCTGGGAAATAAACGTTCCCTTTCGGTTTATTAGAAGGAGACGTCCCAAGGTGTTCTGTGCCAAGTGTTCACATCCCCTGAGGGTACAGCCCCATCCTTGGTGGCCCTCTGGCTGCTTGGGCCTCACCCCGCCCCGCACGCCCATTTCCGACCCTGCCGTGCCCAGAACTGCCCCATCCCTCTGAGTACGGAGTTAAAGCCCCTCGGTGCCGAGCTGGCCGAGGCAGCAGAGGCCGCCGAGCCCCGGTCCCAGCGCTCGGTGCCCGCCTTCAGGCGCCTCAGCGCCGCGCCGCCGCACGGAACCCGCGCGGGCGGGCGCCATAGCGGCGGGCGCCATAGCGGGACGGACGCGGTGCCTCCCTCACAGGGCTCCCCCCGGGCCGGTGCGGAGCCATGTCGGGCTTCAGCCCGGAGCTGATCGAGTACCTGGAGGGGAAGATCTCCTTCGAGGAGTTCGAGCAGCGCCGCGAGGAGCGCAAGAGCCGCGAGAAGGTGAGTCTGCCCCGCCTGGCCGCGCCAAGGCCCAGGCCGCCCCCCTCCTGACAACACCTGGCAGGTGCTCTGTGTGTGGAGGGGCTCCCGCTCGCTGCTCCTGCGGCTCCGGAGTTGCGAGCGTCGGTGTCCAGGTCAGCAGAAGGCCGCGGTGGGGGGCTCGCAGGACGCGGCGTTGCCCTCCCGCCGCTCTGGGCGGAGGCACGGGCCCGGCAGCACCGCCCGGCCCGCGGGAAATCGGTGCTTTGTGTCGGGGCAAGGAGCTGGTTCGGGTATAAACCCATCCAGATTATGCTGCTCCAGCTCCCCCTCCAGCATCTGAGGGAGAGAGCCAGTGCGGCTCCTCGTTTGACTTCTTGGCAGCAGTAAATATAGGGAAACACATTGTGTCCGACGCTATGTAGGCGGTGTGATTAAAAGAAAAACACGCGTGATTTGTCGGAGTGTTGCAGTTCTTTTTAACTTTGCTATATTTGTGTCAACGTGCTACTGAATTTCTGCATTTCTTGGTGTTCAGAGAGCACATTCAGCAGAGCTCAGCTGTCATGGAAGGATCAGTGTTACCCCGGGGCAGCATTCTTACCGGATTCATGAGTGCTGTTGTGATACTGACTGGCTCCTGGAAGGATTTGTCCCACAGAACTTTTTTTTTCTACCACCATGTCATCCCACCTCACTGTAATACCCAATAATCAATGGACTGGTCTCTTCAGTCAAATGTAGTGTGAACAGTCACCATCTGAGTCTCCCCACTGATAAAAATATAAATGTCCTGAAAGCAAGGAATGCTGGGTTTTATTCACTTAAAACCAGAGTGCTTATTCCACCTGTTTCACCGGCAGTGCAAAGGCTGGAAAGCCAAATGGTAGCTGTAAATATGTGGGGAAATAAAAAATGAGTGATTCTATAGAGGTAATAATTTGGTTTTTTGGTGTGTGTAGGATGGCGAAAATGCGTCTGCTGAGGAAAATGAGGAAGATGTAGAGGCTCCATCTTCATCCAGAAAAGCATCTGGGAAATCCCAAAGTCAGGATGAAACTGATGGTTGGTGTTTCTAACATAATCATTCCTATTTTAAAAGGCGGTAGAAGCATTTGCTCTTCAATAACTGACTTCATAAAAACCTGGCTCTGTTTTTCCCCTTCTGGTCTCTGAAGGGACTGAAATAAAAGGGAAAATAAATAATTATGGTTTTTTTTCAGATGGGGGCAGGGGAAGATAAGTCTTATGTTTAGATGCTTTATATCCAAGTCAGAATAAAAATAACCAAACATATCCAAGTCCAAAAAAAAAAAAAAACCAAAAAAAACCCCAAAACCATAAACCCAGGTATGGTCCCCAGGTTCCTCTCCTGTATAGGCAATGCATGATAGATTTGTTTTTCAGTCACAACTTGATACTGTGGTTATTTTTGAATCAAATATTCATGTGTCTAATCCCCCAGCTCAAGACTTTGAACCCTTCTTATTTTGAGTTTTGTATATAGAGCTGTGGTCAGTTATAACCCTGCGTTCACTTCATAATGAGAAGCTGTAAATAAAAAATGGGAAATTTCTAAAAAATCTGTGCCTTAAGCATATTTACTCAGAGTACTTAGCATAGTTTTCTTACTTATTTTAAAGAATTCTGTTCTTTTTCCAGAGAAATGCAAATAATCTGGATTTTTTATTTACACATGTTAAAAGGTACTTGTTGTCATGGATGGAATGGTTACAAGATCTTGTTTTCAATTGCTTTGAAAAATTGGTTGCTGGATTGTTGTGTAGTGGAATTCTCTTCTCACTTACAGCCTCTTCATCTGAAAAGCTGATTGCAGCCAGCCAGCCCAGTGCTTGAAAATTGCTTGATATTCTTCTGGACTGAGAAAAATGTTGATTAAGCTGTGGCTTCATTCTGTGTGTTCCTCCCTGCTTTCAATTCAGATATCCAAAAGATGTTACAGGCTGGGCCATGCCAAGCATTGGTGATGAATAATCCGGAGCTGTAAAATCAAAGAGACTGTCAATAGTTTTTGTGCATTTCTGCAGGCAGCACTCTTACAGAATAGCTGCTTCAAGTGGGCTCTTGTTTTCTCTGCACTTGTCCAGGGAAGCAGCATGTTCTCTTCATTATATCAAAAACCTATTTTACTTCTTTCTCAACCAGGAGAAACAGCAGATGGGGTCAGTAAATCTGTCCATCGGGTCTTTGCATCCATGCTTGGGGAAAATGAAGAGGAGGAGGATGAAGAGGAGGAGGAGGAGGAAGAAGAAGAAGAAGAAGAAGAAGGAGGAGGAGGAGAGGAGGAAGAAGAAACTACAGAGCAGCCTACAGCTGGAGATGTTTTTGTTTTGGAGATGGTTCTTAATCGAGAGACCAAGAAAATGATGAAAGCAAGTATTTAAACTTTCATATAATTTCCATGTGTCCCCTGACCATGGTGCATGAATTCCACTTCATGTGACTTTTAGCTGCTTACTGGGAAATTTGCCTGAAAATTGTTTCATGTAGGATAATCCTGCTTATGCTGGTGTTTGTTATGCTATCTGTGTTTATTATAAAAGCACTGTAGTTTACTGTTTGAAAGCTTTCAGAAATCATGAAACCAGTTTTTCCAGTATCAGAAAACTATGAACATTAGCAAGTCCTTTGGTCAGTCATTTATTATTGCTAATACTTAAATAACTTGGGGTTAGGTGGTGTTAAGCACGACAGGGTGCCTCCTGAATTTGGGCACAACTCATCCTTGGGCAGAAACAGCATCCCTTTTCCATTTAGGAGAAAAGACCTCGCAGCAAACTTCCCCGTGCCTTGAGGGGTCTGATGGGAGAGGCCAACATCAGATTTGCTCGAGGAGAGCGTGAGGAGGCCATTCTGATGTGCATGGAGATCATTCGACAAGGTATGGGAGAATGGGCAACCTTTGGGCTTTAAGGATGGAATCAAGTTTCCATGTGCAGGAGCAGGATTCAGTGTGGCTTCCCTGAAGATGAAAATAAATAGTACAAGCAAAGTCATGGTATAAGGAGTAGAATGAAGAATATGTGGTACACTTCCTTTATTTTTTTGCTTATAAAAAGAAACTAGCACCTCAATTCTGCAGAGCCCACGCCTTGGCTTAGCTTTACACACTTTGCTTGTACTGTCTTTGTAGACACAAGATATGAGCATCAGCAAGCCTTGCAGTATAGAATAATACTATAAATGGTTGTTGTTAGATTCAGTCAGCCAGTTTAATAATTTACAGACAGGAATCAGAAACTTGTCTGCAAGTTTTTCCTGAATTTGAACAGCACATATTTTATATAATTCTGATACCTGTTCTTTAAGAAAGGCAAGTTATTTGTGTCCAGTGTGGATTTTAAACAATAAATCTTAGTCATTCTTTTTGCCTTTTCACAGCTCCTCTTGCTCACGAGCCATTTTCCACTCTTGCCATGATCTATGAAGACCAGGGTGATATGGAGAAATCATTACAGTTTGGACTGATTGCAGCTCACTTAAATCCTAGCAATACTGAGGAGTGGGTTAGACTGGCAGAAATGTCACTGGAGCAGGACAATATTAAGCAGGCTGTTTTCTGCTACACAAAAGGTAGTGTAGCAAACATTTTAATAATTTAAAATTAATGCTGTGTGCTAATGGCAATAATTTTGTTTTCTTCTCCTTTCTAGTTTAGTTTGCTTCACGGTGCTAAGATTCTGATACCTTTGTCTGGACTTTGATAAAAGATGAATGAATGATAATGACAAAAGATGAATGATAAATGAATCTGTAATATATATAGGATGTCCTTGCAAAAACCGTGTGCATGTCCATTAACACAAATCAAGGAAATGAATGTGAAACCCAGTGTTGCATTTCCTAAACTCCTGCTGCTCTCCCTGTAGCTCTGAAGTACGACCCGAGCAACGTGCGCTACCTGTGGGAGAGGTCCAGCCTGTACGAGCAGCTGGGGGAGCAGAAGATGGCCATGGACGGCTACCGGCGCATCCTGAACCTCCTGGCTCCCTCCGACGGGGAGCGCTTCATGCAGCTGGCCCGAGACATGGCCAAGTGAGCTGGGCTTGCCAACAATGGTGTTTGCTTTGCCACGGGAGGGAGCCTCGTGGTTCAAGTGTGTAGCTCTCACCCAGTCGTGTTTTACCTGTGAACTGCTTCCTTGTGGAAAGCTGGTACTGCCTGTTTCCAAACGGTTTAAGGTCTTTTGATCTTCATGTTTGGGAAATGTATCAAAAAATACAAGGATGGGTATTACAACAGTGTTATTAGTGGAGGTTTCTTAAAGCAGGTTAATGTGGGACATGACTGATGTCCAACTTCATTTGGGGAGACTGTGATGAAAACTCCAGTAATGTCCTTACAAATATGGGAGAAAAAAATTGTTAATTATTTGAAATACGTAAAAGTTTTCAACAGTTGTAAGGAAAGGAAAACACCCTCTTTATCACTGTCTTTTATAACATCCACTTGCTAATGAAAATCTTCGCTAATCAGCAAAAATCAGAGAAATATGAAAATCCTTTTGCTTCAGTTCAAAGTATACATTGTCAGTTATGTGAAATACCTGATATCTCATGCCTGTGTTTTATAGGAGTTACTACGAAGCCAATGACGTGACCTCTGCGATTGAGATAGTGGAAGAGGCCTTTAGCAAGCACCAGAGCCTTGTGTCCATGGAGGATGTGAACATTGCAGCTGAGCTCTACATCTCCTCCAAGCAGTACGACAAAGCTCTGGCGGTACGGACAGCTCAGTGCATTTGGGTGGCATTTTCAGCACCTCTTTGCCTGCCAGAGTGGATGGTTTATGTTCATAATTTATGTTCATGCAGTGCTATGATGGGGTCCTGCTTCTGTAAAAATAGAGCTCATCAGAAACAGACTGCTTGCTATTAGTTCTGTAGTAATTAGCATTTAAATTAATGGGTGGATTGAATTAATTGAGGGCTGATAGATTTGTACGTTGTTCGAGGTTTAAAATTCTGGGATCCTTCCTCTCCTTCTCTATAGTGACCATAATCTTAGCAGCCGGAGAAGACCTTCAGGCTGGTTTTGTGAGTAATACCACAAAGGTCATTCTCTGAGTGGAAGGTTAAAATCATGACACTAAAAGCTCTGATTGTTCAAATGCAGATTGTTGTGACTTACCTGGTAGACTTGTGTTGCAACTAATAATTTATGCATTAAGCACTAAGCATACATTCCAGAAAGACAATACATTTTAACTCTAAGGCATCAGGAATTAGAGAATGTTGCTTATCTGGTCCAAATTTGTTAACTCTCACTTTTGAGGCATATTTCCACCTGGATTTGGTCTGGCTTTGAGAGGGAAGATGTTGGTATTTGGCCATTGTCGTACTTTCCAAGATTGATTGAAAAGACACTGTAAATTGGGACTTCTTGTGAGCATTCTTATTTGTTGATATTAAATTACTTAGGGGTTTTTTTTCCTTCCTTTAGATTTTTTTCAGCTCTCTGTCAGAGCACAGTATCATGCGCCTGCAAACAATTCCTCTGACCCTTTTTTGTATTCTTCTCTCCTTAAATGTCAGTCAGTCAATTTTATGTACACAGCATTTAGCTACTGGATTTATTAATACAGTACAACTGAAGTCACAGAGCCATTTCCCTGTTTCTTTTTGAAGGTTCTACTTGGGTAGATGAATGCAGCTTTACCTCTGATAACTTCTGTGATGTCTAAAACTGTCTCATAGGCTGGTTGCTTTAAATCCTTGAAATTATCCAAGTTACTTTTCTGTTTTAGGTTATTACAGATTTTACAGGAATTGTACTTGAAAAAAAAGCACCAGAAAGAAGTGCAACTGAGGAGAAAAAAGGTAAGTAGCTGTCAAGTGGTTACTGTGACCCTGCTGTTCATGTGATATGACATCTTTCCTTTACCTTTTCAACTCCTGGGTATATTTGCTGCACTGTTGACAGGCTTTTCTCTATTGAAATGTGTGGGTGCTCTTAGTGAGTTACATGGCATGACCTCAGCCTGCTGTAAGAAGTTACTCTGGTGTCCCCATAGCCCTGCTGACTCACTGAAGACAAGGACTGCTCTCCAGGCAGCTGGAGGGCTTTTAAAGTTCTAAACATTCCTCTGAGTGTTTACATCAGACCAGCTATTTCTACCAGCTAAATAACTTCTAAAAAAAAAGATAAAAAGATAAGCTTAGTGGCAACTGTGCTCAAGAATATCAAACTTTGACCTAAGAGTAATGTTCTTTACACATCCTGCATCTGTTATTAACCAGCTAACTGAAATCTAGGCATACTAGCTCAAAATTTGATTAAGTAGGTTGTCTTTGAGAAACCTGCTTTATCGAAGTCATTTTATCTGAAAATGTTTATTTAGGCTGTAGAATGGATACAGCACACCAACTCCATAAGGAGACAGTCTGTTTTGTGATTAAAGTGCTTGTCTCAGCAATCTGATCCAAGCACAATAGAGGTATAGGATATTTCTGTTGGCTTTTTGCTCTGATTGGCCAGGTAAAAATACAGTTGATTTATGAACAACTGTCCTGATGGAGACTTTCAGCAGATAATTTATAAGAAACAAAACTATAATGAGTCTAGGAATTAGAACACAATGTTTCCAAGTTACCTCCTGTGTGCCATTGGTTGAGAGAAGGCTTCTAAAATAGAGCTGGGTTCTCTGTTGCTTTGTAACTTTTGTAATTTTTACAACTGCTTCCTGCTCTGCTGTCCTTAGAAACCAAAACAATACAACACAAAAAAGCCCCAAACCAAAACAAGAGAAACCCAGTCCACTTTTCAGAGTAAGCTGCCAATCAATTATGGATTCAAAGGCAAGTAACTACTGGTTAATCTGATAATCTTTTTAAAAAGATACAGGTGCAGCAGTAGAAACTCAGGAAAGCCAGGAGGCAGTGACTGACAACCAGAGTCATCCAGTTGCTGAATCCAGTGCTTCAGGTAAGTAATTTTTTAATTTTAGTTTTTTAAATTTCAGACAAGTCTATGAACTGATCATATGGTTAGGAACCAACTTGCAATCATTTAACATCTGGAGATTTCTAACAGCACAGAAACAGGACTTCATCCAGAAAAGGATTCTTCTGTATGTTTTTTCTTTCCCTTTCTCAGAACTTCCCTCTAATCCAGACTGACAGTTGTCATTTTTTTAAAATATATCAGTAGGGGAATAGTCACCCTTGTGTTGGGTATTGCAGTGTTCAAAGAATGATGAATTAGTCTGCATGTTGTGATTTGCAGTATAGGGATGTGGATGTAGGAGGTAAAAGGGAAACCTTAGGTTGGAAATCCCAGTTTTCTCAGGTTTTAGCACTGAATGTCTGGTGCAAGCACTGAAGTGAAGGAGAACTTAACCAGGAGTTAAGGAGGTGTCATGACTGTATGTGAAGGACTTATGATAATGGAATTTTATTGTGTGACCTCTCATTTGCTGGCATTGTCATGGGTAGCTGCTGTGCCTCATGTTTGCATTCTGATCAGGTTGCATTCAGCCTACCTGTTGTGTGAAGTTCTGTATTATCTCTGTATAACAATGTGTTCAGGCAGTGCCTGCTACACAGGACTTCACTTAGCAAGAACAAGAGCCATCTTGATACAAGGCATTTCCTTCAAAAAATAAAGGAGAAGAGGGTACAGGTGCATAAATTGTTAAAGGAAAGCTTTATTGAGCAATAAAGTAGGCAAGGATCCTTAAGTAGGCAAAGGACCTAAGCACATGCTGTGGAATCCTGCTGTTGGACTTGATGCAGACTGACAGCACTTGGTACCTCACATGGAATTATTTGTCTCAGAGGTGGTAGGAAGTCATTGCTCCAACTCTTGGAAAAGATAAAGGAGGAAAAGAAGGGCAGACAAACACTTGCTAGAGCTGATAAGAATATTTTCTCAGTTCCTGAGCATGGCCTGGAGGGGATGTAGTGCTTGAGAAGTGCTTCTTAAAGCCTCTGAGTTCAGAAGGAAATTCTTTCTCTTGTCCCAGCTGTGGAGAAGGTCAGCTGCTGCATACCTGAGGGTGTTCCCATAGACATCACAGTCAAGCTGATGGTGTGCTTGATTCACCTGAACATCCTGGAGCCACTCAGTGTAAGTGGAAACCAACTCACAAGGCAGGGGTAATGTTCTAAGAAATCACAAAAACAAGTAATTGTTCCTGTGTTCATAGACTGAGGTGGTTGAGGGAGCTGTGGAGATTCTTTTTGTGAGGAGAGAAACCTCACAGGCCTGTAATAGCAGAAATAATATCTTTGCCCTTAGAAATTATGCCAGTGTAAGTTACATTACTAAAGCACAGTAAGTCACAGCCTGTGTGCTGTGACAGGCCCAGGACCATATTGAAAGCTGTGAACACTAAGGAAGATGTTTTCACTTTGTTTTAAAACCATACTAAATCTGAAGACTGTTCTTTGATACTCCTCACTGATGGACACTTTAACCCACTGGATGTGTGAAATGTCTAGAATAGAAAAATGGGGCTTCTTCAGGAATGCTGACTTTCAGATCTTTTATTTTTCACTTCTGAAGTAACATTTAATTAAAGGAAGTATAGTTCAGAATGCAAATGAATAAAAAACATAGGATAAAAATGCAAGCTTCCAATAAGCATGCCTTTAAGAAATTGATTATTTGTATTTTAAGTGCTTGTGTCATTTTTCTTAAAGCCTCTTTTGACTACTCTGGTGGAACAAAATCCAGAAGAAATGGGTGACTTGTACTTAGATGTTGCAGAGGCTTTTCTGGACGTTGGAGAATACAACTCAGCCCTGCCTCTCCTGAGTTCCCTTGTCTGCTCAGAACGGTACAACCTGGCTGTTGTGTGGCTTCGGCACGCAGGTGAGAGGGGGCAGGACTGCTGAACACGGGGGACTGAGAGATGGTAATACAGTGCTGAGCATTTCCAGGGACCTTTATCCAAGATCACAGGAATTTTAGATTGACTGAGAATTTTAGGTTGAATGAGAATTGGTATTTGCAGAATGAAGCTTCTCATGACAACTCCGTCAAGCATTTTTTTTGTTCTTCATGTGCACTGAAAGTTACATCAGCTAAAAGTACTTTATGTTCATGTAAGTGAAGCAGCATCTATTCTGCATTTCATCCTGTGTCAGCTGCTGATGTTTGAAGTGAAACTGTGGATACATCATGCATATATCTGAATATTATCATTTAAAAATACATGTTTGGGATGATTTTACTAAGAAAGTATGTTAATTTATTTGCAAACTTTGAAATCTTCTTTTTCTGCCACTTAAGTGTCTTGTGTTGCTTATGGTATTTCTAGAGTGCTTGAAGGCTTTGGGACACATGGAGCGTGCTGCAGAGAGCTATGCCAAAGTTGTTGATCTTGCCCCATTGCATCTCGATGCAAGAATCTCACTTTCAACACTTCAGCAGCAGCTGGGCCGGCCTGAGAAAGCTCTGGAGGCTCTGGAGCCAATGTATGACCCAGATACTCTGGCTCAGGATGCTAATGCTGCACAGCAGGTGGGTAAAGTGTTCTGTGCTTCCATTTAGGATGTATTAATCTGCCAAACTGTGCTAGTAGTCCAAGATGTATGCACAGGATCAGGGATTCAGACTTAACCTCCCCATGGGGAGCGTGCAGAGCACAGTGACTAATCCATTCCAGCATCAGGGACATGTCCTCCTGACTTTCTCCCTGACCATTCTCTCAGCATTTCCCCAGTCCCACCTGATAACTTCTGTGCAATGCACAAACTTTTGGCCACTGAGAGCCAGTCATGACTCTACATCAAGTTGATCAGCAGTTGCTATGTGTGAGCTACACAGTTTGGCCTCTGTTGATTGAAAGCAGAGGTTCTGAATCCCCTCTCTAGAAGCACCCTCACCATAGATAAGAGTCATGCCAGATGTCTCTGAATGGGAGAATTTGGAACATTAACTCCTGAGAGCAGTTTAGGGAGAGCTCACCTGCTGCTGCAGATTCTTACAGCTTTCTGGAAGCTTTTACAATCCTATTAGTACTGTATTGAGTCAAAATGATTTGATTTATAAACTTTCTCTGTGCAAGAGTTTGAATAAGAGTGTTCACTGTTGTCCAGGAATTAAAGCTACTCCTGCATCGCTCCACGCTGTTGTATTCCCAAGGCAAAATGTATGGTTACATTGACACCTTGCTCACAATGCTGGCCATGCTGCTGAAGGTAAGCCAGTCTGTCCTGCTGCACTGTAAGAAATTGGGCAGCTGTGATTTGGGTCAAGACAAACTACAAATGAACTCAGGAGGAAAGCTAGTGGGCTTTCTTATGTGAGTGGTTTCATAATTTTGTTAGGTAGTAATCTTGCAGGTAGCCTGCAGTGCTGGTGTTCCTGCCTGTAGTGTTCACAATAGAGGACTGTTTGTGTGTATAATTATTGATACAGTGACTTCAACTCCCTGTTCTCAGTGTGCTTACACTGTATTCTAAAGCTGCTTCTTGCCTTTTTAACACTGAGCACACAGCTTTTTTGAGGTGTTGATACTGGCTTCTATTTCAACAATTTTCTTTTTGATCTCTTTCTTTATTATTTTCTTGTGATAAAAGGACAAAATAAGAATTTGTTTAGCCAGTAAATACAGTGGCAGCGTTTTTGTTTTAATTAATTTTTGTTTATTTATAAATAGGGAGTGAGTTAAAGGAATATTTAGACCTCCATTTCATCCATCTGCTCAGCACCTTGACTATTGTATTATACTGGTTGAAGAGCTGACTATGCACAAGCTTCTGAAAATGATAAAGAAAGGCATTGTTCTTCTTATGCTTCTCTGCAAAGAGTCTTGATTTCAGTAAACCCAGGGATGTTCCAATCCCAGGAGAAGTCTTTTTAAGTAGCTTGAAGAATTTGTACATGGCTTTTGCTTAGCCCACTTTGCACTGGAGCACAAGGCAATGCAGAGATGATATTCCTGTTGGGAATGTTTTCTCTGATGACCTTGCTCTATGGTGGTGTCACTGACTGTTTTGGGATGCAAGGTGAGCCAGATGGATTGGCCATAAAGCTGCCTTCGTCATAGGATGTTACATTGTAATCTGAAATGCTGCCCTTAAATTTGTTTCTAGGTAGCAATGAGCAGAGCTCAAGTGTGTTTGATATCTAGTTCCAAATCTGGAGAGAGACACCTCTATCTTATTAAGGTGTCAAGGGATAAAATTTCTGACAATGATGACCAAGAGACAGCAAATTGCGATGCGAAAGGTAACAAATCACGGATTGTTCATTAAAAACAAAGCAACAAGGTGAACGCCATAGTTCTGAAAAATTATAAAAATGCTCCTATTTTGCATGCTAAATCCATGCAGTTCATGTTAACATTGCTTTATTTCTCGGGCAAAGAAGGCAGCAAAACTAAAGATAGTATATCTTAAGGGAACAGTCTCCATTCAGAGAAAAATAGTAAGATTACAGAATAATTCAGATTGAGAAGGGCCTCTAGAGATCTTATGGGCCAACATTCACCTCGGGGGAAATATCATACATGCAAATCTAGAATGTAGTAGAAATACATTGTAAAAGTGGTGTGATTTGTTTTTTTAGCTGGCCCAGGCTTGGTTGAGCCAGGTCACATGCTCTTAAGCACTGCTTGATAATTAGGGAGAGGAACTCATTGCATTCATGTAGTATGTTTACAGCTTGAACTGGGTGTATTGCTTGTTCTTTGTTCCCACTTTGAGAGTGTTTTTTGCTGGTGTTTTTTGAACTGCCCTTAAACTGAGAAAAAGTAAATACTTCCTATTAGCTGTTAGTGCAATGTCTTTGAAAATATCAGTTTGATATATGCATCTATTTTGTAAAAAAATTATATTTCTTGTTCTAATTTTTCTCAACTTTCTGGCTCCAATATTTTTAGCAATTTTTGCTGTCCTCACAAGCGTTCTGACAAAAGATGACTGGTGGAACCTCCTCCTGAAGGCAATATATGCCTTGTGTGACCTCTCCCGGTACAAGGAGGCAGAGCTCCTTGTGGATTCCTCTCTGGAATATTACTCATTCTACGAGGACAGACAAAAGCGCAAGGAGCTGGAGTACTTTGGGCTCTCTGCCGCAATTCTGGACAAGAACTTCAGAAAAGCTTACAACTATATCAGGTGGGCTGCTGGGAAGGCAGAGCAGTCTGTGCTGTAGTTGCCTCCACTGAGGCTGTAGTCACTCTGCTGAAGTAGGCAGGCTGATACTTTCCAGCCTTGGCTAAATGAGAGAAGGCTACTGTAACTGAAGGAGCTTTCCAATAGCCTCAGATTGGAAAATGCACAATGCAGTGGGTTGTTTGATTTGGCCAGAACCATTGGTTCTGTTTTTCACTCTCATCTTTGCCTCAGTCACTGATCTTCTCTTTGAGTTTCTGTTGTTATCTTCCCTGAACTGCTGAGATTTTATTGAAGAGACAGTGTATACTATATAGCATTTACTAATTTCTTGCACACATCTCATTCTGTAGAATCATGGTCATGGAAAATGTCAATAAGCCCCAGCTGTGGAACATCTTCAATCAGGTCACTATGCAGTCTCAGGATGTCCGTCACCATCGCTTTTGTCTCCGCCTGATGCTGAAAAATCCTGACAATCACGTGCTGTGTGTCCTCAACGGGCACAATGCCTTTGTGTCTGGCAGTTTCAAGCATGCTCTTGGTAATATCTTTCATGTTCTAATATCAACAAATAGAACAAGTGAAAGTTGATAAAAAGGGAAAGATTTTTTTTCATCAGAAAATTATAGGTTCACAATGCTAGTCTGGTGCTTTAATTATTCTGTACACAAATCAGAGCACTGCTGAAGGGTTTTGCTAATAAAAATTAAGCTGGCACGTTTCAAGTTTAGCACACATTGCAAATATAACTAACTTGCAAAGATAATTGGAGGCTAATGATGATAATAACGACAGAACCAGCCCAATTTAAACAGCAAATACAGCTGGTTGCATGCTTTAAGCAGGCCTTCAAAGTAAACCTGCTGCTTTCAGTCAAGTCCTCCAAATGTCACGTTTAAATCCCAGCAAGGACCATGTTTGCCTTCTGTGTCTCATCATTTTCTGCTTCCTTTTTTACATCACAGTCTGCCTTCTTCCTTCAGAATCCAGTGGGTGCTGAAAATACACAATTTTCTTCCCTGTTTTTTCCTGTGTATTTTAATGTAGGTATATTAAACTGTTTCTTTTCTTAGTTCACGCTTCGAATTCAAATATTTTCTTTCTTGCTCGTAACTTCTTAAGGAATGTTTTTCACAACCAACATCTTTATTAATTTATTTGCTTTTAGGTCAGTACGTGCAAGCCTTCCGTGCAAACCCAGACGAGCCTCTGTACAGTCTTTGTATTGGCCTGACTTTCATCCACATGGCCTCTCAGAAATATGTGCTGAAAAGGCATGCTCTTCTTGTACAGGTGAGGCAGCATGATTCTTGTTACCCACAGTGTTTGCTGGCTTTGTATCTTGCAGATGGTTATGGCCACAACACACTCTGTTTAAATAGTTTTTCATAATTAAGATGACATTTCTAAAGAGGCAAGTGGTAAAGCATGAGCACGGATGAATGTGCTTTTGAACTGTAGTTACACCATCTGAATCTCCTCTCCTTAGGGTAAAGGTAGCTTGTTACCTTGATGTTAACAGCTGCCAGCTGTTTGTGAAAATATTATATAATATATATCATAATTTATATATATGATATTATATAATATATAGAATATCTTGGTGGTTGTAATCTGAGTTTTCTTTCAAATTTTTTTTGGCTTGCATTGCTGTAGAGTGGAATCTATGCCACGTGCCCATTGTAGATATGTCTCATAAACTGCATTCTTGAGGCAAATTGTACAGGCTTGGAAAGTGTTTTTTTTCCCCCCCATCTTTCTTTTCCCCTTTTAGGTGCCTCTGCACACTCTCTTTGTAAAGATCTTGTGAGCTCCAGTTTAGCTGCCTTCAAATTTTCAGCTTCATTATTCGCATTTTTCTTTTCATCTGCAAGATCCAGTTACAAACCACGGACTGAGTAGTCCCAAACAGAATCTTGAAAGTAATTTCCTCTACTTTACACCAAGTGTTTTCATTAACTTGAAATGCCTTTTAATTCCTGTAGCTGCTGAGCTCAGTCAGCACAATATGGTGAGGATCCTGAGCTCTTGTGACTTCTGAAATTGCTGGAAGACTGTAGCTTGCACTGATCTTGACAAAAGCTACAGGTCCCCAACTACTGTAACACAAAACCAGTTATGACAGTGTCCAACTTCAAGACATTTTGAACTTGCAAACTTTGACCTAATTTTAATACTTTTATCCACTTTTTTCTGTAACCAGCCTGCCTTTTTTACAAGAACTGCCCTGTTCTCTTTTTATACATTCTTGAACAATGTCCTATTTATATTACCCCCTGGCAATACAGTTCCCTTTTCTCTCTCTTCTCATTTCCTGCTTACTATACTCAGTGATTTTACATCATTTCTTGCTGCTATGGTAGTTAATTAGTAATTCAACCAGAGTGACCTACTGGCAACCTAAATTATGATCATTAGCTGCTTGTGTCTGAACTAATTCCTCATATTGAAGGAAGTACCTTCTCTGATTACCAACAAGGTCCTCTGTTTACATCAGAATCATCACACTCCAAGATGGTAACCAAATAAAACGCACAGGAGGGGAGGAAAAGGTTGTGTGCTCAATTTCTCTTACAGGGATTCTCCTTCCTTCACCGCTACTTGGACCTGCGTGGGCCATGCCAGGAGTCCTTCTACAACCTAGGCCGTGGCCTGCACCAGCTGGGACTGCTGCACCTGGCAATCCACTATTACCAAAGAGCACTTGAGCTTCCTCCCCTCACCTTAGAGGTACTGTAACTTTGGAAGTTATGGACAGAGAATAAAATTTTCACAGGAAAATGTGAAGAATTCCTTAGAAATAGTTAAAATAGGTACATAAAATCTCTGTAGTTGTGCCTCCTTCAATTTTTATTTTAATTCCTTGTCATTGGAAGCCCAAATCTGATTGTCATCTGATAATGTATTTAAGCATGTGTTAAGTTCAAAGATGTATGAATTTTGGAGGATTTACAGGCTGAAGCAACAGCAAAAAGGATTGCTAAATGACTTTTCCTGTTTAAATAGCTGACCTTTCTATATATTACATGCAATGAATTATAACTGGAAGTTCTGTATACTCACCTGTGCTATAAAACAGCATGCTGGAGCAAGATTGACCAGTACTGGGAATGCCTAATTGCATCTGAGCCATAGTTTAATTCTAATTGATCTGTATTGGATCCTAATTGATCCAATTGATGTGTCATACATCTACAAGTATGGTCTGTGAAATGTGTAGGTAGAAATATTGCAAGGGTGTTTAGAAAACGGGCAGTGTTGGTAAAGTAAGAACTGAGGGTGTTAGTCAGCCTGGGAGTTCAGAGCAGCAGTCTGTGACCCTGTAAAAGATGCAGGCAATATTCATGTTCTGGTTGAAGAAACAAATACTTAGCATACAAAGACAAGGTAGTACTTTGCTGGTTTATGAGCTGGCTATTTAACTTAGAGCCAATGTTTTGAGTGTGAAATTTTATCACTTTGGTGATTAACAACATGCATTGGAAATTCCTTAAAAAGGGAGAGCACAAGGAATACCTGTTTTGTTTCCATACAGCTGAAAGCCTTCATTGGCTATGAATATGTCATTTGATTCCATTGTAATGGCTACTCATGTTTCTTTTTTATAGTATTTTTGTGTACTGATAGCTTTTTCTAATCATTGTTTTTACAGGGAATAGAAACAGATCAAACAGACTTGAGAAGAGATACTGCCTTTAACTTGTCACTCATTTACCAGAGCAGTGGGAATACCAGAATGGCTCAGAAGATGCTGTATACCTATGCAGTTGTGTGAAGAGGTTTGTGCAGGTGGAATTGATACCCTTTGGATTGACCTTTGCATTATGCAGTGCTGGGGAAGCTGGTTTTAATTACAACTTTTTCTGCAGAGGGTCAGGGACGTGGCTGGTGCTGTGCTGTGGCTCTGTGGACTTCTGCTTCTGCCCTCAGCACTGTATCACGTGTGGGTGGGAGCTGGCCATCCTGAGCACACCCCTGGCGTGCTCACGAGGGGCTGCTGTTAGCTCTTCTCCTTGGTGCACTGCTCTCTAAATAGATGCAGTCTTGTATGTAGAGTCACACAGTGAAAACCAAGGCTCAGTGTGATTTGCTGAGGGCTTTTGGTGGGGGAAAATGTACAGGTTGCAGTATTTCAGCTAATTACCATTGAGGTTGCTGAAGAAGCCATACTCACTGGTGGTGAGGGTATTTTAATGTGCAGGATTAAATTACAATAATGTGGAACCATCCTAGAGGATGAAGAATTCAGTATTTCAAGATCTGTAAAATATTCATAGTTTTCTAGGAGTTCATATTCCTAGCAGTTTTTGTATTTGAAGGGGATTGATCTTTGTTTTACTGAAATCAGTGTAACTTTTGTTCTTTCTGCGAACTTGTTAATAAAAATTCTGAGGTTAATGATGTTTACCTTTTCTCAGCTAACATATATCCTACTGAATAGGACAAACCTAAAGCCATATGGCACACACCTAATTTTAAGCAGCACAATTTAATGAGGCTCACAGGTGTTTAGCTTTGCTGGTGTGCTGAGCCACCCCTTTGTCCTCAGAACAGCCATTTGCCTCAAGGGAGAGAGGCTCTTGCATTAGTCTGCAGTCCTACCATATAAATTACAGTTTAGGGCCAAATTTCTGGAGGAACAGAAGGAGACAATTCCAGAGTGTCCTTGGGCTACCCCCTGGGCTCCAGAGGCATGCAAGACTTTTCTCCCTACTATGCTAAAGAAGTATCACAAATAACATGTACAGGTCCCACAGAAACAGTAGTGCCATGAGTCAGAGGAGGTGGTGAGCAGCTCTGCTGAAGCCGGTCAGAGTGCAACACCACCTGTCCTGAAGCCAGGTTGTACTGACACCCCATAGAAGAGTAGGCCATGATGAAGATGAGCTGGTCTTTGGTCTTGAAAGCTGGTCTTTTGGTCCATGCTGTAATCATCTTCAGCATATCATGATGGGAGTCTCCTGCTCTAACTACTCTTTCTCCAGTCTGTTGTTCCACAGTAGGATAGGTTGAACAAATTCCACTAATTCTTATGAAGGTAAGGTGATGTGTGGTGTAACATCACACACCTAATGAATTCCTTCTATGCTCCTGAAATAGCCCAAAGCTTATGTTCTCTCATGACCCAGATATCATCTCCCATTATAAGCAGCCAGTCCTGCCAGTTCCTCCCTGCCCCAGTCACGTCAGCATCCAGCCACAGGCACATGACTCTGTCTTCAGAAATTCACCTGAACCCTCTGCAATCCAGTCTTTGTTCTGATAGCACCTGCCAGGCCTTAGTCTAAAGCTGGTGAAAGAGGGATAAAAGCAAATGTGTAGCCTATCAACAGCATATGGTTTACAATGATTAAATAAAGAATAATTGTTTTGTTATAAATAGTAATTTTACTATCAGCCTCATAATGCAAAGAACCTGAGTCAAAAGGACAGCGTGAGAGGTCAGAGTTAATTCAAATCAGCTGTTAGGGTTTAAACAAGGATTCAAGGTTCCCTACAGATGGATGCCCTGTGAGCACCCTTTATCTACAGCTGGCTTCAGCAATTCACACCTATTCAATTCACACACACTTTACTTGCTCTGTCAGATTCTCCCACACCTGGGTGCTAGCAGGGAGTCTCCTGGCTGCAGGTGATGCTCTCCCAGGGCTGGGAATCACCAGTCAGATGAGCTCATTTCCTGCACAGCTCACGTGAGCCTCTCCAGGGGTGAGCTGGAGGCCTGGTCCTTGCCCTGGCTGTCCAGGCAGGTATGAAGGGGAGACTCCTCACTTTTCTTCCTGGGAGAAGATGCACTATCTATGAAACTGATTACTCTTTGGGAAATCTTTGTCATAACTGAAGAAGAGATGAAGTTTTAGCAGTTTAATACTGACATCTCTAAAAAGTTAATTACATGGCTGTACAAGAACTAATTATGGAGAAGGCTGAGGAACCTACCCAGAGAAGGTAAGCACGGCTTTTGGAAAGGTGTCTGTAGAGGGCATGGACAAGGGAAGTTAAACCACTGACATGGAGCTGAATGCAGAGGAAAATAGATTAGCTGTTAGCTTTCAGATCAGTGTTTGCTTAATGAACATCAACCAAGCATGAAGTGTGTACAAAGCACCTTTTTTAAGTACAGAACTGTCACTTGAAGTTCTCCTGTACCTTTAATATTCCTTGCTGCCCCAGTATGTCTTTTGGCAAAAGGGGAGGAAACAAACAAAACTTGAAGAGATCTACTCTCCACCCCTGAGTGTAAGGAACTATGAAAGAAAGGCTAGAAAACTGAAATTATGTCTCATAACAGCCTGCAAAATACCATTCAGGTAATTTTTCTTTGCGTCCTTCTTTGAAATAAACTTGTTTGCTTTTTCTACCTCTTTTTTGGAGCTGCTCTCTTCTTAGCTTGAGGTTTTCAGGACTTTGCAGGCTGTCAAACTTAGATGAGAACCACTGGTGAGTTGCTGCTTCTAGGCCAGTTGTGATCTAGGCAAGGTGGTGTAATTAGAACTGCAGGGAGAGCAGAGGTGGTGTGCTGTGTCCCATGTGTGAGGGGCAGGAACAGCACACCCTTAACTTCTTTCTCCTGTAAACAGGAGTAGGAGCTCTGTGATGCTCTCTTGTGCTGTGAAATAGAGTTGCCCCTCTCTTAGAGGGGTGGTGAAATCAACATGGGTCTCCAACACAGCATAAAATACAGAGGCATAGGAAAGGGGGAAAACAGATGCTGAGTGCCACAAACTCCTGAGAAAATGAGGGCAGATTAATTTTACCTGACAAGTGCTATAGAAATACTCTTTTGCTATTGGAATCTCTTTCTAATCATAGAAGAATACTTGGACTGATAAAGCAGTATGTAAGACCTGAGGCTGGGACACTTTAATAATTTTTTTTTAATTTTACTTTGTGCTGGTTCATACTCTATAAACATCTAATCCCTTAGGTTTTCACTCCAAACTACTACAGTAATCCATGCAAGCTATAATAATTTGGATATTGTGATACAACACTGTAAGGACAAATGATTCTGGGGGCAGGGGGTGTGGTGGGTGGTTTTGCATGATGTCACATACAGTGACATAACAGCAGCACAGGGGGGCAATTTACTTAGCCACAACACTTCTGTTTGGTTGGGTAAGAGAGATATTTTGATCCTGGTAAAAAAAATAGGCTGGGGTTACTAAAAGCTCTTTATATAAACCCCACTAAATTGAACTGACTTACAGAATTTTTTTTTCTTTTAAAATATGATAAATACTACTTAGTTTCACTTACTTGAAAAGGCCACATGTGCACCTCACTCTTCACCAGAGGATTATAGCTGAGATTGAAAGGGTTACTTGGTGCATATGCTCAATTAATATCTTGTCATCTGGCTTTTGCACTTCAGTCTTAAAGAAAAGAGATGTGACAAAATAGCTCAGCTTGCTTTTAATGCAGAAACAAAAAAGCATTGTTTGAAGTGGAACACACAAGGGAAGTGACAATGTCTCTTTACCAAGAGCAACTGTTTTTTTTTCTCTGAGTCTCATAGCAGGAGAAGCAGGAATCACTTATCATTTATCCTTCCATAGAAATAATTCCAAGATTCATTCCAGCAATTAATTTAGTTTTAATCTAAGTCCAATGTCTTGGTCACATCCTACTGTCACTGCCATCAGGACTGTTGCATAAATGCAGCTTTCTTGCTCTCTTATAATCACTACTCATTCTGTGCTGTTTGAAGAAAGGTGGAAATCTTTTCACCACTGTCCCAAATTCTATTCCATAATAACCATGAATTAAATCTTTACGTTCTGCTTGTTTTTCATTACCACCACAGTGTGCCTCCCTCCTTATTAATCAGTAGGTTTTTTAATAAGAGTTTCACGTTTCCAATCTTTCAACCAATTTTTACCCATCTGTTTTGTTTTAACGCCCCCTGGTGGCTCTTAGCCATCTTGCTGTTTCCACACATTAAGCAAATTAATTATCCCAAATCCTAGAGATGCATCTTGACTCCCAGAGGTAGTATGAGCAGCACTGAAGAGGACTTTGATACAGAACTCTCTTACTATGCATTTGTCACTACACAAATAAGTAGAGAAAAGAAATAAGCACTTCCTTCCAGATGATGTGCGAAAGAGCTCAGGTTAAACAATCTTATCTTAGATGAATAAAAGCCGTGTTTTCCCTTTGAGGGGCAAAATAGGATGCTGGGAGGTACCTGTACTTTGTCACAGGTCAGTTTATTCTTGCTGACAGACAGTTCTGCCAGCACCAGTTGTACCTGCTGCTGGGCACACTGGGGGAAAAGAAGTCACCACCTTGTAGGTAAACAAAGCAAAAAACAACAAAAAAAAAAAAGTTCATGGTATATAAATTGCTTTAGGTATAAATTTTCAGTTATATGAAACAGTAAAACAGATTTTAAAAATCAAAATGTCTTCAAACCAGCTTATTTTTAGGAGTAGCTGCTCAAATTAGTACAATTGTCTGGATGGCTGCAAGAAGGCCACTGTCCTAGAAGCACAGCCAACAGAAAATGGAAAGATGAAAGAAACCTTTGACAACAGGGAACGGTGAAGCAAAAAATAAGTAGAAGAATAGGAAGGCATGGACAGAATTAAAATAACTTAGACAGTAAAGAATACAAAGAAGTGTGACATTTTTTAATGTTCTGAATGTTCTATTGATTCATATTCTTTTAAGGGAGATGACAAAGGAGTTCTGTGTCAAGCAGAAAAAATATATCAATATATTACAGAGTAACTACTGTAGAAATGAAACTTTGAATATCAAATGACACACATTCAAAAGATGTTTCAACTAATTTGTTTCAGCAGTGTGATCTTATGACCCAATCAGCAGTTAAGTGTTTCTTAGGATCTCCAGTGTATGAAAGTGGCTATCACATCCAGCACTGTAAAACTAAACGGTAAAAACATTGGTAGCACAGTATTACTTTTTACTCAACTTTTCTGGAACCAGTCAAGTATCCTGATCTAGGTGAGTGAGACTAGTGAGAAATGGGAAGAAGTAAAAAATGGGAATGAAGTGCCAAGTGCAAATGAAGAGGGAAGTGATAAACACCCTCTTTTACTACCTGCATTCTTTGGATTCAGTTCCTTTTCTGTCTGTAGCCAGAACACTCTCTAACTGACATGTGTGGTTCATCAGTGTTTCACAGTTCTCCCACCGTGTGTTTTCTCCCATGCCTGCTACCCTGGCCTGCACAGGGCTGATGGCTGGCTGAGTAGCAGGTGTTTCTGGGATCTCGGAGAGGAACTCTCCTGTAATTTGCTCCAGGTGACCCTGCCTTGACTGGGGAAGGGGTAGAGGGGTGATTGGACTAGGTGATCTCCAGAAGTCCCTTCCAGCTGTGACTCGCTGAAATGCTTGAAGCTGAAAATAAGGAAAGACTGACCTACTCTGTGTGCACTCTTGAGGGACCTGCAGCAGAGACAGCTGAGGCACAGCTCATGGTGGCCACTACAGAGCATTGCTCCTGCTGGCTTCCCCCTCACATAATCACAGCATGTGAGTTCTCACTTGGAGGGGCCGACAGGGATCATCGAGTCCAACTCATAGCCCTGCACAGGACACCCTGTGCCCCGGAGCGCAGAGTTCTTGAGCTCTGCCAGGCTTGGGTCTTTGACAGCTTCCCTGGGGAGCCGGTTCCAGTGCCCAGCCACACTCTGGGTGAAGAACCTTTCTCTAACATCCCTCCCTGACACAGCTTCAGGCCATCCCCCTGGGTCCTGTCACTGTCCCCACAGAGCAGAGATCAGTGCCTGCCCCTCCTCTTCCCCTCACGAGGAAGTTTTAACAGCAATGGGGTTTCCCCTCAGCCTCCTCCGGGCTAAACAGAGCAAGTGACCTCAGCTGCTCCTTGTACAGCTTCCCCTCAGGGCTCTTCACCATCCTCATGCCGCACCTTTGGATGCTCTCTAACAGTTTTTTATATTGTGGCGCTCAACACTGGACAAGGAGTCAAAGTGAGGCCACACCAGCACGGAGCAGAGCGCGACAATCCCCTCCCTGGAGGGGCTGGCGATGTTTTCTTTCATCCCCGGCCCGCTGCATCCCCTCCCGGGGCCCGGGCCCCCCCAGCCCGCGGCGCCTCATGAGGGAGCCCCGCGGGGCTGCCGCACCCTGCGGGGCCGTGGCTGGCCGGTGCTGCTGAGCGGAGACCCGGGCTGGCCCCCTCGGCAGAGCTGTGTGAATGAGCCTCGCCTCTGTCTGGTGCTTAGATTTAGATGGCGCTAGCGGTGCAGCGTTTCACAGCAGAGCACTGAGGGGGTTTAACTCCGGCTCGTGGCGTGCGGAGGCTCGCACCTCCCCCGGCAGCTGCGCCACAGGAGCGTGCTGGCCTTCAGGCTAAGAGTTGTTTTCACACGTGATTAGTTTAGTGCACATCAAATGATCTGCAAGAGGGAATGCTTGGAAGCTGGAACACAGTAAGTTTAGATTAAATACTAAGAAAACTTCACTGAGGTGAGGGATGAGGCTCTGGCTCAGGTTGCCCAGAGAAGATGTGGATGCCCCATCCCTGGAAGTGTTCAAGGCCAGGCTGGTCGGGGCTCTGAGCAACCTGGTCCAGTGAGAGGTGTCCCTGCCCACGGCAGGGGATTGGAACAAGATGTTTAATGTCCCTTCCAAACCAACCCGTTCTATGTTCACTTGGGGCCCTAAGCAAGCCTAGTGTTTTATATTTGTAACCATACAGCTTGCAGTCATTTAATACAGATACACAGACCAGCAATTGTACTGCATTACACTGTCTCCGCTGTGCATCTGAGGTGTGGGACTTTTAAAATGGCACCCTTTTTTTGTACTGAATTTCTGTTTTATGCAGAGAAGGAAACTGAATTTGTAGCCTTCTGGTTAAAATGTATGGCTGTGGAACTGGAAGGCCTTCTGTCTGAAGTAGGTAGTAAGTAGTAATGCTACAACCATTAAGCATTAGATGTTCTGGGGACTCAAGTAAAGGTATTTAAGCTGTCTATCATAGAGATTTAGAATCTCCTTTTCACTTTTGGCAGCTCATATGGCTTCTGAGGGACATCTCTGTGTGACTCAACTCCTCCCATGCATTGGACAGGGACCATGAGCCACTGATTCCCGGCTGAGGATTTTCCTCAGGAGCAGCATGCAGTGTGAACAACATCAAAGGACCATTCAGGGACACGTCCCATGGGCTCAGCTTTTCCTGAAGCTTCTAATATGTTGAGGTAATACTATTGATATCATATATGTTTGGGGTGGACTGTTTTGTAGGGCATGCTGAGATGCTGTTATTAAATGTTTACCTGGAATGGAAAAGTAGATTTCTAAAAAAATCTTGAAGTCTGTCTGTAGATGGCAGCAGAGAGGAAAGATATTTATTAGTACCTCTAAATATGGTGACAGTGCATTTTATAACTTGTGCAACTGCAGCTGGTGGCTCTCCATTAATGCTGAAATTTTTGCACTTTACTGATGAATATAATTATTTTGATTTAAGGATCTTTTGGCATGAATGTTTATTTTGGAGGAGGAGTTGGAGCTTTTCTGAGCAGAGGGTGACTCTGCAGACAGGGCAGCAGTGCATTTGATCAGTGCTGTGTATGTAATAAAAAGATCCTCAGCTGACATAAGGATGTCATTGCTCCACTTGAGAATTTGCTCCAGAAAGCCTTTGCCTGGGGGATGTTGCTAGGAGGCTTGTGAAGAAATGTAGGATGTGAGGGAATATAAAAATCACTTGGGAGAAAGGAGATTAAAGTGATAAATTAAGTAACTCTTAAGTTTCTCACCTAAAGAAGGCATGGATAAATAACATTGTTTTAATTGTACAGTTTCTCAATAACTGTTGGTGCTGTGTTAGGCTGGTCATTAATGGGAGGATTTTGATATAATGACCATGTGGGGGTACCTGGTTTATGCAGTAGAATAGTGTGTGTATAGGAGGTGAGAACATAAAAGAGCAACTGATATGTGGGTCAAATGGAAATTGTGTTTCAGAGATCCTTTCATGAGCTGGGGTAGGGTAACACTATTTGAAAGAAAGATGGCTAATTCTGACAGCACCTGATAAATTTTGAAACAAACAGATCAAATGCTATTCTTACTTTAGTGTGCATTAGGAGGACTGCTTGATTTGAGCTTTTTGTTCCCATTTGTTATTTTACTTTCAGAAGTTGGTGTATAGTCTGATAAGAGTTACTTTGTATAAAAAAGTAGGGGTAAAACATGTACATCAAAATGTCTGTAGCATGTTTCCCATGGGAAACTTTTAGGATGACTGTGATCAAAGGAATGAGTGTTGAAAGTTGAAGTTAAACAATTAGATGTTCTTGTCTGCTACAAATATCCTGTCCAAGAGTTTCACAGAAGTAGTCAAAATAATCTAAGAATAGTATTTTCTTTCATTTTTCATATTGTTTATATGGCAGTAGGAGATGGGGTGGGCAGGTGCATTGTAATGACAGCTCATCTACTTTTTTTCCTTTCATTCCTTTTTTTCCTACATTTCCTCTATACTCTGCCAACTAAAATTTATTCCTGGTGGAATCATGTACAAAGTTTCAAGCTAACTGGGATAGAAGAATGTTTTCATTTGTAGTTAAGAACAGAAGTCTACTTTTGTTTCTTACACCTGTGCTTTGTGTGATGTGTGCAGCAGCTCACATAGCAAAATAAAGCTTTCATGTAAATTATATGCAAAAATCAGAAAATTCATGTAAGGTTTGGAATGACATTTCTTTTAGCTATAGCTTTTTTTGCTATTCTGACAATGTCTTTTAATTTCTGCTTAGATTTGCCCTGTGTTTGCAGATAATTAAGTGCTGCAACTGTCATTCGTTAACAAAGTTTTATTCCTGCATAGGTAAAATGCTTTCCTTGCATTGATCTTCTTTGAATTTCTTCTACTGTTTTGAGGTAGAACTGAAGTCTTTGTTCAAGGTGGAGTCTGAGCTGCCAGCACTATGGCAGTGCTTGTCTTTAGAATCCTTTTCATCTCACTCACTTCCTTGCTTATGCAGAACACTTTGGTATGAAGGTAAATCAGAGAGCAAACTCCATTACAAATGTCTCTGTTTTGGATTCCTTGGATGGCATGAAGGAATGCTGCAGCAGTAGGTGGTATTTGCAGGTTTGAATTGAGAGGTGGGATAAATTCAATCTGCTAAATTGGATCAGTTTGTCCATCCAGGTTAGCATTCTGCAAAGGGAGGTGCTTTGTAGGAGTCAGTGCCTCAACTGTTCTGTCACTGCTGTAACTCTGCTTTCTCTGAGCATTGCTTCAGTTAGTTTATCCCATTCTTCCACAATGCTTTTTTTTAATTGCATCAGGTGCAAGTTTTGGAAATTGTGAGCTGAAAATTTTCTCTTCAGAACCCTTTGTGATTTTTACTTATTCTGTCTGCTCTGAAAATCTCCAGTCAGAGTAGTAATATCACAAGTTCCAGTTAAACCAATAACGACACTCCTAGGAATATTTTTTCCTATTTTTAAATTAAAAAAATCAAAAGCTGTAAATTGTATTGATGTGTTTTTCATAAACAGAATTACATTTTGAGTAGGAGTTTGCCTCTTGCCTTAATGCCAGTGACACATAAGCTTAATGTATCTGCTGGCCTATTTTTGAAGGCAAGAGTCTCTAAGGGTAGGACACTGACGTGATAGCCGAGGTAAATGACTGCTGTGTTTACTGGAAGAATGACTTCTCCTTCAGAACAAGTGACTGGCAAAGCAGGAGAGCCCCATTAGTGAGATAACCAGCCTCAGATTTAAACCAGGGATGCACAACAAACAAAGGCATCACGCAGGATACATTAAATTTTAATTAACATTTTATATTTGAGTTCAGGCTTTGTTTATGCAGCCCTTAAGAGGAACATTTTCTTTTTGCATATAATCAAAAGCCAGCCCGTATTTTTGGGAGGGATTTGGCCTTATTATATACTAAACCTGCATTTTACACTCTTTGAAGTACTGTGCTGTTTTTGTGTGAATAAACAGGGACTGCTGCAGGACTTTGGTGAGTGTGGCTCCTGTCCTGGGAGTTGCAGACTTATGTGCTGTAAAACCAGATGTGTGCACAAAAGGACATTACAGCTTGCCTTTTTTCACCTCAAATTCTTGGCTCCACTTTGTACAGAATTATTTTGTTAGTGAGAGGGAAAGTGTAATTTATCTACTTCAGATTTATGGTGGACCTGTGGGGACTGAGCCATGGGACTGGGGATTTGAGCCTTGATTTTTGCCAGCATCAGGGAATACAAGGAGGAGCATGACCTCCATTGTTGGCATCCATTTTACACTGGGATCTAATGGAGCACAATGGAGTGCAGTGCAAAACACCAGTTCCATACAGAGAATCCAGTCTGGTGCCTCTTAAAACAATTTCCAGCAGTAACAGGTATTAATGTAGCTAACATGTTGAGTTATAATGAGTAGCAGAGTTTGATTTATATTCAAAACTTAATACATTCAGCAAAACATATATAATACAAATAATAATGCTTATAATTTTGGACATCCTAAGGTCAATCTTCCTAAGCAATACTCTGTTATTAATTATTTTATTTTTATCTATTGGCTGTCATTTTTATTGAACAAGGCTTTTTTGTTGAAAAGGTGATGTTCTGACTAAAAGGCTTAACTACATTTACAAACAATGCAGGGTTTGCTTTACTTCCAATGGTGCATTACTTAATTATGCTAAAATGCAGTTGCCCTAAATACTGCTTTATAAAACACTATTTCTCTCTCCTGACCTTGTTTCCTTATGTGCTGACAGATTTTATGTTCTTAACTCTCTACGTCAAACTGCAGACAATATCCTGGTTCCAGCTCATAACAAAGAGTATTGATGAATAAACAGTACTTATTTAGAGAAAACATTAAAACCCTTCTGCTAACATTTGCCTTTGTCAGCCTGCTGACACCACATGGAATTTGATGTTTTTCTCCTGACTTGTTTAAAAAAGACAGATACGTACAGTAGCACTGGAGCCTTTGTAAGGGGCTTTTCCTGACACTTTCAAAGGTTGTTGTGGTTATGGACAGAATGCACAATTGCATTCAACAGGGCAGTGTCAGACCATTAAAAATCTATCAGAATTTTGGGACATCTTTTAGTAACTGGTAGGGTGCAGGACACAATGAGCACAGATTCTTACCTGTATGATTCTTACCCTATTACCGAATCAGAGGAAAATTAAGCTGAATAAAACATTGACTCTTGCTGAAGTCTGTAGCATTTACTGGCTGAGCTTATAAGGACAGTTTTTTTTGTCCATAATATTTTGTAGTCAGAATTCATAACTATGTACATCAAAAGTGTATAATATGCTGCAATCTGCATTTTCAAGGTAATCACTATTCTTTATAGAATTTGTGGCCAGAGTTCTGACCATGTGCTCTGATGTCCTGTGTAAAATGTCTCAGAAGTGATTCTGCCATAATTCATTCTGCTGTAGGGCAGAAGGATGGACTAGATTGATATGAGTAAATCAAAAGCCTACAGACCATGGGAACATCCTAAAAAAGAGATGGTGTCCCCATCACAAACATCATACATTTTCATGTGATTTAGAAGCTGTATGCCATTGACTTTTGACAGGCTAAGTCAGAAATTAGGCCATAATATTATTATATTTTAAATGGATATTTTAAATGAAAATTATACATATGGTAACATTTAAATTCATAAACTTTGGTTGCCTAAATGCTAAATATTTATCACATGTCTTCCTACCAAGAAAAGGAGTACAACATTTTCCACAAATTGTTTTTCCTGAAGCGCTATCTGGTCCTCGGATACTAAAAAGGGTTTGGAAAAAATGTTCTAGATGAACTCTCTATTCCTTCCAAGACTTTCCAAGCAACAACAACAAAAAGTGAAGATCTGAAAATACACAGTACAAACAGACTGAAGAAAGAACAGAGTGTTCTAGCTGAGAATCTGATAGCTGAACTTTTGGGTACCAGCTAAGGTGCTGCTTTGGGAGTAACTCCAGATAAATCAGTAATGTCTTCATTTGCCCCTGGACACGCACATAGCTAGGGATCCTGTCCATCTCCTACAGCCTTTCTACAGTGTAGAAGGGCAGTGTTTTGCCCAGGTAATTGAAGATTCTTTATTGACCTATACTCTATGTGTAAAATAATTATGATAAAAACCCTCAATGCCAGAGCACAGGGAAGTTTTTTTTTTGTAACAGAGTCCCTCTGTGAAGGTAATAAAGTTTGCATTAATCTGTCAAACCAAGGAAGAGCATCTTCCCTGATCAAAGAGTTTGGTGGAGCACATAGGAAAAGTGGTAGAACAGCCATGATTTGCAATGCACCAATGTGGTTCTTTGTGGCCACATGTAAATATACTTTTTTTCTATAGTGCTCCTAGTAAATTTACAGTGGAAGCTAGTTTTAATAATTTTCTTCATTCCACCTTTATGCTCACCATATTAGAAGTTATTTACTATTCCATGTGGTTTCAGGGGTGACTTAATTACTGCCTCCCTATACCTGAAGGGAGCCTACAAAGAAACATGGAGAAAGACTTTACAAGAGCATGTAGTGACAGGACAAGGGGGAATAGCTTCAAACTGATAGAGCGTAGGTTTAGATTAGATATTAGGGGAAGGATCTTCCCTGTGAGGGTGGTGAGGCCCTGAGACACATTGCCCAGAGAAGCTGTGGCTGTCCCATCCCTGGAAATGTTCAAGGCCAGGTTGAATGAGGCTCTGAGCACCCTGGTCTAGTGGAAGGTGTCCCTGCCCATGGCAGGGAGTTGGAATGAGATGATCTTTAATGTCCCTTCCAATCTAAACCATTGATTGGAAGGGACATTAAAGATCATCAGAAAAAAAAGCAGGACTACAGAGATATCTTATAGCATTACCATAGCAGAATATTCCAACCTTTATGAAAAATTGCAATGATGAGGTCACACTTACTAAAAGGAAAAACAAATAAACAAAAACCTTCAAAACTGATTGAACCCTTCAATTACATTTCCCCCCCCATCATAAAAAATAAACAGGGAAAGTTTAATCCCTTTGTAGCAATAGTGGCAGTGAAATCGGCTGCTACATTTGAAATGGCAATTCAAAGGAATTAAGCTTTGTGGTTTAGAATACTGCAAATTATATTTGCAGCTCTTTTTTCAGTGAATTGAATAGATGCACTCAAGTACATTTATTATAAACTAGCAAAGAAAAAACCCTACCATCTGTCTATAATATCAGAATTTAACCACAGAGTCTCACATGGAATTTAAAATTAAGCTTTTACAATTCAACGTAACAGCTTTATGTTTGACTGACTTCATTATTGCCAAATTTTGAGTTAGGATTTTTACTGTAAACAACTTTCTTGTGACAATTCTATGGCCTCCAATAATCTGATGGGAAAAAAAATAATGATCTAATTCTGTCTAATATTGTATCTGTTTTTACACTCATTTTCATTCATTGATTATCAAATGCATGAAATATACATCTTGAATGAAAAAATTACATCTTTTTCTATGCAGCTGTGCCATTTTATGTTCCAGATCTTAATATTCTTTCCAATACTCACTTAGATAAAATTCTGACTGGGTTCATTTGAAAGTTCTTATTTCTCAATCCATTCTTAACACTTTTAGACTTGAAGTCCTGGACTTGTCTATTGTTCAGGAATTTAGAGGTGCACTTGGGTGTGATGAAAATGTACTTACAAAGCAGGTAGCTGAAAGCAGAAGCCAAGTGTCCAGAGAGCAGACGAGACTTAATATTTAGGTTTGAAGTCAAAATAACAGCATTGTGCTCTCAGACAGACATTTTCATACTTTTCTCCTTGCTGTGTGTTCCCAAACATGGGATCACCTGTCTGTCAAGTGGGATCCTGTGCCACTTGGATTGCACAGTAAACCCATTCCATTTGCTAACTTGGCAAGAAACCACACACACTTTTACTGTGTGGGTATTCTGTCATTTCAGTGAACAGAATGTTCTTTGCCATGCAGTTTGGTGACTGCTAAAGCAGATGTAAAGTAAGAGATGGGGCTGCTTGAGGAGAATTGGTAGGAGTTTAGACCTCACCTTTTTGATGGTAGTGAGATGTTGACTTGTCTAAAGCTGTAACATCAAACTGCCATTTTGTAGCTTTTATAGCACTGTTACATTTTACTTCTAAAATCTAAAAATGCATACCCTTGCCAAAAATACATTACATTTTCCAAAATACATTGCATTTCCCTAATTTCATTCAAAAATTTAAAAGTGTGGGGTATCATGTGTGAGTCAATAAACTTGTTCAGTTCTAGTCCTCTGGTTCAAAGATTTGAGAAAATAGTGAATTCTGGACACATTCCAACTGGGGACTGATAAATCTTTGCTTAATTGAGCGTCAACCATATGGTCCAGCTCAAAGGTCTGAGGAAAAAATGTGCTGCTGCTGCTTAATTTTTAAGCTTTACATTAGTGTGCTTGCTGTGGGAGAAACAGTATTTCTTTTTTCTGCCACTTTCTATTCATGTGTCAACCTGGCACTTCTCAGAAAAAAACAGCCCTAATACATTAAATAAATATAAGCTTCAGCAAGCTTCTCCAAATCAGGTACACTTTGAGGCAAATTAAGAGTTTTAACAAATGCACAGTAATGGTGTTCTCCAAAATACATCAAGTAGTAATCATGATGGTTTTTAAATAGTTACATTATCTGGAGTATTTTGTTTTTCTCATTATGTCATACCCACTTTTGGGGAAGTAATGTTACAGCTTTGTGTGAAAGCAGTAGCTTGATGTCTAGCATTTGTTATTCATATGAATATTATGTGGAGATTATGCTTTTTTGCAGTAAGATATTCTAGAACCCCACTGAAGTTATTCAGGCACCTTTGATAATAGCAAAGTGTCCGAATTAGCCAACTAGGCTAAACTAAGTAACCTTTATTACCTTTTCTTTTTCCTGCTACATTCAGCTTTTTGCTAGGAAATTAATTCCACTCATGCTCATCGAGATGTGTTAATTTAGAATTAAGTGTGCTATTCAAATCTAATTAGAACAGACTTTGCAGAATTTAGAGCATTTTTTCCTATTCACTGGCAAAATGCAGGTGCAAATATCCACCTTGCAGAATACTCACCTTGAAGTAATCTGGTCACATTATTGTAACTCACATCATCTCCAGTCTCTGCTCTTAAGGAATGGCATCTTTGTCTCCTGAACCAGAGCCCTTAGAGTGAGGTATATTTTTGCATGTATGGGCTGCACTCCATAGCTGCAGGATTGTTCATAGAATACTGAAAGCAATCTCTGGAGTCATGCTTTTAAAATCTGTATTTATGATCTGTACCACACACTCAGACTTCATTAAATCTGGGAGCTGGTGTTTCATACAAGATATGAGGCAGTGGAGAACAGCTCCCATAGGCTTCAAGTGGTGATGCAGTCAGTCTGTCTGCAGGCAAACCCCCGCTCTGGAAATCTGGGTATCTGTCAGTGTAGCACACAGGTGGAGTGTTATGTCTGTACTTTCAGCTTTTCAACATGTAAACCCAAGTTTCATAATACACAGTCTTTATTATAAAGAAGTTTGTAAAATGGAGTATAAGCAAAGTCTCAAAAGTTGCCTTGTAAAACAACTGTTGTTGTAAAACACAAAACTAAGGCTTACATCTATCAACCAAAATCAGCAGCAGGGTGCTGACATGGCAAAATTCTTTGTTCTGTGAATTGTACCACAAAATAAGGAAGACAGAAAACATTTTGGTTTTTATATAAAGCAAAGTAGGCAAAGACACAACTGTAGAACATTTGTGCTGCCTACCTCAACTTAGTAATGTTGCTATAAAAACAAACCCACATTCCTTAGCGAGAGGAACACTTCTATGTGGTTTCTGTCCTCCTGGAATGATTGCCATGTGATTCCTGCTCTGAAGTCACATACCAGCCCAAAACCGTGCATGGAATTTAAATGGTTGCCTAATACAGTGATGTGAGCTTAGCTGAAAACTGACAGGTATTCCTGATCCAACTATGCCGGGATAAGAGTGACTCTGATGTGTTCCAGCTGCACTGCAGATGTCCTAAGCAGTGTGTCATCTGCTTCTCAGAACATCTAAATCTGTAAATGCATGTAGACATTTGTTTTCTCCCTGCTAAAGTTTTTAGAGAACTTCTGCAGCCATACTCCAGACAGGTCTTATTCTACCTATTTTTCCTATCCTTTGAGCTTGTAATGTTTCAAGGCTTCTGTTCTTGGCTCTGCTCTTCCAAAGCATCTTCAGGACTTCATATTTAGTTTCCAGTATGGAGATGACATGAGCAAGAGTTCACATTCAGCAGTATTGAGCAGTGTTCACCCCTTCTCTTTTCTACAGCTAACACAGCCAGACAGAGATTTGGGTAGAAAGCTCAGCAGCTGCCTGTACTGTTCATCACTCTGGGGTTCTTATTTGGGCCTAATTTCTTATACTCTGATTTTATTTACTCTGTGAACCCAAATACTTGTTGTTCTTTTTTAGTGTGAAGAATTCAAATATCGTTACTTCTTTGCTACTGTCAATTCTTGTCTGTCATCATACTCTTGTCTCTCATCATACTCTCCTGAGCAATTTGTGAATTTTAATGTGATTTCATGCAATGGTTTTACTTGTTGGTGTTTGGCTTAACTTGAGGTGCATATCCAAATTTGTCCATTTTCAGTTAAGGAGTTCAGTTTGTATTTGAATTCAGGTGCATGGTTAATCTAAAGCATATTCATAGGATCTTATGGGTCAGAAAGGACTTTAGAGATCATCCAGTTCCAGCCCCCTGCCATGTCCTGACAGGGACAAGTTCCACTGGACAAGGTTGCTCAGATTTTGTGGCATGTTAATGTGTGCCATTGTGGCTTTAGTTTGGAGCTTTATTTTTAAATATTGTTCACATTTCAAGTTGGTCAGGTAGCTTACACTTCATTAAATAAATAGAATAACTTACAAATATCTTCTTGTGGAATGAATGCTGCCATTATTGCAAACTGGTAGTTTACCACTGCTGTTTTTTTCCACATGATACCAAGGAAAAAATGCCAGGTGGAAACTAACATTGAAGTTGTATAACACCTTGGAGTAAGAACAAGGTAAAAATATAAAAATCAAGCTCTTCCTTTCACTTAGAGCCTGAGCAGGGGGTGAGATTATATTTGTGGCTGTTAGGATTTTGTTATTATCTTTGTAATTGTGCTGGATATGGCATGGTGACACTTCTACACAGAAATCTGGCTGAATGCTGGCTTTAAAGGCACCATCATTTGTATATTTTACACCCACTGAATAAATGTCTTCTCTTCCTAGATATGACAAAAGTGTTTGGGAAGGTAAAGCCTTATTAATTTTTGCCATTCTGAATTGAACTCTTAGCCAAAATAATAGTTTCAGCATCTGTACTTTAGATGACTCTGGATTCTTAAATATAAACTTACAGTCTTTTCATAAATGGAAAAGGATAGAAATGTATAAGACAGCTATTCTGGATGGAAATCATGTCAAGTGTCTGTTTTGAATGGGACTATAAGAAGGTTTAGCTGGATTAGGCACAGGCAAAAAGCTTCTTTGTTGATTCCTCAGGCTTTCAGAGTGGCTTTATTTTTCTGGCATTAATGTTTATTTGTTCTGTGGCAGGATGAATGTGGCTCAAGCGTTTGACAGTTCTCTCTTGGCTCATGATAAGTTGAGTTTCCATTGCTGATCGTGGCTGTTAGTGAAATGCATATTCATGTTACCCTGTCTGATAACGAGCATTGAAGCTCAAGCGTCTCGTGAAGGGAAGCCTCAATTTGCAGTGAGAAGTAAATGATTTCTGCCGGAGCTGCAGGGGCATTTTCAAGCTCTGCTAATTCCACATTCAATCCTATGTGGGATGCAGAAGGAATTAATGTCACTAGGGTAACCTGCTGCTTAGTTGCCAAAGAAGTTACTGCTTCCTTCCAATCATTTAAAGAGAATTCACTGGCAGGGTAGCTTGCTCACCTACTATCTGCTGTATTTGCTTACTGAGTGCGTTTACATGTAAGTGTTGCTGGTGTGGTAAGCACTGAGATTCCTAAAGAGATAATTTGAAGATTTTATTCAAATTATTGACTAAATGTGTAATTCAAATAACCATTGTCTAGAGGTGTAAATGAACACGAAGAGGAGCACCAGATAAATATTCTGAGATTTGAGTCTTAGTGATATTAATGATGTGGCAGCTCTGCACCACCTGCTCAAGCCTTTTCTGCTCTCCCTTCACTGGGTAAAACCAAGAATTGTTCCACTACTGTCAGTACAGATCTTCACATTCTCTGGGGTTCTGATACAGATTTGTGATTCTCTTTTCAGCCTCACTAATGTCTTGATGCCTTCACAGTCTTTATGTCATTTCTCTCATGATGTTGGACTGTTTCCCCACAGACTTTATTTACTTGCTTCAGGAAGAATATTGTAAAGAAACAATGCAGTCATTTTTTTCAGTTATGGAAGATTTCTGATTTTACAAAAGCATGATCCATTGACATTACCTCACTGGAGCCTAGTGCAGCCTTTCTCTGCAGGTCTGACTGACACATTTATAAGTCAAATAGCAAGATCATGAAAGTGTGTTTTACAAGTGACATTTCAGTATTATTTTATGATGCAGTGTCTATGGGTCTAATGCTATATTACTTGCCTGAGGGTACAGTTCTAAAATTAAATCTCTGCAAGTGCCAACAGAAACTGACAATTGCTTTTATCATCATGACTTCAACTCCAATTCAGTGATCTTTATGCACATTTCAGTAACTATTTGGAAGCATTAGGAACTGCACCAGATTTCATTTCTGTACTCGAAAACTATTCCAATAATTTAATAAATTGCTATTGGTAGGATATTGCTTTAATATTGGCAATTAATATACTTTTCATGAAAGGTTTAGATGTTTCTAAATCACAACTCAGCCATGTGTTTCTTTGCTCTCTGTATTAATATTCCTCTCAGTCCAAGGCCAGAAGACCAACTCAGGTAAGTGCTCAAAGATACCCATGGGGGTTTTGCTGGACTGGGGACTGCAGATTTGAGCTCTAACCAGATTAGCCCAGATGGCCTAGTGCAGTGGGTTCCCTCCCTGTATTCCAGAGGAGTGGAGAGCTCCTGTGGAGCCCCTCCAGTCTGTGGCTGGATGAATGCCTGCCCTGGCACTGACAGTACCAGATGGCAACAGCTCTTGAGGGCTCATGGACCAGCTGCAGGTGGCAGGGGCAGCAAACCCAGGAATGCTTTCCCTCACAGGGCTCTCCCCTCTCTCTGCTCAGATTGTAGGGGAGTGTGGCCTCCCATGGGCTGGACAACTCCACAGTCACTCAGGAACTCTTTTATATTACAAAAAACCTGCTGGGGAGCTGCAGATGGTTTTCACTCTCATTAAGTCTTTTGTGCAGCACAAAAGAGGTGGGACAGGTCAGGGAATATGTCCTGCAGATTTTGGCACCTAGGGTGATTCTTTCAATTAATACTTTCACCTGCTGAACAGTAATCTGTCCAGAAATCTTGTGAAAGATTACATTTTCATCTCACCCAAATGTTTTCCTGGTTGATCCTTTAAGCCTTTTCATGTTTTGCTTTTTAATAGCCATGGCAAAGGAGCTTATATTTTGGACATTCAGCTTGGCCCACTGCCTTGTAAAGAGCTGATTAGCTGAGAAAATATGAAATCTTTGTGTAATACAGAAGAGTGTTCCTTGTCTTTAAACACTTCTTGCTGTGGTATAGGCAAGTTACCCCCTCCAAGGGCATCTTTTTCATAGCCTGCTGCTGATCCCATGGTGGTAAATGGTGACCTTCTGTAATGATTCATCAAGTCCTTTTTGTTTCTTCTAAATGATAATGAAATGAAAAAGAAGGCAGATGTGAAATACTGGTATATAATTTTATTTTCTTTGTACGTGGTTTGCCAAAAGGTTGTATTTTTTTGTACTTTCCTCCTTAGTATTTGTGTGAAAGTAATTAATAGTGCTAAGTAAAATGTATATTTCTTTTTAATATGAATGTCTTATGAATTACATTAATTATATGCCCTCTTTTGTTAAGTTACTGATGTCTAAGGTTAGAGCAGCTGAAAATGTTGCAAAGGGTGCATCCTTATGTCAGTATGTCATAGCTTGTTGTCATATACAGGATATTAAGGACATTAATTAGAAATTTTGGATGTCTAATTTATCATTAGAGTAAAAGGTTTCTACAGTTGATAGCATTTTGCATTTTCATTACTAAATAATTTTTGACGATGACTGAAAATTGTTTTTTCATCAATGAAACTTTTTCTAAGGACATAACATATTTGGTAAGCTTTCATATTCTAGTACTACTTCAGCTATTTTTATGTCCTAGTCTCCAGGTGAGAGAAATTATAATTTTTCTACCTTTCACCCAATAGTAGCTTTGCCTCAAATGTATTGTAACTTGACTTTGAGAAGACATTTGTCAGTCTGGAAAGGTATTGCCATGTGTTGTGCACTGCCCCTCTCTGTTACAGAAGGTTAGAGAAGGCAGTAGGAGTTTCTGGTTTTTTCACATGAACTTTTTGGCAAAGGAGAGATAAAAAGGATCAAGGAGGGCTGGGTGAGAGCAATAGTTGTTGGAAATAGGAGAAAAGACATCTGCTCCAGAAAAGCAGGCTGGTTTTCTGTGGTTTTGAGTCTGTTGAAGGTAAACTACCCCTTGCCTCAGTGCATGGCTCTGAAAAGTTATCCTCTTGCTTGGTAGCATGGTGTGTGAGCCCCCATGAAGACTGAAGTAGCAATTCCTCTGTGGAATGTGTTTATTTGCTCGTGTGCACCCTGCTCTATTCAGGTGCAGCCAGAGTTACATCTGAGGAAAACAGGCATAGAATCCTAACTCACCCCAAAGATGTGGGAACTGTTAATTAAGGATTGCATGTAGCATCAAATATAATGTGAATATGTCAGGAAAGCATGCATAGAAATCAACAAGTTGTAACCACTGGAAAGCAGTACTGCTGAATTTCTACAAATACATTAGATTTTACTATTGTGACTGCTGCCGTTTATGTTTGGGGGAAGTCAAGAGGATTCATAGGAATTAATGTTTATGCTTAGTGGACAAGAACATTTCCAGTATTCATTTGAGGGAGAGAAACCCAAAAACCCAATGTATTGGATTTTTGTACTTTTTAATTTGACAGATGAAGAGTCTTAACTTATGGAAAGTCTTCACTTATGTCATACAGTCAAAGGGCTTTAGCAGCTTGCAAATCCACTGAGAATAATTCATTAGCTAAGGGTTTTCATCTTCTGGGTTTCTCATCTTAACATCAAAAAAATGTCATGATAACCAAAAACAAAGGACAAATAATCATAAATGTTATGAAACTCTTGGCACTGCACACTTTTTTTTTCCTATTTTCATCTAGTTTCAGAAAGTAAAATAATGTTACATTACTGGAGCTAAGCCAAGGTACTGCTGAAAAGAGTGATGTGTCTACAATGTCCAAATAAACATTAACCTATATATGATCATCCAAATCTGATCCTTTAATGTAAATGCAATTGCACATCACAGTAATACACTCTTTAGTATAAGGAATGAGGGAAATTTTGTATAAGACTAATCATTTGCATACTGATCATTTGCACATTAAGCTTTTTTAAAGTACTTTGGACCAGTGTGCCAAAAGGTGTGCAAGTCACAGAAAAGAAACAAACCAAAGTTTTAAAGCTTCAGGTAGGTGGAAGATTGTCAATGACTTTTATAGCCTGACCTACTTTGGAATACAGCTGCGAACACTCCTATCTGGAGCAGTTCCTCCAGTACAGAAGGGCTGAGGAGCAAATTCCCTCCTTCTATTGAAGCCCAAGCCCACAGTGCCATGGACTTCAGTACAAAAAGGATTTGGAGCCCAGGGCTTTGAGAATGCACTGTATTTACTTTTTTTTTTGACATGCATTAGTTTAATATAGTTGCCATCTGTTTATTCTGAAGAAACTGTGTCTACAGAAACCCATGTAGTTTCCAATATATATATATTATATATATTAGAAAACAGATGTGGAATACAAAGGAGCAATGACTGATGTGCTCCTTGCTTGTGGGACGATTTTATTTTAATATGATTTAGAAAACAAAGTATGATTATTATTATGAGATAACACCTCATAACCTTGATAGTGTAAGAGTAAGTCCATTTTTTCCTGCTACTGACATTACCGTGTTTTTGTTGGGCTGTGATTCTGCAGTGTTTCACATCTCTCTTCCTCTAGATTACTGTGTTTTGTGCATATTAACGTATTTTAAGTTTTTATTTCATTTGTGGGATTTTTTGTAAGCACATTTTCCTATGAAAACAATCCTGAATTCACTGCGATGGACAAAGCAGAAATGAAATTGCCGAAAAAGTAGGGAATGTAGAGCTGTCGGCACTCAAGTGCTTTGAAATAGACGGGTAATTGGCACGGAGGGGACGGTGAAGGCTGGCTCATACTCGCGGCTGATGACACCGATAGCCGGCAGTGCAGATAACTGAGTGTGACTTAAAAAAACCCCGGCGTTTCACAGCACCACCTCAGTGGCGCTTGCTCGTCGATAGCGGTAACAAAGTAGCAGCCGCAGGAGCCTTTCCCCAGCTCCGCACGGGGCTCGCTGCTCACCCGCCCGCCCCATTTGCTCGCTCCTGGGGGTGCGGATCGGGCTCTGGGCCGGGGTCCCCTGCAAGGCGCCGGGCGCTGCAGCCGCGGCCTGGGCGGCATCCCCGCATCCCCCTGCCTTGCGGGCGGCTTTGTTACCGGCTGCCCGCCCCCGGCGCCGCCCAGGCCCGCGGGGCTGCGGCCTCGGCCCCGGCCCCGGCCCCGGCCCGGCCGCCCCCACCCACGGCCGTGCCCGATCGCGGGGAAGATGCCGGAGTGGAGGCGGGGGCTGGCGGAGGGGCGGGGGGCGCGGCCCCGCCGCTGAGACGGCGCGGGGGCGGAGGGCGGCGCGGGCGCCCCTGCGCGGGAGGCGCTCGCCCCGCCGTGGGCGCGGAGGGGCCGCCGCCACCGGCGGGAGCCGCGTGCCGCAAGGACGGGGTGACTCCGGCCGCCGCCCGGCTCCGCAGCGGCAGCGGGAGCCGCCCTCGCCCGGAGCCCGCCGCGGGCGCGGAGCCGCAGTGCGCGCCTCGGCCAGGTGAGTGGGCGCCGGTGCCTGCGGGGGCCGCCCGCGGGGCCGGGGAGGCGGCGGGGCCGGCGCGGGGCTCTCCGCGGGCCGCGGCAGGTGCGGCATCCCCGGCGCGGCACCCCCGGGGCTCCGCTCCTCGCCCCAGCGCCCGCCGCGGCGGCCCCGTCATGCGGGAGGCTCGGGCGCCGCGCTGCCGCGGAGCCCCGCGGGGTTCCGCTCGGCTTCATTTAAATCGGTTTTGGCCATTAAATTATAACTGGTTTCCTGCCCGGGGAAGGCGTTCAGCACTTTGTGTTCAGCTGCGTTTATTTCCTCTGGGCTGTCCCCCTTCGCCGTTTAGTGTATTTATTTATTTATGTATCAGGCTGTTCTCCGGATTCTCTATAGCACTGTCCGTGGTGGGGAAGAAAGATCACCGCAGTTTTCAAGCGTGTTGTTTTCAAAACTGGGGGTCTTAATGTGTGTTTCTATTGCTGTATGTACGAAATACAGCACAATGACAGTGTGTGGGAAAAATAGGTTTATATTTGTGTCCTCGCTGTTCTGTGGATTGTTTGTTGATGTGGAGATCTTGTTCCTTTCTTAGTATGTTTTTGTTTTTTTCTCTTTAACCTTTTCAGTGCACATCACTACAAACCAGGGTATTTGAGAAAAATAAAATCCTCTTTTGGCCTGTATGATGCCAAAATAAAAGAGAGTGTGGTATATGTAGTCAGTAATAGAGTTACATAATTTATTATTGCTTATTTTGTTCCTGGATATATGTCAGGAACATGAAGAGAGTATTTATAACATTTTTTTTTCTCCTCCCTTTTCTGGGGTGCTGTGTGACAGTCTTTGCACTACACTACATTGTGCTAGAATATTTGCAAGAGATTCGGCCCTGAATCACTCCTGTACCTGAAATACCATCAGGGGCCTTACCTTGCTTCGCTTTGTTGATGTCCAGGGCTGCTTCCTGTATGTTCCAGAATTTCTTTTGTAGATTTTTTTTTCCTGCCCCAACACTTTTTTGTATTTTCTTACTTCTTTAAAAAAAAGTAAGTCAAACCTCTATAAATATTTCAGTAGTAGTTATTTACAGCGCTAAGGTACAGAAGGAAATCTGTGTCATGGATGAATTTAAAAAACCTTCTTCCTATATGCAGGTGAGCTGTTTGCTCACGTCTTTGACTTCTTTGGAAAAATGTCTTTATGAGATGATAATGTATGGTTGCAGCATCAGGCCATAAGGCATGATGTCATTATTAGCATATGAAAGGAACAATCCTAATGGTGCCTTTCAATCAACACTGCTGTTCAGGCTCTAGATTTCCAAAAATGTGATGGTTGCTTTCGTGTCAGCTGGAGCTACCACAGTGGATGTTAGATGTTAGTCTGCATGTGTGTATCTATCTTTCTGTCCTTACTTATACCACCTTAAAATGGGCTCTTAGATTCCATGGAGCTCATATGGTTGACTGGAAACCACTTTTAAACTTCTGCTTGGTAGTAGTTTAACTTGACAGGATTGTAGTTGAAAAGCCTCCCTTCTGTCCATCTGTCTTTATAAAAACAGCCTTCTGGTGATGCCAGAGCAAAGCCGTGCTTTGTTAGCACTATGGATTTAGTTTGGCTTGGAGCATTTGCCAGCCTCTGCAAGGACCCTCTGTCTTCCTTAAAGACCTGTTTGTTTTTGGAGTGAATTTAGCTAATGGTTATTTCTATTTGTTTTATGCTTCCAGTGTTTTTTCAAACCTGGTAGAATGCAGTGTTGCACCTTTAAGAAACTCTCTGATAGTACAGTGGCTGCCAGCCAGAAACAATATACTGTTTTGTTAGATTTCCTGAGAAGAAATTGAATGAATTTTGTGTTTTCCCCTTTATAAGATTAAGTAGTAATGCCTAATGGAAAAGAAATTAACTTTTTCCTTTATGTGCCAACATGCTTTAACCTGCAGCTAAAGCTTGAATATGCTGCAAAATAAGGGGGATTTCTATGTATGAGACTCAATCTGCAGATTAAATTCTTGAATAATTGTGTGTAATTCCTGTTTCTTTTTCTTTTTTTAAAATCTAACTCAGCATTTTGTTTGTTCATAAACTCAGTCAGACAGTGGCAGAATGCTTAGGATATTGCATTTACTCCATTGGCTAATGAAGCACCTGTTTGGGTAATGTTACTGAATGATTGAAAATGAGATGTAAATAATGTGCTTAAAATTTAGTAGCATGTTCAAAATCCTTTCTTTGAGACTGTATCCAAAATACTGGCCTTTCATAGCATGGGGTGCTCGGAGTGGCTGAGCCCGATTGTGTTTGATCCTGCTGTCATTATGTGTGGCATGGTCATAACCTTTGTCTTCACGTTGTCCCTTGCTGATCAGAGGGGGAGAGGCTGCAGTGTAGCTACCACCAGAAGGAAGTGTATTAATATCATTGCCAAAAGATGGAACAGAATTGACTGTTTAATGTAGAAGTGCTCTAACCTAATAGGAAAGGAGACATACTCTTGCAACCTTGGGAGCGTGTGTTGAGCACTTTGAAGCTACTTGGTGGTATGTGAGGTGTTTCTCTAATCATATCTTTTGGCATTTGAGAGTGACATGATCTACTATTTTGATATTTGAGTTTAGTATCTGAGCAAAGCTCCTTGTAATTGCCATTGAAATTGAGCTGGTTATACAGACAATGATGCAGGGCATCTGTGATGTGCCTCCACAGCAGCTTGTTTGTGGTTAGTTGGAATATCAGTGAGGAAAAGGCTGACAATTCCTATATCTCTGGCAATAGGATAGAAAATGGTGATACAGCTTTGTGTAGCATGGATGTGTGTTCCAAGGACATGTCTTTTTGGGAAATAGGATATGATGCTAAAATACTGTAGTACTTATAGAAGAGTTCAAGTAGCAGTTTTTGCTTTTATATTTTTACAGAAACATAGACATCAGTGCTTGAAATGTCTTTTCTTAGAATTGGTTGCCTACTTGAAGAAAGTAGCACAGCAGTTGCATGCTGTCTTTGGAGTAGTTGTGTTAAATGACTGCAGTTGGATTGTGAATTCTTGTTGGAAGTGCAAGCCCTGACTGTTGGCTGGAGATGGTCACTCACATTACACATGAATGTGTGTCAGTCATCCCTTCCAGCACCTAGGAATCCCATTACTTGGTTTGGTGATAAAGTTGGTGTTGGGTTTCCCAAGTTCTGCTGACAGGATGAACACATTTAGCTTTTGAGGCAAATGGGTAGTCACAGCCCTCATTTCACTCCGTGTTCCCTTGGAGAGCTGTTCCTTCTTCTCATGGTACCTAGTAGTGCTGGGGAGAAAATGACAAGTGACCCAGGCTAAGTCTGGTTTGGATATAGCCATTGGATTGTGCCACTCTTTTGAGTTTTGTTACATTTGCACAGTTTTGTGTTACAACTGTATTTTCTTATGATTGGGGAGGACTAGAATGCTGATAGCAGCTGCTTAATGAACAACAATACTTGTATTTCATAATTTGTTTCATAAATTTGTCATAAAGTAGGCAGTTTTGAAAAAATAAGCAATAATTATGTTTTAAAGAAAGAGAGATTTGAAAAAGGATCTTTTCTTTGAAGTGTACTTATCCATGTTTTTACATGGCACAGTTGTAGTTGTGTGTGCGAACAGTAATAATGGAAATGAATTTGAAATTGGAGCATGAGTCCATCATCATTTGGCCAAAAAACCCAACTGGTGCAGTCAAACCAAACCTAATAGCTCAAATGGTGCATTATTTGTACTTTAGAGCTAAGGAAATACCCAAAAGTGGATGATTGATGGGTCATCTGAATTGTTTCCTTTTGGAGGAGTCATTGTGACATAATTAATCGTTTGGGGCTTTGGTCATGGTGTTAGCACTGGAAATGAAAAGAATGCTGAAAATAAAGACTAGGCTGTTGAAATAAAATTAAAAATAACTATTGTCGAGCTGGTGTTTCTTGATGTTGCATCATGAGATCAGCAGACAAACTGGGGAGTTGTTCATACAGTGTTTTGGTTCAGATTTTTCAAAGTCTGTGCCTCCTTTCATCTGTGAAGCTGTATATACACACATATAATTTGATTTATGGACTTTCAGTCATAAAGACTTTAAAAGCATTGTCAATATCCCTATCTGCCTTGTATTGACCACCAGTGAAAGATATTAGGTAACAAAAATTAACATTTTGATGAGAAGCCCACCTAAATATTGCATGGAGGACAGTCAAATGTGTTTTAAGTGCTGTGGTGGCCAGGATCCATTGGCTAGGATCCACTTGAAAAATCAGATTAAAAGTTTTTGTGCTTGACAAATCCAATGTCATTAGTTTAAAAATTCCCTGAAGGCTAGTATTGTAATTAGATGATCCCAAAGCATACAGCAGTAAATTTCATTTTCTTCCAGGAATGACCAGCAGCATCTTTAAAAAAATAAAGCATTGACTGATCCTTGTCAGATAGAGCAGCCAGAGTAGAAAAGAAGAGTTTTCCAGGAATAAATGTGACAGCTGAAGCTGCAACACCTCATGGTGAGTGGAGTGGATCAGCCATAGCCTGGTGGGAAGCGGTGTGGTCTGTAAGGATCCTACTGAAAAAATGCTCAAAAGTGATAATTCACTAGGTGCCTCATATCAAGGGCATTAGATATTACATGCTGAGCAAAATAGTGTGAAAATAATTACAAAACCAGCAACTCCCTTTGGATCCTGATTGTCACAAAAGTCCATCTTTGAGTGATTTCTTAACCTCACTCTCACAAGAACATGTGAGCTTCATAGTGCTAGGCTACACAGCATTCCAGCTTCAGAAGTACTTGTTCAATGGTATGTTTTCTTTATTTAAGAGACTTTTTAAAAAGGCCCCTCTGCTTGGTTGATCTTATTATTATCCTGTATGATTATTGATGTGAGTCTGTTTTGAGCTAGTAATTTGATAGAAGAGATTTCTCCTGCTAAAAATAAGTAGTACAGATTGTAAATGTATCATCTCTAAAATGTAGCCATAACTACATAAACCCATATTTTATGTTTCTTGCTTCATTGCTCTAATAAAAATGTCTACGTTGTCTTCACCAACATAAATATTAGAGTCATGGAATTAATTTCCTAAATATTTATATTGTAAAGGAAAAAAGAAAAATGCAGCTGTTGTGCTCTCTGAGTCTTGCAGAACTTTGCCTGGGGAAGGTAAGGTAAGGCTGGGGCTGTACCTGCTGAACCTGAGTGCTGTCACAGGCACTGTGGCACTCTCCAGGTGTCAGAAGCTCCCTGGCCTGCCTCGGGCCAGTGCCAGCAGCCCTAACAGAGCACTGCTAAGGGAAAGCCATGGGCTAGGGACCCTCCCAAAATGGATTAGGGACAAGGCAGGCCTGTTCTGTGAGTCATGAGTGTTTAGCACGTGCTCTCTCCTGCATGGCTTCAGCATCTGGCCTGTTCTCTTACAGGTACAGGTGTGGCCATAGAGGTGCTGCTGCATGTGTCTGGATTACAAAAAGCTCCCATTTAGTGCTCTTTATCTAGAGAAAAACAAGAGGCCACTGTCACTCAGGAGAAAACAACACTTAAGGAAGTTTAGTGCATGTTGTTGTTTCATACCTGTGTGTCTGTATAAAAAAAATAAATAATATATACACACACATTGTTTCATATAACAGCCATCTTCATATGTTTTGAATAGTGCCATGTTGAGCAATGCCCAGACTTTCCCAAAATGCTGTTAGGATCTTGGGAAAGTGTGTGTACTCAAGATGTACCCAAAATGCTGTTAGGATCTTGGGAAAGTGTGTGTACTCAAGATGTACCCAAAATGCTGTTAGGATCTTGGGAAAGTGTGTGTACTCAAGATGTACCCAAAATGCTGTTAGGATCTTGGGAAAGTGTGTGTGCTGTTAGGATCTTTGTAAGTGTGTGTACTCAAGTGTCATAATTTGAGTAAATGTCACAGTTTTAAGTTGCCTTACATGGTGTTTGTCAAATGTTCTCCTGATAATCTCTGTGTGTGTAGATATGACATCACTTCTCTGTTTCATTTCCTAAAATGTGTTTAGACTTCCTTGTAATGACATAACTTTCAGCAAAATACAACTTTGACCTAGCTCAACTTTATAAACAAGTCTTATTAACTTGAGTGTGTGCTATGAACTCACTCTGAGCTTTGGTAATATGTTTTATGTTGGGCTATTAAGTTGACAGGCTGATATTTTTCGTTATGAAGCTATAGGTTAGTGTAGAGAGCTAGCTGTATATTAAACAAAGACTTTGTTATCTGAAATATGGATTGATTAGCCACATGTGAAATGTTGTGTGTTGACTTAGTGTCTTAGCTGGTTTTGTGTCATTTGGAAAAGAAAAAGCTGGATTGAAGAAGCAAAGGATTTCGCTTTCTACAGGATATGCTTCATGACTTGTGGCTGTAAGTCAGCTGCAATTATTTTGATCTTAATTTGCAACCCTAAGATAAATTGATAAATGTTTACTCGTGTAAGTAACCCCATGAAAAATCAATATTGGAATCACTCCTTGTAGGTACAGAGCAGGTTGTGAAGCCTCTCCCTGCCACCGCAGTCTGGAGAGCAGCAGGGCCAGGACAATTAGAATCCAGGGAGTATCACAGCAGAGTCTGCTTGTGTGTCTTGCTGCTGCTGAGGATGCCTTGTCCTTTTGATCCTCCTCTATCCAAAATACATTTGGAATGTAAATCTCATTTGTTGCCTCTTGGGAAACCAGTAACAAAACCTTCTACTTTCAGACTGACGACCCAAGGCCAGTGTGGATTGTTGAAGGCTAGAAGTTGTCTTTTAAGGGAGGAGAAATTAAGGGATAAAAAATTAGTCTTCCCAACTGAGTTCCATGCTTAATGATTTTATAAGGGAAAGTAGTCTTGTATACAATAATATTGTTGTTGTTTTTCTTACTGTTTCAGACTTGCTGAGGTTTACTGAAAAAGGAGATACTTGTATGCCTGGTTCCAACTAATCTAGATGGATATAATGCTTAATTGAGCTACTGTGATTTACACTTCTTAGATGATGCCAAGTACAGCTTAAATTGTTAAATGGATTAACAGGACGTAATCTGCTTTGACTGATGTATCTGATCAGTTTTCCCTCACTCTGTGTAATGTACTAAGCAACTACTTGAAAAACTTGGTAAAATGTAGTTTGCTGCAGAAAACCAGCAGAAGTATTGCACAGTACATTCACATTTCCTGTATATGGGGAGAAGGTTTTTTCCTATGAATATTCTACATTCTAACTCATTGGGTATCTATGTTACTTCCTCTGCTCTCTGATCTTTGTAAAATGTTAGATAGATTTGAGTGAAGACATTTTATGTCACTAAAATGTAAATAGATGTAATAAGATTTTTGTAGGTCTTTACTTAAAAGTTCAGCTCTTTTTGTCGTTACTCACCTGAAATTAAAAACAGTCTATGTGTATGATCTCTTACTGCATGAATGTTCCAAGATGTAGTTGGTGCTCTAGCCATATTTTCATCTGCAAGTGGTATTTCACTTATCTATAGTTTGTAATAAGAAGCATGGCTAGAAATCTGAGGTGAATAGAATACAATCTATTTTATGTTCCGCAGGAACTGAATTTTAAATTCTCAACTGATTGAAGTTTTTATCCATTATTTGCACATGGAGAAGTCCCAAGGAATAAAGAGCTAGAAGTGTTTATAGCCCTGTTCCTCCTGGATTGCACAGGAAAAATTTTTGTATAGGTTTTACAGTGGAAAGATTGAGTTGGACTGTGAACTGTCCCATGGGTGTGTGGATCTGGCACAATGCAGTTAGCAAAGCCCAGGATTAATGCTCAAAGAACTGGGGATAAAATGCCCTTGGTTGTAAGGATTCAGCTATGGAACAGTCTGCCAGGTCAGATCATTGAAATCTGAACTGCTGCAAGTGCTTCCAGATTTTGAGTTTTGAGGAAGCCCTTTCATGACAAGTGAAGTCTCAATGTGAAAAGCTTCCTCTTGCTGCCCTTATCATAGAATGTTAAGGGGCTGGAATGGAATTTAAAGACCATCTAGTCCCAACCCCCAAATGTATCTCACTTTCAAAAAAGCATGTAGTAAAATAAACAGTGCTTTTGTTCCGTAAATGTGCCAGCCTCCATTAAACCTGTTTAGGAATCCACTATTGCTTTTGATTTACAAACACTGTAATATTGGTCTTGGGGGTGACATAAAATCCAAAGCCAGCATCCATCTTCCTGCTTGTTGAAACTTAGGATAGGAATGTGATGGATCCCCCCAAAATCAAGCTTCATAAGTATCATATCTTCCTTGAAATAATGTTCTAGAAAGAGTTATGCCTGGCTTCCCTCCAATTTTGAGTGATAGTTCAACCATTATGGAACTGATTATTTTAAATTTCAGCTTCCTTACTGTAAGAGTCCAAGTGATTTTATGTAATATTACATTGTGAGATTCTTTTCCTCCTAATTATCGTTGGTGTGTGTTTAAGGTGGTATTTTAATTGGAAAACCACAGAACTCTAATCAATTTAACCACAGAACAGAAACAATTAGTGGTTTAAGATTATGTGTTCTGAAATGTCATGTATCCATTATCTTTAAATTATTCTTTTGATTACTTTCTTTGAAGTTTTCCTATCTTATCATCTTATATGTCCCAAAGTACTATTTCTTCTGATTTCCTTCCTCTGCCACTCTCTCTCTCTGTTTTGTCTTCAGGCATCTCTGCAATTATCTTGTCATTCTCATCCCTCCTCAGACCTCCAGTAATTTTGGATTTCGGCAGTTCTCTGCATACTCATTCATACTCATGGCTTTTTTCATCCTTTTCTCGGCCTGTTTGGTTTAGTAAAGATGGGCGCCTGGTGAGTGGCGTTTTGATTACCCTTGCATAGGGTAATAGAAAAAAAGTTCATTAGAAAGAAATATTTGAGTTGGGGTCACGTCTGAGGACAGCCACGCTGGCCAGTCATGGGACTGTCAAAATGTGAACTAAAATGAGGGTTGTATTCACAAAGCAGGGGATGTGATTAGAATTTAGCTCCATCTCCCTTTGTCCTGGTCTGTAGCAGATGCCTTGGGTCACCTTTTTCATCAGCTGCTGAACTCTGCTGGTGCGATAACATTTTTTAAAGATACTGCATCTGAGAGACTGAAAGTCCTTGATGTCAGATGTTCTCCTGTTTGTCAGGAAAGGGTGGCACATGGGAGCTTTTGCTTTCACCTCCAGCAGCTTCTGTGCATTAGCAATGAGGAGGAACATTCACTTGAGATTTTTTACCTATCTTCCTTGAGGGAAGAGTGGGATGTTGCTTTCCAAAACAAGCAAATGGAGCAAGGACTGATCAGGATCTATCAGCAAACTCACTTGCTTCAGCTATGCTTATAGCTTTTTTTAGCAGTTGGAGTGAGTTTTACTGGTTTTTTTATAGAACTTAGCCATAAAAGATTAAGGTTAGTACCAGGACTTTTTTTAGTTTCTTCAGAAAATTAAAAATACAGTGGTATGCCCACACATAGAATACTAATTTTAGTTAAGTTTTTTTTAGCGAAATCATGAAATTGTTAGAGCCATTTCTGAGCTGAGAACACATTTGTAAATTTTTAAAAATGTTTTCTACATATGGTAATTTTAAGCATGGGTCTAGAATGGTCCACGATGCTTTATTAGGTTTTGATAAGTAATTTTATCAGAAGCCAGGAGTGTGAGTAATAAGCAAATGTAAGTGATTTATATGTACTTTAGGCAGACATAAGTGTTGCAGAAATAGAAGCACCCCTAATGTGAAGCAACTAAGGTACCTGAATAATGAAAATCTTTATTGGTTTCTTTTAGGACAATGATACTTTAATTGCATCTTCCCTTTGAACTCTTTGACACAAACCAATGTGTTTGAAATAATTCTTCTGGCACTTAAGATGTCCAGAAACCTTTTGTATTCCCTTTTGCTTTGTTATCTTTGAGTATGATGATTTGCATCAACGCTTAGAAACTCTGCACAGTCTAACTTCATTGTCATAACTGATCTCACTGAAATGTGTTTGTGTCTCAAATTCTGCGTTTTGATGCTTTTGGCTTTCCTATCTAATATTCTTGTTGGAATTAGCTGCTCACAGCAGAGAATTTAAAAAGCAGCTGTACAAAGATTCCCAGTCATTAACTTGTATCAGTGTTCTGTGTTCCTCTAGAGCGCCTGAGTTCATATGTTGCACTTGGCCTGTGGTTGTCTCATTTGAGGCACAGAATTATAGGCTGTGCTCTTGACTTGCTGTTGTACTTGATAGGAATTTAGCATTGGGTAATGCTTAAAGAGCAGCAGCAGAGTTGCAAAATAACATACCGGGTATATAATTCATACTAAGAAGATCAGTTAGTAAATTTAGAATAGAGTTTCTTTTGGGAGTCTGTGGAGGCAAACAGGCAGTTTCAAAGGAGATGAACCACTTCTGCAAAATCTCAGTTTTATCTTAGACACTTGGTATAGCCTGGTGCTTAACACTGGGTTGCTCTGCAGTTCTACTTGGTTGCCAATCAACAGCTTTGCACTGGGAGATAGAAAAGTAGAAGGAATAGAAAGAAGGGAATTTGGAAAAGGTAGTTTAACAAAATGGATCGGATCGCGAAGATTAAAGCGTATCGCACTTATCGAGCAGGGGAGCAATTTAAGCAAGATTAATTTGTTGCCAGCCTTAACAAATCCATACATTTTCATTTGTTTCCATTCAAAGCCTGGGATGTAAAATGACTTATTGCTTAACTACTTAGGAAATGAAAGCTGCAATTATTTTGATCAGTGGATGGAAGGTTTGTCAGCTTTTCAGGTTCAAAAGGACCTCTCAGATAAGTATTTTGAAACGCTAAGTCATAACAGTGAAGGCAATAGATGTAATATTTTATAATTATTGTGTTTCCAGTTGCATGACTGTTACCTTGTTCTTCTCTGTGCTGTTGTTGTGAGGATAATTAATTAGCCTAATGTTTTGAAAAATTCCAAGGAAAATGAGTAACAGCTCACATCTGTGATGTTTTTTCTTTTTGCATGCAGTAGCCCCTACTCTCCCTAGCGTTACAGGAATGTATTAAACTTTTCATAATGGCTATGTTCAAAGCCAGTCCTTATTACAAGAGTGAGAGAAAGGACTTGGGGGAAAAAAGAAGAGGCAGAATTTGACTGGAAATAGTGTAACTGTTGGTTCCCCAAAGTTACCTTTAAAAACAGACCCAAATTGTTTGCTGTTGTGGTGAGAACCTTTTATTCTGTCTATGCTTTGCTTTCAGTGGGGAGGTGAAATGACACTTGGCTTTGCAAATACTGTTTGATCTCAATGTGTCCATGCAGTAATTCTGTGTAAGGGAAGACTTCTAGAGGAAAGCTTTGGATAACTTAATCACATTTCAGCCTCCTGACAAGTTGCAGGTGGTGCTCTGGCTGCTCTTGCAGAGAACAGTGACTCATCATGACCTACAGCATGGTTAAGGTACAGGTTAACTCACATTGTGCTGAGTTCTAGATGAACTAAGACATACACTTGAGGTTTTTTTCCACAAAATTTTCTAATCAGTTAAATGCACTCAGTTGTGATTCAATAAATGTTGTTCTTTTTTGACCAAAATGCTGGGCTCATTAAAATGCTTCTGGATTCTTTAGGAGAGGTTTTTAAAATACTTTATATAATTTACTATAATTATTTTTATGAGGTGTTTCAGAATAAGGGAAATTGTGAGATAGAACTTGGGAGTGGGGGAAGAGGAAGAGAGGGACTGAGCAAAAAAATTAGTAGCTACTGTGCTTGAAAGGAAACATAAGTAGGGATAATTTTGCAATTTTGCATGTTTCTAAGGACTGTTCACTTTACAGTGCTTTTGTGAAATGCAAAAATTTGCTGTAGATGTGGGTGATTTTTTTTTGGTATTGCAAATTATCTTCTCTGAAAAACTCTTGCTTTGTTTATTCTTATAAACAATTGGTCACAGGATGCTTCTAGTAATTTGGTGGGAAATAAAGTTTGCATCACCGGCTATGACTGAATGAGACAAATTTGGACCTTAATACGTAATTAGTCTCCAAGGCATTTAGCCTTAGTAAGAGTATGGAAGAAGAATGTTGGAGTTCATCTAGAATGTGGTTGTAATGCATATTTTTATGTTGCTTCTGTAGTGTGCACAGTATAAACCATATCTGTTTTTGAAAAGTTCATTTCTTATTTTAACTTCTCAGAATTATCTGCTGCAGAGCTCAAGTTAAAGTGATATTGTTGGCTCCGAGTCAGGATGATTGTGGTTGTCTTTTTTTCAGGGAACACTTTAAGTACTATCAGACACATGTTTGTGTTTAATATATATAGCATTTATGTTAATAGTAGTTTTCAGAACAAGAAATTGTATGAGGGAATTTATGTAAGTTATAAAATATATTTCTGTTATAACTGATCTTTAGACATGTGAGAGGAACTGAAAAGCAAAAATTAAATTTCATGTCAGAGACTGAGATGGTATTGCAGGGCTAATTTTGCACTCTTTCAGACTTTCTTCCTCATTTTCATATGGACCTTACAGGCAAAGGCTTAGTACAGGACTGGAATTCTGCACAATATAATTTATTAGAAAGTGTGTTTATCATCCTTCAAAAGGTGGCTACTTCTGTGGTAGAAATGTGGGACTGAAAGTTTGGATGTTATGGCAAACTCAGCTCAGAAGGAAAGAAGGTACTGTCCTTGTCTTGAAAAAAGTTGCCAAAGAATTGTTGGCCAAAATGGAACGCTAAGCAATAAATCTGTGTTTTATAATGGAGTGTATTTAAGACCTGAACTGTTTTGAAGGTGAAATCCCAACTCATCGAGGCATATTTGTCAGTCCAGTTTGGCAGAATGCTGAACTGCCTACTTTATTTACATAGATGCTTAATCAGATGCCTGGGGGAGAGCTGCAGTTGCAGATGTTGAGAAGTTTAAGTCAGGCTCCTTCCTCTTTTGAAAATCAGCTCTATTTTTACAAAACAGAATCCCTAGATTATTTTATAATCTTATAATTATATTTAAAAGCAGGTTTTTGTGAAGGTTTTTTCCCCCTAGAGAAAAGGTTTTAAACAAACAAACAAACAAAAAAGACAGAATTTCCTTTTGAAATGGAAAAATATGAGTGTGGATGAAATGAATGCTTGAGCTTCCCATCTTTGAAATGACTTTTGAAAACAAGCAGGGAGAAGTTTAAGGGTGTTATTGCTCAGAATATTCTTCTGTTACTTTCTTGTTGATTGCTGTAGATGCCTGTGTATTAAAATGCTAATTTTTTTTCCAGGTTAGCCTTTATTTATGATGCGCAGTTTTGGACTGACTCATGGCTTGTGTGATAGGCCTTACGTGAAATGCAAGTGGATGTTCTTTTTTGTGACTTTTATAGTGCTTGGGGTTTAATGGGATTACTGGGGCTTTAGCCTGGGGTCCTGCAAGTCAGTAAGTCAGAGTCAGCTTGGTGCCAGGCAGGTACAATATTGACCACAGAGGCATTAGAGTGAGCACTTGTGTGCTTAGAAACAGCAGTAAAGTGTGGTCAATAATGCTCAGGGCCTGGCTCTTCTTAGGGGTGATATCCTCCAACAGTCTGTGTAGCAGAGAAAAGCAAAATAGTCCTTTATTCCACTCCCTGCTCCCTAGCCAAAACACGAGCTGAAATGCAAACCAAAGATTGAACAGTCTAACTGGATGAAATAATCTGTTCCTACACTAGATCTGAACATTGCCAGTCAAGTGGATCCCTGTTCATTTATATGTTTGTTTAGAGTGTTCTGCAGGTCATCTGGGAACTTTTGTCTACGAAACATGGTTTGGGTATTAAAAGGAACCACCTTCTCCCTGTGATTCACAAAAACAAGTGAAGAAACAAGTTTGTAGATCAAGAGATGGAGACTCCAGAAAGAAGTGCTGTTCACTTCACAACCTTTATGGAAGTTCTTCCAGAGAAAAACTGAAGCCTTCTCTTTATGAACACATCATGTGACAGGGATTCGCCCTCTGTCTTTCCCAGTAAACAGTTCCAAGGTTCAGCTGCAGTTACTGCTAGGAAATTGCAGAGTGTTTCAAGGTTGAATTGATGCAGCTTTTATTGTTAGCTGCTGGATCCTATTGCATTACTATCAGCAAGTTTGAAAATGTCTTGCTACCAGATCTGCTTCTCAGGGAGTAAGTGCTTATTTCTGGTAATCAAATGACCCATCAGTCTTCTCTTCATTTAGATGACATGGACAGGGCTCCCTGAGACTTCAAAAATGGAAAAAGTAGCTAGGAGAGGAAAATAAACGGCGTATAATCATTAGAAGCATAGGATGTGAAGCAAATAAGATTATATTTATGAAACATGTCCCACTGCAGAGACAGAAACATTGAGAAAATCAAGAAGACTTTCAGGTCCTTTCCCAAGCCCTTGAAGTCCTCCACGTGAAACGGTGCCTGGCGTGGGTGGTGGTGCTGCCAGTGTGGATCTTAGCCAAGCACTGCATTGCAATTTTCCATGATTGCCTTTGAAGCAAAAACCATAAAACAAGAAGGTGTTAATACAAACTTATAGCTTGGCTGAGACATTGGGAATGATGCTGCTTGGAATTAGTACTTAGGATATTAATCCACATGTTTTGTTAAGAAAAACAGAAGAATTGTACGGTGTATAAAAATGTTTAAATACTTTTTTCCATCCAACAGTACTGACTTCCCATATACATCTGTATCCAGTGTTGATTTAAGCTCTAATTTTGGGGCCACTTCTGTGCAAATTTCCATTACGTGCATTATGGATGCACAAAGTCTGCTTGCACAAAAAGAGCTGTAGTGTGTTGTAATCCTCTAAATTTAAGGATTTGTAAGGTAGCAGAGGAAGGACTAAGAATAGCTCTAGAAAAATAGTGATTGAAGGTTGCTACTACCAGAACCATTCATCCAGCCTGCAGCCCACTCTCTGTGTGCTCTGCAGCTGTGCCAGAAAATATGCTGTATGAACAATTTGGACAGTTGTGGCCTGTTCTGTTTTTTGGCACAGCTTCAGAGTGAATCAGGAGGTGTGCACATGCTTTCTGGCAAAATACCCTTTTCAGAAGTGCTGGGGGAAGGCATGTAACTCAGTAATTATGTCTGGAGAGACTTTGCTGCACACATGCCAGTTCAAGGGACAGAGAGGAAACCCAGGATTTGGTCTTCATGGGTACTGGAAGAATCTCCGGTGTCTTGCGTGGTCAGGAAGAGTGGGAGTACTGCATTCTCCTCCTGAGTACAGACCAAAACTTTGTCTAGCCTTGCTAGATGAGGTAATACTGAATCTCACCTCCCCAGGAATTTTGTATTTGATGGGTGCATTCTCCAGCCTGGATCGTGTAGAGAGGCAGAACAATTGAATTGAATTCTGTCCTCAGGACCCAGTTCTGTGGCAGTTGCTACATCCTTCAGGATCAGGACCTCCGAATGAACTTCGTACAGTTTTCAGGTGACATTTGTCTTTTCACCATATCTTAAAATTTACTGCATTCCTCTCGTCTTTCTGTCTACCAGCTTTCCTTTTGTGTCCTTCTAGCTTTTTCCAGTAATTACTAGCTCTGATCCCACTGCTGTAGCATTTTTTTTATTTGAAAAATATGCAACTTGGTTGATGATACCTGGAAGCAAGCCAGTAAAGGCTGAAGAATGAGTGGAAACAAAGTCTGCCCAAGTTTTCTCATTTGGAAATGAAATACCTGACTAGGATCTCATCAGTTGGAGTTTTTCTTTGTTTTTTCTTCGAATAGAAGCTGGATTTTGACTGTAACTGTAAGGTTATACTGGTGAGGATGTCCATATAACATAGGTCTCTCCAATACCTGTTTTTCCTTGGCCTGTGGAGTTAATGGCACACCATTTGATGCTGTTACCCTGTGGAATTATGGAATCATTTAGGTTGGAAAATACCTTTACAATTCTGAAGTCCAACCATTAACCCAGCACTGCCAAGCGCACTGCTAAACTGTGTCCCACTGTGTACCAGCTTCTTAGCACCTTCAGGGATGGTGACTCAACCATTTCCCTGGGCAGAGGGTTTCAGTGTTTGACAAATATTTTGGTGAAGAAATTTTTCCAAATATGCAATCTAAAGCTCCCCTGGGGCACCTTGGGGGCATTTCCTCTTGCCCCTATTCCTTGTTACCTGGGAGAAAAGACTGACACCTCTCTGACTACAACCTCCTTTCAGGTAGTTGTAAAGAGCATTAAGGTCCCCCTGAGCCTCCTTTTCTCCAGGATGAACTCCCTCAGCCACTCCTTATCAGATCTGTGCTCTTCACCAACTCCAGTGACTGTCTCTGGACCTGCTCCAACCTCTCAATGCCCTTCTCTAGTGAGAAGCCTGGAACTGAGCAAAGGATTTGAGCCTCACCTTTGCTAAGTGTTCAAGGAAATTCATGCTGCCTTCACTCATGTTGGGTGTCTTGTCTTCATCTGTGTCATCCTAAGAAAACAAAAACCATGTTGCAGATCATTGAAAGGAAGGAAAAGCCTTACTGTTATTTCTGTGTGGTTCTGTGGTGTAAATAGCATGGCAGTGTAGCACTGTTGAAATTAGGAGTTGGTTGCTAATTAGTCAAATGCCCTATGCTAATTACAGTTCAAGTCCCAAAGTATGCATATGTTTGGTGTAGAGCTGGTAGGGAGTGGAAGGTGAGCGTGTTGGGAAGACAGGCCAGGGTGCTGCCAAGTTCCTCCCTTGCTCCACAATAACCACCATCGCAGGGTGGAGGCAAACTGTCAGATGGGTGTCCTTGCCTCAGGGAGGGGAGTAGGGCACTAGAGGCAAACATTGGTAATAACATTAACTTTGTATTTTGTGCTGGTACTGTTTGTACATACTGTACAAAATTAGAGGCTCCGTGTTTTTAGGAAATCCCAAAAGTATGATGAAATTTGATGCACATATAGCTCAATGAAGCTTTGGTAGCTGAAAACCATTTTTTGTTGGTCTTCAGTGTTTCTAAGTCTTGTGAATTTTCTCTTTTTACTTGTATATCGGTAGGAAAAATGAACATGCTTCAAAGTACTGTACCAGCTAATTCAGCTCAGAGAATGTCTCTTACTGCTTTGTTTTCAGTGAAATGCAAATTGGCTTTCAGGTTGATGGTATTACCACAGACACATTGCAAATAGGAGATTATATAATAAATACTGAGTGTGTGTTATTTGATAAACTTACAGCTTTGGTCTAGAAGGAATTCTGAATCAAACTTTATAAGCATTACAATGAAATGCAGGTGAATGTGAGATGTACTCAGGGTTAAGCTTCAGAAACATTTAACTTGGATTAAGAATTGAGTGATTTTCAAGGTTGAGAGAAAAAGTGTAACTTTGTTTAATGAACTGTTTGTTTAATCAACATGTCGGAGTTCCCTTTACTTTTTTCTGGAATTATCCTAGTTTGTCAGGTTTCTTTTCTTGTTTGGAGAAATTCAGGACCAGTGTCTTAAGATTTGACAGAAATTTTGGATAATTCATTGGTCTGATAAGGGCGTGCTGCAGGATTTGGCAATTGATTTAATTTCTTCTTGAAATTAGTATGTTGGGAGATAACAGACTAATATGTTTGGTATCATTGTTAAGATAAACTAAAACTATGATGAGCTTTGAACTTTGGTATAAGAAGATACAGTTGTACTGAACTGAGGGCAGGTTCTCTTTTAAAACTCCCACTAAAACTGGTTTTACTGCACCATTGGTCCTATTGGAGATTCTGAATCTGAGATTAATGATTATTGACATGGCTTAACTAAATAAAGGTCTTTTGGGGCCTGAAAATGGCAGAAAGGAATCGGTGAGTTTTTTGGGTTTTTTTTTCTGTGTGTGGATTTTGTGTGTTTTTTTCTTTTTCTTTTTTTTTTTTTTTTGTAGATGAGGAATGACATTTAACTGTATGCTCCTGATTGCAGTCTGTAGTAAATTCGTGTGAGAGCTTCACAGTAACAAGATCAGACAGTGAATCAATCAAAGATGTTCTTTTATTGGGTTTGGCTTTTGCTGGTGCCAGTGATGTGGCTTCTGATCCATCAGAAAAGATGAGCTCTGCTTCTTTATCACGGAGATACCAGATAATTGTTTCTGTCAGGATCTCTTAATCTGTGTGCTTCCCATCATTGAATGAAAGTCTGTATTAACTCTCACTGCATGTTATGTTAATTTTTATTTGATGTTGGGTTTTGATTTTGTAGATGTCTGAAATTCTGTGGCATTGCTCTGATTTTTCAGCATTCTATGTCATCATTTGTTGAGGCTAATGGATAATGGTAGCCTTGCAAGTGCCACTTCAGAGCCTATACAACATAAAGTGAATTAGAGCTTGACCCAGAATGATACCCTTTGTCCTGAGGATTTAAAATCACAGAATGGTCTGGATTGGAAGGGATCTTAAAGGCACCCCATTGCCATTGGCAGGGACTGCTTCCACTAAACCAGGTTTCTCAGAGCTGCTTCTGCCTGGCTGTAAATACTTCCAGGGATGGGGAGATCACAGCCTCCCTGAGCAACCTGTCCCAGTGCTGCACCACCCTCACAGTCAGGAAGTTCTTCCCTATATCTAAGCTAAATCCATCCTCCTTTGGCTTGAGGCCACTGCCCTGGTGTAAACCCTTCACTGTGCCACACAGCTCCTGCCCCACTGCAGTTTGTGGGGCAGGGTCACCATAAACGCTCCCAGTTTCCTTGTTTGCTAGCATGAGATCTTTCTTTTGTGGAGTACTGTTTGTACAGTGCCGTTAGTAGCATGAGTGCTTCTTGGTGTAAGACTGTATTCCTCTAATACTGGATAAGCTTTTAAGAGTTATCATTAATCCTTAAACAAAGAGGAAGCTACAGAATTAAAAATTTTAAAATATATCCCTGTGTCCTTCTTGGGAATGAGTTTCATCTTGCCTAACAACAAGAATTATGTCTTCAAGTCCTTCTTAACCTGGATTGTTCTGCAATTCTATTAGGGATGCAGAAAAATAAGTTTTCCACAAATAAAATTTAGAAAAGGTTAACAGGGGCTGGGTTTTGCAGTATCTGTGAGTAGCCTAGCACTTGTGTCTCCAGGGTGGCTTTGTTTGTGAATCTTCACACATCCACTTCTTTGTGAAACTGGGCTGCACAACTGGCATTTATTATTGCACGGCTGATGTATTAAATAAGGAAACAGTACTTCAGACTCTCATGTAGAAGAATATTTTATTAAAGGGAGAAAAGACAAGAAAATAAGAGGATAGGTCCTAAGTCTGGAGAAATAGAACTGTAGAAGGCAGGAGGGAGAAAGAGGATATGAATGGATTCTACAGGTAATAACTTCTAAGGTTTTTATAAAAACAAGCATATTTTTTCAGCTTCTAAGATGCTCTTGGCCTTTTGCCAAGTAAGCTTTCTGAACACTAGGGGAGCTGCTGAACAGCTCAAGATTTAATAAGGCTTGGTAGAGTGGTAAAGTTTCCACAATGCTAAGTTGGCCTTTCATCTGCATTTTTAACTGTCAAGTGAGAGCAGGATAGTTAGAGCCATTCTTCAGGCACAGGTAGGGCTCTGCCCTGCCAGAGCTGTGCAGAAAATATGGCAGGTCCTACCCTTGTTATATTCCAGTGGGAATATAACAGTTCCCACTGACTTTTAGAGAGCCCAATGCTTTCTAAAATGCAGGCTCTAGCAAACTGGACATTATTTTGAGATTTTCCTGTGCTGTTGACCTCCATGCTTTTTGTTTTGATACTCATTTATCTGTTTAATTTATTTTTTTTAATATTCTTTGGGGCAGGAATTCTCACTCTGTGAGACAGAGCACCTTGTTTGATTCCTGCTTGGAGATATTTCTTAGTATCTTAATACATAAATATTCCATGCGCAAGAGGGTATTTTTTTTCCTAATTAAATGAAAGTTGGATAGACCAATCTAAATCAAGCCTTACATGATGAAATCCAAGTTGGAAGTTCTCAAAGATAATGCTTAGGGGTGTCCAGTCAATAATTATTTTGTTTGGTAAGAGATTTTTTTGTAGTGCAGACTGTTTCTTCCCAAGCATCCAAAACATCCAGGTTATCCAGGTTTTCACTTCTACCTGCTAAAGAACATGGTTGGGGTTTTCTAAATTTAAAAATTCTTAGTATATTTTTTTCTTAGAGTTGGCTCCCACTGCCCAGATGGCTGCCATCATACCTCTTTTAACATAAGGAATGTCAAAGTGAGGGATCTTCCATGGTTTTTTGTGGCTCCAGGCTAAGTGAAAGCTTGTGTGCAGCCCCACACGTCTGTGATATTTGTGCCACTTGCAGGGTGGGTGTAGAATAGCAAATTCTTCCAGGGAAGTGGTCACAGCCCCAAACCCAGCAGAGTTCAAGACACCTTTGGACAATGGTCTCAGGTACACGGTGGGATTCTTGGGGATGGTGCTGGGCAGGGCCAGGAGCTGGACTCAGTGGGTCCCTTCCAATCCAGCACATTCTATGATTCTGTGAAATTTTGGCATAGCTTTGACAGCAGAATAGAAATTAAAACTTGAGGCTGGGATTCTTTTCTACATTTTTAGGCTACAGCAAGTGAAGCTTAAGACATGCAAAGAGCAAAGTCCACCATGGCAGTTCCATATAAACAAGTTCACCTTCACAATCAGGGAAAAATAACGAGATTATGTTATTAAAAAATCAAACCCCTCCAGCTTTTCTAAAAGATTGATGAATTTAACCAGTGCTGAAAAAGTATCATGCACTTCTATAGTGTATCCATCTGCATTTTTGGTCCTTTCTAGTCTAGGCAGTTTAGGACGCCATAAGTGACGTTTCCATGTCAGTTGTTTGAGAGTGCTGGGATATTGTGGAAAGAATGTGAATGAAGAGCAGGGGTCATTTCTCAAACAAAACCTGACAGCTTCCTTGTGACCCCCATTGTTTGTGGACTTCATGCTGAGCAGTTCTAGTGATGAATTCTGACATGCAGTAAACCATGGTGCATCCAGGCACTAGAAAAAGTCATTCACATAGAGGTAGAAGGTGAAGTACCTGCTGCTATAATGTAGTAACTGGCACAGCTCCTTAAAAAATCAGTTAAGCTAATCTTGGTTTATGCCAGCCTCAAGTAATGTAGCTAAGACACGTTCCTACAAATAAATATATATGATAATAATTTTCTTAGTGAATGGGAAGTTACTGCACTTTATACTTATCGCTCTTCAAGATTACAGTTTTCTCCATTGTTTTCTCATACAGTTTGATCATCAGTAATTGTGAATATCACACAAATGATATACATCTAATTTTAAGTAATGAATCTTACTGGGTTGATATATGTGATGTTGGTGAGTGTAATGTTTTTTCTTTATAGGTTTGTATCTTTAATATGTGAAGGAAAACAATCAGAATCATAGCAGTAGTGTTTCATGTTCTTAGAGGACTTAGTACAATACCAGTAAAAGAAGCACAAAGAAAATACTACAGAAAATGAAGGGGATGAGCTATAAAATGTAGCATATAAAATAACACTATTAAGATAAAGGGTTGTTACTAGATTGCAATAGTATTAGCCTGTAACTGTTGTTACCAGTTTGTCTCTCTTGTCAGCAGCGTTCTTCAGTTTTGCTTTCTGAATTGGAACATTTTATTTAGACATCTCTCATTCCAGCATATTTTTTACTTGCATGGAAACAGATTATTGTTTTACTGTATCATATTTTTCTCCAACCGTACATCTACAAGGAATATCTGTAATTTTGAGGATCTTTTTTCTTCCATAATGATGATCTGTCCATCTGTTTCCATGTGGGGTTCCTGTGCATTGCCATTGTTATAAATACCAGTGAATGCAGATACTGCAGTGACTCACTGATGTTACATGTCTAATCTTTAAGTATCTCTGGAATATTACAGTGTTTCAGGCTTCATAAATACATCAGATAGATGTTGTAATGTCTTCTCATGGAGGTCTTCCTCAAAATAATTATTAGCATGTGGTAAAAGTCAAACTGAGTGTGTTCTACAGAAATGAAGAGCAATAAAGAGAGTTTTAATGTCGTTTCCACTTTGCCAGTAAAACTTCCTGAAAAATAACATTAGAAGAGTTAAGGAGCAGCTATCAAAAGTATTTATGTATGTCACTCACTGGAAATGATTTTCCATTTAATCTTAGAAAAAATAGACATGATATATCAAATTTGGTGAGTGTACTGGCAATTTAGTGTGATGGCAAATCCCTCCTCAAAAGGAAGAAATGATTTGTTCTCCACAATTGCTTTTAGGAACCTAAACCTTGGGATGAATGACATGAAGTTATATGAACAATTCTCCTGAGCACTATTAAATATTTTTGGAAGCCTAATTTTAACAAATTGGCTGTTACAAGCTTCTTCCTTCATCCTGGCACTAGTGATTTTAATTTATATATAATATCTAGAAGTCTGTACCTGTGTCCAACTCAATATGAACACATGCCATGAGTTTTTTCTAAGTGCTGCATAAGGATTGTACAATTAAACACCATAAGTGCGTTAGTAAACATGGATCCATGTAATGTTGGTGGATGAGCTTTGTTAGAGCAAGGGCCTCCACTGCAAATAGAGAACATCTTGATCTTTATTTAGTTGAACTTTTGAGTTTGATATTAAAAAAAAATACAACTTCTATTTGTGCAAGTGTCTGTATAAATATGTGTATGTGTATACACACACATCCTTTCCATTTTACAACAGAAACTGAAAATCCCAAATCCAGGCACATCAGAATGGAGCTGCATGGCAGCTCTCCTTGCCTTGGTTACAGGGGGTACGTTTTTTAGGACTATTGAATCAGTGTTTAATATTTAAGAAGCAAACATGAATATTTTCATAACAGTTATGCTCACATTGTTATGATGTATCCGAGCACAGTGTAGCCAGTAATTCACTGCCAGTTCCCTAATGCTGACTTTAGGAATGATTTACTCTGCGCAGCAGCAATAGGAGCGGCGCAAGTGAGGAGCAGTGTAAGGGCGCTTTGTGCTCCTTGCGTTACAAAGCCGTGCCAAAATCAGCTTCAGTGTCACGCTATTGTTTTTCCCATGCTCAGGAAATACCTTTTAGAAGTGTCAGTATGACGAGGCGGGAGTGAGGGGTGCCGGAGCCGAGCATTCCCTCCTGCAAGCCGTGGTGCCCGCAGTTCTCAGCCCCGCTCAGGGGAAGGGAGAGCCTCCGGCAGCCCCAGGGCACAGGAGGAGGGAGAGGTCTGAGCTCCTACAGTGAAGTGTAGTGGGCTCTGAAAGGAATGAACAAAGCATCTCATGAGGAAGGCTACTTGGAAGGAAATATGAATATATCTTTTTATGGAGTTTAAACACCCATGGGGTTTCCTATCCCTGCCGTGTCCTATCTGAAACCTCCTGAAATCAGCAGCTTCGTGAAAGCAGCTTCAATCTTTTATACTTTGGTTTGTTTGCTACTCGTGACTTACATACTTGTGCTGGAAGCTTGTATAAATTTTTTTAAAATGTAAAACACCACTTCAGTTTATTCATGAGTCTACTAACCTGTTGTGAATACAAATTTCCTTGTGTATTTGGGACTATTTCAGTGTCATAGTATGACCTGAGAGACATTGCAATGTGGAATTCATTCTAATTACAGAGAGCATACATCCATTGCAATCCAGCGTGATTTAACTGGCTAGTGTGAGCATAAACAGCTTTTACTGAACTGTGGCAATAGTGTTTTATTCTAGATTTGACAGGTTATGCAACATTTTGGTTTTAACTGTACAATGTAAAAAAAAAAGATAATAATTGCATTTAGCTCTTTGAAGGCAGGTTTTTTTGACAGCTTGCTATAGCAGTAATACATAGAGATGGAAACAATATGGTATGCATTAAATAAGGTACTGTAATTCTTACTCTAAGATGTTTATTAAAAAATGACTAATGAAGGTGTTACCATACTGTGTTTGTGTTCTGTTCAGAGGCAATGCATGGATGTACTCACCCAGCAATGGGTGATGCTGTAAGTGACCTTAAGAAAAGATCAACTGTGTTGAAAACACGTGATGGAAGTTCTGATTTCCAGCTGTGATCTGTGGTGAATTAAGGAATTGTTAGTGTTTTAATGCCTTCCTCTTTCTCCTGCCCTCTTTAAATACATTTAGGAAACTAGGGTTTCCATAAATTCAGATTCATTACTAAGGAAAGTAAAAAGAAAAAAAAACCCCAACATTTGAGATAAGAGCCAGATGACTGCTGTACATAGTGCTTCTCTCCTGCCACCCACAGATACCTTGATGCAGGGCAAAATTAAATTACTGTTGATTTTTTGCTGATTACGTTTAGTTATTCTCTTAGATTATGGTTGTTGAGTTCATTACATTATGCATTTACCAGAAAGAGAAAGGAGTTTTCTTAAATCCCAGCTCCAACATAGCAGTATTTTGATAACATTCTGAAAAATTCTGTGGCAATTCACAATGAATATTTTGAGGAGGTTATAAAACATTATTTCTTTTAAAGTACTAATTTATCTGAGGTCAAACCAATTAATTTACTCCTTGAGAATACTATGGATAGTTTTCTGGGGTTTTGGGTCCCTTTCTCAGAAGGGTGGCAGAGAGGTGGCAGGGGGTGGCTTTGATGGAGGGGTAAAGGAAAGCAGAAGGATGCTCAGCCCCTCTGGGGAGCTGCCTGAAAGCTGTGCCAGGGCCCAGAGCAGTGCTGAGAAGGGCTCTCCATGCCCGGTCTGTGGTGACAGAAAACAATCTGCCAGAGAGGGGAGCAGAGGAAAGGAAGGCAAGTTTGGGTTTTTGGTATATATTGTACTAATCTTTTTTATTTGTGTTACTCCAAAACATGGATGGGTTCAGAATGAAAGACACAATGCATATGAAGCAGTACAGTGCACTACAGATATTGACTACTGCTTTAATAAAGTCAGTGTAGCAGTTGTTGGGGAAAAGCTGATAAATATTTTGACACAAAAATAGAGAATGTCAGCCACTTACTGTGGGGAGTTTGGCAGTCTTTCCAAATTAGGGAATTTGGACTAGTCTTCCATTATTTTTGGCCAACTTTGCTGGCACTGTACTGGTTTATCAGAAACATTACAAATAATTTTCTGAGAGTGAATTCTTTTGGAGAATTAAGATGGGACATTTTCCTTTGCATGGGAGCAGATCATATATGTAAAAGACTGACCTATGAGTCTTCCTTTTACTTATTTCACTGTGTTCACATGATCTATATCAAGTGCTGGAAGAGTAGCGTGATTAGCCTCAAACTTACACATTCCCTTTACAGTGCATCAAAGGGCCTTAGGAACATGCACTTGATCACTGCAATAAATTTTGCTAATTAGAGGCATGGAAAAATGCTGTTCCTAAAAAGTGAATATAAAGAGTTGAGACTGTTACCTTTAGGAGGAGGAGGAAATCAAGGGAATGCTGAAAGCATGCCAGATTGTGAGTGTGTTTAGTGCCTGTAGCTCTAAACTCTAAAATTCATAATGCACTGTGAGATTAAGAGCTTTGGCAAAATACTGATCTGGTCGGGCTAGAACCAGGTCCTTGACCAACAGACAAGCTGGAATGCCTGCCCCTTTAGTTTAAGCTTTTCTCACAAGAAGGGTAGGACAAGAAAGATTATTGTTAGATAAGAAAACATTGTAAAAAGAGTGGGTTTCTCCTGATGAATAAATTGGGTTTTATCAAAAGCACCACAATATTTGAGAGCAGTCTGCTTTAAGTATTTAATTCTAAAAGAATTTTGGTACTGTTGTTATCTTAGAGAGGCATTGCTGAAATAAACTTCAGTCTCTCTAATCAAATGCTTAGTTTCAAACTATTATGCTTCTACATGCTGCAGGGCACAGACTAATATTTTCCATGAGTCAAAAGAGAATGGTGACACTATGGGCAAGATTTGCGTGGTTTTTTTCAAACTACACCTTGGCAATCAAAATGTGCATTTTCTTCTGTTACAGTTTCTGGCTTGTAGATGTGAGATTAGATGAAGTGAAATCCATGCTGAGGACAAAAATTCCAGGAAAAGAGAAAGAACTGGTAGTAAAAAGCATTACAAAATGTTTTAGTGGAGAGATCTCTTTAGCTATGTGCAAGAAGGATTCTCCCTTTTTCCTTTGGTTTTCAGGACATGACTTATCTTTTGACACAGCTGGTTCTTACCATGCCGGCTATGGTAAACCAGACATGTTGGTTGTGTGTTCCAGGTTGGCATATTTACTTCTTTTTGTTGATTTTTGTCTCCTTGGAGAACACATCACCTTGTTGTGTTTAATAACTCAAATAACTTGCTTGTGCATATAGCTTTAAAAAGTCATACTTGGAGTCTAGTGATTTTTTTCTTTCTTTTTTTATTCCCTGACATGCTTCCTTTGTTAGACAATGAGTCACAAGCTGTCTCATCCTATTAATAGCTTATTAATTTTTAATTTCAAAGTCTCCCTTTGTAAATGTACTGTATTGAGTAAATCGTTAGGAGTTCTGTGCTTCTCTAAATAATTATGCATTTCAAGGTAGTTCCATCAGTTTGATTCATTGATTATACACAAATTGCATGAATTAACAAACAACATGCTAATGAAATCTGCTGTTTATTGAAGGGTGACAGTTCTCTCAAATAAAACATGGCTCTGGAAAACTGTTCCTGGCAGTGTAGCTTGTTCATAATGTTCTGTCATTTGTTTTTTCAAGTTCTAATTCCTAGTGGTAGGTATTAAAAATAAGTAATTGGAAACAAGATCAAAAAAATGAATTCTGACGATATTCTTCAGTCCTTTTTCATAAATATTTTAAAAGTAATTTAAAATATGCACATAGTTCATGGCAATACAGTGCTAACGTCTCTTAGGTGTCAACTACAGAAGGTGTCAGGGATACTGTGAAAGAGAATTGAGGAGAGCTTTATATAGAAATTCTCAGTTGAATGTGTCAGGAGGGTTTAAACCATTTTCTTAGTGTATCATACTTCAAAAGGTGTTTCAGGGACAGTTAAGATGATGGTGACAAATTCTGATAAGGAACCTTGAAGCAAGTGGAGGAGGAAGAGCCCCAAATCTTCAAGTAATGAAAAATATTCTTTAAAGTAACAGTCATTTCTGTAGTTTTCTTTCTGGTTTCACAGAATAACACTGGGACCAGAGATTTAGTCCTGGGAATCTCCTTATTTAAGAAACTTTATTACCTTTATTACCTGTATTCCTCTGACCAGTTCATGCCTCTTCACTCTGCCTTTTCTACTCCCTAGTAAAACCTGCGCTATGTGAACTTTGACTCTCTTAAAAATAAAATGCACCTATGATTATGTGAGGTTGATGTTAGCTGTAAATTGATCGTGTATTTCCAGTATCTCACCTACTTCTAGTTTCATCTTTAGCAAAAAGAATGGCATGTTATGAAATGCAGGGCGTCTACACCGTGGTTTTGACTAATTGGAAATCTAATGCTTAAAAAACCCCACCAACCAAAGACAAAAAGAAAAAAAGAACCAACCCCCCAAAAAAGCTCCAAAAACACCCACAGAGCAACTGTTTAATGCCCATGAGAGAGTTGATTGTGTTAAGCTGAATATTCCACTGTCAATCTGTTAATAATGGAAGAGTTTAGTCATAACTGAACTCCAACTGTGGATTAATAATGGAATCATTATGAATTCTAGGTAAGAAATGACCACCTTAACTATGTGTGTTATGAGCTTAGAGTTAGTAGTGCTTACAGGAAATGACATCTTCACCTTGAAAATTTGAAGTGAGTAAAATCATATTTGCTGCATGAAATGTATTTCTGTGCTTGCTTCATTTGATGATTAAAACAAAGCCATATCTCAGCTTTGTTAGAGCTTTCTGTCATGAGAATGCTCTTTTCTTTGAAAGACCTCAGGCACGATGCATGTTAGGCTTTACCCTGGTGCTGGAAAAGCCTTCCCACCTGCTGCTGCTCCCAAGCACTCCAGGGTGGCAGAGAGGGCCCTGTTGCTTCAGCAGGTATGGAGCTTGCCTTTACCTGGTCAGCAGGTGTTTGTGTGTGTGCTTGAGTTGACCCAGTAGATGTTGGGGGGAAACATCCTCTGGCTGGAATTGGAACTTCAGGAATGGTGTTTCACTGGCTGCACTGTTTCTGGATAATGCTAAGTTGCATTTTACTGTGTGCTCCACCAAATATAACTGGAAGACATATTTGTGCCTTAGCACAGAAAAGTTTCCTTGGTCTGTAGGTAGATTGTAAGAGCTCATGTTATATTTAGATCTGTTTGGTTATTGCTCACTAAATATAGACAATATCCAAAATTACACTTTTTAGCTTTAAGGAGTCATGTATTTTTCACTAGTTGCTTTTCTGGTCTCATATGCTTAAATCACTTTATTTCTGTTGCCTGGCTGTACGACACCGTGTGACACCCTCTGCAGCATTCTGTAATCTCCAGGAATTTCAGTGCCTGTTATATCATGCATACTTGATTAAATCCTCCCAGTAGCCTGTAGGTAGCAGAAGGTACTGCCCCTCCCCTGTGGCTTAAATTTCCAGTAGGCATGCCTGCTAAAAAAATAAGCACGAACAAACCAACAAAGAAGCCCATCAGACATTTCTCAGTGTATCCATCATAGCTGGATGCTGGTTCAGGTGTGGTGCCCATGGCATAACGCTTTTCCAGGGATGTGGTTAGAGCATAAAGCCTCAGTACGTTTCAGCCCCTGGGGCCTGGAGACACTGCATTCCCTGTGCACACAAGAGAACAAATGGGACTCTCAGAAGAGTGAAATGTAAGAACTGCAGGTTCTGATTAGCTCTGAAAGGCTGTGGCAGTATTTTCTGATCTTTTAATTACCACATCTCTCCCCCTGCAGAATAGTCTGTCCAACCACTAAGTGTGCTATTAACACTTTTTAACAGCCCATCGATTTGCTTTTGTGTAGCCGCTGCTCCCTGAGCGTCCGCTGGGCAGAGCTGAACTCCAGCAGATCGGCACCAGCTCCCCTGCCTTGATGGCCAGTGCCCTGGGAGAGGTGGAGACAGTTCCAGACTGAGTACATCTCATCTTGACATACCCAGGCACGTGCAGCCTCTGGCTGCTCCTGGATGTAGTTCAAGACCTGAGAGGTTTGCTACATCTCTGGGGTTCATAGCAGAGAAAGTAAATTTTAATATTTCATCTTGTGTGGTTTTGCAGTCCTTCAGTTTTGAAACTTCTTATTGTTGTGTGTGCCTGTCCTTTGTGCTTATTCTAAAATAAGTATTGGCCAGTTTGCATTGAAGTTTGGAGTGTTTTCCTAGGGTTTTCCCTTGCACCAGAAGTATCAGTGGCATATCTTAACCCTTGTATGCCACAAACATGCTGTGCCACTCTAGGCGTACCTTTGCTAGGTCTTTGAGTGCTGTTTGCTTCAGGAGCTGAAGCTCTGAAGTAAGGTATTCAGGGAAACCACAGTTACAGGGATGATCCAAATTTATACTGCCAATCCACTGCAGTACAGATGGGGGTTGATAACCCAGCACTTTTGGTGGTAATTATGTAGAAAATGCCAAGAAGTGAAGTAATAGGTTTAAGAAGTTATTTTCGTGGAAAGCTGTTGGCATGAGTGTATGTCACGTATATCTGCTCAGAGTTGGTTATGACTACTGGTCAGCTGCAGTGGGAACCACTTTTACCTCTCTGTTAGGTAGGATACAGTTGTGAAGCAATTTTTTTCTTATAAGAAATGCTAGAAAGTAAGTTTGAAAATAACATGTTCTATAATTGAAGCTTTTTTTTTTCTTTTTGACAAGATGCAACATCCGATGGGATGTAAGCAACAGTGGTAGATATTCCTTAGTGATCAAGGAGAAATGGAGTTAAAGTAATCATGTTAAGGACTTAAAATATATTCTGCTTTGTTTCCTACAGTCAGTACTAGTGGGAGATAACAAACTAGTGGCTCAATATTGTGACACTTGGATTAAACACTTTTGCCATGTGGAGGATGGCTATTAATTTGAATTTAACGAATACAGGCTATGTTACATTAGTATAGAGGCTTGCTGAGCTGTTTCCAGCAGTTGCTCCTTTTCCAGCTGCAGTTGGCATCACTGATGTGTATTGGGGGTATTCCAGTGAAGCCTTTGGAATGAATGGGTGATCTGCTTTCTCAGTGCCCATAAACTGCTGCCCTTCAACAGCAGATCTGTGTTGTCACCCAGACCTTGGTTGTGACCAATTAGCAAGAGTAGCTAAGTGCTGTCTTATATGGTGTTTGAGTTTTCTGAAGGGTTCAGCTTCTGGGTTCAGCATTATTTTTAAATGTCTTCTTCTGTTGTACCACTGCATTCTCTAAAAACTGGTATTCTTTTGCAGTTCTAGCATGCTCCATGAGTTTTTGGTGTTGGCAGCTGTAAGACTTGTTTGTGTGTTAATCTGAGGTTTGTGTTTGCATTACAGAGTGGTGGAGGTGTAGGATTGTTAGTGAAATAGAACAACATCCTTTGCTTGATCATGTTGCTACTGCAGTTCAGGAAAAACAGCTTAAAAGTGCTGGTATGAAACCTGGTGGTGGTTGCCTAAACCTGAAATTTTTTATTACTGACCTATTGGACTTGCATCACAGGGATAAAACAGTTTAATGGTAATAAACAGTAATTTGTCTGTAACTGTATGGTCATGTAATTTATGAGGCCAACAATTTTAAAGAATCAAAGTCTCAAACTACATAGAAATCCATCAGCTAGCCAGCAGTATTGATAGGAGACTTCACTCATATCTTTTCAAAAAATGACATTGTAATTTTGGCAAACTATCAAGTTCAGTCAGTATGTGGGTATTTGTTTTGAGTGATTTCTCCTTAATTCTGCTTAGTAATAACCTACAACAGAGGTTGGCAGTGGTAATTTGGCACAAGTGAAGGGCTGACACAGAGGCAGTGACATTATCTAACCAGAAAACTGCATTGCATCTTGTTTTTTGGGAAGGTGACCCTGTGAAGTCAACTTCCAAATGCAGGACAATGCAGGGACATTTCTATTAATAAGGAAAAAACCAACCAGTATGGTTGGTTTTTTTTTTTTTTTTTTACTTTTCCCCCCAATTTTCTTCATATTTTATTTTGTTTATGTTTTTGGGTTTTGATCATGTTGTATATAGCTATTTTCAGTCTTTTTTTGGACATTAAGTTGGAAGGCAATATTGAGCAACTGGATCCTGGATGGTAGGGGAGGGAGGACAGTGTGTTTGAAGCCCAGAATGCATTTGTGAATAGTAAGGACACCAAAAATCACAAAAGATGTCAATTTATTTTTATTTTTTTCTTCTGTGGTAAAAGGCTGATTGTTTCTGAAAAATTTGAAAAAATGGGGATTTCTGATTATTATGAGTATAATGCATCATAAGAAAAGCAAAGATAAATCTTGAGTGTTTACTAGGCTGAATATGCAGAAGGGGGAAAGAAATATAATATTCTGGGTTTCCAATAAATCATATGAATTTTACTCTGAATTATCAGTTTTAAGTAGCTGTATGTCAATGCAAAGCTCAGATCCTAAATTGTCTTCATAAAGAGCAAGCCAAGGACATTTGACTGAAAATCATTATCATGTTATTGCACCTGTTTTACTGCTCCCCCTGAAAAAGATTAAAATGGTAATAGGTATGTGATTTAAAACTTCATCCATAAAATGCTGAAAGTTACCTCTGCTGTAACGTGGTTTGGTTTTGCTTTTTAATTAGGAATATATCTGATGTGGATTAAATTACATTTTATAGTTGCACGTTGAGAAATAGGTTACATTCAAAATCAAACAATTAATTTTAAAATACAGATTTCAGAATAATGCAAGATGGTACTAGGATGCAGGGTGCTATGATTTCTTTATTTCCATTTGTCACACAGCAATTAGCAACTCTACACAGCTCAATCAAAACAAGTCCTTTGGTTTAAACACACCAAGGTCACTTTAAAAACATGAAGGCACAACACAACATGTAAAAATAAAAATAAATTCCCCAACATCAATAAGTGTAGGAAATTTAGGCCTCCAGATGAGATTGTCTGACGTTCTGTTTATATATTTGGTGGTATGTGTGCTGGGATTTCTTGGCTGTATTTATAAACACTGATTTCAATCTTCTTCCGTTTCCTGGGGCTGTAGCACCTACGCCCTGGGGTGGATGTATATAGAATTGGGGTGTGTTCCTGAATGTGTACACCCTCCTCCAGAACCAGGCCATTCTTTATTAAAATCCTTTGTTCATCTGTAACATGACTTGATGTTAAAAATGAATGTTAAAATCCAATCAGAAAATTTGATGCATTTGGCTCAGTTTCAGATTCCCTTTCTTGGTGGGGGGCCAGAGTAATGAGAAGAACATATTTATTCTGAAAATGAACTATTGAGATGAAAAGATAAAGATTTAAGTAGTTACTTCAGGATTTTTTGGTAAATCTAGTGGCTTAGTAAGAATCCATTACTAAGAAGATTCCTGCACTGGTAAGTCTGGTTGCTGTTAACCAGTGCAGGAGTCTTCTTACTAATGGATTCTTTCTAAACACACAAATTGCAGATGGGGACTGGGCTGTGAGACCTGTGCCTGTTGGGAGATGGATGAGCAGACTTTCTGCACATTCCTGCAAGCCTTATGGCAGAGGGTGGAGCTGTTCAGAATCTTTTATGCCAAGATCCCAAAGGCTGGGGATTTTTGTGGATTGATGAATTAGGGCCAGTGATAAGCAATGTAAAAATGTGCAATGAGAATCCTTTCAGCAGTGGTCCATTTCTTTGCAGGATGAAGATGAATGAAAATTGTACAGCCTGGAGAAATCCTGTGATACACGGCTCTATTTTTAGCTCTACTTATTAAAAACTCATGCATATTTAATAGTAAAAGTATTAATCCATAATAAGCCTCATCTTTATATAGCCCACTTTGTATTGTTGTCTTTTCATTAATTGTTCATTTAGCTTCTGAAAGATTTCTGCTTAATTTACTGCAGAAACTGAGGAAAGCAGCAAATGCAGCAGTAATCCTGCAAGGAGAGAACATTACAGCACATGCTCATTGTACTAAATCATGAATTGTAAGGTGCACTCGAAAGGAGAGGGGCACGGCTGGTGATGGCTTTGGTGTCTCTAACTCCTCAGTGGTCTGTGCTCTAGCACAAACAACTTCCTCATCTCCAGGGCACAGACCAGACACAGCAGCCAAGTGTGCCCTGGGATGCATTTGCAGGTGATGAGAGCGTGTTCCAGTTACCCCAGGAGTCTTTGTTGTCAGAGTGGTGCTCCTTGGGACTCTCAACTGGTTTTCTCCTCTCTTGAGTGTGGTTATGGATTGTAAACTGGAAATCAACAAGCTGTTAAGTAGGGGAAGTTTTTTCAGTCCATCTCTCTTCCTTTCTAGTTGAGATTTTGTGTGTCTGGCTCTGAGGCTGTTCCCTGGCATAGCCTGTGTTTCCTCAGAGCTCTTAGCTTTGAGGACAGAGGGAATTTGTATGGCATAGAATATGTCAAAGTGTCCTACTGATGTCTTGCTGCACCTCAAAAAATGCAGGCATCTTCTCCTAATAACCTGTTGGTGTAAATTAAGTAATCTGACTCACACAGCTGTGGAAGAGATTTTATCCAGGGCACAGTAACTACTTACCAATCTGACTTCTTTTTACTGAAATGATAAAGTGCACTGTTTCTTGAACTATCCAGCTAAAATATTTCCTTGAAATTATTTTAGTGTTTAAAAAAAAAGATAGTAAAGCAGTTGGTGCATAATTGTTCTGACACAGTGTTTAAAGCATGAAGTTCTGACCTAAAACATATTTTGGAGGAAAATCTGAAGTAGGACATAAGACTGCAAGCTTCATTCTTTAAAACAAGTTATTAGACTTCAAAATGTTGTAGACTTCAAAATGATGCTATTTTGTGGTTTGTAAATGACAAAACTGTTGCTGTTAAGCAACAGAACGAGTTTGGTTTAGAGCTGAATTGTTTTGAGTATTAAAAGTGATTTATCCTGTATGCAGAGAGGGTGGTATCATCAGCACCTTCATATACAGCCCTGCTGACTTTCTGCCTGGATTTATTTAGGTTGAAGATCAGCATATGTGTTTAATACAGACAAACAATTTGGGGTTTTTTCTTATTCTGGGCTCTCTTTCTGTGGATTATAAGGAGGTGATTTAAAGATGGTAGAACAGCTGTTTTTTGGAGGAGGAATCTTTAGGGCTTTCAATCTCTGTAGTTTCTGCAAAGATTGCATTCATAGCTGTTTGATTCTCTGCAATATTTCTAACTTAATACACTGGACACCTTAAGTTGAACTTGAAAAGCTGTATATGAGAAACATAATATTGGCATGTTTTTGGTAGTGGCACCTCCTCCTTAAGGACATACTTGGAACAGTCAGAAGGCAAAAGCCATTGCTTTTGAGCTGGCATGACCATCATTCTTCTCCTCTTAGTGTCAGGGATCCCTTTGGTAGATGTTTGCTTAGTAGAGTTTCATTCATTCAAAAAGCTCCATTAAACCGTAGACAAGCAGAAATGTTCTCATGTTTTAATTCAGCCAAAGAGTCTCCTCAAATCTTTATGGAAATGCAGGCTTTGTGGGGGGAAGATTATAACTGGCAAAATGATCTAAATTGAAATATCAAAAGGGTAAAAGGGGCAGAAGGATGGAAATTCACATTTATACAGACAGCATTTAAATTCACTCCAGCAAAATTTGTCAGTTCTTAAAAATAATTGTTTCCTGTTTTCCTCATCTACTGATTGTATCTACAGTTTATTTATAAGACTTAGGTACACAAAGCTTTGGGTTGGTTTTGTTTTTAATTTTCCTTTGTTCTTTAAGGAGACCAATTGAGTCTTTTTTAAACATCTCCCACACCCACATTATGATCAGTTCTACCAGGCTGGAACTTGAAAAAATGGAGAATCAAGGAAATAGCTTTGCCATGGACTGATAGGCACTCTTTTTTATTCTACTTTAGTCTACCAACATGTTTCAGTTACAGAATTCTCAAATTTGCAGTCAGTTGATGCATGTTTTGCACAAAGAAATGCCTTTTTTCACGTTGATAATACCCCTTTGTGACAAAATTGAATAAATAGCATCATGAATTGAAGCATGTGCTGCTTTGAGAGAAACAGCATTCCTGTGTTCCCTGGAAACGTGAGAATCTCTGTGTGAGAGATGTACCTGCTCTGTGGTGGTTTGTTACCATTTCAGTGGGTGAAATCAGTTTTATGTGGTAGAAAATTGAGCTCAAACAGGCTTGAAAATGGGACTGACTGTATTGGATTTGGGCTTGCATGGGTGGAACAATGCATGTTCAGTCATATTCATTGTATGTTCCAAGGATTTCCATCAGCATAGAATGGATTTCCAATTAAAAATTGAATTAAAATGAATGTATAGAAATGCTTGTTACATATCTAAATATAAATACACCAGGTTTTAATAACTGCCAAATAAATGCTTAAATCAGGCTCTGTTGAGTATCACTAAAATACAGCTGTCATTCAGTAATGTGACACTCATTGAGTAGTTTCTGCTTGGGTACTGGTTGCAGAGACTTGGAATGAAACTGCAGAACATAGTAAGCAGTAAATAATTGTACTGCTTCTTCTGTTAAGTGCATTATTTTATAAATGGCTTTTTGAATTGTGGCTTTTTTGGCCTGGCAGATTTCCTTTCTTTTTTCAAAGGAATACATCTTTTCTGTCAAGCTTTTTGGCATTGTACTCTTTCTTCTGGTTCTGTGTTAATTTCCTTTCCTGAACAGGCAAATACTAAGTTTTTATTTTCTGCAGAAGTTCTGTATTTTAGTCTTTACTGTGCCTTGGGAGAAAACTTGTAATTGGATAACTGTGGGCTGTTGCTGCTGATGTTCTGGAAGTCCTAAGGACAGGAGGGATTTCAAGAGAGTTGAATGGGTTACCCTTTGTTTTGGTCATTTATAGGTTCCTGCAGGCTTTCACATATGTCAGTATGAGCATATATTATAGTTTGGTCACAGAATAATTGAATTCTAATTTTCCCATCCTGTGACAAAGGAGCTTCTCATAGAGAATAAAATCTGTCTTTCTAGTGTAGACATATGAAGGGGGCTGTATTTTAGATAGATTGTGTGACCTGGCATCAGAAGTCTAAACTGAGAGCAGCTGCATCAGTACTTGAAGGGAAATTCTTGAATGCAACCAATCAACAGCAACTAGCAGCAGATAGAGCTGTGTCATGGACACTCAAGATCAAAGCCTGGCAGTGGGAATTCTGGTTTTAAAGTTCCTGTAGAGTACCATTGCATTGTGAATTATCCAAGGCCAGAGTTCACAATATGTAGGGTTTAATGGCTACATGGCTGTACCTTAAGTCTCTGCCTCAGCTGTGAGCTCCACTCTGAGGAGTGGTGCTGCAGAAAAGATCACTGAAATAAACTAACTTGGTTACAGTAGTTGCCACACCAGGAGGAGGTTAAGGAGGGCATGTAATATGGAACATGGCCTGTTGGCTATGAAATTGCCCTACAATCTCCAGTCAAATTTTGTTTCTTACAGGAGTAGTCTGGAGGATAGGAGCCTATCTGGTATTTTTAATTTAAATTTATGTGCAGTTCTTTTACTGCTACTTCAGTGAAAGACAGGAATGCATTTTAGGCAATTGACATCCTCCTGTACGTCTGCAGAGCAATACTAAGATACATCTGCAGGCCAGATGGATCTCGCAGCCTGGCAGCTGCAGCAGAAGGGATTAGATGAACCCTCTGTAACCCCTTCCTTACAATTCCAGACAGGTTATCCAGGCTCTCAGTGTTCAACTCCACAATTCATGTGGCTGAGTTAGCTTGAAATGTTTTAGGGCTTCTTTTTGTGGGGACATGGACATTTGTCTTCCTTGACCACAAAGTACATCAGTAAGTACCCTCCAAAACTGGGATAACTGTAGGGTGCTGGGCTATGCAGATGTGTATGGATCTGGGCACGTATTTATGACTTTCACTCTTTTGACCGGTGGCCAGTGTGCTGTACACCAGCTTGCTCCATGCTGAAGCTTTTGCCTGGTAATTAATGCAGTAAGTTATACTGAAAGCCCAGTACCTTGGTGGGCTACTGGGCAGGGTGTGTGGACCTGTCAGAAATATGCAAAACTCTTCAGACTTCTGGCCATGATATCAGGCTTGAGCAGCAATTTCTGCCTGCTGCAAGGAAGTTGCCATTGCTGGGTAGAAGGTAGAAGCCCTACTCAAGCAGCTAAGGTCATATGAGAGTGACATTTTTTTCCAGGTAGATACAGGGCAGGACTCCCTTTACAAATGAACTGTACAGAAATATATTAAAAATAGATACTCTCTTACATACTGAATGAATTGAGCCATTCTCTGGCCAAATAATGAATGGACTGTTTTCTTAAAGTGTATGTTTATGCTGAACTATATGTTTTTTTCCCTTAGGGTAGATTTTCAGCCAGTCTAAATTATATGGTGGTTTTGTAATCTGAGCTGATGTTTAACATCTGAGCTGAGTCACCAGGTTTGAGTCCAAAGCAGACTGGAGATGCATGCACACGTTCTTTCCTTTTTTCCTCCCTCTCCTGAACAGCAACATCCTTGTCAAATTACAGTGCAGTAATTTTTAGCTTTACATTAAGACATGAGTCCAGTTTCCAGAAGTTTCTAGTTGTGATTTCCCAGCAGTGAGTTCAGAGGATGAGTTAGCAGACTGAAGGCAGAGTTTTCTCAGCACAGTTTACTCCCCTCATGGCTCAGAGCAGGGCAACAAGGCAAAAGGACATCCCAACAAATTTCTGTCCTCTTTTGCTCAATCTGGAGTAACTGCAGTTTCCACAGATCAGGAGAGAGTGGTTTTGGTCCTCTGAACGATTTTTTGGAGGAGCTCTGCCTCTTCCCCTAAGGAGGCCAGCTCCCTGGCACAGCCAGCAGAATGTCAGGCACGTCATTCAGTCTGGCACTCCTGTGGGGATCCTTTGAATGGAAAAGTCAAAACATCTCTCTTGGGAGAAGATCTACAAAGTGCTGCGTCTTTCAAGATGCTTAAGTTGACCTTCTTGGCAATTTTCTTGCTTAAAAAGGAAATCTGGTTGAAAGATCATGCACATAGAGGTTTGTTTCTGGAACTGGCAAATTTATTTATTTATTCTTTCATCATCATTGCTTCAGGCTAAGCTGCTTCTAAGAGTATCCAGTAATTGTCCTATTATAAAAGTCTGGGGGGCTTTGTTGAAGAAGGAAGTAAGCAGATCAGCAGAAAAATATTTTTTCTGAATTTTACTTGTATCTGTGCTTCTGGAAAGAACAATTTATATTTCAAGAGAGTTACTATATAATTAATTTAAAGCTGAATTAAAGCAACTTTTAATTTTATTCCATTAAAAGAGAGAGCTATTAAAGAACATTTAGTATTTCAGCTGTATGTAAGTCCTGTGTCAGCTGTGATGGTAGCTTCCGATAATTTTTAATATCTTTCAAGAGCTCCCCAAATAAAAGTAATATCCAGAAGTGGCTGTTCAGGGAAAAACAGTGAATACAAATTTACTGTCAAATGTGTAAAATAAAAGAAATGGAGTGAAAAAAGAGAGACTTCTTCTTTCCCTTTTAATACTTCTGATATATCCTGAGTCTGCTTGTAATTAAAAAGAAAAATGGTGTCAGAAGTGTAATGATTTGATTTTTCCAGTTGATGACATCTCTCTTTTGATTTTTATCAGATCACAAACTCTCTAGGTTTTCAGTGATCACTTCTTGCCCTGGGTTTGTTTGTATCATCTACCTGCATAAATAATTATTTAAAACATGCAGACCTAATGAGCACTCAGGCATTCTAGGTAGCAATATTGAACAGTTAGGACTATATTTTAGCTGAAGGATCTCATTACTTTCTGCCTGCTGTTGATGCTCAGAACTGTGCAGTTATGTAATATGAAGGCAGTTGTGTTTTTGAAATACTGAATTTCATGATCTACTGGAATAAAGTTAAATTTCTACAATGTGATACAAATTTGTTGATTAATGAACTAAATAATCTCAAAGACTTAGGATATAGTCACGGTCATGTAAGTGAAAAGGCTTTATTACCCTCTCTTTGTTAATCAGTGGAGAAAAATAGAGATCCGAAAGAACTGATTTTTCTTGGCTCTCGAATACTGTGACAGCTTTTATAGTCATCTTTATCTTGGTGATAGAATGGGAAGCATCCAAATGTGTTAGCTTAACTTAGATCTGACAGAATGTTAGCTAATGGAGAAAAATCCTACTAATCAGTCAAATACCTTCTGAGAGAAATTCCATTATGTGGAATGCACAAAACTTGATGAGTAGAAATTCTTGGAAATATTCCAGAAGGAATAACAAGAAAATGATATCTGGGCAGAAGGATGAAGCTTTTCTCTCATTTTTGTCAGCAGAGAAAAGGATGCTTCATGCCAGCTTTATCTGAATTTATTATTTTGTTGTATTTTTATTTTATTTTTCATAGACCAAATCTGCTATTTGAAATAGTAGAATACAGGCCTGAACGGAAGCTGTTGAGTTAAAGAGCTATCCAGTTAATCCCTTTGTCTCAGGCCAAATCAGCTCCTGATGATCATGCTGAGTAAGTAGCTGGTGAGTTTTACTGGGAAGGGCCCATCTGTCCTGCTGGCAGAGGTGCACAGCAGCTCTAGAGGAGAGAAAAGCTCTTCAGTGCTGAAGCAGGGTAAGTGCAGAGCGGTGAAGCATACGAGTGAGTCATGGGTAACCATCACCCAGCTGCACAGGCAGGTTTTGCAGCCGACTGTGAATTCTGACTATTCTGCTTTTGCCAGAGTTTATAGCAGCTTTGAAGCCACTATAGGGACTGGAGTTCTACCTTATCCCAGAAAATATGCTATTTTTGAGTTCTGTGCAGAGAATGATCTCCAAATTCTAAATTTATTCAAGAAGCATTTTCTCAGCCACTTTTAGCTCAGACAGATGGTCAGTTTGAACCTTATATTGTAGCATTTATAAATCTTTGTACTGAACAAAGCAGTGTCACACAGTGTGTAATTGGAAAACCAGCATGTTTTCTGTTCTTTGTATTCTTAATGTGTTCTTCAGCCTGTATAATTATGGGGATTGGTTATCTCAGCATGGGAGAGGCATTTGAGAGATACACACCAAGCATGATCTGAATGTGTCCAAAGGAGAGCAAGGGAGCTGGTGAAGGTCCTGAGGAGGGGCTGAGGGAGCTGGGGGTGTTTAGCCTGGAGTAAAAGAGGCTCAGGCGGAACCTTATGGCTCGCCACAATTCCTGCAAATAGTTGGGTGTCAGTCTGTTCTCCCAGGTAACAGGCAAAAGGACCAGAGGAAACGGCCTCAAGCTGCCCCTGGGGAGGTATACATTGAATATTAGGGAACATTTCTTCAGCAAAGGAGCTGTCAGATATTGACAGTGGTGATCCTGTGTTAGTTAATAGTTAGGCTGGATGCTGGTAAAGGTCTTTTTCAGCCTACGTGATTGAGTGATCCCGTGATCCCGTGAGCGGGGGACATTTGGGAGTCAGTCGGGCAGGACAGTGTCTGCTGCCCAGGGCAGGGAAGGCTCTGCGAGCAGCGGCGCGGTGACCCAAGGGCGCAGCGGCGGGTTAATGAGCGCGGGCCCGGCAGCGCCCTGAGCCCCCGCGCCGAGCACCGGCCGTGCCCGCCGGGATGGGGCCAGCCCTGCCCGGGGCCAGCCCTGCCCGGGGCCAGCCCTGCCCGGGGCCGAGGCCAGCCCTGCGGAGCTGTTTTACTCCAAGTGTTGTGGGAAGAGGCTGGGAGCAGCACCCGTCAGCCACATCAAAGAGCGCTGCATAAACAAGAAATGAATCACTGCTGGGAGTAAGATAAACAGGGCAGCATGTGAACTCAGGTTTGTTTTGCATGGTGGGGTAGGATTTTTTTTTTTTATTTTTTTTTTTATTCCTGTGCTGAAACTCTTGGTCTTCCATTCATGGATTTTTTTTAAACAGTTGAGTATTTGACTGTGTGAAATGGGCTGACGTTTCTTTTCAATCTCCTCTAGTGAAGAAGGTTGGGCAAGAGGATTTTTCCTCTCTGTATGTTGTGTATTAAGTGGAACTATTTCCCAGTTCAAGTCTCTCTATGATTAGTAATTGGGGAGTATATTTAGATAGAAATAATCCTGAACTTGGGCCACTTAGAGATTAAGAGGAAATCAGTTCTAGTTCTGTCTAAGCTTCTTGTCAAGTACTGAAGAAAATGCTGTGATACGGCTAAGCAGCTTTGATACAGGTTTCACTTTTCTACTGAAATAGTTTGCTAAAGTTAGTATCTGCTGATTTCCTGAATGCCTATATTATCCTATGCTTTTAATTCAGGTTGAACATTGCAATTTGCCTTAATAAAACAGTATGCCTGGCCAGCTTGGTGTGCACTGACATCACTGCTCTGATTGTATTCAGCCTGGTGAGCTGAACCTTCACGGCAGGGCAGGTGCACATAGCTAATCCTGGGCATTGTCTTTACAGCATAGTCTGGGTGCAAATGCTGTGTCAGTGGTGCTTAGCAGCAACTGAAGGTGGGAGGATAATTCTTATTTTCAGTCTACAGTAGGGTGTATGTGTTAATGTTCTGTTAGTTATTAGTGACAGACATCAGGAATTGTTAACCCAATGAACTAATTTCTTTTGTAGGCAGCAAGGCGCTGTGTAAGGTTTTCATCTCTTTTCTCTGTTGGAAATAATTGAAGTAGTGGCTCTTTTTGCCTTTCTGTCACTTCCTATTGGTTGGGTTTTATGGCAATCATCTTTTCGTCTTTTACATATGAGTGTTGTATTTCTCTCTTTAAAAAGATTCTTAATTAATGCCACTGTGACATGCTACATAGCAGAATATTATCTGACATGAGGACTCCTTTGAGGGCCCCTTTACAACCGCTTTTAATGATTTAGAAGATGCTGTAAAAACTTACAAGTCCTGAATTGTTGGACGGTTTGGGGTTTTTTACCCACAATAGGAGCTCATTTGCATGTGAGTTTAACTTGTTGGTTGCAAATTGATTTCAGTGGCTTTATGTGGTTTGTTTGGATCACACTTGGAATTATGAATGGGATCAAAAAAGCTACCCAGCATTTAGATTTGTGGTTTCCTTTACTTTCAGAAGCTAATGTGTTTCACCAGAGTGATAGCCATTGGGACTTAGGAAGATGAACTGTTGCAAAGGAGTTAATGTTTTTCTCAGGCTATTTTCATCTCTCAAACTGTGGCAGAGTCCTGGCTAGTACAAGTTAATTCTCATGTGTCCTTAACCATAGATGAGCTTGTCCATCTGCTACATATAAATTTTCAATATGTTCCAACAAATGCCAGTTCTGCCCCAGGTACAGTGTAAGACTCTGCAGCTGAAGGAAATTTCTTCATCCCTCCTATTAAAACTTCATCTTTAACCTGTAGTCTGCCTGCACAACACTTATTTTGCAGTGATTTTACTGCCATAAAACCACTGCATACAGTGGTTCAGAAAGACATCAAATCTGTGGCTGTGGGACAGAAGACAAACTTTGGCTCTCTGTCAGCCTGTTAGTTAATACTGCCTGATCTGGTGCTGTGGGCCGTGGTTCCCAGGCAGGAGCAGGAGCTGCTTGCTGTGGTGGGCAGCCTCAGGAGCAAATGGGGACATCCGGACTCAGGGATAGAACTCTCAGTGTGACATTTAACACTAAATGTAGTGTGTGCTGTCACATCAGAGGGCTGGTCCCTGTGTGTTTCACTGGCTTGTAGGGAAGGTGGTGGCTGTTTCTTACCAACCTTTCTGGTCTCAAAGCACTCTGGGATTTTCAGATCTAGTGAATAAAACTTTGCATAGAGAAACAAGATACTAACTTGCCTGATTCTCATTTAAAATGGCCCTTTTTACCAAAGTTTCCCTTTTCTCTCTGACCCTTATGTCAGGGGCAGAATATGCAGGAGCATGGCAGAGAGGAGGTAGTGAACCCTACTGATGTCCAGCACCAGAAATAAAATGTGTATGCAGCCAAAATATTCCTCATGTCAGCAAAGACTGTGTCACGTACTTTGGGAAGTAAACATGGTTGTCTCTATGTTGCTTCTCTACATGTAGAAATATTGAACTGAATTTTTGTTTCCTTCCTTCTCTGGATTATTTGATGCTGAATCATATACAGTGTATGATTTACTGCACACAACTGGATAAGTCGAACTTTATTTTTCCCCTCTGTTCTTAGTGTTTCAAAACATCTCCCATTTAAGAAAAGCTGAAAAACAACAAAAAAAAAATAAATTGAATGCTTGAAGAGTTCATACACTGAAATATTATTGAAAAGAAAACTGAAGATGAGTTATAATTTATCGCAAGTTGTGAGTAATGTGGGGGCTTCTTTTCAAATGACAATAATTTAGATGTGGTAATGTAGACAGTAATGGATAATGAAACACAAGTTCTGATTCTGAATGTATTGTGTGATGATATTGGCATGGCCCTTTCAGGGAAGACACTTCAGTGAAGTGTCTCCTCAGGGCTGGAGGAAAACAGTCAGTGACTGCTTGAAATTTTAAGGCCTCTGTTTTGTAATGGATGGAAAAGGACAACAAAAATTTGACTGCACAGATGAATGGACTAATTGATTATATATCCATTGTCTAAAGTTCCTCTGTCAATGGTTTGACATGTTTTTGTATGGTATAGTGGACCTCAGAAGCTATGCTTTGTACCTTATAAGATGAAATCCTTACAAGATGATTTTTTAGTAGCATAAATCTGGGATACAATATTTCTGCTCAAATATGTCCTATCTTACGTCCAATCTTCCACACTTATCTCATGCTGATCACACAGTGCTTTGAGAGTATTGTTGAAACTACCATAAACATCTTGTACTGCTGGGATTTTTATGGTCCAGGGCAAGTTCATTATGTCTTTGCTCTTAAGGCCACACTTACATTAGCTTTGTTACTGAGGCTGTTCTTGCTTCATAGATTGTCTTGGATGATTTGCTTTCTGCTGTTTTCTGGCTTATAAATGTTATTTCATGGTGTATGGCTAACTCTGAACTTTGTTGTAAGTTTATCATGGGGTTTTTTTAATGTACAGACACTCAGTTCTTTGCAGTGGTAGAGCAATGAGGAAAAAGGTTGTACTCGGTCTGTTTCAGGCTTCTGTGGGAACATTTTTGCACTAATACTTCTCCATTTAGTAACTGACTGAGTCACCTCCTGTCTCACCTAAAACTGTCTTTTTTCCTTCATTGTGCTAGATCTCTGAACAACAACTTTTTTACGTGAGTTGACAGAAGTGGGGAGGAGATGGCCAGCTCAGCCCGAGAGCACCTGCTCTTTGTGCGCCGCCGCAACCCGCAGCTCCGCTACACCCTGAGCCCCGAGAACCTGCAGAGCTTGGCCTCTCAGGGCACCATGCCTGAGAACATGAACTTGCAGCGGGCCAACAGTGACACTGATTTAGTGACCTCGGATAGCAGGTCTAGTTTGACAGCCAGCATGTACGAATACACCTTGGGACAGTCTCAGAACCTCATCATTTTCTGGGATATTAAGGAAGAAGTAGATCCAACTGACTGGATAGGACTTTATCATATAGGTAAGTGAGAATTGTGCTGTAGTATTTCTGTGTGTTTCTTGCTATTTTGCCACTTCATATTTTCTTTTCTTATGTGTGTTCTGGCATGCTACAGAATTAATCTACAGATAAAGTTGAGGTACAACTCCAGAGAGTTGCCCTGGGTTCCTCTTTGCTTTTCTCCATGCTGTGAGCGATGTAAAAATGTGATTCTAATGATGTAGATCTGCTTCCACAATGACCTGCTAGAAGATGAAATGCGTTATTCTTGAACAATAAATACGCATACAGTTTCCTGTTTCCACCTTGGCTGGTGGCTGGCTTACAGACTGGAAAATTTGAAGTATCATACTCATCATGTAACTTGATGTGCTTACAGTCCAATGCTTATACATTATCTTGGACAAGTAACCTCTTACTGTTTGTGAAAAGCAACATTATCATTTGTATAAGTCTTTGATTTTGTAGAACTAAAATAGCATCAGTTCTGAAGGAGTGAAAATTTCTGTTTACGAGGAATTCTTGTAGAAGGAAATCCTTTCCAGAGATTCTTCTGTGTGGGTTTCTTGGTGCTGTTCAGGCTATTTCATAGAAGCTGGAACGAGCTCTAGGCTGCCATGCAAAGGCCTATGGGTTGTGTGTGCATTAGCAAATAATGTGACTCCAAAGGGGTGGATCAGTAGGTCAGATGGTGCTGAGAGCACCAGTAATCTGTTTGGGTTGTGATTTTCCTCTGTGTTGTGTTTAATCAAGGATACAAACATCCCTGCTGCATGTGTGGTTTGAAACTGGCCTTTATGTCCCTGCTAGGGAGGGAGCACAGCCAGTACCTGGAGCAGCACATGGAATCACTTCACATGCACTGAACTTAACCAGTGCTCACTAAGTGGGACTGATGTGTTCATTCGTTCCAAGATTGAGCTGTTTCTCTGGACCTAATGACTCATGTAGAGAGAATGGTCAATTCAAACTGCCAGAAGCAGCTATAGCAGAAACTGATGGAGACAGTTCTGACCACTGAAGTTATATCTGGCTGGGACTAAGTGTAGTGCAATGAAACTGGCCTCAGTAGGATTTTTGAGAAATACTTGCTGTGCCACCTTTTCCCAAGATGTTTCATCTCTGCATCACTTAATGTTACATTCTGTGTAGATGCTGTTTCTGGTTATCTTTTTTTTAGTCTGAGATTTTTTCCCAACATTACTGTAGTTCCACAAAGCGGGCATTATTAACTTGTGCTGTTCCAGTGCATACCTGGCTATAAAAGCTGTATTGGAGTTGCTGCATAAGTTGCAGTCTCTCCTGGAACAAACTGTGGATATGCACTAACTTTTAAGCCACCTGAATGGAATGTCTCCATAATAAACAGGAGTGGATCTTCCCAACAGCATTAGCAGCTGAAGTGTGATCTGTGCTGTAAAATGCACAGACTGCTAAATGAGCTGAAACATTCTAATTTAAATACATCGAGAGCTTCATCTGCATAAAGGTATAACAGTGTTTCTTCTTGTTTTTTTATGGTTCACAGCACTTCAGGATTGATATTCAATAAGCTAAAATGCAGCATCTCTGTAAAGTTCTTACTTTATGCTGGTTCTTACTCTATGCTGAAAGTGATTTTCATCTTATTTTCATGATTAAAAATATTTCTACGTTCAGCCTGTTGAGTTCCTGAAGTACAAAAAAATGTTAAGTTAGCACAGGGTAAGAAACCTGTAAGGAACACCCAAATTTATGCCTTCTTGGGCCTAAACCCCCCATTATACAACCATATAATACCAGAGTATGTGAATGCTGCTTTGTTAAATGGTTGAAGGTCCAGAAGCTTTTGTCTCCATTGCCACTTGAAATCCATGGGTGGTGTGAGTTTTGATGGCGGTTTCATCATTCTGAATGACGAAATTGTGCATTTTTTAACAACAGAGGTAAGAACATACTCAGTCTGATAGGCATGCCTCTCTATCTTTGATGTAAATTTTTTTATAAACTCTTTCAAGTGTTAAAAAAACCTTTTAATTTGCATAACTTTTATAGCTGCAGTTAAGGTAAGTTAAATTCTACAGGTATAATCCACGATTTTCCATCCTTTATGATAATAGCTGTGAAGCACCTCCAGTTTCTACTTACTCCTTTGTAAGTTGAGGACACTTCTTATTTTCTCAGGAGAGGCATGCTAGTTGATGAAGATTTTAAGAATAAAAGCTCTATTCTCAAACATGTTAATAAAATTTATTGTAGTTGCTTGAGGTTCTCCATCCTGGTCTTTGTTTAAAATGAGAATTATTTCATTTAAGTCTCCCCTTGGGCACAGGCTCCTAAAGGCACTGGGAATTGTGTGTAGCACTAACACCAGGCAGCACTGGGGCTCTGCCAGCTTGCTGCTGTACCTCCAGTATTCCCCTGTGTCTTTCAGTAAAGCACCATGTTTTGAGGAGCTACGAGCAGAAAAAGGCAAATATTGTGCTCTTATTTTAAAACCCAAAAGCACAGTCCTATGGCTTATATTTTTTAGTATTGCTTGTACAATTAACTGTCATGCAATCTGGATCAGTGTTTTGAGAGGAAAAAGTGGTTGTCAATTCTGTGAAGAGAAGATGAATATTCTAAAATGGGCATCATTCTGAGCTCAGGCATTTGCAGAGAGAGGTTTGGCAAAGGTCTGAAGCAATCCAAGTACATTTTCAGCTCAAGTTAAGTTTTGCTGTTACAGCCAATATAAAAGGAATTGAAAATGGAACACTGGAAGCTATCTTGCCTCTTCATTCATTAGTTTTCTCAATTAGCATGTTCTCATTAGTTTTCTATATCGAGAAGGCAGTTCTGTGCTTCTGAGTGTGGTTTTATTGCTCGGTTAGAACTGCATTGGCTCATGAGGAATCCCACCAAAGCTCTTAACAGAAGTTTCTTTCTAAGAGGCTGAGCAGAACCCACTGCACACATTCACCCAGCATGGACTGGTGCAGTTGGTAGCAAGACTGTCAGCAGTCAGAGTCACTGCCTCTGCTGTTAGTGCTTTGCAGGTGATTGGCTTTCACTAGGGAGTGGTAGATGGAGCTTTTCCTAGTACAGTACAACTTTCAGTGAAGTGTTTGGCCTGCTAAATAGTTATTAAAATATATGTTACCTTTTTAAAATGAGAAAAGCCCAAGGGAAAAGCACAGAATCATCTTATTCTGAAGGACTGATTTTTAATTTATTTTTTTTAAGTACATGTGAATATTTTTTGGGGGACTTCTGGTTATTTTATTTTTAAAAAAGGAAGGAAGTCATAAATGAAAAATACTTTGTAGAAAAGACTGTATTTTATGAGACATTAATTCACAGGATACTCCTGTACAGAAACTTTCAGTCTTTCATGTTTAAATGCAAGGAATTGAACCTAACTGAAAAATTCTACATAGCTACATTCATGCTCAGTTTTTGTAGAATTTCGTGTTTTAAAGAATGTCGTTAGATATATATGTGAGTTTGTTCACTTGTACCATACTTGTATCTTCCTCAGTTTCATTAATGTGCATGTGAAAACATGGCCAGTTTTCTTGCTGAGGAACAGCTTTGTTTGCATGTTCTTCTTTTTTCCCTGTGTATTCCTAAGGATTCTCAGAAGAAAAGTGTATGTGAGGGACATGCTGTATTCTGTGAAGGCAAACATCCTTTTTCCTGGCTATTTCTGGATTTGTACTGGCTGAACTTTTAAAAGTGTCAGTAGCACTTCTGGAACAGTCTTGTCCATCAAGTTTTGTTGAACAGCTTTCTGTCTGCAGAGGAGCTGTGTGGGAGTGCAGCTAGCACAGCTGTGAAAGCACAGAGGGTCCCACCGAGGCTGCGGGCGAGGCAGAAATGCTGTTTGCTCTCTTTGGGTAAATCGGGCAGTGCTGCGTGAAACCTGAAGTTGTCACATCTGAAATACAGGTTTGTCATTTTGGATTCAGCTTTCAGCTTTGCCTAGAATGGACTTGTCATTTTTTCTTCAGGACTGGTAGTGAGGATTGTCACTTGAGAGTGACGAGCATGATGAAATTTGAAGAGGGGGCTTTTTAGTAGAGATACTGGGCCTGTGCTTACTTTGAGAAGTTGAGGTAAATCTTCAGTCTTTCTGTCCTAAAAAAGAAGGAAGAAATCCTCTTCTCAAAAATTCTCGATTTTTAATTAGGATTTAGACTGAAAACCACCATCTTTTGAAGTTGTAGAAGACTACAGAATTTAACATGCATCCTCTTAGACCCATAAGGTTTTCTTGTTCAGTAGCAACCCAGCTTTTGCTTTAATTTTTTAAAAAATACTGTTGTTACAAGCAATATTTAATATGTTGAAGGTTGTTTTTTATTTCCTCTATTTATGAGGAATCTGTATCTTGGTCAAGCTCTGTAATCCTGTGGTGAGTCAAGCTGTGCCCAATATTGGCCCCAGTTGGAATCAAAGAAGATAAATGGATATTCAGTTTGAAGGAACTATGAGATCCCAGTTTTCTTGCTACTATGTTATTACAGCAACAGGCTTCCAGGAATTCCTTGGAAAGTGAGGGTTGCTCAAAGAGATGAGCAGGTGGACTCTGCACTGCTCATGGAATGCTGAGGGAAGTTGCATCTTGATAAGTGTTACGGGTTGTCATGAAGTCTCATATTTAAAGAAAACCGGAAGTACAAAATAAGGAATAAAAAGTCAGCAGAGAGAAGCAAACCCTATTTCTGGATAAAATAGATTATCTCCCATGGCCAAATTGCACAGGTTGGCCTATTTTTGTCCTAATTTACGGAGCCCTATTTATGAGCTGCGTGCCCTCATTCTAGACATCCTTAGCACATTCAAAATGCTGGCTGTCAAAGGTCATTGCATTTGTTTCCATTAGCTGCCTTACAGAAGCTGCTTGACTTTTTGTTGTACCTACATCATGGATCCAAAATAGAATTATAAAACCAAACAAAAATAAAAAGAAACAAACCCGCCCCTGATGTGAAGTTATATAGGGCAATTTAGATAGGCTCTGGGTTTATACTAAGCTTCCTAGAGTAATGGAGTTTGGAGTCTCTCCTTTTCAGGTCAGACAGGATTAAAAAGAAAAAGCTTTTGCATAAACTGCCTTTAGTATGCTTAAAATAGAGGCTCACATTAGACAGAGAGATTATAAAATGTTAAAATACTTTATTCCTAGAAGATTTATTTGGTTTGCATTATAGAAAACATACAAAGTAATAGCTTCATTATCTTCCAGAAAATTCTGATTATTCCTTTGAATTTTTTCCCTTCTAGTTCTGTTCTTTCCCTTTCTGTACTTTAGAACATGAGCAATACTGTTCATGTCTGTTGACTAGTTGCTAGGCATAAAACTATTAATTTGTGGTTACTCCTCATTCTGGCTGCTGCTAAGGTCTGTAAACCACTGGCTTCAGTTTCTGTGTGGAAGAGTCTTTCCCCAGCTGGCTCCATGAGAGTCTCTGGCTTTGACTTCCAGGACACTGGCACTGTGCTCGTTGTCATAAGCCAGAATGCCAGAAAAAGCTGCCTTGATAATTTCATTTGCTGGTGGCTTAATATTTAGGGAAAGGCCACCTCTTGAGTGGGATAATGAAAAGTGGAGGCAGTCTGATGTAACAACTGTATCTTAAAATGGGGTGAGGCTTCAGTGGTCTAAAAAACCCTGTATAATAAACCAGGGGTCTTCAGAAGCTTTCCCTCCAGGTACTGCATTCCAATTTTATTCTTTCAGTTTTTCCTAGGTCCTGACCCACAAAGCTCTTTTTTCACCAACATGGAATTTCTCCTCTTCAGTTGTGAGCTGGTGAATTTTGTTCAAAAATCAGTTTATGAGCATAATACCCATTTATAATGCCCAGCATAATGCCATTTCTTTCCTGCAGAAAATTAGAAGACATGGGTAGAAAGTGCTTCCTCTATGTATTTTTCATTGCATGCAGCAGATGCCTGAAAACATACTAATTACATTAAAAATATATACCTTTTTGTTGTTGTTGTAAGAAGAAAATAATGAATTCCCTGCTAACACCCTCAAAATCTAGGATCTTGTAGAATGATACACAAATTCAAGCTGTGACAGAAAAAGTCTTACCAGAACATCCAAACTTTTCAGTTAATTGTGGTTTTTTTTCAGTTTTTCAGATAGCCCTGACCTGAAAACTAGTCAAACGTAGCTGCAGGGACGACATTTTCAGCTGTGTTGTCAGTATCTTTCCGCTGCAAGAGGTTTTGGCATGACAACATTTATAATCCTTTGGATAGAAAGTGGTGTTCTCACAACACTTTTTGAAGTGACTGTTCTAGCAGATGGGAAGATGGCAAATACAAACACTGGATAATGAAAAACAATGTAGACCTCTGGATTTGTAATATTCCCTTTTACCATGAAACTGCCTTGTCTCAGCTTGTATTTTAATTTGTTTGAAGGAGGTTGGATTTAATTTTTAAAAGACATTTCCAGTGCTGTTTTCTATCATGAAATCAGTGTGCTGTACAGTATTTTCAAAATAATTTGGAGAAACAGTTATTCCAAGTCAGTGATAACCGGATTGAAAAAGGCATTGCATAAATGCATCTATTGATTTTTTTTCATGTGAGAAATAGATTATGGTTTAGTTTTGCATTATGCATAGTGTTAGAATTCCTCCTGTACATTTTTTATGAAGTTCTTGGCTCCTGCCTCTGCACAGATTTATCAATGACTGTAAGAATCTGAATTGAGATGTGTTACAAGCTGAGTGTTAAATAGGATATGCTAAGGATGTGACTGGTGTAGGTAAAGCAAGTGGGAGATGAAAAGATGAGACACAAACATACTAGGACTCTGAAACTAACACTTTATTGGCAGATACATTTAATATAATTTTAATAGTCTGATATTGGATACACAGGTTCTTAAATTATAACTGGAGGAGGTTAAGGAAGGTGCCGATAGTGATTTTGATAGGCCTCCTTTCCTAGCAAAGCTCATCAGTTTATGCTGTTTGAAGGACAGAAAAGACAGAGAATGGCCAGATCTGAAATTTCTCTGCTATGAAAAAATTTTCAGGTGGGCCAGAGTGGTGCCCAGCCCTTGTAGGATCTGCCATTTGGCATGAGGGAGGTTCTGGTTTGGGGTGAAGATGCTGGAGCTGTGCAGTTCCACTGGCTGTGCTTGGCTGGCGCTCACCCTGTGGGCACAGCAGGACCTGGGCACGGCTGCACTGGCAGCGTTTCCTGTCTCCGTGCCCAGCAGCAGCCAGGACTCCATTGCCCTCACTGTAATGGGCAGCTGATTTTCAGGCAAGCAAACCCTGTGCTTCTGAGCTTTGTTTCAAGAGATCTGCCTCCTTTGTGTGGCAGTCCTTCAGAGTTAGTGTCAAGCTGTTTAGTCTTCCATCATGTTTCAAGTCACTGATCGCTAATGTGTCAGTAGTCCTAGAAAATTCATAAAAATCACTAGGTTCATTGCCCTTGTCATTCCTACCCCAACCTTGGGAAGAAATGAATCCTTTATATTCCAATGTGTGGTAATGCAAAAAATGAACCTACAATTTCCATAAAAGTAAGGTAGTCATTCTGTATATACTGTAATAAGGCAAAGAGGAAAAAGACAGATATCTATTCAGATATGAGCTCTCATGCTCCGTTAAATGCACCCTTCCTTGAGAATTTAAACTTCATCTGATAGCCAAAAATGTAGTTCATATGACTTAAGTCACACTTGAGGATAATTTTCAAGAGGGGAAAACTGAGAGCTTGGACCTAATAAGTGTCATTTGTGAAGAGGACTAAGAACTGAATGCATTCCATGCCTTGCAAAATCAGGACCTTAATCAATGTTTTATCTTTGCCATAAAATGTGGAAGCACTTTCTTGTATATGAAGCTAGTTAAGCCTAAATGGGTTTGACTTTGTAAAATTAAATGTGTGTAGAAAAACATTATAGTGCAGTAGTAGGCACATTTGGTTGTCACCGAGATAAATATCCAGTAATGACCTCATTAAAAAAGAAAAAAAAATATTTCTATGTTCACTGTAGTTTAATTTGTATCTAGAGTTTCATGCATGACATAGTTCAGCAGATGGAAGCCTGCAGGGTGAGGGAAAATTTAGTTTGAAAAATTTTTCAACATAGATGCATCTCTTAATTTTAGTAGACTTCCAGAAAGGCACTTACTTCCCAGATACTGAATAAGGATGCAACAATCTACTAAAGTCAGCAATGAGTAAGATTTTTAGGAGTTATTGATGAGGTGGTACTTAATGTGCAGGCAACAATGCTTTTCTGATGTATACTTAAACTTGTAAATTTGAGCAATAGGGTGAAAAGTGCATTGTCCAGTTCCTTTGAAAACCCCAAACCAAACGTACCCCTGCTGTGTGTTCTGAAGGGAAATCCCAGCCATCCCAGCTGACATTGGTGCCACTGCCCCAAGGGGTGCGAAGAGCTCTGAGTCGATCAGATCAGGAAGGGTTTGGGGTTTGGAAAGCAGTCCTAATTACAGCAGGTTGAACTGTGTGCACTCCTTCTCTCCTGCTCCAGCTGTTAAATACAAATCTGTGTTTCAGATCCAGGGAGGTGACTGTGCTTGGTGCTGGTTGCTGGCTCAGTAGCACCAAGCTGGCAGAGCATTTACTCTCCCAAGAACACAAACAGCTCTGGGCCAGTTTAGCATCTCAGAGGGGCTGAGGGACAGCAGCAGGGGTTACCTGCAGGAGTGTGGGACCAGGAGTGGGAGGGACACTCCAGGCAGTAATTTGCCCCTGGGCCTGCTCAGCTGCAGTGTGCAGCAGTGACCCCAGCAGAGAGGCTGTGATGGGATGTCATTTGTAGGCTGCTGTGAAAGGAGTGCACTGTTTGCAATTAGTTACTAGTGTCCGGGTTTACGTGTATTGCTGGGAGTAGCTGAGTTGGTGAGCCTTTGTTTCTAGTTGCATTCAATTCTAGGTTCTGTTTGTTGCCTGATGAGTCCCAGGGAATGAATGCTCTTTAAAAATCCTCTCCTGGAAATGGAGAAGGAATAATGGAAATAGTATATGTAGGTGCTTTCAAGATAATTACACAACTTAATAAAACTTCCTTGCCTTCATTAGTCTACAATTTTGTGTTCTTTTGTGATGTTGCATGTTAACACCATGTGAGAAAGCACTTTTTATTTCAGGGGTTTTATACTAAAAAGTTAAATAAGCAAAATCATTATCTCCTTTCTTGACTTCTGATGATGCTTTTTGGCACTGGTTAAAATGATACTGCTTCTGAAGAACTGCAAAATGACCTTTGTGTTTCTTCTGGCTTGGGTCTCATCCAGTTTAATCTGCAGAGCTATTTAGTACTTATCATAAGCAGTGTTTGGCTTAATTTCTCTCATCTTCATGACATCAGCTTAAATATTTGAGATGAGAAATAACTATATTGGCATTCTTTTTGTTGAAGAGCTAAATCTTAATTGTGAAGTAGTTATCCATCTCACTACAAAACTACTAAAGCCTAAATGTGAGAAAAATGATCTGGTAATATATTGGGGAAAAAAAAGAAATCATTCTTATTACTCTGAATATGACAGGATGGTGCTTAAGACAAGTTAGCAGTTTTTCTGGTTATTACTTGAAAACTCTCTTTATGCCATCATTGCATTACTCAGAAGTTAATTATCTTGGAAATTTTAGGTTGTCTTCAGCTGAAGTAGATTGCAAAAATCATGAGTGATCTTCCAACCTCCTTTTCCCCCTTCTTCTCCATCTATATACTGCATGTCATGTGATGAAGAATAGGTTATAAGATGCTATTTTTTAGATAATGTCCTTTTGCTGAGGACTGCTCTGCAGTTAAACATAGTAAATCAAGACTTTGTCATAAAATTCCATTTAAATTTCCAAAGGAAAACTGTCTTCTCTTTAGCTAGAGCATGAACTCTACCAGTTGCTTTGAGGTGGCTTATTTGATACTCAAGAATATTTGCTAGTGCCTTGAGACATTGATACATTGCGGGAAACCCCTGAATGTCTGTGATGAGGTGATTCAGTGTTGTGTTACTCATCTCACTGAAAAGCCTCTCTTGGGTATATGGTTTGATCATGGACTCTGTGCCTCTAGGGGTAAGCACCAGGGTCTGAAAGCTCTCTTGAGGCTCACAGGCAGCAGTGTCTTTAATTTAAGTATAGGGGAGATCCACTAAACTGTTTCAGGGAAGGGTTTTTGTCTTTGCAGGGAGAAAGCAAACTTAGGAGAGCCACTTCCTGATTAGCCATAGTATGCTGCTTTTAAAGGGGGCGTAAGGAGAGTTACGAGGATGGGAAACAAACATTGCGTTTCACAGAAAATATTTCAGGTTCTTTTAGAACTCCTTCCTGCTCATTTCTTTAGAAATCTAAGACTGACTTATCTTATTGTGTGTGTATATTGGATTAATTTCTTCCAGGATGTGTTGGCTCATTTCCTTGAGTACTTCTAAATTTTCTGAATTTTTTTTTCAGTCACAACAGATAGCTCAAAAAGCTTTAAGGAAATGAGTCAACCTCCTGAAATAAATTGCTTGCTGAATAGAGGATACTGTGTTCGACATCACAGACGCCCTTGATAGTTCTGTGGATACTAATTAACAGATAGTCTCTGAAAATCTGTAATATCCAGGTTCCAAAAGGATTTGGGAGACAAATATCCCCAGTGAGCACCTGAGCTTCCTGTTAGGAATGTGGGGTATGTTTCTAGATTGACAGGTATTAGTGTGAGAGGTGCAGATGGGGATGTGACAGGCAGGCTCTTTAATGAAAAATTAAGGATGTTGTTGAACTTAAGTGTAAATAAATAGGAGTAACATAAAGGTGCTGAGTTGAGGACTATGAAACTTTGATAAAACAACACTGAAATCTGAAGGCTGCATAGGCGAAGTGCTTTGGTCCTTATTTTATTACTCACAAGCAGTTTGAGGAGGTGGTGCTTAATGTGCAGGCAACAACACTTTTTCTGATGTATTCTTAAAATTGTAAATTTGAGCGAGTTCTGGTCCCAGGAGTCCTTGCTGTGAGTGTCCTGAGTGTCCTGCAGGTTCCCAATGCAGGTGAGGTTGTTCTGTGAGGAAAGGCCCAGTGCCTGGCCATGTTTCCTTTGGGTTGCAGGAGTCCCAGCAGGGAGTTTCCTTGCTTGGGGCTTTGCTGAGTCACTGCGCTGGCAACTGACTGCAGTCTTATATAGTTAGATTAAAAATAAGTAAGAGGACACCATTTTAGTAACATATCCTACAGTAGGTAGGCACAGGATTCAGGATTTTCTTTGCTTCCCAAGGATTACTCAGCGACTTAGGGACAAAAATGAGAAAGCCAGCACCAAGCACCATGATCTGGGATTTTCTGTCTGATGGGCCTAACTAAAAGTAAAACCAGATGGCCCTTAATATTTAAAAAGTTTGATGTCTTGATCTGGATCTGAACTTTGAACTCTGAGGCAGCAAGTAATAAGCCAGCTTGCCCTGCTTTGGTGCGTTACACAGAAAGTCCCTGATGCAGGCTGTAAATACCACATCTCTAAACAGAGGTGACGTGCGTCTCCAGACAGGTGACGTGCACTGTCAGGGCACTCGAGGGAAATCTGAATACATGCCCACCACAACAGAGAGAAGAAAGCCTGGAACATCTGCAAAGGACTTGACCCTGTTGGTGTGTAAAGTCTCAAAACAGTGAGAGTTGCATAAAAGCAGGTACAAAATACAAATCCAACTGCAGTGGAAGGAGACAGAATCTGTCTCTGGTTTTGTGGTTGTTGTCAGTGATTGTTGCCTGTAATTTGCGGTTGGGAACAATTAACTTGCAACATTTCTCTTGTTGGAGCATAATTGTTGGCTGTGATAGTTTGGTACTGTGATCTGTAAGCTTTTTGATACAACCTTTAGGAGTGAAGCAGCAGTGCGTGCAGACAAAAGGACAGAATAGTCATGGTTAATAAAACCAAACAAAAGCATTGCATCAATAGAAGTATCCCTGCTGAAGAATCTGGAGAAATTATTGGTTGATTTGGCAGGAATGCAGGAAAGAAAAACAATGCTTGATGCAAGATTGACTTGCAGGTCCAGTGTACCTACCTGTTTGCAGCTCCAGCTTGAGCAAAGGAGATGGTATATCCCAAGTGTGATAGAGAAAATCAGCAAAAAAAGGTGGCTAAAACCATCAGGACAAACTCCTGGCTCATTGTGACAAAATAGGTTTGATGGTCTCAGCAAAGAACAAATAAATAACCTATGCATGTCTGTGAAACAATCCCCAGGTTGCAGTCCAAGGGAACCTGAATCAGGTCAGGGACAGTGCAGGAATGCAGGCACTGAGACAGCAGTGAGCACATTCTATTTCCTCCATCTGTATACCTTGCAAAAATAGCATCTTTGAAAGTGTATGTGCAAATTTGGAATATGCTATGCTCCTGATCTATTTCTGGATTATCCTGGGTCTGCTTAAAGATTAATTCAGTGTATAAGCATGCTATACTGTTTGGTGGACAGGACTGAGAAAAACATGATGTGCTTTTGTAAAGCGAACTGGGTCAGACTTCAGTCATATGCTCATCCAAAGAACCTGTTCTCCTGGTGACTACAGTGCTTCCCTAATTGTGCTGTTAAATTCTGCAGTGTCAGCATGCTAGTGCCAGATCCCCAGATGGGACAGTCTGTGTTTGCAAGTGATCAGTTGCACACAATATAAAATTAAGCAAAAACGTAAGAAACTGTAGGCTGTAGAAACCGCAGCTTGGCTGAAAATTATGCCCCAGGGACTTGGTTCACAAATATTAGCAAGGTTTGCAGCTCACTGTACAAACCTATGGCTAGTTAGGTGGGGTATAACCAATCTGAATGGATTTTTTTTTGTTTGCAGTTCTTACGTACTTTTAAACCCATAGATACCTTTTTTGTTGCTTTTGTATATTGCTTGCCCACTTCTTGGATTTACGCTACCACACTGAGTAGTTCTGGCTGTGCTCACTGGAACAAAATATGTGTTTGGAAACACTTGTATTTTACTTTAGGTGCAGTATTAGTAGGAAATGCTTAGAAAAGATGTTTGCTTTGTATGGGTTTGTTGGGCTTCATAATGAACTCAGATTCTTGGACCATTTATTCTTTTTGTTGGTCGCTTCTACATTTGGGTTAAATTACCGAGACATTGAAGCACGACAAAAGGATATTGTCAAAATATAAAGATTTTTCCGTATTCCAAACCAGGAAGCTCCCTGACTTTCTAATAAATTCCCTAAGAAACCTATTACTGCCAAATGACAATAGACTAGTTTGCATTCCCACTTAAACAACTCATAATATTGAGGATAAACTTAAAAACAACAGCTGCTGAGGGAATATAAAATCCCACAAGATCCTTAAGAGATGTGTGCTGCAGAGACACAGAATAGAATGTTTTTTGACAAGTTTCAGAAACCAGAAGAATTTCTAAAAGGCAGTGAGTAATTGCTTGAAACTGGCAAAGAAATTTTTTGTTTCCCTAAAAAAAAGTATTTTTGGGAATGGACTTGAGCACTGAAAGTGAAATGCTGGCTGATATTGTTACTATCAAAAGGTTGGAACAGGCTAAGAAGAATTTTGATCAATGTCAGAAACTGTAAGCAATAATCAAGTGCAATTGAAAGTGAAGCTGAGGAATCAAAAGGCTGTCCTTTCCTTTCAGTGATGAGTCAGTTCTCTCCACCCAGTCATGAAGGATGCCACATTGCTGAAAATTCAGAGATATCTGTACCATCATAATAGGTTTGGAGTTCAAACCATCAACCATTTGAGAATGCAAAATTGAAACTAACCTCCTGGATTCCTAGATGTCAGCTGTTGTGTGTAGGAAAACACTTTTTTTCTGTGTATCTGATCTGTTCTGTGGGTGTACTGCTTCTTGTTTTAGCCCTCATTCCAGGCAATAAATAGCACTTTCACACAATCACATACCAAAAAAAGAAATAAGTCTAAGTAAACACCAAGTAAAACAAGGGCTGAAAATGCAAAAGTGGTTGAGTGTTAAATGAGCTCCACAGGACTCTTGGGGAGTGTGTTTGGCACATACTTTGCTCTTTCCTAGTTCATTCCAGGAAAGGAAAGAGAACTGTGGGAAAAGCTGAAGGTGGGGCTTAGTATCAAAAGCAAAATGAGAATATCCAACTAGCCATAAAACTGGCCATAAAAGCAGCTGGTGGATCACTGTGTGCAAAGGCTGGGTCAGCTTTTTGGGCGATGCTGGCTCTGTAATTCAAAATGGTTTGTGCTTGGAGTTTAACACCCTTGCTAATGATCAATTAATAATTTGTTTTTTCTTTTAATGTGTCTTACAGAAAACTTTCAGTAATTCTGGTAGAAACTTTCACTGGCAAAAGCTACTTGTTAGAATTGCTGGAGGGTGTACATATGTGGGCAGTTAAAACACTTAATTCGGATTTGTGGTTACAGTCATTCTCCTTCATGGCCGTGAGCAGAGCCAGCCATCTGGCAAGGGAGTGCCTCCTTCTCATCACACATCTGAGAGCTTCCCACAAATGAGATTTCAGCTCATTAGGATACTTTATGGCCTTGTGGGGATTTGAGAAGAAATACATAACTTTAATCTCTTGTACTTTAATCTGAGTTGCATGTTTTTGTTCTGTTCTAGAAAAGAAATGTGTTTACTGAGCTTAGCCTTTTGATTGCATATATACATTAAAGATTTTTTTCTGCAGTTTATTCAGAAGTATTATAAATACCTAATGAATTATTTGGGCCTGCAGCTCTTTCATTGAAAGTTGTGATATGATTAGAGGGTTAGAAGTGTGAGCCCTTGCTGAATGACACTGTTCTTGAGCTGATGGCTTCCTTTATTTTGATAGGTAAAGATGATGAAGTTACTTTTGGGGTGTAGCTGCTTCTGGTTGTTTGGTGTTTGTCTGTATCTCTCAAGCACCTGGAAGGTCTTGATGACCAAGATGTTGGATGTAGAGACATGACTGAGCTCATCCTTTGAGCTGTACCAATATTTTCTAGCATTTGTAAAATGTAAGTATTTCTGCCAGTAATAGGTCTGTTAGAATATGAATGAGAAAAGAGCATGTCAGGTGGATAATGCACCAGTGAATTCAGGTCAGTTTTTGCAGAAGATAATTGCAGAAATTGAGGGATTTGTGTCACTTGAGTAAGCTAGAATGAGGTTTTCAAATTATTGATGTGATGAGTAGTTCTGGCTTTTCACCAATTTTGAGGATCATCTGTCAGGTGAGTTTTTTGAATTGGTAAATTTATTAACCTAAAGGCCATGTAACCTAAATTATAGATGCTTACAATTTATCATCACCTCACTTTTAGGACCAGAGGATGAAAAGGGTAAATAAGCATGATACTTGTCAAAAAGTGTTTGCAAAATTTATGTGAATTTATAAAGAATTCACGTGTCATTATTAAGTCGTAGGGCAGGGGAAACAGGATGGCTGCTAATAATTAGACATGGAATGGCTCCTATTTATTAGGACAAGAAGTTTTGTAGGTTATTAGATAAGTAGTAACAGGCTTGATACTTCCCTTAGCTACTTGTTAGGGAACCTGTCTTAATACTGGCTGGGTTTCAAATAATAATTTACCATTGCTACTGTAAACTCTGTATAAAACAGGGTACTTTCTTCTGCTGTATGAAAAGCTGGAGGAAAAAAGGAAAAGGGAACAGAAGGATGAACAAAAAAGGAAAGCGGGAAACTAGACAATGTTCTGTGCAAACCTACAGATCAATAACAGCAAATATGCTTGTAATGAATTTTACTCTGTTTCATGGGTAGCCAACATGAGGCATATTGCAAAATGCTGCCTGGAAATAAAGGTGAGTACTCAAGCTGAATGTTTCAGTAATAGACAGTTGCCAAGTACTTGTTTCCTATCTGATTTTAAAATTTCATTAATATAAACAGAACAAATGACACTTGGCAATGGTTTCAAAATACAGATTTAAAATAACATGCGTTTTTGAAATCTCTTCTAGCCTGTTGTGCTTTTCCTACATGTGCATTGCAGTGATGTGTATGGTGTTTAAAGGGCAGATGTACATTTCATAATAATTCAAAATGGTGTTTAGTTTTTAGATTTGCAAACAACAAAAAAGTAAAAATAGAACACAGTCATCAACTCTATTTGAAGTCCTCTCAGTTATGGCAATTGTGTTTGCTGACAGTTCCACAAGAAAAGCCTCTTTTTGAGGTATAAGTAATTTACAGATCTACATGCCGAATGAAGTGCACTTAAGGTTAGTTTATGAGCTAGTAATGGCTGTCAAATGAGCCCATATTTTACTGAAATTAAACCCAGAAGAGATCATTACATCATTCAGTACAATCTACTATGTATTAAGGCCATTCAGTGTTGTCCAAATTTCTCCTCTCCTGAATATTCCCACTCTCAGAAGATGAAAATGTGACTATTGCCAGAGAGCAGCAGCAGACTGAATGGGAATAATGTTCTGATTGCAGAGCAGGAATTGCTCCAAGTACGTTTTGAGGCTGAGAAGGAGGGAAGGGCGATGGCCATAACCATGTGGCCTTTCCTGAAGTGGTTTCCACTTTTTCCACTTGAGAAATATTTGACCAGATAAAAATGAACACCAAGCAAAACTGCGGGTTTCTCTGGGACCTTTCTGTGCTGGGTGTCTGCATACAGGACCCGATGTGTGCCAGTTAAGAAATAAACCAGCATGCAGGCCATAGAATAAATGACCCCTTACTTTTTCTACTGCCTGTAGGATTACATGTGCTGTGCCTGAAGACAGCCACAGCACAGAAAGCCTCCCTGTAATTGCAGCCGTGCTAGTAGCAAAACTGTGCTTTTGTTGGTAATGTTTATTTACCAACAGAATTTCCCGGGGGCACCATAGACTATGTAGACAAGAGCATGGCTTTGCTGGTATCACATCTTCTACAGCAGGAATACTTTGTTATATTTTCGAGTTTTTCTGGCAAAGATTTGTGATGGGAATGTGGTCACAGATAAAAGTGCATGTCCTTTATCCTTGGAAGCTGAAATCCTCTTCGGCGTGCAGCTAAAGCAAGCTCAGCAGCTCGTGTGCTGCCAGCAAACAAGTGCTTATCTGACACCATATAAGGCTGTGGCTGAGGAGGAAAATGATGAAAAACATTCCACAGTAAACTTAGACTGGCAGATTTAATATGGCACACAAAAGGTTAGATAGTTTTTGTTTTTCTTTTTTTTTTTTCTTTTTTAGTTTAGCTCTGACAGCATTTAACCCCACAAAAACCTTGAAATATTAATTAGGAAAACATGGCTTGTGTTTCTAGATATTCTAAACAGTCTTGTCCCAGAATAACAGGATTTTAGGATATTGGTGCACGCAGGGTTTGTTGTTGTGGAGTTTGGTTTTGGGTTTTTTGCCCTTGGACTTGCTATTGTAAAAGCAAAAAAAAAACTTTAGGATGCTGGATTGTGGGAGTGTCAGGATGTGTTTAGGGACAGGATATAACAGTGAGGAGCATATTGAGAAGGAATTATGGTTGTGAAGATGAGTTTATCTGAGTTTTAACAAGATGTGATGTGCAGAGAAGTGCTTAAAAAAAAAGGAAATGATGCTACTGGAGAGAGACAGGCTTCTCTTTTCCTTAGTATATTGCTTGCATCTTTGCTGTCCTCAAAGGGCTGTGGGCTTATCATCTCATCTTTGTAATGCAATAGCCTATAAGTGATTGTACCACCTTAGAATATCAGCATAGTCCAACTTTGGTAGCCATTGGTGGCCTAGTTCTGAGTTTCCAAACTGTTCCCTGTCTGGTGGCCACTGTTTTTGGCAGTCTTCATCTTCTGCAGACATCACTTCCCCTGAACCATCAGCAGCTGAGATGATTGTGAGTTGACAGGAGAGGTGGTGCAGCTTTTTCCTCAGCTATGTGCTGCTTCTTTCAGGAAGAGGTTGAAACACCCCTTGTGCCACATTTCCCCCCACATACAGCTAGCTGGACCTCAAGAATTAAATGGTAGGTGATTTATTCGCATTTTGCGAAAATGTTGGAAGTCTTATGCAAGATCATTCAGCCTCTAATAGCCTTTGTGTCTAAGGGTGTGCAGTACCATCTGTCAGTTTATTCAGTGTCATTCTCTAGCTTAATTTTTGCTCTAATATCTATGCCTTTCTTGTTGTAGCCAGGCTTTAGTAGTGTGGTGCAGGAACAGCCAAGCATTGTGTCCCTGTGCTGTGCAGGATATGGATTCCAGGGGGGCAGGTCAGCTGGCAGGTGGCTCATGATGCACAGGGCACTTGTGCTGTGGGTCTGGCACATGTTTGAAACCTGAACTGTAGGTGGGAATGAAGTGCACATGATTTATGAAGAAGGATTAGTAAGATTTTCAGGAAAGATGTTAAGCTTGAGGTCATTTCCTTCCTCTTGTTACGCTTTTGAATTTCTGCCAGTAAGTTGGGTGAAAGGGCTTATTTTTATCTTTGAATGCTTTGAATTTCAATGATGCCTTTACTTTGAATACAGAGAAGTGGAATTCCACTTTATTCCTGCCATTGTACTGTCATATGTCTGAAGAAATGACTTGTATTTTTTTTTCAGTATCTTTGTGTCTTGCATTCTAGTTAACTAATCCTTTGAGCTGCTGCTGTGCCCTGAAATACCGCATTGTGTGGGGGCACATGGAGATGCTCTGATCCCCATGCTGAAGTGTTAGTGTACATAAAGAAGGAATCAAACTGTAGTGATATAATTCTTGGAAAATAATGAAATGACCAGTGTCAGAATATAGGCTGTGTATGAAAATGAGAGCAAGGATTTTCCCACTCTGTTACATTTCAATAGCAAAAAGGTTTCATAGTTCAGTGTTTGGATGGGGTGTATGGTATGGTGTCTGTGCTCTGCTTCTGCAGCTGAAGTAGGAGTGAAATGTTAGAGAAGTTGATGTTATTCTTGGCCATCCTGTCAGTCACAACTAGAAAAATTAAAAATGGCTCTTGCTGCATAAAGCAATAGAGTGCAATAAAAGTCAGCAACATATTAATGCATGTAATGAGTCACGGGGGGCACACGAGGGAATGCAAGTGGAGTCTTTCTGCTTCTTGCCCACAGCTCAGGGGCAATCCGTGGAGGTACATGAACCTTAAATTTGGTTGTACAATAGGAAAAACTGCTGCTGTGCTGTGAGGACCAAACACCTCTTTGTTTTCTGACCATGGGTCATGATTATAGATTATGATAATTCTTCACTGCTAATATAGCAGGACTGTGGCACCAAAAGGCCAAAATCTGTGTCCAGGCTGGAATTCAGAGTGTTGCCCAGCACCCTCTGGCAGTGCATGATTACCTTCAGGAAGAGCTGCAGCAGCTTCTCTCTTGTGTGAGGCTGTAAGAGCATCTCTTGTACCTTTTTCTGCCTCTTTTCTGCTCTTGCTTTTCTCAGTTGAACACTTGTGTCTTGTATTTCCATTACTTTCCAAGTTTTTTCCAAAGTGTCCCGAAGAGTAAAGAGAACTGTGATAGTAGGATCTTGTAGCTGCTTAGGGAGCTTTAAAGACCGTCCAAGAATTTTGTTCTCAACTTTTTTGGGGTTGCTCTGTTGGGAGAGAGGAGAGAGGGAGAAACGTTTCCAGCCATTTAGTATGCAGCTGTGTGTTAAGATTTCTCTTACAGTATTCCAGTTCTGGTGTTCTTTCACCTTCTGTCCTTTGAAGATACAATTCCTAGAGGTGTTCATGCAAGCACAAAGCAATGCATTAGCTTTCATCTCTTCGTTAGCAAAGAATCCATCCTAATTTCTTTGACTGGAAGCGCTTTTGAAAAATACTCAAGCTGAATAAGAATAGATACTCCTGTAAGAGGTGGAAGGTTTTTTTTTTTTACTTTTTTTTTTTTTTCATCTGAGTATTACTAGGAAAACCAAGATTTGCTTTGAGAGCCTGAACCTACAGCTCCACAAGTGTGCAATTTCATGAAATAAATGTGTGCTGTGAAAAATTTGATCTCAGGGTACAGACCAGATTGCAGATTGCTTTAGGAACCCTTTTTGTTCTTGAGGTGCTGGGACTGCTTTGGCACGGTTTGGGTCCTTGCCACTGACTGAATGAGTTTTAGATTAGCTGCAGTTGTTCCACCAGGAGGCCACTGAGGAGTCGGAGCATCTAGAAGAATAGAGGCTTGTCCAAGCTCCTGCCCTGAGCTGGCATTTACCACCCTGAAAGAGGAGAGGGAGTAATGGAACTCTCTGCCACCTGCTTGTCCTCCTGCCCAGGAGTGCCCTATGCAGTTATCCTGGGATTAAGGCAGCTCCATGCCAGCCAGACGTCATGGAGCAGTCCCCTCTTCCCTGAAATAACTGGATTTGTGGGGAAGTCATGCGGGAGAGCAAAATACTGTGTAAACAAAAGCCAGCACTTCCAGCGAGCTCCCGCTGTGCTCGTTGCTGTGGCTGCCTTGCCGTCATTTCTAGGATTTCAGGATCCTCCTGTTTACATCAGCCCGCCCGTGCTGCGGGGCCATGGCCATGCTGAGGAATCCTCCCATGGCCAAGGCAAGGAAGGAAGTGGAGGGAGGATGGGGCTTCGGCATCCTGTACCCTTGGGAGGGGAGTGGCTGCAAATAGCGGAGCCTGAAGGACGTGATACCTTCTGTGCTTTAGCACGGGCTGCTTGAACCCAGAGGAGCCTTGGATAAAGGAGAAAAGGCAGACAATGGCGTGGAACTGCTCGGAACTGCCGCAGAGCTGGAGAACATCCTTCTAAAAGCCTTTCCTTCAAGTGACAGAAGGAAGGGAGAGGACAGACGTGCCTCGTGGAGCTGAGATTATGCAGCAGTGCTAACACACAGCTAAAGCCTCCAAACTTGAGCTGCACAGGCTGGGTCCAGAAGGCAACTTCTGTAGAAAGCACTGGTTGTGATTGGGAACAAGGATGCTGTTTTCAATATCTGTCCTCTAAAGCGTTACTGGTTTTTATTCTTCAGTTTGTTAATTGGGCTCTGATGGAGGAATGCAGTTTAGGATCCACAGGCATCCTTTGGAATGGCAAGGTAAGGCTAGAAGGTACAACTAAGTGTTCATCTTTAATTTCAGCAGTGGTGCTGTCTTTCATGAGAAATACTTTGGTTCTACCAGGTAACCTGTGTTCACAGGCTGAGATGGCAAATTCTGAAAATCAGAGAAACAAGCTCTGGCTTAGTGGGTTAATATTTGTTTATATGGTACTAACTGATACCTAGTGTATTTTAAATTGATTGACATAATGTGATTTATTATAGTGATTGCTTGCAGTAGAAACCCTGTAACCTGTTAATTTACTTATTGACTTTCTAGAAAAGGAGTGAGGCCTCAGGTGATAAAATTTATCTTCTCCTTTGGATGTGTCCTGATGTGGTTTCTAAGTGCTTTTAAGCATATTTTGATTATAAGGAAGAAATATGTTTAGTTCATTATATCAGTAAACACAGTTCCACTTCTTTATTGATCACGCATGGATTTTTATTTCTAGTGTTTCTAGAATTAAAATTATTAGAGGTTACCAAAGTGAAAATATGGCACAGAAGTTAGCGTTGCAGACTTTCCCAGTCATTTGCCCCAAATCCACTGTTCGTATTCTTTGGAATGTTCTAGCTAGTCTTACATTTTGGTGACAGTCTTTTTTACTATTTGGAGGTCTGTGCTCACACTGAAAAGCAGAGTGCAATTGCTGGCATTGAGATTGAGGTATTTGGAAGTAATGCAGTAAAATGCATGTCAGTTAGTTTTTTGTTTTATATTGGAAATGCCATCCTAGAGATCTCCTGAGGTTGGCTCAAAATCAAGTTAGAAATATTCTCCAATGCAAATTAACCACAAACCTGTTACTTTTAAAGACTAAGTGAAATGATGGAGTAAAATAGGTAGGGGAGGGACCTTTCTTGGTAGGATGTTTATGAGAGAAGCTGATGGCAGATCCACAGATCTCAGCCTTGGACAAAACTAGATGTAGCCTTGCTATTCTCCACCCTTCCAGCACTGCTGATCCTCACTGTAAGAGAAGACCTGCCTAGAGAAATAAATGAGAGTGATGCTTTAAAAGCTTGGTACCAATACTCCTCTTAATAGCTGAATGCATGGCACACGCCATCTTCAGTGCCAAAAATTTATTGACATCAGCCTAAAATGTGAAAGAAGTCAGCATTCTGACAATATGGACTTAATTTAAAATTTTAAATTGAAACTGAACAGTACAAACACTTCAAAAGATTTTGTGTAAAGCATCTTCCAGAAAGGGGTGAAAAATCAGAGACTGGGATCTAAATCCCAAAGGAGGATAAGAGAATTATACAGGGATACAATGGTGTTACCAACGTGATTGATCTTTTCTGAGCTAAGCTGCATGGATTTTTCAAGAGCTGTGAGTTAGCCATATATGGTAATAAAAGATGAAAATTGTTAAGTTGTATATAATTAAAGTTGACAATCAGAATCTATTAACATCACCTTTGCTCTGGTATAAGCATCTTTATAAATGTGTTAGAGTAAAGAGATCAGAATGCGGGAGTTTGAACCTCTTAGATTGCTATAGCAACCTTTGCTTATTGCACAGGAAAAAAATTAAATCAATGATATTTCCACACCAGGAATTTGTGACTTCTATAATGTTTTGGCATATTGAAGTATAAAAATCATTTATGTTGATGGAAGCAACCCTTTAATCACAAAACCTAGCACTACTGTTGACAGAAACTGGGACCAGATGATGAGTGCTGGTTTGCCTGCTCTGTGCACTGGGACTGTAAGACTTGTTTCAGATAATTTATCACTAGCAGTTCCTCTTCATCTGCTTATGAAAGACGGTTTATTTATCTGTTTGTTGCTTTAATCTATGCAAGATGACTCTGTGAGGTGATGGTTTCAGGTAGTTTATCCTTTTTTCCTAAGACAGGAATAATGAAAGATGTAAGACACAAAGAACAAAATGTTAACTCCTCAGAAGCCTCCTGACCCTGGATGTTAGCCACTGGCTTAGCACGGCTTCCAACACTCCGTAACATCCTTGTACAAAACTGGGAGTAGCAGATGATAAAACATGATTGTGCAGCCAGACAGGCTGCAGAAATGGGCAAACAGGAGTCACCCCTGACATTGGGATGGGCTGGGGGCTGACTCTCTGCAAATCAGTTTTGCAGAAGAAGACCTGGAGCTCCTGGAGGACAAATTGAGGAGGAACCAACAGTGTGCCAGTGCAGCTTTTCTTAATGCCAGGTTTGCCTGATTGTTTAGTAGTTAAATAAAGAAAACGCTGTTACTCAGAATGTTTTTGCTTTACAATGATTTCCAGGAGCATTACTCAGAGTGAAATTCCACACAATGATACATTTATTATTACGGCCTTTTTGTTGTAAAACATTATCTCATATACTCTGATTTGTTACAGGGGTTGCAGCTCTGAGAAGTTCTGTTCTGTAGTATTTTTTGTCTAAGAATTACTGAATATAGAGAGAAAGTGTGCATCTGGCATTGTTTTATTTCTTTCAGAAGTGTAGCCTCACTGGACAAGATACTGATGCAGTAAGACAGTATTTTGTTGCATATTTTATGTTCTGGGAAGAGATATTTATATCTACTCTTTGGCCCAGATTCTGGAACAGCCGCCAGTTTCACAAACAGCCACAATTATGTGCTAAAAGGAGACTAGAACTGCTTAGAATTGAAGTTCCCTATGGAATACATACATACATATATATATATATATATATATATATATATATGGAGAGAGAGACTTTGTATGCATGTATGTTTGGGAGAAGAGAAAAAAATGAGGGAGTGATAATTCTGATGTTGCTCTTTGTGCTCTTAAATGCTTCCCTTTTTTTGGTCAATATTTTAATGATTATTGTATACTTCGGTGTTTTCATGCCATGCATTTTTTTCCTTCAGTTTTTCTTTTTAAAATCCATGAACTGATGTTTGAAGTTATTTTCCCATATGCATTAGTAATGTTATTTTTCCCCTATGTGAATAGCATCATAAAAGTAGAAAAGACCCATCTGTTTCAGAAGAAAGTCAAAGCTGACCAAAATAAATTCTGTAACTTGAGTCGATTGCTGACAGGCAATGGTCTGTTAGCATTTTCCACCCCTCTGTCTCCACCACCTTCTGTTGCAGTGGCAGCATGCCTGTGGGCAGAGTATCAGTGATTTAGTCTTCATTGCTGCACAGGAGTCCGTTCCTTCATGAAAGGGCTGAATATCCAGGCACTTCTGTAAATGTGGAATTTTATTAAGTAAAGTGGAAGAAAGCGTTCTGCCTTCTTGTAACTACCAGCTAGGAATTTGAGACTCAGTTCGTGGAGGACCTTTTCTGAAGCTTACTAATATCCCTGTAAAAATTGCCATTGACTTTGCTTTGTGACTGGTTTAAAAAACAAGAGTTTGCTTGTGCCTTATTGTTGGAAATCTCACCAATAAAGGTGTATTTCATTGCTTCGGGCTTCGTTAATTTGTTGAACAAGATAAGAATAAAAAACTTATGGTTATAATATAGCAAATATCTGTCCTCCTTCTTAGAATCATGAACAGACTCTTCTCCAGTTGATTAAATACAGACATTCAGAACTAGAGCATGTTAGATGAGATGTTTACTGTCAGGAACATGTGTTCATTTACCTAGATGAAGTGAGAATGCTGAATAGCTTAAAACCCCTGTGTTTCAGCTAACTGGAATTTTTAAAGAATCTGCTCACTTTTGGGAGTGATATTTTGGATAACCAAGTACCAAGTTTATATGGTGGACCAGAACAGTCACTAATGTAGTGTTGCTGGAAGTTAAGCTGTGGTTTAACTTCCCAGTGTTCTGTGTGGAAGAAAATAGGGGGCCTTGGGATAGGAAGGCACAATAAAAAAAGTAAATGAATTCATCAACAGTTTATTCTTTTGGTTAGTGTGTCATTGCAAAGCACATAGAGATTTTTTTTTATAAGGCCTGTGGGGTGATTTACAGGCTGTACATTCAGTGCTCTACTTGATATACAGCTTTGGAAAAAAACCCCACAAAAACATGGGTGAGATGCAGCTTTGCTTACTCTCAAAGTTTTTTACTGTAATGAAGAATAAATACGTGCAGTTTGGGATTTTACTGCCTGTGTGCCTGACTTTCTGATGCATTCAGTTTGTGTCCTATCGTGTTGATTCTGCACGAGAAGTTAAGCCTGAGGGCATTCTTTACAAGCTTGAGGATCACAAGTGTTAGGAGAACCCTCCTGTCCCTTCTCCTTGTGATTGAGATAATTGTGAAATTCTCCTGGACTTGTCATGATTATGAGGTGTTGAGACATCGGATTTCTAAAAATTCTCAAAGTTATCCATGGCTGGAGGCTTTAAAATGTCAGTAGCTTGCCATGACCCCTTCTTGATTCTCCAGAGCTCCTCTAGGTTTTGAGCAGTGTGCAGAATTCCAGTGTGTGGTAGTGTTCTGTATGTTGGTTTGGTGGGATGAGATGTACAGACTGCACTCATCATAATTCATGTACACTGAGATGAGCCATCAGAGTGAAAGGGAGGAAGAGAAGCTTTAATGTGAGTTCATATTTTTAAGACAAATGTAAGAAAGCTGCAGTGTTTATTATTCTTTCATGAATGGATATCTAAAATGTAGGTGACAATTGTGTAATCTTATGTGAAGTTCCTACCAAAGTACAAAGGGAAAATGCTTGAATGGATATGAGCTTCATGAACAAAGCCACAGTAGACTAGATTCTTAGTGAACTCTTTTTAAATTTGTAGAATGCACTAAAATGTATAAAATAAAATAATTTTTTTTAAAATTAAGATTAAAAAATATGCAATACCACTGGAAAGAATTAGGATGTTGCATTTGACATCATAGGTGTAGTTCTTGTCTAGTCTAGTTAACAAACAGCTGCTGAAATGCACTGATAAAATGTCATAATACATACTTCCAAAGAACTTCCTGTACAAAAAGGTTAAGTTGGATTTATGTCAGCTTTGTCCATGTCATCAGAACTAACCTTCTTGCCCTTTAAAACAGCTTTTTTTCCCTGTTTTTTTTTTCATTCATTTGGTGTTCTGGGTGCCTGAATACAGACTGGAAGATGAAACGGCCCTAAGAGTTGTGTTTGTTAGGACAAAAATCTTAATTTGAGATGGAGTAAAACTGATATTGCTAAGCTGCTCTGCAGATACTATTTGCTTTGAATGTTTTCTCTGAATGTATTTTGCTGAATCTCTCCTTTCTAGCTCGGCTTACTGACAGTTCTGCACTTTGGGTCTCTAACTGGATACCCCTAATTACAATTCTGCATTTCCCAGCTAGGGAATGAATGCTAGATTTTCACATCACAGAGCAGGACTGGTGTATGACATGGTGTGGTAACTCTGGTATGCAGTTTCAATCAACTCTACACTTCCAATAGCCTCTCTGTTGGAATAGGGAAGTTTTGGAATTTAATACTGTACCTTGGCAGGTCACCTTTTACAGGAAGCCATATATTTACTTTGGCTGTATGTCTGTCTGCTCACTCTGCATAAATTGATCTATCAAGTGTACAAGAGAAGCTATTTATCTTTTGCCAGTTAATTTGATTTCTTTATTTTTTTAATTTAATACAGTAATTTTTTGTATTTGGGCCTCTTGGAACAGAAAGCCAAGAAAACTTCTATTTTAAATACTGCTTGCTGAAATTATTTTTTGTCTTCCCTCCTTCAGATGAGAACTCTCCAGCCAATTTCTGGGATTCCAAGAATCGGGGAGTGACTGGCACGCAAAAAGGACAAATTGTGTGGCGAATTGAACCTGGCCCCTACTTTATGGAATGTGAGTACCTATTTATGCAGTGCATATTCCAAGGCAGGTCAACAGGGTGGTATTTGATACCCATTTCATCAGTCCCTCTGATGAAGCAGGGGAATTGATTGTGTTGCTCTCGGGGGGAGCATTTTCCAGTGCGTTTGCACAGACACCATAAAAACAGAGTTGAACTTAGAGGTACATTTGTATTCTAGTGATGTTCTTAGCACATTTCACTTTAGGGGAGGAAGGAGTTGCCTTGTGTGGTGTGATGTGGTATATACACATTGAAAGATGAAGTCTCTTCCCACAGAAGTTCCAAATTTCAGCTGGCCAAATATTAATAGTAAGTGTGTGTAAAGGAAAAGGTAGTAAGCTCATAATGCTTGCTGATGTTTGTTAGTGGGAAGGTTGGATTTGACTCTAGGAAGTGCCAATGTCCTGTTCAGTTGCATCAGAATTTCTCAGCTGAAGATTTGTTGAGCTGGAAAATCTGCTGGGCAGTTAGGAAATACTGAGTCTTTATGTGACTGAAATAAAAAGCCTTCAGTTGAACTGTGTTGGTAGTCAAGCTTCAAACTGAAGAGCTGCACCACTCCCACAGATGAGCAGGATTTATAGGAAACTGAGCTACTCTGCTGTGGACTGGGTTTTTTTCTTTGTTGGTTTTTTTTTGCTTTTTGATGAAGCTATGCTATCCTACCATATGAAGCATATGATCCTAAAGAAACGGAGGTTCTAATCGTAGGATGTTGTATCAGAGCTTGCTGGAAACTCTGATGTGCCAAGCATCAAAGTGGCAATCAGTCCCAGAAGAGCTCTGAGTTGCTCTACCACCTGTTTAGCCTCACAGTAATGAATCCTCTTTCATAAGTTAAAAAAAAAAATAAAAATACTCCCACTCCTTACTTCACTGCAGTGAAGTAAAACACTGCAGTGCTGCTTACTTAGGTCTTGGCAGAAATTTTTATTCTAATTAACTGATAGAACAGTAATACATGTATTTTAAGAGGTGTTGTATACCCTCTACTAGAAATAAATATTAAAGCTTCCTATTTCTAGAACTCATCATTGAATCTTGCCAAGTTGCCCTATGTGTTACACAGCATACTTCTCAAAAAAAAAAAAAGAAAGAAAAAGGACCTGAATAGGATAAAATTAAATTCCATTTTAGGAGTTCATTACATTACAATGACTGAACTGAAGAGAATGCTCAAGAAAATAATAAAGATAGTTAACATCCCTGGTGCCAAAGACACTGGTATATTAAGGCAGATTAAAATGTCTGTTGGTAAAGTTCATTGCCTCATCTTTCTTGTACATGAACTCCTTCAGGGATGTTTGTATCTTTTAGCTGGTTATGTGTTGCTCCATAGTGTATTGAGGTGAGGCTCTTGAATAATATTTCCATTTCATGTTAGTAACCCAAACTAATGCTTCAAGTACTACTAGTTTAATCAGCTGCAGCTGACTTTGCAGTTTGCAACTAACTGCACATCACAGTCAGCTGAAAGGAAGTGCAGGATGTGTGTTCTTCAGTCATGGTGAGCTTCACTAACACCTCTGCTGCCATACAATGAACAAGAGACAAGCAATTGTGCAGCAGCTGACAACTGTAAAAGGGAGTGTTTATGAGCATATGTTGCTATAGCACATGGTATGGTAGATAAATATGTCACCAGTGACACTGGTGTTTCTAGTGAGAGGTCAAAAACTGCACTGAAACACTTTAACGAATTTCTGATTCCACTTTTTAAACGAGAGGTCTGTGACCATGTTTGCTCAGCAAGGTTTTTCCGTGTAACTTATAGATGGTGAAGCAACACTGATGCAACTACAGGCAGCTGCTCTTTTCCATTTGTTTTCTATTCCTCAGCTCAGTAAGTCACAGCAGGGGCAAACGCAGCAGGTGGCTGTGCCCTCCAGGTACAACTGCGCTGTCACTGTGGTGCAGTGCCAGGCCGGGTGTGGGAAGAGCTGTGCTGTGGGGTTCTTACCATGCCCTGCAGACCTGGCACTGCCCAGCCTGTGCCAAACTTAGCTCCCCTGTTAACCTCCTTCTTCTGTTGTGGTGGAGATATGATTTGTCTCTCAGTCTAGCACTGCACGTGATGTCCCTGTCACAGCAAGAGGGAGAGACAAATGAGGAGTCTAACATTTCCAGTAAACATGTGCCAGATTATTAAATTTAAGGTATTTCTGATGCTTTAGTCCACCATTGTTTTCCACATTTGGGAAAGAGCTCTCCAGTTGTATATTTCTTACGTTTGTCTATGTGAGGTAGAATACACGAGATACCATGGTCATGGTACATGGGGTTTATCATATTTGCTCCTCACAGTAATGACATTCAGCAGACTGTTGCCAGTATCCCTGAATGTTTGAAGCAGCAGATCCATAAGGGGGGCAACATCTGGGGGACCAGTATGAACCAAATGTGTAAATGGATCAATCTAAACTCAATTGGAGACTAGCCACAGCATAGGAATACTCATTGCATCCAGTCTGCTCTCAGCTGGGACCAGTATTTGACCTGCTCAAGTGTGGTTTTTATTGGACGGTTTCAAGGACAAAGATGTTGTGGATGCTGTAGGTAACTTGTTCTAATGCTGTAGTATTGTTCCAGCTAAAAAGATTTCTGTGACATCCAATAAGAATGGCTATAGCTTAAACTTGGGGCCATTGCCCCTTTTAAAATCTCTGATAGAACTGGAAAGAGTAGAGATAGTAACATTTGTCTTGCCTTTAACTCCTCTTCACCACACTAAACAGCTCCTTTAGCCTCTTCCCATATGTCACATTTTATCCATCCCAATCACTTTTGTTGCCCTCTGCTCTGCACTATCCATTTTCTCTTTGCTCTTGAACCAAGGGACCCAAAACTAGACACAGCATTCCTCACCAAGTACCAAGCAGAGGAGAACAGTACTTAATTGCCACCTATATACTGTGATACCTACATGATTGCAGGTTCCCTGTTCTACCTGTACTCAAGGAGAGGAAGGAAATGTTTTCTGCAAGCCTGAGAAACATTGAACCTGCTCTGGCAATGATGATGCTCATTAACAGACTTATGCTAAGTCACTACAATAATCCTTTAGGATTTACACTCAAAAGTGGCCTAAAGTTGTCATGTTGTTTTGGGAAGAAAGGGAATGTAAGTCACTAATGTTGGATAATGAGTTGTGTTCAGTCAGCATGCACTTAAACCAAAGACTCTGGATGTGGGTTTTCCCTGGCAGTGTCACAGCCTAGGGACATTATGTATCTGTTCACCAGTAATATCTCTGGAGGGTGAAGTACAGAGAATTATAGCATTGCTAATGAGCCATATGCAAACAAATCTCATGCAGAAGGAGTATTTCCATTTTAATTACATTAATGTTAGCCAGTGGGAGTCAGCTGGGTTAGGCCTTGGACTCCTTCTGCAAAAAGATTTGTATCTTTTAAGAAAAACATTTTATGCCTCAGTTTGGGAATCTGTTTTTCCATGAGTGTAATTATAAACTTATTTATAGTTTCACCAAGGTCTCTCAAATTTATGCTTATGTTTAAGGTAGACTTGGATAAACATTTTTCTGAATTTCACATTACTGTGTGTCTGTAGTCTTGTAGCTCAGTATTAAGATCACTTAATTTATTCATCTTAAAAATCCCTCCCTGGGGATTCAATATCTCCTACTTTTCCAAGAAAGTAACATGTTAAGGCATAGTTTGCCATCTGCTCTATTCAGATCAAGCAACCTGCAGAAAGAAGGGAGGGGAGAGTTTCCTCTTTGTTCTGAAAACAGACGTTAATTCCCCTCAAAGCATCCAAAATTAGCAAAAAAAGGATGATCAAAGAAAACTCTATTTGTCATAGACAAAAATCAACACAAAAATTCTGTAGGCTCTGCTCTGGAAGGGAGAATCAAAGGAATCAACAGTGAAATAAAGAGAAATGAACTTAATTCCAGAAAAACAAGCAGCCTCTGAGGGGAGTGGCTGAAGAAGGGGAGGGAGGAAATATTATGCAGAGGAGAAGGAAAATATTTGCAAAATACCAAGTCCAGCTCACCATCACAAACAGCCAGTGTCCTTAAGATGTCACCTTGAGAGAGTGTGAGTTGCTCTGAACTGCAGAGCCAGCCAGTACAGAGGCAGGTGTTTGTTCCTCTTGCGTTTCCCTGGGGAAGGAGCAAAAGTGCTTTGTAGGCATGAAAGGGAACTCAGTCATTTTAGACATTCAAGAAGGTGAGTTTGAGGATCAATATGCCTGATATGCTGTTTCCTCACATAGCAGAGGTGGCTTTCAAACATCCTGCTCTGAGACTTGCTAGAATGTGAGCAAATGAAAACAATGACTCACTCACTGGATGGCTCTGTCAGGTTTTTTTTGGTGTGTAAACTACAGAAGGATTGCTAAACCCAACTTTACAATTTTCACCCTCCTGTAAAAGGAAGCAAGTTCAAGGACTATTATCCTAAACAGGTAGCAGTAGTGGGAAAGTGCAACACAGCTTAATGCTTTTGCATATAGTATGGTCATCTGGTATTTAGCATGGCATCAGGCTGTTCAGGCTTCCCAACGTTGGGGCCTTTACTTTCTGGTGCAAGAGAGGTTTCAGTTGCCCCAGCAATGATTTCAGATGGCAAGTGTTTCTCTGGCTATAGCAGTCTGTGAGCTTTGGATGGAAGCACAACACCCTTTGGGGCATTGTGCTGGAAACAGAGTGGATCGAGGTGGTATTCTATATGGAGAACAGAGGTAACAGAAAGATGGAGTGAAATGATCCATAGGAAGGCTGGTGATAGAAAAAACACGTGAGAAGAAGTGTGAGATTTATTTGGGATAGCTACTATCAGCTGCTGCTCATTCATAATCTGCAGCTTGCAAGTCAGGTTTCTGCAGTACAGAGAAGGGCAGGTCATGATGGAGATGCCATGGCAGGGAGATCAGCATAGGACAGTCCCTGCCGTGCAGCAGGTAACTGGTGCTTAAGCACTTCCATGTGCAGTGTGCCCAGAAGTGAAAAGCTGTACATATTCCAGTAGGTGAAGCAGGGGGTGGTTACAGTTCAGCACTATGGATGGGCATGTGCTCACTCTTGATTCTCTGCCATAGTCCTGCCTGGTTTATTAGCACAGGCTTAGGCTGAGAGCCTGCTTTGAGATTGTATTGGCCTTGTATTTATAAGTTGTAGTTTTGGTCCCATGAGTGTTAATTACAGTGTCCACAAGAAGCACCTTCACCTACTTTACCTACCTTTGTTGTTATTTATACCATTTGATGTCATAGTCATTACTGTCAGTAGAATAGAAATACATTGATTTGCATATATTTTCTTTAGCAGTGCTATGGCTTTATGCTGTGAGCAGTAATCCACAGTGGCAGCTGTTGGGATTCATCCAGAGACTGCCAGTCTTGTCACATCAATCATTTCTAAATCCCCCCTGGGATGTTTGTGGTTAAATTACTTCTGGTGCCACACTGCGATACTTGGATGCAGTGACTGCACAGATGCAGTGTGTTTTGAACTAAGATCTCGTTTGTGGCATAGAATCACAGAATAATTTGAGTTGGAAGAGACCTTTAAAGTTCTCTAGCCCAGCCCCCCTGCAATGAGCAGGGGCGTCTTCGACAGGTCAGGTTGCTCAGATCCCTATCCAACCTGATGTTAGGTGCTTCCAGGGACTGGGCACCTACCACCTCTCTGGGCAACCTGTGCCAGCATTTCAGCACCCTCACTGTATAAAGTTTCATCCTTAGGTCTAGTCTGAATCTACCCTATTTTAGTTTAAAACCATTATCCACTGTACCTGGTAAAAAATCTGTCCTCATCTTTCTGATAAGCTCCCTTCAAGTACTGAAAGGCTGCAGTGAGTTCTCTTCAGAGCTTTTTCTTCTCCAGGCTGAGCAAACCCAACTCTCCCACCCTGTCTTCATAGGAAAGGTTCTCCATTCTTCCAATCTCTTGATGGCCTCCTGTGGAATCACTCCCCTCCTATGCTGGCCCCAGAGCTGATGCAGGGTTCCAGGTGGGATCTCAGAGCAGAGGGGCAGAATCCCCTGCCTTGCCCTGCTGCCCTTGGGGCTTTGGATGCAGCCCAGGACACGTTTGGCTTTCTGGGCTGGGAGTGCCCATTGCTGGGTCATGTCCAGCCTCCCCTCCACCAGCTGCCCCCAAGCCCTACTCAGCAGGGCAGGTCTCGGTCTGTTTGTCCCCCATGAGTAAGAACATGAGTATACTAAGAGATATATTCAGAAAACATGGTAATATATGTGTTTGCATTACACTGGTACCTTGTTAAAAGTGAGGTTTTATGTGGAGTTCTTGGTATTCAGTTCCTATTTCCATGAAATTATAACTTTTGCAAAAATAGTGTATTAGGACTGAAATGCCTTACTTTATAGCTAGAAAAGCAGACTCCCAGTTCTCTTTTTTTGTTAAAAGCTGATGGATATCGAAGGAAAAAAACCAAAACAGTTTAATAATTGAACTTCATATACTTTTATCTTTTAAGGGCTACTTGTAACTAGAAGTATGAATAGAGTTTATTTCTTGTAATGGTTTTGGCCATAATGGTCAATGTTAATGAATGTTCTATGAATGTAGTCCATTACTTGTGTCCAATCTTTATATTTTTACCATTCAGAATTTTACCAGAGTTAAATTCTGTAAAGGTCATGGTTTTCTCACATGGAATTGTTCTGAGCCTGGAACATTCATCTGTGCAGTGCCCTGCAACCAGTGCCCTTTCAGTGGTCTGTCTGGGGACTCATGGTTATTGTCCCTACTCTATTTATAGACATATTCACTCAGTTAGAAATACTTCTATTATTCTTCTGCTGTTTTTTTATGTTGTCTCTTAACAGCTATTTTTGAGTATCAAAAATAACTGAAACAGGATCAAGTCTTGTATTTTTTACATTTGGGGCAGGCTTTGTTGACTTCCTTATGCACATAATACATGTTTTGTTTTAAAGGTTAGACTATAGTTAAATATTTTGCCAAACTGGAGCATAATAGTCAGTGTTCTTGACTATTATTAAATAAGAATCTCTGATGACAGCAAAGTGAGTGGGGCTGGTAGGGATAGGGATGCTCTGTTACCTGAACAAGCATTTGTCCACATTCCCTTTGAAGCAGGTTAGATGGAAAGACCACTGGGACATAAGCATTTTCTGTTATTGATCCTACTTTAGCTAAAAGGCTTTCTGTAAGTCACTTTGTAGGTGGTCTGCCTAATGTTCCTGTAAAATAAAGTCTGTGATAGACCTGCTGAGAGAGATAGCAACTACCTGAGGGCTGCCAGCTTTGGCCCTTGCATTCTGCTGCTTGTTTGCTACTGTCCCGTTGAAAGTAATCAAAAATGCACATGCTGAAAGTGATGCAGAGAAGAGAATGCTAAATGTCCAAACAGAAATGTTGAGTTCACTGTACTGTCACACTACAGAAAAGTTCAACAGGCAGGACATGCATAGCACTGCTAAATTTCTGCAGTTGTCTGTCAGGTTCAGATGGGAAAAAATAGGATTTAAATCTGTAGCTTTTTCATGGATTGCATCTCCCTTTATAGCTTTGTAAAGCATGAATGTGAGTGACTTCATTTGTTCTAGTTTTCTTAAATAAGTTTTGCAGAACATGCTCTCATATTTTTCCAATGAGTTACTGTTCTGTCAGCTTTTTCCTCAGTGAATGTTGGAGGACATATGTTTCTGTCTGCAGAGAGCTATGGATTCAGCCCAAGTACCTTCTGGGCACTCAGCTGCAGTGGCCAGGAAGTTTCAGCTGCTGTGCAGGTTCCATACAGTGAACCAGGAGCACTGTTTTGCTCTAGAGACTGTTCTGTTGTAACCCAACTTAGATTTGACTTCTTTTTTGAGATGTATCTGAGATTATCCCTTCTCAGTGGAGATGGTTCCACCTCTAATATATGTGTTTTGTTTCACTAGGGTCTGTCTGGAGCAAGCTGTTCTCATAGCAAACACACTTGCTTTCCTGCATTATCAGTCTCCTGGAAAGAATGCATTCTCCAAGCATTATGTTCATGTATTTATGTATTCTTAGTATCTTTCTTTAATGAAACATTCTTTTGATGAGCTAAGGTAAAGTATTAAAGGCAGTAAAAAAGTAGTTAGTGAGGAACATTGGGGAATTAGTGATGTTTTAAACCCAAGCTGTTATTTAGTGTAAGCTGATCCCTTTATTATTGAAGAGGCAAAAGTATATGGTCCATAGAGGTAACAGCACTATAATTTCATGCAGGTGTTCTTTTGAAATTCAAATGTCAATGTTTGAGTCCCAGAAACCTTTACTGATTCCAACTGATTTGTGTAATGGAGCTATAAGACTATGGTTATGACATAGTAACAGCTATTAGCTTTAAAAGAAGGGGAATAGGGTTTCACAGAGTTTTCAGATTAATTAACATTTATATCACTTTTTATATGGCCATGTGATAGCTTTGAAAGAATCATAAATCCCCCCAATTTAATTTTTGGCTTATTTTTAATTAAAGAAGGAATTTATTGTGGTCTGTATGTCTGCAGGAATGTCAATTATAAAAGGACACGTGTAGTATCTAAAGTACATTAATTTTTCCCATGAATGAAAATTCTTTTGTGTTCTGAAACATCTTATTTTCTTGGTCCTGTGGTCAGGTACAGATGTATCTCCTTTGCTGGGTTTACTGCTCTTAATGTTTTCATTAGGGATCCCATGCAAAGCATTCTCATTAACCTGTTGAGTTAATGAGAATGCTTTGCATGGGATCCCTATGCAAAGAATTAGTAGGAAAGGAAAAAGGGAAATGCCAGTTTCCCCCTGAAGGCAACACATAAAAGTAAGGGGGCAGGAGAAATGAAAGAAACTGGGAAAACTTTGTAGGTGACACATGCTAAAGTGCATTTAGAGTATGGAATAGTTCAGAGGAAACCTGTGGGTTAATATGTTATTGAACTCATTTCTCAAAATACTGAAGTCCTGTTTGCAGGTAATTGAACTTACTGCTGCCTTAGAACACATCTCAGAACATCAGCTGTAACTACCAGATCAGCCACAGATACTTTTCAATAGATTTAGAGGTCAGGAATCCATGGGTCATCAAGAAAAACCTCTTCTAATCCAGATTTTTTTTCTGATAGCACCACACAAGACATGTCAAAAAGCTACATCCTCAGCTGCTTTGAACTTACAGGGTTCCTTTGAGATCTCTTCTTCTGTTAACATTAACTGCAGTTCCTAGCGTTATTAGCCAAGAAAAAAACCACTTTGGTGTCTCTTACCCTATGAAGTGTTTGTATTGTTGCTGTGTATAAGATCCAGTCTTGCAAATCCATGCTCGTTTTGCCAACATCTGCATGCCTATCGTGGGTAGCCCATTTTTCAATTTTGTGCTGAATTTCAAGCACAGCTTCTCTTGTATTAATCCCACTGACACAGTGCTAACAGCTGATCTGCCATTTCTCTAAATGCAGTGCTGTATAAAGCCCAAACTGAATCAGTGCTGCTTCTGCTGGCAAGTGGGAGAAGAAGTCTAATTGTCATGTTTTTAAGTGCTCTGCTTTTTCTAATTATTTCTAGCAATAAGTCCTGAAGTTTGGTATTTTGTTTGTTAGATTGAATTTTTTTTAATTTAGTGTACCTGAAAGGGAATGTCAGATCCATTTCTTGAATCAAGCATTTTTCTATCACCAGCCATATACAGGTATTGAAAAGTACTGTATGCTCATAGAAGTCATTGAGAGAAAGAAATATGAGGATGCAAAACTTGTAGTATTGCATTTCAGCCTTTAGATAAATGTACCTGTCAGTGTAGTGAGAGTATTTGTCCCCCATTGCATTATGGATTGTCTGTGGATAGAACCAGCAGCTGGTAAACTTTCTATTGCTAGATTCTCTTTGAAAGTGATGAATTGACAGAAGATAGTCACAGCAGACTGGATAAACAGCAGCTCCAGAAACTCTGAAAATTAAGCTCGGGTTGCAATAAAAGTAAACAATGCAATAAAAGCAGGCAATATGGCTGGAAATTGGAAGTTTTGGTTGGAATAGTACTCTGTCTTAACCATGCTCTCATGTAGCCATAATATGTTCTCAGTATGAATAAGAGATGCTCAGACTTGAGTTCTTGTTACTTAGTATGTGCATTTTACAATGTGGAGAGTCCAGTACTTGGTATAAATCCTCCCAAATTTTGCAAGTGCTGAACCTCTGATTTTATGTGAGTTAGAAATTCTTGTGAGTCCTGGATACAAGCACTGTTGGTAGGTAAGCAGAATTGCTCAGTCCAGGAGGAAACTAACCCATAGTCCTGCCTGATGAGTTTTAAGTCTCATAAATCTTTGTAGGTGATTAGAAATCCTGTCTGCATTTTGAATTTTGCTGTAAAGCTTGTGGTAAATAGAGCATGTTTTGTCTCTGTGTGTGAACTCATCTGTGAGGAGGAGGAAGTGGGCTCAGCAGCTTCTCCACCTCCTGACTCCCTGGAGGCACTGTCAGCCAGACACTTTCCTTTGAAGAGTTGTTCTGAGGTGTCTCCTCTTTGTTCTGGGAGGAAGATAGTAAATAAATGTTGATATGTAACTGCAGCAAATTTAAAAATAAATAATCCTTTTTGGCTGAGCAGCATTGCAGAGTGGGTTTCTGCGTAGGGATTAGTGGGTACCTCAACCCTCAAGGAATCAGGCCATATATGTCTCAAAATCTTACACCAAACTGGGGTTTTGTACTTCAGGACTACTGACATATTGTTAAACCAAGCAGAGGAATTGAACTGCCAAGACTTTCATACACATCCTGTGTCTGAACTGGCTGCTGTAATTTCTGCCTGCCTTTGGCCATTGCTGTCTGCCTGTGGCCATCTCTGTGCCCAGGGGTAAAACCCTCATCAGCCTTACACAGAAGAGTTATCCCAATGGAGAAGGAAAACAGACATTGTTCCAGATAGGGAAAATCCCAGAGGATCAAGGGCAGCCATAATTATAGTTGTTCTGCTTGGTTGAAAGAATGCAGAGGAACTACAGTGGAGGTCAGGCTCCAGTTAAACATAATACTCTTTTGTTTGCAGCAAATGCAGTTTAGCAAACAAAACTTTAATCAGTGGGACCAGAAACATGGTTCAACATTTACCTTTCCTGTGTTCTGATATATAAAGTGATTCCAGCTTCTTTCACATATGTGTCACGTTCTTCCAAAGTCCTACAAAATCATCCTAGCGGCAAATGTCTTATATGCCTTTTTCAGGGCTGATGATATAGTAGCAGAAATAAAAGTTGCAGAATTAGGTAAGTTATAATTTTTGTCTGTTAAGTAACAGAATGACCCAACACACAACAAGGATCTAACCAGCAGCTCTATTTTTAATTTCCTGTTAGGGTATTTCTGAAGATAGGTCACTGAATGCTGGACCCTTTTGTTGTGTCTCTTTTGCCTAGGGTCAGTCATGAAGTGTTTAATGTGGTTTTTGTTTTCTTTTCAGCTGAAATAAAGATCTGTTTTAAATACTACCATGGTGTTAGTGGAGCCCTCAGAGCTACTACTCCATGTATCACTGTGAAAAACCCTGCTGTGATGGTGAGTTTAGCCTCTTTGTTCATTGTATTTGTGGATGATTTATTGATAAGTTTTATAAAATGACAGTAGTAATGACAATATTAACTGTCAGACCAACCCATCAATGTCTCCTACTTTTACTATTGACAACAATTATAAAAAAAAAAAGTGCTGTCTTACAAAACTATGAAAACTGGAAGGTTATTTTCATGGTTTTGTATTGCTCATAATAAAATAACAGTAAAAAGTCACTGGGCTTAACTGAAGTCTTTTATGCTAAGAATTTGACTTTGCTTGCATTCAGTTTTTTGCTACTTAGAGTTTTCTGTAATTTAACACCATAATAGAAATTTTTCACATGATTATATAACTGAAACCATGTCCAGAGTCTCCATTTCTTCCTATTTCTTAACTATTTCCTGGTATTCAGTGTGAAACTGTTGCAGAGATGGCAATTGTTAGTATGAATTAAACTGGAAAAAACTCTGCTCTTGCAAAACTTACTGAATTCTTTCAGTGTTCATATACCATTGAAATTTAGTAATTCCCTGATTATCAAGAAGTATTGTCTTAGTGCATTTGTGTTATGAGACTTGTTTACAAGTTTTAGAGGAGTTTTTTTAGTTGTTTACGTCGCAGTGGAATAGTTGTTAAAGCAGTGGCAGAAAAGGCTTCCAAACTTGAACCATGGTGCTTTTGCTACAAGTGATTTATCTATCAGGTTAGTTCTGCAGCTAAGCTTCAGCAAGTTTCACAGTGCCTTTGATTTGTTGATGTTAGCTGCCAAATATTTAAGATCACAACTGTCAGGGTGGTGTCCTGACAACTGCAGTGTTGAGGGTGCAGTAAAGCAGAAATTACTCAGACTGCATAACATTTATTCTGAACTTGTGCTTTTTCAGTGTTGTGTATTATATACATAACATGCTATGGTTATCTGACACTAAATGTGCTGTACTAGACTTTGTATCTATAATATCCAAATGTGTGTGGGTTTTCTCTTAGCATTACCAACCTAGGTGGTAGCATCATTTAATTGTCAGATCTCAGTATGAGTAACAGTTTCACAGATGCATACAGACTCGATACTTTACAGGAGAAAATGTGTCATAGTTAATGAGCCTGCCAGCTACTGTCTTTAATCAATTTATAAACTAAAGACGGGTAGTCTGATTTTGAGCAAGAGGAAAAAATGCATCCCAGAATAACCCTTATAATAGGCTGAGTGCTGCATTATATCATTACTGAGAAGCAGAGTGATTATACTGAGTGGAGAAACCACTTGAACTTTTGTATTTTCTTGACCTTATCGTATTATCCACCAGCAGTTTTGAGAATCATTGAACAAAAGGACATCTGAACATCTCTCATCTAACTATGCATTTAATGACTTGGTAGTTACCTGGAGGGCTGTCTTTGAGAATCATGGTAATTCTGAAGGCTTATACCAGCTTTTGCTCTTTAAATGTCTTTCATTTGAAAGGTAATGCAGGGTCCTGGCTATTGTACAGAATTCACACACCTGCTGAAGGGGTAATTTTATATAAACATTTTTGTTTGCGTTAACAGTGCAGCCTTCCAGAAATAGAGAGCTGTTAGATTTCCTGATGAGAATGTTGTATGACAGTTCAGATGATACTTCCTAAAAATGTCAGATTGGGTTAGTTATGTGTAAGTAAACCTGTTGTTAAACATTAAAACTTCACTGCATTTCCGTGGTTTTGGTGATGAGCTTAAGAACTGTGCAATAGAGACCACTGAGTTCTCTTGGTACTGGTTCTGTCTTTTCTTAGAGAAGTGCTGTTTGAGGAAGTGGTAAGAGTCAAGGTATTCTCACTCCCTTTTTTATGGTGCAATAAATTCCTTGCTTACTGGGTTTTTTCATACTGATGGTGTATCACACCAGGTATTTAATTCCATCATATTTTCGGATAAGCAGCTAACATTCTGTTGTGTTACTTTGGCTCAGAGGAGATAGAAGGCCTGATGGAGCATTTAGAAACACTGTGTTACACCAGATGACATGGCCTTTGTGCTGCAAAACTCTGCGTGTATGTGCTGGGATGAAATTTTTCACTTGGGGCAGAAGAATTGAAACTGCTCTTTAGATCATAATGGAAAAGGAAGAGATTGTATAGAAAAGTCATGGAAGTGCTAGGGAACATTGTCACTGTTCATGTTACTATAGCTGAATTGTCGGTTCATTCTGTTTTCTACAATATGAAGTTAGCAATAAAAATTATGTTATTTGAATGGAGTCCAACTTGTAGCAGAAAAACAGGTATAGAATGGGGAAGGCCTTTTTGTTGATGAATAACATTTTTAACAAGGAAAACAGTGTGTGCAGAAATAAACCCAAAAGAGGAAACTGGAATACACAGCATTCCTGTGGCATTGCCTGGACAGCATTGCTATCACAGTGGGATCACTCTCACTGCTTCCATGGTATCTGTCTGTGGACAAGGGGACAGTGATCCAGCTGGAATTAACCCATTGCTTTTGATGCCTTCATAGTTTTGCTACCACCTGCCACTACTTAGGCATCTGTATAAAATCACTGGCATAATAATGTCATGCTGGGTGGAAAAGGGATAGTTCTGAGCACTCTGGTGAGGCTTGTCTTGCCCTGAGAGGTGGGAAGTGCCCATGAAGCCAGCAGTGAGGGAAGGGAATGGACAAGCTGGTGAGTGGCAGTGCTTGCTGGCATGGGGTGTCCCCTGACAAGACTGCTGAGGCCCATGGGGATTCCAGGCCCCATCATCATGGCTGGTTCCTCATCACTTTGTCTGGAGAAATCCACGTTTGCTAATTCCACTGAAATTCTAATGTGCTTGCTGATCATCGTGGGAAGTATTTGAAATGATATTATTAAGCAGCTTAAAGCAGTATAAAAAGTAATGACTATGTGTTTGATGAATGCAAAGAAGCTTCCCTGTGGCTACTGCAGCTCCAGAGTCATTTATTCATCTGGTGACTTCAAACCACTGCTCAGGGCTGCCTCACATTCTTCATCTACAGTCACAGGTGTGCCCATTTTTATTCAGCTGATTTGCATCTTCCAATAGATCAGAGCCTGTTCTATCACTGGTATTAATCCTCAGTGTTGTGTTTGGCTCAGATTTTTTCTGTGTCACCTCTCCTGCCTGGGAGTGAGTGCAGTGCCTGCCCAGGGAGCCATTTGTCTTCAGAGATCTCTCCATTGATGTCTCTGTGATAGATTGTTTGGCTGGATGCACATCTCCTCTGTCTTGAAAGACAAATCCTTCTGCTAGTTGAAAGAGACAGACATTAATACAGGAGAAACTTTTATTCTGAAGTAGTTCTTTACCTAATAAGGGATTTCAGTAGAAACCAAACCTCAAAAATCTGTGCAGCATAAGCTTTTAGACCACATTTATATTTAGATGTCTGATGCGCTTTTCTGTTTGAAAGGAGCTTTTGTTAATAGAGCTAAAAGCTTTTTTAGTCTCTCTTTGATCTCTTTGCTTTTTTTTTTTTTGTTGCACACTAAATTATCTATTTGTGGAAAGTGACAAAAGTTACATGTGCTGTCACTGGACAGACAGCTCAGTGCTTTGATGTGTTTTACAAATCCATGCTGTTGTTTGTTATTTTACAAAAGGGAAAGCCGTAAGAGATACAGGTTTTTCTCTGATTAATATTGTCTGCATGTGTGTTAACCTCTACATGTTCTGTTGGGAAGATTTGGGCTACTGGTATATTAGCAGTGTGTGACATAAATAATAGATATTTTGCTGTAAACTAATGCTGTGGCTGAGGCTGTCTGGGGTAGCAAGGCAGTATTTGGTTAGCTTCTTCCCTAGCATAATACCTTAAAATTGTGTTATATCATCCTCAGGCATGTACAAAGCAGATGAAAACTTCTATGGTATATTTCTTTTTTTTCCTCTTCTTCAGATGGGAGTAGAAGGCACAGATGAAGGTGCTTCTGGAGCTCAGCACTCTAGGAAGTTGGTCAGCTTTACCCTATCAGGTAAAAAACAATACTTCTCTGTCTTTTACAAATTATTGTGTAAAAAAAAGTAAATTTCTGTTCTAAATAACATCAAAGATGGATTGCTTTTCTTCATTAGCCTCTGTAGGAGCACACTCTAGTGGCTTGAAAGATGTCATTTCTTTATAACTTCTGTTTGTTGAAAACCAGCCAGAATCATGGATCTCCAGGAGTGAAAGAAATGGATTTGATATATCCCAGCATGAAAAATTTAGGGAAATTTCCAGTTTGCACAAGGGACAGTTCCTCTCTGATTGAAGAGTGGAAAGCATAACTTGTAATTAAAATGTAGTCTGGCTCCATCACTTTGAAAAAAGCAATAGCTGAATGGTGATTTAGAAAGGGAAAAAAATTTCACTTGTAACAGAGCTAAGCTGTCACTACAGTGAAATAGCTGTAGTGGTGCAGTCTACCAGCTTCACTTGTTTTGATTAGCACTTTATTCCAGGGAAATCCTGTGTGAGACAGAAGCATATTCAGCTTGAGCAAAGGCAGATGAAATTCACTTCTGAATATTGAAGAGCTGACAATAAAATGTGCAGAAATTGTAGAGGTAGAGCAGAAAAAATGCACTGCTTTTTGGAGTGGCCTTTCAGCAGTCACCTGAGATAGAGCTGATAGGTTGTACAGACTCACATAGTGGACTATACAAGTAATTGCTTTGTGTGTTCTGAAAAACCTGTTTTGTTTAATATCTGTATAACTGTTCAACATCAGTTGTGATTCTGCCTGAGGAGTCCCATGAAATTATTTTGACTGATAGGCATGTGACTCGTGTCCTGTAATGTTTTTAGGTTGTTCATTTACACATGACTCTATTTCATCATGTTCCTGCTGTGTGGCTTAATTCTGAATTTTGGGTAGGATTCTTTTTTTTTTAGCAAATCCACAGGCATGGCATTTAAGTTTAGAGCAGTGAATTCTGCTGGATGTCTAAACTGTATGTGCCAGTTGCGTTGCTGCATGCAGCATACTGCTGTACTTAATGGAAAAAGAAAAGTCTTCTGATTCAGCAAACCTACAGAGAAACAGAAATATTTCACAGTTAAGTTTAAAATCTAATATTATATTAAAAAGTACCTCTTTATTTTTCTTGTTGCTGAAGCTTGCACTGTCATTGAAGTCCTTAGTCATGACAATATGCTCCTGGGAAATTATTATTTATTGTTGTAAGTTGTGAGGGCAGCAGTACTGAGGCTTCCCTAGGAAAAAAAGAAGCCTTTTCAGAAGACTTCGCCTCATTTTATGTGAGGTGGATTATCTGCTCTGTTGGGAGAAAATTGCATCAATAGTCCAGAGTAGACTTGGTAGGTTACATTTATCAAAGACTGAACTTTTGGAAAGTGTCTTTTCACTGCATTACCTCCCATACAGTTTTTTATCTTCTCACCCAGAAACAAAACAAGTACTGTGTGATTCATTTTGGGCTGTTTCTGTTGGGGTTTCTTTTTTTCTTTGAGTGGAAATACCTTAGATGCCTTACTGAGAAAAATATTTGTAGGTGAGCTACAAGTTTATGCTTTTTGTTTTACAAATAAGTGGAGGCTTGAATGTAAATGAGGATGTTGATACCTTCTTCCTTATATTCTTTTGGGAAAACACTTGATTTCCTGCTGTACACTGGATCCAGTTAATGTGTGAGTACTTTTAAGTTGCTTTATTTAGTAATCTATGGTGAATTGATTTCCTGGGTAATATTTTAGGAATACACTACTTTGTGAACTAGCTTTAATTTACTCAGTTCCTTTTTCCTTCCTTCTTGTTTTGCTTTTTAGATATTAGAGCAGCTGGACTTAAAAAAGGCATGTTCTTCAACCCTGATCCTTATCTAAAGATGTCCATTCAGCCAGGCAAGAAAAGTACATTTCCTACGTTTGCTCACCATGGCCAGGAAAGAAGGTCGACTATCATCAGTAACACAACTAATCCTGTTTGGCACAGAGAGGTAATGTATCCCTTCTGGGAGCTGTCTGCCAGCTGATGCAGCGTACCAGGCTTGCATTTTCTCCTCATGCATTAGGCCTTACTCTCTTAAAGCTGTGAGCTTATTTTGTAGCTAGTTATTTAAAGTGACAAAGAAATTTTGGTAATTTTAGGAACCCAGTTAGTGGGTAGAAGCAGTTACCGTCTGCATATTAAAGCTGGGAATTTAAGCTGCTGGCAGTTCATTCCCTTCTCTGCTAAAAAAAGGCTGAACTCACTTAGCCACCCTGTAGGTTTCATCAAACTGCAAAAATAAATTAATTGAAGCTGGATTATATGTTGTGAGAAGACTCTTTAAGAGAAGTTACACTACAAGAGCATTCATGCTCAGTGATTGCAACAACTCTTCATTTGGAAATGGAGTTTTCGTACTGCGTAGCAGGTGACAAATTTTCAGTTTTGTCAGGCTGAGGGGATGCTCTTTGATGTAGCCCCTGCAAGCTACACCTTGGCAGGAAGGAAAACCCAGGAGGGTGTTAGAGCACCACTCAGCAAGGGGGGAAACTGGTAGTCAGTCTGGCCAGTTTGTCAAACGTGCTTGTATTGGGTAAATTGTGCATCCCACGGAAGGAAATCAGTCCCACAACTGTCATTGAATGCAGGAGAGCCATGTCTGTGCTTTTGAAAATAAATGTTTATGTGGCAAAGTGAAACTGCTGACACACATCCATAGCCCTTTCAGGACTGGCAAGCGTGTACTGTGGTGAATGTTAATGTATTCTTTGGGAAGATGAAAATTGAGTAGGCTTTGGGGAATGTTTCCACAAATCATAAAGCAAACAAGCAGTAAAGCAGAACTGAGCAGGGCCAGCCAACATTAGCACTGCCCTAGGGTACTTGGTTGTGGGAAAGACTGTAGATGTGAGTAGTCCTCAAATCTTTTAAGAAAACTAAGTTCGCATCTCTACGCTGATTCTTCAGCTTTCAGTCTGTCTGTCTGTCCATCTATCCAGTAGTTAGATAGAAAATACACTCTTTTTATCCCCTCCCTTTTTTTCCCCTTCTCCAGTTCTCCTTGGCTTTGAAGCTTATTAGAAAAGAGATAATGTTCACTGCTGCACACATTGTATTAGCTTGCTTTAGCTGCTAGATCTTCCCTTTAGCAATGCTCTGACAACAGCAGTTATGATCCCATTAGATATTCTGTCCTAGTGGTGCAGGATTGATCCTGTTTTACACCTAATACTTGCTGCAAAGTAATTTGCAATATTATAGCAAACTGAGAGTGACACATTTTTAAGTTCTGTTTATCAGAGGAATCCAGTTGTGACAGTTGCTCAGCATGAGGAAGGTATTTTATTCCTGATCCAGTTTAATTGGTTTTTTTGAAGATGTTTATCTGATACCTACCATTGAGGAAGAACTGAACTGAAGAGCTATTTTTCCTACTTCTCATTGTTCAATCTATCTTTGGCTTCCTAACTACATGTGAATTAGGCATTGTGCACAGGTGGTTTGCTCAGAGGTCATAAAGGTGGCAGATAGTAAAAGGATAACCAGATAACCTTGTTTTTTTCTGAGTAGGTTATGCCATACTTTGCTTGCTTATTTGGAATATTTTAAAATCTAGATGACAAATACAAATTTTGGGTTCCTAAGCTTGTTTTCCTAAGGAAATTTATCATCACACTGTATGTATGTGTGTGTGTCTGCCAACATGCTTGCTTAACATTTGCCCTTCACCACATTTGAATCATTTGGCTGTCATTGGGCAGACTTGACAGAGCAGTACAGATCTAAGAGATGAAGTACTCACAAAATTCATGAAAATGAAAGCTGAGAAGAGTAATTGTTAATGTTCCCATGTATGGAAAGGTAGAAAAATGATTTTACCAGACATTAAGAAATCTTCCATAAAGTAGCACCATGTTGTTTAAAGGGCTCAAGTGCAGGAAAAGGTTCTCTTGGAGTTTGCTGGGAAGATTTGTCAGTGCTGGAGAAAAACTCCATAGAAAATTCTCCTTCTGTAGTAATGCTGGTCCTGAATGTACTGTATCCACATTGCTCTTTTGACTTCCTGTCATGCATACAAAACATGAATGCCAAGCATGGTGTTGGGAGGGAAATTCTTCTGAGCACAGCCTGGAGTGAGACACTTAACCTCCTTGCTCCTGCATGGACCTGACAGAGTACAGCCAGGATTCCTTCTCTTTTTCCTTTCCCCTATGCAAATAGATGCAAGCAGTAGGATACAGGGTGTTCTTTCTGACATACACCCTGAAAGTGCTTTTATTGTGCAGTTTCTTACTGAGCAATTCTTTTCAAGGAACTGTGAAAGGGGATGAGGAACAGTAAAAAGCTAGTTACATATGCAAAAATTCTTTTATAAATGATGTTGACATGATTTTGTCATGTGGAAACTGCTGTCATCAGTCATTACTTTTGGAGTTTGCTGCACATTAGTAGTAATTAAGTACATTCTTTCTGAATAAAGGTGTATTGATATGGTGTCAAATATGTTCTTTCCTTCCAGAAATATTCTTTTGTTGCACTTCTAACAGATGTCCTGGAAATTGAGGTTAAAGACAAATTTGCCAAGAGTCGTCCGATCATCAAGCGCTTCCTTGGGAAGTTAACCATACCCGTTCAGAGACTTCTGGAGAGACATGCAATTGGGTAAATGGAACCATTCTTAATGCTAACTTGTGTTCAGCAGGAGGACTCAGCATCTAGGATACTGAGAGCAAAGAGCAGGCTTTCTGATACAGACCAGCAAATTTTTACTACATCTGTACTAAGAAACATATTGTAATTTTTAATAGCTTTATTGCCTGACTGGGAAATGGCAACGTTTCTAGCCCTGTCCTGAATACATCTACCCACGTTTCTGTTGGTGTGTGTCTTTTTCTTTCAGCGTTATTTCTTTACATAAAAAATGCTATTCACAAGAAATCTTACCCTCTGGCTAGCTAGTCAAGAAGCAAGGCATTTTCATAGTACTACATGGTTGTGTGCAAATCTTTTAGAACAAGCAGGTATAATTGCCTGGCTTCTTGTACAGCTGGTGTCTTTTTAATTGTCACTTCACTAATCAGAGATGTAATATCCCTTCAGTGAATTGGCCAGAACTGCAAGGCTGGGAGTCCTTATTTTCAGAGTGCTTCCAGTAATACACAATTAAAATTGCCTGTTGTTATGAATAGCTCACTGATGGGACTCAAAATTCACCTCTTGTGCATGCCTTTTTTAAAGGCCCTGCCTCAAAGTTTGCTGAAGTTAGTGTCTCAATTGACTTAAAAAAGCCACAGGATTAGGCCCATGAGGAATCATGGTGAAATTAAATGCATATTTTCTGCTTTAAAGCTTAAGGGCATGGCAGTGTCATCACACTTATACAAACTGGCCTCCTTTCCCACAGATATTCCCCTCAAAGTAACAGGTTGCATAAGGGGAAAAAATCAAATTCAATTTGAAAACAGTTTTCAGCTTTACATTTTCAAAGTGGTGTCTACACTGCTAAGTAAAGGAAGAATAAAATTGTAAGAGTAGCTTAAAATTTTGGTTATACCTTCTGACACAGAACTTTCTTTAAAAGCTTGTCCATTTGTTTTGTAGTGGCATCCAAGAACAGTGGTATATACTCAATAAAACTTTTCTAGGAAGTGCCTCACATTGAATTTCAACATATTGGTTGAACAAGCAGCTTTTTCTAATAAATTTGCACACTCTATACATTCAAAAATAACACCATGATCTAGGCTGGTTTTAAAACCTAGTGCAGGGTGTACATTTCCTTGCTAAACACCAAAATGTTTTTGTGCTCTGGGATTCCTGGTGCTGTGATTTGTGGAAATTACCAATTTGCTATGTAGATCAGTTCTCACCTCTGTTTTTTCAAACCATTAATCTGAAAGACATTGCCTGTTTTCTTCTCTGAATTTCAGTTCTGTATATTTGATATACCAAATTGTTTTAGGAAAGGAAAGGCAGTATAAGAAATCTGTATTAAGAATATGGGTATTTGGATAGTTTGTCATACTGCTGTTAGAACTGACATTAAATCTTTGCCTCTTCTTCTGTAATATACTTGTCCATTTTTAGTTTTTGTGTAAAGACAGACAATATTTCACCAAGGGTTTTGCAAAGTTAAAGTAGTGGTTAATGTAGATGTGAAGTAGAAATGTACCAAATACACAATTATAACTGCTAATGCTCTTGCATTTTTTTTTGGGTCAAGCAAGTATAAAACCATCATTTTGGTGATGTTAGGGATGATACTTAAGGAATGAAAAGATGAAATCCAGAACCATCCCCTTTTAATAAATTCTGCCCCAGTTTTAGCTGTAGTCAGAGCTCACAAATTTGTGTAATGAAACAGCCAGTGGCTTTAATTTCCTGGAAAACATGATAAATAAGCATGAGAATCATCTAGAATTGATTCAGCTCAATACAGAGAAGGCATTATTCATGACATGGCTTCATCTATTCTTGAATGGCATGGAGTAATATAAAACTTATGTAAGAACTGGAAACCTCAGCTATCTGATGGTGACTTGTACTTGGAGTACCGAGTGAGGATCTGTGACAGGTCCTGGAGACACTACTGCAGAGATTTGGTATCCTGTGGCCTATAGAGCAGCATGGAGAGGGGAGGCTGCTTGTCCACTCAAGGCTTTTTCTTTCCCCTGAGTTTATGCAAACTGCTGCAGCTTATTTCAGTAATAACTTAATTTGTTTTATTTTGCAGTAGGAGTGCTCTCAGTAAAAGAGAGGTGTTTATACCAGTATAAAGTTATTTGCATAAATAACAATAATTTCCTGTGGAGGTCTTTAGTAGCTCCCTCTTCTTCCTTCAGCTGTCCCAGCTGTGCTGAGGGGAGCTGGGGCTGTGAATTCTGGCTGTGCCTAAATAAAAATGTACAGCCTGGGATCTGATCCAAAGTCTCAAGCTGATACAAATGTCTAACCTAGTCTGAGCCCCACTGAATTCAGTAACTCTAAAGAACGTATTTAAAGATAAATTCAAGCATTAATAGTTTTACTATATCAGAACATAGAAGTGCTTTGTTGAATGTGAAAAATTAGGAAGTAACTATTTGTGGCTTTTATACACACTAAAAACCACAAGGGGGCAGAAAGGTTTTGTTAATTATAAAACACTGTGTTGGGGAAAGGAGTAGGTTAGCCTAGAGAGGGACCTGTGTAATTTGATTTCTTTAGAACTTAAGATATTTAGGGATCTCTAAGAATTGGTGGGGCACAATCTGTATTTGGAATTGATCAAACATAATTTTTTAAGCTGCTTTATCTGTTAACAAAACATATGTTACACCATTGTTGGGGTTTGTGTTTTTCCATGAAAAGCAGAGTATGTGGCCAATTTTAAGACCATAATAGGAATTAAATACTGAAAACATGAAGCCAGCAAAAATTTTAAAAACCCAATATTTTTGATTTTGCAGAGACCAGGTTCTCAGCTATAATCTTGGCAGAAGGCTCCCTGCTGATCATGTTAGTGGGTATCTCCAATTCAAAGTGGAAATCACATCTTCTGTTCATGAAGGTGAGAATTTGTCAATGATCTGGATCTCCATATAGTTGTATGGAGAGAGTTTCTCTGTATTTCTATGTCTAGGCTTTTCTGTTGTTGAGGACAACAATATACTTTCTCATTTGTGTATGGTCCCCCTACTACAGATTTTTTTGTATTTGGATTCAAAATTTAGATATGGCACGTACTGCCTTGGAGATGGCAGTTCAAGAACGACCAACACTTAGCATATTGTTTTTTATTTTCTTGGATTGATTCTAAATTAATCTGCTTATGATTCTCATTGTATGCTTGGCAGCGCTCTGTCTTTTGAAAGGAAAATGGAAATCTTTAAAGGCATACTATACACCTCTTAATTTTTCTATATCCTACAAAACAGTATACAGACTTATACAGAGAAAATTCTGTAACTGCTGTTCCAACACTGTAGATGCCTCTGTTACTTTGACTGAAGTTTCTTCCCTTAGTTTTCTGATTGAAGTTAGCAAGCATCTTCAAGGATGCGTATTTTTATATAATTTAAGTAGAATGAACTATGTGTTCTTGATGCTCAGTGTTTCACCTTCATTCTTTCTGTCTCTGCAGATGCTTCACCAGAAACAGTTGGGACTTTGCTAGGAACCAACTCTGTAAATGGAGACTTGGGCAGCCCCTCTGATGATGAGGACATGCCAGCAGGACATCACGATACATCCACGGTGTGTTCCAATGGCCCAGTCTTTGAGGAATCTTCTGGAGACACAATCCTGAGACATTCTTTAAGGACTAGTAGGACTCTGGAGACAGACCAGGATGAGCTGACCTCTGGTGGTTCAAGATCATCCCCTCCCAGAGGCCGCCAGGACTCACTAAATGACTATCTTGATGCAATAGAACACAATAACCATCCCAGGCCAGGGACATCTGCCTGTGGCGACCGTCCACGAGGAGCCTCCCCAAAACTGAGGAGTAGCTTCCCTACTGACACAAGACTTAATGCTATGCTTCACATTGACTCAGATGAAGAGGAGCACGAGCTGCATCAAGACCTGGGTTTTCCATCTTCTTTGGAAGATGATGGTGGCTTAGTAATGCTTAATGGTGCTACCAGAAACGTTGAAAGAAATGAAGTAAGTTCCTCATCAGATCAGGTAATGCCGGGGCCTGCAGAGAGTGAAAGGGTTTCAGCCTCTGATGCTCCTTTGCCATCAACTGATGACCAGCAAGATTCTCTCCCAGAGCTTCCACCTCCGGAGGAAGGAGCCGAGAGCCTGCAGGGCTCTCAGGCTGAGGCCGCAGCAGAGCAGGCTGGCAGCGAGTCCGCTGCCCCTCCGGAGGCAGAGCAGCCTCCCGGCAGCGCGGACCCGGGAGCTGCTGAAGCCGCAGGTGGGAGCAGAAGGGGCGTCAGCGAGACGGAGTCCATTGACCAAGGCTCGGAGCCTTCGCAGCTGTCGTCGGAGACGGAGCAGAGCGACCCCGCTCGCACCGAGAGCGTCAGCGAGGCCAGCACCCGGCCCGAGGGGGAGAGCGACGCCGAGGGCGCCGACAGCTCCTGCAACGAGAGCGCGACCGTGCGGCGCTCCTCCGTGGAGATGCGCTGCTCCTCCTGCGAGAGCGCCAGGTTTCCCGAGACTCCGGCCTTCTCCCCCCAGGAGGAGGAGGAGGAGGGAGCCTGTGCCCCCGAGGCAGCTGCGGCGGAGCCGGGTGCCGAAGCACAGGAGCCTGCGAGCGCTGCTGGTTCTCTGCCTGCGGTGCAGTTACCTCAGGAGGAGGCGCAGGAAGCTGAGGCAGGTGAACTGCAAGACCAAGAGGAAACAGAAGAAATCTGGCAAAGAAGAAGAAGCCTGCAGGCAGCAGCTGCCCAGAGCCAGTCTCAGGATGAAGAAATTGAGGGAGCGCAGGCAGCTTGTGAGGGTGCCACAGCACAGCTTGAAGGAGCTACTGGAGGTAACAACTGCAGGAGGCACTTTCTGGAGTGACCTCGCTGCACCTGAAAACAAAGGTCGTTAATGTCTCAATTTCGTTGTCTTTCAAGGTTTTTTTTTGTTCCTTTGAATTTATTTCTTTTTTCAAGTGACTCTTGGAGGTTTTTGATTTAATGAAAAATCCAAACCTGAAATATCCAAAATATGTTTACTTTAAAATTGGATGTATTTTAATTCTTGAGAGAGTACTGAGGAGGAGGAAAGAATTCCACAATACTACCCTGCTCACTAATGAAAATGGTAATGAGGGACAGAACTCCTCCAAAAGTATGAAATGCGAAATAGAATTTATATCGCGCTCCTTTCTTTTGGATGTTTTATATTAGCATTAAAACATAAGGTAATCAAAAGAAAGGGGGAAGGAAAAAAATAATAATATTTTGTCAGCTTCAGGCTCTTTATTTTCCTTTTCCCAGTTCCTTCTCTGTACAGATGGATCCTGGCGCACTGGAACCTTGGGAGGAGAGAAATGTATTGCCCAAGTTAACACTGTAAAACTCTTATTGATTTTAAAATTATTTTAACAGTTGAGAATTTTCTGTCTCACTAAAATCACTGAAAGTAGAAATGTGTCCCTAATGAATTGTTTCCAAGCAACTTTAATAATGGAATCTGTTCAGTTTCTTCAGGGACCGAAGTATATCCAATCAAGTGGGTTTTCAAATACATCTTTTTCATAACATACCAAGAGCTATATATGAGCAATAATTTCCTCTCTTCATAAACAGGTTGTTTACTGGAAATAACAATTTTGGTGTTTATTTCAAATACTGTCAATATTTTACAGCATTTTCCAGACATTTGGGATGCTCTTTATTAGGTGTCAGGTTGCATCATATTTTGCAGATCAGTTTGGCTGCAGCAAGGAAGGACAGTGGACAGTTCCACCTCCCACTCTTGAGGTTTCTGCGGCCAGGTGGAGCTTTGTCCTGGGATATGGCTCAGGCTCAGGTTGTTTCCATGCCCTGACTTTGGCTGCTCACATATGGATGTAGCATGTCCCAGAGATGATGTTTCCAGGACCAAGACATCCCAGAGGAATCACTTGCCTAGAACTGTCAGCATAACTTACTTTGACCCCAAGAAAAGATGACTGTTAGATATATCCTGAAATATCATAGTCCTGCGGAAGCTTTAACCCAGCTTGCTTAGTTTAGAGGTAACTCCAGGGCTTCCCCACATTGACTGAAAAAAGAAATAAAGAAATTTGTGTGTGTTTTGATTCCAGGTTCTCCAGCCAATGGCCACCAGCCCTTGAGGTCCCTGCCTTCGGTGCGTCAGGACGTTAGCCGGTACCAGAGAGTGGATGAGGCTCTGCCACCAAGTGAGCTTCTCCATACTTTAATTGGGGCATAAGCTGCCTGTGGCTCATTACTGAGAGTTCATTACATTTCCTTTTTTGAATGTGAGAACTGAGAATGAGCAGCTGAGAAGCTGGAAGTGAGGAGTGATGATGGTTGGGTCCGGTGTTGTTGCTGTGATAATTATACCTGGTGCACACAGACTTGCTGAGTGTCACTCTTGCAGAGACAGTGCTGCCTTTCCTGTGGCACTGCACAGGGGTGGGAGATGAGGTGATGGTGCCTGTGAGGCACTGTGAGCTGTCAGACACTCTGAAATCTCTGAATACTGCTTGTGTGCTAATGATTTACAAAGGAATTAAAACATCCTTCATATCTGCAGATTAACTTACAGATGTCTGTGCTTTCCTTGCATTTTTTGAGGCAGAGTGAAGATTTTATATTAAAATAAACCTGGACATTAAGCAACAGTTAGATGAGCTTTAATGAACAAATGAATTTTAATTTTTCTAATGCATATGAAAAATATGTTGCTCTCAATTATTGAACTTATTCATGTGCTTAAACTTTGAGAAGTGAAAATCTATTCAGTATTAGGTATTCAAAGAAAGGACCCCCCCTCCAAAAAAAAAAAAAAGGTACACAGCTGATAGGCAAACATTGCTTTAAACCAAATATGAAAAAAAAGGAAATTCAGACCCACTGAAGTCTGTGGCAAAGCTCTGTTACTTTAAAAGAGTCAGGAATTAAGATATTTAGTGTAAAATGAACAGATCCCTATTTCCCAGTATGGTATGGGGCTATGTTTGCTCTGTAATTGGAGCAAGTAACAGGAAGGAGCCTGATAGCAGATAGATAGAACTGATAGATAGATAGATAGATAGACTGATAGATAGAACTGTGTGTGCAAAGCCAGGATAATGATATGGTTGTGCAGCCTGCTGTTCTGTTATAATCAGATGAATCTTGTGTGCACATCTTCAAGTTAATTAACTGCCATCCTATTATACCAGTTCTACATTTTACAAAACTGTCTCTGGGAGACAGATATTTCAGAAATGCACAGAGATAGCTGGTCCAGTTCTGTGGTTTCAGAAGAAAACTATACACTACAGTAACTACTTGGAAAAACTGCTGAAGTATTAGTATTTTAGCATTTCTGCCATTTACTGGGTTTCTGCATGATGCATTTACACATCACCCTTTACAGTCAAAGCCCAAAACAATCTCTGTGTAATTCTTAATATAAATAAAGTCTACTAATCATTGCCTAGATTCAGTTTTTTTCTCCAAAGGTCTGCTTTCAGATCTGTGACAGGTTTCATATTTTAATACTGAAAAATTAAGGAAAATATTAAGAATATGATTTTGAGCTCTAAACTGTAATTTCTTTTTAATTTGGGTTGTATTCAATTTGTTGTTTCACCAAAATTTGAAAGTAAGGAAGAAAAATATGTGTATTTCTTTCAGTCTTATGTTAGGTCAAGTTAAAGAACAAGAGAAAGAATTTAAACATTTATTTCTGCCTATAATGTGCAACAATATGCTCCAGTTCCTACATTCCTGGGGAAAAAATTAATGAAGCTTGACCATGAAACCTTGATGAATGACAATTGTGCAATTCAGCAAGCTATTTGTAACACATTTGACTAACACTGATTTGATGGAATATAGCCTTATATAGGAACACAGCAGAAGACAGCCTTGTCCATCACAGCACTGATGCAAATGTTTTACTTTGGAAGCCATTGCTCAAGTGTTTAAACTTGTGTATTTTAAATTAAGTGCAGGTTTTCTTCTGCAAGAGCATGTTATAGAAATGGTGAATGTGTCAGAATTGGGCATAAACATGACAAGAAAAATCCCAACTTATTATACAGTAGTTTAGGACTTGACAATTAAGCAGGATAATGAATTCACAAATGTGAACTATTTGAGGGATTTTTTTTGTTGTTTGTTTTTTTCCCAGTGAACAATTCTATTCTTCCTGGAATACTTGGGTGTTCTATTTTGTTTATGAACTCTGGTTTAAAAACTTGAGTGTTTTTATTTTGTCAGCAGATACTACTTTCACTTAGACTTGCAATATAGACAGTGTCATCTAGACACCTGCTGAGCTCTCCTGTTTTTCAACTGATGTGCTAAATGGTTTGCACGTTTTCTGTAGTTGCAGGTGTCTAAGAATCAGGCATTTCTGTTTCTGTATAGATGTGTGTTTTTTATATACATATGCCTATGTCTACGTTGTAGTAGAAATGATTATTATAGAGACAATAGGTGGGGTTATAAAAGTGACAGAGCTCAAACAAATCAATGAATTTGTCCCAAGCCCTCCATGGTTTACAGTATTTTATTGCTCCTTAGACTGGGAGGCTCGAATTGACAGCCACGGGCGGATTTTTTACGTGGACCACGTGAACAGGACAACAACATGGCAGCGCCCCACAGCTCCCCCAGCCCCACAGATCCTGCAGAGATCCAACTCCATACAGCAGATGGAGCAGCTCAATCGCCGGTAAGAGTCACCCTCGGTGCTTGTCATTTCTGTGTGCTTGCACAGCTGCATTCACCATTGCAAGGCTGAGCATGGAGACATGGCCACAGCTGCTCCCACTGCTGGCCTTAGGTGGTTGTTCTTGTGGGGCTGTTGCTTTTAGTTTGCATGTGAGTTTCCAGGGCTTTTGTGTTCCACCTGTGATCTTAAGCTATGTGACCAAAAATAATACATCTGATGATGGTTGTCAGAAATTCAAAAGACTATTGATGCAGAAATCAGAGGTCAATATATATTAACCTATATGGCAGAAAATATGGGCAGGCTCCCTTGGAGCCAGAATTGGATCATAGTTACCATATACTATATGTAAAGTCCAGTTTTCCAACCCTAGGTACCAGAGCATCCGAAGAACAATGACAAATGACAGGCCTGAAGAGCACACAAGTACTGTGGATGGAGCTGCAGAGGAAGCTGAATTTCACCATTCTAATTCAGGTTAAAAAAAAATTATTTTTTTACCCCTTCTCCAAAGAAGGGAGCTCTTGTCTCATGGATGATTTAATGAGAGTACATAAGGCAAACCCTAACTTCTTCTGAATGTCTGTGTGAAAATGAAGCCATTTGTTTTCAATTCTGTCTAGTTTTGAAGGTTATGACTCAGCCTGCTCAATATGCTGAAGAGAAGGTTGTGAGATTCAGAGCACTTTTCTGTCCGTACCAGACTTCTTTAGAGAGCAGGACACTTGCAGTTAAAGAAATATAAAATTGCGTGATCTGGCTTACAAATATTTTGACTCTGCTAATGAAGTTTGAAATAGTAGAATGTAGAACTAGAAAGGGCTTCGGGCAGTCATTGGCTACATCTCTAGATAAATTGGATGAGCTGTTCCTAGGCCATGCTTGCCAAATGCTGTCTCATGAGTTCTTATATTCTCCACTTGAGGGACATTCTTTAACTTTTTTAGACAGTCTACTCTTTATTCTTCTTATAACATACCCTTAAATCCATTGCTTCCTAGTCTTTCCTCGTGACTTCTGGGTTTAGGTCTCAAATTAGTTTTTTGGCCTACTCAGGATTGTCTTGAGTTGGTCTTCAGCTTCTGAGGAATATTTCAGAAAATCAAATAAAGCTATGACTCTGCTGTGCTGAAGAGGTTGTGGAAGTGTCTTACATAAAACACTCCTTGTACATTTCTGCAGAAGGTTTTGTTTGTTTTTGCTTGGTTTTTGTTTGTTTCTTTATTTTCTTTTTAATAGTTTGACACTAACCAGTGTTCAGTCTTTGATCTGCTAAAATCAAGTCCTGAGCCTTGTGTGCAGAACTTTGGCACAAATGCCTGTTTTCATCTGGTCTTTGTGAGTTGATTATCCCTACCTGCACACAGATCTTTGTACTTTTCTGATGTGCCCCTGTGGTTTTGAATCTTGTCCATTCTGCTAAGTACTGTAGAATCTCCTAATTGGAACAAGTTTTTTCTTCCCTATCCAGTCATTAGTAGAAATAATAAGTAGGACCAGAGCCAGAGAGATCTTAGTAAAACATCTTGGTGGACTCTTACAGCATTATCCCATTCCTTCTGAGAGCTCCTTCAGACCTCTGAAAGAGCCACCAGTGTCTCAGTGATTACTCCACCTTATTTCCTAACTGTTTGAGTGCATGCCACCTGACCTAAAGGCTTTGAAAACCTTAAATTTGCACCCTGGTCTTTAACCTGCACTCTCTCACCTCTATTTTTTCATTCTTCTGATAGTCTGTCCAGTGTTAACCTTTGGAATGAAGATAGGAAGAAAGACCATTTGTTTAGGGTCCTGAACATCATTGCTTTTTTTTCTTTTCACTAAGCAGTTCTCTCCTTGGTCATCTTCCTACTAAAAATTTACTAACATGTTGGTAAAGCTTTTTATCCATCCAGTTCCTTGCACAGCTGTGTGGTGTCCTGTGCTTTGGCTTTGTCTCTAGATGCTCTTGATGTACTCTTCTAAAAGTCTCTCCTAAATTAACCTGATATGCAAACTGTGTCACCCTTTTTTGAGTTGCAAGTCATTGTAAAACTTGAGATTTACCCAAGTGTTCCCTTTTATTACTTGTAGACTTCACTTCTGTTGTAGCTGTTTCCTTTTCTACCTTTGTGCATGTACAGCCAGATGGTTTGTACTGTACACAAGTTAAGCAAATTCAGGCCAAACCCTAACCAGCAAATTCAGCTGAATAAACTTCTCATAAACCAAATTCATAAGCCTCAAACTGCAATAGAAATCCACCTGGTGACCCATTCTGGTTTCCAGATTTACCAGACGATGACAGAGGACTTACCTGCTGCATGTCACAGCATCTTCCAGGGTGTGAGAGTTGCCTGGTGTACACCCAAGTTTTGTACCAGTACAGAGTTCACATAAAACCTCAGTGAGTGTCTGCAAGACACTCCCAGCCCAAGTATTCAGGCACAGCTTCAGGAGCCTTTGTGCCACTCTGCCTTTGCCCTGTTCATGATGTGTTCCATGTGGAACAGCTTGACTTCTATTGTTTAAGTAGTGTTTCTACAAACCCTCTTGTTTATTTATTTTACCAGTTTCCCTCACACTTCCTGGTTTTCTCTGCTGTGTTTATTTTATTTTCTCCATTCCCTTTACTTAGAATTTTACCCTTGTTATTTTCCTCTTCTTTTGTTATTTCTTCTTACTTTTCCCTCAGTTTTGAGTCTCATTCACTACCTTTCTCCTTGCTCTGCTTGTGTGTTATGATCTTTTATGTCTGTGATAGCTGTGGTCTACATGATTAATATTCATTTGATGGAGAAGAGTGCACATACTGCAACATGTAAAAAAGTAAGAAACTGAAATGTAGATGGCAGCACACATTTTAGTGTAGTATCACTGAAGACCAAATCTGAACTTGCAATTTTTCATTGATATTAAAAATACTCTTCCGAAGGTCTACAAAGAGAATTGGGGGCAACAGTGTTCACATTGTAGCAAACACCACTCAATATTTTTTCACTTCCTTCCTGGTACTGAAGAAAAATCAGGGCACTTCTGTAGTTGCTAGGAGAAGACACAAATGTTTATTGGAAGTTGAAACTTGAAAGGTACTTCCTTGGCAACCTACTTCTTACTTACATAAGCTGCTTCAATACTGTATCAAGACTGGGACTGTGGTAATGGCAGATTTATTGTTTGTTTTTTTAAGAAGGAATGAAATATTTATAATTGTACAATGACTTTTATATCCATTAGTTAGCTTTTAAAAAATAACTTACCTGCATACAGCTACAGTATAGCAGTGCAGACATGCCCAGGGGACTTCATTGCATCTTATATAGAGGCACAAACTTGGTAACCCAAATAACGGAACATGATTTTTTTTTTTTTAATGGTTGTTTACCAAAAGCCACAGGTAAATATTACTAAACTAAATTATAATATTTTCAGAAATTTCAGCGTTATGTTAGAAGAAATTTGGGTACATTTATGTGGACAATCCTCAGTAAATCTGCAATAGTTGTCTACTTAATGCTTTCCTTGCTTGTGTGATTCACATTGATATAGTAGCTTGCAGGGATGCTTTGGTAATAATTGCTGGAAATCTTTGACATTTACTTTGCTCTTAGATTTTCGAAGAGAGAATGTGCTGCCTCACTCTACCTCCAGATCCAGACTTACTCTATTGCTCCAGTCTCCCCCTGTGAAATTCCTTATCAGCCCAGAGTTCTTTACAGTGCTGCATTCTAACCCTGTGAGTATGGTGGCTACAGCTCAAAGGCTTTAATAAATGCAGTTGTTCTGTGTACAGAAACGCTGCTGTTTGCTGATAAGATATTGGTAGTACATAGGGAGGCTAGATTCACTCATCATTATCCCCTGAAATTATTGGGCTATCAGGGCCATCATAGCTCTGCATGATAGCAATTTTTATTTTCCACTTGATTCTTCATCTTTCTTATGATACAGAATTATTTGTTTATGGAAGCAATAGCTTTCTTACTATGCTTTGCACAGGGTGAGACACAATTCTGGGAAAGCCCTTGCTGCTTAATGGCAATATTTGTTTCCTCCAGATTGCCTGGTTTCTATCAAAGTATATTAGAGGTCACACTGAACAAAAAAACATATTAATATATATCAAAACCATAGTAATATATATATTTTCCTTCAGTGCTTCTTTTTGCATAGGTTCCCCCCGGTGTTTCTTTGTGTGATGGGATTTAGAGTGTAAGGAGAAGCAATTGGAGGAGTAACTTTCCTTCTGCAGGCCCACTTACAATGAACAGGGCTGTCTTTATTGGCCAGAGCAGTTTCCCCTTTGAAGAGCCCTTGCTGTTGTGTGTTTTCCAGAGTGCCTACCGCATGTTTACAAACAACACGTGTCTGAAGCACATGATCACCAAAGTCCGGCGCGACACCCACCACTTCGAGCGCTACCAGCACAACCGCGATCTGGTGGGCTTCCTCAACATGTTTGCCAACAAACAGCTGGAGCTGCCCAGGGGCTGGGAGATGAAACACGACCATCAGGGCAAGGTAACTCCACAGGGCTGAGAAGGCCTTGTGTTCATCAGTTTCTGAGATCAGCTGGATGTACTTGAATAAGTTGTTGTTGGTTGTTCTCTGTTATGTACTTGAATAAAAAGGATGATCTGGGACAGCTCTGGGGAGAATCACTCTGGTGGTTGTGTTTTGCTTAGAAGGAAAGAGATGGTATGGAGTAGGTTTCCTTAAGAGGTATTAGAGATCTTAAATACTTGCAAGTCTCACTGATTTTTTTAAACAGGCATCAATTTTCAATTTCCTAAAAAAATATTTTGATGTCGCTTTTACAGTTGTGATGTAAGTTTTAATGTAACTTCAAGCTAGTGCATCCTCAGTATCTGGAACATTATATTTTGTGTAGAAAACAGGAGGATTAAAATTAGACTGTGATTAGCATGTGAGGAAGCGATAAGGCTTATCAGTTTATTAGGATTACTGGCATATTTAGCTTCTTGGTTCTTACATTTATCACTCTCAATGTGGTTAGCTGTGAGAGTCCATATAAATAATGATCTTGATGCTTGGAAAGATAGACAATTCTAAACTAAAGGGTAAAAATACTTGAGGGTTGTTTCCTAGATTTTTTTATCTCTGAAAAGCACTTCGTTTTTTCATTAGACACACAATTAGGAATGTGAAATTCTACAAACATTGTTCTTTGCCTCACTGTTTTCTGTTTAAGTCATTCTTTTCTGTTAAGTTCTTCAGTGGCCAGTTTTCTCCTGAAGAATAGGGCAAATTTCAGTTTTTTCTAGTTTCTAATGGGCATTACAGATGATCCTTCATCAGTCACTGACCACAGGGAGGCAGAAAGCCATTGGAAATTGTGGTAGCAGAAAGCATTATATAGGCTTAATAGGCCCCTGAGCTGAGCTTTGAGGTTGTGCCTTGCAGTGTCCATGTGCATACACACAGACATTGTACAGATAATGCATTTGTGCAGTGTGTGTAATCACATGTCCATATTTTAAAGCCAGTTGCAAGTCTTTGTGCTTTTTAATTAGATCTCTGCAAGATGTGCTGTAATAAATTCCTATGTATTTGCACATTTTTGGTTTTTCTCTCTACAATTAAGGAAATCATAGTAATTGATTACTGAAGTCTTCAACAGAAAGAAAAGGTATTTTAGCAAGCTTCATAGATATCAACTGGAAGAATAACTAGGGCAACTATTCATGTTTAATGGGCTAAATATAGTTTTGGCACTACCTATTTTATATCAGTCTCTTCAAGCATTGTAGATTTATGGATTATAGCTAGGCAGGAGTTATGAGAGGAATTTTTTTGAAAGGAGATTGTGAACCACAGTGTGTTTTGAGCTGTGTGCCAGTGTCCAGATTAGCCCAAAGCATTGAAGCTCCAATGGCTATCTTCACCAAAGCTTCAAAGTGCTAATTTATGCTTTGTTTTAAAGTAGGCTACTACGAGCTGGCCTGCAACCATACCTATTTAATAAGATATGATTGTCTTTATCTTCATGTCTAAACTAAATTATTTAAATAGAATGCTGTGGAACACTGCATGCAATACTAGAGTGCTGCATTAGCTCAGAACTGAGCGGTGCAGCTCCAGGGGGTACTACCTCCTTTATTGAATCAGGATTTTTTTAATAAGTGATTTACAGTATGGTGTTGACTTAATGAAATCAACCTGTGTTTTGCTGAAAGTGCTTTACATCTTATAAATGTACACAGAATAGATAAAACAGATAGAAGGACTTAAAAAAAGCCCAAACCAGCCACTTGCTAGTAAAGTAGGTAGATCTTTACCAATCAGGAGAAAAAATTTCAGAAAGAGTGGCTGTGTTCCAGCAGTCTCTTCCAGTCATCTGCCAGGCCCCAAATATAAATTTCATTATGGTTTTGGTTCTTTCTCACTGGTTTTGTATACTCTCTAATCTGTATACCTGCACTGCAGGGTGGCATCATTGTTTGTCAAGGTAAACAAGGTAAACATCAGGCTCAGATGTAGCAATTAAAATTTCATTTATTGACACTTCAACAAAACACTTTACTGTGTTTGAACTGTGAAACAGTTTCACTTGCATATCTGTGACTATGTCAGATGGTCAGAACAGGGTTCTTACTGCTCAGGTGATAGGATTCCTTCCTTGTAGGCACAAGCTACAGGTACAGGTGATTGCTGTTGGGGCTATAAGAGGCTTGGTGCTCTTTGTGGAGCACTTTTAGGGTTCTGCAACTGTGGTGTCTCTCCATATGCCTCTCCTTCCTTGGGAAATGGAACTATGAACATTTTCTCCCACCACAGTCCGTAATGGCATATTAGTTGCTGTACAGCATGACACACTGGTTTGTCTGCCTACCTTCACAGCAGTCAGAAGAATTGCATTTGCTCTGGTCTGGCTTTCCCAGTCTGAAACAATGATTCCATGAATACTAGAAGCTGGTGTTGCTGCCAGAAAAGTGGTTCTGCTCTCCTCTCCTCTCATCCCTGGAGAGCTGGCTGAGGTTAGAGGAGCCAGCAGGGAGAGGGACAAAAAGAGAGTAATTTTAGCCTGGACCGGAGCCCCTGATGGGTTCACTGCATGGCTACACAAACACTTGTGCCAGCACAAGGCAGGAAGGGCACACAGGGGATGAAACAAGTGGTCAGGAGAGGGAAAGATGAGAATGCTGCTTTTGCTGACACCACAGGAATAAATTGTTTGTGGAATTGTGGTTGAAGTACCTCACTGGTAGCCAAACACAGAAATGGCTCCTGCAGTCCCTGACCACCACTCTGCTGGTCCAGATTTTTTGATTCCTTGAACCAGATGTTACTTTCCTGTAATTCTCCTGCTCAAAACAGAGATATTTTTTTGCCACTTCCACATGTTTCCAGTATTGTGACAGAAATCATGGAATGTGTTGAAATAGAACAGTGCTGGTTTCCAAGTGCAACACTGGTGCTACAAAAAGTATAAATTTCAGGGCTTAGAGACCTTTTTGGTTCAAATTGGCTAGAATTGTAGAAGGCTTTAATTTTCCAGGATATGTGTCCCTGTGACCTTGTTTTCAGCAAATGGTTGACTGGCCACTATGTGGTTGTTCTCATCAGTTGCCTGATTTAATTTTTTCTGTTGCCATCATCTTTGTGTTGTTGGTTGACCTTTCTTTTTGGCTTTCAGAGGTCTTTTTTTTTTTGTTCTGGAAGGTGCTTTAGGGGGGTTTTTTTGCATTTTGTTTTGGTTTTTAGAAAAAAAGGGCAGTGAACTTGGAATAATTGTAGCAGAAATACGGCAAAAATCCCTGTTGGTCTGTAATCATAGTTCATCACTGGATGCAAGCATACACTTGACATACATAGAGCCAATTGTGTTCATAATTATATGGTAAATACTTCACAAAAGGTAATGGGTTTGCCACTTAATGACACCTTTTTAGAAGCTTATAAGGGAATGAAAAGGAGAATACACCAGGATTACTCTTATGAAATATTCAAGTCTTCTCTTCTTGACAGTCATAATAAAGCTTCCCACTTCGGATGCTTGTCAGATGAGAATTTCAAAGGACTTCATAGACAGGAACAATGTAAAGCATTAAACAATCCATCCCTTTGGGTGGGATGGAAAAGTGTTGTCCTCCTTCTCCAGAAGCCACAGTAACAGATTTTCCACAGCCCCACCTGATGGAATGAAACCTGGATCCCTGGTAGGCGTTAACCTCAGACATAATGAGTAAAAGGAGTGCTGATGAGTTCTGTCTCCTGTGTCCTTTGCAGGCTTTCTTTGTGGACCACAACTCGCGCACCACGACGTTCATCGACCCGCGGCTGCCCCTGCAGAGCAGCCGGCCCACCAGCGCCCTGGTCCATCGGCAGCACCTGACCCGGCAGCGCAGCCACAGCGCTGGGGAGGTGAGTGCGGCCTGGGCCTCGTCCTCCTCCTCGGGGGCACCACCATCCCCTTTCACATCATTCCGTGGGGGGAGGAGCATGACCCTTCTGTAACAGTGCACCAGTCATCTGTAAGGATATATTATTTTTTCTGATAGCCATCGTTGCTTTTAACATGTATGAATTCAGAGTAAAAATGTCAAACATGAGTTTTTTCTTATTTTGAATTCGCAGTAACCCCACTTAACCACAGGAGAGCATCTGATTACAGATTACTGATTCCTGTATCTAGTCTTTTGCTGACAAAATGTGTATTGTCTAGCGTGGCGTCTGCCAAGTGTGTTCATACATAACTGTGCAAAATAAGAGGGAGGGAAAGATGCATGTATGACTACACATCTAGTTCTGCAGCTTCCCCATGAAGTGTAAAAAAAATCATACCATGTACAGCCTTATAAGACTGTTATATGCCTTTGAATCTATATTTAATCTCTACTTTCTGATCAGAAGTACATGGAAAATACTATTTTGTTGTTATGTTGGTGTGCACCATTTTCACTGGCAGTCCCCATAGTGTTGTTGTCACTTCCTTATACTTGTAACCTTGTGTATGTGCAGTGACTTGGACTTCAGTTGTACTTTATTTAAAAACTTCCATACTGTTGGCTGTAGGTTGTCATTTCTGGAGAGGGCTATTCCATGCCAGCAATTAAACATAATACAATTCAGAATAGCAAGAGAAATGATCTGATTTATTCTTTTTTTAGCTCAGTCTTGTGGCAGATGAGGGTCTGCCAGGCCTCTGTTTCAGAGTAAACATGAATCTTGTCTGCCACTTCTCTACCAGGGCTTCCACTGAGCTGCAGCAAGTGCCACAGCACTGGCTGCATATCTTGTCACATCCTGTGTGAACATGGTTTAGTCAGTTCCCCTCCAGTGTCAGGAATATTTTGCAAATGGTTTTAAATAGCATTTCCCATCAGTTTGGTGATATTATGTATAAGGCAAGAAGCTATATACCTTCATATAGCTATTTAGATCTTGAATAGGGTAAAGCAAGTATTTCTGTTTGATTTGTAGCACAGCAGAATTTTTTTTCTTGACTTTACCCAATATGCACCCAAATCATCTTTCTTTAAGCAGCATCCAGTAGCTCTGCACTAAAACAGGTATTTGTGCCAGCCATGCTCCTGAAGTTGTCAATGCTGCAAAACAAGTATAGTTTATCCAACAAGAAATGATCATATATATTTCATATACATAGTACTGCTTACCTGTCAAAATTTCCCACTTCATTTAGATACATGAAATTCCTTAAAGTATGTTTCTATATGCAATTTTAGAAGTGTTTCCTTGATATTGTTACAATTATTACTTGAATTAATTCCAGGTATAATTCCAGATAGGAATCTCAAGCATAGCAATTCAATACAGTATTACCATTCTAGTATTAATGATGCAATGATGTTCTTTTTACATATGTATGAACCTGAACACCAGTTTTTCCCCTGCACTTTAGGGCTTATGTATTGCATATTTGCATTTTTTCCCTATTTTAAGCTATTGCATAAAGGAACTGTACATTATTGCAAAAGATGAGTACTTAATGAAAAAAATATCTAAATACTTTCTTTGGCTTTAACTTGCCATGAACTTTGATGTTTTGAAGCCACTGACCCAGTTTTTACAGAGATGCTCTAAAGCAAACATGAACCAGTGTAAGGAATGCCTTTTTAGCTAAAGCTGAACTACAGTGTGAAGCTGGAGCTAATAATAATGGCATTCCTTTTCCAGCACATTGCCTAACAGGAAATAATTCTACATTTTTCTGAAAGAATATTATGAGAGAGCAAAAAGGTCTTGGGAGATATCTTGGGACTTTTGCTGCTTTGTAATTTCAGAGATTGGATTCAAAAGCAACCTTTTATAATTATTTGATCTTTTGCAGTTAGATGTTTTAGAGATCTTTGAAGCTTGGGAGTGCAGTTCAAATGCTAACCATTACATGTAGGCAGATAAATGGAGAAGTAAACAAAGAGGTCCAGCAGCATGAAAAAGAGGTTGACCAAATGTTTTATAGAGATAAAATACAGAATACTGAGAAATATCTAAACACCAGAAATATCTCATGATGCAGTTAACTACAGCAGTTGCCCTGACATAACAAATGCCTCTAAGAACAATTTTAGATTGTGGTTCTACCCTAAAAATTGTTCCCATGCAATTTTTTAAAGTCCAGAAGGTGAATACAAGAAAAACAGAACAGTGTTTCTGAATTACTCTAGGAGCCATGTTTTTACGAATTTTGGACTTGTTTGCCATGCCTAAATGTGAACTCACTTCTTTATTCTCCTTTGAGGCTTCAGCCACAAACTTCTTTCCACTTCAAATTTAGGGAAACTGCATTCATGCACAGAGAGGTAATAAAGGTGCTAATGAAGGAGCAGAATTTTGTTTCCAGAATGTTTCATGTAGATAAAGATGTCCATTAATTACAAAAGACAAAATTAAATTACAAAATCAAAAAAGGTTATCCCAGTTTCATTTTTTTTGGGTCTCTTTCCAGAATGGGACTGTTTAAAAATAGCTGTAAATTTTGCATTAGTTTTGATTCTTCCTATTAAAGGGCTCAGTATGCTAAATAATGTTTTGCTAGTACCTGTCCTAGCAGCACAGCTGCTTCCTGCTGCAGTGGCTACTTGGGATAGTGATCAAGCAAGGCCTTGATGCATGTGCTTAGTTCTAAGCCATATAAATTCTCACTTTTTTGTACCTGAGTGCTTGTGCTGGCACAGAGACACTCACTGTGGTTGCTTGCACATTTTCAGGTTGGAGAGGACTCTCGCCATTCAGGACCTCCCGTTTTGCCAAGACCATCCAGCACATTTAACACAGTCAGCAGAGCTCAGTACCAGGATGTGGTTCCAGTGGGTATGTCAGCATCCAGCCTCTGCTCAGAGTTCTCCATCACTGAGGGGCCATGGCAGTGTACACTGCTGGGGTTTCCATTCACTTGGCATGGCCGGAGGTTGCCATTTGTTATGATCCTTCTGTCCATCAGCATTTCCCCACTGTTCAGTTGGAGCTTTCAGAGCTGGAAGTGTGCAGAACCAATTAAGTGATATATTTTACCTTTCTAGCTCACATGCTCTGTGTCCTCACAGGATGAACTGAAGCCAGGGAGTCAGATTGGATCCTAATTGGACTCCATGTATTCTCAGTGATTTTTAACTTTTTTTTTTACCCACAACTTCTGAACATCTATTTTGGCAGGATTACAGAAAGTGTTAATCAGCTTGGAATTAGCCATTTGCTTAACTTCTGTTCTCAGTTACAGACACACAGAGTTACTGACTTCTGTGCCACCACGTACAGAATGTAGCTTGTTAAATCTAACAGCTGTCACATTGTGCTAAATCAAGATAAATTAATCCGATTAACTCTAACTGGCTCTTTGTACTGTGGCATGTTTACTTGGAAACCTCTGCCCATTTAAATCCTCCCCCCTTGCCATGGACAGGGTGTGCATGCTTCACAGGCTCAGCCATTAATGAAGATTTGATATGGGTGTTTCCAATGGCTGCCTAATTTTGAGAATAGATGCAGTGAAAACCAAGGTCCCTGCAATTTTATACTAACAATAACTATTCTGGTTTGACCTTAGCTAAGAGTGTGAGTGCTAAAATATAATAGAAATTGTTAACAGAATTATAGCTGTTAGCATAATTCTGTTATGTTATTCTGTTTGGATATGTCACAATGAGATTTGGTTCATAATCATAAGAAATGTGTTCCTTAAAAGACAATAGAATTGGTAGCCTTACATACAGAAGTATCAACCCAGTACTTCTAAACTTAAAAGTGTCAAGGTGAAGTATGTCATTATTGTTGGAGACTCAAAAGGAATGTCATCCTTTGTTTTGGGATCTCCTTGTTTCAGCATGATATTTTTGTGAATGTTTTCAGCTTACAATGACAAGATAGTTGCATTTCTGCGGCAGCCCAATATCTTTGAAATTCTACAAGAGCGCCAGCCAGATCTTACCAGGAATCATTCACTCAGGTAAGAAAATTAGTGAAGTTTGCTATTCCCATTTCAGTAAAAATGCTAATTACAGTTACCTACTTTCATTAATTAACAGTGGAACATAACAGAATGTAGACTTCTGGTGACTTCAAACATATTCATAAAGCTGTGGGAAATAGTTGTTTACTGTATTTCTGTGCAACAGCCTACTATAACAAGGTTGAGGAGAACAGAGGTAATGTTTAATTATCAAATAAAGGTACCTAGAAGAAAATGTTTGGAACAACTGGCATAAGAGATTTGCTGATGTCTTCCTAATGTGCCAAGACAGCTGGATGGCACAGCAAATGTGCCCATTCATTCAGCTGAGAGCATGAGGCAGAATGGCATTTGGATTTGTCCTTATCTTTGCAAAGCACATTTACAGAAAGGCTGTCCTGACCTCATGATAACTGGAGATAATCTTACCTCATCAGAAGTTTTTATGTCTCTCCAAAGTTTTCAAAATGTGGTTGCCTTCTTTTTTATGGGTTAAGCTCACAGCCAAAGCCCTCTGGATGTGACAAGATGGATCTACAGCTTTGCTAACAAAGTCCCTATTGCTTCTTATCAGAAAACTCATGATGCTATGTTGAGAAATCACTTCTCTTGCCCCACAGATTGTCAGCTGTATCCTCAGAGGCATATTTGAGTGTGTGACCTTTTCTTTTCTCACATTCTGCTAATAACCCCCAACTTTCTTTGCTCACAAATCCAAAACTCTGTTGATACACCTATAGTCTCACTGCTCTTGTTATTAAACTGTAGGGAATGTAATCAGAGCAGCTAATGCCACAATAATCCTCCTGATCCTTGCAGTTATCTCTGAAGATATCAGAAATGATGCTGTCTGCAAGAGAGCTCTGATGTATTTTGGTTAATTCTGCACTTGCAAACCTTTGGAGGAATACACCAAGCTTCCAGATGCTAAAGCACTTGAAGCTGCAGTGAGATTTCAAATACCTTTGTTATTGACTATCAAAACTGTTCAATATTTCTCAATGGACAGAGCTGGCTCATTCCTGGAAAAAAAAAAAAAAGTTAATTTTTGACAAGGTCTTTCATTCCTCTGCAGCACTATTGTAAGAGACCTAACAAACAGATTGCTGAGCTCACAGGGATGCTTGCTCTAGGGCTTGGGCTGCAGGGGGTGCCTGGTGAACATCACAGCCTGCCTTACTCCTTGAAGAGCCAAACTGCAGCATTCCTTCTGGTGGCCTGTTTGAGGGATTAGGGGTTGAACAAAAATCTCAAGCTTTTTCTTCACTTAGATATAGCAGCTTTGCCAGAATTTAGGGCACCATTCTGTGGCAACCTGCAAAGAGAGGTAATATGCAGAGAAGCAGCTGAAGCTTGCTGCTCAGCAGAGCAGGTTCAGGCAGTGCTGAATTACCTCTCAGATCACCGGTACATCAGCCTGCTTGAACAAGGAGATGATGGGATTTTTCCAGCCACCTGCATAATTTCTAAGGTCTGTAAGTTCTGCTAACTGTGACTTTTTGCCACCCTGTGCCAGATATGAAATTACTCCCCTAAGAACCTTTATTTTGGATTTTCTTTCTCCTTCCCAAATGCATGATAAGATTGCCACCTGTGCTAACAAGTACTAAATATTTAGGCCAGCAGTGTGTCAGGCAGGAGCTGGGTTCAATATGAAGGTGACGGTGTGGTTTGTTGGTTATAGCTCACAAGTAACACATCTCCCAGCAGACCTTCCTGGTGCACACAAGTCTGGGAAACAGGTTGCTGGTGAAGAGAGAGAAGGATAGTTTGCTTATCATTGCCCATGCAGCCTCCTGGGGCTGTCAGGTTGACAAAGGTTAGACAGGCCCAGAGAGGCTGTGCAGCTGGAATTGCTTTTATATGCTAAAATTTATTGTTATTGTCCAAGATTTTTTTAAAAAAAGGGGGAAGAAGAAAAAAAGTGAGGGGAAAAAAAGAAAAAGAAAAAAGGAGAAATAAAAATAGCAAGAAAAGATGCATAAAGAAGAAAAAAATAGATTTCTGAGCATGATGCAGTCATTGGATGCAAAATATGGTGTAAGTACTCTGTGATGGTTAAGTGTTGGTGGGTTTGGAGCACTGCTGTCTTTCTCCAGATTGCCTTTTAGTGTTGGTGGGTTGTTGCTGCTATTTTCTCCTCTGAAACATGACCAGTTTTAGATTCTGCCTTACTCTTTTGGCAAACATGCCTTTCAGTAGCTGGCATGAATAGCTAAGCAGTCTAGTTGGTGCTTTCAAGTTGGGCAGATCAATAGCACTGGCATTCCTGAAATGCAGATGAAAATGCTTTTAGGTTCAAAGTTTTTGAGCTACAAACAGCCTCAGGGTTCCAGTGGGTAAAAGCCAAGGCACCTTTTACACTTGCTGTGTCAGCCCTTGGGGCTGAATCCTTGTCTTCTTCCAGTCTGTATGTGGGCTGGATGGTTTGCTCTGCTCTGCATGTTGCTTTCCAGCCCACTGTGAACTGACACAGGGAGGACACAGATCAAAAGACACCAGCACATAGAGATGTGGGCAAAACATTACAAGAAGGTAAAGTGCTGCAGTGAAGAGCTCTTAACATCTTCTTCTATTCCTAGATTTTGCTACTGGGTTATTTCCCTTTCCTTCCCAGTGTGATATGAGTTTTATCATCCCAGTAACATTAATTTGCCAGATCTTTTTCTGAAAGTCTCCTGACAAGAAAGCTGCACTGCGACTTCTTGTGCTCTTTCCCTCCCCATCAGATTTTTCAAATATTTTGATGTGGGTTCAGAAGCTTCTTTCTTCTGCTGTTTTTCTTTTCTCAGCATGAACTTCATGGTCTCAAGGGCTATATTCAGAGTACAAATGCAGGCAAAATGCAGTATCATTGGATATGCTTCAGGCTCTTCTACATGAGACAAAGAAACATAGCAATCCCTTCACCTCTTCCAAACATAAGGATCGTCCTACTTCCTGTCGGACAAAGTCATGCAAAAGTCAGTAAAATCCTCAGCCAGCTGAGTTGACTGCTCATCCTTTTGATTTGTGGGCAGTTGACAGTTGTGTGAGATGGTTTTTAGCAACTTTCCAGAGAAGTTGCTTGTAAATTCTGCCCCCCCCAGAGCACCACAGACCCTTTTCAGGAAAGCAAATTTCAAAACAAAGTAATCTGAGAGGTAGGTTGCCTACTGTAATCTTGCTTGACATTTTGGCTTCAGACAAGACATGGAAGTGCATTGGAAGTGTGCTGTGCCAAAAAAGGTGTTTCTCTTTTGTTTTATTTTCTTGATACAAAACATCTTCTAAGCCAAGCTCCATTTACCTGGTAGCTCTAAGAGGAGTTGCAGCAGTTTGCTTTATGCTTGGATGATGATACAGGTTATACTGACCAAACATACAGGCAGGACTCGTGTATGATCAGAAAACCAACCTCCAGTGAGCTGCCACAGACCTCAAATCATACCTCTTTTTTCTGTACTCTACAGTTCCCTCATCTCTTCTTTTTTTCTTTTTTTCTTTTTTTCTTTTTTTTTCTTTAAATAAGAGATACTCCTCAGCTGATGTTCCTCTTTCCAGAAAACTCCTCAGGAATCTGGCATAACATACCTCTGAGGGGCTGTGGATATCTTCTCCAGTGTTTCAGGGTCTGTTTGCCTGTCATCCTATTGGGGCTTTTGCTACTTCAGCACCAGAGCAACAATTGGACTTCATCTTTCTTAGAAAAGGCTTCACAACATAAGAGGATAGGCTTTCCCCAACCATCTGTAGCTGCCAGGCTGCAGGAGAAGGCTCTTCACACGAGCACATGATGGCCATGGAGTAGTTGGGGTGGAAATGTTTCTCCCAAGGCTCACGCCTGTGGGCCTTTGGTGCAGGCAGGTGTCTGAGTGTGGATAAGGAGGTAGGGGCTGGGTGGGTGAGGCTGTAGTGGAGAGGGGATATGGAAGAAGAGCAGGATGGGAGAGCAAGAAGCATCCTTTTTGTTCCATCAAAGGGACACACATGGGCTGGCATAGGACTGGTATCACTTTGTCCCATGATCACTGTGGAGGGACCACTGCAGGGAGGCCTAAGCAGGTTTCAGCCGAGAGAGCTCCCAGAGAAGATGTCTCTTATTTTACACAAGTTACAAATTGCTGCAGATGCAATACTCATCATCTAGGAAGGAGGATATCTGAGAGGTGGAGAGGTGGTCTTCCAGCTGGAGTGGGTGTAAAACACTAAATGCCTTCTTATATCCCCTCATGGGCTGAAGTGGTATTTAATTTGGGCCCTCAGAAATGCACAGACACTACCAGAGCTATAAATGGAGCAAAGAAGGAGGAAAACTGGGGACCCAGGAGCTGCTTGGAAGGTTCAACATGTCACATTGAGAAACTGAAGGTGTCACCGTTCGAGGGAGAGCTAAAGCAGGGTCCCCTTTGGCAGACTGCTCTCTTCAGGCTGGCCAATCCTTATCCCTTGCAGTTAAAGGATGTCTGAAAGGCACAGCTAATTGGAATAACTTCCTCTATCCTGATGCATCTTGCACCTCTAGCATCTGAAGTACCTTTGCTAAAAGGAGTTTTTGAGAAACTTTAAATAATTCCTTGGCAGCAAATTAGATTCCAAGCACAGTTCAAGTCTGTCTTTACTCATGCCATGCTTTTCTTTTGTGAGTTTGCTTCCAAGATGTTGCTTAAGAACTTGCTTCATTGCTTTACCAGGGAGGGAAAAAAAAAAGAAAAGAAAAAGAAAGAAAGAAAAAAGTTTTGCTTTTTTCCAAATCTACAGATTTTTGAACAGTGCAGCAAGATCTGAGGAAGGATAATCTTTGTTGTATGGTTGTTGTAACTCCCTCATATGTTTAGATTTGGAAATGGAAACACCAGCAACTTGGATAGTAGTGACCAGAACTGAAATGAATGTTTCTGTTCTTCCTTGGATGCTACATTTTAAAAATTGGTTTTGATTGTTGGCATTGACTCTCCTGTGCAGTGTTGTGTTCCACAGTTCTACCCACACTGGCTGGCATGGCAGCCAGCACTGGTACTCATTTTTCTTCCGTTCTGTGTTACTTACTGACCCCTTTTCCTCTGTGTCCTGCAAGTTCCCAAAATTCAACAAGATGCCCTGTCTTGCAGTTTCCCCATGTGTAGTATAACAAGTTTTGTGATGTGACTTCTGTGTTAAAGACATGGTTAACCTTCTAAAGAAATCCTAGCTGCCAAACCTGAAACAACACACTAGCAGAATACAAGCTCTCTAGAAAATACAGCAGAAATCTGCAGTTCTCAGTATGTCAAAACACTTGTACCCATATCATTGCAGGCAAGTTTTTCCCACCAGGCTTGGTTTGAAATCTGCTGGGAAGCAGCATACAAACAATTTCTGGTTGCTTGTAGTTTTATTGCTTCATATTCTTTTTCCCAGGGTGCTTGATTTCCTTCAGTCTGATAGTAATCGGTGTAATTTTCTTCATGTGTGTTGTGGGGTTTTTTTAACAAATTAGAGTTCAAATTGCTCACAAGGCTTGTTGGTATTCCCCGATTCTGCTTCTAGCAGAACCTTGCTTCCTGATTACAGATTCATAATTTCCCACAAACTTTATTTCTCAAGACAAGATGGGTTTCAGATTAGAAATGAAATATGAGAGGATTTTCTGTACCTCCTAATTTTCTTGAGATTATATGTCCTTCTGTACATTTACTTTGGAAGGAGACTGAAGATATACGCCTTAACTGACTTTCTTCAGCAGAATGATTGGGGATTTTAATGAACATAATTTTATTTTACATTGAATGAAATTGTTCAGAAAAGCCATTCTCTTAAGCTGAATGCTTCCGTTCTAATTTTAGTATTTGAAGTTAGTAATTTGATTAAGGTAAATTATTTTCCATTATACTTCTAGAGCTGATGCTTCAGTAAGATTTTAATTTTTATAAAGATCCCAGTTTTATTTTTCCTGGTTAGTCTTTTTAAGACCCTGATTTAGCAAATTATTGGAATCCATGTCTATTTGCCACATTGTGAGACTGAGCAACTCCATGGACATTGCTGTAACACCTGATAAATTAAGACCTAACTAAAATCCTTCAGTATAAATTCTTTGTGTAAATTTTTTTAATAGTGATTAGTACAACTGCCAGTAATTTCTTCCTTTGAGGACCTTGGCGCAGTTGAAATGAAATTATAATTATATTAAATATTCCTATTATTAATATTATTGTAATTATTACATAGGTGAGGAGGAAAATCAGTATTTGGCCAGTGGAAAAGGACAAAGATAATTTGAAAAGATCTCTGACATTTTCTGTCTAAAATAATTTCTCATTACCTTAGAGAAAGAAGAGATAAGAAGTTGAGAGTCTATTAAAATATAAAGTGAAAGTATACCACATGTAGAAAATTGCTGTTCAGAGGTCTCATGGTAGAGTGAGAACATTATACTTACCATATCTTTTTTGGGCATGTTGCCAAGGTTAAATCTTCTTCCAAGCCACTGCAGGTAAATCTGAGAGGCTGCTAAATAATGTAAAGGGCTTCAGGCAAAGGCACCTATTTTTCATTAAATATAATTTATATCTTAATGGAAGATAAAAGACATATATATTTTTAAAAAATCACTGAAATCACAACTCTCACTGGTAACCCCAGGAAGTCATGGATTGAATTCATTTGGAAGGCTGCATATATTAGTTAACCCAGAAAATGTCCTTCTGGTTTCTGGTGTTGCTGCCGACCAAACACTTAAGATATATTTTATAATCCACCATTTATTTCCTCCAGCCTTGCCATTTGGGCACCAATGTAAAGTGAAGTGGGCTCTGGAAGTGTCCAGATGTCCCTGCCCTGCCAATTGCATGGAGTGTTTTTGACCTTCTGGTCACTGTTGGTAATAGGACATGGGGTAGACAGACCTGTGAGCTGAGCTAATGCTGCTGTTCTTACACAGAGATCTTTTCTGTTTGTTTGGGGGTTTTCTCCTTTCAATTTGGGACTAGGTTTAGGTTTTACCACATGGGTTTGATTCTTGTTTTCTTTTCCTCCAGAACTGTAAAGCCAAATTAGAATTTATCTCTGCTGTACTATCGTACCAATTAAAAAAAAAAATTAAGGATGTACTTGTATTTCAGAAGGCAGGGGAAGGCTCTGCAGAGAAAAATAATCAGAATCCAAGGAATTATATTCAGTATAGATCCTAAAATTATGTGTGCGACCATGCTCAGAACTTAGGATGCATAGATTCCACAACAGTGACCAGACTGGGTCTAGGTGAAAGGATGTGTGCTTAGATGAAATAGAGGAGAGAAATACTGCAGTTTTTTTTACTGGAAGATATCTTACGTGCAGTGTGGTATGAAAATACTGCCTTTAAAATCACAAGTATGCATTGTAATGTATGGCTTGCATTTGTACAGAGATTCAGAAAGACAGTGAACTCACTTTTTCAATAGGAATGTATTTTTACAGGTTTCAGCCTCCTGCTTTGAATTAATAGACATGGACTTGAGTGTGAATTTTTGGGATTGATTTTTTTTTTCATCTTTGGGAGACTGCCTGCCCAGAGCATGACCACATGAACATTGAAGAGATGAGGGTAATGGGAGCATCCCTCCTCAGAACAAAGTAGCTTTTTGGTTGTAGTATTTTACTGCTCACATGGACTTGGTGTGGCAGGGAAAAAAAAGTAGAGAAAACCATAATCCAGAGATTTCTGATATACTCTGTACTTGTTGCTGTGGTACACATTGATGCCTTATTTGCAAAAGGTATTTTGAAACCTTTTTTTTTGCTTGCACAGGGAGAAGATCCAGTTCATCCGGACAGAGGGAACACCTGGGCTGGTGCGTTTATCCAGTGATGCAGACCTTGTCATGTTACTCAGGTAGGCACTGCTGCTGCCCATGCATGTGTGGAGCACCCTGTGGCAGCTGCTCAGGAGCTTTCAGGGAGCAGTGTGGGCTGATGGCATCACCCAGTCGCTTCCCCTTCACTCCCTGGACTTGCAGCTGGGAGAGCTGCATCTCAAGGCTCAGGTTTTATTTTCATTATGGTCAGTTCTAATTGGCAGTTGAAGGTCACACTTTTCATAGGATGATGGAATGTGAAAGGCAAGTGCAAGAGCACTGTGCTTGTGATTTATCTGGGTTTGCCCAGACCACTTTTAGGTGTCCTGTTGCATCCAGCCCTGATGCTTAGAAAGGTGGTACAGCTCAGACCTTTATTCAGCAATGAGCCTTGTGCTACTTTTAGACTGCATCTGTTTAGCTCTGGCTTTGGGAAGTGCCTGTTTGTAAGGCACATACTTGAGAGGTGTTTTTATTGCTTAATATCTCTCTTGCCTTTTCACTGTGCTGTCAAGCATTGTCCCCTTTAGTAAAGGCAATATTCTTACAGACTTCAGAAAATGGGAAGCTGATTCTTTACTACTTTTCATTTATGCTATTAACTCAAAAAATCAGGTAGATTTTTTGCTAAAATTAAACCCTTTTATCTTGATACTGTGCTCTCATCCACTATAAAAGTGCATCAAGAAATTCAAGGGTACCTTTAAAATGGAATCTTGTGAAATAGAATTGACATTAGCAGTTGTATTTTGAGGCCAGCTTGCATAATGATAATCCTTTCTGATCCCTAAATCTCCAAATTATTACAGCTATTAAAAAAAAATCTCATTTTAAATCTATGTTTGGGCCTTTTTGAAATATAAATATTGTTTCCTAAAAAACTTAAGATTTTTAATGTGTAACTTGGAGGAAAACATCGCATGGCCATGACTGCAAAAAGAACTGTCAGAAAGGACTCGTTTAAAAAATTCCATGTAAAAAAAGTCTAGATATTTGTTTGGTGAGCAGACTTAGTAAAAAGCATATTTTATTTGAACAGTTTTTTCATTGCATTGGATAGTATAACATTGGCTTGCAGTTCTTTCTATAGCTCAATCTTTGAAAATAATTTTTACGTATTATTGCAGCAGTTTATTTGTGTCATGTTGCACATTCAAAATACCTTTTGATACCAGACCCATTCTGACATTAGATATTCTGTCCCTTTTTGGATTTGCTTGTCAAATATGGGAAAGACTGAAATTTTAATCTATATAAATATATATATATATGCATACATACACACACACAGATGTAGTGATTAGGCTGCAAAATGTTTGAGTTTTTTCACTTAAAAATTGTGTATCACTAATAGATGAAGCATGAAGTAACTGAGCTTGAACATGCTAGATGTGATACCTGGTTCAGCAGGACTGTTATTAAACAAAAAATGTTGTGCTAACAAGCTTACCAGTCAATGCACTTAACAAGTTCAGATGTGATTCTTAATCCCGGAGGCTTACAATGTTTCTGAGTAAGGTTATTGACCCCTTTGTAATGAGAATATTAAAAAAAAATCCACAAAAAAAAAAAAAAAAGAAAAAAAAAAAGAGGGAGGCCCATGAATTTTCAAGGCTGATTAACTATATTTTAACCTTGAGAGCAAATACCCAAATAGCAGTTACTGCTTTCCAGTACTTTCCAAATCTGCTTGAGGAAATGGCAGTAAAATATTTTGTAGCGCTCAAAGTGTACACGGTGAAAATAGGCAAGTGACTATCAAAGAAAGCAGGTTAATAACTAGAGATTTATCCCTAGAAAGTGAAACCTGCCATTTATTCAAATAAATGTGTTCTTTCTCCTTTACTCCTTTTTGCCAGCTTGTTTGAGGAGGAAATAATGTCATATGTGCCGCCACATGCCTTACTTCATCCCAGCTATTGCCAGTCCCCACGAGGCTCACCGGTGTCTTCACCTCAGAACTCTCCAGGTACGTTGCTCAGGCAGGGCTTCTGCAGGGGCTCCATGAAACCACTTCTCATCCTTGATAAGGCAAAGATCTAGAACTATTTTTGAGCAAAGTCAACAAGTCCAATTGCATTTGACTGTCAGACTTGAACCTTTGCCTTGGGCTCACAAGATATTTTGCTGTGTGTATTGGAACTTGAGGGGCTGTGATTTTGTTCTGACTTGTAAAAAACATGCAGACTTGTTTCTTACTGGTGTGAAACAGCTAAGTGACTGCTCATGCCAGCATCCTGATGCCTGGATATTTGGAGCATGGATCTAATAGCTGTACATTAAAATACCAATGCAATGGGGCTGTGGGGCAATTAGGGCCAATTTTATGTATGAAAGCCAGCTTGTTATACTTTAAAACAAGTTCAAAACATAGCACACTGCAGCTGTCTGAATATTCATGTCAGAATGTGGAAGGAGACTGATATTTCAGATTCTGAGTTGCAAATTAGAACTAAATTATTGCAAGTATGACAAGTTCCATTTGAAAGCCATCTTGATAGATGTTGCTATGCTTAGTTTCCTCAAGATAACAGATAAATCAGAAGTGGCTTAAGGGGATTTCTACAAATTTGATAACAAAAATATAGATAAATAGAGAACATTTTGGGTGTAAGCAACTCTAGGTAGTTCCAGACAGCAAGAAGTTTTTATCAGATAAAGAACTGTGATTTTCATGGGCATTTCCCTGTCCATAAAAACAAAAAGCTTTGCCTTTTCATGGAATCGGATTAAATGCATTCATAAACATGTGGTAGCTTTTCCTGCTGTTGGACAAAAGACCTCTGTAAGATCTCTCTGAAGAAACTATCTGAGGACTTTAAGGATCTTAGGCTTTCTGTGAAGCAGTGAAATACAATATTCACATTTATTAATACTTTCAGTATGTATATATACTGGTTTAGATATAACTGTTTCCCTTTATTGAAAAGAAGGGAATGATCTGCATGTATGCATCTTACTTCCAACTGCAAACCTGGCAGTCTTTTACAAATAAAACCAGTTTTGGCTTCCAGAGTTAAGATTTCTTAATCACTGGTATTTGCACCAAAGCATGCTGGGGATAGCTTCATTCCAACAAAGTAATTTCAAAATACACTCAGTCTTTAACATGTGATATTCTCATTTACTCACAGTAGCAGCAGACAGTAGAGAAGGAACAGTGATGGGTTTAGTCTCATTCTCCCTAAAATTGTATCTCTCTTCTGGCTCATAGAAAAATATAGAGAGACCATTGAATCTCCCTGTCAGTCTCCAAGCATGCATGTTTGTGTTGGTGTACAAATGACTTTTTTGATGAGAAATTGTAAATAGCCCATGTTTCTATGGAGGCTCTGTTTTTTCTCATCAGCTAAGCTGGTTGTGCTGCACTGCACGAGGTGGGGTGTTAAGGATCCATTGTTCAGATCAGTCACAATCACTTGTACTTTCTGTTTTGGAAAAGATGAATAGTCATGAAGCTACTCTTTATATCTGCTTTAGAATATAACCTCTTTGAAAATCAAGTATGATTATCACACCACTGGTGGTTTTTAGCTCTTCCATTAACATCTTTTGTTCCCAAGGCGGAAGTAATCACTATAATTGCCCAGGAATTTCTTGGCATATGCATCTGATTTGCAGTGAGGACTTGTCATGTGCTGACAGAATATTGTGATGCTGATCTCTGAACCATGAAGTAATGTGTTATCAGATTCATGTTTTGTGGTACCTTTCAAAAAAATCCAACTTCCTTGGGGGGTTAACCTTAAAGTATATTTTTGTTGCCTTTTTCTGGTGACTGCATTTTTGTACATCGTTTGACCTAAAGCAAAATAAACAAGAGAGGGAAAAGGCCAATAGTTAAAAGGCTTGTTTACTGTTTCTGTAAGTTTTCAGGAGATTTCAGCTGAGTGTACCTTTAGAAGCTCTTGGTGCTCTCAGTAAAAGCGAGAAGCTACTATAGAAGAATCAGTGACCACGATCTGTGTTTTCAGAGGGATCCTTCATGTTCCTTTTGGAGCCCTGCAGATTGCATGATATTTACTATCCTCCCACACTTCACTTCAAGCCTGGAACAAGTGCAAAGTGTCTTTCTGGTCGGACAGGTCTTTTAAAGACCTGTTAAATGGCATTGAGCGTTGTTAGTGAGCTCACTGTCTCTGATCTGTGCAGAGATAGACTCTGCAGCTCCTTCCAGCCCCCACTTCCGCAGGATGTGCTGTCGCCTTTTCTGTCAGACCCATGGGCTTTGTGGCTGCTCTCCTTCCCCTTCTCTGCCACCGGCTGAACGGATGCACCTCCTCTCTTGTTTTACCTGAAACCTCACCTTCCCATGCCTTCCCCCACGGTAGCAATCAATGTTCTGTGTTGGCTTAGCTTCATGCAGGGAGCCACAAGCAAACTTACATGAGGAACTGAGTTAAAAGACAGAACTCTGCAGAAAAGTTCATTTGTGCTTTCAGTGCATTACAGGTGGCCACTAGTTCCAGAGAAGTATTTGGCAACTTATGTGTACTTTAGGGCATGAAAAATTTTAAACATCATCCAAATTTTTTGTGGGGTGTCTACACAGCCATGCAGGGAAGGAGTTTAACTGCCTCCTTGGCACCCTGCCTTGCAATCAAATCAGTGGAAGTCCTAATGATGGCCATTTTCAGAATAGATGAGACTAAACACCTAATTTGTGTATACTGTACATACAGTTGTAGGGTATGCCTTTTTTTTTTTTTTTGGTGTACAGATCTCGCCCCTTCTTGCTTTTAACAAATTGACCCTCAAAACCAGTTTTTCAAAATTAAATTCACTTACATGACCATCATGTATGTTTCTGCAGCCACAGATTAGAAGTTCCACAAACTTAAATTTGGTAGTCTTTCCATTCTTCCTATATTTTTCTTCCTTGTTACTTCCCCAGGGAAAAATTCCACTAAGGAATTTCCAAATATTTTCCTTCTTCCTTTTGGTGTAGTCAACATGGGCAATGCAGAATCCAGCCTATTTTTGCTTCATTTCTGAGTTGTTGTTTTCCTGATAATATTAAAACCAGAACAGAATATTTATTGTATGAACTAATATAAAGGTAAGACATAAAGTGTACTTGAAAAACAAAAAGTAAAGTCTTTCTAGTCGCTTGTGTTGTTCTTAAAATCCATCTTTTGCATTGACCTTGATTTGCTCTTTTAAGATTTACTTTTGAAAGATGATACTATTGGAAGTGAGCAACCAAAAAGTCTTGGATGCAGAGCAGATTTGAAGATATGCAGCTTTTACTCTTTATGAAGGTGACTAAACCAAACACATGCCATGCATATCTCTTGCTATGAAGGAGTCTTTCCAGGAGCAGATGGGACATCCATCAGTTGGTGTCACACAGCTCATTCTGCGCCTGTTGCTCCCTGCAGGTACTCAGCGTGCCAACGCCCGAGCTCCAGCTCCGTACAAAAGAGACTTTGAAGCCAAGCTGAGGAACTTCTACAGGAAGTTGGAGACTAAAGGATATGGACAAGGCCCAGGGAAATTGAAGTAGGTTGAAGCATCTCATGAAACTGGATTTCTTTTCAGGCAGCTTGCCTTGCCTCGTGCATCTGCAAGCTTCTTCCCATTAGAAGGAATGCAGATGTTACGGTTACCCAGGCATTTCTGGGAATAGAAAACCTGTAATAAAAGACTTAATGCCAGCATGTGATTCATAGCAGAGTTTACAGCAAGTTCTGAGCACCTCTGTGCTTCCTCCAACTATGTTTTTGTACAGACAGTATTACCAATACAGTGCCAAAAGGAGCTTTGGGAAGAGGCCTGCAGAACAGGAGGCATCTGAATTCTTCCATTATGATATAAACTGTTATATTTTCTCATATCTTTTTCCACTAAAAAAAAATTAGATAGACTTATCTTTTGAACATCATTGCCTGTTCTTATACCACATTCTGATACTAGTCCTCTTTAGTAAAGAGGATTCATACATTAAATGTTACTAAACTCTAAGGATTGCGTTAAAAAACTGCTAATATTTTTATTTTAGAACTCTGAATGGTAGAGTACTTGGAGTGAGGTCTTCCCTCCTTCATTTATTAGCTAATCATGTAATTATGTGCTGTTATATATAAGAATTGTCCTCACAAGCTACTTTCAAAATTTTGTAAATTACCAAGTCATGTGCCAGTTATCAAACTCATAGCCATGAGGCACTAGAACATGATTTAATCATTTCCTCTATTATAAAAAAGGGGTTTTCTATTTTTTAAAATTTCTTTCAGCCAGTCACTTCTCTTATTTTGCAGAAATCTGTGCAAAGCTCAGACTTCATTCATGTGAGCTGGTTACAAGTTTTGCAAAACTGAAATGGGATTAAAATGCTGTTGTTTTGACAAGTCTTAAGAGGCAAAGGTTGAGCAATGTCTGCCTAGAATATAATGAAGTCATAAACATTTAAAGCCTTACCTATGAAAGCTTTGTCCTGAATGCCTGGGCAAATAACTGGTGGGGAGTATTTGCTCCTTGTAATAATCTGTTCTATTTCTTACACCCTTTTTTCCCTGTCCTTTCTTCCCTGACCTATTTGCCATCACACTGTGGATTTTTAGGCTGTAGTTTGACAGGTGAATGGAAGTTTTCTCTGGGTTGCTTTCCCAGGCACAGCACTGACCTGTTCAAAGCAGGGCCCAGCACAGCTCTGCTGCTGCCTGGGTCCCCTCTTTGCCCAGGTGCCTGCTCAGATCCAGGCTCTCTCTCCCCTTGCGTGTCCTTGGCAGGATGGCTCAGTGCAGTCACTGAACTCTGCAGGGCCACAGGGGCTTTGCAGGAGCTGGGGTGGGTTCAGCTGCCTTCCTGCAGCTGCTGGCTGATGGGCACACACAGAAGGCAGTATTTGAATACACAGCAAGTGAAGTTTCAGGAAACTAATTAAACACATTTTTTTGGCAGAGGATAAAATGTTTAACTAAGGAGGATTCTTTCAGCTCTTATTTTAGATCTTTATGACACTTCCTCATTTTCACAATTTTTCTTTCAGAAGGTACATTGCATTTTCACATGTGATGTTTCAGTGGGGTTTTGTACAAATAATTGCCATTCCTTCTGGACTTTTTGTACCATCACACACTCAAGGATAATGTAGGGATGTGTGTTTCTGGGTTTATCATACTGTGATTTCCATGGTTTTATCTTTTTCTGTGTTAAGAGATTGATTTTTATGGAAAAGATGAGACTCTTGCTCACAGTGAAACTCATTTAGGGGCTCAGCTTTACAAAACGATTTCATACTTAATGAAAATGCCAGCTTTAGGACCCTTCTGCTTAAAACTTTAAGGAAGAACCAAGGTAGACAAAACAAAACTACTCCTCTTTGTACAAGAGACATTTTGTTGAAACATAAGGGAGAGCATTGGTGGAGAACAGAAGCTTCCTGATCTGAATAAAATTATCCAGTAGAAATGGGTATCTCTGAAATCACCGTGGTTACTATCCTGCTGTGTTAATAGATGTTTCCAGATGTGGTTCGTGTTCACAAATTGCTGTTTCAAAATACTTTTGCCCTTCAGATTAATCATCAGGAGAGATCACTTGTTAGAAGATGCCTTTAACCAGATCATGGGCTACTCAAGAAAAGACCTGCAGAGAAACAAACTCTATGTCACGTTTGTTGGGGAAGAAGGGTGAGTAGAACAGGGAAGTATTTGTGGTCTGAGAACACAGTGTCTTGCAGCTCCTCTCTCACCAGATTGTTATCTAGAGAGAAAAGAGGAAGAACTGTGGTCAGGAAATGCCACATACACAAGCCTAGAACATACAGCTGTTCAAGATGGCTTCTTAAGCATTTTGCAATGTAACATATCCTGCCTTTGCAGAAGTAATGTGAATGCTTATGTGAATTTTCCCAATAGTTGGTGTATGTTTCAGAATGTTGCTGGGAAAGCAAATTAAAAACCATACAGCTTTCTTGTGTTATTCATATTTCTTTTCTCTCAGTGCTGTTGTGTCTCCAGGGCTTACCAAAAGACAGCTGCCATTTGTTGGAGGGAGTGTGCTTTCAGAGAAGGCTATGGGCTCAGTCCCTAATTTAGCTCTGTCTGAGGCACTGGGAGCACAAAGCCCTCAGTACTACAGAAGGTACTCACTGCCTCTTCAGGCCAGGGCCTACTTCACAAATAAAAGCAACTGGATGGTTGCCAGTTGTTAAAAAACCCCCAATATTCCCCACGCTTCAAAGTCACATTCAGAGTATGCTCAGTCTGTGTCTAATGAAAATTTAATGTGTTACAGGTTGTAAGATGTGTTTTGCAAAGCAAGATGTGGTTAGATTTCCTTTGCAAGTGAAACTGAAACAATGTACTATTTGCTGCTTTTGTCTCTTGATTTCTGCCCCCTTTGGCAGGCCTTAAAGCCCACTTGTCTGTAGTTAAACGGCTCATGAATATGTTTATAAATATTCAAACTTTTATTCAATGATATTCAGAAAACTGCAGCACAGCTCTTGGAATGCTGTAGTGTGGGCTATTGCCATGCAATGTGTGAGTCTTTAAAATGCAAAGTTGTAATAGAAACATCTCCTACAAGATGAGATAAAATTAATATGTCTTTGAAAACCTCTAAATCCTACTGTTTGTTTAAAGTTCACCCTGAAGCACTTAGTGTTAATATAGATCCAGTGAAGTCTTAAAATAAAGAATGTTTACAGCTGAGAGCCAAGTGTGGACTTGTTCATATAAATAATATCACTATGCTGTCTGAGGAAAAACTCAGAACTGGAATGGCAAGGCTGGTGCACAGTGAGATTATGCTGTATTGACAAAGGAGGGTGGGGATGCAGGAGCAAGGCCTGCTTTACACAGCCCCTACCAGCCTTTACTTTCACAGCTACAGCCTCAAATCAGATTTAAAAATGAAAGGGAAATCCTTTAAATCATACATGAGATAGAGGTTGATCCAGATACACCATTTCCTTTCATCAGTTGTCAGACTTTTGCATTTCACCACTCAGTAACATGAAGAGTGACCTGGAAATGGGAGTGACGCCTCCTGTCCCCATTATATCCAGCTTTACATGAGACTTTAGCCTTAATGGAGAAGAATCAGTTCATTAGGAGCAAAGACAAATTAAAATGACGTCAGTCCTTTATTTACACATCTGTATTTTTAATGAAGAAAGGATGTGTGCAAACAGTATTGTTTCATCAGAGATGGTGCAAGGATATGTATCACATCCAACTCCTCATTTGGCTAGGTGAAGAAAGACAGGTCAGGGTGGAGGAGAGAAGGAATACTGAAAGTTAATTGTTTCCTATTTGCTCCTCCTTTTTTAAGAGTGTAAGTAGGAGTTTACTTTTGCATTTCTTTTGCTCTTGGTAAAGAGACATAAGTCATAAAGTAATGGGTAAGGAAATAATTACATAATACAACGTTTTAGTAACTCTTTATTAATATATAAAATAGTAAGTGGGACAACTCAGACATGGTTATCGCTGTTCAAGTGATTTCTGTCATAAGTTTCATAATGTGTATCTTTCTCAAATTTTCAGTTTCTATACTTATCAATTGTGATGCTCATTTAATGGTTTTTATGCGCTCATTCATTTTGGTAATAAATTACAAAAAATTATATAGGAAAAATATGGTTCCTTGTTTTTCCTGAGTTCTTTGAACTACTAGGAGAAGCTGCTTTGCATTTAAGAGTGGTAAATCTGAAATATTAATGGTGCTTCCTAGGAGACATGAGTCATGTTGCCAACAACATACTACTCCCCTGAATATCCAAATGCCCCACAGTTGCAGCTGTTGTGTGGTTGCATACCTCTCGTATGAAGTTTTCTCACCCTTGTGCCAAGCCTTTAATTGTAGGATAAATCTGACTGGCAGTGCAGGACTCTCATGATTGATTTATTTAACATGACTCACAGTAACTGCATACAGAGGGAGCTGTATGAAGTGCCTGGTAGTCAAGCACAGTTTCCTTTCTATCTCAGGATTTCTTAGTGTGTCTGATTATCCCAGAAGTTTGCAAGAGTCTTTCAGACAACCCTTTACTTGATCCTGGTATTTGTGCCAAGATTAAGATCCAACAGTTGTCCATGGTATCGAACCATTTTTGATTTTTTCCTCTCTAATTTATTGATGGAATCTACCCGTTCTTGCCAGGGTAAGGATCTGTTTCAGTACTTCACTGCTGAAGCTTAACAGAAGTGAAATGCTTCCAAGTGACTGAAGGGAAAGTGTTTTTATTCAGCTGAGGAAAGAGGGTTTGTCGTCAGCTTGATAACAGCACCTAGCCTTTACTTTGCTGACAACTTCATCCTCAAAAACAACTCTCATTTGTGGTTGTCTTCTGTAAAAGTTTATGAGCCAAGACATTTGTAGCAGGAGTTCTTTGTGAAAGCTGACCTTCTCTGTGGTACTTCTGTCTGTGCATTGTCTTAGTACTTGAGTAAAATATTAAGTCTTTTATCTATAAAAGATGTATCTTTCTTTTTGTTAGGATTATAATATTCTCTGCTCCCCACTGGAAAACTCCTAGTTTTCTGTTTTCCAACTCTAATAGAGCATTAATATCATACCTAACTCATTTCACTGGTGACCTGCAGAGTAATGTCACAATTCAGTCTCAGTGCAGTGTCAGCAATGCGTTTGTTTATCATTCAGGAAGAAGGGGTTATTTAGATTCATTAGTTCTGGAATCTTGAAATGGGGAAAAAAGTAGAAAACAACAAATAAAAAAAGCCCAACCAAGGAAGTGCACTCTCCAAAAGACATTTAAATGCACTCAAGTTTGGAAGACAGACAAGAAAATTTTGACCAAGAAACATAAATCACTGAAGTAATCTCAGATTATATTGCTAGGGAAAACACAAATATTATCCCTCCAATTGTCCTATGGCTGCAGTCTGCAAAGACAAAATATGACCATTGTTTATTTTCATTGTTAATTTGTCAGATGAAGATAAGTCTGATTTTGGCTCTTTTCATGATTTTCCTCCTCCCCACCCTGGCCACCCCCAATTATTTGGTTATATTCCTGTGGCAGAGGCCACTGCAGCTGGAGCCAAAGTTTTTTTTTCTGAGTGCAGCCCACATGGAGAACTTCATTCCAGTCCTCCAAGCCATTCCATTTTAGAATAGTCCCTTGAGAGTTCCACATACTTTAGAATTAGGCAATCTGCACGGATAAGGGTTTTGGTTAAAATCTTACGAAATTTTAATAAAAATATAGTGTAAGGAATGTAGATTCAAAAAAAAAAAGGTTCTTACTTCATAGTAATGTCAGGTTTTTCTTTAAAGGTTGGACTACAGTGGACCATCAAGAGAATTTTTTTTCCTGGTGTCCAGGGAGCTCTTCAATCCATATTATGGTTTGTTTGAATATTCAGCCAACGATACCTACACAGTACAAATAAGTCCCATGTCTGCTTTTGTAGACAATCACCATGAGTGGTAAGAATTCTTTTCTTTTGTTTTTAATTTACATTTTCTGTTGTTCCCACTTGTAGAACAACTGCTCGAATCTGCTCAGACATGTAGCACAGAATCTCATCTTTGTAACCAGCAGCAAAATAATTGCATTTCTTTAGACTTCCCTGATTTTGGTTTCTCTTGTGGTTTTTAAATGATCTTATTTCTCACAAGGTCAGCAAAATTATGATTTGGAACATGTATCATGGGATTGTCTCCCAACACAACTCCCTGCATTTCTTGTACATTAGTAGTCATTTCATGAAAGCAATATTAACCTCCTGTGTATTAGAAAAAAACAAGAAAAAATAACAACACATTGACTTTCTGTCAGCTAAGGAGGTTTCAGGTACATATTACTGTATGTAATTTGTTTTGAGTCTTCCTAAAGAGTACAGAGATCTCTTCAGTGGAAAAACCCCAACATACCTTTTGGAAGGAAATCTGTGGTAATATCTTAATTGGGGGTAGGGGGGAGACTGCTGATCACACAGCTTTGAAACAGTCTGTACATTCACCCCTGCTTCTGAAATAGTTATCAAGGATTTTTGCATAATCCTATTTTTACATTTATAAGCCAGTTTAAATCACCCTCAGTTGATTTAAGCCATGGCATCACCATAAATCTGTAAAGCTGTGCTGTGACTATTAACAGAGAGTTCTGCTGTGTAAGTCGTTGGATTACATTAATAGTGGAATGACAACTGCTCATTTCTGTAGGACAGATATGCACTGAGTTCTTATTTTTTGATGGCCAGTTATGAAGAATGAGTATCAGAGGGGAATCTCATTACTAATTTTACAAATAAAAAGAAAATTAACTGGTTGGTAGTTCAGTTAGTGGAAGCAACCTGCCTGTTGAACTCCAGTACTTCAAGTCTCTGTTGGAAAGGCAGAACAGCCTGGCATAGAGTGAGAGAAAACCCTTATGTGCTGTGCAGCTTCTGCCAACGTTTTCTAGTCATCCCTGGCTTCTGCAGTGCTGGACCAGAGACCTGGGGAATGAAGGAGGCATGGCCCCTATCTCTTTCAGAGAGTGCTGGTTTTGTACAGCCCCAGGGGGAATTCAGAAAATGCAGCTGTGACAAGCAGTTTATGCATGGGAAGGGGAAGGCTCTGCATGTCACATCCTCATCTTGCAAACATTGTACAAGCAGGTATCATAAAGCTCTAATTTTTTCCAAGAGAAATGTTGTTAAGGATACATAAACAGAAAGTTCAAGAAACATTTACTTTGAAAACAAACACTAGACTTTAATCTAGTTCTAGAATTGTGGACGAGCTTTCACAATGAATCTTGATTCTCATGAGAATATTTGCAAAGACCCTCCTATTTCAAGGTTGCTGTCATTTGTTCTCAACCCTGGCAAACTTCCTCCTTACACACCCAACAAAATGAAGATAATAAGGGAAGAAAGAGTTGAGAGAAGGAGATTTAGATCCTGTTGACATAGGGCTGAAGAGCACTGCAATACATAAAAAACTTTCTGGCACTGCTTGTGAAAATACACAGGGGACTCCTTAACCACAGTCAGAAGGGGGAGCAAGGAGCTCCTGTAAGTAGGAAAGACAGGCAGCATGAGCTGTCAGCCAGGGAAAGAGTAGCAAAACCTTTGGCCTCTCTATAACATGAAAACAAGGTAATTCTGTAGGGGTGTGAAATAAAAATAGACAGTGGCTATCATTTTGAGAGATAATGCATTTATAAAGTGGCTGCTCTGGCAGGGGCTGATTGGGTTAAATATGGATTTGACATTTTTGAGCAGTTGTAACTTAGGTATCTGAGGGATTTTCCACACCCTGCAGTCTTGCTTTTTTATTATTTTTTTTCCCTGTGCCTTACTGAGAATGTTAAAGAAACCCAAGAAATAAACAAAAATACCACAATTTAGACATAGCTGTCTGATTTAATAATGCTGTTTGGAAAAACATGCTAGTTTTGATGACAGAGCAGTGTACAACCACAAAGTTTCAGTATCATGGCTGTAACTCTTTCTCTTCCAGGTTCAGGTTTAGTGGTCGAATTCTTGGTCTTGCTCTGATACATCAGTATTTGCTGGATGCCTTTTTTACAAGACCCTTTTATAAAGCCCTCCTCCGAATGTGAGTAGAATTGTTTTGTCTCCTCTTTTGTTTGGTTCCTTCCACATCAAAGATGCCATTTTGTGTATGGATTATTTATGATGCTGTATAGACAAAGAAGACAGGCCATTATTTATAATTTACTGAACTGATTTCGATCCATGAGTTTTTTGAAAAATTTCCTTGTTTCCGCTACCTCAGAATGTTGTTTGTGATCTGTGAGAACACGATGAGAACCTCATGTTTTGTTTAGCCCTGTTACCAGCTTTCTTCTGCAAAATCTTGGACTTGAAGAGGTACAGTGCAGTGCTGTGGGCTTATTCCAGATATTAATAGAGTTCTTATTCTTTTGTCATGCAATGACTCACGGGGTAGGATATGAATCACTTCATAACCTAGACTGCACCATGCATTCTCAGATTAGACTGATTGTTGGCAATCTCCATTTTGAGGAGCTGTACTTTTGATAGACTTCAGACTTAGTTTCCAGAACTACTGCTTCTGTTCTGGCTGAAGCAATGAGAGCTGTGCTTGCTCAGCATATCTGGAACATAAGACCTAATGAGCTTAAGGTGCTTTACTTTTTATTTGAAAGCTGGTTTTGAGAAGTCTGGAAACAATTTTTTTTTCCTATAAAACATTGCATGTTCTAGTAGTGAGTAATTAATCCATTCCTACTGCACATACATTTTTAAAACACCTAAATGCTAGCAGCATCATCTTAGTGAGAAGGATGAGGTAAGGGAAAGTATGGTAAGTATGTGGTAAGCTGGAAATCTAAGCTGTTCAACAAATGATGGAGATGAGGCAGTGTAGCTACATAAACAAAAACGACACTGCTTGCTTGTTTAAAAAAATCTTAAAATTTCTTTTATTATTTGAATTCTTTGTCTCTTCAATCTGTGTATTTTCATAATTCCTAAATGTGCTTCTCAGGAAACATGGGGCAGACTCATCATTAAGAAGAAATGTGCCTTCAAATTAAATTCTAGAGTTTTGTATATTTACAGAGTTATTTTGTGTTCTACAGTAACTGCTGTTACCAGGCAAATAAACAGAGATTTGAAGTTGTCCTCTTTATTAATGTTTCTCTTGGCTCCCGTTCACAGTCTGTTTTGTCTGAGTTTAGTTACTGAGCACAGGCTGCTGCCATCATCTGTATTTGTGTGTTTTCTTCTTTATTCTGTCAGACTCTGTGACCTGAGTGACCTGGAATATCTGGATGAAGAGTTTCACCAGAGTTTGCAATGGATGAAAGACAATGACATACACGATATCCTAGATCTCACATTTACTGTAAATGAAGAAGTTTTTGGGCAGGTGTGCAAGTTTCTTCATTTCCTTGGTGCATTCTCCTGCTAGATAAACATTTATTTGGACAGAAGAACAGGTGTCTCTCCATGCTGCCTTGAACTTGTATTAAAAAAATTCCTGCTGGCGAAACCAATGTTGAAATCTGGGGAGGAATTAATATTTGTAACAGGTCAAACACGTTCTTCTGGTTAAGGAGATTTTCTGGAGAGTATCCGAAATATCAGACTTTAGGGCTGCTTTGGAAGATGTAGTTTACCTGCATTTAATTGCAGCAAAGTTGCCATTCAAAGGTATTACAACACCTTTGTTAAGGTATTATTCAGAAAACTTCAAAAGTCACTGTAAAGATGGTTTCTTCTTCTCAGCTTATTCTTAAATCTAATTATGAAGGTTCCTCAGACTAAATGGAATTTAAAATATTTTTAAAAAGATTTTTTCTATGTTCTCTTACTTCATATATTCCAGTTTGCTAGTCAGGCTTGGTTAGTGATTTTAAGGAATTACTTCAGCTTAAAAATTTAAATTACTACAATTCCTTCTTTTGTCTTTATAATAACTGTGTTGTCACATGGTCATTTTTTGTCCTAAGATCACAGAACGGGAACTAAAACCAGGAGGTGCCAATATCCCAGTCACTGAAAAGAACAAGAAAGAATACATAGAGAGAATGGTGAAATGGAGAATTGAGAGAGGAGTTGTACAACAAACAGAAAGCCTAGTTCGTGGCTTCTATGAGGTAAAAAGCTCCAAAATTAAATTTACTTTCTTTCTCCATCCAAAATATTTTTCTCCTTGTATACATTTCCAAAATAAGGGGTCCCAGATATAATCAGAAGTGCTCTTGTAGATACTGGAAGGGGAAGGGAGTGTAAAAAAATTTCTTTTAGTAATTTATATAAAGACTATGGTTTGGTATCTACTTTGCACTGGACAATACTCTCAATCACTGTATGATTAGCATTGAATCCTTGCTCTGTTTCTGCATTGGGTCTCTGAGACTTGTTTGTTTAAAAAGACAAAACCTGAATTCTGAATTACCTGAAATGATACCTGGTAAATACCTTAGTAGCAGATTTTGTGGGGAGGTACGAATCAGTACATGAAGAAATGCTGCTATGCATTTTATTTCCTTTCACAGGTGGTTGATGCAAGACTGGTGTCTGTATTTGATGCCAGAGAGCTGGAACTGGTTATAGCTGGAACAGCAGAAATTGACTTGAGTGACTGGAGAAATAATACAGAGTACAGAGGAGGTAACTTGAATTTTGACTTGTTCAGTGAGAGTGTCAAGGGCTCTGCATCTGCCTAGTTTTCAAGACAGTAAAGAACCATCCCATGAGATACATTTATAGTAACTTTTGAGCTTCTCTGGTTAAGTTAGTGTTAGGGGAAGGTAATTTTTCCATTTTAGTTTGCTTTGTTGCATCTCCTTGCAGCTCTTTCTTGGCTGTTCTTGCTGAGACAGCATGACAGGACACTCTTCTCCACAGAAAGTGCCATGTTCAGCTGCACACTGGGAGGCACCTCCCAGACCTGGGGGAGAAATGGAAATGGTAGCCATTCTTACTTGGATATTGCTTTTTTTTTTTTTACACAGTCAAGGTTGACAGGAAATTAGAAGCAATCACAGTGGCTGCAGGCTGGTAGTTGAAATAATTTGAGAACAACAGAAGATTAGGAGCTGTGAGATACTGTGAGAGAGATGGTTGCAGCATCATTTGTGGTTTTGGATAGATAAATAGCACAGTACTGGAATATTTCAAGAACTGGCATTCCTGTTAGTGACTGATTAATGGAAGAAAGGATTGCACAAGGAATATCGATTCTTTTTGTCATAGTACATTCATTCTCTGCCTTTAGGATTTCTAAGCATTTTAGGAGTATTTCCCTCTCACCTTCTGCCTTTTGATGCAATTGAATAAAGAATATGGCATTATTGTGACTAGGGCCAAACCAGGAAAAGCTTACTAGCTATTCCCTCAACCACTTTCATAGCACCTAAAAGTATAAAGGCTCTTGTTGTTTTAACAGGTTATCATGACAATCACATTGTAATTCGGTGGTTCTGGGCTGCTGTGGAAAGGTTCAACAATGAGCAACGTCTAAGACTTTTACAGGTAAGAAATCAGCTGATCTATGTAAAAATAATTAAAATTTGATGCTAAAATAGCCCCATCCTGGTTTGGATACCCAGAAATTATGGTGATGTTTACTAGGGGGCATACCTTGAGTCAGAGTTTAAATGTAATAATTTCAAGTGACAGAAGCTCACAGCTATTTTTATAGGTTTCTAAGTTTAGAATTACATTTAAGATACAATGGCTGATGTCAATAATCCTTTACTATTGTTTGATTAAAAGTACGTTAAGACTCCTAAAGATAGAAAAGGAAAACTCTGTAATTGGTTATGTCACTAGGTAGAAATGTTAATAGTATTTATACATCTTAGGAAGGAGAAAGCTTAGATGGAAGTTCAAGGCTTCAAATTAGAAAATAATGATGGAAACCTTAAAGTCAGTCCAATTTAATTTTCACTAAACCTGCAGGTTCCAGTCACCCTGCTGTTGAAGGACAAAAAAATCAACAGAAGAATATTTATACATGTGGGTTTACTACTGAGCTAAATTTACTATTGAGTTAAATTTTTAAAGTTCAGGTTAAATCCATCCTGTCTCTAAAGAAACAGACAAACCTCCGCTGCAAACCATACCACATTATTGATCTGATATGAAATCTGCTGGTTTTAAAAATTCAGTATTTTTATCTGATCACTGAATTATGAATTATTTGAGTCTGTTTAAGTATTTTTTTAAAGTGTTTAAAAAGGCAGTGTGGAACATCTCATTTGATGGAAAAACAGGAATGTCTCCTTGTATGTTCCTGTCACATCTGTTACTCAGAAGTTTTTGTAATATCCAGGTCATTACAAATTAAATAGTCTCTGATCTGTCAAAAGCTACATTTGATCTGTTCATGACAGGTTGCAAATAAAACTGCTCACCAGTCAGTATTTCAGCAATGTCAGTGGGCATATCTAACCTTCAGAATTTTGTCCTTTTCTTACAGTAGTTAATTGTGGTTTATAAAGCAAAGGAAATCCATGTAGCTAGAAAGGCATAGCACAAAGCCACCAGATATTACGATGTTTTGTATTAGTTCCTTTTAATGCAGGAAACAGCAGCAAAAAAACTCACTTAGGCTTAAGTCTGAGTAACTGGATACTGATAGCTTGTTATTCTACAATATTTATGTAGCAGAAAACCTTTGGAGGAAATCAGTCTGCTAAGTTGCCTCTTCTAGAGCCCAGCCAGGAAACAGTCTGTTTGCCCTGAGCTCCATGTAAAGTAGCATTTATTGCTTGTGCCTCACGAATTTCCTTGCTTTGCAAATGCTTTTCCAAACGTGTCTGGGCTGTGGTGGGTGTGCTGCTGTGTCCCCCCAGCCCCTGTGTGCAGCCTGTCCTGATGGGTGTTTGTGCTGCCAGTTTGTCACAGGCACGTCCAGCATTCCCTACGAAGGCTTTGCCTCTCTCCGGGGCAGCAACGGGCCCAGGCGCTTCTGCGTGGAGAAGTGGGGGAAGATCACTGCTCTTCCAAGGTACAGCTCTGGTGGCTTCACAGGGCCACTCTGGGGTAACAGATCACCTGTTGGACAAACATTAACAAGCTTTCACTGAGTATGCAAATATAGCTTCCCTCACATGCAAATTTCCTTCCCTGTTGTTGCAGTGTCTGATGCATCCGTTTTTGTTTGAACTCAGTTTTGGTCTCTTAAGCTGGACAAGGCAGTGTAACTGTGGCTGACATCCATATTGTAGTGTTTTTCTCATGGAAAATTATCTTAGAATGATAGCTACTTCTGACATTCTTTATTTGATTAAATGTGCAAGTATTTACTTACTGGACATGCAGTTCACAAGTTAGGACCAAAAATGAATATGAATTAAAATGAAATAGCTGTTGTGACTATGTCTGACTGAAAGCTACTATCATATTTTTTGCATCAGACACAGGCTTTATAGTATAGTTCAGTGATACAATTTTTATGCTTGGTCTGATGTCAAGGGTTAACTGAAGAGGCAAGTTGTGAGTGCAGAATAGGTGAGAGGGAGTAATTTCACTTGAGAAGCAGCAAGAGAGACAAAAAAGGTGAGGATTTCAAAGAGAACAAGTAAGATCAATTGAAATAGGTGAAGAGGGTAAAGGAACAGTACCAGAGTCCAAGATATGAAAGCAGGACTTGAGATGTACAAGCCTTGCAATTTATATTGGGTAGGACAGGTTTAGAGTAGAAGGATGAAAAGATTTAAAAAAAAAACTTTCCAATTTTTGGAGCAGAAAAAAGAGTTATCTTCAAATGTCCATGGTAACAATGCCAGGACTAGACTAATAATGTGAATGATGAAAAAACCACCTTCAGCTTGGTTTCTTCATTGACAGAAAATTACAGGTTCTTGTCTTTACTGTGTTGAGGCTGATAGCTGGGAGATTTTCTTTGACCCAGTTCTGTGATTCTGCAGCCTCTAGAATGAGTTAGGAGTGGTTAGACACAGATTAGTGCATGGAGTGTGGGCAGCCTAACTGTTTAATCAGACCTCAGCTTTAGTATGCTGTGTACAGCCTCTGGAGGTGGCTTTGGGCTGGGCTGATCCATGGAGGCAGCTCAACCCTAATCTTAAACCCACTCCTCATAAACAAGATGCCTCAGGAATAACTTGCATTCAGAGTCTCATCTTAGACACAGCGTGGCTGTCAGAGACACTCAAGAGTCTCTCTGACCAGCAACATGTAGGTTTTTCCTCCAGCACAAGGTCAGAGGCAAAAATGTCTCTTGGGTTGGCTGCTGCCATCAGAACTGCATGGAGAAGGTCACGGACACAGAAGTGGTGCTGTGAAATCCAGAAGCACAGCAGGTGGCCTTTAAAAAGAGCCATCTTTCCTGTTTACAGCACAAATGAGAGCCAGGCAACTGAGGATTAAAGGAATCCAAATCCTGAAAATTGTTATTTCATATCAAATGTCATATGGGGACCTAGTAATATCTTGTAGCCCAATAAGTCTCCTTTATAGTTTGATTATGATTGGCTTATGGACTAGCTTTGATTCTGTTTAAGAAGTAAAAGTTGTGACTTTTTAAAAAATAATTTCTGACTTCAAAATCAAGATTTTTTTTTGTGAGTTTAAGTAAGAAAAGAGATTGCATGATTTTTTCCATATATTCTCTGAAGCTGAAATTCCTGGTGCTTGCAAGCAGAGTTGGAAAAGGTCAGGACCTGCCAGAACAGGATGTTCAGAATTTCCTTTGGAAGGGTTATGCAGAACCCTAGTTGAGATAGATTGCAGAATAAAACTGCTTCCAAAAGTGCAATATGGAGAATTGTCATAGGCTGTTCAACAAGTGTAGGGGAAATGCCAGCTCCTCACATTTAAGAGGTTGTATCATTCATTGAAATTTCACTTACCCCACTTTCCCTTGGTTAGCAAACATTTGAATCTTGTCTCTCTGGATCGTTTGTACCATACAAATGTGAGAATTAAAATAAAAACAACTGTGTGTGACAAAGACCTGCAGTCATCATGAGCAAGCAGTTCCTGGTATTCACACATGGTAAACCTTGATCTCATAAAAAAAATGAAACTTCTTCCATTTTAGTGCTGAAATGGGTTAAGCCCCAAGCCAAAAGTGCTGTTTGCATTTTTACATGTGTAGTTCTTGGATGCAGTGCAGCTTCAGCCTGGGTCTCAGCAGCCTCTGAGACTCCCTGTGCAAACACCAGGTACTGCTGGCTTGGAGGTAACACATCGGTAACTACAACCCCGAGTAGCAGCTTTCAAGAGGTTTCCAAACAAGCCCAGCATGTGTAAACACATCGCTGGATCTGCTGGGAACGCTGCCCTAGGACTCTGTGACTCTTACTGATTCTCTGATAACTAAAGCTTTTATGTTAAGGCACCATCACTCACTCCTAGCAGTGTTGTACTTTGCAAATTGCCCTCTTAGCAGGAGTGCCTGTGAAATTTGATAGTGCTCGGTGCTCGGGTGGCAAAAGTGAGGATTTAACAGGTCAGTGGACTTAGTTTCTTCCTCTGTTTCTAAAAACATTACTGCAGTGCTGAAAACACGTAAGAATATCCATCCCCATCTCTTCTTCCTGGTCTGAGACACAAAGGGCAGCTAGGATAGTCACTTAGGTATGTGACTGTGGCCTGAGCAGCTGTGAATGTAAACACAAAAGTTTTCACTAGATGTTTGCCTAGTTCCCACTGTTCTGACTGCTGTGTAATCAGCTCTGCTGAATCCAAACAGTGACATTTCTGTGAGGAACATGTCAGGTTGCCCAGCTTGCATTGCTGTCTTTGACACTAACTAGGGAGCATGTAAAATGCCCTGGAAAGGTTGATTATTATGGGTCTAGCATAACTATTGCTACCCCAGTGCCACTTCTACTTCCTTCTTTTACACTGTGTTACAGATTAGACTAAACTAGGGGAAGGGACCATTACTCTTTCAATTCATTCCCATGCTGAGAAATTGGTTCCAGGTTCATTGATGTACATTATTTATTCATTCATGTGATGATTGACTTGGAAATTATATTTATGTCTGACTGCTGCATTTTAATCCTAAATCACTCTCTTTTACTATGGTAATCAAAATGAAGGGGAATTTAATTGGGAATCTGGGAACTTAGACTTTAGGAACCAAGATGGGTTTTTATGTTGTCATAAGATGTGAGCCCAGGAAGATGAACAGTCAGTGCCCATGTGGTTTGAAATGTTGGAATGGGAAGATACTACCCAGAAGGAAAAAACCATGTTGGTCTCAAGGACTTAGGAAGTTGTGTGCTTAGGAAGTTGTGTGCTGGGGTTGGAAAAGCTTGCATCGCCTCAGAAGACAAAGGTCTTGTTTTTGTCTTTTTTAATTACTTGGTTTTCCACAGTAAGTGATTCCATTTTCAAAACTGCCCTCAAAATAAGATAAAACTCAGTTCTCTTAATAAATGTAAACAACATGCCAGCTTACTATTAAACCAGTTCGTAATGAATCCCTTGCTAATTATATACTGTGTCTTTTATAATTTGTGGTTTTACAGCCCACACAGCATGATCCATAGTTCTAATGAGTGGCTGTCAGCCCCATGGAGCAGAAGCATGTGGTTAGGCTCTTAATTGCCTAAGACTCTTCAGCACTCTACATTGAATTCAAGGGATCACTGACTTCCAGTTGCTGCTGGTCTTAATTCTTTTTCTTTCTTCATAAGAGACTATTTTCAGGTTTTTTTAAGTACTCTGCAAGACATGGAACAATGTAATCTGTATCACAGATATTATTTTACAAGATTTTTGGAAAGGCAAAGGAGGAGTAAAAAGAAAGCTTTCTTCCAGGAGCCTTAGAGAGATGCCTGGGTACAAAAAATTTACCAGACCTCTGGAATATGGAGCGGGGAAATGCCATCTCTGCTACACAGCATGTATCAGCAGTGTTCTTCTAAGGGTACTGGATTTGGGGAGGGTGCTAAAGGCAATGTTTTCTAAAGGGATTGCATATTTGGTGTTTGGACTGTGTTTATAATAATGGTGTGACCTTGTGTACTGTGTATACATATCTTCAGCCTGATATTTCTATGACACGACAAGGCTGTAACTGAGTGGGTGTTTCAGCTTCAGTGAGTTCCAGTTTGTAATGGACTCTGAGGTTTTTAACAAGTGAGATTAACCCACTTCACTCCATGTTCCATTCCCATAGATGAGAGCTGAGAGGCACTTAAAGTGGCAATTAATGAATTTGCTCACATGGAAGGCAGTACTTTCTGGCTCAGAGGAAGTCTGTACAGGTCTGTGGTAGACAGCTGGATTTCTGGAACTGGGTAGGTTAAATGAGGAGTTGCGTTTGCTGTGAGGAGGGAGCTTGTTCAGTCCTTCCATTTTTAACATGTTACATATTTATGCATAATACAGATCACACTGATGAAGGGCAGGGCACTGCAGGAAGGGTTTGGTTTTCAGCTGGATTGAATTTAAATAAATAATTCTATGATGTATTTTATTGCAAAAGATTGAAGTATTTGTAAACAGAGATCTGCCAAAATTTGAAAATCAATTTAAAGTGAGGCTTTGTTACAAAGCTTTAGAGCAGAAGAGATGCCTCCTCCAGTTTCTCTTTGCATCATTTCATCCTCAGGATCCCATCACATTAATACATTTTCTATTTCATTAGAGCAGGCTCATCCACCTCAGTGTTTTAGAAAGTACCATCCTTAGCATGCCCTGAGGTGAGGCAATGATACCCATGGTTCCACTATGAAGAGAAACCTTTGTTATCTCCCTTTTCATTCCCTGGAAGAGGATTTGAGAGACAGTTCCAAGTGTGTCAACAAACTTCAGGTAGATGTACTTCAAAAACTGAGAAATAAATTGCGTGGTCACATGCTTCAGAAAGCAGGGCAACCTCTAGCAACCAGGTTTGTGCATGGTTTTTTTGTAATTCCAAAGGCTGCTGGCCTCTAGGGCAGATAGGTCCATTGGGAATATCAGCACAAGCAGTATGCCTCAACAACACCATCTATATGCCAAGGAACTGTAGAAGGAAGAGCATCTAATTTATCTGGTTTTTACCACTGTAGAATTGTTTCCTGTAGATCTGGAGATGTGTGGAAATATCTTATCATTACAAATACAGTATTCAAGTATCATCCATACAGAAAAGAAAGGCTGCATCTCAGAAGACACATTTAAAGCCAAGATTTCAGACCAGACTGTTTGACTTGTACCATGCTAAATCATTTTTTTTTCTCATGCACATTTGATGGATAAAATTTATCCCATGCCTTTTGGACTGTCAGTATGTTTCTAAAGAGCTTCATAAATGCTTCTTACTGGCTTATTTTAATGAGAAGAAAGTAGATTAAACCTCATTACCTGTTCAGTTGGAAAACATCATTTGACAGAACAAAGTCTTCCAAAAGAATACTATCTGCCCATCTCTATTCAAGCACATACCAATCTGTGTGTTCTCTTTTGAACTTTTCAAATAATGCACTTCTTCACCTCCTCTCTCTTTTTCCCCTCAGGGCTCACACTTGTTTCAATCGTCTGGACCTTCCCCCTTACCCATCATTCTCTATGTTATATGAAAAACTGTTGACAGCAGTAGAAGAGACAAGTACTTTTGGACTTGAGTGATACACAAACCACAGTGCCCAGCTCATTGGACTTTTGTGGATCTGTCTTCTCAAGGAATGAATGAACTTTTATATTGGATTCCCTAGAGGAAAATTGTTTCATGGTGCAATTCAAATAATGAGGTTCCACGAAGGAGCTTGTGAAGCAATTAAAAAGCATTGTGGTAGTGGCAGAATTCTCAACAGTGAAACTAGAGGGTGCCTGGTGTGCAGGGAAAGCCAAGTCTTGCAAATCCATGGGTTTTTGGGATAGCTACACTTCTTAAGTTTATGTTCTGAGCAAACCAGAAACGTGAAGCCATGTTGTGATCCATCTGGCTACTGCAAAACTGACATGTACCCACAGACTGGATTTCATCAAAGTTGTTCAATAGAAAATTCAAGTCAAAATGTGAAATCATTCAGTCCCTTACCTACCCAGTAAATTATCAAAAAAAGCGTACAACTGAACTTTTATAAATTCTTTTTTTTTTTTTTAATTCATGAAGGTACATTACTTTATGCCATATGTTATAACAGCATAGTCTTGCTTTACCTAAGACTACGAGTGCCTGCATGGGGAACACCATAGAGCTCGAGTTCCTGGGGCAGAAGTGAGTTGGAAGGAAAATCAGCAACAAAGGATGTAACAACAGCTTGTGCATTGAGGAGGTTTGTGGAAATGCATTTGCCAGTGGTGTGTATGACAAAATATGAGCTGTTACAATGAACTTATAAACTTAATAAGACTGATTTTATGCTTTATACTGCATGGAAACTATTTTAAGAAGAAACTAGGAATTTATCACAGCGTATCAGGAAAAAACCCTAACACAGTGACTTCTGTTTATTTTTATAGGTTCGTTATATTATGTTTCTTAGAGTGTAAACAGGAAACAAGCAAACAAAAGTGTTATTTCTGTTTTGTCACTTTCCATGCTTGAACAGACATTCTGCTAGTGTTTATTCTTTAAGCACTCTCCAGGGGAAAAAATGCCTTTTATTTTTATAAGAGTAAAAAAACTCCCAAAAATATTTTGCACTGAATGTACCAAAGTTGAAGGGACATTATGATCTGACTGATAGCAAATTGCATCACTATCAAATATCTATAAAAATGCTTAGGAACCAGGCTTTCTTCACAGTGCCATGTCTATAGATATCAGGACTGTGCACATAAGTAATAATTTTATAATACTATATGTGATATTGTAATATGCATTTATTTTAAATGCATCTGGGTCATTTTTCATGCATTGGATAACTTAATGCAGTGGAATTTAATACAGATATTTCATATGCTCCCCACAACTTTTTATTTGTACAGCACTGTAAAACACTAGCTCATTTGGAAAACCATGAATAACTTCTTTAAGGTGAGCCACTGGTCATAATGCCACTGTCCTGTATCAGTGAACATCTACAAGATGTAAACTGTTCGTAGTGTCCAAGCTTGCATTTTCACTGATAAATAGTTTTCTTATCCAATGTTATTTGAAGCAGTTTCTATGGCATATCAAACACTGCATGGACACCGATTTCTTTATGCTTAATTTTGCTGAAATACATGAGGCTTGCTCGCTTCTATTTTTGGTACTTTTCCTCCAGATGGTCTTGTGGAACACTCGTGCAGCTGTGCCCCATTTCTTGCACAGCTGCCGTCACGCGCTGCATCCACCACATTTTCAAATGGCAGGAGTTGCACTTGGACACTGGATGACAAGAACACGAATCCAGCTCTGTGCTAGAGCCCTTTGGTAGTGCTGCAGCACAGCAAGCTCTGTTCTGCAGGGAAAGTAGCTTTTGAAGTAACCTTCTTGCTTTGGAGGCTCTTGAAGGGGCGTCTGAGGGAGGTGTCCTGCTTGTTCTGGTGGGAGGTTTGTTCCAGCAGAGGCGAGCGTCCCTGGAGATGTCGTCAGCAGAGACTGCCAGTCACCCTCCGAGGCACAGGCAGCTGCAGCTGTGGTGGTGACTGAGAAAACCCTTCAGACTTACTGAGGAGATGGCACATGTGCAAAGGAAAAGCAAAATCAGGGCGAAAGCATTCTTTTATTTCAAGGATAATTGAGCTTCTGCATGACATCTGGGACTCTCTTAAGTAACTTAGGTTTTCTTAGGCTACTTCTGGCTGGTATGAAGTAGCAAAGAAAAATCCAAACACATCGCCCTGTTTCTACACGTATATTTATCAGTCTTTGCTAAGATTGCATGTCACGGGTCCTAATGCACATCTCTTTTCAGAACATGAATGAGCAGTAGGGAAACTGACTTTTCAGCAGGTCACTCCAGCATGGCTCATGTTTCATGGGATCCATTCACTGAGTAGCTAAAATTCTGGCACTCAGAGCAGAATGCAACTTCTGATTGGTTGAGGGACTACAGAATTTTCATTTTACAATACTGTGTTATCTGTGGTCTTAAAAAAGAGATTTCCCAGGTGGAAACTGTATCTACAAGTTTTGAACCAGATACTCTTTGGAATGAAAAGTTTAAATATTTGGCACAAAGTAAGTTTATACTAGTTTGCCTTTTAAGTTATGCTTTTGTACAAAACTAAAACAATAAATGCATCTTGTCAATTTTTATTTAAATATATCTACTGCACCCATTTGTTCTGTATTTATGCATGTAAAAATAATTGAAATCAGCCATGATAATCCAATATTCTGTGAAGATGTGACAGGGTCACAAGTGGGGCAGCTGTCAGTTAGAAAATAGATAAATTTTTAAAAAATCCATAGTCTTTGTAGCACTAAAGCCAAGAGAGACTAAGGAGAAGTTGCTTCTTCCTCCTGTGCTGCCAACATCCCCTGGGGGACTCCAAAACAACGCTGTGTGAAGGTAGAGGTGTCAGCTGGGTACAGCTCCCTGTGCTTCCTCGAGCACTTGGCTCTTCGTGATGTGTAAGGGATGCTGCTGCTCTAAGGGATTAGCAAGGAGGGAGCAGAGGAGAGGAAGCCTGAGCTTAGTCAGATACCCACATCTCCTGGCAACTGCTTGGAGTGTTCTCCCTTTGGTTTTGAAGCCATTCCCATTAAATGTGTCCCAAGGGAAAGCCAGCTTTCATGTCCTGCAGCTTGGCTGCAGCAGGCAACCACAATGCTATTGCTTATGACACAGTGTAGCAGGGATGAGGGTCCACACAGAGCAAGGCTGGGGGGGAGCATTTCCAAGCTCTGTACCTCCTAGGAGCTTTTCCAGATGGTGCTAAGGAGCTTTGCATTTAGGAAGGAAAAAAAGTGGACAGAAGAATCCCTTCAGCCAATGACAACTCATACTAACTCAACCCACAGCATCTCCATCACACAGAGGCTGGCAGGGGATGTCCCTGCAGGAATTGTTTCCTGCAGCCCATGTTTCCTGCTCTGCTGGGAAGTGGAGCCACACATCACCAGCCAGAAAGCAGCTTCCAGGTCACTGCAGGCTGGGCAGGCTGGCAGCAGAGTGGCCTCTGTGTCCCACATGCCAGGGCAGGGCCTCTCTCCCCGGGTCCCAGTGTGCCAGCCCAGCAGAGGTGTGCTTTGCTCACCTGGCACTGCTGGCAGTCAGGTTACAGCCAGAACACTCCTAAATACACCACAAAAGCTTGGAATCAATGAAGCTGTGCACTGGGGCACCTGCTGTAGCAGTCACCCATTGAGAGTCTGTGGGCCAGCAGCAGTGAGGGGAGTGGTGCCTTTGCCCACAGCAGCAGGGCACAGCCATCTGCCACCTCTGTCACACTGCCAGCAGCACCTGGCAGGACAGGAAATCCTTTCAATCCAGACCTTCTTCCCCACCCCACTCCCTGCCTGCTGTTTTTCCTCGGTATTCATCAAATATTTCCCTCCTTTTGCTTTCAAACATCATTTTCATTATCCTGTACTGACCTTACCATAAAAAATGCTAACATGCCTTAGAGAGTAAGTGGGGTGAGCTCTTGTGCGTTCCCAGGCAAGGCTGCTCAGGGGCACCACATGAGCTGCACATGGCAGCAGGCAGCCCCGGGGCACGGGGGCGGGGAATAGCTGTAATCTTCGGGGAACCGACAATCTGGGCAGCAGTGCCCTGGCAGGACATCACACAGAGCTTCTGGTAGGAGCTGGACTGGCAGAGCACCCGACTGGTAGTTTGCTCAGTTTAAAATTATAGGAAACAGGAGAGGTTTGTGGTTTCTTATGTATTTTTAATCCTTTAAAAAAAGTTTAAAAAAAAATTCCTTCTGAAGCATTTGCAGTGGTATCATCTGGTTGTTAAATGTAATCTCAGCAGTATTAATTGCAGATGTTTACTGAGTTTCTGCAGTGGTAGCTGCAGAGTTTTATGGAGCTGCTTGAAGCAGGCTGTCTCTGGACTGAGGGAATCCCTGTTCACATCAGGGAAACTTCAGCAGCTGTGTTTGAATGGCCAGTGTAAGTTCACTTCCCATAGCATAAAGCAAATTACTTGTTTTCAGTGAATGAAACTTATCTGCATTACATTATACTAATAGTGTTGGTTTTCCTGCCACTTTTTTTTTTATGCGGAAGGTTAATATATTCCTGTTAACACTTAGGGAATTGAGCAGAAGGCTGATCTCCAGTCATAAGATTGCAGATGTATGTTTCATCTATTGTTGTTTCCCCTTCTCACCCTTTTCTCTCTGGGCTAGCAATTGAACTCCAAGCAAAATTTCAGAAGAATTACTCAAAGCTGGCTTCTTAAACTGTTTGTGTTTTGGCTCAATTATGTGCTATAAAGCAGAACTGCAGAAATGCTATGGGTTGACTGGCTCATCAGTTTTAGTAGAAAATTCTTTACGATTTTGTTAGTGCAACCACAGTGGCTGCTCTTGGACTAGTTTAGCCTTTTGCCTAAATATTTTACAATAAAAAATTTTTGGAGGTTGAATTTGAAATTACTTGTTTGCTGGAAAACTAAATATATGTTAGGTAAATAGTAGAGGAAAAGAATAACTTTACTGTAAAGGCAGTATAACCCACTTCAGTTAGCAGTATGCAGAATTACAATGCTGACCCTCCAAACACAGAATTTTCACAGTGAAAGATGGTTTATATTTTGCATGTCTTCCAAATAAACCATGAACTTCATAGTGCTTCTGTTCAGCTTTAGACTGACTAATGTTGGCATTAGGCTACTACTATTTGGGATGTTCATTGCTGTGAAATATTTTTTACTTAAACATTTGTAGTATTTTTACTAAATATTTTCCTTTAGGACTTTACTTCATAGGTTTTGCTCAGAGCCATATTACGCTGTAGGTATTTTAAGGTGAAATCATGATTACTTGATAATTCTGTTTTGTATGACTGACATTCTGGCCACTGTTTAGAAAGGTTCCTCCTGATTTTTGGTTAAAGGATGACAGTCAAGGACTCCTGGAATGGTTACAATCCATTGAAGTGTCTGTATGTATTCTAAATGCATTTAAAAATACCTCCTGAGGACTATGTGAAATAGTAGCTACACTCATTGATTAGCCCCTTTCTAAGTCAATATTTCAAAATTTGAACTTGTTTCCTTTCAGATTACATTGCAGAAAAATGATACTAAAATTTTAACTAGAGATGTATTCTGACAAATTTCTCAAAGCTATGATGGATGTGAAAGGGAGCCAAGCTATGCTGCTCTCAATTCTTTCACCCGTTAAAAAACTTCTGAATAATGCAACTTTATCTCTTGGGTTTCAGTTGTTTCTTGTTTTCAGAACTTTGAGAAGCTTCTCATTCAGCCCGTGTTAGAAAAAGCCTTGCCTACTTGGAGGCTTTTGTTAAGCACTCAGGAGGTATATTGTTCAACTAATTTAACATCCTTTTGTGCTGACATCAATTAGCTTTTAAATGTATAGACCTACAGAACTCCACAGGACTCTGGTCTCCCTTATTCTGGGCTGCCTTCCAAAGCCATCCATCCTGTCCCTTTTGATTGCACATAATCCTGCAATCACCCAGAGACAATTGCTGACCACCTACACTGACTGGAGCTGTAGTGTCACAGTAAGACTCTGGGTTTGGGTTTGCTTTCAAAAGCAGCTCCCTCAGTCCAGAGTCGACTGGATGACTGTTACTCTGACATCAAGACTGAGCTGTTCAATAAAAACAGTCATAAAAGTGATTTAAAAAATAGTTGATTAGATATCCAAGGGTAAAATATCTTTTGGTTTTGGTTTTGCAAAATTAATGAGGCAGGGGATTTTGCTTGCAATGTTTTACATTGCCGGAACTTGTGGGCCCCATGGGCTGCCCCAGGCTGTTGGCCAGGTGGGTGCAGAGCCTTTGCAGTGAGGCAGGTGATGCTGATCCAGAAATCACAGCAGCAGGAGATCTGTTCCCATAGTGAGGACTGTGCCTTCCACAGCTGGAGGCTTTCTCATGCAGCCCTTGAGCTGGATTTTTCCCAAAAGCTCATTGTTTCTCTGGTGCCTGCTACTTGCAATACAAGCAGCTCATGAAACACTCCACTGACTATTCAACGTCTTCCATTTTAAACGAGGATTACATTTTTCATAGTTAGAAATGCCCATCCAGCAGTATAAGGTCAATAAAAGAGGATTTTGCTGAGACATCATATTTAATTGCCACGCTGACTGCAGTCAGACGTTGGAGCTCACTAATTTTAAAATCGATTACTGTATGAATAAGAAAATAAATCTGGGAAGCCTCATAAATGATTCTAAGCAGGAATGTAATTGTAGGTGCTGTAATGATAAGACAGGGCAGTTCCACGCAGCACACAAGATACAGCCGTGGAGGAGGGCTGGAGTGAGCACAAGGCTGAGAGTAGGCACAGAAAAAGGACTGCACTTCAAGGGTAGGGAAGCAGGACAGTGAGCTGTGATGAGCCCTGGGATATAAAACAGGACACTTCCTACTTGAAAATTAGGCTATGATAATGCACCTAGGAAAAAATGAGTGTTCATCCTGAAATACATTGGTGTTACTGCAACTGCAGGACATGCTTTAACTGATTAGCTTTGAAAATAAGTACACAATCAGAAAATTCTATGTGGTTTGGCTTTTTTGTTTCGTTTTATTGGGACTGGGTTGTTTTTTTGTTTGGGCTGTTTTCAGGAAAACTAAGGCTTCTAAATAAAATAAGGGTGGTGACTGGAAATGGTCTTACGTTTGTACAAGTAATGACTGTTTATTATTATCTGCATTGGCAAGGGATACCACTTCTGATAAAAGATTAAATCATCACAACCAATGGTGACTTTCCCTTTTCAATGTGATGGGCCAAATCCCTAATGTTTAGATGTGTCAAAATGCAGATTTTGGTATTTTTTTTTTAATATACTTGATATTTGCATTACGGTTGTATAAGGACCATGCATTTCAACAAAGACAAGAATTGATGTGGCATTTCCAAAGCTCACTTAGGGTAATTAGAATTTTCTCAATGACCTTGGTAGTTTTAGCCAAGCAGATGCAAGTCTTGATTCCATTCACACTCTAATGACATTATCAAAAAAATACTGTGTAAGAGGGTGGGAGGGTTTCATGATGGGTTTCTGTACCTAAAAGCTGACCTGTTTTTTTTACCTGAAAGATAAGACTATTGAATGATTGAATATGAGAGTCAGGAGAGGAATTCCTTGTGAGTTTTCTTGTGCAACATGGTCACTGAGACGGTAGGAGTTTTATATAAACTTGAAGTCCTAAATGAGAAGACAACTCCCATGTTGAACCATACTGGTTCAATAGTTCCATTCAGCAGGACATTTTTCTGCAATGAGTCTGCAACACTCAGGAGACTGCTGTTTATTATCAGCATTGCAGGGAGGAGGAGAATTATGATAATATTAACTACATAAATCACACGTGGAGGATGCTTTTTCTTTGCACGCTGTTTTTCCTGGGAATGATGTAGCCTTGAGGACATCCATGAATCCTGATCAGCAAGGCTGCTTTTTGAATAATTGACTGAACATTTCTACTTGTAAGGGCTGGTACAGTATGGAAAGGGAGTTCTTTAGAGGAGAAGGTGGTAATGAGGGATGTGGTGTGGAATACTGCTACCCCCAAGTCAGTTGATGTTCCTGCCCTTGCTAGGTTAGAGTTTGGATTATTCAGCATGTTTGAAAGTGTGTAGAGTTTTACAAGTTTTTGTAGTGGGGATGCAGGCATCCAGAATCTAACAGGATTATAGGTGCATCTTCCTCATTTTTGACAATTACTTGATATAATTTTATACCAAGTTCTTTGTTTTTAAAGAATTTCAGGCACTGAGAATATGGAGTGCATATTTATTTCTAAGCTTTAAGTAGAACACGGTGTATTTTTTAATCCTTTCCATACTTTTCAGTTAAAGTGTTCACAAGACTGTATATCAAATACAATTCCAAGTTTTTCTATCTTTCTACAAGCCAGATTAAGTTTCATCTGAATTTGGTACATGACTTTCACAAAACACTCAATGGGGAATACCTGCTTCAAGCATTAAGATGGTTTCCCTCCTTTTCCCTATTTACATTGCATTACATTTCAGGATTTTTTTCTTCGAGGCAGAGAGAAGAGATAGAAAATGTGTTGAGTGTGTTACAGGGGCACACAATGTGTGTCATTGTGCCTGGCTTCAAGGAATGTACTATAATGTTTGACTGCTCACAGATTTACATAATTTGAATACAGGACTGTTGTGTTGTATTCCCTGTTACTCAAAAACATTTGGGGAAAAGATTTTTCTGTGTATAATTTTATTTTCATACTGATCTCTATTTTGTTTAAGACCATGTTTCATCATGAAATCACTTAAGTAAAATAAATCTTCTTACAAAATCTGCTTTGTAAAACATCTCTTTTATTGTGCCTCTGAATATGCTGTAACATCCTTTTTGAAGTGAGTACTTTTAGAGCATTCTGTCTTTTGGAAGCATTTAAAAACCTTTAGAGAAACCACAAGATACTCTTTCTGACATCTCCTTTGCTAAGTGATTTCTAGTGGCCTGTGGAGTCTGGCATATTACAAATCATGATTCTGGAAGTGGGGAAATTAAGGATTCTGCAGCCATATGCAACATAATTTGAATAAGAGCTACGTATGAAAAAAAAACCCTTATGACAAACAAAGCACCAGAGCTGGCAGCAAAATACTTCCCAGAAGTGGCTGTAACTCAGGAAAGCTCTCTTTTTCACAGGGGAATGCCTTCTGTTGTCTTTTATTAAAGTCAGTGGCCCCTACCAAATATTTCCTTCTTCTTTTCTAAGAGATGGTAGTGGTTAGAGTGGGAGAAACTGGTCTTTAATCAGCTCTTAGGCAAGGGTTCTCCCCACCACGACACAGCCCAAGGAGAATGGTTAAATGGCACCTTGTCACTTCTCCTGTGTCTTACACAAACTGTTTGGAGAACCTGATGGTGAAGTGACATTTCCATTTTTAACAAACTTTTTCTGGAAGGTGATTTTGCATTCTCTTGCTGCTACTCGAGGTGCAAGCTAACCTGAGTCATTGAAGGAGAGCTGCTGTGGGAAGAAGTGAGGCTTTGGGACTGGAGATCTTTCAGAATCTGTTCTCTGTTATTCTTGATGTCAGACTCATGAGGTATTTTCATCCAGGTCGCTGATAACTGATGCCACATAGTGCACAACCACTCACTCACTTTCCCTCGGTGTAAACACTGCAGTTGGCCTGGAGCTCCTGCTGGGTGACACTGAGGCAGCTGGGGGGAATCCAGAGATTTCCCACTGCACTGAGCATTGCCTGCCTGGTGTGAGAAGGTGGTGCAGAGATTTTAGCACGGGGGGAGTCAGATTTTTTTAAATGACCTATATTAAATAAAAGCGAGTTGGAGAAGGCTCAGACACACTGAGCTTCCAGCTGTGCAGCTCTTAATGTCATGTGCTTGTCCCCACTGTACAGTTCCCTGCTGAGAAGGGTAGGTGCCATCTCTTCAAACATCATGACTTGAACTGAAACCAGCATTCCTTGAGGGAGCAGAGCTTTTTCCACAAGGCTGGCTGCCTGGAACACCTGTGCCTCTGATCACCGGGGGCTGTGCATCGCAGCTGTGCTAAATGGCTGCTCATCAAGTGGGGGAATCGTTCTCTCCGTGAAAGCCTCTACAAGCTGAAAAGAGCCAGCTTTATAATGAACTGATAATCAAGGTAAGCCAGAGAAGAAGTAACTAAGAATGGGAGTTATGAAGCTAACACCTTTAATTGCTATTTTTTAATGATCCCACAGACCAGGTGTATACATTAGGAATAATAATAGTTCGTGATCCTGTGCTGTTGTGACCTTCAGCCTACCCATTCCCCCTCCTCCACCTTTGTTTGTCCTTCTCAGTTGTGGTGTATCTAAGTAAAATTCCAAAGTCCTCAGGGTGGAGTCCTGTCAATTATACCCTTCTCTAAGTGCCATTCATGTTTCCATGGCATTATAGAAATAGATAACCAAGAGTACAATAACATGCATGTCATGAAGCATTTTTGGTATTTACTTGGTTTTCAAAACTTAAAGGGAGAGTAGAGCAAATCCTGAAGAGCATCAGTAAAGACAAAAAAGCAGCTAAGGAGACAAACATAAGCACTGTCATTTACTTCTTGGCACCACCTGCTATAATAACCTAAAACATCTTAATTGTGGCCATCATTTAAATTTACTCTGTGGCTCATTTGGTATGTCTGGAATGCTGCCTGCTTTTCATACTGCACAAAGAGCACTTCTCAACAAAACCAATCCTGTCCATATGTTGTATTTTTATTTGACAGATGTATTTGAAATCATGTTATAATCAAGAAAGGGTATGATCTGGAACCCTGCAGAGATGGTTGAACTCTGTGGGAGAGAGTAAAGATTTTGGACTGCTTTTGTCAAAAATATCCACAGCTCAAAGTGCTAAAAAGCCAGATGGAAGTTCAAGCAAGCAGGAGTTACATGTTTTCAGTAGGTACCTCAGTCCGCCAGCTACATGGTGTGACGTATTCTAGACTCTTCAAGAATGCTTTCTTATCTTCATTTATGTTACTCTCATCTTAATGCAAGCCTTGCTGTGACTGCATGACTTAGGCACTGTAATAAACACAGCAATTACCCATTTCACTGGCAGTGCCATGGCACAGAATTACCCCAGTAACTCTAATGGTGCACTGCTGAAATTAAATACACAGCTCTTAAACTCTTATGCTACATTACTATTACTGCCTTCATGACAAATGTATTATAAAACGGATGTTTGCAAATTTTTTGCTCGTTGGATTGCTTCAGAGGAAATGAATTTGACAAACAAATTGCAACTATTTTATAACTCTTTCTGACTTCAACTAATTTCTGAACCGTGCTTTAGGCTATTTTGAGTCTTTGAAACCACAGGTTGGAGTCTTTTAACTTTTTTTTTTTTCCTGTGGGCTTCTCAGGAGGCTCTGAAGACCCTGTTTCTACTTGCATGCATGACTAAGAGATTGTCAAACATGCTCCGTGCGAGCCGTGTACTTTTAGAGGAGGACTGAAAGCGCTCTGTTCCCGGCAGCTCTCGGTGAGAACTGTGACAACTGGTTTATGGCTCGCTTTCTAACTGGACTGGGCCAGCGCTGCGGTCTCGGAGCTTTCGCGGCTGCGTCACTCGCACAGCAGCGGCGGCGGGGCCCGCACGGGGCCTCTGTCCCCGCGGCTCCGGCTCTGTCCCCGCCACATGCCGCACCAGGACGGAGCGGAACCGCTGCGGGCGCGGTCATGTCCCCGGCTCCCCACCGCGGGGGATGCACGGGACGCCGTCCTGCACCGGGACCTGCCCGCGTGCCCCGCTGCTCCAGCGCTCAGGGATGCAGCGGACACACCGAGAACCTTTCGATACGGGGTTTCGCTGCCACAGCAGCGGGACCGGGACGCGCCATCGGTGCCTTGTGGCAGAAGCGGCGGCTCCGCGCACCCCGCGAGGTGCGGACACGAGGGAGCGCCCCAGCGCCCCCAGCTCCCTCACGGCCGGGCGGCACCTGCTGCTGGGGGCCGGGCAGCCAGCAGGGGGCGCTGCCCGCCAATCGCCGCGCCTCTGGACGCCGCGGCTGGGCGCGGATTGGCTGTTCTGCGCGGTGGGCGTAGCCTGGCACACGCGCTGCTGGGACAGCCGCTCCCCGCGGCTTGCGCCTTTCAAACGCTGAGAGGCGGCGAGAGAGCGGCAGCGGGGCCGTGAGGGACGGCGGGCGGCGGCTAGCGGTGAGTGTGCCCGGCCGGGGGGCTGCTGTGCGGTGCTGTGCTGCTGGCTGGGCGCGGTGGAAGTGGCCGGTGCCGGGTTGCACCGGCGGCAGCGCGGGGGTGCCTGTGAGGGCAGTCGGGGACAGGGCTGGGTCCCGCCCGGCCGCTGCCGCCCTCCGTGGTCCTTCGCTGCCAAACATCGTCCCGGCCCGGACCAGGGACACGACGTCTTTAGAAAAGTTTAAAGGAGCTGGCTTTTTTCCCTGTAAACTTCCCTAGTTTAGTGGGAAGCTTTTTTTTCCTCATAGCTGGTTGAATCTCATTCTCCTGGGTAGATTACGTATTTCTTTGTGGGTTTCTGCCTGCTGTGGGTATGTGTTCTTCTCTATTCTTGATGATACTGAGCTAAAAAAAAGGAAATGTGGTGTCTTACCGGAGAAACAACGTCAAGGCAACGTGAGGCAGGAGTTCTCCTTAATAATTGCTGTGTACGAATGATCATGCACAATGAAAGCTTTTGTAATAAGTTCGATAATGGTAATAAATTTGATAATAGTAATCTCTCAGTCAGTGAGGCCAGTTATCGAACACAAATGGTTTTCTGCTGAAGTACAGCAGGAAGAAGATACAGTTTAGGAGTTAAAGTCACTGAGTGAGCACAGCCCTCAGGAGAGTCATGTAAAATTTCAGACATGAAAATCATCCTCTTAAATGGTAAACTGCCATATAATGGGGGCAGAAGGAATGCTTGCTTGTTACAGAGTGAGTCAAAGACTTGTGTATTAGATTGTATTGTGACCTTTTCATAATTTCGTAAAGAAGCTATTTCCTGCATATCAGATGATACTTTGAAGATATTTTTAAACGGTGTACTTTGTGTCTTTTTCCTGCTAAATTATGTACAGTGATTTGAATCCAAAATAGTTCTAATATGAATATCCATGTTCCATCCCACACGGGAATGTGAACAATGCTGGATGGGTAATGGGTTACATTTGGATCGTAACTAGTTCGAGTGCTCCCCCAGAAGTGTCTGACAGTGCATTTCTCTCATTTAAACTGCAAGTGTATTTTTGTGAGCTTGCTAACTGTCTCTGAATTGTAATTTGCCTTATTTTTTTTTTCATTAATAAAGGTAAACATGCTCTTTAACTTGAAGAAGCCATCAATTACTACTTCTGGTATCCTTCAGTAACCTTTTTCTGCCTTGCTTTTGCATTTCACCTGAAGAGATGCTTCAGGCCTATAAACGTGAACACCAAACCCCAGTATTTTTATTGGGTTTGGTTTTGTTGGGTTTTTTTTTTTTTTCACTGTAGTAGAAAAGCAGTGGGTGGGTGTATCTTCATAATGTGCTGTTCTACTGGTTTATTAAGGTAATTTAATCAGGATTACTACATCATTTGATTCTAAATGATCTGAACTTGCAAAGAGGCCTTTGCCCATTCATGCTTCTCTCTGACAATTAACTCGGCCTTAAAAAGGAAACTTGGAGGAGCTATGAGTGAGCCTAATAACAAATATGAATATTCCCACCGGGAAAAGAACCCCACTTTGTCCTCTTGTTACCTATTCCTGCTGTGTTGCAGTAAACAAAGAGGAAGGAATTTTGGTAAATTCCCCCAGGAACAAATATCTGTTAAAAGTGTAAACATAAATGAAGTGTGGAACACACCCAGAATCCAGAGAAGAGTTTCAAAAAGATTAAGAAAAGGTACATCTCATTAATAGGAAAGTAGCTCTTAGCATTTTTATTAGAACTAAAGCTTATCCCTAGTATCTTACAGATATGCTCCAGGGAGGAAAATAATCCCCAACTTATCTGGAGTGTTTACATTATTCAATTAGCACGTCTTGATTAGTATTCCTTTCAGGTTTTATTTTTACAGTGATTAAATGTGTTGTTTTCAGGCTGCTCCTGAACAGAGTTCTGGCTATTCTAATTTTATAGCTCTAAACTCACAATATTTGTATACTTTCCTGTGCTGTAGCTATGGAATTTCCAAAACTCTTAATTGTTTTGCTTCAGCAGGTGGCTGGTATAAGAGAGAGACCTGCTGCTCCTGACCATGTCGAGGAGAAAGCTGGAGAATAAAAGCCTTTCTGGCTTGTTGGCCACATCTCTGCACACACCAATCAAGACAGAGAACTTCTACAATTTTTATATGCTTGAATCTAAAGAGCTAGGAAGGTAAGATAATTCCTTATTTTATTTGAGCAGAGGAATTTCTGCTGCAAGGTAATTCTCTGTACAATGAAGCAAACCTTGGTGGTAGTAGATGGAGAATGAAGTATGCCCTCCTCCTTCCCTGTTCCCTTCTTTGCATCACAGTGGGTTCTTTAGGGACCAGGAAAAGGGACAGTGAGGCATAAGCTGCCAGCCTATTCCATGTCAGAGATCCGGAGAGTTTTCATAGGCATGTAGATTTGGGATTATCTTCCATTCCCTGCCACATAGATTCCTGGGCATGGCCTAAACAAGAGATGACATAGGGTGATACTGTAAGAAAAAGAATGAGGATTTTGACTTGGTTGTTCCAGGTGTTTGGGTGAGTGTTCTGAAACCCAGAAAACAAAGACCTTTCCTCTCCCCTTCCCAGCCTCCAGCAGTTAGACCGAGCTTCAAACAAGCTGCTGTTTCAGAGCAGTTTTGCAGCCTGCTTCCCTTGCTCTTGTTTGCAACAGTAAAATAGGAACTAAAACAACGAAGCACCCAAACCCTCGGTGTTTGTGACACTGTTTCAGCCATACAAGTGAATGTGTGTTTTGAAATCACCGGGTTAATTCATACCTTGAGAATACTCAGTGCACTGCGTGTCAAGCCGTGCAAGCACGATGCTGTGCTCACGTTTCCAAGCTCCCTGAGCACAAGTGTGCCAGGTCAGTCTCACAGCTGTGCCTTGCTGTGCTCCATAGGGGTCCTTTGCACCTGCAGCTCCTTCTGTCAGCAGAGATGCTCTTCTGCATGTGGTGTGTGAGTCCTCAGCCTTCATTGTTCTCTTGGGTTTTTTCCTATTTTTCTAGCATGTGCTTTTTATCTGGTACACTTTTATAGAAGTGCACATTGCAGCCCATAACTTTCTTCTTTTCTTAACTTTTGTCAGCTCTGCTTTTGAATTCTAAGCTCTACAGAAGCAGTTTATATGCAGCACCCTCTAAACTCAGGTATTGTTCCAACGCTGGATTTTCAGACTCTGCATACTTGTGAGATGATATCTAAAGCAAACAAAAGTGTAGATTTTGTGTGAATTCCAGAACAGAGTTTTTAATTTTTTCTATGCATGCAAAACCAAGCATAACAAAGCAAGTGCCAAAATGCAAAGAAAACTGAAGCAGGACTCTGTTTTACAAACATATTTGTGATTTCTCCTGGCCTAACTACATGTGTATTTTTTAATGTTTTTAAGTGTATAAATGCTTTTTAAGTGATGTAAAATCCATCTTTTCTTTGTAACCTCTCTAAATGATTAATATGCTTTAATTTTCACTTGCAGTTTTCTTTTTCCTGTTGAGATTATGTGGTAAATAGTTCTCTTGTTCTCTGCTTAAGCTTCCCAAGCCCCAATTCTTCCTCCCACACCCTTATCTGTTGGGTCCTTTGGTATTTAAGACACTGACTCACAAAGCTGGCAGGTTAGGTTCTGTTTAGTGGGTTAAGTAGTTCTGTCCCTGGTGTGTCCGTGGCTTGGCTTCTTTTGAAGTAGTTCAATTTCTGTGGTTTCTGAGCTGAGATATGAAAACATCCTGAAATCAGTTTTTCTTGTAGAGCTGGGCTCTGAGGGGGGATGGTTACCCAGGCAAGGAGTGGGAACTGCTTCGCTTGCGTCAGTGCAGCACTTCCGAGCTGACGTTTTTGTGTTTCTGGAGCAATTTCCACAGCTCTAGAAGACTTTCTTTGTCTTATTTTTTTGCCTTAATTGGCACTCTGCTAATAAACAAACGGAAATTCTTACATCTCAGATCTGGAGGTATCACTGATCCTTCAGAGTTGTTAAACCCACAGGAACCAGAAGGAAGATTTGCCAAAATTGCTGGGGAGGATTGTGCTGTTCTCATGAAACTGAACTGGTTCCCCTTTGTTAATTTTAGAGACACTTTGGTGGCTGGCAGGGCCGATGTGATGCTAAAAGGAGAATGTGAGCTGGAAGGGGGAGGGTTTCCAACTTTGTGTGTATTATGAAGTTGAGCTCAGTAACTTCAAATGCTCTGCAGCAATAAGCTGGGTTAACAGCTGGGAAAGAACGTGGCCATTTCAGGCTTACAAATAGTAGCTAAGGTGAAGAGTGTGCCTGTGTCAGCCTAAATAACTTTCACCTCTGAAGTCTAGTGCTTTCAAAAAAGGATAGAGAAAATCTACAACTAATTGATGTTGAAATAAATGATGACAGAAGGCCTGTTTTGTTGAATTTTTTTTCAAGGTACAGCAGAATGATTCAGAGTCATCTTTAAATATTTAATAATTTAAGCACGTTTGTGCAGTTATTTGCAAATGAAAATTGATTTTTTGCATGTGATGCTCATCCCTGTTTTGATTAAATACTGAAGTCTAGATTTTTTTTAAAAAATACTTTTTTTTAAAGAAATGTTCCTTTTAAGCACTGAGATTTTTGCACCAGAAAAAAGGCAAAGCCTGTAAGGCAGTGTGGTATTTTCTACTAAAGAAGCTAATTTAGTTTAAAGAACACAGTTTAGATAGCTCATTCTGAGCTGTTTCATTATGTTTGTCCTTAGTATGCTGTGGTAACAAAAACTACAGGTGGACAGGCTCATTTTGAAGAGATAAATGTAGGCTGTGCACTTTGTCCATAGCTTGATACTGTTTTTAGAACTTTACTCACAGTTTATTGCAGCCTTTCAAGTTGTTTTTTGTAAATAAGGTTTCTTTAAATAAATAGATTTTTTGTATATAAGGTTTCTCTTTACAATTTGAAAATGCTTGTATGGAACCAGGCATTTCTGGGAGTGCCAAAAACATTAGTAACTATCAATTATTTTTTTCAGGAATTTATAACTTGGCTTAAAAAACTGCAATTTTTTCCTCCTAAGTTTTTCAAAGATCAGCTTGGGGTTTTAACTACAGTATGTGGTTTTCTTCTAAAACCATTTCTTTGCCAAAATATGTTTTTGTTTCCCTACCTAAACAGTTGGCTAGGAAATAAAGCAACACACTTTGTCTAACTGTAATTGAGGAAGAGAATGCTAAATGGTGGGTGCTTTTCTATTAAGATGTTTTGAAACATTTTGCAGATACCTGAGATTTTTGTAGCAGTACTACATGGTTTGTGGAAGGAAATTCTCTTTATGACTAAATTTTTTTTTTTCACTGAAAACCTCCTGCCCCACCCATGCATTTAAATGTGCTTTATTTTTCCCTTTCATTCTCTGCATTTCATAGGGGTTTGCTTTGTTTGTTATTGTCCTGTAGGTGTTTTAGTGAGGTTGAGGGTTTTTTAATATCTTGCCAACCTGGACAGAGCTCTGGGCAGTCTGGTAAGACCTCATGGCCAGCCTTGCTTTAAGCAGGAGGTTTTAAGGGACCTCCAGAAGTCCTTTCCAACCAAATTATCCTGTCACCTGACCATGAGAATGTCCCTGTAACCTGATACTCTGATTTAATGTTTAGCTAGGCTGTATAAAGGGAATTTTCCTGGGTCTCACCAGAGCTTCATCTAGCTTAGTGTCCTTCGACAGTGCCTGCAAGTCAGCGTTCAGGAAACAGTGTAAGAGTAGGCCAAACACGGCATTTCCCAATGCATTTTTTGTTTGTTTGCAATTGTTTGCTGTGTCTTCTTATTTCTGATGTTAATTTATGCACTTTTGATTTCCTGCATCTCAGTGTTTTCCCTTTTATTTCGTAGAGGAAGATGTGCTGTGGTTAGAAAATGTGTAGCTAAATCCACAGGCCAAGAGTATGCAGCTAAATTTTTAAAGAAAAGAAGGAGGGGTCAAGACTGCAAAGCAGAGATTGTGCATGAAATTGCTGTCCTTGAATTAATGAAGTCCAATCCTCGAATAGTTAATCTGCATGAAGTCTATGAAACAGCAAATGAAATCATCTTAGTGTTGGAATAGTAAGTATGCCTTCATCACATGTTCCATGTTTGTAGGAAAACATCTGTCAATATATTAATTTTTGCATGAGTTGCCTGAATGCCCAGAAGAATTGCAACAGTACCCTGTATACATGATGCTAATCTTTCATTGTAATATACTTTATATTTTTTCCTTTAATGATGTTTCAGGCAGGCTGACTGGAAATAATGTTCTTGGAATACTGTAGAAGGTCCTGAGTGCTTTGATGCAACTTAAAGCACAAAAAAACAATTCCAAGTATGTAGAGGTTGAGCACATCCATGCTTGTGAACTTCAAGTTAGCACCTGACATTTTTTTGGTGACTGGAGACTTACAGTTACTTTGTTTGTTTTGAGCTCCTAGATTTAGTGGTTTTGCTGTTTTAAGGTTGACTTTTGGAACAGTTTCCTAAAAAATTCCTGTATTTTTTACAGATGTTCCAAAAGCTTCTTATTAGCTCTGAAAATAAGTTTAATTTGGGAATTGAATTTGCATTATCTATCATATTTGTTGTATGTGTAAATTTTTGTGTGGAATGCAAGGAACAAAAATACAGCCTGTGAAATTAATTCTTTTTAAGATTTAAGTTTCTTGTACAAAATATTTGAAGTGCTGTTGATGGTGGTCTCTGTAGACCATGGTATATTCTTTGGAAAATTTGAAGGAATTTTGCTAGATTGTATCTGTAAAAGCTTTTTTTTTCCCCTGGAACTAGATGACCCCTAACATATCATTTGTTCTAAGGCTTTTTTCTTGCAAATCCTTTCCTACAGAGCTTTCAGCTCTTTAGCCATGTGGGTGCCCACCCATCCAGACCATAATATAGCTTGAATACAGGAATACTGTGGGAGCCAGTGCTGAAAACCTTGTGAGAGCTGCAATCCATGGCATCCTCTGCCCTTCCCCTCATGTCCATGTTGCCTTAAGGTCACCTGGGGGGAGGCATTTCTGGCACCTCCCATAACCTCAAACAGTTTGTGCCTGTGTTCATGCATTTTGTCCATTATCTGACTCTTTACTAGACTCTCATTTTGGAGAGTTTGGTAAATTTAGCAATGAAGTTTAGGCTCAGTGATCTGGAGTTTTGGGGAAGCCCTTCATCCATGAGAGAGAGACTTGAGGCACTCAGAGCAGGCTGAGTAATGATCTCAAACCCAGCCTGAAAGGAGGCAGCTGACACTGCAGCCAAGTGTAGGAATAACTCACAAACCACAGGGGCACAGATATTTCCATGCTGCTTTACACTGCTCTGAATTATTTATGAGCTGGTCTCATGGAAGACATTTTAGATTTGACTTGAAAAGAAAGGCTTCTTTGATTAAGGTCTGATGATAGAACTCAGCTTCTGGAAGGCATCTTCCCGCTTGCTTGAGGGGACCAGAGCATTATGAGGTTACCAGTCAAAGTGCTTTTTGCTGTCTCAACTGCTGTTTCAGGCTATAAGGAAAGAAAAAGCATCATCACATTTTTTCCCTTTTTCTAAGTGTTTATATTAAATGTTTCAGTGTAAATATGTAAAAAGAAAAATATTCCCAGCCTCTCTGATATTACAGATACATGTTAGATAAATATGTGCTATTAAAAACATTTTTTCTTGCTAAAGATTCAAAATTTAAATTTAATACATAGATCTTCTTCAATGTGTTTCAGTGCTGCTGGAGGAGAAATATTTGACTTGTGTGTCCCAGATCTGGATGACAGAATTGGTGAAAGGGATATTGTAAGGCTTATAAGGCAAATACTTGAAGGACTTTGCTGCTTGCATGAAAACAATATTGTTCATCTTGATTTAAAGGTGAGGCTGCCGCAGACTTTGTTTTAGCACTTTATCTTCAATTTATTTTGTTCATCAAAGTAATTTGTTAAATACATAAAAATGATTAGGAGAAGGAGATTAAATTATATTAAAATGAGATGAAAAGGATAGAGATGAAATATTTTTAAATAACATTTAGCAATAAATATTTAATAATAGAAGCTGAAGTGTCATTTAGTACATTGGACTTTTTTTTCAGATTGAATTTATTAATTAGGAATGTAATGTTTTCTATTCTAGCCTCAAAATATTTTGCTGAGCAGCATCAATCCTCTTGGTGATGTAAAAATTGTAGATTTTGGGATGTCCCGGAAGCTTGAGAATTCCAATGAACTGCGGCAGATCATGGGAACCACAGAGTACCTCGGTATGCAAGGGCTGCTCACAGCCTCTCATGTGGGCTTTCCAGAAAACAGGAACAGTTCATGGAGCACACTGAGCAACTTACAGGCTGATAAACAGCATCACAGGACAAGGCAACATGTTTGAGCTGCTTTTTTTAAAGAGTAGTCAACAAATATTTGCACCAAAAAATCTTGAATTATATCAATAAGTGCAGCTCTCAATTTTATACTGTAGTATTTGTTAAATTGTTCTAATTAGGATTGAAATACAACATCAGCATGCACAAAGAAATGTTCTTTGAATTAATGTAACATCTTTAATGTTATTCAGTTTGATGATTCAATGAGATTAAAATATTTGTTGGAAAGGGAAAGATTGCAGTTAACACTTGGCCCTCTCTGAGGGACAAGTTTCCTTCATGGATTGCCAGCGCTCAATGTTAAGAGCACTTCATTCTGCAGTGAATAACTTGCTACCTAGCCTGTGCTAACAGCCACTGATCCTAAAATCGGCTTGGTCATCTTGTGTTGCAGCTTTGACATGCTGAAGGCTCTGTGCATTCCCATTAAAAAGCTGTATAATTCAAAACCTCTTAGGAGAAAAATATATGTGCATGCATCTGATTAGAACACGTCTTGAAACTTGGATAAACTTGAGGCCTTTAGTGCCACTTCGGTGTGAACCAAGTAAACATCCATGTCTAGGCAAATGGAAATAGCTTTTTGCCACCTTGTGGCTTGGAAATAATAAATCTAATTATTGAAACTACATGTTGAGTCTCATAATAATGGCTGGCAAAAGAATGCCAGAAATGTAGTGTATGATTCAAAGCCATTTGAATAAGATATTTATTAAAGCATTTTTCTTCTCCACATCTCTTTAGCTCCAGAAATCTTGAATTATGATCCTATTACCACAGCTACAGACATGTGGTAGGTTTGATCTTCATTTTACTGAGGTTTGGTGGGACCCCTTAACAATCTAAGGGCCTGATGCAGTTTCATCTGACTTCCAAGAATCCCCTCCTGTTGGTGGGTTGGCTGAAAGAGGGAGGGGAGGGGATGAAGCCCTCAGGATATAACTCAGGACTTACAAGAGTTTATGGGTCTGTTGCACAGGTAGTGGGAAATGCAGGTGGCTCCTGAGCCTGTGGAGGATAGGTGTTTGTTCTGAGGGAATAATAACAGTGGCTGGATAACATACTTTATGTATAACTTACTCCTGGGTGACATGCTTCAGGTATTAGCTACTCTAGGACACTTCCCTCCCCACTTTTAGGTTGTTAAATAATTTTTTATACAAAGTGTAAGAAAGATGTAAACTTCCTACTTCTTATCTTTAGGGAAATACCTGCAGAGTGAATCATAAAAAATGACAAATACCTTGAACTGACCCACAACTTTTTGTAGTGTTCTAATTTTATGTGCTATGTTAAAGACTAGCTTTGAAATGTTTCCTTTGAAACATAAAATCTTCCGCATCTTAATTAATAATCACTGTTAAAAGTTGCTAGTTGCTCCTTTGAAATCCTCAATTCATAGTAGTAACTAAATCTGCTCATGAATGGTTTTTAATCACATATTATTTGCCTGCTTTTGTGGGAAGACATAAGAGAACCCCTATTGATGCTGTGCTCACCATGACAAGCCCAGCACCTGCATGTTTCCACACTGTAATGGGTTCTAGATTCTGATCTATCAGATCACAAAAATGTTTTTATTATGCATCAAGAAACCACCTTAAGATTTATCATAGCTGGCAGGATCTGTGGTACTCATGTTGATGTTCTTGGGAGAAACATCTCAGCTAGAAGGGATTGTAACACAACTCAGATGTCAAATGTACAGAGAAGTTGATTAAGTCTTTGCTCTGTTATCCAGAATTGCAGTGAAAGATGGGTTTTATTTGCATGTAGAATAGAAAGTCTGTCTTTTTTTTTGCAGCTCTATTATCCAGAATTGCCACATGTCCCAAGAGTGGGCTGTGTAAAAGTGGTATTTCCTTTTCCTTACAATCTCAGTAGGAAGAAAAGGGTCTATTGAAATCAAAGAGTTTTCAAAAATTCCTTCATTGAGATATATACACACATATCTTTCCTTGTGTGTGTATGTGCAGTCATGTTTGAATTACATAAAATTGAGGTGTAACATGTTGGCTGTGATTCTCAGAGTGGGATATGCCAGGAAGTTTGATCTGCAGCCCAGGAAATATGCAGGGTGTATTGTTCAGATTCTCCAGTAGGTTTATATATTTTTGTTCTCTAGTAGGTTTATACATTGTGTTCTTATCTCAGGAACATTGGTGTCATCTCCTACATGCTGCTGACACAAGAATCTCCATTTGTGGGAGCTGATGTTCAAGAAACTTACCTTAATATATCTCAAGTTAACGTGGATTATTCAGAAGATACATTCTCATCAGTTTCACAGCCCGCAAAAGACTTCATTCAAAAACTTCTCATAAAAAATCCTGAGTAAGTAGCAAACTCCTCCAGGCAAGAATCCTAAACTTGTGGAGCACCTAGAAAAAGTGAATGTTAATTTATGTCCTTAATGTCACTGATAAGGTCAGTTGGATATTTCACAATGCATTGGTATTTTTGACTGGATATTTTAAAGTGCAGGTTTATGCTTTTCCCTAATGTGTGAGAGGAATTTTGGATTCAGTGTCTGGCTAAAATTGTCAGATATTATTATTTTTACAGATAATGTTGTTATTATTAGGGAGGCTTGTTCTTTGAGGTTTTGTTTGAGTTTCTTTATATTTTCATTCAGATGACAGATTTTTATCAGATTTTATTAAAGTATGCTCTAGAAAGGTCACATTCTTTTCTATAATCATTGTAGTTTGGAAAGGCAATGCAACCTCATTGCAGTGCTTTCTTGTTTCCTGACTCACCTTTATCTTTTTATTTAAATACCTCTCTTACTATATTTTTATACTTGGCAGTGTTTTGCCTTGTTCAGTGTTCTAAAAATTATCTCAATCCAAAACAAAAACTTGTTTGTTTGTAAGGTACACCCTTAACTCTGCATTCTTGGGGAGTTCAGACTCCAATCAAGACCTTGCAAAGAAGCTGAACTTTGAGAGTGAGCTGGTCAGGTATTACTGACTGCAGTGCTAGATATGGTCACCTGTGGTGAGGCAGTAATCCTTGTCATCCTCAGAGAGCCTCCAGCAGCAGGAGTGAGCCTGCCTGCCTGCCTGAGAGAGGCTCTTGGGCAGGAGGAAAGGATGGCAGGTGATTCCTGGGAAGTGCCTGCTCTGAGGCAATGAGGATTCCATATAAAGTCTCAAGAGTCCTTCCTATCTTAACATCTCACATACACGGTTTGTCAGGATCTGAAAGGATTCACAAAACCCCAGTATCATGAGGGAATCTTGTCTTTCATGTTTGTGGAGCACCTAGAAAAAAGGAATCGGTGATGAAGAACCTGCTTTGATAACTCTTAGTGTGGACCTGTGGGATATTTAACATTCTGTCACAATTACTTCTCATTTTCTCCTGGGCATCTCAAGAGTGTGCATTATATACTCAATAAGCTGCCTTTTTTTTATTCCCATTCCAACTCTTGATGACTATACCTCCTTGAATTTTAAGAGGAAAGGTCTGTTCTCAGAGAGTCAACTCTGTTAAGTTACACTTTTCTGACTGAAAAATATTCCTGTGTTCTGGTGGAGTTAGGGACAAGTAGTGGGCTCTGCTGTCTTGGAGCCAGTTTTCTGGCAAGTTTTGTGGAAGTTAACAATGCAGAACACAATTAAAACTTGCAGTAGCACTGTACTAGGTTATCCAGAGGAGCAGTTTTCTAAGTCTGGTTTGTTTGGTAAGATCTATATTTTGAAAGAGTTTATGCCAGATGAATTGCAAAAGTAAAGCACTAGAAAATGTCAGAGTTGATGACATCCTGTTAACTTGGCTATCCTTGAAAGCATAATGACTGAATAATCATGAGCCTCACTGTTTATGGTCTGTATAAAACATATTACTTTAAAAGTAAAAGCAAGTGTCCATTTATGTGTACCATGTTGAAAACATTCCCAGGGACCATGTTGAGAACATTCCCAGAGACTACGTTCCTTGTTCTGGATGAAAGCTTACCAGCTTTAGGGTAAACCATCAACTAAATTTAGATGCATGTAGCCAATACTAACTGTGTTTTGTAGCAACTGAGGTGGGGATGAAAACACACCAATATTGACTCTTCAGTGTCAATTTTGCTCCGGATTTTTAGCATCAGAGCTATTTTAGTTTTTTAGTGTTGGTGGAATTAACTCAAGCACCTTTCCCTTTCTCCCCTGCAAGGGACAGGCCCACTGCAGCGGACTGTCTGTCCCACTCATGGTTGCAGCAAGGGGAGCTCACGCTCCTGTGCAGCCCTGAAGAGATCTGCTGCTCCTCTCAGCTGCCAGGACACACAGCCAAGTGCTCAGAAGAGTGGAGTGTAAAATGCAGCTGCAATGGGAGCTGCAGTGACAAGGAGGACAAGGAGAACATCCCAGAGGACAGCAGCACGCTCTCCAAACGCTTCCGCTTCGACGACTCGTTGCAGTATCCCCAGGACTTGGTGACAGACTTTGTGTGCTAATGTAGAACATGGACTTCTCATGGAATGAGTTCAGCATAATCTGTTCCAGTGGTGAAAAAAAGGTTCTGGCTTGCCAATTCGTGCAGCATTGGCATGCTGGAAATGCACTTTGATTCTTTTATGCTGGTGCCTCCTTTTCTATCCATTGCTGGCAGTGGATTTAACTCCCGAGGAATTGGAGTTGTTGCGCCAATAAAGTTAATTATTTTTTTTAAGAAGATATAATTATAATATTTTTGCACTTTTCAAGTTCTAGTCAAAAGATGGTACTAGAGTGAACAAACTGAAACCTGAATGAGTTTAAGCACAGCCTTTGCCAAACAGTGGTTGAACACATGCATGCTTTTAGGACTACCTTTTCTTTTAGTAAGAACTTGGGAAGGGAAGCAGAGAAGCTGAATCTTGCTGGTTTACTGGAGTTGCTGGCTACCATTCTCACCACTTTGGATAGAGGCTAAATTTGGTATGTTTTGGGACTGTGGTACATCTCTTGGGGCCATTTGGAAACCTGTTTTACCTCTAGGATCACTTGTAGTTCTGCCTTATGGATCTGGTCTACTTGGGCATTATCATGCATATTCTGTGTGGTTATGCTGTGTTGGATCTCTGCAACACTTGGCATAGAAAACAGGTAGATTGTCAATCCTTGTGCTTATGGTCCTTGGCTTTTTAGCATAAATTACATTTGAAGATGAGGTTCCTATGCTGATGTGAACATTTGAACTTGGTGGTTTATTTTGATCAAACCTCTGAAATAGTATAATCTACCTGTATTTATTTTTCCTTATCTTAAAAAAAACTCCACAACAATCCCCCCCAAAAAACTGCACACAAACAAGCCTCAAAACACAAAGCCTCTAGTTAAAGGAGTAAACAGAAAATAACCATTTTTGCCAGTGAAACAGCAATTAACAGTTTTTCTGTGTCCCTCTAATGTAGAAGTGTATCTTGCTGTCAATTAGTGTTGCCCATAATTATTCAGCTTCATGCCTGCTCTGAGAAATGGACTGCAGTGTGTTAGTATTTCAAGACAAACTACTAAAAATTGTTTTAAGACTTTAAAATTGGTTTAGTTAGTGGTATTTTTTAAAGTTCTGTGCCTTGCACTTTCACTTGTTTCTGGCTCTGAGGTAATAATGCCTGTGTCAAATTTTGTCTTAAAGCAAATGCCAGCTATGCCTTAACAACCTGAAAGTTATACTCATAAAATAAGCCCCTTAATCATAAAAGAGCCTGTGAGCTTTTTTGGGCAGTAAATTTATTATAACTCTTACAGATATTTTAAAAGTAAATGCCACTTCAAAATTTTTCAAGATTTTCCCCTCCTCAAAGGTTAAATTTAATTGTCTTTAAATTGGATTTGTTTTCTGCAATAAAATACCACAATCTGATAATCTTTTTGAAGTGTGCCTGTGGATTTGTCAGTAGTTGGGCAGATTGGTATTTTGGGATATGACTGAGAGGTGAACCTGATGAGTGGTAAAAGGTTGTGTTTTATCTTTCTTCACACAAGGAAAGAGCAGGTTTTTCCCAAACAGATTTCAGTGTGAGGTGTCACCAAAATGCATGGGGGGATTCAGGACTTTTGTCTTGGTTTGGGGGGATGCTCATGTTGACAAGTGGAAAGCAGACTGGGGTGTAAGGCATGTAAAACTTTTCAGCTTGTGTTTGTCAGAAAAAGTTCTCCAAGATTTAATTTCATGTGAAATAAAGTAACAGGTTTGTTCAGCAGAGACAAAGCTCTGGTAGCTGGGTGTGAGTGAGCCACACCAGGTCTTCTCTGTGGATTAATGCTCATGGAGCTTTTCTCAGTGGTACTGATTGTATATACAATTAAAGGGTTACTTTGCAGAGGCAGCTGTTGGATTCTGCTCAGGTACTTTACACCCTTACTTTTCAAAGTCCTTGGCTTTTCCCCGTTGTAGTCTTACATGACCTTTGGATTTTTTTTTTTACCATCATGGACTCCAGTTTGAACTGGGTAAGTTAAAAACACAAATTATTCAATACATATGTAGAAGTTAAAGTTCACTTAAGATAAAGAAGAAAATGCCAAAAAGTAGTGTAAATAAAGGTAAAAAAGAATTTTTTAAAAATTGTTGTAATTTAAAATTCTGCCGAAGTAGTCCTGAATTGAAATTACAACTATATTTTAGCATCTGGAAAATAAAACTGATAGCATGTGCCAGCACTTTATGATAAATCTGTTATTCCTTAATATTTTTATCACAGTATCTGATGTTTACATTTTTTACTACTTTAGAGCTAACTTACCTTTAAATAATTGAAATTTGGTTTTATCCAAAGAATTTAAGTTTTGAAGATTTTATTTGTGTTTTATATATACTTAAAATATACCTTGAATCGGACTTTGTTTGGATAAGTGCATTTGATTTATTTTAAAATATTATTGTGCAAATTAACTCCAGTTGAATGTAAATAGATGCACTGTAAGCAACTGTTAGTTTGTTTTGCTTCTTCTCATATTACTGAGACTTTCCAAGTGTGAATGAATGCTGAGTAACATTTTGAGATGACTGAAGTAATACTTCTATGCAATTAATGACCTTTTTATTTTAAAAAAAATAAACTTTTCCATTTTTTCAAAACTTCCTTTTTTTTTTTATTCACAGAATCAGAGGCTGGTTGAGGTTGGGAGGGACCTCTGCAAGTCCATGCTCCCTGCTCCAGCCATCCCATCTAGGCCTTGCTGGCCAGAATGATGTCCAGATGGCTTTGGGTCTCCAAGCAAGGGCACTCAGTCTCCCTGGCCAGCTCTGCAGTTCTCAGCCAGCCTCACAGTAGCTGAATGTTCTTGTGCTCAGATGGAAGCTCACGTGTTCCAGAGTGTGCCACTTCCTCTTGTCCTGTCACTGGGCATCCCTGATGAGAGCCTGGCTCCATCTTTGCACCCCCACTTCAGATGATGGTATGTGTTGATAAGAGTCTCCCTGAGCTTTCTTTTGGCTAAACAATCCCTGCTGCCTCATCCTTTCCTTGTAAGAGAGGTGCTGCAGCCCCTGAATCCCGTTGTGGCCTTTAGCTGTGTCTGTGTGTCTCACACTGGCACTGCTCCTATGTGAGGAAAGGGAAGGATCACCTCTGTCACCCTGCTGGTGCAGCCCATGCCATCAGCCTGGTCTGGGCACACTGCTGCCTCCTCTCCAACTCCAGGAGCCCAGGGCCTTCTCTGCAAAGGGGTTTTAACAGCTGGATGGCTCCAGGATGTATCAGTGTGCAGGGCTCTTCCTCCACATCCCATTTCTCCAGCCTGCAGAGGTGCCTATGGATGGCAGCAGGAGCTGCAGGTGTATCAGCCACTCCCAGTTTGTGTCACCTGCAGCCTTGCTGAGGGCATGCTCTGCCCATCATCATTACCCAGGATCTTCTGGGAGAGTGTCAGAGGTCTGGGCAGGCAGTGCTGCTCTCCCTTCAGCTCCTGGCAGTCACTTCACTGCAGAGGGTTGCTCAAGTCTGACTTCCCCTTGCTGAACCCATGCTGACTACTACCAGTGAATCATGAACTTAGCAGCTCACTTCCTGGAACTGTTCTCCACATGTCTGGGGTTTATGTAAAAAATGTTGCTGTTCCTATTTGTAATGATCTAGTTATATCTTGCTGTACTTAATGAGGTGATACTTTTTATATTAAATTCTACTGCCCTTTCTGAATGGCTGTGTGTAAGACAACTTAAATGCAATCTTTGTTATACATATTAACTTCCTAGGGCATTAATGGTACATTTGTTTCATTTTCGAGTAGATGGCTGAAATAAAAAAACAACAAACCCCAAAACAAGTGTGCCTTAGAAAGGGAATTGCACTCAAAAGAGGGGGTTAACTCCTGGTGGCCTGGGTAGCGTGTTTCTTCCAAAAGGCACATTTCATTGACAGAGCTTTTCCATTGTTTGAAGTGCACAAATGGCCTTTCTTTTTACTGAAAGAAACAGTGTGTCCATCCACTGCCACTGTCCAGCCAGTGGGGCTGCTTTGGTGTTGCAGCATTAAATTCAGAAATGATCTGAATATTTACATTTCTTGCAGTGAGGGTTCTTACCAGGAATGATGCCTATTTTTTTAACACATCAAGAAAACAAACGATTCTGTTTAATGGCAGTTTGAGACAACTGGAAATTTCTGCTTTTTCAAAAATCCTAAAGGAGGAGATATCTTTGAGAAATGCATCACAGTGGCTTTAAACTGAGAGTAGAGTTAGTTTAGATAATGAGAAGAAATTCTTGACAGTGAGGGCAGTGAGGCACTGGAACATGTTGCTCAGAGAAGCTGTGGATGCCCCATCCCTAGAAGCGTTCAAGGCCAGGTTGGACGGGGCTCTGAGCAACCTGATTTAGTGGAAGGTGTCCCTACCCATGGCAGAGGGTTGGAACTCCATGATCAGCAAGGTCCCTCCCAACCCAAGCCATTATATGGTAATAACTGACCCTCCTCTTACCAAGACAGCTGTGCTTGTGCTCCTGCCAGTGAGGCAAGTTGAGTTTGAAAAAATACTTGGTAAAATTGGGGCAGAACACGAGTGTGCTATTACTGTGTTTGTTTCAGAAACTGCTCATCTTGGGCATTGAGAATCTGGCAGCTGACAGGCTTGAAAATACTCCTTGGTCCACTCAGCATTGCAGAAATGAGCAAGATACAGAATGAATCAGAGTGTAGGAAGTCTGCTGAATTTAATGGTAATATTACAAGGCTGAATTGCCAAGTCATCTGTCAGTGAGTAATGTGCTATGAGAGTAAAAGGAAACTTTTTAATAATTAAAATCAGGTACAGGAATGATCCCATAAAAGTTCTTATCTGGTTTCCCATGAATAAACAGCAAGGTAGGTATTATTATTGTTGTAAGAAGAAAGTTCTGATAATGAAAAATACTACATGTATAAGCATTTTCTTTATAATGTTTCTCATATTAGCAATCTGTTTCTTTCTTCCTCTGAAGAGTACAAGCAGGTATGCTGTTTCCAGTTTCCTAATCAGACAATAAACCCCAAAAGGTCACATGCTAGCAAAAGGACTCCCATGCCCAGCAGTGGAAGCAGTGTGTGCTGAATGTGCCACTGCTTGCTGTAGGTATAGTTCTCATAGTTGAAATAGCAGGGAGCTCCCTTTGCCTGGTTTCCAGCTGGACTGGTCCATATCATAGCCAGTACAGACCAGAGCTTGTGTGAATCTCTCTATGCTCATTGAGTATGAGGGTATTTCTCATGTCAAAATCAAAACCAGGCTTTGGTGCTGGCTTGGATTTAGAAAATGTGCTGGGAATTCCGGGTGATGGTGAGCCTTTGCAGCTGGACAAAGCAGAAATACCCTAGTGGTTCTTTGCCTGTGGTATTTGAATAAAGGGGTTTTTATGGTTAAAACTTGCTATCTAGACTCATAATGCTCTGTGTGTAGTTCACAAGATTGGTTATAGGCCTGAATTGGAGCTCATTTATAGGCATTTTTCAGCAGGTTAATGCTGTGAAATGTAGTGCTACCTTTTATATATTGCTGTGAAAACATCCAGAAACCTCATCTAAAATTCACAAACTATTCAACATGGCCAAAATGGTTTCAGATCCCATAGAAATTCAAACCTGGCCACAGCCAAGTGTTAGAAGTCATACCAACTATGCCAGCAGTTGATTTAGATTGGTCAAAGCATTGGATTCAGTGGAGGAAACACCTACTGACTACCAATGAAACTAAATGAGATTTTTTTAATTTATATTTTCTTGCATTCTATAATTTTCCAGGGGTGTGAGGGCAGGTCGTTTAAATCCCAAGTCACTGTGCACAAGATGGGCTGATGCATGATGAGGCACCTGGAAAAAAGCTTGGGTTGCTGTTGTGGGTTATGCACCCAAGCTCATTCTATCTTGGTAGGAATCATTTTGCAAACACAGCTGAGTTCCTTTGCATGTTTAGCTGACGCACCTGCCCCTCACTTTGCCTGGAGACGAGCACCTGCACTCACTTATGGGTTATTGACTCAGCCGTGGGTTATGTACAAAGGTGAGGAGGACACTGCCTCGGCAGCAGCGAATGGCGCACGCTGCTCGGAGCCGTGCTCGCCATCCTTCTGGAAGCTGGCGGGCACGGCAGGGCTGAGGCTTTTTGTGCGGGCAGACAATCGCGGTGCAGCACATGCACGGCTGAGCGCCGGCCCGGCACAGCTGCAGACACTTTGCGGCAGTTTAATTCCCCTCAGTTGTGCTGAATTCCGTGCCCTCGCGTGTGAGGCGTTCTCGGCCGAGGCGCGTCCAGCGCGGGCTCAGCGTCCCGGCCACGGTAACGCAGCCGCTGCCGGACTCCCGGTGCTGGGCCAGGCACGGCGGCCGGGATTGGGCTCCCGCCGGTTTCCAGCGGCCGGGATGGGGCGGTGGAGCCCGGGAAGCAGCGGTGCTGAGCTGTGCCGTGTTCCGCTGCGGAGCGCCGGAGCGGCCGAGCGCGGGGCCTCGGGGCGGAGGCTGAGGCGGTCCCAGCGCCCGGGGGCACCGGGCTGCCGGAGCGGGCTTTCTGAGCTGAAAGGTGCGGTTTTTAAAATGTATTATTATTATTATATACTTTTTTATTTTTTTTAACCGAACTCCCTTTTATGAGTTAACTTTTTACCGCTGCCAGCGCCGCCCTCGCTCGGTGTGAGCACGGCCTGGCGCGGCGCAGAGGCCGCAGCGCCCGCTCCCCCTGAAGCGCAGGGCATTGGCACCCAACAATCAAACCGCGCTGTCTTTGCTGCGAACTCTGCAAAACAGGGTTATCCCAGCAACACAGTCCTCCTTAAAGCTGCCCAGATCGCCTTTAATTGGCTTAGCAGAGCAAATTTAAACAGATGCTTTTGGTTTGGGCTGCTGCTCCTGTGTGTTTCCAGAGAGAGTGACTCTCTCCTACAGGCACCCCTTTAGAAACCACAGAAATTAATTTGCGTACCAAGGCTCCATCTTGGTGCAAAGTACAAACTATTATGTCATTGTCTTGGTTTCTGCTGAACTAGAGTTCATTTTCCTCTCAGCAGCTGGCACAGTGCTGTGTTTTGGACTCAGTATGACAATACATTGATAACACACTGATGTTTTGGTTGTTGCTAGGTAGTGCTTACCCAAATCAAGGCCTCTCGAGCTTTATATTTCAGTTTCATTATGTATGACAGGGATTACAAAGAGCACGTTCGAAGTTCAGAGTCACCTGATGGATTCGGGTGATTTTACCCAGGTCAGCTGTAAAGCTGCTGATGAACCCGAGTCTATCAGATCACCACGGGCGGGTTATGGGGCTGGGGCATTTGGGGTGTGAAGGGTTCCTGAGGGAACTGTGTGTGTTGGGAGAAAATAATGAGGTGCAGGGATGTAGTTACAGCCTGCAGAGCAAATGGTGCCGGGTTCCTCTCGGAGCTTTGCTGCAGCAGCCGGAGCGGCAGCTCCCTCAGTTGGCAGCGAGGGGAATTCCCACCAGGCATAGGGATGATGTTCTTTGCAGCGAATGATAAAACAGGGGAGAAGTTTGCCTGCAGAGGCACTGGCCTTGGAGAGCTTCAAATCTCTGCTGGACAAGGCTCGATGCAATCTCTTTCAAAAATTTTTAATGTGATTTTAAAAATTCAAAAATGCAAAACCTTCCAGTCAGTTTGCAAGAACAGTAAAGTGACCTCAGGGAAGGTAAAAATAAACGATACAAATTTAAACAACAATCATTGCATAACTGTTGGATGGGATCGTGATTTATTAAGCCGAGCCAATGATGCAATTCTTCCATTTGAACCTGTCATCGGACTTTAAGCTATGACAGCCATTAAAACAAGGTGTTGAAATAAACTTAACTTAGACCTTTGAATCTCAAAATATTGAACCAAGACTAATAAAGCATATTCAATCACACAATTGTTCTCACTTAAAATAGTAGTAATAATAGTAAAATTAGTAAAGGAAAAAAAGATTTATATAAAAGTTAATACAAATTAATTATAATATTGTTGATTTTATCTTAATTTATTCTGGTTTTAATGTCTAACTTTTGTGTATATTTTATTGTGTATATAATATGTTAGTATAGTAGCTTGTGTGTACAACCTGTAAATAAATATACATATATTGGGGGGGATGTGCTCAAAAATTTCTTGCTTAATCTTTCTTGTATAATCAAGAAAATTTGGAGGTCACAGATGTAGAGGAGTAGCAAGCAGTGTGGCTGGTTAGTAATGTAGGTATTTAGAGAGTAATATAGGTATTTAGTTAGTGATATGGGCATTACCTGGACATTTAAAAGCTGTTTTTCAGAAAGCACTGTGTTTGTATGTGATGGCTTGGGGTTTATATCACTGCAGATAACAGGTAATTTCTGTAGTGTGGGCAGCATGCCAGGAGAGTTAAATTGCATGTTGTGCAGGCTTCTGAGCAGGCAGGGCAGTCAAACAGTGAATATCTCTTGGTTTACCTGAATTAAATTCAAGCAATTGAATTAGCTGTGGAAGACTCGATATCCATTCCCAATACACTAAACTAATCAAAGACCTGAAACCTGAGGGGTAGAGAACTTGAACATGCATTTCCTTCTGCACAAGAAAACTTTAAAAAGCACTCATTGGCAAGTTGTGTGAAGTAATTTTGCCTTTACAGCTTTTGTTGAATGATCATTTAAAATTTAGCAGATGTAGAGGTTGCAGTTTGGGAACTGTAAAATCCCATCCCCTCACTTCACAAATATCACTTCAGTAATCAACCCCTGCTGTTTCTTTGATGTATTTATGTTTCAGTTCAGCAAAGCACTTACATTCACCCTTGAAATGTAACTTGTCTTTAGTCACTTGCTGCTCAGCAAAGTTCTGGTGCGTGTGCTTGGTATTAAATGTTTGGAATACAGGTGGGTGCCTCGGCTGAATTTGGGTCTGAGTGATTTGAACTTTTGCTACAACGAGGTTTAATATCAGGCATAACTGCAGCAATTTTTTCAAGGCAAAAGTGAAATGTTTGCTCTCTGAGAATGTGGTGCCTTTAAGATGAACGTGTGTTATGCTATAATTTTGTGTTGGAGAATAAACAAATTGCATTTCATCATGGGCAATGTGTAATATACTGGCATGAAACCCCTCCTGAGATTTAAACTGCAGGTTTATTGAGCATGGTAATTTGTTCCTATGTGATCCTGAGTTGATGTGTCATCTGAGGGATGTGACTGGAATACAACAGAGAACAGACTGGACAGAGAAGTGAACAGAGATGAAGCAGAATGGTGCAGGAAACTTCTGGCATGGGCTGTGTAAACTTGTCAAAGCCTCCCACATTTCTCCACATGCATTAGCAGTAACAAGATGCCACGTTTCTCTAATCCAGGTGATTCACAATCCTGGTTTGCAAGAAAGACACTGGGAAAGATGTCCAAAGTTGTGGGTTTACCACTGTCTTCTTCTGAAGACGTCAATGTTTTTGTCATGCATTAACTTGCATTTTGAACCATTCCTAGAAAAGTTTGAGCCTGTCAGTGAAGCAGCCCGCCAAGAACATTTGTTTGAGAAGGTGTTAATGGAAAGGAATTCCAAAGGGATTAAATGGAGTTCTTGACTGTACAGAAACAGGAACAGGAACCCACATTTTGTCATCTGTAGATGATATTCAGACCACATTGTCAAAATTCAGACTATGAGAGGATCTTCTTTCATTAAACATTATGAAAAGAGAAAAAAGTAATTTTCTCTAATAGTACTTCACCAACTATTGTAACCAAACAAGAAATCTCTTCTGCTGAATCTAAAGCATAGAGACTTCAAATGCTTTTGTTTATCCTCCTTAAGCAGCAAATTAATCTTGTTTTAAAGGGATAAAGCTTTTGTCCCTTGTCAGCCACACACTATTTAATCCCTTCAAGCTGATTTTTACTCTTAATTAATGATGTGGAAGTGTTAATGCATTGGAGATGTTCTTACATATTTTTAACACACTCTGGTACTTAAGACAGCAGATGTTTTATATCAATACCTCTGTTTTATCAGCTAAATCAATACCTTTGTTTTACCAGCTAAAATATATCTGAAGTAGAGATTTAAAGGCTGAAGACTTAGAGAATTTTGTCTAAACTTTCTACTTAAAATAAAATATAAAGCTACTGAATTGTTTAGCTCTTCAACAGTTAAAAATGTTAGGGCTTATGTAAAAGAGATTAAGAAACTGAAGAAAGACAAATTTCAGGGATGTGATGAAAGATTTATATATTTTTCCCAAAGCAGAAAATAAAATTCTAACATTAAGCATTGTGTTCAAAATTCTGTACTACCATTTTTGAGCATAGATTTTAATCTGGTTTTGTCTCTTTTTTCAGTGAAGTGCTAACTTCTTAAATCCCCCAAACATAGCCATATTGTGAAAACCCAGAAGCCTTTCCTAGAAAGCTTGGTTATAGGTATCTGGCTATCTCCCATTGACCTGCAGAAATGCTCTTTCAGACTTCATTACATAACCAGTAAATACGAATACCTATCCCTGCTTGTGCATTCCAATAAGTATTTATTCTCTAATTGCTACACTACCATAGTATAGGAGCTCCTTCCTTGTTAATGTCTCGTGGTTGGGTTTGCCTGTTTAAAAAGAGGAGGCTTGCCATGGTGATTGCACCATTTCAGTTTTCAGGGTGTTTTGATGACTGACAGTGCTCATGCAAGCTATTACTTCAATAGCACAGGGCTGTTACTTCAGGCAATTACACAATGGTTGCTCTCCGAGTAACCTAACAAAGCATGGAGAGTTCTGGGCTGCTGCCAAAGAGAATCCCAAATTCCTTGTCTTCATTTTGGTGTAAGCAAATTAATTGACCTTCCTAAACTTCCTCTTGGAAACAGCATTTTCTCTGGCTCTTGGTAGAAGCAAGGTCACCAGAGATGAGGTACCAGAGCTAAAGGATGAAAGAGGGGCTTTGTTCCGAGGAAATGGTACATGTTGAGTACAATGGTCTGTTGTTTAGAACCTGTGGCAGTGAATGCAGGAAGAAGTGAAATAAGTTTTCACATATTTAATTTAACAGCCCATGTATGGGTGTGCTGTTGAGAAAATTACTGCTATGGTTCCTTGAATGAATTGTATATTTGTATAACAAATGAGTTATTGAACCAATATACAATATCTATTTTAACAGCATGCCCTTTTGGTAAGAATTCTATCTCTATTGCCCAGTAGTATGAAAGTAGTAAAAAATGTTTCCTGTTTCTGTATGGGAAAGAAGAATATAGGGATTTGTTATAGGGTTATAAATAGCATTTTATTTTTATAATTTTTTTGCAAATTGCTTATGTCAGCGAATTGGGAATAGAGAGAACTGCTGTCATCACATCTGTGTGATACTGGTGAGATAGTAAGAAGTGTCAAATGGTGGTGATAAATAATTTTTAAATGATGCAAAAAATTTGAGAATGCTTAGAACAAATGATAGACTAAAGGACCTTGAATTTTTTGCTTTCAGAGGAAAGATTGAATTACATTAATATGTACCCATAGTGGGTGCAGTAATACTGAACTCCTTAATCCATCAACCAAATCTGTTCCACATCCACACTTGGAATTTGAAGTCAGATATAAAATATGACTTAAGTATTGGGCTATTTACTAATTGAAATCTTTTTGTTAAAACCACATCTTTTTGTTGTCCTGTATGCAGGACAAAGCCTGCTTAGTTTTGGTTCAGTAGTTTAGGTGGCTTTCCTGTCTTTCTTCTGCAGTCCCAACCTCTCCTAGTAAACACAAATAGTGGTCTGGGCTTGGGTGTTTGTCAGAAGCCAGATTCTGTAAGAGGGAATTAGTCCACAAGTGCTGTTACATGCTAAAACATGTCCTGCATTTATTCACTGGTACTGTTTGTCTGTTCATTGGATTCACCTCATTCAGGAGCTCCTGTCACCAGCCTTACAAATGGTCCAGTTGCAGAAAATAATGTGGCATTTATTAATGTTATTGCAGGAAATAGTATGAGGTGAAATCTGCTGAAATCTTAAAGCTTCCACCTGTTGCACCTGCTGCTGAATATGCAAATTTCCCCAGAGGTCTCAGCAGTCTACTGAAAATGCTTTGCTGGAAGCCCCAGGTAATGCATCTGAGCTGATGTTCCTCTGCAGGGAATGCAAAGGAAACTGTTGTTCATACAGGAGGTTCTGGGTGAAAGGCTGAACGTTCAGGCTGCTTGGCTTTATTTGGAGCCAGTTTTCAGTTCTGACATGGCTCAGATGCCTGAAGGAAAGTGTATAATTAATTCAATGCTTGACTAAAAGAGTTGATCAAATTACTTTTTCAGGTACATACTGCTGTCTTAAGAGTATAGAGTTAAATTGTAGTATGCACCAAAAAAATTGCTTCTGATAAAACAGTAATCCATTTTTTGTTTCATCTTAGCTGCCTTACTTAGGGTCTTTAAAAAAATCATTGATTCAGACAGAATCAGAGAAACATTGGTTGGGAGGGGCCTCTGGAGTTCAGTTAATCTGACTCCTTTCAAAAAGCAGAAACTTTAGGCACCACTCCATCAGGTCAGGTGCAGCTTTGTGTATCCAAATTTCAGAAATCTCCATGAACACAGATTTCTTGCAGATTACCTCCAGAGGCTTCAGAGCTCCTAGGGAATAATTTTTTCCTGCTGTCCAAGCTGAATCTCCCAAGCAAAGATTTGTACCTGTTACTGGCTACAGTTAAACTCTGCCTTCATTTCCACTTCACCCAACTGAGCAAGTCCAGCTCTCCCAGACTCCTCTCATGCATGCTCTGCAGATTCTGATCCTCAGGGAATTACCAGCTACCTTGTGATTCTGGTAATCCTGTTATATAATTCTAATAATGATTCCAAAAAATTGCCTTCATTCTGAAGATACTTGCTACTATCAAGGGATTTCTAGTAGGATATTGCTTTTTTAATGTATTTGTAAGTGGGCTTATTGAACTGTTCAAAAAAAGGCAAGAAATTGAGAACTTTGCTGGGTATTTCTGAATATTGTGTGCTGAATGATCCATTTTGATAACATCATCTAATTCATATATTCAGTGCTACTCAATTACAAAGTTCTGTTGTTTTTTTTTAATCTGCTACGTGCTATCACTGACAGGGGAAGAAAAGAAAGTTCGTGCAGGAGAATTTAAATGTGAGAATAGAAGTTCAGCAGTGTCAGGCTGATTTTGGCTAAATGCGCAGGCACCAGTTTCCAGAAGGTGGCACTGTCCTTCCACAAATGCAGGTTCATGGCTTAAAAGGATGCTCTTCTCCAGACTCTATGAATGGTCTGTCTGCTTCTTAAAGCATAAAGCTAATTTCAGTCTGTTCAGGCAGATTTTTTTTGCATTTATATGACATTGGGTAATAAAATGGCTTTATTGGCTTAGTTTTTCATTGCAAATTTGAATAATCATACATTATTCCTTCATTATAAATATCTAATTCAAGCAAAGTGTGTTGATGAGGTTTAAATTACTTAGTGGTTTAATTTCCACTTCTCATAAATTTGAAGAAAATCTTGGGTACAGAAGTTTTTCTGTCTTCCCAGGGCAGAAAGCAGAAGGGAAAAAAAAGGCAAAGAAAAAAAAGCAAACGTAAAAAAAAATTCCCAGGCTGCAATCTGTGATATATTAAAAGTTATATTTAGCAACTTGATTATTGATGGTCTTTTAACAGGGTGCTCAGGCTAGTTCTGTACACTTGATTTATGTGCTTTTCTTGATACTTTTTCCCCCCCAATTGACACTGGCAGTGTCACTGACAAAATAAGTTACACTGATGTTTTGAATCACTGGGAATGATGCCATTCCCTTTTTATTTCATGCCTTAGTTGTAAATAGGAAACTATGTTGAAGCATAAATTATTTTTTTCCTTAGCTTTTTCTCATGTGAAAGAAAAAGAACAAGCAGGAAGAATCCCATTTATAAAACTGGAAAAGGCAACACAGCTTTGATTTGCTTTACCAGTTGCAATTATTCCATTTGCTCTTGATAAATATACTAAGAAAGGGAAAAAACCCCACTTTTCTCTTGACAACGTGTAGTTATACAATTGTGCATTAAAAACTGTTTTATAAACCAAACTATGAACTGTGCTGGCATGCTGAGGTCTTGATTGTCTGTGTATAGCTGAAGTTTCTGCAGCTTGGTGTGATGTGAGAGGCAGGAGGCACAGGGTGAATGTGTTTCCTGCACAAAGGAAGGCTGTGATTATTGCAGCAGGGAGCTGCACCCCATCTCAATCCCTTAGATCAGCACACAGCTCTGGTGGTGTCACCAGATGGGAAGGGTTTGTGTGACACCAGCAGGGCATTAAACCAAAGCTGAGTGCATTTTGCAAACATTCAGAGCTTCTGGGCTCAAACTGATGTTGGAATTTACTGTTAAATACTCTGAACTGAAGCTGAGAAGGAGTTGTGGGTCCAATCTTCCTTGTCCTCCTGTGAGGAGTTTGTTTCTGGGACACCTTTGGCAGCCCTGGCACTGCCCAGCAGTGCAGCCTCTGTCCTTAGGTGTCCCTGTGCCATCAGTGACCCCAGCTGCTGCTCACTGAGGTTGTTCTGCCTGCTCTCAGTGCCTGCCCTGACAGGGTGGGTCTCCTTTTGGGATGGGCTCTGGACACTGCTCCTGCTGGGAATCCTTTGGGCACATCTTCGTGCTCTGATGTCCATAATTGTTGTTACTGTCAGCAGTTGTTGTGAGCCCTCAGTAGATTGATTAGGCTGAAATTGTCTCTGTAACTCTGTGTGGAGTTGCTCATGATGGATACAGTTGTGTGTTTTGTTTTCATCCTGGATGTGAGTTCCTGGCTGTGTCCCTTCAGGGGCAGGCACCAGGCACAGCACAGGGACCTCAGGGTTGGCTGCCATTTCTGTCACCTCTGTTTCCATCTCACCTCTGGCCATCCCAGCACCACTCAGGGTCTGGGGAATGCACGCTGCTTTAGGTGGGAGAGGAGATGCCTTGGCAAACCTTGTGTTTCCAGGCTTTGGGAATGGAGCAGGGCATTGGTATTAATAGCCCCCATTTCCTTGCAGGACTTTGCCCTGATAGAACATTTTCAAGGGAAATATAGGCTGGATATAAGGAAAAAGTTTTTTACAGAAAGGATGATAAAGTTCTGGAATGGTCTGCCTGGGGGGAGGTGGTGGAGTCACCATCCCTGGATGTCTTTAAGAAAAGCCTGGATGTGGCACTCAGTGCATGGTGAGGTGTTGGAACATGGGTTGGACTCGGTGATCTTGAAGGTCTCTTCCAACCTGGTCATTCCGTGAATTTTGTATTTGGATCAGTTCACAATGTCCTGGCATGGAACTGAGCTAGAATAAATTCAATCATGGTTTAAATTCAAGCCTGTACTGCAACTGAGTAGAAGCATTTGTTTGGTTTGATTTCTTCATTGTAAATGTGCATCAATTCCTACATTTCAGTGTGTCTTTGCTCCACAACTCCTTACTTGGTGAGCAAGATTAAAAACTAGTGATGATTAGGCTATAAATGGGTCATAAGACAAATTAAGTGCCAGAACCTGATGTTCGCACAACTGTATTTCTTTAAAGGTCTTTTCAAAACCTTTTTGGCATTTGTATTAACTTTCATCTTATACAGTAGATTTTCTAATAATTCACATTAATTTAATTTGAGAAATTAATTTGGACAGCACTAGAAAGAATTTGGAAAGCACTCCATATCTTAATGTGTATTTTGTCATCTGTACAGTGTACAAATACAAGAAACCCAAATACAAAAAAACATTGTTTATTTAACAATGTGTCTTGACAGGTCTTATTCAGGTGCTGTTGTGAAAAGAAAAAAAATCCAATTTCTTGTCTTCTTAAAACAAGTAGAACTTTGTTTTGAGAACAAAATTCTTTAAAATGTGTATTTAGTTAGGAGATGTCTCAGGATCAGGGGATACCTTTCTAAGATCTGCCTAGTGTTAGTACTGAAGTCAGTATTGCCTGTGTACAACTGCTGTATCAATACTCCTATCTTGTGTATATATTTATATATTTTATATGGTAGGAAGGATTATTCTTTGCATTGAATTCTGATACTTGATTACTGGTTAAAATGTGTCACTTCGTTGTTGTAATAAAAGTACACTAAAAAATCCATCAAAATGTATGAATTGTTCATATTGCTTAATTGCACAATGCAGTTAATAGCCAGTGTAAATTGATGTTGCTCCAACAGAATGATGGGAGTTGTGCTCTTTGATCAATTGATCCTGTTTTGAAATGATTTTCAGAAATAATAATTCATGTTTTGAATAATTTCATACAAGCTGCCTAACTACTTTTCTGGTGAACTCTGGCAATGAGCAAGGACAGTAAATTGTAAACCTGACAATGGTTGAGTAAAGTAGAATGTGAAATAGAGATTCAATTTGATTAAGACTTCCTGCAGTGCTGCGTGGTGATTCACTTGAAAAGACAATAATATTTTTTATCTGGAATAATTTCTTTTCCAGAACAGACATCTGCTGACAGCAGTAACAGCAGACAAGATACTGGAAAAACTGAGGAAGTGCAATGAATTTCTGGAAATAATTCTCAAGGGACTTAATAAATACTTAGACAAAAAGCATCTGGTTTTCACCAGATTCTTTTTTTTTTAATTGAAGTAGGAACTTCTTGAGGTTTTTTCAAAGGCCAAAGAACTTAATTGGTATGGAAGTATTTAACAGGGATCTTGTTGAGTAATACAACCTTTGCTGTAAGGAGAGGAGCTGGTTTGGGTCCCTATTGACAGTGTGCAGTGACTGCAGTGCAAAGTCATCCAAGAACAGAAATGGAAACCAAAATGCTAGTTCAGTGCCAGAGAAACATCCCTACAGTGCAAAGAACAGGACAAGAAATCTTGTGAGGAAAAAAAAACTTAAAGGTGTTGGTTTGTTTTTTTTTTTAATAATGGAAAACTATTGTGTTACGGTTGTGCCTGGTTGCTCTACTGAATTTCCTTAATGTTTGCTATTGCTAGGAAAGTATAAATAATAACTTTATGTACTGGAGGTGGGTTAGCTGTTGAAGACAGAATTCTTGTTTGTCCTCATTAGTTTATACGTTACAGACACTGTAAGTAAAGTTTTACATCTTTAAACTGATCTTCAGTAAATACAGTGGGAAGCATCTTGCAGTGGGTAGTGCACAAGAATTATTGCTGAGGATAAACCTTTTTTAATCCAACTTTAAATGGTCTTTTAGGTAAATTGTTCAGATGTTTTTCTTAATTATATATTCTTAGGTAATATTGGAAAGAATAAAATGGAAACAGTAAAAGGACATGGGTGTTTCCTGTGTTGCAGGAATTAAGTTGTGTATGCTGTTTTGTTTGCAGATATGTACCATTGATATTTTACATTTGGGTTCAAAAATTTTTTTTTCAAAGAAAACTTCAAAACGTTTTTTTACATTTGGGTTCAAAATTTTTTTCTGTAAGAACTTTTGGGTGTCAAGATTACCTTGACTTTGAGTGTTTTTGAACACCAAAGTGAAAAAAAAAGCATCTCAAGCCCGTGTTGGGCTACTGGTGAATGAATGACATCGTACTGGTATCATAGTGAAAAAGAACTATTTAATACAGAGAAATAAAAGTAGTACAGCAAAAAATAAGAAATATAAGAAAACATAATCATGCCTAAGACCAGACATTCCACTTCTTAACTTTTACAACTTTTTGCAGGCAGCAGAGGATTTTCTAGGACAGGATAATAGACAGACTGAGGACACTGTCACCTTGGTGTGAGGAGAGCTGGCTAAGCAGAATCAAGTGACTCTGGGAGCACTTGTTGAGCTTGATGCTCCTGCTGAGGATGTTCTTGCATCTCTGGTAAGCAAAAAAGGCAAAGATGAGAGTGACTTTGAATGGTTAAGTGAGCTTAGGTGCTGCTGGGAGGTGAGTGATACCTCTCAATCCTATTAGAAGGTAATTTCTGTTCACAGTTTTTCAATTTCTGCTTGCTTGCTCACACAGGGAATGGCTACACTACAGTGAGAATTTCTGCTGATAAGAGAATACCTGGAACAATCATTTTATGGATTGCTAACTAGGATGGCCAGTAGCCAGACGTAAACAGTTTTTAATTAAAATTACTTGCTTCATCTCTGCTGAGTCTCAGTGCATTTGCTGAATTTGCAGGGAATGTTACAGACAGAATTTGTTGACTCAAAGACTGTATTTTGGTTTTGTGATGCTGCAGGATAAAGAGTGCTATAGGGATGACAATTTCAGTTGAAGATTTTAATGTACTTATAATGCACAAATAAAATAATATTGACAGTACTTACTGGAAAATATGAGTGCTTTCACTGGATAATGGTAGGATACAATATTTTACATAAATCCGGACAAGGTCTCTTGTAATACAAAAGACATTTTATGTGAAATATAAAATAATAAAATAAAAAAGTAGGGGTCATGTATTAACCATAACTACAATTATTAGTCATGATTGCTTCTGTTTACCTTTTAGAAAGTCCATTAACTTCCTCAATAACTAGCCAAGACAGTTTTACTCTGCAATCCCATGAGGAGGATCTTATTTTAGGTAATGTTTAGTTTAAAAACCAATGGTTTTGTTTCATACTTTATTATCTATTGATTGATAATTTTTTCTTTATTTGGCTTGCATTGAAAGGAGTGTCTCAGCAGTCCTGCAGTTGTTTCCAACAGTGTGCCAAAAAAAAGTGATTTTTTTTTGTTTTTCTTTAAATGGGTCATAACCATGGAGTTTTATATGTAAGTATGTATTAAAAAATAGTTAAATTTCATTAAAAGGATTGGTCTATCAGTTCAATTTAACAGCAAAAGAGAGGTGAAATTACTGGTGGGATACTTATGCAAAAAACCAATAGTACAGATCAATTCATGTAAGATACCTGATAAGGTGTAGAGCCTGATTTTCAGCTGTGAATTTTTCTAGGAAGGCATGGAAGCAACATTCTCTTCAGATAGCAACAAAGTTAACATCTTCTTAGAGTGCTGCACAAAATTGCGGCATTCTTGAGATGTCCTCGGAGGTTTCTGATAGTCCCATCCAGCCCACAGGATATTTTTTGGTATGCATACCTTTGATGCATTGAAGAAGTGTGTTTTTTTTGATGCTGTTTCTGATTTGGAACATCTGGAGCTGAGAGTTGAGCAGTAAATCTGCTCTGAGCACCAAGGTCAATGTGGCCCTTGAAAGCTGAGTCATGGCGGGCTTTTATTTGGCACACCATTATCTGAGAAGGTCTTTGTTACTCAGCTAAAAGATTGGTAACTGCATGCTTGGGGGACTTCTCAGTTTGGGAACAGCTACTAATATTGTAATACCTGCTGTTAGAAAATGATTTTAAAAGGTGGACTTTAAAGAGCTGCAACTTTTACACCCATATGAGTGGGGATTAATTAACTGAGGCTAGTACTTGTAAAGTTCTGCTCCAGCTGGTCCTAGGGACATTGTAGCTTACTTTGATGCTTGGTTTTGGAATGATGAAGAACATTTTCAGTACATGTTACATCCAATATTCCCCTCAGAAAAATATCAGTATAAAAGAGTGAAATCCTCAAAACTGGAAAACAGATCCTGGGTTGTGAAAAGCTGTTAATGTTTTCTTTTATTTTGTGTACATACATTTTATGATAATGTCTACTTATTTTGAAAAGCAGGTCCAAGTTAATGAACACTGCTAAAAATTAAGAGACAAGAAAATCAGTCTGTCATTTGAGGATAGATTTTGGATATTATCCTGATTTCCCCTTTTCCTTCAATGCACTTACTTTGGCACTAGAAATACTACAGATATCGAGCATTGACTGTACGTCTGGAAGCAAAACTACTTGTTGAAATTAGAGGATGTATGCTGGCATTCTGATTGTATATGTAATTTTTTTCAAGTAATTATTGTATTAATAATTCAATCACTCAGGCTAAACGGTTGACAAATGTTAATGAATTCAAGACTTGTACAGTTCATCCTCCATTTCACTTTTACACAGCTTTGATCAAAATTCTTTTTGAACTAATGGAAAGATGATTAGCATTTTAAAACTAAATAATGATAGCTTTTAATTTTGAAGGATGAGATAGAATCTACCTCAAATTGATGGTACATATTATGCCTGTAGTTGTGAGTTTATGGCTGGATACTACGACTACAGGAACAGTATAAAATGCAACTGAAGCTTTTTGTAACAACAAATTTTTTCAAAAGCAGAATTAGTGAGCAACCCAAGGATAATTTGCAAACATACCCAGTGACTGCTTATGTATTCCTGTCAATGAAGAAGGATTTTATAGATGATGAAAGCTGTGTGTGTTGGGCTGATATTAGAGAACTATTCTTTAATTATTCAAATACTAAATCTGAAGTGGGATATGCTGAAAATAATATGTGACTGAAACTTTGAAGTAGGGAAAGAAATAATGCAGGTTTTAGCTGAGTTTTACCCAAATGCTAAATTCCTGTTTCTAGACTGTGCTTATCATGCAGGTTTCCTGTGTTCAGTTTACAGTCTGCAATTGCTGCTAGCAGCTTATGTTGAAAATGTAACCTGGCTGCATCTCCCTTGGGTCTCTCTTTGGGCACTGACAAGTGACTGAGCCATGTAGAAATCTGGGAGCTCAGCAGTTCTTCCAGTACATTTCTGACCCACTGCTGAACACTGTTATGTGAGAGTCTCTTTCTAGCCCTGCTGATGCTACTGCCTCATCTGACAGATATTCAGGTTTCCAATCCTTATTGCTTCTCCAGACCTATGGTGTTAATCAATTTTCCCTTATCTGTGTTTATCAAATCACTCAAAATCCTTGTAACTTTACAAAGTTCACGCTTTATAGATGTCATGCTGTGCTGTGGGTTATAAATGTATTTCCTGAATCTCTCAAAGCATTTTACCTGTGAAAGCTTTCTTCTCTTGTGGGCAGGCTGCACAGTGTCCCTTTCAGATGTTTTCCTGAATCTTTCTGAAAGGGGGAAGGAAGGCATCCTCCTCCAGCTGGTGATGGGTCATTCCCAAGTACAGTGATCCATAACAGAGGAGGTTACTGCCACTCATGGTATATTTCTCCACCAAAACTTCCTCACCTAAATTTAGGCTTTCTTCCACAATATCCATTTTCATTAGTGAAAAATTCCCGTTGTTTTAACTTGAAAATATTCACTTATGCATGCAACTGTATTAAAGCTGTTCAAAATTTCAGAGGGATATTATTACTTTGAATTAAATATAAAACTAAATGTGATTAAACTTTTTAGCAGGTAAGAGCTCTTATTCTAAATACATTCTTTCAAAGAGGAAAATTGTTTTTTATAAACAAAGAAAATACTTTAGTATTCACCTCTCTCCTCTTAAATTGCACTGAGTATGTGCCTGCAGTGATTTCATACTGATGGGCTTTTGCTGTAATGACAGAAGGGAATAAATTCCCTTAAAAAGCACTTTGAGGTAAACATTTGAGGAGCTGATATTTCAGTTTTGAAAGTTTGTATTTTTCCCTTTGGTAATGCAAGAAGATGGCCTCTGCTGATGGCTCCTTAGGGAGCTATCAAACAAACAAATGAATAAAGAACATGGAAAAAGCCAATAGTTTGCATATAATCAACCTCGGAGACCCTCAGTTTATCACAACACCGGAAAAGTGCATTCAGTTTGGCAGTGCTGGAAGGTTGATGACTAAAGAAAGTGTAAGTTACAGAAGGACCTGGAGGGGGCACCATTAGCTAAAAAATGAAAGTAGTGAATATCCAATGTTCTCATAGTTGAGGGAAATAGATATGGTTTTTCTCTCCTTGTTTTGAATCAAGTGAGTATTATTGAAGCCCGCACTCCAAGTTATACTTAAAACTATACTAAGGTACTTCTTAGCACAATATAATAATCCTTTAAATTTATATATTTAATTGTTTTATGAGAATTGCCATTTCTTTTTTTTCATATTAGAATAATAGTATTGCTACACATTATCTTGCTGGAAAATCAGTTAAGGTGAGAATTCTGAAAATAAATGTGCAACTCTGTTCTAATTTTAAAGTGATTCCTTGGCTAAAACTTGGGAAGAATTCTTGGCATTTGTTTATTCCTCCTCCCCTGCCAACACTTTTTACACTGCTGGGTGACTGGTACCACAAGTGTTGACATTTCTCATATCTGATACTTCACCTTGCAATTCTGACATTCGTTCATCCTGGCAGGAATTTATTTAATTAATTACTTGTATCACCCTTCCCAGCTTGGATCTCCTGATGTTGGTTGCTCACCTTTTTTATAAAAATATTTACAAGACTTAATACAGTAGTCACTTCACATGCAAAAGCTACACTGGGCTTTTTTTATCGGTAGTTAAGTGTAGCAGAACTATTTAAGATATTGCTAGTAATCATTTTAGTCAAAGCTTGGTATTTTGGGATCATATTTGAATGTACCTTTGAGGTAACCTTTATCACCAAGGCAGTCTGTGTTCTACAAATCTAACTCTTTGACTTTAAATCTTACTCTTTTACATCTCAAGAAATCCCCTGTATCCCTGTGGGCCTGAATTAGAATATGCAATAAATAAAATTACCTCACTTTTTGATTCTGAACCTTTCCTTCAGCAGAAATATGAAGATACAGAGCCTGAATGCCAGCTGCCAGTGTAGATTCCACCATCAGCCCCAGGGAATGGTTGGTGTGAGCCCTTTTTGGTGCCTTTACCCAGTGAAGGCAAGAAGCACTCCAGTAGAGAGTCCAGCAGCGACTGAGGAAAGCCACAGGAGCAGCAAAGGCAGAGGTAGGCAGCCCCACAGAAAATGCTCTCTGAATGGATAATTCACATAGCCCTGTTTGGCTTCCTTCACTAGTCAGGCTCTTCTTACAACAGGCTCTAGGCTGAGATTCTTTTAACCATTCTTTTCTCATTTAAACAATGTTACTTTTGTGACTTGAAAAAAATTTACGCTTTATCCCACAGTCATCTTTGTGTCAGTATTTTGTGCATAAATTGTATGTACATCCATTTAACTGATGAGGAGCCATAACTTTGAAAGAACTTAATGGTAATAATAACTCAGTAATTATTACAGTAATAATATTTAAAATTATCCATTTCTTGTTAACTGAGTAGAAGAAAACAGAAATAGATTGAAACACAGATCAAACAACATAGCTTGCTCTCATTCTTGATCTGTCAAAAGCATTACACTTTTTAATTATAATAGATTACAATTAGGTAATTACAATTACCTAATTTTTATGATAATAGATTACAATTAAGTCTCAAATGATCACCATGCCTGAAATACAGGAATGATCCTCTGAGTAGCTCTCTGCCAAGGGCTTGGTGACCTAGGTAATTGGGAAAAAGCTACAGAGATTTTCCACATCTGTGTTTCTACCTTGAAAAAAGAGTTTGAAGTAGTTTCTGCAAATCCTTACACTGCATTTCAAACCACCTGAAGGGACTTCACCTGATTTTGGCTGAGGTGTTCAAGGTATTCAGACAAATAAAAAAATTATCCTTCTATCTTACTCTTCATATCTGACCATAACCACTTTCATGTCCAGGTAACACTTTTGCCAGTTCACTTTTCTTACTGTTAATTTAAATGATGAAAATCTATCACCAATATTCAGTGAAATGACCCAGGACTACTTAGACTCTTTAAAAAAATGATTAATTGTGCATTTTTTTCATGGTAAATATGAAGGCTTTAGAAATACTTTTTAATTAAAGAAACAGCATAAAGTATGCAGAGAGAAAGAATGGATTTTTGGTTGGAAATGCTCATAAAAGAGTACAATGAGAGACATTAAAGGAACTTAACAGTTCCAGCTTCTTCACTTGACCAGATTGCAGGAGATGGGCAAGTAATGAAAACTAAGCTTTCTTTGGGCCCTTACAGAAAAAGTATACAGCAAGTTGAGGACTTTAGTTCTTTAGGAAATAGTCACTTTATGGATTGATGTATCAAGTTAAGGGGTAATTTATGCTCAAGACAGGGAATTCATAAATGCTTTGAAGAATGTTGAAATACATGTTTTTAGAATCCCCAGCACGAGGATTTTCTTTCAGTGGAAAGACAAGTCAGGGAATTTCAAAAGCTGCTGTTCATTCACTGCCTGAGACCTGACAAGTAGTGTACAAAACTTTCACCTTACTGAGAAAGGTCTGTCTGCATCTTAAAAACTAAAAATATTTGCAAGCATGCATGCACTTACATTCTACAACAGCCTCTCATAAAGGAAAATAGGAATTAATATTTTAAAGGAACTCCAGCAAGTTTGAAATTGTAAAGAAAAGCTTTTAAAAACAGAATAGTAGGACTTTAGCCTCTGTTGTTTCAGTTGCACACCAAAATCTCCAGAGCTCTTCCTTGAGACTGTCTTACACACCTTATTTATTACACCTGCTGTTTTTGCTGGATGTCATTGTCTGGCAGTTTGGTCTGATCTAGAAAGACAGCTTGGGGGTAAGCAGGAGTGCAGACATTGCAGGTGCTTAAGCAATTATTGCAGACACACAGATCCATTTAGTTCCCTGGAAAGTGTTTTGAAGCAGAACTGGTTTGATTTGAGTCTAGGTATAAGGTTTTAATACAGATCACAGAAAGTACTCTTGTTTTGAATCTTTATTCAAAAAAACAAGTCAGCTTGCTAAAAACCAGAATAGAAGTATTTGCTTAGACATTTTTCATCCACAGGCAGGGTAGTGGAAGTACTCTTGGCTCCCCACCAGCAGTAACAAGGAAGCACACGGTGAGAGCCCGGCCATACCTGTCTGTACTCACTCCTGATCCAGGAGCAGTTCTCTACACACACTTCCTCACACCCCTGCTCAGCTTTGGACTCGCATTCAGACCAAGGCAGGAATGTTTGCGCCAAAGTAAGAGACCCCTGTAGAGCCAGAGGTCACAGCTCGCTTGTCCTGGGCTCCTCCGGGGCCGGCCGCTGAGCCTCCCGGCTGCTGGGCTGGAGGCTCATCCCCGTCAGGCGGCGGGGCCGGGAGCGAGGGTCTGGAGCCAAAGTAATTCACCAGCCTCTGCCTCGTCGCCGCGACTTCTTCTTGGAAGGAGTTTATTGTGCGGCTGCCAACTTTGCACTTGAATCAAAGCAAGAGATGGAGCCGTTCAGCAGAGCAGTTTAACTCCGTAGTTCAGCACATTCCAGCCCCCTCTCTTCAGGCTGCATTCGGGTATCAGTGCTTCACGAGAGCAATCATAGCCTGGTCAGCTTAGTGCACAGCCCTCCCAGCTATCTGTGACATATCCTTGGGCCCGAGCGTCTCCACCTGAAGCTGCTGCTTCAAATGTTTTATATACTTAGAAATACGGCCGTATTATGGCCAAGATCCCTTTTGTACCTTGAAACATTGCTCTAAATCATTCACAGTTCAAGTTAGGTAACACCACTCTTAGCCCTCCTTCTAAGATATCACTGTGCCACATTTTTTGGTAGGTTAATCCTAGTTTTTGCACTTTAATCTGTTGCACAGTGACCTTAAATGCTTAACCTTTGACAGTCACCAGGAATATATTTAATACAGAATTAAATAATTAAATTATAATTTAATTATTTAATTATAATTAATTATTTAATATATTTAATTATTAGCAAGGCAGAGGTCTTATTTGTGCAAACCCACCAACAAGTAATATGCAGAACACCTTTTACTGTTCCTCATCAGGGAATTTGGTTCACTTGATCCTTACTGTCCATAGGATTAGGGCTCATAGATCAGCTGATCTTGATCAACTGAGCTGCTCAGTTGTGTGCTTTTTTACATGTCAACACTGTGGCATGAAACCCCAGAAGTGGGGAGGAGTAAAATACTTGAAATGAGCTTTAAAGTTTAATTAGGCAGATTTATATGTTAAACTGGACATGTGAAGAAATAGTCTGGTAAAATTTTGTCTTTTTGTGTATGTTGTTGATCCCTCCTGAGAATGATAGAGCTACTCATTCTTGAGTTTTGTGCATTAACTATTGCACCCTATATATTTTTTCTTTGTTTTGATGAGTTGTTGGAAATACACTTCTAAAGGAAGCAGGTGTGCATTCAAAAGCCAGACAATAAATTACCCTGAGAAGTGCTTAGGTGCAGATGCTTGGAAATCTTAGCAAGAAAAGTTGTTTATATTCTAGCTTTGCATTTCAGATGATGTGGTTAACACTTACAATGAAGGTCCTCAGCCGTGTCATCTCCAGCATGTAGTACTCCTCCATTGTCAGCTCATCAAAGTGCTTGGGAAGGGATAAAAAGTCACAGGTGTGACGTTTGGTGTGTTCCTCCCTGCAGTATAAACCCAGAATAAGAACAGATGTTAAACCCATACAAGTGCATTTCAGGAGAGGAAGAGATCTCTTCAGTACTTGTGCTATCACCAGAAATAGTATCATATAGAAAAGATGAAAAAGATTTTAGTGGATCTCAGATAAAAGCTAGTTGAAAATTTTCACAGTTACTGGGCAAGATAAGCTTCTAGTTTTGTGCACTGTCATACTGGAAATCGACAGGGACATTAACTCACTGTAAAATTACTAAATTGCTGTATCTGTGCTTACCATGGGTCATCATTTGGTTCCCAGCCCACCAGTTCTAACAAGCAAAAGAAACATTTTGCCACATCTGGTTCATTTGTACTTGGACAGTGGATGAAGCCAGCCTTTGCCATCTGCAGGGGACAGTTCAGAAGTTTAGAGCATTATCCCACACACACTACTCAAATTTACTCATATTTCCTGACACTTTGGAATTATATCTAGTCAGAACACCAAAATTAAGTTTGTTTCAGTAACCAAACAGCTTCTCAGGTAACTCTAGCATTATGACTCATCTGTGATTCTGGTTGGCAGTGTCATGTGTGTGCCAAAGTAGAAGTCAGGTGGATTTTTTATTTAAATAATTTCCATTTCTGAATTTGAAGTAGTGATCATTCCACTACTTTATCCTTCCTGCTGGATCCGTACTTGTTTAACGGAGGCTGCTTTGTCACAAATAAAAATTTTCAGTTAGAAAGACTATTTAATACAAGAAATTAAGTTTTAAATTAGAATGTTTTTATGTTTCATTTTTAATTAGAATGTTCTTTAAAAAGAGCAAAAAAAAAAAGGAACAAGAACAGTAGCTATTAAAATCTGTAAGCAGACTGAACACAAAAACAGAAAATCCCACTACAGTATTTCTGAGCAGGGAACAGAGGAAAGCTGAGTATTTAACTTTTCATCTTCAGGCTTAGTGGACTCCTCTTGAATCTGAATATACTTAACAATGACTTCACATTCAGGCATAGTATATATAAATTAAGGCAGAGGCAAAACAACCATTTTCAGACTTACATTCTCTGGAGTGCACTTGCAGTTTTCCTGGAAGGGCCATGTGGTGAAGGTTTTTAAACGGGTCTCATAGTCATACATCTCCTTAAAGTCAGTTAAGAGCTTGGAAGCTGAGCTGAGCTCCTGCAGCAGTGTCTCCATCTATGAAGCCTGCAGTCAGTGAATGGCAGAGCCTCCCTCCTGCTCTCACATTTAAGGCCTTTGCTAATTGGTGACACATTGCATCTGGAGAGTAGGGGAAGGCCTAACAGAGCCTTAGTCCCTAACACAGGTGAGTTTATGGCAGGACAATCAAGGGAAATGAAGCTGCTGGAATTTCTTCCCCTTGGGTCACAGTCTGTGTCCTTGGTCACACAGGACAAAGACACTTCTTTAACTGAAAACTTTTTAAACTTTCCTTTTTTAACTGAAAGCGCCTATGGGTAAGATTTTTACAGTTGAAATGTCAAAAACTGCAAGTTAAAAACTCTAGTTACAAATACAGAAACTTTGCATATAAAGTTTTAAAAAATACTATTCTGATTGCAAGCAAAGGGGTTGAATTGACATTGATATTTGAATCCTTCAGTGTTTCATGAATTTCACATTCAGAGATTAATTAGTAGGATTGTCTTTGCAAATAGTATTGCATTTCTTTAAAGAGGAGGTGGTTATTTTATAATATTATAATTATTCTCTTTTCTTTTAAAATGTTATAGAGCATGCCCAGATGCTGGATGATAATATTTTAAAAGGTATGTATCTGTAAGGGTTTACAGTATCCAAGCATTAAGCTGTCATTTTATAAACTCTCTCCTATTTTGCTACAGAGTCCAGTTAAATTCAGTAGAAGTTTAAACATCAGTGTCTTCAAGACTGCTGCATGCAGCAGTTTTCTAAGCCAAGATCTTAACACCTCTGAAGGATGTTGCATTGTGAGACTTGAAAATTTAAATCTTCTCTGAAATACAGATGGAGTAAGTGCAGAAAATAATCCAGCTCATTATTCTGTCTAGATGTGGTGACAGAAATGAGATTAAAGAACATTTGTATAGGACTTCCAGTGTCAGCTCTTAGGGCATTGTTTTTACCTGGATTTATAAATGCTACATCATTGATTCCTCTGGGACTGTACTGATGTCTATTGTATATGCAGGAATACTGTCCTTAAAATTGATATTCAGATATTTAGAGTAACGTGTTACATGAAAATAAGACACTTTAATTCCTTGTTTTTTTCTTATTTTTAAAATTTTTAAATTTTTTTTTTTTTTTCCAGATAATACGAATGGTGCAGGAATTTATCATTCATAACCTGGGCCCTCCAAGCACTGATATTAATAGTTTCTCCTAGTTTAGACTCCAAGACAGTTTTTCTTAAGTTTGCTGATGATCAGGTATTTTAATCTCTTTTTTACTGTAGTTGATGTTTGTGTGTGCACGTGTAAGTGTATTTGTATGAAGCAAGGAACTTAGTTTAACTAAAAGTTGAAATGCCAAACCAAACCCAAAACCTATTTTTAACTGCCCAAAAACATGGTAAAGTTTTTAGATCTCATGCTTCTCATTAACATAAGGCACCAATTCATGCACATGGATTGTTTTCAGGAATTAATAATTTGTGTATTGTTTAAAAGAAACTGTAGGTTAAATATTTTGGCATATTTTATAATCTTGTGATGTCATGATCTATTTAACTAATTAGTTTGTGTCATTTCAAGTAGAAAATGCAAAAATGGGACAGAGCCGTAATATTTTAAATGTTTCTTGTAAGCAGTCTTATCTGAAAATGCTATTTTTTTCAAAAATGCGTTATGTGTAATGTATTATTTAATCAAAAACACCACAGTAATATGGGACCTTGGAGTCTTGGGTGATATTTATGCATCAGAATTGAAATATGGATTTTTTTTGCTTTGATTTTTTTTTTATGGCATTTAAAACAAACAAAACATTCCTAACAGCCCAAATCAGTTCTTATGTAGAAAAGAACTGCTAGAATACTAGAAAGTAAGATTATACATGTACTAACACATCCTAAGATGTATTTCTTGCATTACCTGCTTATAATTCTGTCAGAATTCTGTGCTGTTGAGAATGACAGGTACATTTCAAGTCTACCTGTAAAGGTGTCCTGCATTTTACAGTAGGTTGTCTACATCCTTCAAGAGAATACTGTTTGCAGAAGTGTTCTGACACTGTCAGAATTTCATAGGTCCAGATTAAATGGATGGGTAGTTGGAGCTTTTCACTGGAAGATACATAACAGGTGGCATGACATGAAAGAAAATATTTAAGTTGTATTTTAAACAATGCAGTACATTAAATATCTGATATCCACTGTCGGATCCTGACTTTTACAGTCAGTGCAGAAAACCTGTGAGTAATGTTGCAACCTTGTAAATCAGTTAAAGCCGACCCTGATGGAAGTGTGTCTATGATCTGGGAGGAGAGAGGCTCAGAAATGAAATAGTTGTCTTCCAATGTAAGGAAAGTAGTTTCAATTACTGCCAATAGCAGAGAACATTTATTTTTTATTTTCTTGCTTGTCTCACACTTCCTCAATTGAAACTTGTTGCTATGCCATTAATAATACAGTTCTCTAAGTGTTTTTTAAGAAAAAGGGAAGACTGGGAAAACCTATCCACTGTTTTAATAATTGGATGTGTATTTGCAATCACATTTTACATTAATTTGCATTGTTTTTCTATAATTAATGTAGATTATCTAAATGAGACTGTGTATTTAGCTAGATGGTCTCAACTGAAAACCAAATCAAACATTTCTACCTCATTTCTTTGGCTAGTAATCAAACTTGGTAAGGATAAAAAAAAGCTAAAATATTATATGAACAATATTTTATAACATGTTGGTGTTAAAAAATGTTTGGATGCATGGTCTCATACATACATTTGTACCTAATTTATATTAATTAAGTCTACACGAATAAATAGCTATGAAAAATAAAATTGCTTAGAGGTCTTAAGAAACTCTAGAAATGATGCTCATGACCATTTAAAGACCTCCTGCTGAAGGCCTTTGGTTGCCAAGAAAAGGTTTCCTCTGACTCACAAAGTGTGTGAGCAGGAAGAAGCTGGGCTCTGAGTGCCTCAGCTCTGCTGTGCAGGACAGGAGAAAAGAAATTAACTGTTCCTGCAAGGTGTAAAACATCCTACTGCCACCCCTGCTGGCTGGCTGTGATTTATGCTGTGCCAGGGACAAGAGCAGTCCCTGGCAGAGTGAAAGCAGCCGGGATGCAGCAGAGGAGCTCTGGCAGAGGGAATTTCCTTCCCTGTCTGCAGAGGTGGGTGTTTGCCAGAGCAGCCTCTCGGGAATTTCCCAGCAATACATGGCACTTCTTCATGGTCCAGTTTCCTAAGCAGCCCAGCATGGCCAAAGAGTCATGGATGGGCAGGAACAGGGGTGTTCCTTTCACTGTCAGCCTGTAGTGATTTTGGTTATTAATGTGCTTAAACAGGCACGTTCAAGCAAGAACGTCATTAACAGGCAAGTGGCTCAAGCACCTTCACAGAGGTGTTTCTTTCCTGAAGGAGAGTGGGGGGTAGGGAGATGTGAGGGGGATGTCCTCCTATTACTTGACCAAAGGTTCTGAACAAATTACAAATATAGTTCCTAGTAGGGAGGGAACCTTTGCTTGCCCTGAAAGATAATGATTTCTATGTAGTAAACATTTATTGATACTTTTTTGGACTGGTTTGCTTTATCCCAGTTCTCAGTGCATCACCCACTCTTGCCTTCCTGCAAATAATTTTATCACTCATAATTTTTTTCTTTTTATGCACCTAAGAGGAGTCCAGCTTCTCCCAACCTCAAGAATTTAAGTATGTTTGAATTTCTAAAAAAATAGATAAAATTATGAGCCCAGCTATGGCCTTGTCATAGCATACACTTATTTTAGAAAGATGTCAAACAAATAGAGGTATTTTTAGAAAAGTTTTCCATAAACTTGTATCCAGGGAGTTTCAGCTGCATTACTATGGAAATTTTTAGTGCTGTTTCTCTTCAAAAGCAGCAATGGCTGGGTGACTTGAGGGATGATTATTAAAGAGTATTTGAAGGGCTGGAGATGAAATGGTTCAAGCATGAACTAGCAGAAGTAATTAGCAGCTTTTAAACTTTCCAGTGAGAATTCTGGCTGTTTTCCAAGTGAATTACAGTGATAGTGATAGGGCTGCCCAGGGAACTGCTGGGCTGCTGCTCAGATCACTGTCCTGCTCTCCTGCAGGAGCTGCCAGCTGATGCTCCTCACTGTGACTGGGGAATGCAGTTATGGTGCCAGAGGCACTGACACTGGGATTGGCTCTGGGAGTGTTCTGAAGATGTTGTTTTCCTCGGAATTCATTACAAATGTCAATGATGTACTTGATCCAAGTGGTGTTTATTTTGCCTCTCCTGAAGGAGATGTATGATGTCAGAACAACAGAATTACCAACAGCTTTTTTTTTTTTTTAATAGATGTATCTTTACTGAAACTGATGTGTCTCAGTGTTTTCTCAGTCACTGTTTGCTTGGTGGCTTAATCTCATCTTCTTTGAGGCCTTGTTTCAGTAACTTCTAAGAAAGGGACATTATGTAAACACCACCCAATTACTGCCATCTAAATTGACTCTGTGTGAGTCAGCACTCAGGGGACAGTGAGAAACACAGCCCGGTGAAGTTAAAAGCATTTTAAAATAAATAGGATAAGAGAAATTGTTCATTATATTTACTGGAGGCAGAAAGGCCACAATAATCAGCTTAATTCATCAGACAGCAGTTGTGTCAGTCTCAGCAAAACACCTTGGAGAGGGGCTGCAGCCCCTTACACTTGGTATCTCATTTTAACAGAATTTTTCAGGAATTATATCTTTGTATAATTTCTATGTTAGTTAACACATTTTATTCATCACTCTAGGAAAGCTGTAGTGGTTTTGAATTACAGCTTGTGGCCTCTTGTGGGATGGTTGGCTGCTTCTGCATCTTTTTTTCTCTAGAGGTATTTTCTCCCCACCTTTTCTCAGTACTGAAGCTGTACTGAATATACAAAGACACTTGCACAGAATCCTTCCCAGAGATCTTTGGAATGGTCACAAATGCTGCTGTTACCAAGGATCAGTCAGGAACACAGCTGCTATTTGATGACATTGTTACACAGGTATGATGCAAAGCCACACACCACCTTACCCTAATTTTCTACTGTATATCCATGTTATTATGCTCACATTCCCCCCTGAGTTTTCACTGTACTTTATTGTGTTGTATCTCTATTCCAGTGAAATTACTTTTCCACTCAAGAATGTTTTAAGGCCTTTTTTTGGGGGGGTTCTATTTTTTCTGTCAGTCTTCCCAAGGAAACATTTTGTGACTGTATAGTCAGTTACAGATCTCCTGCTTGCTCCAGCTTTTAACAGTGTTCAACCCTTGGCCACTTCTAGTCCAGTGTGTAAGCCAGGTACAGTAGTGCCACCACAGTTCAGGAAAAAAAAAAGAGACGGCTGTAGGCAACTGGATTTTGTTAGTTCTAAGCTAGTAACTTTTACTGCAGTAATAGAGGGAATTCTGCTGCTTCAGAGGCAGCAATGCCACAGTGAATGAAACAAGAATAGTGAGGAGGGTTTACAGGTAGTAAACTCTGCTCTGGGCAGACCATGTTTCTGAAGGATGGGAGTGAGAATTTCCCAGGATGGGCAGCTTTCTCCAGAAGAGGCTATGGACCTTTTCCCTGAGCAGTCCAATGGCAACAGGATCAGCCAGACAATCACAATAACTTTCCATGGAATCCCCCATCCACTGTTTTGTTTTCAGTATTGCTCCTACCTGACTGCCCTAGACATAAATGTAGGACAGAGCATTTTTGTTGGTTTTTAATTGTTTAGCAACCCTGTTAAGCCAAGTATTTTGATACCTTCCTTTTCAGAATTTCTTTTAGAGGCTTGTAGTGTTGTCTGCTGAACTGAAAGGAATACTAAAACAGAAAAGTAATCAAACCTTAAGAAACTCAACAAAAATATCTGCTCCTTGAATATTTTTTTTATTTTCTGAAGGCTCCTTATGTATAAGGAACATACATAAAATGAACACAACACTGTTGACAATGAACAAAACAGCATTTGATAATTTCCAGCTTTATAAAATTTTTTAAAAATGATTTAGTTATAACAAAAAAAACCAATAGCTCAGCAAGTTATCTTATTGGACCATTATCACATTTTAAACCATAGACTCAGTTGTTAATGGGGAGAGGAGAGAAAAAAAAAATAAAAAAAATAATCACACTGCATCTAGCAACTACAACATTTTCTAAGCATAATCACAGCGGATTGAGTGCAATGTGATTTACATCAGAATTCACATGGGATGTCACACAGTGACAGCATTGTAAAATATACAAGTAACATTTATGCCCTCCAACAAATACAAGTTAAATGAGACTCTGGATTCAAGCCAAATGGAATGTTGAAGCCAAGTAGAAATGTAGTGGAATTCAGATTGTCTGTAACATGACTCAAAAGTGTACATTAGAATCATCTGGAATTCAATACTGGTGGAAACATAGAGAAGTCACAGCTGTTACACTGCTCTGTTACACTTGCAATAAATACTAGAAAATAAAAGTAAACAATCCATATTCCATGAAAAATACAGTACCTACCTTCAACGACCATGTTTTTCCCTTGTCTGAAGATGGTCTTGGAAGGAAGTTAACTATTTTCCTACAGAGGCAGTGTATTGAGCTATAACCACATTCCAACTAACACAACAGTAAATATACTACTGGAAATACAGAAATCTTCATTTGAAAAGAATTAAGAGAAATAAATCTTAAAAAAAAAATCATTTGATAAAACACCAGCTGCATAATGACCCCCTTATATTTCAGAATTAACAGAAAAGAAAAAACTTAAGTCAGTCAGTTTAATACAAAAGAAACAGAGATTGTTTAAACTCAGATCTTCAGAAGGTATCCAGGAAGTTTTGTCTCATTGACTTAACATGGGCACTATGCAAAAATGTCATCCGGGAGTTTTACACTGCAGAAATTCAGCAATCTGAAGCTAACAACAGTGTGTTTGCTAATTAGGGTTCTACACTAAACATGTTTAAAGAGGAAAAAAGAAAACCTGAGTTCAGAACATCGAATGGCCACGTGCCTGAACTCTGGGCTTTTGGCTTCTTCACTGAAGAAACTGCACCCTTCTTTGAAATGGACCCTTAATACTGTTTCCTGATACTGCATTAGGAAGAAATACTGGCAACCAACTGATACCTTTAAAACACATGAGCTGCTCTCAGTAAAAGCTAAACTGACTGATGAAGCTTCGAAAGGAAAGGGCCACAGGAAACACAGCAAGTTGAAATGGAATGCAGAGACCCACTGGCTCTCATTAAAGGCGTCAGGATTAAGTGTTTTTAGCAGCTACACTGGCACCAAGCAGACCAGAACTTTAAACTTACGGCACACAGTCAAAGTACAGCTTTTACCTGGCATACACAGTAGAGAGACAAACTGGATGTTTGGAAAAAAAGCTACTGCCATGCTTAGGACTGGTACGACAGAATCAACTTGCACTCCCCACAAACTCACAATTTATTTTTTTAAGGAGATGGGTACAAGAAGAACTAACTCATGTCTGGCAATAAATACCTGTCAGCACAATCTGATCTAGGACAGCTGGTCCCAGCAAGTTAAGGCCCAAATTTTCAGTCTATTCTTCTAAATGACACATACCATGGTTCTACCACATCTGCTTTTTAATAATTTAAATACCAAAATTGTAAAAAAATATCATAGAAATGAACTCCTTTATACTGGAAGTAGAAATCTTCTTACATATTCTTTACTGCCAGAAATGGCTGGTGTCACAATGTCTGATATCAAGGCATTGTAGGAACAGATTTGATGCGCTGTTACAGTATTGTAAATACCCTACCAGTACAACATACACAGAGCATAATTTAACCCTTGTGTCCAGCTTCAGCAACTAGCATCTTGCACCTTGGTTTAACATGAAGAGGAGAAAACAGTCCAAAATAATAATTTTTAAAAATGGAGAAATTCCCACATGGATTCTCTTGTTAAAAGAGTTTGCACAAATTCACAGCCACAATTCTTCAGTAGTTTATGCTGCAAGTGGCACACAATACATGTTTAGCGTCTGTAAGGAAGAACCAGAAACAGCTCAATAACTCCAAGGTCAGGGATTTCCCCAAGCTAACACTAATTCTACTGCATTTTGCATTTTCCTACTAATACAAAGGAACAAACATCCAATAAATCTCAGCTGGGGAAAAACATCATCAAACTGACCCTCGATAGAAGTTACACTTTGCAGAGTACACGGCAACAGCCTGCCTTCTTACACAGGAGCTTTGCAATGATGGAGTGCAGCTTAACACAGCTTGTAAGAATTTAAACAGTGTTTAGGCTTGGGGCTTCTTTTTAAAAATTTAAGCCAGCACAGTGGTTTCCAGCCATGTCCTGCTGTAAGACAGAATACTTCAAGTCACCACTACGCAGAAAAATCAGCACAGGATTAATACACATATAAATACAGAGGTGCACACACACACAAGTATATGTGTGCACATCTGTCTCTATCTACACAGATCTATACATACATAGAGCTGTGAGCTACTCAAGACTCATGTGGCACTAAAAGTTTCCTTGGGTTCCTTGCACAGGTGTGAGTTTCAGCTGCAACATCTGGGTTCTGTCCAAGTGCACTAACAGAATGGTATTTTCCAAATGAGATCTTGTCCTGTACTTTTTCTTTGTTAAGCAAGCAGTGCTCCCTCTACAGCACCCTGACCTTGGCCCTTATTTCTCAGATTTAGGGTTTCCTAAACATCACTCACTTGAGTTTAGGAGTTGTGTTGGGTAAGCTCATTTGATGGGATTAGAGAAAAGCAGAAGCTACTCTAGGCAGAAAGGAACCTCCTGTCCTTGTGTAAGCAGTGCAAGCACCACGTGTCCTGTGAGCAGTGTGCAAACAGCCACACAGTGCAGACTCAAAGCCAGACAGCAACAGATTGGAACCACAGTGATTACCAGCATCAGGTCAAAACTGGATGTCAAGCACTATTTTGTCTTCATAGAGGGCAATCACCAGCATGATGGCAAATCCAAGAAGCAGGCCTAGATTCTGAAGAATAAACTGCCCCACAGGACAGTAACCATGCTCTTCATTATCTCCATCTCCATGAAGCATTTCTGGAAGCTAAAAGATACAAAGCAATTGAGGAAGTTACTTCATCTCTTTTCCATTTATACATGGACAAGTTTATAAGATGATATTGTCAAGGATAAACACTCCAGGGTTCAGATATAAAACCAATACACTAAGATACAGCTTAAACTCTACAGAACAACTACATTCAATAAAACATGATCATGTAATGTATTTATAAAACAAACTAAAAATGCCTTTCCTTGAACTTTCACTGGAGCATCCATGTAATTGAACATTAAGTTCCTCAAGATAAGGTGCAGCTCAATATTCAAGTTCTGCTCCTTTAATTTTAAAAGAATTCAAGTCATACTCAAATAAACATATGACTTTGATTAACCTAGCCATTCATCATCTGAGATGCTTACACATACTCACATACACATCCCTTTTAAATATGGGGTGGTATAAAGAATGGATAAAAAAAACCACACCTCTGTGAACCTCTGCTCACACCCAGGGAGGAATCAGAACCTACTCTTATTGTGTGCCAAGTAAAGAGGTCTTTGAGAAGGAGGCTCATTATGCAAACGCCAAGACAAAACTGGTTGAGTTTGAAGTGTCTCTTGCAGAAGCTTTCCTGCTAATGGGACTTTGACTATTTGGTTACTACTGTGATGGCCGAGGGAAAGAAAAAGGAATGAAGGAATCAAAGTACTGCCTTGCTTTCCTTTATCCATGACATCTTCAGTCAAAGGAAAGGAAATAAGTATCAGACACAGAGCTTACAAGGAAGTGATATTTCAGGCATTATAGAACACCTGAAGTTGCAAGAAGGATCACTCTAGTCAGACATTCTATTTATTTAGCAGGCCCTGAAAAGGACTTATTCACCTCTTAATAGATTAGAGTGACCTTATAAGAACAGTATATTTACAAATTAAAGTCTCCATAATGAAGTGGAGAGCGTGACAAAGTACCCCAAAAATGCAAAACGATCTCATCACCTTTGGGCTGGTAAAGACAAGAAGTGAGAAAATTGCCTTATTTAAATGAAGCTCTGAAGCAGCTTAGAGGAGAGAAATCAGGACTGAATATGGGCTGGTAACATGTACACAGCAGCACTGCTGCCTGAAGGGTCTGATCTATGGTGCACACACACTTAGGGTAATGCACCTGTGTGTTCTGGAAGCAGCAGCATTTTTCCACCAGGTAATGTTTTAAAAGGTACTCACCACATCAGCAGCTGCTCATAGTAAAAGTTCAGACTGAGCCTTCCAGAGCCGAATACATGGCGATGAAGTCTCAGTGCAGACTGAGGCGCAGCACCCCAAAGCCCCAGGTTCCCGCCCAGAAGCCCCAGGCCCAGCCCCAGCGCAGGCAGCCGTACCATGTCGACCAGGGCCACGTAGAGGAACATGCCGGCGGTGACGGCGAAGATCCAGAGGGTGATGTTGTTGGCGTACTGGCCCACGGCCGTGCCGATCAGCATGCCGATGTAGGCCATCATGGCCGACAGCAGGTTGTACACGATGGCCTGCTTCACCGTCATCCCCGCCTTCAGCAGCACCGCAAAGTCACCTGCGGGGACAGCAGGGCTGTCAGTGCCGCTGCCGGCAACCCAGACACCCCCTCAGCAGAGAGTGCTGCTGCTGCTGCTGCTGCTGCTGCTGCTGCTGCAGGGGCTCACAGGCAGCCGGAGCCACAGGAACTGACCCCCCGGGAGAGCTGTACTCAGGCACAGCCATCCCTTGAGTAATATGATTGAAAGGTGCCTGTTCATCCTGCTGACTGATTGTCACAAAGGTAGCCGTGATTAACTGTGAAGGGTGAATGCAGGAGTCTAGGTCTGCTCTTCCCACAGAGAACACACCCATGTGCACACACTCGGAAGTTCTCCACAGCACGTAAAACCAGAGGCCTAGTTCGGATCAATACATGTGAAAATTCCTCTTAGCTATACACACCTCATAATGCAAATCCAGGAAGAGGATAATGAGGCATTTGTCCCCACAGAAGATGACAATGAATTTGAATTTGAGCACTAGGAAGAATTACGTGCACAAAGAATGACTTCACATCCACCCTGAATTGGGGTAAAGGCATACCAGGGTAGTGTGTTTTTTTCTGAATTCAGGACAGCTCTGCTAATTTAGGTGCTAAAAGTAGATATTCTATAAAAACCTAGACTTCAGTCTTGTAATCAGCTCTAATAGTTTTACTTCATTCAAATTGAATTCTTGTGACCATGAGAAGTGTAAGATAATGTACAGACATCAGGGAAATTAATATAATATTCTTATGTAATGTTCTTATACCCATGCCTGAAATTATTTGCCTAATCTAGAATCAAAAATTAGAATCAAGACATATCAAAATTTTAAAAAAAGGTATAAACTACTCACCCCTTATAGAAGGTTCATTTCATCATGCTATGCTGTCAAGTTCTAAGCATTGTAATATACAAATACTGATATTGCAATCCTTTATCTATTGCAGCAGCTTCACTTAATGATTGTACAGCACAGGTCAAACCATGAACACCTGCTCTATTATTTCCCCCCTATGCCCACGATTTACCTGTAGCTCAGGAGCTGCCTATCTAAAATGCTTTCCCTCATCACCTCTGAGGTTTTAGAAGTGCTTGTTTTACCTCACTTTTGATCATTCAGACCCAGCAGCTCTTCAAGTGAGCAAGCTGTGAGTACAGACATAGGTCAGTCTAGCACAACTTCACATCAGTGTGGAAAAACAGAAAATTCCTCCTCTCTCTGGCTGCTCTTTTTAAACTCTCAGGGTGGAGTAAATTTTCATGCAATGTGAAAACAACAGGTCTCACCATGGTTAGCTACCTCCAGAAGAAATGCTTCAATTAGGGGGGAAAGAATCAATGGCACTGGCAACAGTGCCTACAGGCTTTACCCTAAATGGCCACACCTGCTGAACTTGGCCACAACTGGAACAAAGCCTCTTCTGAAGATCCCACATGGAATTTTACTTATGTAAACCTGTGTTTACTTATGTGACTTAACTTTGTGTAAGACAATGCCACACAGAGTAGTGTGAAACTAGAAAATGCAGAGTGCTATGTAAAATGTATGCTCCTAAGAATATTTTTAACACATGCTCAAAAAGTTTTACAGAAGTGCTGTAACTAGACACTACCAACATATTCCTGTAGCAGTACATACTCTGAAGCAATATTTCTCCCTCACCCTCTGAAGTTCTGGTCACCTCTGCAGCTTCTGCACTGCATTGAGCTTAGCACAGTATTACAACAGCTTTTAGATAAGGATTTTGTATAGATGGAGCACAGTTTCTACACTTAGTTACCTAATTCATGGGGAAGCTCGTGACAAAATACTGCTATAGATGTACTAATTCCCCCTGTCAGTCCAGCACTAAAAGCTGCTCCTAGAAAAAAAAGAAAAAAAAGAAAAAAAAATTAAAATTATATTTCACTATTTTCAGGTCAGAAAATCAATCGACTTTGCAGAGCTGACACCTTTCTGTTAGAATGCACACTAGTATCTTTCAGTATGTCTGTGTCCTGTCTGTATACAAATGGGAAATACTGGAAGCACCCTGGATGTGCATTACCACTGCAGGTGTTATTACTCATTTATCTGAAAGACAAACCCTGGAGAGGAGAACACAATTGGCCAAAAATGAGACATAAAGGCAACAAGCTAATAAATAACACCACTTTTAGGAACTCTCCAGTACATGAGGGCAGTTAGGAATGTACATGAGCAAGAGTCTGGCTCTCGCCTTTCCAGCTTGGAAATCCAAACTAATACTTAACCCATAATCTCTCTAGCTCCTTTGTACTTATTTTCAGAGAACATATCAGCAATATTAGTAAGCCAGACCTGGAAAATAATAAGGGTAAAAACATTGCTATAAATATCTTTCAGTACTTTTGCATAAGCTAATTGAATTCAATCGACTTTAACATCATACCTTAAATAATTCTGAGATGAGAAAACTGGTATTAAATTTCTGTACTCTAGCAGAGAAAAGCACAAAAAGAGCCTGCAGTGAGCAGTCTAAACAGGCAGCATAAAGCAGAAAGAGAAGACACAATCTGAAGACAGAGAGGGAATTTAACTTTCCTTGGGATTCTTCATAGCTTGACACATTAAAAAGATGAGCATGCTTTTCTAAAATCTACATTTTACCACAAATTCAGCTGTTTGGGCTAGACCCAGAAATATTCAGAAATGGAGTTTCAATACTGTGAAGTTCTCAACAGAAGGCGTGACAATTGTTTTTGGCCTTAAAAGCCATTGTCTAAATGTCTTACCTGTTTTATGTGAAATTGAAGCAACAAGTTAATTTTTAAGGAGTTTAGTTTCTTTAGAAGTCATCAGAAGGAAGTGGAGAAACTATAGTAGATTCAATTGTTAACTAGAGACCCTGACAAATGCCTTATCCCCCATCCTTCAAAATGGGTGTGTTCCTTCTGCCATTAGTTGAGAACCCTGCATACCCTTACTCTTAAGCAGCTACCTTAGTAAAGAATCAAAAGTGTGCATTTCAGTCCTCTCACCATTATCCTGACTTGTATATCCAAATTAATACACTTTACAATTCAGATCACATTTAGGACATTGTGTGACTCCAAGTTGATTTAATAAATCTAATAAAATCTGTTTGGTACTTCCAATTTCTTCTGCACTTGGCTAGAAATAAATCTATACTAACTGTGAGCCAAAATAATATTTTGCTTAAATAAAAATTAAATTATCCTAAGTAATACTTTAAAAATATTATTTCTGTAACCTGACTCACAGTGTATTTTTATTTGCAAGTAATGTGTAATTCTATGTATTAAGAATAATATAAATAGTATTACTATTATTGTTAGTAAATATCATTCTAAATAAGGCTGAAAGGCATTTATTTATAATTCTAAAGCAACTGAGACCCAAACAAGAAAGGTGTGTTACTGTGCTCCATAAATCCCAAGGTTTGCATGCACCAGTCTCTCCTTGGCAGAGACTGTGATTGTCACTGCTACTGATACACTAATTTATTAACAAAAGGTAAACTATTAAACTATTACAAATGACAGCCTTTTTATTTCTGCTCTGCAGAGACTGAACAATGGCAGTAACCACAGGTGCTAACTGGAAGCCTTACCTGTGATCACTGATAAATCAAATATTAGCAGAGTTACTAAAGGTAAGGAGAAACTGTTGAGAAATACTCAGTGCTTTTGCTTACCGATTGCTAAGCCATCACTAAAGTTGTGAATGCCATCTCCCATAATTACCATCCAAGCAATATTAGCTATCCCAGTATCTTTCAGGTCTTTTCCAGAATGACAGTGGCCATGGGAATGATGGGAATGTTTGTGATGCCAGTGGTGACTGTGTTTTCTAGCTATCATTTTATCTTCTCCATGGCTGTCATACTCGGAATCGTGCAGCTCGTGCTCTTGGGCGCCGTGGGCGACGTCGTTGTGAGAGTGGCGCAGGTTGTTCTCCTCTTCTGCAGACAGGTAGTTCTTGGCAGGGGGCTCCAGCTGCCCGTCCAAGTCAGTCAGTTCAGTTTCGTTCAGTCGGTCTTCAGACAAAACTGAATCATCTGCTCCTGCATCCAGTCAGGTGGGAGAGACACTGAGTTAATTCCTGTTTAAGCAGCAACCACTGCACCCCGACCTAAGGGTTAACTGCTCTGGGAAAGCAAAACAAGTACTTTAACACATCCCACTCTAGCAACTTTGTTGTCAGCATTCAATCCAAAAACTAAGTCTGTCATTGAGACATTTTTTCACAAATGTGCACGTACAACATATAAAAGTCTCCACTGCAAGGCAGCAGCACTGCATCCATAGCACTCAAAGCCAGTTTTAGTCCAGCCTACGCTGGTACCTGTAATTTTGCTACTGACAAAGTTTATGGTTCAACACTGGCAAAGGAGAGTTGCCAGAATGATGATAACGTCTTTGAGCTGTAGAAGGGATCTGGGTGGTTTAGGAAACCCTACCTGGCTCTGTCTACATGTGCCCATACAGGTCACAGCTCAGCCTCCACTGTCATGCAGACATTTCAAATATATGTTCCAGCCACTGCACTGCTGAAAACTTTCCATGTTCTGTGTCAGTGCCCCAAAGCCCATTTGAGATTGTTTGCATGGAGAAGGCTGCAGTCCTAACCCTCTCTTCTACAAACCAATCAAATTAAATAAACCTAATTTGAGCAAATAGGTTCTTCATCAACAAATTAATCCTGCAGCCATGCAGGCAACAGAATCGGAAGGTTATGAAGTAAAGCCTAAAGGGGGGGTAGAGCATTTCTTCTGGGTACACACAGAATGAGCATCCACAGGCTGTCATGAAGGAACAGTGGGCAAAAGTTGTTTTGGATACTTGAGGAGTATTCAGGATACTTGGTTGTATTTATGGAAAGAAACAGATTTTGTTTATCTGTAACTGGTCAGATGCTGGGATCTTCAAAGTGGAAGATATCCCCATTCATTGTGTGGGTGTTCATTTTTGATCTAATTTTTGCCAGGGCTGAGCTAGTCAGTAACAGCTTAACCAAAACAACATAAACACCCTGAAAACAAACAAACAAACAAGCAAGCAAGCAAACTCCCAAAGATCCACAGCCACCCAAAACATGACTGCTTCAGAAGTCTGAGAACCATCTCTATGGCATATTAGGAAATGTTCAGAGTGCTCTCAGATCTAAAGAAAACAAAATAAAAAAGATTTAATAGGGAAAAGCCTATTAAGTCTTATTAACAATGATTTGCATAATAGCAGCAAAACTGTACAAGAGGTTACATGCTACACACCATGCCCCAGTAACCTGCTCCTACTTTGGATCTCCCAGTCAGGGAATTCTGACAGTAACTGCCTACCTGCAAGGGGTTTCAGCTGAAGCCAGTCAGCATCTGGCCTGTTATTTAATTTGTGATCAGAAAGTTTCCTTCCAATTGGTGATTCTTCAGGCTGGGGTTTTTTGCACCATTTCTGCTTACTCTGCAACAGAAAGCAGGTAACATCTGGTTTGTGACAGGACATTGATGGAAATAACAGGAACTGAACTGCTGTCCAAAAATCTCCTAAATAGATCAAGATATTCTCTCTTAACATGTATGACAGAAATATGTTACCTTCAGAATATTGATCTTTATAAGGCTCAGCAACAATCCCTATTCCAGTGGGAGTTCTTAGCTACTTACCATGGAATCTCACTCCCAAACTCTTACACAGAGATATGTTTCACTTTAGTAAGAGGGGATATTCTGACAAGGATTGCTCTTACACCTCAGAAATGCTTCTATGCAGCTTTTAGATTTGTTCAAGAAGGCAAACTTGAAGCAAGAACAGCTCCTCTAATTTGTTCAACTCTTTTTTTTTTGTCGCTTTATATTCCTGTAACTTCCTTGTACTTCCCTTCAAGAAAGCAGCAAGCTTTTCTCTATCTGCAGCCCATAGAGCAGATCCCAAGGATTTGCCAGAGCAGCCTAGGGGATTTTATTATTTAATTAATCTCAAAGAAGATATGCACAATGTAACAGTTTTCATCCTTTTATCAGAAGATCTAAGAAATGCCTCCTCCAACACAGAAGATCTTTTGCTGCCTGTCCAGCTCAGACAGCAGTCCGACATGAAAACAGAGAAGCTGAAAAGTTTTCACAGTCATTTTGGGAGAAGCAAGTTAGAATTTCACCAAAATAATTTTCTCCTCAAAGCTGAATGACAAAAGCAAAGGCTAAAACTGAACTTTCATCCACACTCACACTCCCCAGGGTACTTGCTCTCCTTTTATACCCCTACCATAAATACAGAGTGCTCCCAGCACTAAAAATCCAATCATTTTTTGAGAAACAAGTTAAAATTTGTCAATTTACAGAAAGCAGGTCTGAAAATTGTAGCATTTTTCTGATGTGGAAAACCTAGATACCTGTGTTACACTGGCATTGTTAGGTAAGAGCATACTGCTACATTTCTTGTCAATTGTCTTGACAATTGCTGGCTCTATAACCAGATCTTCCTTACATGATGCTTTCTCCTGTTTTTGAAAAAAAACCCAGGAAGCTTTAGATGCAGCTTCCTCCATCAGATTTCTACACTGTTTTCCCAAGTTCCCTTGTTGAGAAAAGCAACTTCTTTAGGAAAGGGATCCCTCACATAACCAGGCAGAACACAGAGCAGCAGCAGCACTTGTTCACAGAGCAAACACAATTCCTCAGCACTCACAAGGTAGCTTTAGGGAACTCATTTTTGAACAGCAAACAATTTCAGCACCTACCTTTTGTTTATTGTAATGTTTGTACATTCTTATACAGTGCTCAATGATGAAGAGAACATAAATGCCTCCAAGTGCCAAGAGCCCTTTGAGCACGGGGTCATTTTCCTCCAGGAAGCCCTCGGCGTGCACGGCGTGTGCGTGGCCGTGCCGGTGCGAGTGCCTGTGCTCGTGCACGTGCCCTTGGCCATGGTGGTGGCTGTGGTTGTGGCCTCCGTGGGACTGGTGGGAGAGACAACAGTGACACCGCTGGGGCAGCCATGACACTAAAGTGGCACTGGGCCAGAAGAAACAACAGAAACCCCCACCCTTTTTTGCTTTTTCTTCACACTAACACATTTTGCCACATAAATTTTTCAATAGATTATTCATTACCCTAATCAGTAAAAAAATTTCTCTGGGAATTTTTTTTTTTGAGGAGGTAGATTATGAAGCTTCAGCTTTTCTCTCACAATGCTGAAAATGAGACTAACACTCAGAAATATCATAAGAATACCATTCTTACTCTCCCATTAGCAACCAAGCCTTATGACTTTTTAAACTATTACTGTCAATTACAGCCTAAATTCTGATCTGAAATATGAACTTAAACAAACCTCTAAAACCACAACCAAAAATGCATATTAGAATTATACAAAGAAAACATGTAAATATTAGTCTTTGTGCTAAACAACTGAGGTAACAGAATTTTAGAAGACACTTCCCCTTTTAAGAATTACAGTACACCATCATGAATTAAAAGCTGCTCACCTTCCTTGGGCAATTGCTTGATTCAGTACATGAGAGGTTACTTTCTCCCTCAAATATAGCAAGCAGGCAGGTTAATCCCCAGGAAATACTTTTAGGTACTGATACACAGCTATCAGTAAACAAGAGACAGCAATACTGCTAATTTTAAAATACTCTTGTTGGGTTCCTGAGTGTTTTACAATAGTGTGACATCAGTTCAACAATGAATATATAACTACTTTTCCCTTCCTTTTGTTTAGAGAAACACATTCCCTTCCCTTCTGTCAGCAGAAAGTCCCCAAAAGTGTTGGTGTCCCTCACAGTCAAGTCTATCTACAGGTGCATCAGTGAACCTTTCTTTATTGACACTATCAAACAATTCCTTGAAAATTCTAGACTCATTTACAATTAAGAATAAAAGGTGAGGAGACCATACTTACATGTGGCAAGAGATGGAGCAGTGCATCTCCACTCATTGTTCCTACAGCCAGAGCTACCAAGAAAGTTAGAAGAAATTTGAAGCACCATTGGTTAATGATGGGAACCAAGATCACACCTAGCAAGGAAAGCAGGCTAATGACGGTGATAGAGATGATACCACAAAACCAGGCTGTGGGAAGAAATGAACACAGAGAGGTTATCAGAACAACACCTGCAAAACTTTTAAGCCTGATTAATGACTTTCAATTATCTCTTAAGAGGGTGACTTTCCTTTAACCTAAGATGTGTGATTGTTCATTGAAAAGGTGCTGAAAAATTTAAAGGCAGTACTGAAGTCCACAGCAAACCAGAACTACACAGGCTTATTCACAGCACAGTATAATGTAGTGAGACATCAGAAGACAATTAGCTAGAAAGAGCCCAGCAATTCTTCCTGATTGTTAGTTCCAGGCTTAGCTTTGCAGCCCTTCATGAAACTAAAAACTAAAGGTTTCATACTGGGACAGAACCATCTCTGCTACTTAACTTACAAGGGTTCTACAAGCACTAATGTGTATGTAACAGTTGTTTTTAATATGCTTCTGATGCAAAATTTTTCTGGATTCTGTATTTCTCCCCATTTGGAATCACATGTTTAGTTTGGCACTGTTTATTTCACCTGGTGCTTTGAAACATACACCTTTATTCATGAGAGGACTCAACCTTTGGCAGAGGAACTCTAAAATCAAATGCTACAGTAAGAACTTGAACAGCTGAAAGCAACTTGCTACCACCAAATAGCAGCATTTATTTCTTCTGAGAATCTTTACAGTTGCCATTAGAAGAAGTGATAATGGGATGTGGTACACCCAACATATTCCTGTTCATGAGGGAAGATGTGAAAATTTCTATGTGACATTGAAAAGAAGGAATTACAGAAGAAACAGATCCTATAAACAAACATGGCTCTTTCAGTCAGCATTTCACTCTAATAAAGTATTTTCTTTAAGTTTTAGTACAGAGGCTTTGATTTTCTTCCACAGGGTTTTTCCTAACTCCACTTTTAATCAAAAATGCATGTCTACCACATTTTGCCAGCTTCAAGGTAAGTTACAGCTCCTGACTCAGAATCCCTAACATTTCCACATTTCAGAGTACAACCTGACTTTCCTTGCATCTCTGAGGGTCCACAAGTAGGGGAAAACATCCTGGAAAATGGGGCAGGGTATGTGTGAGAGGAGAAGAAAAGAGGAACAAGTGTGTTGTAGCTGCTCAGTGTCAACATGAGGGTGAAACACCCCAAGAATTCTATCTGTACCAAAACCACTATGGAGCAGATTTATACAACTCTGCCAACACAAGTGTGGCTGCTGCAGGCTCAGTCTGGTTCAACACCAAAGCTCACAACATCTGCTGCTTTACATTTTATTTTGGGATATTCATTCTTACTAAATCTGTGGCTGTCATTCCACAACACTGCATAAAAGGAAACAATCCAGCTGAAATGCAAGGGATACAAGACCACATCCACTGGGAGAAAATGACTGGAAAAAGCTTTAGCTAGTATGAAGTGTGCACTGACAGACATGAGTACTGAGACCATAGGAAAAGAGAGTTGGTGGCAAGGCAAAGTCTGCTGTCAGATGAGGAACTGAAAAACTGAGGTTGGAAAATGGGAATACGAAAGTAGGTCTAAAGTTGAAGCAGGACCATGATGACCAAAATAGTGCCACAGGTCCCCAGACTGATCCCCGGAGCACTTCAGCCACGTAGGACCGAGAGGCTGTGCTGAAAACCCAGCATACATGGAGCTGTCCCTCAGTGCTCAATCAAGCACACATGCACAAGCAGCCCAGATAAAAATGATACAGCCTTTGGGCAGGGCACTGCCACAGGGTGGGCACACTGGTGCATGATCAACAGCCTTACATGGAGAAAAATGGAAAGGCTCAAGTTTCATCTATCACAGCAGGGTTGGCAGATACACCTCTGAGAGGCTGGAATACTCCTGTGGATGATACAGGACCTAAACATGGCATTATGATTAACATAAGGCACATGGGATTAGAACAAGGAATCTGTGCCCCTCTCGGATTGAGCCCCAGGGAGCACTGGCATCTGCACAGGCAGAATTACAGCTTGGACTGATCTGAGACACTTCTCCTCAACAGCTCTAAGCCATCTCCAGAGCTCTAAACTAAATGCTCCCTGATTACTTGTGTGACTTCTACTGGCTTCATTCAGTAGCAGGGGGTGCCTTTCCTTTTCAGTTGTTTATGGGCCTCAGTGGTGACAATGCCCCCTCTTCAGCAGCTACACTGTCAAAGGTCAGTTCTGTGGATAAGCCCTTGAAAATCCTCCATTAGAAGATGTCACAGAACTATCTGTAAATTACAGGAAGAAACCCCACATGGCTTCATAAGTTTTTGGCCATAAGTTAATTAAATTATCTTGCTTTAGAAAACCACAGTTAGCAGAGGTAATGGAAACCTAAAGGCTGGTATCAATGAACAGAAGCAACACAGACCTGCTAAATTTGATTGAAAGCTTTAACTGAAACTAAACCACAGAAAGCTCATGTTTGAAAGTGACTGGATCCTCCTAACTTTGGTGAATACTTCTATCTAAAACTGTTTATATGAGCTTATAAGGTGAGCATATGCTTTCATTTCAGTAGAGTCCTACAAGCTATAGGTTAAGTTACTCTATGACTGACATTTGCTCTACACCTCCCACAATCCCCACATTCCAATAAGGACTTGTTATTTTTTGATTCACTTCCTTACATAAGAAGGAACAATCATTATTATATCAACTGAAATCTTGCTGTAATTAATACAAGAGAATACAGGAAATTGTTATGAAGAATGATTTATCATTATCTAATCAAGCTGATTTGTTCTGCAGGTTACTATTTGAGAGCCAAATCAATGAGTTAGAACCCAAATTTTTACAGCTAACTGGCAAAGGTGTTATTTATACTCAAGATATCAGATGCCATAAAACATGTTAAATGTTCACAATAAGCTTCACTAATTTTGCAGATTAAGTCTCTTAAAACGTTAAAGGTTCTCAAGCTGAGTTATTAATGAACTCCCTTTCTCATTACAAAAATATAAAATGCAATCTTTTAAAAAGAAGCACTCATCTGTAGAAGCTTCCTAATTAAACTGGTCCAAAGCATGTGCAACATGACAGTTTTGTATAGGGTTTCAACGTTTTAATTGGCAGAAAATGCTTAGAGTTGCTCTAGCAATGCTCTTGGGAATCAGGCAGGGCTCAGCTCTTACTACACTGAGACCACAGCACAAAGCAATTTGCTGTTGTACAAAACACCCACTGTATCTGCTCTATAGCAATCTCTGAGCAGCTAACAAGACAGCAGATGTGTCACTAGAGGAGATTTATCTATAAGAAGTTAATTATTTTAATGACACCGCAATTGGTAAGAAAGATTACCAGCAATGCATTCTTCCCAGCAGTTATTAACATCTATGAGAATGCAGTTATTTCAAGCTTTATTTCTAATGATGCTAATATGCACCTATGTACTAATCAATCCTCACATTACCAATACTTTCATTTTCAAAATATAGACATTATATCTAAGATTTTTTAGATTTTTAATATTTTAATGCAACTAAACATCAACAGTTCCATTATAATTTATGAAAGATAGCAGTGGCAAACATGTATTTGAAAAGTACATTCACTTATGAAATAACAACAATGGATTCTACCCTTAGAGTAACTGCTTTAACAGTAGTAAAAATATTTTAACTTAGAACCGTGGTGATGAGAGAAGAAGTCTACTCAGTTTTACTCAAGGTATGCACAAAAAAAAAATTAAAACTGGCAACAGAAGATTTTGATGGAACACTTCTCATGTGCTTAGAGAGAAATACTCAGAAGAGGGAAGTACCAGAAATGACAATTTAAATGCTCTTGTACTTGCTTATGCCTAATTTTCAAGTTCACCAAAAAATATGCATGTCAATTCTACAGACTTGTATCACTGTGAAAATATAAAAATAGTAAGACCTAAAATCTTATTTTCCAGTGAATGAACTGTGGTGGTAGTGTTGTTCTCTATTCCTGAATTAACAGGTCCAGGTCAAATTTATTAAGAAATTTAGTGCCAAAGTAACACTGTAACTTTCCAGCTTTGAGACAAACATATGGACCGCCTCAGTCCCACTAAGAAAAAAATACACCTACCTGATGCACCTGTTTTATCTTTATTCTCAATTGATGCATTTTTATTTCTTGCAAGATCTTCCAGCTCATCATAATGTACAATACAAAGCCTTCTCTCAATCTGGTAGAGCAAAGCAGGACAGATGTACACGAAGAGCTCAGGAGATATTAGGGAGCTGGCTTCCAGACCATAGTACCGTAGCAGCTGCGTAGCATTTAAGCACTGCGAGCAAATTGTACAAACAAATGAAATATAAAAGCATCTATTTTCATGTATGGAAAATGCAGGATATTATTTGAGAACACAAACAAAGCAGAAACTTTGGTCCAAATGTTCCACCAGTGCTAAAACATGTCTTAAAGCTGATCTAAGTGGTTTATGAGAGAAAGAAACAGTAAAAATATCTGCACTGCACACTCGAGTCTCCCAACACCTACATAACTTTTGATAAATGTCACTGAAAAGCAGTTTCCATATTCTTCACACAGTACAGCAATGGAGAAAAAGCAACAGGTGAAGAGTGGAAAAATGTAAATCCAAAATAGGTTTTTCAACACTTCTGTTTACCTACCAACCTTCTGTGTTTTGAGTTTCACTTTTTAATACAGCTTGAAACCTTGAACTCAGCACTCCCTCCATCCTTCTAGTTCAAAATTATGACTTTACAAGGTCCTGCATTTGTAGTTAACTGTAAGGGGAAGGGATTTATGGTGCTGAAGGACAAATCAGAAGAGCTTCCACCGAGCACAGTGCTACTGAAGCTACACCTGCAATTGCTTCTTAATCTCTCAGGACAAAGATATCAGAAATGTGCTGAAAAGATGCAGGTATTCTTGGAAAGAGTGTTTGTGCAGTTTTCAAAAATGTTAGTGATCTCAGATTCAGAAAGAAGTCCAAAAAAGGGGTGTGTGGTGGTAGCATTTTGGAATATTGGGAAGGGGAAAAGCTTTACAGATCAAACTCATACACTGTATTACACTATGGTCCCAAACATGCCTCTCTGTTATTTGTGGGTATGCACCTTCAGTTATTATGTGACAGCACTGAAAGCCAACTTACCAGCTCTGCATGTCACACTCACCTCTTCATGCTTGTGCTCATCCTCACTGTGATCCTTGTGCCCACGTGCCACAGGGAGGGCGTGTTTCCTCACGCTGATCTGCTTGTGCGAGGCCTCTCTCTTGCTGGTGTGGCGGTGCCCGGTGGCAGAGCCCACGCTGCCGTCCTGGTGGCCGTGGCCGGCGGAGCGGTCACCGCCGTGCTCGTGGTGGTGCACGTGCAGGTGAGAGGCGTCGTGGACGTGGTCGTGTTTGTGCACGCGGTTGTGCTCGTACTGATCGCCGGCATCGTGCTCCGGGGCGTAATCCCACGTGGCGTCTCCCGACGTCTCGCTGATCTTCTTCTGCTTCTTCTTCTGTTTGCGCTGTTTGCGCTCGGGCTGCTCCTGCGTGGTGTTGGTGTCCGTGGCAGGCTCGTGGCTCTGCTCGGCGGGGTCGCCGTGCCCGCCGGCGTCGTGGCGCGAGTGGCGCGTGCCGTTGTGCTCGTGCCGGTGCGCGCGCGGGTGCTGGTGGTGCTGGTGCCGGCGGCTCTGGTTGTGCACGTGTTTGCCCTCCTCCTTCAGCGAGGGCACCGCCGCCTCTCTCTCGGTGTCACATTTGTGATTTCTCTTTGCAGACGCACCCACCGTGGTCTGGTTTTCTGAATCTGAGTGGCTGTGAGCATGGTTATGAGGATGAAAATGCTTTCCTTCCTGTACTTCCAAAGCATACAAGTGAGAAACATGATCATGGCCAATATCATCATGATTTATCATCACTACTTTTACCTCTCCCAAACCAAGGCTTATTAACAGTTTTTCCAGGCCAAAAAAAGATAATCTTCCATTTTCACCATAGCGATCAAAAATCTTTTCAATGTAGTATTTTTGTTCATTTTCTGCTTCCAACGTTGAAAATTTACTGGGCATAGATTCTGTTCCTCCATTCTGGAAGTATGATTCATTTGAGATCTGATAGTCATTATGGTCGTGCACACGATCCTTTTTGGGACCGTTGTTGTGTCCATCTCCATGGCAATGATTGCACTGATGAAAAATAAATGTCAGCAAACAAATGATGCAAAATTTTGTGTGCATGTGTACCTTCATCTCTGTTTCCTACAAGAAACACAAAGGGATGCACTTAGCTGCAAAGCAATCTCAGTGTCAATTTATATGGCCTATCAGTTTGGTACTTATGCCAACTGAATCACTCACAAAGCTTTTTGGATATTGGCAATAAAAGAATAGCAATTGCAGTACTTTTACAGCAGAAATTGTGTTAATGTACTTTTCTTATCCCACAGTGAGACAGACTGTGTATTTTAGAGATGTGGTTTTACAAAACCATACTGACAGGAGGTGATGATAAGAAAAAGATTAACAATATTTACAGTCAGTCATATCAGAATATTTTTGTGCATATTTTCAGAGGCATCTATACTTATGATAACCTATAATATTGAAAATCTTGATAAAACACAAGCTACAAAAGAATGAAAATTATTTTAAAATAACAATGCTGTAATTTCCTGTTCACAGGGGTGACGGGCAGGTAATACAGCTGAAAACCCACACACCATTTGTTCTCTTTTTGTGCTGCTGAAGTGCCTCCACTAAACACACACTGCACAATTCCCTGTTTTGAATTCATCCATTATCAATGTACAAATAAGCTGCCATTAACTAACTTCAATGTATTGCTTATATGTTCATATTTTTAGTACTTTTCACTTACATTGGTTTACTGACTTCAAAGATCTATGTAGACAGCCATTTAAAAGTAGGGTTATATGGAAAACATCTGCTTATGCAACTCAAAAAATACTGTTAATGCTGACAACTGTTGAGCTGAAAGCACTTAGGGCTGAATTTTAGAAATTATATCATTGGGACAATATGGTTTTCAATTTAGTGTTACATGTAAAAAACTTACAATTCAACACCAGGTTGTGAAGGAGACACTGCAAAAGCTTATCTTGTGTTCATAATTGAAAACAAGTCACCATTTTACACTGCAGCAAATGCAGGCATGTGAGGGGACAGGACACAGGCCAGCTGTGCTTTAAGCTCTTGCCACTCTTACCAGTGGTTTTAGTTCCTGATGTGCACCTTGACTGGAGCTGCCACTGGCCCTCCATTCCCAGACACGAGTGACCTGCTCAGCACATCCTAAGGTGCCGCTGACTCTCACATGAGACAGGTGAAATTTGGTTACCAAGGCCCCCAGAGCTGCTCACTAAAATGTGCTTTGTGAAACTGGCCAGGAAAGTGCTCTGCAGCAAACCATAAACATTTGAAGTCCATCTGACTTTCCCAAAATATCTGTTGGAAGCTCCTATACTTGTAACAGGTCGGCAGAGAAAATGAAGGAACTGCCTTCTAAGGACTTTATATGGCAAATAAATGTGTCAACACAGGATACTGGGAAAAACCTTTCTCTTGGTAATCTCTACAAATCCAAAATATGAAAGTTCACTTTTTCACTGGAGCTTCAAGAACTTACAAAACTTTTTTAAAAAGCAAAACTCTCTTTTGCAATGCTGTCCCATTTAAAAACATAAGCCCAGAAGAATATCTGGGCTTATGTTTTTAAATGTAAAATGTAGGCATCTGCATCAAAATTGATTCCATGGATGTCAGATAGGCCAATGGCTACTCATTGTACATTAATGCCTTATTTTTATAAACAACTGGTCAATTATCAGTCTGGAATAACCATAGTTTATCTCCAGTTCAGTCCCCTACATTCCAGTTACTGATTTCAGGGCTAGGATAAACTTTTTCAAGTAGTTCAATATGGTAAGTTCACCCCCAAAATTTCCTGAAATATTATTTTCATGTATTAATATATATATAAAGTAATACTACTTTTGTAGGTAAGAAACCTTTTCTCCCCCTTTGCCACATACTGGTAATACAATCAGAACAAGCAAAGTTAAATAATTCTCATTTAAACAAGCATGATCCAGACTAAAATATCTCTACCAGGAAATTCATGACTAAAGCATGCTCATAATCCTTTTCACAACCTCATGATCTTTTCCATGTGACTGGCTCATACAATACTACTAATACATTACTTGGAAACTTAAGTCATGCATCCCTAATTGTGGTGTTTAGCTTTGAATGGTACCTTTTCTCCATGCCCTAGTGGTTAAAATAGTTTGCAACCTATGACTGTGATTCGTTGCTGAAAAACAAGAGCTGAGCAGTCTCAGAGCAGTTTCAAAATCAATTACTTGTCTGTTTTCAGTTAAAACAGTAATAACCCTAGCACAGTATTTTTGATCTTCTATTGTATAATATTCTCTATCTTCCATTGGAAATCTTGTTATGGAACAGATAATTAAAAAACAAATGTTCACATAATAAAAAGTTTCCAAAAGAACAACCAGAAAGAATTAATTCTTTCTTTTTAAACGAGCTTCATTATTCTCTAGGCAACTGTAAATACCTGTCATGTTTAACCTGTCAGGCAGCACTCATGTGTATAATACTGGAAAGCTGAAGTCCAAGTTCTGTACACTTCAGTGGCACAAAATTGTGTACGGCTGATCTCATTATAGGAACATTAAGACTCTCAAATCCCCCAAGAGAATATGCAAGGGCAGCCTGAGGAGAAGGCTACACCAAAGTTGAGAAAGACTCTGCCTATTACTGCTGTCAGCCTTAGCCTGATTCTGTTCACTGTTTGATTCCCTGCTGCCTGCCCTTCACAGCTCTGAGGGGCAGAGGAGGGAAAACAGCTCCGAGCTGTGGGTCAGTGAAATACAGCACCCCTAAAGGGCAGGGCTGAACCAACAGCACCTGCTGCACCTCCCTGAGCTGCAGGGACAACCAGCAGAGTCCTTCTGACACCTCAGGCAGCGGCTCAGCCCCCACGCCAAGCTGCACAATTAGAACGTGTACGTTTGCAGGGGGGCACAGATCAGGTGTGTCCCACCAGAGGGCATCTCAGGAAGGCACACGATGCTGCCTAGGGCACCCATCCCCTCCCCACACTGCAGGGCAAGAGATCATTCCCAGCACGTGGAGAACTGACTGAACTCCCACACACACAGAGCCTTCAGGTGCAAGCACATGGGCAGTAGTGCCATGGAAAACTCAGCACATCTCCGTGCAAACCACTCGCTGCCTAGCATGTTTCAGCTACTTAAACAAAGGCATCAGTCATCAGAGTTGGGTTTGGTTTTGTTTCTTTTAAAATCTTTCTTTCATTCAATGTCCCTTGGATTTCTGAAATTTATCTACAGTGCTTACTATCTATTTCAACTGTTTGTTTTACATAGCACTTTATGCCTTAAAGCCTGGAATATAATTTGTGGGGACATCTTTGTTTATTTATCACTGACTGTTTCACTGAGACTAGAAAACTAGTTCAAGAGTTAGGCTGTACTTTGAAACAACAAACTTGGATTCAAATAATGCAGTCATACAAAATTCAAACTGAAATGAAAGCCACATCTGTTATTCCAGCACTTGCAGCCCACGCAGTACAGCATTTTTTCTGTGTACAATGCTGACAAGAGTATTTTAAGTGCCCAACTTTCTTCCCCCTAACCCTTTTCGTTGTGTATTCTCAACAATTTTAATAACCTGAAATATTTGTAATATAAATGCACTGATTTCTTCCCTTCCCACGCTCCTTCCCAAGTAATTTCAGTTTCACTCCCTTGTTGTTCAACTTTCTTATCCTTGTTTTCTCTGAAGAATGTTCTGCTCATCTATGAAAAACATCTTTGACTCGTCTAAGTTACTCAGCTTGAATGCCACAGAGAGGAAAGTGCTTTAGCAAGATTTCATGGACTTCTACAAGTTCCACACCAAACACATGCTCCAGCTAAGCCAAGAGAGAACCCAGAAAGACAAACAGGTGCTAAAAATAAGGACAAAGCCATATTTTTACCAAACTAAAGCATTCTCACTGTGAGGCAGGGCAAGTTCAGCACTTGTGTAATTCATTTCTATTAGGAACTTCTCAGAGTAACAGCTCTATGAGAAATGCCAATTTCTTAAAAAGAGAAATATTCCTTGAAATAATTATTGACTAGACAAAGACAGTTTTTCTTTCAAGTCCTAGAAATTTAACTGCTTTTCTATACTGCAGGTATTCACTCCAGTGTATGTGCAGGAGAGATGTATGCAGCTTCCCCCCATCCTGAACTGTGCAATACTTCATAAAAATATTCAGTTAAAAGTAAAAAGGCTGGAATCTGAAAATCCAGATGAACCTACTCTATATTTTTTTAATTTCACATTTTTAACAAATAGTAGAATACAAAATCCTATTAATCTAGCACACATTTTTAAGGTAAGTTTTAAAAAAAAATAATATGAAATTAATATATTGTTGTTACTGAAAGACATTTTAAGAAAGCCATAAACACATGTTAACTAAATAATAACAATCTGTTTTTCTTTTATCAGTCTTAAGCCGACAGTAGCTTCTGCTAACGGAAACAGGAAAACATGCTACAGATCAATAAAGTTGAAATTAACCATTTCTAACTTCAGTTCTCACCCATCTCCTGTACTTTCTTCCTTCTTCAATTTCAGTGAAACAGGTTTATGGATTTCAGTGAAACAGGTTTGTGGATTTCAGTGAACCTCATTCATTTGAAAACCTACAGCCCAGTAGGAGGGGCACTTTGTAAGAAGAGAGCATTAACTAACTGATCCAAGCCCTCTTTGCCAAGTTAATACCAGGTAAGACTTACAGAGTACAGAAAGCATTTATGCATAAGTGAACACACCATGAATACTTCCTAAAAATCTGAACTGTGAAGTATTTGAACAGCCAAGTCCCAAGTGTAATAAAATGATCTTGAACTAATACAGTAGCAATCTACCAGCTCAGTTATCCAGAAAGGAGCATTTATTCTGAACATAAGAAAACTGGAGAGCCTTCTTCAAAGGGTCAGTTATTTGTAAGGAATTGCTGAGTACAGGATCCTTCTCAGAGCTCAAGATAATATAAAAACTTCAGAATACTTGGAAGTTCTGTAAGTACTAGTTCTGCTCACCAAGAATTAATTTGCAGTCTTTCATATATAAATTGGATGTAGTCCATGAAACACCTATTAATGCACAGAATTTATAACAGAGCCAATTTGCTTTTGTGCCAATATTCTGTATTGAATATACTGTTCCATTAGATCGTATTAAGATACCAGCCAGCACTTGTAAGATTGAAATACTTGAAAAGATAAACCACTTACAGCTGCATTTTAATACTTCATTTTTCTTCTGAAAGTAAGCAAACTGTTTTGGTTACAACCAAAGATGAAGTTCAACAAATATTTTAAGATGGTGTTGCACTTAAAGCAGCAGTGCTGCCCTCCCCCACTGCTTCACTCTCTTGTTCCCATGCCCACAAAACCATTTTTGGACACCAGCACATTTGTTTGCTTATCTGTTCACTGTGCAGCTGTACAACTACATTCTGCTGAAAAAAAAGCCTAGAAAAAGAAAAAAAAATATTATTTTCATGACAGATTACTTTTCCTATCTGGCTCACTGTACAGCTGCACAAAGACCACAGTCCACACAAAAAAAAGAGCCACCCAGCTTTAGGTGGGAGCACCAGTCACTGATCTGGTTGATCTGCACTCTAACAGAACATTCTGAGAGAGCACAAATAAAACAACTGGCCACCTCAAAATGCACCTCAAATAACATTGAAACTTATTTCCTGCTGAACACTATTTGAAAATAATTTCTCCAACTTTCCCTTCAGAACAGAATATAACAATATTTCTAATAAAGTGTTAAAACCAGTTGCAGTACTTTTATTCTTATAACTTACACCACTATCCTTGCACTACATTGTAGTACTTGTGGTATGTTAGAAGGCATAAAAGGCAAGTCTTTGATGATTGTTTAATACCTACATCTTTATAATAAACCTCTCTTCATCACTGCTGCAATCAGAAAGGGAATTATGTATGCCTACTGCTACGCCAATGACTTATCTCACTTGAAAAAACCAGAAAAATAAATTTAGAAAAGCTGTCAATTATGAAGTCCACTCAAACATGAGACTAAAGCAAACTTTTACATGTGCCATGCCAAGTTAGTGCCTGATTGTGAAGGCCATTCCTAAAACAAAGAGGTTTCAAATTATATACTATTGAATCAAATCCGTATTTTTAGATCTGTATTTTTAAATAATGAACTGACATCACAGACTTTTCTAAGGTGCCCTACCAACAAGCCACTCAAATTCTTCTTAGCATAGTTACTCAGTCAAGAGAACAAACCAGGGGAACTGCTACTCTTAAGAGAGCAGGCAGCTAGCAACTGGAACCAGTGACATCTTGAATTAGTGAGCTTCCAGATGTGTCTTTGTTCAGTAATTGTGGGAGCCAGAGGAGTTTGTGAAGGTGTCCTGGCAGATTCAGAAGTAACACTTATCCAGTCTGACACAGGAATAAGATAGCAGTACATATCTCAGCAGGCAAATCCACCAACGAAATGCCCAGCTGAACCACTTAGTGTCATTTTCATCACACATCCAGGTGAGACCTCGACAGAATTCATGCCATTTCCCTGCCATCATTTATTTGAACCAGGATTATTCTGAAAGATCTACCTGGCTACTCATTACAGGTTTGTGTAGTGATGGAGGCAACCATTCAAACTGATACAAATACTGACTGGCTTTAAAAATCACTCACCACGAACAATAAACCTTTCTTAGCAAGGTATTAGCTCAGAAGTTTAAGATGAAATAATGAAAACACAGTATTCAATACCCAATATTACTCTTAGTGCAAGATTAGAGACAGAAGAGGGGCAAGGAAGCACAATATTACTGGTAATATATGAGGCAGAAATATTAAGGGTCTGGCATTGCTTATTGTCAAGGGAAGTAAAACTGAAGGAAATTGTAACTGCATGTCCAGAACAAAAACCCGCAGAGCACGTGAGGCATCATTTTGGTACTTCACTCCTATTCAATCACTGCTTGACTGAATACAAGGAACTCCTGTATGACACTTTTCATAGGATATGGCAAAACTCAGCAAAAATGTGGGGTTTTCCCATTGTAGAGATACATTCCTTTTATGTGTAGAACAATGTACTACTCTAGGTGTTTCACTATGAGAATATTTTGTTTATAAAATATAATTAATCCTTTGTCTTTGCTGATTTACTGTTAACAATTAAGCTACAGTGATGGAGAAAATTCCAGTAAATTAGTTTATTTATAGGATCTCTCAGGATTTTCCACAAATATGTGGCAATCGCCCTTTCTCAACTTTATTTCTGTTTTAAGAACTCAACAACAGTACAATACTAGGCAAAGTATCATCTTCAAAGACTGGGAAAGTATTTTACATCACTCAGCATAACTGTTTACTGCAATTAATTTGAATCACAGAGCTTGATACAAGGGAAACAACAATAATTTGCTATACTTGCTGCATTGTTATTAAAGCATCTCATCTTCATCTGTTCTTTTAGGAGTCAGCATTAACCCCTCACATTCCTTTCCCTACTACTGAACATACATAGTTAGCAAAAGCCAGTGTAAGAATTTTTGCCTAAAGCCACTAAAAATGAACTTGTGTGACTCTGTATCACACTCTGCAAGACACAGATGCATAAATTTAGACTAAACACTTTAGAGAACTCAATCTCTTATCTGGAGTACAAACACAGCAACTCAGTGAAAAAATAACTAGTTATGGGCATAATACAATGAAAAGCAAGAGTTTGTATATACATCCTGCTGCAGCTACTGAGTATTTATTTACTGAATGTATGGTGTGGGAGCAAGTGGACCCTGTTAATATAATACAATGCCTCTGCTGGACAATTGCCTCAAAGCACAGTTCAGAACAGCAAGGATGGAAATCTATCCTGTTTATGTATTGTAGCAGACATCAAATAAATAGGAATATTTTATATTTAGATTAAAAAACCTAGTACTGCAAGGCAACCACATTATTTTGCAACTGAGATACTGTCTTCTAGAGACAGATGTTCAGGTCAGCACAAAAAATGCTGCTATATTCTGCAAACAGCACCAGACAATACATATGGCCTATATGACACCGTTTGCATTTCATGGATCAAAGTGATTATCAGGGTAGAGGAGCCCTGGTGGAAAGAGGCCTTCCTTGACAGGAATGGTTACAGGAACTGCCCAGAGCCCTGGGAAGTAGTGCAACCATCATGTCAAACAGAGTGCAGTCTGCCACTTGGCAGTGAAGCAGCTTTTCTGGACTGCTCTGTACAAGATATGAATGAAGCAGGACTGAGAAGCAGCCCTGGTTCACTGCTCCCCCTTGCAGGAACACTCACTTGGGATATTACTGGGGATTGAATTCAACTGCCAGCTCTACAAATGACATATGGCTATCATGAACAGTCCTAGATGGAATTCAGTGCTACTCAATTGTATTTAAAATGCAAATCAGTATTAACAAAGATATTGCTCAAAAAAAATCCATAAAAAGAATGTCTACTGAGACTACCTTGAGGATTGCACACACTTTTCCTTTGTTTTTCTTTGCTGCTCCAATCTCAGTATGGTTGCATGCTATTATCAGCAATTAGCTTGGTTAAAGGGTAACTATTTATAGATATCAAATCACCAGGTGTAAATAATTTATCATTTACAGTTATCTTTGAGAATTCAAGGTATCATTTTTGTCCATTAATAATCATCACCCTAAGGAGCTATTTATGAATGTAGTGCAAGTCAGGTAATCTAGAGACCTGCATCTTTACATATAAATTGTATGACAACCCCTGCCTGGAATTCATGTTGGATTACAGTGGTCTTTACTAGGAGCTGCGATCGGTAACTATTTCTAAAACATTTATAACCTACATGCAGAAACACTACACAAAGTCCCTGTTTATTGTATTTACAATTTTATACAGATTCTGCATGAAACTTCTTTCACACATTCTTAACCTAAAGAGCATTTTATCTCACATATGCATTTTATCTTATCTGACCAACCTCAATGTAGATTGATGACTTTCAGACATGATCAGTTAGACAGCAGCTTCCAGTATTCCAAAGACTTTCTCCCAAAGCTAGATTGGTTCAGCTATCTCAGTGACTTCAGAACTGTGTTTTTATCACTTAAGATATTATTCAGACTTATTCACACTTATTCAGAATTGTGCTTATCAATTAAGCACCAAATTGAATGCTTATACAATTTCCTGTGCCTCTTAACAGTTCAGAAACTCTTTCTGGAGTTTTAAGTTCTCTGTGAATATTTCACATCTTGTACAGACGTGCTACTTTAATACTGACTTGTGACTGTCAACACAGAACAAAAAGAGGGGCAGGTTTCTCTCACAGACTTCATGAGGCTACAGAGAAGGTGACAGCCAGATGAGAATGAAGCTCCTGGTCACTGAGAGAAAGGCCAACAGCTGAGTCATTCCTGCTCTGCGGCAATGGAAAAAGCAGCCAGGAAACGGAAAGAGAGATGAGGCAGCACAATGTCAGAGGAGAGCATTTCCAGTCTCATGAATCATGTCCCCCAGCATGGGTGCAACACCCTACATGTAATTCCAACATCCCCTTCTTCTCAGAAGCTTTTCAGACTGACATCAGCAAACCATCATCTTCCAAGTCTTTTATGCTGCTTTCCAGCTTTCTGGGTATTAAAACCTGTACAGACTTTGCACTATCACAGAGGTAACAAAAGTGACTTCAAACAATTATTCTTTAGCTTCTTTACTCCTCGGATTTTTATTACATCGAAAAAGCCTGGAGCAATGGCACTGACTCAACAGCACTAAAAGACTGTGAATAGGGGGACTGACACAGCACATACCTTTCTCTCCTTTAGGAGGTTACACCATGGTAGGAGATGGTTTCCAGCATTTCAATCAGTTTTTGAAATTTAGGAAAAAAAACGTTTTATTAGCTTTGCCTAAGTGGTACACATTTCCTTACCAGACCTTATTAGGTGTATTTCAAGTAAGATCTCAGCTGTAATTAAAGTATGATGTAAGAGCAGTCGTAATTCTTTCTGCATTAAGTGTTACTTCAGGCCTTTATCAGGAAGATAAAATTACTAGTTTCATTTAAGATAACTTCAGTAGCCCACCCCCAAAGATAATACTTTTCAGATGATAAAATTGTTTTAAATAATTGCTCTCTAAATTAAGTTGGACTCCCACAGTAAACCAGGAAGCTATACAGATTTTCTTCACATTAGAATAGAAATTGCTTCCCGAAAGGCATAAATTCTCCTAAGGAACTCACCCTGCACCTAAAGCTCAATCCTGTGAAAAAATACCTGCCCAAGGAACAGAACTGCCATTAAACTTTCCTTCTCTGAAACTTCTGCTGACATTTTAAAATGTGTTACAGGAAGTCAAGACACATTTGACAATTCTGAAAACATCCTAAAAAATAATATGCTGTGAAATACCAAGGGTTCTGACATCGCTGATCATCAAACTGAGAAGAAAATGGAATGAGGTTTTCTCATTCTAGTATCATTTTCACTGCTGACACATGCAGTTATGTCTGTCCATCAGTTTGTACAGATGCCACCATCCTTTCACCAAGTTTCACTGCAGTAAATGACCAAATTGTAACTTGCAGAAAAACTTTAATGGAGTTTGGCTTTTAAGTAGCTTTTGTAATTTTAATCAGCAATTCCATCTGATGAAAACATGTAAATATTCTCAAATTGATTTACTTCATCACTGATTTATCAAGTGCCTATCACACATTCAAAACAAACTTCCACTTCTGTAAAAACTGTGACAGAGACAGGAATAAGTCTTTACAATAGGCACAGTCATGATCAAACGACATTGAAACTGGAGAGCAAAGGCAAACAAGTCCAAACACACTTCCTTTAGGACTATATACGAGCTTAAGTCAGTGTGATCTGGGCACTACTTAAAAAGTCTCTTCAGACTTGAATCAGCCACTACTTTGCAGAAAATGTATTAAGAATAGAAAGAGTAAATTAAAGCTGCTTGACTTACGTAGTGAAGACCAGGAAGTACCTATTCCATGTTGGATACATTAATTTTGCCATACATATATATATATATATATATATATATATTTATCTCACTGTCAAAGTAATGGTGGTCAGCATGTGCTTTTTCATGTCAAGTAAACTTTCTAGAACGTGTCTGAATTACCCTGATGATCCAATTTAATGAAATTATTTTCATGCAATGGGAAAAACATCAATTAAGACAAAGCCTGTGAGCATATTTGAATAACTTTAAACCACAGCTCTGCTGTAATTGCACATTTTATGACTGACTGGATATATGCTGCAAACTTAATACTCGGGTTTTATGTAAGCCAACCTGGAAAGCACAAAGACCTACACAGATATTAACTGAAACAAAGCCCACTTTTTTGGAATTTTTTTATGTAGCTAGAATCTCCAGTCATACTGCCTATTCCAGATAGGTAACAGTGTATAACAACCCCTCTGCACCCACCCATGGACACTAACGTAATGCCAATATGGAACTGCCACCATTAATCTCATCAAACACACACAATTAATTCAGTCTGTCCATCTATCTAGACCCTATTCTCCTTTAGAAATAGATTGCATGGCTGCATACTTTTTTACTCCAAAGTATGAGCTAAAAGCAGTCTAAATAAAAATGCTGCAGGACACCACCACTAATAAATGGTTACTTTAACCATTAATTTAGCACAAGAATTTAGCTGGTAAAGTATAGTGACACTGATCAATGTTGTTGGGGACCTCAGTGTTTTTTCCAGTTCTTGTCTTACATGACCACGCCAGACTATTAGCCTATAGAGCAACCATTAGTCCCTCACTTTGGAGTTACATACTGTGCCTCAGTCCCAATTCCTGTTTTCCTGCCATCTGAAGCAAAGCACATTATTCGGCAGAGGAAATCAGACTGCATTCTCTGTTAAAGTCCAATTAAAAACCCTCATATGATACCTTTTTAATATAGAAAGTTTTCTATTTTTATGTCACTGTGTCAGTTACTACTACCCAAAGGGATACAAAAACATACCCACTGGAACATGCCAGGAATTACTTTTGTTAACTAGATGACAACTGCTTCCGCTCGTCTGAAAACTAACCAGGTCTTCCAGTGTGCATTTCTCAGTTCTGTATCAGGCTCGAGGTTATCACAGGCTCCCTTGGTGTTATGGTACAAGATCCTACCTTAATAAAAAAAACACATTATGATTGCTACTTACACACATACAGCGTTACGAGTGCTACAAACCAGAAGTATTTCTACTCACGCAACTCTTGTTCAGAAAGTTTTATCAACTAGCAGGCATGAACACTTCTACAAAGAGGCCCAAAAACGACAAAGATTGCTAGAGATTTTAAAGAGCAATTTTATTCCGCAGTTTCAACGTTAAGTGGGTATTTCCAAAGGACGCAGCATAAGCAGCAGAGATGGTCGAGAACAGGAAACCAATGTTTTTCCCTCATCACTTCTGTGCCTGTACAGCACAGCGACAAAGCCTCCTGACCCTTCCGCCCTTACCCTTATTTAAGGTTACGTGCGGGTTACAGCCCGAGTGATTTTTCCTCAGCTGTTAGCGCTAAATCCCTGCCGTAAGCCCTGCAAGATTTAATGGCCTGGCTTGTTCATCACCCACCGTCCCAGACTGTCCGCAAACACCGCCAAGTCCGGCGGGCTCCGCACGGCTCCCGCACGGCGCTCCTGCCCCGCACACCCGCAGCGCCCACGCCGGGCGGGCAGGGCCGGCTCCTTCCCCCCGCACCCGCGGCCTCCACGTGGCCGCACCGAGAGCGAGAGAACGAGCGAGCTCGGCAGGGCCGGGGCGCGCCCAAAGCCGCACTCCCGGCAGGAAGGCTGCCGGAGGGAAGCGGCAGAGCGGGCACCGCGCGGCTCGAACCCGCCGGGACACGGGGCCCACCGCACCCCCCGACCCCCGCCGCCCCCCTTTCTCTCTCCGCCCGAGCAGCCCGGGCAGCCGCAGCGCCGCGGCCACGTCCCGGGCCGCCCGTTCTGGGCGCGGGGGCGGGGAGGATTTACCTGCCGCATGGTCGCCTCACGAGCAGAGGAAGAAAGGGGGTGGGGGGATGCGCCAGGGCCGCGGCGGCGCCTCGCGCTCCGCCTCGGGGGGAGCCCGGGCGCGCCCCCCCCGCCCGCCGCCCCCCGGCCCCCCGCGCGCACCCCGCGGCCTCGCGCCCCGCCGCCACGTGATGAGGCGGCCGCGCCGCCGCGCGCCCCTCTCGCCGCTCCGCATCGCGGGCGAGCCGCTGTCCGCTACCGCCGCTCGGTCCCCGCCGCGGCTCCTCGCCCGCACCGCCGCCCCCCCGCCCCGGCGCGGCCCGGGCCGGCCGCCACCCGCTCCGCGGCGCCGGGCGGCTGTGGGGGAGGGCATGTAAACAAATGGGGTTTTATAGCTACCTCACTCGAGTGCCGTGTGCATCTCCCTCTCCGCTCGGTACCAAACCGCCGCGGCGCCTCCTCCTCCTCCTCCTGCCGCTCCGCCGGCGCTATTCACAGAGCCGGCTACGCCGCGCTCGCCCTGCACACGCGGCCCCGCAGCCCGCGCTGCCCAATGCGCAGCCATTTCCTCCAGCGCTACGAAAGTGGCGTAGCGGCCCTGCCCGCCCGCCCCTCGCTGCGGCGGCTCCGCGCACGGCCCGGCCATGGCCGCGGGCCCCAGGAGCGCCGGAGGGAGCGCGGCGGGCCGGGACAGCGCGGCTCTGTCCCGGCCGAGGGAGCCCGGCCTGCGGGACCGGGGCCGAGCTGCCGCCTCTGCAGCCGCCTCTGCAGCCGCCTCGGGAGAGGGTCCGTCTCTCCCCAACAGAGAGCAACAACGGGGTATTCGTACCTTCCTATGGAGCTACCTTCCTACAGGGGTACCTTTCTGGGCCGAGGTGGGCACAACCCCCGTTTATGTCACTCCACAAACTCCTGTCAGGCTCGCTCAGGCCCCCAAAGCTTGTGCAGGCAGTGAGCGTCTCCCATGGCGCGGTGGAGCCCCTCGTCACGACACACTCCATTCCTAGACAACAACTACAGAGCTAAATAAAGCCCCCAAGCCAAACCTTAGGTAAATCAAAACCCTCGCTAGCTCAACACCGAGGATCAGGGGACATTTTGGTTTATAACGTAAGACCTACAATATAGTGGAGTCTTTCACAACAAATCACAGTTTAAAATAGACCAGCATGTTTTGTAATGGTTATTTATAGGAAGCACGATCAAAGGCTGAAGCACAGTTATAGGAACGTTTCAGATAAGTTTTAGGCGGTTTCATTTTTCTCTTGGAGAAATTCGCATACAATTTTCACGACATTTTCCTCCAAAAAATAGCTAGTGTTTCCTTTGCAGGCTTCAATCTGGAAGAAGCCTGCAGTGTATCTAGAATGTATCTAGAAGCAAACCGACCTTCCCTCTCTTTGTTAAGGATGCACACATTTTGCTTTTAGATTCTTGTATTACTGAATGGAACTAACCTTTTTATTTCTAAAAATGTTCCTTTGTTAGACCAGATGATTCACACCAGCACTACCTTAAGTCTGGCCTGGCAGAGCCAGAGCCCTGTCCTAGTCATGTCTGAAGTCCAGGGCATACCCCATGGTTATCCCCTCCAAAAGCCTCCAAAGTTACATGATTTTTCCTTGGTGACATGTAAAGGATTACTTCTATTTGTTTAGCAACCAAAAGAAAGTTGTTACCTTTAAGAGTCCAAAAACCACATAAGCATTAAACTGAAGTCACGGTGCGAGAGAAAACCAGAGTAAACTTCTCTAAATATGATAAATGTCCATTATAATGCAGCTACTGTAGCAAACAAACAAAGACATGTAGACCTCTCAAATGACCTAAGAGCACATCAGCTGTGTGCATTACACCCAATTTTTTAGTATGTGATGCCGAATCTTTTCTGAACTTTTCTGATTAGTCTCTTATTTATCCATGAGGTTCATGTCTCAGTGACAGAATTGATAATTTCGTATCTCCTCCAACATCTTTTTCTCTCTTTAGTATTTATTTTTTGGGAAAAAAAAAACCAGCCATAATCCCTCCCTCATTTTTTGCTATATGTCTTACCAAGTCCATCACTAGAATATAAACCATACTAGTCCAAAGTCAGTGGCTCACATCAAGTTTTAGGAACTGATATAAAGTGATTATGAGGTAGTATACCAAAGCATTGCACCAGATCATTTTGTATGTTGATTTGAATGATTTTTACCATGAAGCAGGACCCTTATCTCTCAGAATTTTAGCACAGCAAATAAAATACAGATCTGATTATGACAATAGTTATTAGACATTTATCACAGTGCCACTATTGATGACTAGGTGTGACTGATTTGTATTGCTGTTTGCTCTAGAGATAGATCCACTGAGTGGAAAAAGAAATTTAAAAATTAAGTTTTCTTTTTCCATCAGAGTTTATTCAGGGAATTGTACTCAGTAATAAATAGAGCATATGGGGTTTGTTAGCTTTTCTGAGTAAAAGTCAAGTAATGCAAAATCTCCTTAAAAAAAAATCAAGAGCTCTAATAAAATGAAATAGTGATGGTACACAGTGACGTTCCAGAAACTCACCCAGCCCAGGTGTACCAATAAATAGATCTCTGTTAGTGGGTTCCCCTACCCTCCAGCTGTTCCCCACTCTAACATGTATCTGTTCATTTTAAATCCAGAAGGGGCCATTAGTAGGCCTGCCAGCACTCTGCTAACATTTCCTGCTAACAAATGAGTCTCATTTGTAGTTTGAGTTAGGTTAGAACCTTCCCAGTCAGTCTGCTCCTGGCTTTCTCCTGATACATTGAAAAGCCTGCTTGTATCTAGAATATTTTCCCTGTAGTTGTACATTGTATCTTGCATTTAGGCTTCTTCTCTGCAGTTTTCACCATACATTTTAGTGCAAGAACTGCGCTAAAGTATCTGAGGAAAAGAAAGTAGGACTTTCTATAACATAAGTTCAGAAACCCAAACCAAAAATTATTGGATCAGGCATTTACCATGAAAAAAAGCTGAGGAGTGTGTTTCCCTGTGAAGCCTGTGGAACAACTTTCTGTGTTGCAGGGAAGCTGGAACAGCAGAGCAGGGCAGCCAGCACTGCAACAGTGCTGAGAGCTTGAGAAAACACCAATGTATGCAACAAACCCAGACTGACTTTTCAAGCTTCAAAAGGAATATGTTACCATACTTTTAGAACAGAACTGGCTTGGGGTTTTTTCCCCTCTCCTTTCACAGGGCACTTCCTTGCTGAGTAGGACTCACACTCATATTTTGGGCTGAGGAAGGGAATTACATATTTTTATATTTTTATAGATATATATATATATATTTATATACAGATCTCACTCACTTGTTTCCTGTCCCTCCTTGCAACAACCCAATTGTAGGTGAGGTGGTAGAAGGTTGACATGTATATGTATAAAAAAGAAGTAGTTTGTTTAGACAAATTATTAAAAAAAACCCCAACCAATCCAAAAAACCCAACCAAACCCCAAAGCTACTCTATAATTCTGCACACAGATTTAGTTCTTATATCGTGATAGTGCCTCTGACTGTAAACAGAAGTAAGAGTCTTGTGAGTATTCCTTGGAGAACTGGAAGAGTAATACTGAAAAATATTTTAACTGGGAGAAATTAATGTAGAAAGCTGCTAGTTGAAGGTGTACACAAATCTTGTTATATAAGTGGGAGAAAAATGTCACTACTTGTTGCCAAAATGAACTTACTGGCAAATTCAGCTTTTTTTGGTTGAAGAACCCAACTTAATTTTCTTATTTTTGAAGTACTGATGTCTCTTGAAAAAGCCAAGGTAATGGCTTGAAACATCAACTTCCTCCTTTTATTTTAAATCACCTTGTCCAAGATTTAATGAGAAATTAAGGCATTTGAATGTTAGTGTAGCTGGGTTTGTGACACATGCTACATGCATATTTTCTTTCCTGCTCTTTGAAACATTTTTTCTAGTTTCTGTCCTTGCATTTCATTCATTCTGGAAGCCTGAAACAAAGTCAGAAATGCCAACGCAGACTTGCCAAGCAGAAGGATTTTACCCAATTCCTCAGGAGTGGAAGAGCTTTGCTGCAGGAAGCTTGCTCACAAGTATACTGATAAGAGCTCTGAAGTGAAATACCAGGGAATCATACAGAAATCATCATTTCCTACACTGTGTCTCAAATATGACCTGCTGACAGTTGTCTCTTCTGCTCTGAATTTCCTGGTGTATTTTCTGTAAGACCATCTCTGGTTTTACCTGCACTTTGACTGCCTGGCACTTTGGGCTGTGCTCATCTCCAGGCAGTGAGGCTGGTGCTGAAGCAGCAGAGACTTTGCTTATGGCAAGGACAGAAGGGAAGTGTTTAAGCATCAGGGGGAACTTAAACAAGAGGGTAGTGATTCTGTGATTAAAGGTTGTGCTTGGAAATAGGAAGTGGTGTCCTCTGAGGGATTTCACTGCCTCAGGACTGCTTAGTTTGTTTGCAGTGAATTTAAAGCCCAAGTTTATTTTACTCCATGGCCATATATATAAAAATGGGACTTTTAGTAGAAACTATATATGCTTCTTTTTCCACCCTCCTGCCAAACTGAGTGCTCTCTCTGAAGCCTTCGCTTGGCAGGTTCCTTTAATTAGCTCTAATTAGTTTCAACTGTGTGAATTCCAATGGTAAATCAAAGTAGATCTGGCTAGCTTTGCATGAACTAGTAAGTATAATTTGAAAGTTACTTTAGTTTTAAGATGGGGAAGAAAAGGGAAATCCATCTGAGCTTTTTTGTTTTTTTTCTAGAAACCATTCTTATGCTCCTTCTCTTACAACATGTAGATACCCCTCTGTTCAGTATCTAAACATGTATGAGCATTTGTATAGGTTTTGAAGGAAAACTATCAAAATCAATGATACCATCTGCATAATTTTAAATACAATATCAGTGTAAGTACCAATGGGAAGTCTGTTCAAACAGAAATCTAGGAATTTTTTATTTATTATTTTTTAACATGCCAAAACAAGATATAGGTTTTAAAGGTCTTTGTTTTAGAAGTTTTTGAATTGACTCTGTGGGGAAGGGCTGGGCTTTTTTGTTTTGTTTTTAAACATGGGCTGACATTTTTAGAAAAAATATAAACCCTTTTTCATTGGCTCTAGACTTAAGGTTACATAAACATTAAAGGACATAAGCAGAAGGGTGTGATGCTGCAGCAGCAGCTGAAGTCTTTGGTGCACTCAAAGGTTTGTCTGCAATTTGGGAAACAGCCAAGATGACCTTTGGCCAATTTTGCAAGGCTAGCAAACACTGGCATACTTATCCACAGGAAAGCTTGCTGGCAAACTTGGCTTTGTTAAATGATTCTTCCTTTGTTTAGTTATTATTTGTTTTAAACATAACTGTCTAGTCCTGCTCTCTAAGGCAGTCAAAAGCCCTTTCATTGGATCTGAGACAGGCAGGATTTTCTGGTTGCAGGTCTGGGATAAAATTTGACTTGGAGGATATTATAAAGTGTGTCACAGCCTTCTTCCTCTCTTGCAGGCTCAGGTTTATTTATTTTTCTCCCTTCCTGCCTGCCTGCTGAAAACACCTGTTTGCTTGTGGCATCTTGCCTGTAGGCAGTGGTTGTGGGGAGATACCATCTTCATTCCAAAGGAAGTGGTGGGTGGGAAAGGCCAGTCATCTGCTTCCTGCAGCACGAGTGGGGTGAGATTGCAGAGCACAAAGAATTTCTGGTCATGTTCACACAAGACCTCTGTATCAATAAATATGGATATTATCTGTTGGAGCCAGGCAGGGTTCAAAACATTAAACAAAGCTGTGCTAGCTGCCTGGGTGGGGTAGAAATTCCTCTAAAGGCTTTCACTTATAAAAGCAAACGACTGATTCCAAAACTGACTCACCTGACCAAAGAGAAAATATTGGCTTTAATGTAATCTCTTTACAAGCTGAGGAATTTGTTTTACACCCTCTTTTCAAACAGAATGGAAAAAAATTAATGAGACTGGCCCTGACATTATTTGAAGAAATCAATGAGGAGCTTAAAATAAGAAATCAAAGGTCAGCATCTTTTTATTGTCAGTCCCTGTCAAATTTTAACCACTAATTGGTGAATTGGTATTTTTATATATGACCTAGATTTAGCTGAGTAATGGAAGCACAGCTCTGCTCAAGCTGGATTTTAGTAGGCTGCTGGGGTGAAGTTCCCCATTTCTTTCACCTCTGTTACACATGGGAGTGGAAATGACAAATTTTGAACTCCTGCAATTCTGCCATTATCAGCAGGAAGAATCAGGAAGCCAAGACATCCTTAAGCTGCTGGCTGCCTGTTTGGCCATTGCTCCTCTGTGAAATTTTGGCAGTGGAAAGGGAAACCCATATGAATTTGAATGGATGTCTTACAGCCTCATCCCATCTTTAGCACAGATCCAAAACCTCAGAGACACCTACAGAGAACAGGTGGGACAAGAACATGCAGTGGCAGGGAAAACAAAGGTATTGTTTGCAGAAATAAAGCAAATTACTAAATGGGTGTTTTGTTTGCTTTTCTTTAAACAAACTGTACCGGTAACAAAATCTAAAATCAAGAGAAAGGCTCTGAAAATCAAAAATATCAAAGGCTGGCCCACAGTTTAGGGAAAGAATTAACTTAAGGTCAGCTGTATTTATCCTTCCATGCCTGGTAATTCAGAACTGGGAACTGAAGGGACCTGCTGGCCTTTAGGGCACTGTTAAAACTACATGACCTTTGATTTGAAATGCTGGTATGCACCTAAACTTTGATAAATTTCCCCCATCGTTTACATTTGTGATTTTTTACACCTGTATTTCATGATTTCTAGATAAAATAAATAAAGAGGCAGAAGGAAGGCGCAAATGATGTTAGGGAACACCCCAATTTCCAAACCTTTAAGTACAGCCATTTGACAGTGCTTTCAGGTGTTGCAGCTTGATTTTCTATGTTGCTGCCCTGATCCTTTGCACAGTTGGATGATAATTTTTGGGTTTAATGATGCAAGAAGGAGTGTGAAATTAAGCATAAAGATCTATGAAGAAGGGAGTAAACTTTAGCTGATACACAAGAAGATGAATCATGGAGACACCTAAATATGGTCTAAATGACAAGAAGTGTGAAAACCAGAGATGAGTATCAGTGGAATTACAGGGAGAGACAGACAATGGGGATGTGGGACAGTAGAACTGGGAAGACAACAGAGAAATGTAAATATGTTACCTAACTATTTCTGATCTGCATGACTTAGCAACCTCCTTCTGTAAACCAGCAAACTCCTCTGAGAGCAAGTACAGCAGCAGCAGGATAGACTCTCACAGTGGTGAATTCTTCCTGTTATTGCTTAGAAGGGAACAGAAGTTTTGAAGCATTTTCTCAAGCATGGGACTAAGGAGACTGCTCATGACAGAGGGGATGTGGTCATGTGTCTTTGCTGACCCATCAGGTGATGCATTTGCCATGTTCTAGAGCACTGAGAGCCCTGAGGACACTCAAGGGTGGCAATGCCAATAAGCAAGCAGAGAGAAAATAAAGCATTTCTGCAATGATTAGGCTGGACTAACTTTGCTGAGTTGTTGGACTGACCATTCTGTCCATCTATGGATATGTCATGCAAGTAAATGAACTCACAAGCTCAGGGAAAGAAAATCAGTCTGAGAAAAAACGCCATGCCAGTTTTTTCAACACTAAAATTGAAAAGAAAAATTTCAAATTACATTTGAAAACGCTTGCTTTCACTCACACTGTTAGTGTCTTTCTACTTCTCTCAGATAACCTTGCCTTGTATTTCTTACCCCTCTCTTCATAAATACAAATGAAAAATCATTCCCATATACACAAAGGTTAACTCTTAATGAATCTTCTATAGTAGCTCTAATAAAATTATTGTGCACTTCTCCAAGAAAAAAACACGAGTACATGCCTTTTCTTGGTTAAGGAGAGCATCCCAAGAATGTTCAGAATAAAATGTTGAAGAGCAAATGCAGTTTGTTCTTTATAAAAGATTTACATTATTGAATGTATACCAAAATGCACCTCAAGTATGCAGTGATATAATTCAAAGCTAAATATTAATTGAAAAAAAACCCCAAATACTACTGCCTTTTGGACAGATAGGGGCAAAATTAAAGGACTTGTGAGTGAACTGATATTTATTTTTTCATTTAACTATGGTGCCATCTCTCACCAACTGTCTGCTCATGGAACTGCTTCCAACAGTTGGCTTTCCTTAAATATGTGAAGAGTATATATAAGATTCTGAAGAGTTTTTCCCTCCTGCTCAGGTTTGTCAGTTATTTCTCAGAAGAAAAAAAATTACCCATGAAGTTGCTTCCCCTGTTCATCCATTAAAGTGAGTGGGTGGTGGCTCTCACTGAAAGCAATCTCACAGCAGCTTTTGCTTGTCAGGCCACTTATGTAGTTACCTACATCCAGTACCTTAAAACAGTTCATAGAATCACAACCTTACTTGGAGCAGCATTTACTTCAGAGAATCACCATTCTCTATTTTTTGCAGACAGTTTAGCATAAATGTAGATGTGTATGATATAATTTGTAGCTGGGTAAGCATTATAATGTCATTTACATTTCCAAATTAGTTTTCTGTTAATTGTTAGATGTATGAGAGAAATCCACTGGATTAATTGCAAGTGCAGTCTGAAGTTTGAAGGCCTGTAATCTGTCAGATTTTCAGTTTACTAAAATTCTGAGAACAAGGCTCCAAAGCACGACAGAATATCCTTTGCCAAATCAATACACATAATGGAAAAAAGGAATTCGTACACAGGAGCTTCAAGGCATTCCTTCTTAAAGATAAACAGAAACTAAAACTAAAGTCAATACTTACTAATGGTTTGCAAGGAAGCTTGAAATGAGAATATGAAGATATTGAGAATATCTTCAAGCCAGGTACTTGAAGAGAGACTGCTTGGGGCTCTCCTGCTCACATGAACCTAAGCTGGGCTGGCTCATTGCCAGATTCTAGGGAATTCTCAACCCAAAACCAGCTGACAGAGTTTTACTCAAGTTTATCTCGGATGACAGAAAAGCACTGAATTTGGACAGTGTGATTCTGGGATAACATTATTTATATTATGGAATGTGTCAAATTCATAGCATAAGAATGACCAGAATTTGTTCCTGTTTTTCCAAGGGGCTTTGGTTTTAAGGTAATGTGCTTTTCTTACTGTCAGAGAAGTATACAAATTTTGGCCCCATTGTCTCAGAAGACATTAACACACAGCTATCACTAATTAGATGAAAAATAGACTGGGTATGCAGCTTCTAAAAACAGTGAATCAGAAAATGAACTGCCAGTGCCTGGAAGTCCTGCAGGCATCCCCTTCTTGAGAGCAGCATGCACACACTACAGATCAGATCAGGCCACTTACACGATATTGAGTGCCAGCTCCATCATTCAGGACAGCAGTAGCTGATTCTTGTCATTTCTCTCTTTCTTCTCTTCCTCCTGTACAGGAGGGAGAGACTGCATGGCCTTTACTCATTTCCCTAAACAGGAAGAGTTGCTGTCTATGCAGTTTCTTTTTTAAACTACTGTATTTTTAAGGAGCTGTTTGAAGAGGGTTTTGCTATTTATTATTGTATTGAAACTGAACCTTGAGCTAGTAAAAACAATATTATGGTAATGCTCTAGTTATAAAACCAGAGCTGCTGTTTTCACAAGAGGACACTTCAAATTGCTGCACAAAACCTTTGACTGTTGAGCACTGAGAGGTTTGCAGTGTACAAGCCCCAGTTACTATGAACAGCCAAGCAGCAATAGATGGTTTTTCAGAGGTTATTGCTGGTAATTTAACTGTAATTTAAAACATAGAAAAAAGTGATATTTTTAGGGAAGGGTTTGGTGGATCAATATTACTGCAATGCTTTCCATTTTTTAATGCCACTTGTGTTGTACAGCAAAACAGCACAGAAACTGCATTTGTTTCCAAAATCAGTGATCTCCTGAGGCCAAAGGACAGAGTCCTTTGTTAAGGACTGTGTAAGTCCACTCTTAATTTTAATATAACCTGATCAGCAGTCACTGAGAAAGCCGAGTGAGGAGGAAAGAACAGGACTTCAAGAGTTTGGCAGAGGCAGATGGAATTTCCCCCCAAACATCTCTGTCTATTCATTGCACCCTAACAGTTGTGTCTTCCTGACATATCCCAGAGCTTTCTGTCTTGGTATGGCTCATGTTTCGCCCTTTGGCTGGAGCCACCAGTGAAGTCACCCAGCCACCTTGGATTACAGGTTATAATGCTGTCTTAAACACAACACACAACTCTGCTCTCTTGCCCTCAGAAAATCTGCTTTCCTGAAGTGTGACAGATACAGTGAGAATTGCCACAGAAAGCTTTTCAGAGATGATAAAATCACAGAATCATCAAGGTCAGAAGAGGCCTTTGAGATCATCCAGTCCAACCATCCATCTTGTACTACCACTAACCATGAGATGATTCTTTATAAGGCAGTTTGTATTTTCAAGAATCTGCAAAAGCAACCAACCTCCTTTTTCCTAACATGACTTAAGTGTACGGTCTTACCTGGGTGGAGGCCCCAAAGGGACATTCTGACTTCCAGTTGTAGGAAACTAGGCCAGCAGTTATGTTTCTTCTGGGGGCAGTATTTCCATGTCCTTTCCTGACAGTGTATTCTTCAAAAGAACATAATCTACCTGTCACTCAGTCTCACCTGAGTGCCTGGCAAGATCATGGAGCAGATTCTCCTGGGAACTATGCTAAGGCATATGGGAAATAAGGAGAGTGATGACAACCTGAGGGCATGGCTTCACAAAGGGCAAGTCATGCCTGATGAATGTGTGGCCTGCTGGCATGGGGTTATGTTGGTGATGGATAAGAGAAGAGCAACTGACATCATCTGCCTGGAGCTGTGCAAAGCACTTGGCACTGTCCCTCAGTGACATGCTTGTCCCTGAAGTGGGAAGACATGGATTTGGTGGATGGATACTTGGTGTGTAATGGATTGGTTAGATGGTCACACTCAGAGCCAACAGCTCAGTGCCCCGGTGGAGACCAGAGATGAGTGATGTTCCTCAGGGGCTGGTGGTGGGATTGGCACTTTTTAATATCTGTGACACAGACAGTGGGCTGAGTGTGCCCTCAGCAAATTTGCCAACAGCACCGAGCTGTGTGGTGTGCTTGGCACACTGGAGGGAAGGGATGCCATCCAGAGGGATCTGGACAGGCTGGAGAGCTGGGCCCATGAGAACTTCATGAGGCTCAGCAAGGCCAAGTGCAAAGTTGTTTGGAGATTTTTTGAAGGTCAGGAAACAGTACCTAAACTCGTGCTGGTGGTTCCTCTGTGGCAGCATTTGCCAAGGTGGAATTGTAACTGAATAGTAACAGGCACAGAGGGATGAATGAGAAAAATCTGTTGCTGATAAGGGCTCAAATATGAGACTTCAGGTAACTATTTCTCCTCACTGCCCAGTCACTCTTCTCACTGCAGGCCCTTGAAGTCTGTCACCACTGACTGCTGTCACACAGTGTCTCTCTCAGCCAGCCAAGCCCTGGTGACACAGAGGACATGCTATATGTGTGCATTTGGTCCTGAGATACTGGTGAGGAATGGTTTGCCCAGAATTAAGTTTTATCCCTCAACTACAATGCAGGGAGAGACCTTGAGAACATATTCCTATTTGACATTTGCATAGTGAACCTACACTGGAGCAGACTTTCACAGCACCACTGAAGTTAATGCCTTAATAAAAACAACTTCTCCTCAATGGACTTTGTTTGCTTTAGCCTGACCTTATTTTCAAGGGATTAAAATTTAGCAATAATATTTTTATGGTCTTGAACTCTCTTCTGTTTTTGGAAAAAATCATGTTGTTAAGTTCAGAAAGGAGGCAGAATTTTTTTTCCTTTAATTTCACTTTGTCACATTCTAGGAGGAGCAAAACCACACACCAGAAGCCTCCCAGAAAACAAAAAAGCTGACAGAGCTTTTTTAGAGAACTTAATTCCACACTGATTTTAAAAATATATATATAAGTGATGTACACGATTTTGATACCTATAGCTCTACTACTTTGTTGAGATGTTTGAAGCTAGGATTTAGTACAATTTAGTCTCAAGTACTGCAAAGCATCCACAAACTACAGGGAAGGAATGATTACTGAAATACCTAAAAAACGGATGACCCATGTGTGAGTGACAAGGTTTTAATCTTTACCCACACACTCCAAACGTGTCCATTATCTTTGGCAGAAAGACAAAGCTGTTCGGAAAAATTGACACTGGTGTTCAGTAGGGAACAGGGAGTCCTGTGGAGACAATGGGATGTAAGACTTTCCTCCCTCCGCCCCCCATTGTGCTTGTGGCTGGTGAAGTTCCAAGAGGAAAAGATTTCTAAAGGTTTCTATTACCCTGAAACAACCATTTTCAGTAGACACCTAATGAACCCAAAGAAAATCCACTTGGTTTAATTTTTTTCCCTGAAAACGATGATCAAACAGATTTACAAAGGAACACGGTACTTACCCTTTACCAGGCTCTGATTCAAGAGTTTAAAGCGTTTTGCTGGCTTTACACAGGCAAGTAAGTATTTACCTCACTCAGTTGCTTAGTAGCTCCTGTCAAATCAATAGGAATGTAAATGTGCTATTAGAGAGTGTGTTACTCTTGCTGAATCATGTCCTTTGCATGTCACAGTCATTACTGAAAAACGCGGTTGCGACCATGCACCAAATTTGTTATGGAAGGCAGAACGTGCCATGACATCGGGCTAGTGTGTGAGTGGTGGGGTAGAAGAAGGGGGATGATGAATATTTTCAGCTCTGAGACTACTAAAGGTTTAGATATTTAGCAAATTCTGCCATTTCCAGAGAAATCCTAGATGCTGGAATCCAGGCATTTTGAAAGCCATGTTATTTGTTTAGGTACACTACATACACATTAAAAAAAAAAAAAACAAAAAAACAACCAAAACAACAAAACCCCAAAAAAACCAAAACAGCACTTTGATTTCTGCCAGGTATGTGACACCATAGCAACCACCAAAACAACATAACAAATCTGCTTTTTTAAGGAAAGGTTTCATACACACTCAATTCAGTATGGACCAAGATGACAGTGTTTGCTTCTCTATTTGATAGCAGCATTTAGGACCCTCTGGTATGCAGAGGAGTATTATCCAAAATATTACATGGCTGAATGAGAAATGTAGTATACCAAGAAGCTGATACAAAACCTATGAAAATCAATATGCTCACTTCAGTCAGCTCTGAAATAAACTTCAACATTAGTTTTGGTTCTCAAGGTTCAGTTTCAATAGAGATTTTTTTTGGATGAAAATGACAGAGAAAAATATAAAAGATAAGCCTAACATCTACAATGAAGCAGTAATGCTCAGCTATCATTAAGAGTCATGGCTTGCTTTCTTTCACACAGAAATCTTTGCACAGGAAGAAAGCTTCCCTCTCACTCCTTCATGAAAATTGTTTTAGTTTTTAGTTGCTTGAAGCCATCACAGAAAATTTCTGATTTTGTTGTAAGCAGCAAGGTGTTTGTGTTTGATTGCTTCCAACTGCCAGAAGCTGTTGCAGAAAAGTCTGCAGCATTGCTATTCCAGAAATTATGTTCTGTCTGCCTTGCTGCATTGCCTCTTTGCTTATGTTCATATGATATAATCATACATATATCATATGTTCACATATATATCCCTCTCTATCTAGTCTATATCTGTGTATCTGTCTTCATAGATATGCCCAAATCTAAAAACATTTAATGCAGAAAATCAGGGTGAGTGATCTTGCAGAGGAATGAAGCAAGCATCTTGCTATGAAGAAAATAAAATATTTATTGAGGTCAGAGGTGGACGTTTACTAGATTAAGGCAGCACAGTAGGAATAGGAAACTAGCTGTGCCTTGAGGATGGTTGTGTAGCTGAAGCAGGGGAAGATATGCTCAGAGTGCAGTTAGCTCAGCCAAACCTAATTAGGTACGCAGCACTCAGCCTGTTCATAGACCCTGTCTCCAATGATTGACACTTCTCTTATGATCAGGCTGTTTTTATTAGAAGGCTGGGGGTTTACCAGATGATTTTAATCATCAATAAGTTGAAAGTAAAAGACAGGCTCATGATTTACCTGATATAAATCTGGAAAATACACGCATGATGCTTTGTGTTGTCAAGCATAAATTACCATGTTCTTTCCAGAGTGTGATGTCTCTTGTGGGAGTAACTGGTTTGTTTTAGGATTCCTCATGTTAGATAAAATTAATGATGATATTTTCTTCTATTTCCTTGTTCAGAACATTTATTTGTAAAATCAGCTCTAAACTTAGAGTTTTCCAGGCGAATTTTTGAACACAGAATGAAATACAGGAATAAGAAAAACCCTTTCAGACAGTAAAGCTGCATTTTTAATCCCAGCAGTGATCTGTCATTCTCTGTTAAAGAGAAGATGCTGGATGTATTTTTAGACCAGCTTAATTCCACTATCTGCATGAGGTTTCTCCTTGCAGTAACAGGAGTAGTGCTTTGCTGTGGAGAGTTGACACCTCATCTGTGCAGAGGCAAGGTGCTTTCTTTTTTGTGAGAGAGGATGGTTTAAGGTTAAGCCAATAATTATGCCAAAGCTATATGCAATGAGTAGTATTAGGTCTACATTAAGAGGATATGAACTTAGAACAGCATTGCAGGGAACACCTGCAAAGTCCTTCATCTGAGAAGTCAGCCAGAGATTTGCTTCTCTTGAACTATGGTTTTTCTTCTATTATCTCTTCTGGTTACTGAAGACTTATTTACGTGCAGATTTACTGGAGGTGAAGTGTGAAAGTGGGCTAACTTAACTCTCACTGTTAGTCCTGCCTCTTGCTGTTTTCCTCAGAGTTAGCAACCAGTGATAAGAAATCAGAGAAGGGTATGGGAGTGCATACCAATAGAGATAACAGTGAAAAAATTGTTGAGGAGGTGGTAAGCATCTTTTATGCAGATGGAATTATAATAATGTTTTTTCTTGGCCAAAACAAGACAGATACAGTCATAAAAAGCCATGGGTTTTGAAATTCTGCTAATCTAATTGCTCTTTTGAGCCCCATGTGTTTATACTGGTGGGTACACTTTTAAAAGTCAGAATAAAAGAAAGGCACAAAGTGAGCAACTAATGTTCCTAACCAGATGCATTGCCTTGCCCTTAATTCTCTCCTGAGAGGATGGAAGGGGTAACTCTACCAGCTACCCCACATCTGAACTAGAATTGGAGGTACTGCTCTAGAGAAAGGCTTGGTGGGGGTGGGAGGTGTAAGTGTGGGTGTATGTTCACTACAAACCTCAGTTTTGGGATGCAGTTCAAATATAGCTGAAGACTGGACAGCAGGAGTCCTCAAATTGAAAAATACAGTTAAGATGTACAGCATGGGTCTGTTTCACAGAGGGTTTTAAAATTCAAGTTCAAGATCATCTCAGAGTAATTAAAATCCAAGGGTCAGGATCAGTTTCAGACAAAATTAAAGAGGTAGAAAAAGCTCATAATTATATGTTCAGTGCTTTAATAGAAGAAAATATAAGGTTTGACCTGAAATGGAAAATGGAAACTAATCTGCAATATACATACGTCACTTGAGTCAGGTGCCTAAAGGAATTGGCAGTGCCAAAAAGCCTTCTGCTCCCTTCCCCTTTTCACAGGTGGATGGCCAATGCTCTGAAGTAGTATTTTAGAGAAAATTCAAAAGCCATTGCTGGCCTGGAAGAATGTCTGAAAGGAAGCATTTGAGAACACTAAAGTATCTCTTCTGACATACTTCACCAATTTTCCAAGGGACACAGGTTATGAGAAATTTTTTTATCCTCAGTTTCAGCAATTTCCAGGCTGTATAGTACTGTCCCTGAAGCTCTTGGAAAGCAGTTCTAACTATTAGTCATTCACAAGCCATTCTTCCCACATTCAGGCTTTGAGCAGATTAAGATTCCAGATTTCTCTCACTGGTACAGCTTTAGGGAAGAGTCTTAAGAAGTTCCTTTAGCAATTACCTCAGCAGTGACAAACTCTTTAAAAGTCTTAAAATTCAAGTATGACATAGATGGAGATCCCCATGAATATCTACTGATGTCAGATGATCTGGCCAGTGATACTTTCGTGCTTCCTAGGAATCTTCAGGTCCTGGATAGAATCTTTTTTAAGAGAATAAATGCTTTGGCATGTTGATCCCATTCTCAGTGAAAGCCTTCAGACTCCTCACATGCAGTTATTGCAGATTTGTGCAGTTGTATGAGGGTTTTCACACAGGATTGGCTTTTATCTGGAAATCTGTGGTATTTTACTGCAGCTTACATGCAGGAAGTTGAGGTTCCCTATATGTGCCACATTTATTACATGCATAGAAAGGGGTCCCCTTGCAAAGTCATAGCTGTGAGCAGACAGACCCTTCAACCTGCATAGAAGCTCAGAGATGTTGTCTTTTCACCTTAATCAGAATGGAAAACTGAGCCTTAACTGACAGGGACATAAAGGAAAAATATTCTTCTAGAGCTCTCTTTCAATGATGTCTAAAGAATCATGTTCTGAACATTAACTTTTTCAATTTAACATTAACTGTATCAGAAATGATGACATAAAAAAAGAATGGCACAGTGACATTCCTGGTGCTACTCAAACCCTATGCAGAGGGACTAAAAGTGACTTAGAACAGTGATGAGAAATGCAAAACCTAGAAGCCATTTAATGTATCTGCTATTCAAAAAATTTGATGTGTTTGGTTTTTATTAGTTTTCCTGTATGGACTAAAAGCCCACTTAGTGTTTCAGTTAGACACAATTAATTAGCAATATAATTTCTACTGGTCTGAGGAATAAGGCTTGTAAATGAATGCAAATAATTAGACTATGCTTGCAAGAATTAAGATAAGCATTGCAATGCCTAAGCTTGGAGCTCGAAATTAGAAGCACAAGAAAATCCCAGTAAGTTACAAACCAGGAGAGATGCACAACTGGAAACACAATACAGAGTCTTTGACAGTCACTTTCACCCTGGCTCTCTGCCAGTAAATCCTAATTTCCTTTAGAAGGAAAGAGTACAACTCATGGCTTTACTTTGAGAGAATCGAATAGCCAGTACTTCTTTAACACCTGGAATGAGATGTAAATGTCAAAATGGGAGCTTAATAGAATTAGTTTGAGGGAATAATGAGAATATATCAAATGATGTGAGAGAACATAATAATCAGAAATACTAAAAACCCCAAACCAACCAACCCAATACAGTGGTCCCCCTTCCCCAACACCTCCCTCAAATATGTCTTGGACCAAGTTAGAAATCATAAGGGCAATGGATATAAGAACAAGTTTGATAGAGTGAAAGGTTAAGCAGTACTTAAAACCTTAAGATATCTGAACAGGCAAGACACTTCTTAAAATTTATCAGCATTGATTATTTTGTAGTATTCATTCAGTCCCAAATAACTTCAGAATTCCTCTCCCCTTCCACTGAGCACTCCTTTGTACTTTCAATGTTCATTTCCTTTGGGCCTATCCAGGAGCAGCCATCACCTGCCTGGAGAGTAATCAGATTATGCTAATGGTGCTCCAGAAGCCCAGATAAAGTTTTAACCTGCTGTGATGTAAAACACCCTTTCTTTTCAAGCAATTCAAGACACAGTCTGATGCTGTTTTCACACAGCTTGTCATGCAACCTGATACTTCATGTGCATATGCAACCTGCCAGTCTGATTTAATTGTATAACTCAGTTTACCTGCAGTTTATCCAAGATCAGACCTTAAATCAAATGCTGCATTTTGTAGAAGTGCATTTGTGAAGACTATCTCTTCTGCTCCCTGAAGCCTTTCCCTCTGCATGTTGTTTCAGGGGGACACTATGATATTGCAACCCCTAGATTTGGTGTCTGACTTGAGGTGGCAGCCCTTACCTTTGCTTGATTTTAGCTACAGATGATGCATCAGTAGCAAACTAAATTTTTAATTCTATAACACATTTCTTAAGCTAACAAAAAAAAAAAAAGAAAAGAATCACTTTTATGCACACTTGAAAAGATTCCTTGTCTCATCAGAATGTAACTAATTTATAATAAACCTTTTTAAATGCAGGTGTTTGATGAATCCATTTGGACAAGTATGTAACCTTCTGCTCCACCACTTTCACATTAGTGCTTATCTGTTTAATGTCTAAACCAACCCTAGAGAATAGTTCAAGAGGAAGTGATGTAGTTTGCTTGTTTCTTTTGGAGCTGCTCCTGTGCACATGCCTTTAACAGTCTACATATAAATGATGGGAAAATAGTCATGGTGTGTCATTAAAGGCTGATGATGAACACACTGACAGCATATTTCTCTCATTCATTACTGCTCAAACACAATACAGCTAATCCAGCTATGTTCTTCTCTTATTCCTTACATGCCTACTCTTTTTTTTTTTGCAATCATCCAGCAGGTCTTTACTTATCAAGCTCCCTGTTTGCAAAGTAAATGGCACATACTGGGAGCCAGCCTTGTGCTGTTCATCCAGCTGCTAAGTGCATTTGGAGTGCAACATGCTTTCATCTCATAGAGCTCTGCTTAGAGCTTTAGCACCCAGCACTCCCAAGTGAAGACGTTGCAGAAGTTACAGCACTTTTGAATTCATACAAGAGATGGTCCCATATATCACTATTACATCTGATAGCATGTTTCCCACTTGAGAACCAATTTCCTGGAAGAGTATTTTATCCCACAACAAATTTTAATCTAAAAGTATGAGCCTGAATTTTCATGTTTATTACTTCTCTTTACAAACTGAAGGATTACTTCTCTCTCTTTGCTCTCCCCGATACTTCACAATCTATGGGACAGGACAAGCTAATTGATTTCTTGTAACTCCAAATTTATAAAGTAAGCCAGTTTTTAATCCTTGGGTTTACACCTGCGTCCTTAAAGATTGTGGAGCAAACTCAAACTCATTCTGCATCTGCAACTTTCTGAAGAATTCTGTAGAAGGTTTTTATGTTTCACCATTTCATTGTCTGGTAACATACTGTCTGCTCAGCTAGGATAACAGAAAGAAATAAGATAGCCACTATACTTACTGCCTGTCCTGGAGATGGGTTCTGTCTTCATAGGGAGGGAAAAGAGACTACTATTAGAGATTTTACTCTAATAAATGTAAAGCATTCCCTAAGCCTCTCCATCCACAGCAGTGCCACAGAAGACTACTGGGACAATATTTTATGGAGAAGGAGGTCTAAAACACGTGGAGGATGTTTACATGATACTGTTGCCAGGAACTGACCATGAAACAGGGCACTTTTGGGAAAAAGCTTAGCATGAAAACTACGTAAAATTCCCACCTCTGACTGCCAGTAGTGGCTTCATGGATTCCCCTGAGATGATTTACAAACAAAGGGCACCTAACTGTGCAAAGGACATGGTTATGTAATTCTGAGGCAATTTCTATGCTACAGAAATATTAGAGTAGTAATAAATTATTTCCTTTCTTTTTTCTTTGCATCAGACAATAGAACATCAACTATCAAAGAATTACGAGAGGTAATTTCTTTCCTGTTGCTTTTACATCAGTTTTGACAGGAACTAATTACAGGTAGTTTGCTCAGACATGACATTAATAGTCTTTGTGTATCTGCTGGAAAAATAGCACATTTAACTAAATAGAGTTAGTATTATAAACAGAATTAGTGTGGTAAACATATCTGAGATACTAAATATCCATCAAATATCTGTCTGTCTAAACAAGCTGTTTCAGCACTGCAAGCCAAGTTTAGACACATGCATTTTACCATGTTAAATATGAACATTATTCAAACCAGGGCAAGTGAGCTGTAGAGTAGAATTATTTGTATAGGTAACTGAAACAAATTAAATGCTCCCCATTACAAACCCATATTCGAGTGCTAAGGATTTACTCATTCAGCTGGGGTAGAGTTACTTAGATAAAATGCTAGAAATCTGATGCAACTGTTTGTGAAGACTTATTACATTTCTCCTGGGCAAAGATTAAAGATCAGCATTAACTTTCAAGACTTAATTTAGATGATCAAGGTTACCTTTCATATTTGCAATTGTGCATTGTCTGTATAATATAATGCTTTGCCATGAACATCTTATTTTGTTACAAGAAATTATATTATCAGTGGAAAGATTTTTAAATTGTGTGAAAATCCAGTGTGAACATACCTACATAGAGAATATTTTAGTACTTGAGAAGTAAAAAATCATCACGATTACAGAGCAGTTAGAAGAACTGCTCAAAGATGATCTCTCAAGTAGATTTCTAGGACAGAAAATAACAAGTAGCTTACTAAAAATTCATATTTATCTATGAACTGTCTTCTAGATGCTGGACTTTCATTACAAGGTTAAGGCTAATACAGTCCAGATTTGTAGACCTGTGAGTTTTCTATCTAAATAATTCTCAAAGCTATTACAAAATAGTCAGAAACCTTTTATTTCTTGCACAAAAAACAAACAAACAAACAACCCCCCACACCCATCAAGTTTGTAAACAGAATGTTCTGAATACAAATACTCTGTCAAACTCACAGGACTTCAAACCAATCTAATTGTAAAAGTTGACTGATTGAACTAAGAAATAGTTAAGGGATATGAATTCAGATATCTGCCAGAAATGAAATGAATTTTATTTTTAGGTGATGCAATAAGCAGAAAGAATAACACTGCTACAGGACATACAGGAGACTAATTTATGTACAAACCCTGAGTTGATGAGTGACACATATTTTAATGCAGATAGATGTAAAAGAGTTAGATAGGACCAGTGAATAGATATTTGCTGATAAGAATGAAACAGATGTGAATGCAGGGCAAGTAAAAATAGACACATCTGTTAAAGAGACACCTAAAGCAGCCAAAGTAATTTGAGAAAACATCACTAATGAGGGTGGATTCCAGGGAAGAAATGCCCAAAGTGCCTCTCACATAATAAAAATAAGCAGTGGCCTGATTTTATACTTTTTTAGATCTCCCTTGATACAGTCCTTTTTCTGAAATACACCACAAACCAGACTTGAGATACAAATATATTTCAGAATGCTCAGGAAGAAAACCAGGAGCTATGCAGGGAATCCTTTGCAGCAAAAGCAAAGCTGTTACTTAAGTATTCAAAGCTGAATACTGAAGACACACAGTACTTAACTTTGGCTGTAATCCCAGTCATTTTCAATGCCTCAACTTGTTGAATATTTCCTTTCATTGCTGTCACTCAGCTGCCCTTGTAACTCAGCTTGCATTTACTAGCTGAGTTCTGTACAGGCTGTTTAACAGAACCCCACATGCCCTAAAAGTACAGTCCTGGAAGCCAATTTTTAACTGGAGGGTGGTTAGAGAACCTCCAGATTTTACATGCTCTCACACAAGAGGTAGCAAGTGAATTCATTTGTTTTTGTAAAGGTAAGATTTGGAACATTTAGGATTTGACACGTAACATGTCGCTGAAAGAATGAGAGCTCCAAACAGAGCTATCCATTAAGGGAAATAATGCCAAAGCAAACTTTGTTGTAATAATTTCTGATTTGATTGGGAAGCAAGGGGAGTGATGGCTAGGATCTGCCATGGGACATCCTTTCTTGGAGAATGGAGGGTTCTCATCTGTTTTTTACAATGAATGTATTTAAAAACTCTGAGGGTCTTTGGTGATCAATAAAATCCATACCTCCTAGATTTTTTAGATTAAGTAGGTAGGCTTAGGCCAAGGAGAGTGGGAGAGCTAGCAGCAGACAGCACCATGAAGCTTATTCTGGGCCATTATTAAACCAATGCCTTTGCTGGCTGTAGAGATTTCAACTACTGGCTTGAGGTTTCTTTTCTTGGAATCAAGATCAAAGCTCTGATTATATAGTGGCATTAACAATTTAATGTCTTTTTTTTTTTTCAAGAGGGGGCCTGTTACTGTTTGTGATGCTCATCCTGCCAAAATCCAGTTTGGGCTGTTGAACACTCCCTATCCAGAGCAATCTGGTTTTGTTGCTGCCTGTTTTATTGGAAAGAACATCATGCTGCAGGGTATGCATTTAATATTTAATATACTTATTATCAAGTGCAGCTTTTGCCATCCTCTGCATTTCACAACCATGTAGGCTGGTGTTGAAGGATCACAAAATTCTAAGTATTCTTTGTTTTTTCATGTGGATGCCCACCAGGTGAAGAAGTGAGATTGAGCAAGAGCCCAAGCTGTTAGGACAGACTTCCACCAAGCTCATTATCAATGGCCACCTAGAGCCACACAGTGGCTTTAACTGACTCACACAGTCTGATTAAAATCTGGACTATTTTCTGAGGGCAAAGTCATCTCCACAGAGCCTATATCCGGAGCTGCTTCACTCAGCAGCATTGCATATGAATTTGGCTGATTAGCATTGAAGGAAGGTAACTGAGGACCTCATTGCATATAGAGGAGTCAAAGCAGAATGCTGTTGCCCAATCATCTGAAATCTGGGGCTTCAGCAGATTCTCAGGGAGAGGAAAATGCCACCTCCTCTCACCCAGCAGCTCTCTGGTTTGAGCTGGCTGTCAGTAGCTGTCCCTGTAACAGCAATTTTTTGACAGAGAAGCTGCCAATGTGCAAAGCTATTGATGGTTTGGAGACAATGCATCTTCTGAATTGTGTAGGTGTTAATTCCAATATATTTGCCTTTCTCTCCAGACCAGACACTCTTCCCCACTGTAGTGCAAAGCCTGTTTCATTCCTATTCAGAAAGCAGCAACATGAATATCAAAACTCCATGGTAGCAGTGTATTTGAAACCTAGGCTTTTGAGAGCAGGGAAACAACTCACCTAAATATGGAAATGTTTGCTTTCCTGTTTGGAATTCCCCCAAGCATGTACCTATTACTACAACCACTTACCTATTTTACCAATGAGCAGCTAAAGGGTGATGGTAGATAACAAATATTTAGTAACTAAGGATGCATCTTTTTGCTTTACTCAGAACTCTGGATGAGGGCATCCAGTTCCCAGTGAGTCTGGAAGTCAACAGGAACCCAAGAGCTGAGCTTAGCCTCCCTTTTGGCAAGAAAAGCACCACCTGGTGAACCACTTTGAAAGGCTGCAAGAAGTAAACTGGTTTGCAAACACGTAGTGAAGCCCTTTGTTCTCACAGTTCTCACAAAGAGAAAGGTGGAGATACTTCCCTGCAGTGACACCAATCAGAGGGGGCCTGAGGATGGCATGAGGGGCAGGATAAAAGAAAGGGATGGTGTTCATAGTACAATGCCCAGCCCCATGTGCTTCCTGCACTGTTCCTAGCCAGGTTCTCAGGTACTGGAAAATGATATGTTTGAAGGTCACCCATTCTTCTGTGTTTAAACAAAGTTTTTGGTAAAGTGTTAGTCATTCACAGAAGAATTAAACCATCAGAGCTGTAGTTTCGAGCCAAGAAATCATAATATGGTTACACTCTGGGCACAAGTCCAAAGTGAATGTAGTTTGTAAAGCCTAGTTAAAATATTTGTATAGTTTAAGAATTTTTAATGCTCTCTTCCATCCTTAAAATCCACACCCATGTATACACACAGTTTGAGCATTATCTGTCTGTTTACATGCTCTTTAATCAGCTGAATTGAAAAGCATTCCTGCAAACTGCATGTGTTCATAGGAAGTTTATGGAGGTCACTAGATTTAGTAGCACTGTATATTACCTTATCTTGTCATTTTCTGAAGAAATGCATTCCTGACAATGTTTCCAACTTTTGAGTTAGGAAAAAAGGGACAAAGGAAACAAACATTTGGGACAAGCAATCAATGGTCCTAATCTGGAAAAGCCTTCACTTGAAGATGAGGCAGTGTGATGATTTGCTGCCTTATCTACATTACATACTGGAACATAGTGCAGAGGTCCTGAGGGCAGTACTGGAGGTGAAGGCAGAGCAGCTGAGCAAATGTGGCTCTGTAGGACTGGTCTAGTAGCTGTTCCTCGCTGCCTTTGGCTGTGACTGGATGTAGGGGACAGAGAGGATAGTACAGGCAATGGATTTGAGTTGGAGCTACTCTGGTTACAGATCGGAAAGAGTTTGGTAATTTCTGGTAAAAAGTGAAAATATCTTCCAGTGGAAAAGACATTTTCTTCCACTCACTTAGAAACCTTTTGTTATCCCTGCCAGCTGTTTCCCCAAGTCTATGATTATCATATTTATTTTATGAAGTATGTATTTTATTGTAGTAAGCCCCAATATCTGTCAATGAGAAGGTCTTGCCTGTCATGCTAAACCAGCTGGAGCTAAATCAGTGTCATGGTCCAAGACAAGCAGTAGAAGTGCCTTGCTGGAGCATAGAAAATTATGCTGACAGTTCTGCAGAAATGTAACTTCTTTAGGCTCTCAATCTCCTTCTAGCATGTCCAAAACAGAAAGAAGACAGAATAAGTACTAGCTCTGCTATGGACTGGATGGAGCTCTAGGAAGCTTGTCTGCAGTTTCCAAAGTTATCCTTTGGAAAGGACTGTTTTGGAAAAAGCTTCAAAGCAAGAGAATACATCCAGCTTTTAAAGCTATTGATCAGTTTATATGTTTTAGACTTTCACCAGTACAGACTAGAAAACTTTTGATAAAAGCAGTCTCCTGGTTAACCTTTGCTATTCTCTTTAGCTCCTAAGTTGAAGTCTGCTGAAGTGTCCTTAATCTTTGCTGCATGGGCCTCCAAAGCCCTCTGTACCTTTCAGTGGATCCAAGCCCACACATTTGGGATTGTGAGCAAGGAACAAAGAAAGAAGGAAAGCCAGGAAGTCATTAATCTAGGAAAAAAGTAAAAGTTTTAACTATGGCTCCTCCCAACAACTGATTAAAGGCTAACACAGCATTTTGGCTGGAAAGACTGCTTCCCTCCTGAGCCCCAAGGTAAGCAAACACTGTAAGTGCTCTGGGGGAGTGGCAGCAGAAAAAAGGTGGAAAATTTCTCTTAGCATGGACTTTTTTGAGATGGGCCCAAACAAAATCTGAGTAACTCTTCAGCTATGAGATGTGCTGATCTTAGCTATGGATGGGAGCCCCACAGCTCATGACCATTGTTAGGTGAGAGTTTTTTGTGGAATGTTTAAGCACAAAAACTGATGTAATATGGCATATGGATGTGTTGCCAGACAGCAAACAAGTGATGGCCACACACAAACATGCACATGATTTCTTTGGTGCTGGAAGTTTTACCATTCAAAACAGTTGCCCTGAATGATGGGTTAAAGATAAGCATTCAGCTTAGAACTGGGCACCATTAACTGTGTGGAAAGTACCTGCAAGTTGGAGCCAAGTGCAGTGGTAAAATATGGAGGTATTGCCTTAACTCTCTGCATCTGTGATCATAAGTGGGAAAACTACCAGCTTATTGTGATGTTGGACTGAAACAAAGTAAAGTAAGGACACAGAAATAGCTTCACTAACATTCAGTGGCTGTCATGTGTACCAGCATCATCTGTATTTAACAACAGATTAGCAAGATTGTTAAAAAAACCCAAACAAAGAGAATTGAAACATAACCGAAACCAAAAACCCAACTCAAAACCTCCAAACCACACCCCCAAAATTACAAAGAAAAAAGCTATTTTCATTGGAGAGTCTAGAAGAAGCTGTGAGTGGCTATACTGCCAGGTTTACTCAAACTATATTATGTATAATTATTAAGTGACATATACATGAACTCGTTTATGAGAAGCTATTAGGAGAGCTAAGGATAGAATGCTTTGAATTATGATGCTAAGAGTCCAAGCTAACTGTAAGTCCATATAAAGCTACTGAAAACCTACAGGTAATTACAGGCCATCAACAAAGCTGAGAGCAAGCCAGCATCACTAAGGGAAAAAAAAAAAGAAACTAACTCTAAAATATTCCACCATAGAAAACTAGGAATGGCAGTATAAGTTATGATGTAAGAGGCATCAATACCACAGTTCCACACAGTAACTCCAAAACAGAGGCTGGATACAGAGTACAAGGAAAACCTTTCCCCCACCAGCTAGAAAAGCAATCTAATGATGTGAGTTAATGACATGACTGAGGTGTTCAAACACTGACTAACCATGGTTATCCCTTCTCTGCAGTACCACCCTGACTGCCAAGCTGAGTGCAAAAACCCCATCCCAAGCCAAAACCCCTACCCTTGGCAGGCCTAGATAGAAGTATGGTACAACAGGAGATATTCTGATGCTGAGTATGGAAAGCTGCCCCCTGCCAAGTTCACTGTAGCTTGAGAAGAACTTAATAACCTCAGTTGCAGGGAGATGGGCCCAAGGCTGGAGGTGCTGCTCTCTGCATTGATCCTTCTGGCTCTTTTCAAGAGCTGCAGCAGATTAGGGGTGGGGGACAAGAGGAACTTCAAGGCGTCAGGATGATGTAATGCTGGCAATAAATTATTGAGTTCTATTTTAAACATCACTGCTTCCTGTCATTGCAGTTACAGCCACAGTCAAGTCAAAATGTTTCTTTAATTGAAAGTACTGGAAAACAACATTTTGGGCTAGGCCTTCTGTGAAAGTCCATTTGTTACAACTAGATTGCTGTAGGCATTGGGCTTTATTGAACTCAAAAATCTCAGCCTTAACATCTGCTATAGAGGTTTAAGGGAGGATTTGTGCATGTTATTGAGAGTAAAGTTAAGTGGATTTCAGAGAGAAACTTTCCAGAAATCAACACTAATTATGTTGCTTTGGTAGTAAGAAATCAAAAAAGTCATTACCAGATTAAGCATACTTTTCATATTTTGGAGGCTTTGCTAGATCACATGGCTCAGGTAGTTAATTTAAAAACTAGTCCCCCAGAGTTTCCCACTTTGCTGTACAGATAATGAGCAATTCTAAACACAGTTGGTCATTTTTCTTTTGTAAACTATTTGATCTCTTAACTTTTCTTGATAAAACATTATCTGTGAAACAGAAATGAACCAGATATTATGGAGCATTTTAATACTTCGAACAACAAAAAACCCACAAAACCCTTACGATCCATCACTAGTTAAATTTGAAAATTCAGTTCCTTGAATTAAATTCTTCTGCCTGACACTTAAAATTACTTTTACTTTTCAGCCCATATCCATAAAGTATTGCTACTCATAAAACAAATCAAATAGATATAGAAAGAGACAAGAGCAAAAATTAAAAGCAAAGTCTGGTTACCAATGCCATTTCCAGTGGAGAGATGAATTTCAAGAAGGTATGATTAATTACTAGTATTAAGAGCTGAATTATAACTACAGCGGTTCTAAATAGAGCCAGCATGTTTGGCTTAATTAATGATGGGAACAGCTGGGAATATAGACAGAAAACATGAAGGAATGGTTATGGCTACTGGCACTTGACATGACTAAGTGACAAAACAGGATGTGATTGTTGTTGTTTCCTTGCTTCAAGTCCTTTGGAGTCAAAAAGCTAGAAGGCATTTTAAAGTTTATTTCTTTCCAAGCTCATACCTTATTCATCCTGATGTTCTAAACTCACACGTCACTTGCTAAAATTCTTTAACATCTAGAGGATTACAAATGCTTTATGAGTTTGATATAAAAATTGCCCCTTTATGGCATGGCAGCAGCAGGGAGATGGGCCCAGAATTCAGTTTCCAACAATCACAATGCCAACACAATTGAGAGCCCCAGGTCCAGCTGGGGTTGGTTGTATGCTTGTCACGAGATTAGCAGAGAATGCATTTTAGACTGCTGACAGTGGAATCCTAGGCAATTTCTTTTTCTTCATGCAGCGTTTGTTAACCTCAGTTAATATTCTAAAGAAGTAACATGATCCAGGTTTATTTATGTCTATAATCTGTTCCATCAATCTGTTAAATCATATGTTTACATTTCGAGTAAAGGCCCAATTACTAAACTTTATTCACCTCTTCCAGTGCAACTTTAGCAAGAATTACTGCTGATGGTACCTCATGATATTTTAAAATACACTGCAGTTAGGTTTCACACCACAGTAAGATTCAATCTGCTGTTACTGAAGACCCACAATATTTATTGCAACTTGACTGTGAAAATTCCTGTTTGTTAAATCTTTTAACCTGTAGTTCAGCAGCTCATTTCTCCACATTTCTGTGTGCTTACCATTAGGTCAGCAGTACAGCAGTGTTCTCAGAAGTGGATAAATGCTTTGGAATGCTCACAGGGATGCAGTGCTATCACATAACAATGCACACACTCACAGAGGATTAAAGGCAGTGATACAGGCTTGCAGGCAGCTTTGCCCTACAACAGGGGCAGACAGTCCCTGCAGGATCAGCAGAAGGCATTTTACTTGCACACACAGATTTACAGAGCTTTACCTAGGAGGTACTCAGTGAAGTAAATAAGATTATTTATCTGCATAAAATAAAGCATGCATGGAACTCTTCAAGGCCTATGGACTCAAGTTTCTACCCACCTGTTCCCCAACTAAATGTGTTGGATTTTCACTACCCAGTCCCTTGCACGTGCCATTTCTCTAAAGGCCCCAAATTTTTAATGTGGAGTGTAAAATGTGTGTACATGCCTTGTTCACTGCAGAGAGAGGCAGTGAAATGAACTTCATCTAGTTAGGAGACTTCAGTTCTTCCTGTACACCTGCTCTGACCATAAAACTCATACTGTATCTCAGGAAGCTTCAGAGCCTGTCCTTGAGGTGCTGCCACAATATGTCCCATGTTTCAGTAAAAAACCCACCAGAATTTATTTCTCTAATGCTCTAAGACTTTCAGTTCTCATTTGAGTTTTACATTGAAGAGTCAATAAAATGATTTGTCAGTTCAGTTTCCTTGATCCTATCAGTGCCTCTAAATGGAAGTAGATGTCTTCCAAGAGACAGTATGGTTTTTTTCACAGAGATTCTGTCTCAGCTACATTACCTGACTACATGGCCAAATAAAAAACGTCAATGTAGATATTACTGTGAGTCATTTGGCAGACAGCTATTTGTAAAAGATTGTAATTTTGCTGTGTGCCGAAACCACAGTTCAGCCTGTCTGTGAACGAAGACTTGCTTTCTCATATTTCAGATTTTCAACTTGCAGCCTGCTCCCCAACACATTAATTAAGGGCTGATTGTCTTTAATCTTCATATTGCAAAGGTTTTATGGTCCTGCTTTGTATAGAGCATAGTATTTAGAGAAAGAGCGAGCTGATCTCAGCTGGCTTGTCTAGATGCTAATGATGTAAATATGCATCTCTGGAGAGGAGCTCGTTCTCCTCAGTTACACTGACACTGAATCAAAAGCCAGTTGTATACAGCAGTGTTCAGACCAGGCCACTATCTAGTGCTGAATATTTTGGTTTGCACCGAGCAGAACTAATGTGAGATAGGGTAATCTGCATGTGCCTTGTATTAAAAAAAAAAACCACCCTGAAAACCAAGCCCATAAAAAACCCCAAGCCCCCCAAACCATGACAAGAAAAAGCCCTACACATATGATATCCTGCCATGTTATAATTTCTCAGCTGCAAGATTAAAAGAAGATCAGATAATGAGAGAATGGAATCTAAGGAAACTTGACTAATTATTTGTGACCACAAAGGAATTCTACTGGGAAGGGGAGAGAGGAAAAGCAAGACCAGAAGAAAAGGAATCTGACTGACAGGGGTGGAAAATGAAGGAACAATTCAAGATTTCACACATGCCAACACATCACTTTCAACTTCTCTGTTTTTTGTAGTTATTTCAGGCTCTGATTAAGACTTTTGCTCCTTCAGAGGGTCACTGGTAAGATTTCTTTCACTGCTGTGTTTAGTCACGTGGACTCTAATGTGCACCTAGAGTGCTGCTTTTACTATCAGCGGGTCACTTACACATGTGCTCTCTCAATTTTCTGTTGTGTTTTGCTCTCTCTCCTTTGCTTGACCATCAGTGCCACCCCTGAAGATCTTGATTCCCCCTCCTGCTGCAGAAATCTGTTTTCTCTCTGAGCCATGACCATGTTGCTACATCTTTTGTGAACTTCATGTCAGTAGGTCACCACTAGCTGAAGTAATAGCAAAGTTCAAGTCACCTGTAGGTCTAGGAGTTAAATACTTCTCCATGTCCATTTCCATTACTTCACTGGAACAGAAGGAGCCCCAAGACCTTCAAGGTAATTTCCTGCTCTGCATGAGATTCCTGGATTGTTGTCTGGGTGCAACTCCCATGCTCTCTTTTGTACTGGTCCAATTTTGTCTTCATTCTCCACTATCCTTGATTATTTCCCTAAAACTTGTCAACTGGAAGATATTGACTCCAGCCTTCTAATTTCCTTACACCAACATTTCAACTGAACATCTGGGGCTCAGTTGTAATGTTAATAAATATTTGAATACAGGAAATGGGATGCTGTAGTGCTAGAGATAATGTGTATGTTCACTCAGTTCTTACAATAAACATCTCTTCCACATCTCCTTTCCTCCCCACTGCATCTGCTATGATAGATAACCCCTCAAAGCTTTGCTCTCCTACAGAGAAACTGGAAAGAGAAAGGGGAACTAACTGCTCCATCTATCAAGATTCCCTCTGGCCCAAATCTGTGTACACTCCCATAGGGGATTTTCAGTGGAAGCACATTTTGTGCTGCAGAACATGTGCTAGTTTACATCCTGTTTTCATTTCTGCAGAAAATTCACTTCCTAAACAGTAATGGGGAATGGTTCTTGTGATCTCTTGATGGGCCAGGCTGTATAAGAAGCCATGACTGAGCAATACAAAAACCTGGAGGCTTCAAGTGGGCACAAGGTGTGCTGGCCTGCTTGAGACTCACTGTTACTGTGCACAGAGTGCTGTGCAGACCAGCAGGATTACCTCTGGAGACTTCATTAGGAAAAACAATTATTGATTAACCTTCACAGGAATATATACCCAGTACAGTACTTCCAGCTGATTCCTGCCTCTGTGCTATCACTTCTAAAACACAAAGAAATTATACCTTACTAATGTCTAATTATTCACCATCTCCACCACCTTTGCACCCTTTCCAGCAGCACCACATTTCAGAGTATCTAGTCCTCCATATTTCTTTCACCTTTATATTCAGCTCACTCATTTGATAAATTATGTGGCCTGGTAGATTAATAGCTTCCTTTACTAATGTTAAGAGTTTTTGCTACTTTTATCTTGTCATCTCTAAAAGCCCAGCCAAGAATATGCTAAAAACTTGCTTTTTCCTAGGTCTTCATTAATTAAAAAAAAAAAAAAAGCTGAGAGGACAATTGCTTATTTTAAGCCAGTAGCAACTCTATAAGGTTACGCAATTGTCAATGAAAATCTAGTTTGACTCACATACGTTTTATTAATGATGATGAACCAAAACAAAGGAAATAAAATCTTATTACTACTATTTCACAAGATTAATAATATTTGATATGAAGTTACAGAGAAACAGATACAGTGTTTTATACTATTTTCTAGTATGTACTAAACACTCTTCAAAAGCATCCTGCATTTCAGATGTTAAGATGTAAACTTTCCAAGAATAAAACCTCATTTGTCCCTCTCACTTAACCAGTCTCATAACAGGTAAGTGAACTATAAAGCCTAATCTGAAATGGTTAATGTCAAAGCTTCTATATTAAAAGGTATTAATGTGCTTGCTCATCACTCCTCTCTCACAAGGCACATAAATATTTATCATTTGGGCTTGAACATTCCATGGCCAGTACATGGCTGAGTTTGGATTTTTATTTTTAAGAGTGTGGGTGAGTATGTGTGTAAAGCTCTGCCAGTTCTAGCTATTTACCAAGAATTATGGTAACAATTTTCTATGTCTCACAGAGCAGACTGTATGTACAAAACAAAACGAGAGAATGAGAGGAACACGTGTCAAGGATGGATCCTGTGCTGTTTCAAGAGAAAAAAAACAAACACCCAAGTTTGGCCAAGTTAAAAGCTTTTGATAGAAGCTCATAAATGCCATTTGGACCTTCCTGCACCAGCATCTAAGTATCTGGCTCTATTGCTGATTGTGCCCAGCTTTCTTAGAGTTCCTAGCACTTATTGGCTCTATTGACAGCTCTTCAAACTAGAAAGGGGAAGAGATAGATATTCCTGGTGGAGCTAATTTTGGATCAGGGCAGGCACTGAATGCGGGAGCAGCCTGTCCTTTTTTCCTAAATTCTTGAATATTATTTTTCTATGATTGTTGGACTTGATGGTCTTAAATGTCCTTTCCAACCTTAACAATTCATAATATTGTATGACATTCAGGAAGAGGAGGGAAAAGATTTTTGGTTTTAAAGCAGAAGGTCAGAAAGGTACTTGACTTATAATGAACAACACTTGTACTAGCTAGTCCCATGCAAAACTGTGTAGAAAATGAGTCTGCAAGTTCTCCTGCTGCCTTTCTTTTTTTTTTGGTGAAAAATCTTATTTCCATGATATTCATGACTTAAAAATATGAGTCATCTCTACACTCATTAAGAGGAACATAAAATGATAACCAACCCCAGCATCCTTCTCACTCTGCAGGCTAACAAAGAGAGAACAGCACAATGGGTTATACAGCTCTTATCTTCTAAATCTTACCCTAATATCAACAATATGCAAATGAGTGCCTACTTTTAAAGTTAAACATTGATTAACTTTAATTAAATTAATTAACTTTAATTTAATTAATTCAATCTCTCCCATCCTGAGTCAATATTGGAACTGTGGGCCTCATGGCATCTTGAAGCTTGTTCTTCCCTAGCACCTCTATCACAGTCCCTTTTCTGATCTTCAGACTTCCACATCTCACCAAAGTCATTGCAGGGCTTTCATTTCCATACTGTTTGAAAATGGCAGGCATAGAAATAAAGCTGGCTCTTCATTTACTGTTCTCCTGCCCCCACCAAATCCCATTAAACAGGGGGAAACTATAGAGTTTACTTCATCACAGGACCCCAGTTTTAAATCAAGAATTAAGGAGTTGTGGGATTCCTTTGTTGTATGCCCATTTTTGGCACAGCTAGTGGTGGATTTGGTGTGGCATGTTACTGACTCTAGCCCTGATTTCCTTGTGACCCCCAGTGTGCACACAGCAGTAATCCTGCCTTTTGGGCAGCAGGGAAAAGCCCAGACTGCATCTCACCTAGGCAGGAGGAAAGGCAAGGCTGCCCGAACTGCAGTGCTTTGTTTGCACATCATTGGGTTTTTCCCTGGCTGTATTGAACCTTGTTTTGTTTTAGCCATTGTTCAGGTCTTGGCTGTACAGGACTTATGTTCTAGATCTCTATTTTTTCCTGTAATTTATTGGCCTTATCAGTAAAGATGGTTCCCTGTGGAGCAGTTATATTTAGTGATTTTGGATTCAGTTTTAGTCTTATAGTGACAGCTGTGCCCTCAAAAGCAGCTTGTAAACAGTTCCATGGAAAGGCATAAAGCACTCCAGGGGCTCACCCGAAAGGAAATGGGGCCACAATTGTAGGACAGATAAGATCCTTAAGGGGATAAAAATAAAGTTTAACTACAGAGACCAATCATTTCAAATGAGATTATGATAATAGGTGACATGAAGGTAGGCAAAGGGTTTTGGGGAACCACACAGATGAGCTTTGGGTGACGTGTATTAAAGAAGAAAGTGTGGTGCAGGCAGACTATAAGAAAGCCAGGTCTATTGCTTCATGCAGAAGAAGAAAAGTGAGATTTCCACTTTGTTAAATAGTAGTAGAACAGTTAGGAGAGGAGAACAACTCCTTAGTGAGCTGTTGCAAAAATCTGGTTTAAAAATTACTCCATTAACAGCATAGAACAATCCTGTTGGAAGGAGAGAAGCCATATTCTTGCCCTCAGACTCACACCCTTAGCTACTCCTACTCTACTTTCCCCTGTTTCTTGGGAGAAGCCCTGCAGCTTTTCTCAAACCTCATCAGGATCAGTCTGAGCAACACCAAACATATCCATGGGCAGTTTCTCTAGCATTCACTATAGAAACTCTCTTTCCTGCTCATACAACAGCTCTCATAAAACTTTGGGGAAATTCATTAAATTTAAAAGCTCTCCCACCAAATTGGTTAAAAGTGTCCAATGTCTCCAAAACTGTGACGAACGAGGCAATATAATTCTAAAAACATTGGTTATCTTAGGTCCTTGTCTTTGCATTCTAATGAAGCTTGCAAAGGCTGTAGCAAATTATGTACCTTCTGCACACCTGTTATAAACACTTAAAGTATTTGGCTAGTGGTTCTTTCCTCCAAGTCTCTTTGATTTCCCCTAAAAAGAGTTGAAAGCATGCCTCATGAAAGGAAATCCAAAAACATTTGCTACCTTCTTTGCAGAAGCTGTTTTACCTGGATTCATTTTACACATCTGATAACACTCTACTAAGATTTCTCTGAACTATCACAATTAAATGTTGCAGTATGAACAAGGGTATTGTTCAAACATTTTCTGTCTTAATTCCCACAAATTTCTCAGAAGAAAAAGCCAATCCCCCAAAAGAGTAAATGCTTCAATCTCTTATGAGGTTGGAATGTGCACCTGGACAGATGAGAGTATGTGAGAGCTGCACTTGCATTGAAGGCACAGGTATATTTTTAAAGTAACCTGTATCATCAAAACTTTTGTTTACTTCAAGTAATTTGGTGATCTGTTGTTTTATATGTTGTCACACAGAGTTCATCCTGATTTTCAGCAAGGAATAGCATCAAGCAGAGAGGAAGACTTTTCCAGAAAAGTTTCTGTGTGGCCACCCAGCCTTGGCTTTTTGCACTGGTCATTGGCCAATCTATGTGCATTTCAACAGGGCACTTGGTCATCTTGACCTATTAAAAAATGCACTTGAGGCTGATGTGATTTGGTTCAGGAAGATTTACAGAACTCACCCTTCATCTATCAGCATGGTCTCAGGCAAAGTTTGGGGATTCCACAAAAGAAGGGGAGGAAGCCTAAGGTATGGTAAGGCACCTGTTGTCATCTTATTGCAGGGGTTCCACACTGTTGTCTCCTTATCACAAAAGTTCCATGCCTTCTTGGTGTTTTCTCATAGGCTGCTCCTCCAAGCACTAACTTTCTTCTTCACAAAGCAGCCAACTGACTCCAGTTCCCTTCCTAATGAGCCACCCCACTCTTTTATAGCATTCTTCTTCTCATTGGTTACAGCTGTGGCCTGTTGAAGTCAGGGCTGCTCCTAATCTTTGACAATTGGCCCAGCTGCAACTCCTTAGGGGTAAGATTACCTTCTACACTATCTTTATGTTCTTATATTCTATCCCCCTACAGTACCTGACCCAGGTATGCAAATAATTACTGTCCTATGTTATCCAACATTTTGGATATTTTTCTGTAGCTAGGTTATTCTGGCTTGCATAATTATAAATACACAACACATTTAGAAGGGCCAGAGCTAAAAAAAAAAAAAAAAAAAAAAAAATTAGATCTTGTTTTCTTTATTGTTTTCCAGTGAGTTTGTTCCATTTTGCAGCATGAGAAAACCCCCAGCATTCCAGTTTAGCCCTTCACACTGCTATGGCTTATCAGATGTTCCCAGCACTGCCGGTGCTCTGTGGCTTTCTATCCCCACTAAAGGGACAGTGACTTTCAGTGTGGATGGCCATAGGCTGTACAGCCCCTGTTTGCATGTAATTCATCTGTCCAATACCTGGCACCAGTTTCAATGACAACTTTTCACCTGAGACATGTCTATCAAATGTTCTCAAACAGAGAAAAATATCTTATAGGAAAAAAAAAATAGTTCTCAGAAAGATGTTATAAAAACACACATGTAAGGACTGTAGACAACCTGTACAAGATCTTTCATTTCACTTATCAAATGGTTTACCTGGGCTTGAGAATACCCAGAACACAGTCTGGCAAATGCTAACTTTAGCCTCTTCTTACAGAAGCATTTTGTCATATAGTTGTTGTTTATAAGTATTCTCTTCTTTATTTCAAACTTCTCATTTCCAATGAAAGTTTTTCTCAAACAAATGTAAGCCACATCTGAGAGGTTGTTTTGTTTTGCCATACATAAGACCTTGAGATTAATTGCTTCATGTTTTGTATGGGTAAAAGTAAACCACAGAAACCTGGCAACAATATTTGAGTCACTAATTCTCTTTTTCAAGCTATGTATTAATGCCAAGTAGCCCCCAAATTAGCACAGATTAAAAAGAAATCATAAACCATACTAACATTTAGTGAAGCACACTGACATTTCACTTGCATAATGGAAAAAAACCGCAGCAGCTCCAGCTGAACTGTGCTGAAGCTGAGTGTGAATAAGCAATGTTCATCAATGGAAACATTCAAGGAACATAGACCACAGTTTCAAAGAGTTCGAGAGATTAAAGTTACTAGCAAGGTGTGGTTCTGATCCCATAAAACACACTAGCTACATCACACACATGGAATTTTATGGTGAGCTGAAAGGGAAAGTGAGTAAAGAAAGTTTGCAGGGTTAAACTTCTATTGTGATGAAGAGAAAGGGTTGTAGCAGCTTTATAAAAGAAGTGCCCAAGTAAAGGAGGGAAGAAATCTGTAGAACTTTTTCAAAATTTAAATGTTTGTCTTGAGTATAACAGAAGTTTTACAGAGAATACAATTAGTTTTTCTCAGTTTTCCTAGGCCTTTCAGTGTAATCACCCATTTGAAGCCTGTTCTAAGAGCATAAGCAAACCCTGTCCCCTAAATAGGATTGTCACCTAAGCCCTGATTATTTCTGGCTTATTGAGAATTTAATGGGCATGGCCAGAATTCATACTTTGGATTTGATTATTTTTAGTCCTTGTGGCACCATTTCCCCCTCTCCTGTTACCCAGCAGACAGCTATCCTTTGTTTTCTTTTGAAGAAAACCCAAAGCTGTGCAAAGCTATACAAAGCTCTGCCTCCTGGTGCTGTGTATTCCACACCTGATAACACCCATTTTTGGCTTATTCTTCAAATGTGCCATTCCTATACAAAATAGGTTTACCTCCCTCCATAACCCAAAATATTTCCTGCCTTCTTTCCCCAGATTTTGAGGCTAAGAGCGTATGTAATCCCAGACATCCACTGATATCCTACGGATCTCTCTTTGCCTTACAGAGGTTCAGTGAGCAGCAGCACCAACAGCAGACATTGCTCTGTTCTAGCAGCCTGTCCTGATTCATGCACCTTCCTAATGGTACTTTTCCTTCTGCCATCCAGGAAATTCTCTTAGCTAAAAACCACTGCTGTATTTAATCTAATTTCTTTAAGGATTAAACAGGGTACAAAAATCCAACAGAAGATGCACTGAGCCTTCTCTGGTAACCATGCTGCCATTTCCTGATCCTCCAGACTCTTACCTGCTGTGATTGTGGCCAGTTGTGTAGCTGGATAAGAATACCATCTTTATAGAAGTATCCAGATCATCTTCTAGAATCATTTAGGTTGGAAAAGACATTTAAGATTGAATTCAGCCACAAACCTAATGCTCCCAAGTCCACCAGAAGTGATGGGATGAGCAAATATGCTTTTCCAGGTGCTCTCTGGAGTACAGCTGGTGGTGATGATAGTGAAGATAAGGATTATAATATATTATTTTTTGCCATGCTTCTCTTGTAGTAAAACAGATACTTCCTCATGGACCTCCCCAAACTCCCTGCTGTACTGTTCCCACCTGCTATGCCACTAGAACTGACTGGAGTGTGGTTGGACAGTAATTGGAAGTGTTCAAACTGACTGTTAAGCTTCCTGTGTGATTATTACTGAGTGATCTTCCACCATCCCAGAAAGTGATCCCCTCCCCTGAAGGCCTTACAGACAAGGAGTGCAAAACACCCAACTCTCAGGTTTCCCACTGCCCTTCCTGCCTCAGAGTGTAGGCTGGTTCAGGCTGGTGATTCACAGATCCATCTATTTTCAGCGTGGCTTCTTGGCCTTTTAGGTCATGGCACTATTTTGCTTGCAGAGACCTTGCTTGTGTGAAGATACCTGCCTGATGTCTGCTCCCAGCAGTCTTACAGCAGCTGCCTCACGTGCCCTGCTTTGCTCCAGAGCAGGCTTATCTCTGCACTCAGCAACACACTGCACTTATCTGAGACAGACATTATCTTCTCATTTAAGTGCAGCCCATTCACATTACCGAATGAATGCTCTCTACAGCACATATCCTGGTGGGAGGTCTCCTATCGGCTCTCTGAGCTTGTTTGCTCAGTTTGATGAGCTGCTAATTCTGTTTGATCTGGGGAACAGGCACAGCAACAAGACACACACAGTGCCCCCAGCACCAAGTCAAGACAGAGGACACCCAAAAGAAGCTTTGGAAGGAAGTAAAAGATTTTCACTGACTTCCACTCTCCATGACAAGAGTCATGAGAGAGTGGAAGTCAGTCCCATGACAAGAACTGCTCCACACAGTGATCTGACTTCAGGGACACAGAGCCTTTTAGAGAGGCTTTGCTGAAGTGTAAAATCCTCAGAATATCTTGGTAGAGATTGGTAGATAGTCATCTTAGTTATGAATGGCTCCAAATCAACTCTCTGAACACCACTGAGTCTTAAAGGCAAATAGTACAGAAAATAAGCTGAGAAGAGGCTATTTAGAGAGATCTATGTGTTTCTCAACACTAGGACCACCACAGCTGTCAGGCAAAAATGATGGGAGTAAAAACCCAGTAATCCTGAAATAAGCAGTGTCTAGGCAGACAGTAGACAGCTGGATGAGTACGGAATACTCTTCAGCCACACCTACCCTGGGAACTGACCAGCAGATTTGCCTGGTTAATGAAGACCTATACAAAGCAACCTATACAAAACCCTTATACACAGCCTGCTGGGGTCTGTCTATAATGCATATTTTGAAGATACGTTGTTTGTATAAAGTTATGATATTATTTAATCACACTATGAGCAATGCTATCAGCATCACATAAACTACTTCATATATTGCAAGTTGATAATTAAAAACTATTAACTTTTTTTGATGCTCAGTCCTACAAGAGAAATCTGACCTTGATCTTCTGTTTACAGAACAAACCCATTACATTAAATTTGCAAAAAAAGAACGGTACAGATCCCATGGAAGTCATTGGCCTGAACTAGCCAAGCATGAAGTCTTCTAGTGGAATCCTGAAAGAAGGATTATGGTACAAGCACACACCTATTAGAAGGATAATTATGCTGAAGAAATTAAACAACCTACACATGATGCCTCAAGCTGTTGTAGAGTTTTCTTGCAGTGTGCTTTAGAAGGCCATTGGCTGCATCCCCTTTTTTTCCAGATGCAGGGAAATACCTTCCTTTGAGACTGTGCCAATCTAAACTACAGAGGTAATAATAGACAATAATGGCTTAAAATTTAGACCAACTTCAAGATGAGAGCACCGAGTTCATGTTCAGGCTGGAACTGTGACCCTGGTTGTTCCAAGTCCAAGGACAGCCTACAACCAGACTCTGTTCTTATATAACATTGTAAAACATTTCTAGGAGTCTCCCTCTTAATCTTTTAGCAAGAAATGCTTCTTATCCCAGACTTAATGGGGTATGACTGGGCAGCGCAGGAGAGCTGTGCCAACTGACAGTGCTTAACAAGGGCAGAGCTCTAGCTTTTCATCAAGAAAAAGCTTTTAAATAACAAGTCCCCTTCTGCTGCACCTTGCAAACTGAGCCTGAAACATACTTCCCCAGCTCTCCTTCTGCAGCACTCTGCATGTAACATTACAGAGAAAATAAAAATTAGAGCAACTTCAAAGGGGTTTTTTTGTTGTTGTTGTTGGTTTTTTTTTTTTTTTTTTAAATTAAGACACCAACTGTAGCTGTTTTAATAATCAGGAACCAATACCAACAAAGGCTTTATTCTTGCTGGAGATATGCAATAAGGAAACATAGCACTAAGATTTTCAAGGTGTCCCTTTTCCTATAAAGATTAGATTAAAAATGTCAGTTTAAACCAAACAAACCCCCCCCTTCCTGCCTCCCAACCTCCACACCACAAAACCCAAACCTTCTGAGACAGAAACAAAAGCCAGAAGTCCCTGGAGCCTGTCTGTTGTTTCTGGAGGTGGGTCAGCTGGACACTGCCTTAGTTCTGTTTCCAGTTAACTGATATTTTTAGGCCATTCCCACTTTGTGCGTACCATTTGCTGAAAAGAACACAAAGCTGCAGTAATATGATCTAAATGTCCTAAAGCCCCTCAAACCCTGATAGAGAACATGAATAGATTGAGTTCTGTTCTATACTGTCATTTTGACAAACTAACATTTATGGTTTATACATAATTACATTATTAATACATAGGAAAAAATTTAATTCTTTACATGTTCTCCTTGTATCTAATAGTTTTGCACTTGACTCAAGGACCAGTCCTTAAGTAACACCTGTTTGCTCATAGGAATATGACTTCAAAATGCAGAGAGAGCAAGGGCCCAAACCCCTCATTAGAGCCAAGCGCAGTTTGTAATACTGTGGGTAGTTCTATTACACCACTGGTGAGGTTTGGCACAACTGAGCCTTCCAAGACAAAGGCAGACAATGAATCAAAGTAGATCCTCTGTAACAAGCTTAAAATTTTAACAGCAAAAAGCAAATCATTGGCCTTGAAGTGCAGTTCCTGCAGTCCCACAGGACATAGCCCATGCTCAGCCTCAGCACACGGCACAGTTTTCCTCAGCTGTTGCTTAAAAAGCAGAGCAGTGCAAACACACTTACCTGGCTGTCCGTGGGCTACAGAGGTCCTGGCACAGGCTGGATCCCCTTTATACTGCAGGCCTTCCACTGCTCCCTCTTCCCAATGTTCAAGTAAAGGAGAACTGTTTATGCTACTGCACTGATAAAAATCACCTCAGAGGGGCCCAGAGCTGCCCTCATGGCTCATAAATTATATAGTTTTACTCTGCTTGGCACAGGCTTGAACCCTGTTATAATTTAGGTTAAAAGACAACACAAAGTTTCTGCCTTTTCAGAGCCCTTCGGCAGTTTTGCTGCAAACCACAGGGTCTGGTCAGGCCTCTACAGGTGTTCTTAATTAGGAGAGAATCCATGTAAGGTACAAGCCTTAAAGATATATGGCTCTTAAGCACAAGCCTTCAAAACTCAGCCATATCGCACCATCATCTTCACTGAGTTATGCTTACAAAGAGCACAGATAAAATAGTGTTTAATCAGAACTGCTGCTTCCCTTTGCAAGCAAAAGATAATGAAATAGCTATCCTGCAGTATGAAAGCATTGAGTTATCTCATCCTAATGTGAGTGCATGGTTGAATCACCTCCCTGTCTTTGACTTGCTTTAACACTTGGATTTAAAAAGTACTTCTGTCCTTAGAGGTAAGAGTTGTGTATAAAAAAAAAGCACGGAGACTTCTTGCAGAATGTGATTATTTTTGGGAGCAAATCACCTGGTCTCTTATTCACATTTTCAGGAGAAGACTGAATGACTTTACAAAGCAAAGACTTCAGAGAGACAGCATGAAACCATGCATGGAAATAAATACACAGCTCTGGCCTGGATGGTCATTAATGATGCATAGCCTGTGAGGATGTATGGGAGTAACATCCTTCATTTTGAAACAGTCAGAGGAAAAAAGCCACTAGCAATTATGCCACACAGTGCCATGAAATATATTAGACCCTTTCTTAATGCTGGATAAAATGAGACAGGTTTAGAAAAGCATTGTCACTGTCATAACCCATTTTTCCAAAACATTTGGATTTTCCAAAACAAGAGCCCTGACTTTCCAAGCACCAAATTTCCAGAGCAATCTGTAAAGGAATTTATCATATAAAACAGCTAGAAGGTCTGGGATCATAGACATTTGTCCTTTCAAATGTCATAAAGTATTGTCAGTGGAGCATTTTCCTGCTCCCTACATTAGGAACAGCAGACCTGCTCTGTGGCTGAGTTGGTTGGACCTTAATTTTTGTTTGTTGAGGGAGTGAGGATCATTTATGGCCCGTGGAAATTCCCTACCAGGTTCTGTGCAGTGGGTCTGTGCTCCTGGGGTTCCTGCTGCAAACCACTCGGAAGATGTTGCAATGTTTCAGGACTCTTCAGATCACCAACTCCAGAAGAATTTCAGGAAGATGTCAGGATTGAGGGAGCCAGCTTGGGATTCCACCTGTGCAAAAGCAACATAAGCCAGTTATAAAAGGCTCTAGGATTGTGCTACCATATTTTGAGTGCTGTTGTAGTACCTGGGACATCTCTGAAAGTTCAGGGATAACATAAGGCCTCTATCTTTTCTAAGTATTGGACTGTGCCATCTAAATAAAATTTTGAGAGTCACGAAGTAAGAGGGAATGTTCATGCTCCTTTTGAACCTAATTTAGCTGTTATTCTGAACCAAGTCCTATAACTGTCCCCACTCTCTGTTAATGTTTATAGAAAGCCTAGGAACATTAGCTTTTGCCTTTGGGCTTCTCATCAAGATGTCTAAAGCATGTAAATAACTTTATAGAATCAACAACTGAACTGTGAGGAAATTTGGACCACCTGATAAGGTCCCAAAATAAAGTTATGCAATTTCTGTAGTGGATTCAGCAGACCTAAACATGAAATACATTCATAGGCAAATCTTCCCAGAGAGAATCTCTAGGTTAGATTTTGATTGTATTTATCTTAGCTAATTTACAGATGACTTTTAGAAGGGTGCTTTTAATGTCTCTGTACTCCCACACATCCATGGCTATTTTCAGAACTACCCAGGATGCATTTGCATTGATTACGGTGCCCAAATAAGAGCCTGCCTTGATACTAATGCAGAGCAGCTGGGTTTCAGAACCTGGACTACACATTGCTACAGCAGCAGCCTGAACTGCAGCTGCCCTGCGGCAAAAGCAGGAAGGGATATTTTGATTTCCTGATTCTGGCCAGTGGATGTAAACCAGAATATATGGGATGTACAGTGATGGCCCTCAAACTGTGCTGGAGTAGGCAGGTTTCAGCAGCAGATACTCAGACTTGCCTACAGGATGCATTTGGCCATGAGTGTACAGCCACAACGTGGGTTCAGGGAAAGTGAGAAAGAATCAGTGCACATCCCTGTTGGTGTCCCATAATAGCAATACTGTAACATAATAATATTTTTATTCAGTAGCTGTTGTTTCTGAGGGCTTCTAAATGCTTGCTGAATCTTCTTCCCCATCTTTCATTCCAGAAACCCTCAGCATTCCCAGCCTCCAGTTTAACAGAACCTGACTATCTCCACTGAATTCAGAAGTCCCCTGGATGGACTTGGTGGCTTAGTGTTGGTCAGTGTCACCAGCTGAGCTAGGAACCTTCATTTGGTGGTGGAACTGCTTACCAGTGCTCTTCTAGAAGTGTATTTTAATTCTGGATGTCTAGAAAGTCCTCAGCATCACCTCAGAAACGTGCCAAATTGACATTAATTTTCAAAAAGTTCAAATATGAGAAGCAATTATGTCAAATAAGATTCTTGGCTGAGAGAAGCTGATGTTATCATTTAAAAAAAGGTCTGGCAAAGCATGTTAATGATATGAAAAGTAAATAAGCACAGGAGATAATGCAAAGATGCTGAGTTGGGCAGGAAATTATTTCTAATATGAAGTAAGTTTCTCTTTTATAATACTCACTCCACCAAAATGGATGTATTTAAATTGCTGTTATGTGCCCTTATTCATTGCTGTTTACAGAATATTTAAATGCAGAGTTCATTTAATTCTGGCTAGGTCAGTAATTGTGGTAATGAACAAGGCCGACCATTTGCTTTAAGAGGAATAAGTGCTCATTTACAAAATTAAATTACTTTATTTTTGTGAAATAAAATTACTTTATTTTTGTGATTTCATATAGGCATAAAAAAAATCATGACCGTGTGCAGGCTCAAGTGAAAAGTTAGATTCCATGAAAGCTTAATTTAAAGTCATGACAGTTCCTTGTGCACTACAAAATCTGTCACTGCTATGAAACAAGACCCTATTTAATACCCACACATGTCAATTCTCAGCAATAAAAGTTTCAGATGAAAAAACTAATTATTATTTGATTAACTGGTAAAATGTGGTGGTATAAATAATACCAGATAATCTGATAATTTCCTTTACTCACTGATAAATTCTTGATAAAATTACTTGAGTACCAATGGTCTACAAATAGTTTTGATTAGGGCCTCCATATTTTCAGTCAGTGGTTCCACTTTGAATTGCTGTACAATGAATAAATATGATTTAAAGCTTGTAGTGAGAATGTCACATATATAAACAATTGCTTAATTCACAAAATAGATGATGAAGCTGGCTAGGTGTGTCATAGTTCAGCTTTTTAAAGTGGTTAACTTGCTTGTCTTGCCTGTACAAACAGAGAAATGGCTGCTTGATTTATTTTTTTAATAAATATCTTCAGCATATTTTGTAATATAACCCAAAGTTAAAGATTTCTTCTTTAAATCTCCTAGCTTATAATAGAATGCAATCCAATTACATTCATTCTCAAAGGGTTCAATTCAAAGCTTTGAAACTAATGCCAATCAGTTTCTTCATTATTTCTTAATAAATCACAGCGTGATCAGTGGGTTCTATGAGGCACTTCTGTGTCTTCTGCATCCTCTGTAGAGACTGCATTGGAAGCCAGGTCGATGTCTAATTTGGGGCATGGCATGACAAGTTAATGCAGACAAGAAAACCACAGAAATGAAACTCAACTGGTGTACGAAAAAGGTGGGAGTGGATTTAGGGTGTAGTTTTGTAACAGAACTTCCATTTTAGGGCAGTAGTGCCAGTGTGCTCACTGATTAACTTGTACCCTGGCAGAGAATCTGACAGCTCTGCCTGGCCATGGGGAATGAGAGAAAGGCCTCCCCAAACTGTTCAGATCTCTCACTGAAGAAGTGGGATGTTTATTTCTGCAGGAGTATGCTATATTTAAAATTTGTAAAGCAATAATTAAAAAGTAATAAAGTTCTTTCAGTTTTGTAAAAGAGAAGAAAAACATTCAAATTAGGGATTTGTCCAGTAAGGCAGGAGATCTCTTTTCTGGTTTTAGCAGAGATGCATATTTTAAAGGTGCACAAGTAAACCAGCAAATTATTTATTGCCTGTGCCAATTTCTCAGCTGTAAAATAAGTTTAGTAGTGCAGGCAGAGCAGCAAAATGCCACATGATAGGTATCTATTTCATGGTGATGGTGAAAAGAAACAGGAAACAAAAAGAACTGTGATATGCAAGTAAAGACTGAAAGAATGTCACTGAGGATACTACAATGGAAAAGGACAAGCAATTGGAGAAAAGAATATGAAGGAAGAGAATTATGAAGTAAAAAGGAACAAGAAGCAGGTGGGAAACAGCCTGGTACTGTGATACAGATACTAATTTACAGTAAAGGTAAGTATGAAGTCTTATCATATACACAACTATAATGCAAAAGAATACTCTTACAAACCTTGTTTTGTCCAGATGCCTGTACTCCCAAATCCTCTAAAATATAGTTAAGGTATACCTCCATTTAAAGGCCAGAAGGGCTCTCCTAGTCTGACTTCTCTTCCATATACAGTGAGCATCACATCCAGCATTCACTGTGTGGAGCACAGTAACTGTGCAGAAGGAAATACCTGGCATTTTTTAAGAATCTACATTTCTCCCATATTCTCTGCACCTTCTTGGAATATCCAAAGCTTCAATTTATTGAAGGCACTAAGTATAGTTTCTTCTTTCATGTGGGCAGAGATCAGTCATTGTGTCCTTAGAAGAGTTGCCAAGAACTAAACTGACTTTGCTATAGTTTTCAGTTTAGGCTCAAAACCTTTGTAGCTGTTATTTTCTTCATTTAACACAAGCTTTCAGTGATAACCTGTGAATCCATTTACAATGTCTTACTCAGAGGTTTTTGCTTTTCTTAATTTCTTTATAAACAACAAAAATGTTCCCTTAAAAATGTAAAATACCTTTTAATTTATGAATTCATTTGAAGAGATGCCATCATTCCACTTACTACCCTTGTGTTAAATTAGTACTTTTCAATTCATAGACTTCACCAATGAGCCTCAAGGACTTTGTTCCTTCCCTGCACATAATAGGACTTCCTACCTTCCTTTTTATCCTAAGTAGAAAAGAGAAATCATTGCCAGTGTTTAGGCTCTAGGCACTTTTTGGCCTCCAGTTTTATTCTCACAGTTTTTTCTCCCCCAGTGCAGAGGCAGTGGTTATGCCTGTGGTGATGTGACGTGCTGGTGCCTGTGTGTGCAGGAACCTCTCCTTGCCAGGGAGGCTCTGCCTAGGCACCAAGCACAGGAGTGTTGATCTCACTGTGAGCTGAGGCTGAGCCCAGTACCACAGGGCAGTGTTCCTCCTCCTGCACGATCACCTGGAACACAGGCATTCCCACCATCCATGGGTTTTATCATCATTTAACCCCAGGCTTCCTAAAGTTGGAAGAAGGGAATTCATGAATGGGTGACAGTATTGTGTCCTCAGTTTAATTCTGGGCATAGATCCAAGTTCTGAGGTTTGAAAAGGAGCCTTCTTCCCTCAAGTTTGCTTCCGCTACTGAAGCCAGCGCAGTTTACTTCCTATAGTCTTCTTGGAATTATGATATTGCCCCCAAATAGTAATTTATATTGGTTAAAATTATAGAAGCCAATGGATTGCTTATCCATTTGACATGTTTGCATTTACACCAGTCTCTGATAGTCTGACTTACAAGATTATAGTTAATTTGGAGTTAAGAGTAGTTTATTTATTGAATCCAGTTTGGTGGATCATAATAAAGGGAAAAATACTCATCTGCATTTAGAAATACAAGTATATAACTCTTCTGCTTATGTTCCAGTGGGGATGGTGAAGAACACTCAGGACTGAAAGGATCAAATAGGAGGCTACAAGAACTTACTAGATTTTTATTTATAAAATCTTACAAGCTAAGAGGGGATCTGAGTGCTCCACTGACTTCCGGGGCATGCATTGAGTGTTTAGCAGATATTCCATTCAGAGAGCACTTTCTTGTGTAAAAGGGATTCTTTTGTTCGTGAGATTTTTCAGCTATTAGGTGAATCTTTATTATATGCCCTTCTCTAGTGCCTGAAACTGTTGTTGGAACTTGCATTCATTCTCATATTCAAAATGATGTAATGAGAAAACAGCTAATGTGCTTAGTTTCTTTAAGGAACTAACATGGGAAGTCTTGGAACGCAAATTTTGGTAATTAACATGTTTGCTGACAGAAGCTATTTGTGTGTTGATGGCAAGCTGCTTCTGTACTGTATTTTATGTGCAGATGAAACTGCATGTAGGTACCTTCAGAGCTGGAACATGCCTGATATGGAGTGCCTTTCCTATCTTTTGGTAAAGTGCCTGAAGGGCAGGATTGAAGAGAAATTGCTTGGGTATGGATACCGACCTTGAAGGGTAAATCTCAGCTACAAGGATAATTTATACCCTCTTTTAGGAGACTGTGTTGTGAGTCATTTCTATTGCTGGGTAATGTGATGGAGCACAATGCTGCTGCTCAAGCTGAGATATCCCTTAGGTGTCTATTGAATCCATTAGGCTCTGAAAATGCAGCTCACTGATTATTGACTTACTCTCCAACAGTTTAGTGTGTGTGTGGAGCTTTTGCGATCAAAAAGCTTTGGTGATTCCACATTAGAAAGTAATTTTCTGTATGGCTTACTGGGAATTTAGGCACATAAACAGATACTCAGCAGTGATAATTAATGTAGTTTATTGAACAGCTTTCAGATTAGGGACATAATTTTCAGAGCTTTGTCAGTTTCTGTCTGAACATAGTGTTTATGTGCCTGGGAATTTGACTTTTCCTCTTGTATTTTATTTTCCTTTGTTCTCCATTTGGATGATAAAAGGTAAATGCAAAGGTAGGATTGTGCTGATGCAGTGGAAACATACTTCATTGCAGTTTATAGACAGAACCTCTGCAAGAAATTATGTTTATGTGATCATCTCATCTTGCCACAGATGTTTTAGATTAAGCTGCTTCCTACACAGTCTGCACAAAGTACACGAGCAGATACTGTAATATGTTGCCTAGAAAATTGGTATGGAGTAGGAGCTGATGTGAAATTACAATGAGCAGTTTAAGTGCAGACGTGGCCATATCCAGTTGTTTGCACTTAAATGTTTATGAGCAGAGGAGGAGCTGGAAACAACAAGGACCTGCTCCATAACCAGGTCTGCTGGGTGTCCTAAGTGGATATAAATATAAATAGCAACATATGGGGTAGGGATTCATTTGTACTCTAAACAGTTCTGCAACATCTTTCTTTTGATAGAAGGAAAACAACCAAGCACAGCGAGCTTATGACACTATGCAAATCTGTCACAGACAAGGAAAACACAGCCCCAGGCTCATCTGTTCTGAGCCTCCTCCAAGAGGAGAGGGGGAGGGTGTGCCTGGGAACTGCAGCCGTGCACATCCTGTCCAACATCCTCAGGGAAGCACAGGCCAGCAGGCCTGCAGCTCTGACGCCGTGCTCCAGCGGAGCCACCGCGCTGTCAGGACAGAGTGCCCCAGTGCACTGAGAGCCTCCTGAGCTGGCACCCAGCTGAGCAGCAGCACTGCCACTGTCCCTGACCTGACCTCTGGGGAACAGCCCGTCACCTCACATCTGGGAGTTTTGTCCTGAATTTGGCCTTCAATAATTGTTTGGGTTTGGAAACTTGTGGTTTTTTCCCCTATAAATTTACTCTCTCCTTTTCTCCCCTGCTTTTCTTTAGTTTTGGTGTTTGTTTTCTTTTGATTTTTATGCTTTCAGGTAAAATTCGGAGTTTCAAGTTCATCTTTTTTAGTAATTGGGGATGTTTCTCTGGTTAATGAAGGTCATGGGTAAGGTTCCAGGATTAGGTATTGTTAAAAGCTGCTCTGCCAAGTTCCTCATAAATTCCCAGCAGAATTCTCTACTAGTGTTTGTCATGCTAACATAATTTCAATTCAGAATTAAAGACAAATGCTATTAGGACTCAATGAAGCAAATGCAGGAAAGGATCATTTAACATAACACTGATAAAACTGGCCATAGATTAGAGGAAATTTCTTGTCTATGCAAGTGTTGTAAGTTTCTGCATTTATGACATTTTCTTTTAAATCTGAAGGTTTGATGCATTCATTTTATGGGTAAACAGATTTTTCTTTTTTTTTTCTTTTTTAATAAATGCTCCTTCATGTATAAATTTTGCAGCCTGATTATGAACTAACAATATTTTTATATATAATTCATAATAACAGAGAGAGAATTTTGAAGAGATTTGAACACTTAAGAGATACTATGCCACTATAACTTCATAATACTTTGGTAAATTCTAAAGCTTTTTGTGGGCTCAAGCTAATAATTGTGAGTTCACCTAAGATTCATAATATAGGCAGAGAGTCTGGTAACACAGAATCTGCATTTCAGTGACTAATATCATCCAAACTCTTCAGTGACTACTCTCATCCAAAAAAGGTCTGTTCTTTGAAGTCAGCAGATACTGGGTCAGACTTTAAAGGGAATTCATGCATAATTATATTATAAAAAGGTGAAGTTCCTTTTAATTTTTATATAAATACCTCAGTGACCAACATCATGGATTCCTTTTATATTTTTTGGTGTTTTTTGGAGTGGGGTGGGGCAGGGGGAGTAATAAAAGATAAAAGTATACCTAGTGGGGGAAAAGGATTTCCATAATAGGAAACACTTCAAGGTTTCTATCTCCCTTTTAAATATGAACCGGTGTGAAAAAAAATTCGGCTTTTCAGTATCTGAAATGCAATTTGGAAAATGCTCTCAAGCTTGAAATAGCTCATTTAAGAAACTTTAATGCCTTTTTTTTTATTTTGACTCTGCTTTAATATGAAGTATATTTCAACTTTTTATTTTACTCTATTAAATCCTAGGAATTGCTCTGTATCAAAAGAGATATAAGCATGCTTTTGAAGAAGTGCTTAATCGTTTTTCATATGACAGATCTGGCTTTCTCAGTAGCAGCTTGTGCTATCACATTCTGGTTAAGCTGACACAGAGAAACATAAAGACACCTCTCATAAGAGCAAGAAGTTCTCCTGGTGCTTCTGAAATATCTCATCCTGGCTACAGTTTTTAGAGGAGCCCTACAACAACTGACACTGCTTCTTCACCTCATCAGACAGGACTCCTCATCTCCCATGAAGCAGCCTGTAAAAGCCTGTGAGTATTATGGGCCAGGATGCAGATGCTGCTCTTTCATGGAAAGATTTATGCTGGCAGAACTCACTTGGATACCCTTGAAGAAAAGCAGCTGGAAAAACAAGGCATCTAGGTGAATTCTTGAATTTCTTCCAGAGACAAAGTGACCCAGACTGATAATCCATGCATTCCTACAGTGGCAGGAAAATGCATAGCTCTGTCCCAGCAGTAATTCCCTCTCCCAGCTTTACATAGTTTTTCTTTCTATTCAGACTCATAGATGATACTGTTAAACAGGCACAAAACTTTGATCTTTCCCAGAGTCTAAAGGTTTCAAACTGTAAATCCTAAGAATGCTGCAAAAGTCATTAAATGCGATACTGAAGAGGTTCTTTAAATAAAAAGATTTTGAGGTTCTACTGTAATGAATTCTCAAGCTGTTATCACTTGCACATAACCCTTTTTAATTGTGCTTCCAATTTCTTGTGAAAATTCAAATTCAGAACAGGTATTTTTGGCCTCACCCAGCTTTAACCGTTCCCTTAGTAATATCTATGCAAAGTATTAATTACTAAATTGAACTTGCAAACATTTAAAAAATGCTTTCCTTCTCTCTTTGAAAGCATTTCATTCACAGCACAATTTCATTCATCGAAAGCATTGAAGCATCTCAGGATACCTGCATATTTATTTTTTCCCTTGGCTCCCAGCTGAGACACTAAATCTTATGCTTTCTTTTCAGACTTTTTGCTGCTCCATGGAGCAGTCAGGCTGAGAATCCTCTGCAGTCCTCTGGGGTTAAGGAAGATGGCGTGAAAAAGAAGCCACAGAAGGAACACCTGTGCAACTAGCAGGAAGAAATATTGTTTTGGGAACAGAAGAATTAATTGCTGGATGTTGTGGCTGTGTGGAAAATTAGGTCACCCTAATTTTTCATACTATTTTAAGAGCAGGTAACTAATCACGAAGCAGTAGTGTAATAAGGTCAGAGAGTTTTTATGGGGCTGTTAGACAAGTCACACATACTTGTACAAGTGGAAGTGCTCCCAGGATGTGTGAGCTCAGCAAGGAGCAGCTCAGCAAGGGTTTTGCTCGATATCCTACCATATCAACACTTCATTTTGTGCACTTTCTGATTAATCATAAAATCTCATCCAGCTGACTTCCAAAGCCAACTGGATGGGGTAGTCCTCTGTTCCTTAGACACACAGCCCCTCCCTGTCCCTCTCCAACAGAAATTCTCCAGGAAATGTCTGATGTAAACCATGCCAAGGTGCCACCAGGCTGAATTTCTTGCTACAATTTTAGTATTTCTCTGGATTTGACTTGTTCCTTATAATGACAATTATTTTGGTTATACAGAATGTCTGCCCTACCTTTTCTCCTTGACATGTAGACGTTTGAACACTACTGTATCTTACTTTCTCTTTTCTTTTTTTTTAATGCTGTTTTGACAGCCAATCAATTTTTTACCTCCCTTTGAAGAAGCTAGCTCAAAAGGGCAGGAACACATGAGCTAACTTCAGGGATGGTAAAGGAGAGGTATTTTTAGAGTAAGGAGAACACAAAAAAGAACTGATTTATTTATTGTAAAAAGCTGTGGAGGTCCTTAACTTTGAGGCAGGCTGATGGCATGTCTGCCACACTCATGACAGACACGTCAAAGTGCAGAGACATTGTACTGCACTTCAAGGAATTTCCCACTCTGCAAATAATGCTGCAGAAGACACACTCAAGTAGAAGGCAGCGCAGCATTGCAGAAAATCCAGGTGGGATGTTTAACAAACCTAGTTTTATGAAGTAGGGGAATTCCATTAGGAGTGTGGACTATTTGCTTTAACACAACCATTCATTGGGATAAGAGAAGTAGAACTTGCTCTATAGGTTTGTAATTGCTGAAATTAAGTGTGGCTCATCACTCTCTGCAGTACTATACCAATTTACCGTGCTCTTTTATCTCAATTACTTTCTGTGTGTGTCTTATATTTCTCTATTAAACTTCAGTAATTGTAACACTGTGGTAATAACATTGACATACTCAGTACTATATGATGGGCTATTTTACATTCCTCTGACTGCTTTATTTACATAATAATTATTAGTGTCTATATAAATGTGATTCATTGAACTAATAAAGTTTTCAGACAACTGCCATAGCTCACTGATTTCTTCCGTGCAGAAATGTACCTTGCACTCTTAGCTGGATTTCCCTTCTCTTTCAAGACTGGCATTGGACAATAAAGACCTTCCACTTTAGCCCCATAGCAATTATAATTAATACCTCATTTTATCTTGATTTCATTAGACTGACAAAGAAATGGGAAGTACCAAAGTCATATTTTCCCAACTGATCTGTTCTTTTGCTCAGAAGTACTGCCAAATGCACCCTTCTCACTCATCCTGATCGTCACCAAATGTTGATTTTTTGAGACTAAGAACTTAGCACTCTGAAATCTTAGTGTGGTTCATTAGCCATGCAATTCTCCCCCAGAGGAATTTGGGCAATGCCTTTTGAAATGGCACAGCTGCTTCAGCCTTTCTCTATCTTCAGAGCTGAATGAGTTCATGCCTCATGTGCTGTGTACCCTGTGTGTCCTGCAGGGACCAAGTCTGCAGCCACTCCTACCACAATTTAAAAGTCAGTTAAAATGTGGCAAATGAAGATAAAACATAATCCAGATTATAACCTCATGCTTTTCAGGTCTTCTTCATTTACTGGAGTTTTAGCAAATCCTTCAAACTCCATCTAGCCCACCACCAGTTTATAACTTTAAAAACTACACATAGCAGATTTTGTGATAATAAGAAGATTGAGATAAATAACAATTATCAAAGAGATAGGTAAATATGGACTGTAAAAAGTTAAATCTATTTATGGTTCTCCTCCTGTGCCCTGGTTTAAGACAACTCAGTTGTCAGCCATTTCATAGGAGACTGAGATTTCTCCCTGGTGGAATGCAGTTGTTTCCAGTTGCTTTTCTTTCCAAACAACTGTGATAAGACGGATTTCACTCCATCTCTCTTGTTTCTCTGAGCATTTGTTGACAGTAAACTGTGTACAGCACTGTGGGTTGGGATAATAATATGTTATATTGTGTGTTGGCCCTTTGTCCTTGGCATACATTGATTTCTTTTCCCTGAAGTGACCTTCATATCCTGGCTGTGTTGAGCACAGAGGGTATTTATTTCAGACTCCTTCCCTGCAAGCTTAGCTAAGTCCTGCTGATGCTACCAGAAATTACAAAACCACTGTGTCAGGAGATCCCAAATTGCCATGTCTGTGGGTCAGAGATCCCAGTGCTGTGATTCCAAGCGGTGTTAGAACCCACTTTTAAAGCTTTTAGTTTTCCAGTGTCTGACTTACATTTCAGATATTTATTCCAGCTGCTGGAAACACTCATAGCCTGTGACACCACCTGCTGGGTAACACCTCTGTGAAATGTTTATCTCACTGTAATCACTAGTGTTTGCAAGGGATAAAGGACAATGTAATTTAAATGAGGAACAGAATTTAGAACCATCAAAGGTCTGTGTTAAGTTTTTTCTCTTTTGAGGGTTTGATACTTTGTCATTAGTGGCACATATTCCCTGCTCTGTTTATTGGTGTAGTACTCATGCAATTACACTCCCTATAGCTTCTTCTAACTAACCGTGTGGGGAAAACCTGCAAAAAGGATCTTTACACAGACAGTGTCTGGTAAACTTTACTGTAGCAGAGATTATGCCCTGCTATAGTAATATCGAGATGCAAAACCTTGTTATTAATGCAGACAGTTCTGAATGGAGGAGCAAACAGTAAGAAAAATGGCTTTCAAAGTAATTATTTTGGAGACCAGGGAATAACTGTGGTATACAAAGCTGATTTATCTCTGTTTCTTTTCTGTCCACAGCACATTAATGCAGTACTTTTGGTATCTTCTCAGTGGAAATAAAAATGGACAAAATAAGAAATTACTCAGCAGCCACAGGGAACTGGTGTCTAGGTCTGGAACTCTGATTATACTCTAGGCTTAAATGATTTGCATTTTTACTGAAAAGTACATTGTGGATAAAAGGTTAAAGTCTAAATCCAAAGTAATACAGACCCTCTTTTTCAGGCTTTGATCCAAGAATCTGTGTTTGTGGCTGTGTAAGGACTGCATAGTCATTCCCAGACTACATTGGAAAGGAATGGGAAACAATACAGCTCCTGAAATGTTAGCTTCTAGATAGGGGAATGCCACAGATCTTCAGTTAAATCAAAGAGGAGAAGCATGATTTGACTCATTTTTGTAGTGCCCCAAAGGGATAGGAGGTATAACTGTATTGATATTATGAACAGAAGACTCTCAAAAGATCTGGAGTGTTTGAAAGGCCAGTACCAGGGAGCTGGTAAAATCCACCACAGGATATTAATCAGATTTCCAATGCTCCTTGCTACCATCTGGCCAGAAAAGAGGCAAGATTCTAATGGAAATGATATCTATTCCTCCATCTGCTGGTCCTTGAAAAAGAAGCTGTCGATTATTCAGTAATTCAACTCAAAGTTGCTTCTATTTCTCCCAGGTGATTCAAACATGGTGGAATAAATCTGCCGCTCTTGCAAACAAAGAGATTTGTTGTGCACTATAAACTGTCATGAAGCTCTCCAGAAGAGAATGAATACAGAAAATCTGTAGAAAAGCTAGTGCTCCCCAAGGATTTATTCTCTCCACATTTAAATATCCTCTTTTCATAGTGCTATGTAGTGCAATATGCAGCCCACCCATGAGTAAATATCAGGCTGTTGCACTAAGACCTGTCAGTTCTGGGGTCCCAGAAGCTGCTGCTTCAAGGCTTCTCCATTACTGTCCATCCTGAGCTGCAAATCAAGAAAGGTGGACATCCCACTCCTTCACAAGCTCAGATAAGGAAATCAATTTTACTTCATGAAAGACAAACCTAGTGGTCTGGAAGATTAATGAATAATTCCAATCGCTTTATGGCAAAAGAGTCTCAGTGATTGATCCCAAACCAGACAAAAGCCTTGTCCTGCATCACAAAGCTGGGATTCTATACAAAGGGAAAGGGAGAAGGATACATAATTTGTGGATGTCACTAAGGTGCTACACATCCAATATAAGTAGCAGTTTATGCAGGAAAGTCCCAGAAATAGAAACAACCAGTCTCTGGTGAACTGGAGGATAAAAGCTGCAATGCTTATCCAGTGCAAGGATCTTACTTGCTTCGCTTCCTTAGTCTTTCACAAGCACTAAACCAAGCCCTAAACAAGCATTTACCACATTTAAGCAAGATACTTAAGTAGATTCTCTGATTATATATGACAATTATTTTTATCTAGGCTATTTTTCTGTGAAGATAAACTGCAATTGCCTGCAAAATTTAAAATACATTGACAATGTAATTATATTGCAGATATTTCTGCAGTGTTGATATTGTCCTTCTGAACAAAGTGATCTTTCAGGACTCTTCATTTGAATGTCTATTTTAAATAAAATAATTAAAGAAATGGATGCAAAACAATAATTTAAATTTAAATTATTGTTAAATTTAAATTATTATTAAATAAATAATTTAAATAAAAAATTTACAGCAATGTCATTAGTTTGTCACCTTCATGTTTAAAAATATGCATTAAAGCCAAAACATCAGAGTAATGCAATTAAGATATGGCTTGCAAATGGAGCATCTCTGTCATATTTCAGAAAAAAAACCCTGAAGAAGGGCCTTTAATTTGCACTAGAAGCAAACCTTAGCTGTTGTTTGCCTGTGCTAATTTGGTTTGTTAGTATTTACTTAAGTCTGAAGTGTTCAGATCCAAATCCTAACTTCCCCACAATTGAGAGTATTGCTTTGTTCTTGAGCTTTTCATGTATTTGCCACATCAGTCAGTTCGTCTTTGAAGTTTCCTCCTGGTAAAATCATCCTGTGAAGACAGTTTTGCCCTGTATCACCCTGTGAATCTCACAGGCAAAATTTTTGGCATCATCTTGAAATGCCAGCAAATGTTTAAGGCATGGAAGAAAATCTCATGTTAAAAAATGCTATGGTTTATTATAGATGTATCATACCTGTAAGTCATAACTGGTAACAAACTTTTGGTTTTGTTCCTGTGAAAAACAGGTTGATTCTGTTAATTCTGTGTATTACTTTATCATGGGTCTGTTGAATTGTAAGTGCTGAAAAGCTGTGTAGACAATTTCCTGCACCCACATTGGTGCTATGATGTTTCCTCACTTTCCCTGTTTTTCCTTTCAGAGGGGAAGAGCATACTGTGAGTTATGGGACAGGTGCAAGAGAGCATGTGTCCAAAGGTTTTGGCTTAGAGCACAAGTGGCCACATGGATCTGATCAGATTTAGGTGGGTTAAAGACCATTCATCACTTAGAGCCTTGCTCTGATGCTGCTGCAGCTTGACTAGGTGGGAGGATGGCCAGGGAAGAGAGGAGAATAAAGGCACTGTGGCTGATGTGAGTCAAGTACACTTCAGGTTAAACAAAACTCTGGGAGGACACCTTGGCCACGTTTTGCCTGGAGCATACCAGGCAGCTGAGGGACCAGATAGAATCTAAAAAGCCACACCAGGCTTCCCAGAGGTGTCCAGTGCGCTTGGGGTTCCATTTACCACACACTGCATTTAGCTTTGATGGCTTTAAATAACAACCTGTTTGAAATCTCAGTGGGCTGTCGGGTTTCAAAACCAAAATGCCAGAGGAAAGAGAAACTGGGAAGGTTACCCTTCTACTCCTGTGCTTGTTGCTGTGTCTGAGCAATTTTAGGTCTCAGCTCTAAAACCTCACTGATGCTTAGTTGTTGAAGGATTGCTTGGTAGATATAATCACTGATGCATATCAAGAAACGTTTTCATTAATTGGATGAGAAAACATCATTACACATTTCAATATTTTAGAAACTGGGCTTTCCACATGGAATGCCTAGCTATGTATGAAACATTACGAGGGTAAGGATTGACTTGGAAGCTGAACCAGCATGTGTGAGAAGTGAATTGATGATGGGCTTCTAGTGTGTTGCCTCACATGAAACATCTGGGGTTTGCAATCCTCCTGTTGGCATAGTTATTATCCCTAGCAGCTCTTTGTCAGGATATTTTATGGTAATGCATGCCAAGAAAGCTGACTTAGCAGCTATATTATGTATACTATGTATAGTTGTGGTATATAATAGTGACAGAGACTCTAGATTGAAGAAGTTAAAAACAACAGAAACCAAAAAAGATTATTTTTAAAAGGCTTACAAATATCAATTACATACACATTCTGAAAACTTTGCCTTTGCTAAGGAACTTGGATTTTACAGGCAGGAAGATCTGACCTCATTTTAGAACAAAGAGAACATATTTTAGCAGATGTTAAGTTAACTTGATTGTCAGCTAATAACATGGAAGTTGTTGTAATCCTAGTTATATACAGCACATGATGTTGAATATAAAGTACCTAAGCATTTTTCAGTATTGATTTCAATACCATGGTAATTAAGAACAGGTGCATATAAATTAGATGTGAGGCACTCTAATTGTTGCTAATGAAATCCTTTACAGTAACTTTACATAATGAAATGCATAATTAAATATTAATGACCAAGATCATTAGTGGCAATTTTATTCCACTTACACATGATTTTGGCCTTGGGTGAAGCCTAATGTTTTAGTAAAACTGTCATTCATGCTGCTGCTCCTCTCTTTGCTTTACAACTACATGATGTTCTAGCCTTGAAAACCTTCTGGATATTGACTTATTTTATGGATTTAAAGGAACACTGCTTCAGAGTGACAACATAGGTGGCAAACCTAACGAATTACCCCAGGTATTATGATGAACCAGGAAATTTTGTGGCCAAGTATCTTAGAGAGCATTCAGCAGGAAATCCAGCCAGCCAGGTAAGTCTGCATGTTTTAAAATACACTTTGATTTCCTCTAGTGGCTTGAGGTAACACCTGATACTTCTCAGCTTTCTTTTCAAGTGACTTGTCACTGCATTCAGCATTGCACACCCTTTTCCCTTTGGTGCCAGCCCCTGAGGAAGACATTGATGAAACAGCTGTTTTTCCACAGCTGCAGTCTTATCTTTCAAGCTGAAGCCTAGCCCAACCTTGGGTTTTTATTGCTTCAATATACGATGATTTGGGAATAAACTGCACAAGACTTTGCCAGGATGCTGCACTAGATCTGGCACAGAAGTTCCTAGAATTTGGCCAAGCAGCAAAGAGATTCTCAACCTATTTGTGTGTGATAATTCCTGCCCAGCTGAAGAAGAGAGATAGCTCATGTTTCACTTGAGCATCCTCAGCACTTACATTTAAGTAGCTGAGGAAGTTGGGGTCACAGTAACATTTCTACTTGATTACTGATTCAAAATCTTTGCTCCAAGAAATGCCAACTGCACAGTGAAAAACAGGCAATATTCCTAGAACTGTGTTTGTCCAAGCTTTGTAATAGGGCCTTTGCCTTTAATGGCTGAAATTTCAAGGAGTTATTTACAACGTGCTTACTACCTGTAAAAATTCAGTAATGTCTTTAAAAAAGGTCCCATTTTATACCCTTTGCTTGTTCTACAATTGTTTACAATATTAAAAGGTTGAGTTTAAATTATTAAAGCTTATTTCTTTTACAATCAGTATAACAATTAGAAATGGAAGAATTTCCAAAGGCTTGGGTATAAACAATCTAAAACTCAGTAGCTGTGGAATGGGTAAAATGGGACAGGGCATTCACCAAATTTCCAGTGTTTCTTCCTATAATGTGATTAGAATATGTTTGTTCTTACCAGATTCTTGCTTAATTATTTGTGCTAACGCTTAAAAAAGAAGTTGAACTAAACAGTGTTTTTCACATACTCCTCTTGTAATGCTACATAAACCATCTTCTCTGTTTATCAATAAATCAGTCAGAATATATTGATTTTTCCCCCTAGTGCTCTTGCATGATCTCCATTTATTGCATGAAATGAAACACACTTTGTTTTCATTGCATTGTATTTCTACTATGGCTTTTCCTCCCTGTTTTCTCTTTCCATACAATACTTTCTATCTGCCCTGAGATGCATAGTTTGCAAAACCACAGCCAGAAATGCATAAATTTATAAGATGAAGCAACTGGGAAAATAAAATGGCAGGTGAAATTGAATATAAATTAATTAAATAAATGACGCACAGCAATCATGCCTGGAATGATGAGTTTCAAGCTGAACATTATGACTCAGAAATCTTGGTGTTGTGACAATTGTGTGAAAAAGACAACTTTGTGCTCAGTGACAGTCAGAAAGGCAAATGGAATGAAGCACCCTTCTAGGGCCTGCATTTCAAAATAGAGAACTCTAAAAGTGGGAAGCAGTTGTATATATACATAAACTCTGCCTGTTCCTACATTCTTCCCTTGGCATCACAGATGGAAGAGAAATCACCTTTGGGGTGATCCAGTACAGGTGTGCTGCATTCCTGCTTTAAGCAAGACATTGAGAGACGATATTTGTGTGTGGGTAATATAAAGACCAGCAATAGAACTGTGATGGAAATTCTTGCTTAGTTACCAATAAATTGGGGTTTGGAATGTCTGTACCCAATGCTTACCTGACTCTTGCTCTGGCTTTAGCCTGGCTGAGCTCTGTGTGTGACCAGGATCAATATATTCCCTGCTGTCCTTTCCTAGGAAAGAATTTGAGAATTGTCAGAGAGCTTCCACTCCTTAAAACAGCTAACCTGTATGAGACTACAGCACAAAGAACACAAATTGCAGTTTTGATCTCTGTTTGGCTTGCTGCAGACCAGGCAACCCTTCAGTGTTATTTTTGTAATACTAATGTAGTTCCATGCAGTCCCATGTATTTCTATTCTCCTCCTGTGTTTGTTTGGCAAAGAGAATGGCCACTTGTTCATAACTAAAAACATTATATGTAAGAAAAGCCTACTAAGTGCAAAAGTAGGGGCAATCCCTTCAGGGAGTTCCTAAGGAAAAGAGTATGGCAAAATGGGAAAAGATATCACAGCAATTGGTGCTGTATTCCTACTTGGTTTCAATGTTCTTGCCTGGACATCTGCCTTTAGCTATTATCAGAGACTTTTGGTCCATTGTCAGAGTGTTCAATCTCATGAGTCTGATCTCAGAATCTGTGTTTGCATAGTAACAGTGGCAAGCTACACTTTCACAGTCTTTTAAGAACCCAAATATCATAAGACACTATTTTCAGATAAAAGTATTGACATATAATAATAATTTAGATAATAACTATAAAGGCCTCAATTCTATTTCAGCATCTTAATTAACTAAATATTATTCTCCAGAAGAAAGAGATTGGGAATCAGATCACCCTTGGTGCATGCAAATCACCCTCATTTCAGTGGGCGGTTTGAGCAGACAAAGAATCCAGGAGCTGCCTTGGCAAACTGCTGGAGAGAGCCCATCTGGGAGGGAGTGGCCAGCTCCTTCTGCAGGAGGGGATCCTCACCCCGTGCCCAGCAGCTGGTGCCAGCACAGGCTGCAGTCAGTGCCAGCTTCAGGGATGGCTCAGCTTAGGCAGCCCCCCCTCACTGGGAAGATGAGAGCCTGGAATTGGATTGTGGATTCTGCAGGGATCTGGGGCAGGGAATAGGGGCAGAGTTGATGGCAGGGAACTGGCAGCTGTGGCTGCTGAGCCAGTGGCTGGATACAGCTGGAGCTGTCTCAAGGCAAATGGCTTCATTCCTGCTCTAATGGATTGCAATAATCAAGCCTAGAAGTCGTGTGTGTGCATTGCTGTTGCCAAATTAGAGTTTGATAAGAAACGACAGTTTTCTGGTGCTGCAGGGAGAGGGTGACATTTTAGCAGCCACCACGAAGGATTTTAAGATGTAGCAAAAACTTCCAGGGAGGTTCGCATATTTCTTATGTGAGCAGAGGCCACTCTCTTTGGTATAGTGACTTAACTGTATTTATGTTAATTTTCTACCACCAGCTTTCTTTTTCTTTTCACATTCAGTCACAGTTTTCAATGGGGTTCTAATAAATTTCAATTTGCGAGTAAATTTTACAATGATACTCTGTGCTTTGTTGCCCCTGCACTGCTGCCATTTACAGAGCATCATTTCCAACACTAGCTTTGTGCAAGTGAATTAGAGAGAGGAAAAGAACTGAACCTCTCTGAACCTCCTGTGTGAAGGGCTGGGGGCAACAGCTGGATTTCCCAGTGATTTCTGCTCAAAGATGAAAGATTTGAGCTATTTCTTTTTTCCTCTGGCTTACAAAAGGCTGTGGTTCATTTGCTGGTGAATAGTGTTGGATACAAGAGACATCAAAATAAAAATGATGCAGTACTTCGTTCTCACTGAAAAACTGAGTTTAAAATGATGTTGACTTTCTATGTGTCTTGAAAGTCTGTATACATAGAAAACAAATTTAAAGGAATATTATTTCAATATGCTTGTGTAAAGCAGCAAGAGGAAGAGATGCTGCAGCAGGGTGCCTTCTCTCATATAAAATCCTCAAAATTTAATTTTATTTTGGAAAGAAGGTCATTCCAGAAGAATTTTCACCAGTAATCCCACTTCAGACCTTCTTGTGCCTTTAGGAGATATAGATTAAAGTTTTATCCAAAAGGAAATTAAAATAAAAAGCCCAGCAATTTTGCCTCTGAGAAGAAAAGCAGTGACATGCTTTAAACAAAAATTTATATACCACAGGCAATTTACTGGGGAAAAATGCATTTTAAACTTGAGGAGGAAAAAGCACCTTCAACAATGTCATATGTATCGGAGTGGGTGTATATCTCCAAAGTCAAATCTGCCTAATCTCATAATAAAAGAAGGTTTTAGTCTTACCAGCAAATGCAAAGATGACATTAATACAGACAATAAAGACAGAATATTCTGATCATGCCTTAGCCACCACAAAGCTATTAGCTCTGATAATGGAATTTTTAATGTTGATCATTACATAATAAAAACATATCTAGATCTGCAGCTTGCTGGTGTTCTGTAACACAAAAAATGTTGTACAAACTATTGGTTTATGCAAATTTTCTGTATCTTTGAAGGTCATATTTGTCTCTGATTCTCCCAAGTTACTGATATTCAATACTCCTAAATGATCACACTGGAGTGGTATTGGATGCCTGCATAGTTCAGTGACATGAAGTAAAAACAAGGAATACCCTAGGTAACAAACTTTTACATTTTTGTGCTTTTGTATGTGCCTGCATTCTGTTTTCAGCCGTATGAAGACAATCCCCTTTAGCTGTCTAAACCAAATTGATGCTAATTATGAGCTGAGGCATTGCTGGAGAAAAATGAACCAAAATATTTTGCTGCTGTCTGACTCATTAAAGCAGCACTTCATGTACTGATTCTGAAAAAATATTTCAGATACACTGACCTTTATTTAATAAATAATATACTTCAGTGGCAAGAGCACTATATCTATTACTATTATTATTATTTACTGTCATAAGAATAAGGAGATTTGGAAAAAACAGTGTCTGGAGCAATTATGTTTTGAAATTTCTGGTATCTTTGATTTGTAAGTTTTCTTTGCTTGGGAAAGCAGCTTGGAATTAAAAGGGAAAGCAGGTGACATTGTGATGAACATATTGCTGTGATTACCATTCATGGCCAGCCAGATAAACTGCCATTGGCACTCAGAAATACACACACACTGTATGAGAAAATACTAGTTCTTTTTAATGTGTTGTTTCTAATAGTTTCTTAAGAAAATAAAATGTTTCTAAAACTCTTCAGAAACTGAGATTTCTCATTTTAGACTAGAAGTGTCCTGAAAAGCAGATTATTATTATTCTGGCAAGTGTTAAGAGTCACACTTGCAAAAAATTTGCCATCACACTTGAAAAAAAATCAGGAGATTGTATGAAGGTTTTGTGTTAGCTATACTGTATTTCTGGAAGTGCTTTTTGAACTAAATTCTGAAACATCGTGAAACTAATTTTAGAGAGGATAAAGCACTGGTGAAAACACGTTTATTCTATGGCATTATGGTGCTGTTCAGGAAAGTAAGTATCAGAATTAATATTGTCTTTGTATTTTTGAAAAACACACAAGTAAAAAATATAAACATCTGCTGGTAGCTGATGCAGACTGAAACATGATTTTTGCTGAGCAGAGCAGAGCCTATTGTGCAATAAGTCAATTTTCACTGACAGGAAGGTTTTGTCTTCCATAAGCACGAGGGTCAAGCTCTTATTTAGCCTCAGTGCATGGAGTGCTGAGTGCTGTACTGAAACCTTGGCTGCTGCCCTGCTCAGGCACAATCCCAGCACCAGTGACACACAGACTTTGACTTTTACAGCTCTTCTCATCCTCACCCCCAGCTTCACTGAAACAGGAGGGAACCACAAAGAGCCCTTCAGGATCTGAGAACATCAGAGACTGATTTCCTGTCCATTATATATGTGTTTCCTAGGAAATGTAGGCCTGCTCCTGCTTTCATTGGGCTTTATTTGTAAACTTCCATCTGAGGCACCCAAGTGATTTAACCTGGACAGCACCAACCTGAAATGATAATGCTGGAAAGTTAAAAGACCTTTCCACTCGGAAGAAGAGCGATGCCTTTCATAGTGACAAACACATCCGCAGGAGTGCAGCCTTGCTCAGAGAGATGGAAAAATGATCACCTCTACTTCCTCTCATTCTGTGTGTCACATCCACACCTGTCTGTCACCTTCTGAATTGGTAAAGATTTTCTTTACTGCATCCTTAGTTCTGGGCAGTGCTATTGATGATGCACTGGGGTATCTGCACCTGAAAGGTGACTTACGCAATGTCTGATCTTAATTTCTTAAAAAAATTTTTAAATATCCCCTCAATTTCTTGTAACGGCCACCTTTTGAACATGCGCCCCTGTGCTGCAGCTCTCTGTCCATCCAGAGCAGACTACACACAGCAATCTCTGCTAGCCTGTGCTGGACTGTAGGTTGAGTTTGCCCAGTTCTCTTTGCAGAACAACAAATACTCCCTCTTACTATTCTTACTAAAAGGCAGAAACTGCCTTTTAGCTCTGCATTACTTCAACCTGAAGCAGTGACAAAATCATATTTTCTATCTCCATTTTCAGGTTCAACATTGGCTTCAAAGGGAGGAGTATTTGTTTTCCTCTGATTGGTTAACACCACTTTTCTGAATGGAATTGAGACAGAACAGCAACTCTTGTAGACTCTGGATAAATTGCTTTAGGTAATAAATTTCCTTTAAAAAAATTTTAGACTAATGCAACAACCTGATCAGTTTGTGTGGTTGGACACCACATTGACAGCATTTTTACAGACTCTCCCAGCTTTCAGGAGGTCACAGGAACTTGTAAATTATTTTAGAGACAGAAGATATTTTAGACAAACAATGAAGATAAAATGTGGAGCTGACAGACAAATAGCAAGATCCTGCCAGATATTATGTCTGTTTGCATGGCTAGCTGTTTGAGAAGGAGAAAAATGAGGCTGTCAGTTTTGTTACTGACAACTGCATAATTCACCTCCTAAGTAAACTCAATTTAAGGCATAGCTATGAATGGGGAAAGGCCTAAAGCTAGATTATAGTCTATAAAAAGATTAGAGCCTGATAATTGTATAATGGAGAGTAAGCAGCTACTTCTGTTATCAGGAGTAGCAAGAGGTGCTTAGTAAAGCAGTTATTCAATGTTAATCATGGAGAACCTTTGTGACAGAGCATTGCTTTCCATGATTTATCCAACCAGAGCACAAATGTTGTTAAATAATTGTAATGAGTTTAAGAAATATAGGCAGCTTGTCACTGTTTAATTTAAGTCCAAGCTCTGCTGTATAGCTGGAATAATCTTCTCTACTTTTCATAGCCTGCTTTAAAAGAGAAACCTACTGTTTCTTTTCATAGCTTTCTGGCAGAATTCCACAGTGCTTTACAACAATAGAATGTCAAGGAGCTGTATTTCCAACCCTGAGCTTCATTTCCAGTCCTGAGCTGCATTTCCAATCCTGAGCTGCATCTCCAATAAGGCCATGTACTCTGTGTCATGCTGAAATTCAGAACTAACCCAAGAACCTTTCCAGGATAACTGCTTGTTTGACCTTCAGCAAAGGGTTGGGGCAGCCTGGCTCTGTTTTCTGTGAGCGTGTCTTGCCCTGGTGCTGATGGGCAGGCACCTGCAGTGCCACATCCTCTCTAAATAAACGATGTGACCCTGCCCCAGTGTGCCATATCCAGCGGTACAACAAGCCAAGAGACAAAGAGCAAAGGGAACGTGGAGGGGGAGCAGAAGTGCTCTGGTCTCAAGGTCTTGCAGGACCCCAGAACTGGTGATGAACCTGGGTGAGATCTGAACTAGGACAGGGACAGAGAAGCCAGGCTGGAAATGGGGATGGAGCAGAGGAGTTTGCAGCTGCTGTGACATTGCAGCTGCCACTGCCTCAGGATGAACTGGTAACTTGCACTGAGCATTGCAACTCTTCCTGTCTGCATCGTCAGAGAGAGCTGGAAACAGATTCCTTCTTACAGGACACAAAATCCAGATTATTCTGGCAGACTAGAAAATACAGATATTTCTCATTTTAGCTGCAAAGAACTAAGGAGAGATTTTTGAAAAGCAAATCTAACCAAATCCCAGTTGATTTGGATTTAGTGCACAAGGATTTACATAATTTTTGATGAAAAATTAAGTTTGAAATTAATGATTTATAACTCCAAAAATGGAATACAGATTGATTATTTCAATACAATTGCTCAGAGAAGCAATTTGACCACAGGACAGAATTTCAAACTTAGACTTTTTAATTCAAATTTAAAGAAAGGCTCTCAAAATCGACAGCACTGGGTACTATATGTGATTAATATTGACACAAAAATATCATGCTTTTTTTTTGGAGATTTGAGATTGATCCACTAAGGATAGAATATACTGTAAATAGGAATGTGAAATTTAGATCTGGGTCTAAACTAAAATTAGATGTGTTTAGACCTGAGTTTTGATGTGCTCTTTACAGAAATAATACTCAGTTGGGAAGCTATAATTTGAATGTACCAGATTGGGATGAAATTTTTTATCAGATGAGTTTTTTCATGGCATAAATATTTCAGGACTAAAGGACCTGATTATGTCTATATGCAACACACTTCCCAAAATATTTGCAAATTGCAGCAGTTCACGAATTTAAAAAGAATTTTGTTGTCTTGAGTTCTGTCCATAGAATTTATCATTGGTTTACTTTGGAAGTGTTAAGGATCCACTTGGGGATTACAGCACCAAATTTCAAAATATGAGTGAATCAGAAATACAAAATATTGCTTATTTTTATATTTTCTTAAGTTTTTTTATTTCTGTAACACCTTCAGAAATCTCAGATACTCTTTTACTTGCTGTTCCACAAATTATGCACTAGGGATTAAAATGTCTGCCACAAAATGTGCTTAAATGACTGAATCCAATTTTTGCCCTGTATTTAAATGACAGTCTTGCTAAAAAATACAGCATCACCTCAGCATTTTGCAGAGTGTTGGTCTGAAAAATATTGATATGCTGTTTCTCTTCAATTTGAATTTAAAAAACCCCAAACAACCCAAATTCAGCCAATGCCAAAAATGCCTAATGAAAGGTACTCTTTGCAGAATGAAGATAGGACTTGTAATTCTTACAGGAAATTCAAGTAATCTTTTCCGCACTACACACAGAAGGCAGTGGAAAGGTGGGAGAAGAAACAGAACCCAGATTCTGAATGAGCTCAGAGAAAGAAGACTTGATTCCCACTTATCCCCTGCTCCCAGTTATCTCCCAGTCTGCAGTCCAAGTGCTTTGCCAGCTCCTCATTAGGCTTCCTTAAGGCCTGTTGGCAACTCCTCTGTAATTATAATGTCTATGAAAATAAGTTTTGCTGTTCCTTCCAAACAAAGATCAGGGCTCCCTGTCCTACTTGTCCTCCAAACTGTGGCAGGGATGTTTTCCCACCTCTGATCTTGCCCAGCTGCCTTCCCTCAGTATCCCTGTCATAAATTAGCAACCTGGAGCCATCAGAGCCTGGGGGTTTTACAGACTGCTCAGGCACTGGGGAGCAGCCCCTCTCTGTCAGAGCCCTCATCTGACTGCTGAGCACTGCACAGAAATTGAAGCACTTTGTCTCTGCCACTCACAGTGCAAAGGGATGCACTGAGCTGGCAGTGGGAGACACTAACACTGCCTCTCCAGACACTAAGTCAGAGCAACAAAACCTTCTGCCTGCCTCCCAGATGTAACACCTTACAGAATTGCTAAAAAATCACCCTCAAAAAATCCCTGAAAAAATCCCTCAAAACATAAAACTGTTTTAGAATGCTAGTTCTAGTCTTTTAGCTATATTGTTATGTTATGAACTGAAATAATAAGTTAGAAAATATTAACAAAATGTTCATTTTAATAACTAAGAATTCCTGGCTAAGTATTTATTACTGATTTCTAAGCAATGAATATGTATTCATTAAATATGCATACATATATCTATATATGTATAATAAATAGGGAGCAGGTTAATCAAAATCTAAGAGAATTAATGACCAATCCAGGATTAGTGACAAGTTACAGGTGTTTCACTTACGAGTCAGACTTGACAGGTGTTTTAATTGAAAGTAACATTGAGTACACAACTACCTCTACTCCTGGCCTGAAGGCTCCCTCTATCTTTCACCTTATTTAAAAAAAGATCTTAGTGCTGCTGTTTCTATATAGATCTGGCAAAAAATGTTAAGCTTCTTTTCTGCCAACACATTAAATGCAATTGTGTGCTTTCACAGCTAAAAATGGGTCTAAATGTACCAAACGTGAGGAATAACAGAAGGACACAAACAGTAGTAAAAGAACCACCTTTGTGGGTCAGACAATGAATCTCACTGTGTTGAAATTCAATTCAAATGGAGGCTTCACCAATTTTTTATTGATTTTAATTCTCAAATATATTGTTTCTATATTAAAAATTAGTCTAATGACAACATGATGAAATTTATCGCCTTTAAAGGAATGCACAAAAATTCTCAAGGATTCATCTGGAAAAAATGAGTTTAAGAGTAACAGTTTCAGTACCACATAATTTTTCCTTTTCATATTGTTAGAAAGGCATTATGCATAATGCTGTGCCTTGTTTTTGTATATTTGCTAAGTCTCTCCTAGAGAAGATAGTTCTCCTTGATGGTTAAGAAGATTCCTGTGAGAATCTATTTTTTGACTGTCTCTTTTGGGTGCTGTATAGTGGAACCAACTTGTAAGATTCTCTAATGAATGATAAGACATGTCTGATAAGACATGTTAGAGACAACTACTGTTATAGACAATGAGAACTGACTGTAGCTGAGGGAGACAGGATTCTGGTGGAAGGTAAAAAACCAGCACACAACACCTTGCCTTAATGGAATATATAAAATATTGTCATGCATTGACATTCACCAGGGAGTAGCTAACTCTTAAAAAATTCACACCATAGGAAGCTCTGTGCTATTCTGCTCTTACAACCCACCACAAAACCTGTTCAGACCATAGGCAATGTAGAAGGCACAGAGAAAAACCTGCAGGTGCACACGACAGACCTGTGTTCCCTTGCTGTTCTCCTCTGAAATACAGAGTGCATGGTTGTTCTGAGCAAGATATGTAACAAACTGAGAACTGACCATAGGGGAAATAATATGGAAGAAGAGTACTGCTAGTAGAAGACACTTAAAAATATTCATAAGGCTGTTGAAGAGCCCCAAGCAAAACTTTCATGAGGATGAAATGTTCGTTGGAAGAAGAACCTGTACTCTGGAGCCAGCAGCTAAAGCAAATAATGTACAGCTGCTCCCAATACAGACCACACTGCATATACCTTGTTTCAAAATAATCTGTCTATTTTTGATATTTCCTAAAGGACTTTTTGTCTGTATGGGGGTGTGCCTGACTGAAATGAGCAAGCAATTTTGTGGATTGTCTCCTGTGTGGAAGACAACTATAAGGCTGGAATAAGAGATTAATAGAAAAGTCTCCAGCAGAGACTTGCTCAGGTCACTCTCAAATGTCCACCTGAAAAATACCCACTTGTGGAAAAGGAAAATAAGAAGAGAGATAATCAAGCTGGAGCTTGCTGACAAGTGCAGATTGAGCCTGTGCATGCCTCTATTTTCAACAACAGTGATAATGAGGAGTGTCTCTTTGAGGGCAGGGAGCGGGCAGAGGGCTTTTCAAGTACAGAAGTACCAGATGGAAGAAGTGGATTAAGATAGCACTGATGGGGTATTTGTGGGTAGCAAAGAGCATCAAATCTCCCTGGTATGGATGGCAGGAGCCCATTGACAGAAGAGTCTGTGAGGAGAATTCTGGGTTGCAGCCACCTTGGAGGTTGAGAGGCATTTGGAAAAGCAGCAGCAGCAGGAGTCACAGGCATGCATTCGAGCATCAGAAAGGGCTGGATGCTTTTACAGAGCCTCACCTGCATCAGGTCAGCAACAGGCCCTGTTATGGCCATGAGAAAAGATAACTGCAGCTGCACTGTGGCTGAAAGGATGCAGAGCTTCTGCAATAAATCAGAAGGTGCACAGAGAGCAGGACTGCTCAATCGATGGGGATGTTTCCTCCATTAGTTTGGGAATGTCTTTGCAAACTAACACAAAGCACAGGCAGCTCTCTCCAGCTCTTCAGGCTCCCAAGATTCTCTATCAAAAAAGGTGATGTACATTAAAAAGCTTTTCATTTCTGATTTTAGAGGTGCTCAGTCCTTGAACTTCCGTGAGACTCAAATGGCATTGCAAAAAATAGTCCTAAAACTGTATTTTTGCAAGAAGAATTTAATTACCTTTCTATTGCAAACCTAAAATTGTTTATTTTTTATTGCAGATTGCCAGATTCTTTCATTCTTTGACATTAAGAATTAATCTCAATAATGTTAGTGTTTTTTACCTTTGAGTTATAGAAAGTTATGAAACAACAGAAAAGAAAATACCACTTTGAAGAAAACAGAAGTAATTTTTTTAGTTTTCTTTCTGTTTGTTTTCTTTCAGTCTTTATGAATTCAAACTTTGAATCATACAATAAGAAATCCTAGTTCTGCAATTTCCTTGCAGGCAGGTTAATTCATCTGACATGAACACTATCAGAAGGATAATTCTTTGTCATCAAAGCTGTGAATTCTATGTGAGCAATTCTCCTGTTCCCATTGGAGTTAATGCTGCTTGGTGCAGATGCAGGGCTTTCCTCTTAGGAGAAATCTGAGGAGAATATATTGCTAATTTAGAGAAAACCTGAAAATTAGAACAATAGCTTTAAAAAGATTAACCAAGAACCCTAAGTAGAACAAGATATTTTAATTTAGATGTTAAATGAAGTCCAATTTAACTTTCATGTGTGGGGAATTATGAGTAGCTACTAGAAAAGTGTGCATTTTAGGATCTCCAGAGACTGTGATCAGAAGGATGCTGATTCTCTTTCCCATTCTGACACAGGCTTTCCCAAGTCTTCAGATCTGAAATGTTGTGCTGAAGGAGAGTGCTATTTGTAACAATCATGAGAGTTACAAATAAACTGTATTCACAGTTTTTCTCAACTTTTGACAGGGACAAGTCAGAAGCACTGGTAATTGAGATGTTTTCACTCTTTTGCTAAATAAATTTTAAAGGATATATGTCTGAATAAGCTCTCAGTTAAATGTCAGAACACATTCCTACTTCAAAGCAGAGTTTAAAATGTGTGCAAAGGCTCCTTCTTAGCCTCTCTGCATGCCTTCTCTCTAGTAAAAGCATACAAGTGACACAGCTTTAAAATCACTGTGTGAACCAGAGTCAGCTGGACATCTCAAAAGTCCTTCAAATGGAGACTTGATCAAAATCCTCACAAAGGTAGGGATTAAAACCACAGAAGCTGAGGTATTAGAGAGAATACACATATTTATCAGGTCACTGTGTCTGTGACAGAGTTCACTTGAATGTCTCAAACATTCCCTGTACCTACCAAGAGCTTTGCTCTGCTCTGTGCATTGAAACATTCCTCTGGCACAAAAGACTCCAAATATTGTGGTGGCAGAAGGCTCAGGGTTATCACACAAGTGTCACTGGTACCTTTCACACAGCTATTTTACTCTATCAAGTCAAAGTGTAAAGGAGAAGGGGTCAAGGAAGAGAATCTGAAATATACAGCAGTAATTCTGAATAAAGCAGGGTTTCTCTTGCAAGATCATGATTTTTCTACAATAAGTATTGATACATTTTAGAGGAAATTACTATTGAGTGATAGTTGTGGAGGAAAAAGAGAGTGGGAACTGGCTTCATTTTTCATTTGAAAATACTTTCATTGTACTTTTCTTGTAGCCGTTTTTAGATAATTGAATGAAAATAGGTCATCACCTACTAGATTTGGTTGATTTGGTGGGCACTAGTCCATAGAACAGAATGGCCCAGGTGATTTGCCAGACCATTAAAGGGTCCAGCATTCCAACAAATGTGGGAATGACAGGCTATATGGAAATCACTGGCTGGTATTTGAAGTCAAGGGCAGATGGGTGTTGGTATAGCACAAGTGATGGTGCATGGGGGAGTGAAAAATTTTATCAGAGGGCAGAAAATAGTCAAAAAGTCCTGTTTTACAAAACACCCTGGGTTGTGTCTGACATGAAACACACATCTGCAGGGTTTTCATATTTCCTTGTTCCCAGGAAGAACCACTGAGGTCTAGGAAAGGCAGATGGACAAATACAAGTGAAATCCAGGTTGGCATCAATCCCTTCAGGGTTCATGGTTAAGCTGCAGGGCAATGGGAATTTTCCATATCTTTTTAGCATTAGAAGTCTCAAACCCAATGATTCTTTTGGAAAAGGGAAAGACCAAAGATTCAGTCAGCTAATGAGAACATAAACTGCTGAGATCAAAGTGTCAGTACAAGCAATTGGTCTAAAATATGGGATCCTAATCACTGGAACTGATGGATAAGAAGAGAACCATTTCACATCTTACAAAGCAAAATGTAATTATTATGAAAGTGGTGATAGGGCAGGTAAATGACTTGCCCCCAAATTTAAAAAGTCAAACCTAGTTAATTTTATCTCAGCTAATAAAAACAGCAGTGATAAGACTGTTACAGATTGGTGAAAAATTAATGAAGTCTTTAATGAACTTTATGGCAAATTACATAAATCAGACCTAACTTAATAAAAGCCCAGAAGATTTTTAGCAGTGTTAAGATTTTTCAGTTGCTGAATAATAAAGAAAATAACTCCAGTAAAATACTCTCTGTCCTACTGGAAGATTCTGCAAGACATTAAAGTAGAGAAACCGGACCAAATTAACAATAGTTTCATCAGAGAGATCATTAAATAAGCTTAGAGTTTTATTTTGAAATGATCACTTGAAGAGCTGACCAGAGTATTTTGAAAAGCCCTCGTAGCAAACAACAAAGTCAATGTTTCTTTTTGGATGAACACGAGGAAAGAGCAGTGCATGCTGTGCAGACACATAGATAACAACGTTTCACCCAGTGAAGGGTTTCGCTGGAGTTGGGGTAAGTGATAAGAAGCCTTAGTCCTTAGTTTGTAATGTTTCAAAAATGATTTAAATAAACCTTAAAGAGGAACAAAAGATGAACTCAGAGACAAGATGGATTCCAAGGGCTGTCCTAAGATTAGGGATCCTCATAGCAATTATGTGATATAAATTTGCATTAAAAGCTCAAGTGTTTGGATGTAGACATATTTATATACAGGCATAAATTTCAGCAGGGATATTTAGTAGTAGAGGGAGACAGCACATGGGCCTGATTTCTATTACATGTCAGTATGTTTGGAAAATGTAAATTTTCTTCTTGCCTCTGACATGTACTTGCAATTAAACCATCAATAATCAGATGTTGAAAACTTATTTCAGATTCAGAGGAGAGGCCACACTTCGTGCAGGTTTTTCTAATTTATGTTACTTATCAGGGACCAGTAAAGGAAAAAGAAGAAAAAAGATTGTGCCTTGTCTCCTAAACCATACCAAGAAGCCTTGAACCAAATAAGTCACATGAGAATCACAGGCAGAGTCATTAAAAAGGTTGATTTACTTTAAAATTTACCAACTGGTGAGAAAAATTGTCCTTTCTCTTTCTCAGAGTTGCAGAGTCGTATCAGAAGTAATATTCAAATCAACTATGTCTGAGCCTATACAAATGGAGAAGTCCATCACAGGAGTTAAAGATGTCACAGAAGGGTGAATGAAGAGGAGGATTTGTGGCTTGCTTCCAGCAAGATGGCACTGAGCAACTGGCAGACCATCAGATAATTTGTAAATGCAATAACCTTGTATTACTCTTTTATAAGAACATTCCTCCACTCCAATAAATGTTGCCACTCTGTACCCTCTGCTGCACCAGAGATCCCCCTCACACTTTCCATATTTCTAAAAAGCAACCCAACAAACCTGTTCTCTGACTGCCTGGAGTCAGTCCATTGCAGACAGGCATAATGAGAACTTACTGAGTGACTCCTTGTGGCTTGCTGGTGGTGGAATTCACAGAGCAAAAGTCAGAAAATCTTCCCACAGTATTGCAATCAGTTAATGAAAATATCATGTAAGAGTTGTCAGCTTAATACTTCCTAAACAAAGATATCCTACCTTTCCCTTTTTTTTTTTTAACCTTGTTTTCAATTTCTCCTTGATACCATAAAGTAGAATTATGGGAAATTTCCTATTTGAACCTCAAATTATAGCATGAAGCCTTCACCCAAACTAATCCTCAGAAATTTAACATGAACCTAATTCAAAAGACTTGTCCAGACACTGGCAACCATGGAGGGCTGTTTAATAAAACTAGATAGATGGATGTTCAGAAGTGGAATTTTACTTCAAACATTGACAAATCATCCAGTACTCACACTGAAAAGCAAGATGACCTCTGATGTCCAGGCACTTTGTGACATGAGATTGTACAGGAGCTACCACTCTGTTCAGTAAGTATGGCACCCTGATGCAACCAGAGCAATAAAATGCAGCAGAGCAATAAAGAAAAAAAACTTGTTTTGATAACACCTCCTCAGCAGGACACCTGAGCACTCAGCAAACATTTGTCTTTACACAAGGATGCTTTTGAAATTACCTTTGAGCACCACTCCAGGAAAGGGGACCAGAGTGAGCTGTTTGTGCCTCACACTGTGAGCAGGAAGGTGAAAAGGGAGGCTCATTGCAGGCCTGGAGAGCAAAGCTGACTGAACAAAGTCAGTGAGAGCTTTCTTGTCACACAGATTGTACAGGAGTGCTTTCTACCCCAGCCACAGCAAGGAAGGAGGAAGAGTTTGCCAAGGAGCATTGCCCTCTCTTGCACACAAGTATGGGGCCCAGGAAAAGCTGTGCTCTTTCCAACCTTGAAGTTTTCCAGAATATATCTGGGCACAGCCCCAGGTAACCTGGTCTTATCTGAAAGCTGACTCTGCTTTGAGCAGGAGCTGTGATTAGAGACCTCCCGAGGCCCACCCCAGTCTGAATTATCTGATGATTCCCAGTGCAGCTGGACCAAAACTGTGCCCAGGCACAAATACAGAATTTTCCTTCAAGGCTGTCCTTGTAGCTCTCATTTAAAAAGAAGTTCGAAAAATGTGTCCAAACTATTTGTATATAAATGTGTAACAATTTGTGATGAAAATGTGCTCCATGCAGAATTGTGCTGTAACCATGGCAACTTCCATTGAAATAGACATCCATTGTAAATCTAGAAGGATCTCATTTAGAAAAGATTTAGTTGTACTACTCTATTTATGAATATTCCAATCATGTAAAAACCACCCCAGTTTCTTACAGAATTGTTTTAAAATAGTGCAGCTGTGTGATTAAGAATGCTATCAGAAGCTTCTACATTGAACAGTTTTTAAATTTTATTTTATGATTCTTCTGCAACTTAGATATTTTGGAGACTAATTTGGAATCATTTGCTATAAAATCATTGCAGATCTATTTAGTCTGGCTTCTAGTATTCCACTCTCCTTTGTCTGATTATATTGTTTCACATCTAGACTACTGGGAAATATGTTTTAAAATACTCAGCTTCTTGTATGAGGATAAATCCACAAATAAACAAAGGTTCACCCCTCTTAGTACCTTAGTTGTGAGTTATCTTTAAAATCCTCAGCTCTCTGCTGCCTCTCATAGAAGCAAAATGCTTCCCTGTTGTTTCTACCCATCTTGTAACCTTTCTCAGTGGAATATTGGCCTTTATTTCTCACTAACCTTTTGTAAATTCTCAGATGGTGGTCTTGTCTCCAAGGTATCAAACTCAGCGTTGAAATTTGAGATAGTTGTTTTGTGTCTTGCTGACAGGCTGATTTACCTACTTACAACCACAATTTAGGATACACAGAAATATGTCCTAGGAGAGCTGAAAAATTTGCAGGGGACATTAAGGTTACAGTTTTTCTTTATATATATTTTTTACTGTTGGTTTACTAGTGCAGTCAAATGAAGAAAGAGAATGAATCATGAATGATCTAAGCTATGCCTCCTTTTCTTAACACTAGAGCAGAACAAATCCCATTCAAGGTGTATTTCTTTGCATGGGAAGGCATCAGCCAGACATCAATAAAGTTGATGTGTGCCAAATAGCATTTTAGAAATTCAGAGCAGCCTCCTCAAAAGAGCACAGCTCTGGGGACAGAATAGCACTGGTGACATTGGGTAACAGAGCCTATTCATGAAGCAGGGATGCATGTAAAGTGGCTAAATATATTGGTAGTGATTTTAATTTTGTTGGGGGATGTATTTTTTTTTTGATACTGCTCTGATCCCATTTATTTAGGGCATAAAATCAGCATCTACAGATGCCCAAGGGCCTTCTAACAAACTCTACCTGATGATTAACTGTGCAAAAATATGAAAGGCCTTGGGGAACCTCCAATTACATGCATCCAGGCTTGTTCAGGCCTTGGGTTTTGTACTGACAGCATCTGCATTTCTGCAGATTTTAGAGGGAAGTAATAACTTTTCCTGGAAGAAAGACAGACCTCCTGAAATGGCTTGGGAAAAAGTAAGCAAATCCATTATTAAAGCCCATCTGAAATCCTTAAAACAGACTCAGTTTTTTAATAGAGATGTGTGTTAATAAATGAAATCGAATGTGTTGTTGAGGAAAAAAATACTTCCACTAGTCTCCTGATAAATTTGTCTCATGGAAGAATACTTAACTCATAAGAGATGTTTAACTTTTCAGGACCTTTTATGAACAATACCAAGCACACTGATGTAATTACTCAGTTCTACAGTTTCCTTCTCAACAAGAGAAAAGAGAAATGCTGTTTGTACATACAGAACACTCCAGCCAAACTCCCTTTTCCATTACTCCAGCTCTGATACACCCAACTATTTATTCATGTCTTGACCATTTTTAAAATCTCTTTACAAATCAGAACTGTCTCAGGGAAATTTCACTTTATCAGCAATATTGCATCCTGCTGATAACACAGAGATAAAACAGCTCACATGGTAACACTGCCTGCAGGTTACAATTCTCTCTGATATCTTCGTGGAAAAGGAAGAAACGTCATCAGTTTTGGAGGCAGCTATTTTCTTCAGCTTTCCTGAGAGTTAAAAGCAATTAATTGCATCTCATAAAAATATCAGTCTTTTACAGAGTGTTTACTTGTCCTCTTTTCTCACTTAACTTCCATTTAGTACAGTGGTTCAGGACTGCGCTTTAGAATTTAAGATATGACCTACATCTCATTTTTAAATTAAAGCCAGTCCTCCCCTGCTGTGATTCCACTTTTCTAAATAGCTCCCTCTTATTTTTGAAAGGCAGCAGGATGCCACATGAGCATTTCTCTCACCCCACAAGGGCACATGAGAAGGGCAAGATGTTTAGCAGTGAAGCAGACTGAGTGAACCAAATGTACCTGTGGCTGTGGCTTCTGTCAGGTATCATTAAAACCTGTAGCAGTAAACTTTCAAAACTGTTTGGAAACCAGATTTTGCCACCTTACAGGTTTGAAATCAACACAGTCGGAGCCCTTCCCACAGGATTTCTGCCTCACCTGGAGAGCAGCCACTGAAACACAGGCTGGAGTTGGTGTTTCTCATCAATGCAGCCAAAAGGAGAAGGACTACTGTGTACATAAGCATGTGGGATGGATGTATCTGGTTTAAGGTACACACTAGATCCCATGTGATTTTAGCCAGTGCCTTTGGAATTTTCAGCCTAGTTGATATTTCTGAGTGTCCCTGTAATAAAGGAAGGTCTTTTCTATCATGTCAATCCTTCCTCCTTTATTGGAAATGGAACAGTGGAAAGGATATCCAGCTTGTGGGCTGGATGTGTTGAAAAAGCTTTCTTATAAATATAATTACTGTGATATGCAGTAGTTATGAAGTGAAGTTTCTCCACAGTCCCTAAACTTGAATCTGAATTTTCTGAGAGCAGCCATCCTTATATGAAGAAAGAACTATTTTATTCTGACTATGGCTCACAGCACTCACAGTTGTGGCACTGCCTCATGGCAACCTCAACTTTTGTCTTTTTCACAGAGTTAACAAAAGCCAGATCAAAAATATGGGGTTGCCCTTTGTTATGAAAACCCCAACTGTGCTGCTGCAGCTGGCTAACCAAGTGTTAAAGTGCTAAAGCCCAAGGACAGGAATTATTCCCTCTGCTCTTTTTTGTCATCCACCAACCCAAGGGAGTGCAAAACTATTTTGGGAAGAGCTCTGAACTGTACTTTTTAAAACCTTCCCCTGGTCAAGGCCCATCCTTTCAGTTTCTCTGCATGAGTACGCTCAGATAGGAACATCAGCTTTCTGCAGAGCACCCAATCACCAAAACCTTCCACATCTCATACAGATGGGGAGTGGAAGGAGCTGATCTGATTGCAAGCTCCATGTGGCTGCTCCTTTGTAGAAAACAAGTAGCTGTACCAGACAGTTGCACAAAATACTTCTTTGGATAACTTGGGTATTGTCAGAGCCAGATCAGGAGGAAAGCACAACACACCCAAGCTTTCAAAGCCAGCACCCACAGACAGTGACACCATTACATGAGGATCTCATGTTTGTTACTAGACAAATGAGATGGTATTTCTAACCCTTAATTATGGACCAAAAATTAAAAAAAAAAAAAAAAATCCGGAAAGCCTGGAGGTCTCTCTGTCATGGTACTGAAATCTGCTAAAAACCCCAGGCTGCCTTAATTCACATTTGGGACTTATGCCCATCTTTACTGCCTAGTTAATTATAAAGATGAACTTGCAGGAAGTGCAATTATCCATATTTTCTGCTGAGTTTCAAAGTGTTTGGCAAAGAGATGGGCTAAAATCTTATTTGTTGAGCAGGAAATTTGTCAGTCATTATCATTTCAGGAAGCTAAAAGTATTTGAAAATTTGCCAAAAGATTTCAGTCAAATGAGGAATTTTACAAGAAATGTTTCCATTTTACATATAGATTTGTTCAAAATAATATTGAAAATATTGCAGTAGATCATTAAAAAGAAACAAAATATTTAGAACAAACTTTTTGAAATATAACGCTTAATTTGGTTGACAGTATAACATTTTGTGTTCTGGCAAAAGATCATGAGATAATTTGTCTCTTTGAAATCAAAAATCCTTTTTACTATCAGCACTTTTCACATAGGACAGAAAATTCAAATTCCATTACCCAACCAGTGCCCTGGAGTCCATCTGGTTCATTCCTGACACAACATCCACTTGAATATTAAATTTCCAAATCTAATGTGGGCAGTCCCAAACCACAGCGATGTTCAAATACAATCTTGTTCAGAACACCTTCCATGAGAGGGATTCTTCAATTTCTAGCCAAAACCCTTTTAAACTAGGAAACCCCCACCATTTAAAATAGCCCTGCTGTTCGTTTTGAGCTGTTTTCAGAAACCAGTGTCAGGCCTCTCTGACGTGGTGCTAACATCAGTCACAAAAGCAACAAAACTGCACTTGCTGAAAGCAGATTCTGTATATATAGGTGGATTTACTTCTCTGGAAGGAATGAATGTTATACAGTAACTACTGTAGAAAATGACAAATGAGGTTAAAAAATGCCTGATCAGTTGTTTGGGCCCATGATTATGGGAAGTTTTGGAAATGGTTTATTTTAAACACAAAACTTGCACAGACAAAAAATGACAGTAAGTGTTTATGTTTTCCCTGCAATGGCAATGGGGATTTTGGTTGGATTGGAAGCAATTTAAAACTGAAAAACAGTAATAGTAGCCTGCCACTGAATTACTAATCAGGCATGGAATCTAAGGAGATCATCCACAGGAGGGAACAGCTTTTGAGTACATAACCCTTGTTAACTCTTATTCTAGAAGTTTAAATGCTTTGTTTTCACCTCAGACTCTTAACTAGATTAAAAACCACTACTATGCTATTGTAAGAATCATCAAAAAGGATTAATCTTAAATAGCTACTCCACCTTAAATAAAAGAAGTATCTTTTTTTACACAAATTAGTGACAGTGTCAAAACATTCCAACTGAGCAGCTGAAATCCTAACTCTTCCTATGAACTGGAGTAACAAGGTGACAGGAGATCATCCACCACTACTGGAAACTGGGAAAAAACAGTTAAGTCTTTTCAGTCTTTTCTCCTAACACAGAAACTGTGTTAGGAACTGGGTGGGACAGTGCCAAGGGAATACTCACTATATAAACTTAGTCTTTCTCTTGCATGTAAAGTTGCAACAAAACACAAACTGCATAGACCTCAAGAAGAATTCAATAAACCAAAGTGAAATTGGTAAAAAAGAAGTGCAAGGCTACTACCCTTGACCCTAAAGCCATCTATGCCATTACATAAACTATCTCCCTCCTCAGTATTAGACCCAAGACTCAGCTATGAAGATCCTGAAAATGCTTGACTTCACTTGATACAAAATACTGACTAAACACAGATAAAAACCCAGAAGTGTTATGTACTTAAGTGTGATTGCAATAACAGGTACACTTTCAACAAGCAAAACCATCTTAAATTTTTAACCTTTTGCCTTTCTTAACCCCTGCAAGATGGAAGAGGAAGCAAAAATAGAGATGGAAGCATTAGTCCTGTGAAGAATAAAATCCCACAGCTGCTTTTAAAGACTTGAAATGAAGTTGCCTAGGAGCCATCCTTCTTCACTGCTGTTTCTGTCCCTGCCTCCAAAAAAAGTAATCTGCAACTTATATTAGTATTTCCTTATTGCACCACATCTTTGATTTGCTTTTCTACTACTGTTAGAGTTCTTTACTGTCTAATTTTATTGTGTGCAGTGCCTGACAGTCTGTGATCTTCCAATCCATCTGTGCTCCCCATCCTTTAGAAATATGTACTTCCAAAATCACAGCATTAGCAGGCCTAGTGGCCTCTGCAGCTGCTGAGGAAAACTTGCTGCTTTTTTTGTGCGCCACAGGACATGCTCTGCGTCCGTTCTTCCAAAGGGAAGCTGTAGCAGACAGTCTGCAGGCAATACAAGTTTTGATTGTTCTGATTTTATACTAAAGCAGTACAGATATTGGGGCCATATAGGGAAAAATAGAAGGTTGATATTGTCTTGAATACCATGGCTTAAAAGTCCTCAAGTTTGGTGTCCTATTGTCACTCCTTCTCGCTGAGAGGATCCTGCTGGTCTTTATGTTGTTGTTATTGTTGTGCAGTACACATTAACTGATTTTGTTCTTAATTCTGATATCTGAAATCAGCATTGTTTGCCCCTAATCTCTCCCCAGAGAAGTTTTCCTGAGCTGGCCTTGTTCTCTGGTTGTTAGTGAATGTATAGATGTTTACAGGGACAAGGATAGAAATTATTTTAGATGACTGTTGCAATGTTTATTCATTAACTCAGTTTAAGAATGCCTGCCAATGCTGAAGGAAACATAACTCTAATGAAGTACTTACAAAATGTCAGAGAAAATCTAAATTAGTCTCTGAGGTTTTCGAAATATTCATTAAAATATATCAGAATGCAGAATGTTTTTCAACCACAAAGACAACCCTATTACTGCAAATTTCATTATGCATTTTCAGTTGAAATAGTCATATAACTTTTAACATAAAGCAATAAACCTGATGCTATTTTGGTCCAATCTATACCATTTGAAAGAAGTGTAAGGGATTTATTTTCTAAAATATCAAAAATCAAACAGAAAGAATGAAAATCCACATTTGAGCAAGTTCTGCATAATTACATTTAATTCATTTAGGAATGTATAGGACAGTTTCAAAGCTGAGAAGAATACTCTCTAGGTTCAAGGTTTTCCAAAATATTTCCCCTTACATTTCCACTAAAATTAAACTCTGAAGGGTTCAGAGTACTCTGAACAATGGTTTGCCTTAATGGAGCATAACCATGAAAAAAATACAAGACTGGTTCTTCTATTCTGGGATAGAGGAATTATCAAAATGCCTGTTCTTTCAATTTTCTCTTTATGCCAATCACCAAACTGGTCTCTCTTTTTATGAAAAATGCAAATGAAATCTTTGTTGCATGTCCTGGCAAAAGAAGCTGAAGTAAAAGAGTAAAATATCTTAATTGGTATATGTGAAAAAGGGTGAAATAAAATTTGGCAAACTAATTTTCTTTAAAAATTATAATCTGCAAAAGCAATTTAATTTTTCCCCCAGGAAATTTGAGTAAATGTGGTCCATGCCACATTTACCACTGATTTTCAAGTCTTGAAAAGAACCTGAGAAGCAGCATGAAACATACTAAAGCTACTTATAAAGAGGTCAAGATTATTGATTAGTTCTACTTTTTAGTGTGGTGAAAAGTAGAAAAACCTAGAATAGGAAAGGCTTAGGTTCTCCTGGTGTGTTATACAAGGCAAGTTAATTCTGACAGAAAAAGGAGTTAATATTTTTAAATTTCAGTCCTTCATTAACGACTCTTTTCCATTCTGCCCTGTGCGAATAGGGTATTACTCTAAAGTTAACATGCATAGCATGATGATTTCATTGAATGATTTGCTAAGATCTCATGCATCATTACCTCATTGAAATATAATGAATAATCATTTATGACTTGTCAGTTAATAATGTGCAATAATAAGGGTTGATAGAGGTTTAAACCCACACCTGAAGGAGTGAATGCCACATGCAGCTGAAGTACCCAGGGCATTCTTAAAGAAAACACTTTGGGAACTGCACTTTTACTGAGAATTCCTGACAGAGAATTTAGTCTCATGTCATATATCAGCTATATATCATTAAGAGATACAAATGTATGTTTTATTTTGTATATCAATGATATGCATTGGCAAGCAGATTTCTCTGTGCTCAGCTGCTTTTAGGCTCCTTAAGACATTTCCCTTGAAGTTTTTCTAAATAGTAGATACAAAATTTCTATGGAAAACTGTAAGAGTTTACTTATCCTGGGGCAGAGGTGAGAGTATCGTGTTGGTGCAGAGAGCATGGGCTGTTTTTCTTTTGTATTGTCCCAGAAATCTGTTAAGATTAGGGTAGTGAATTGTTAATAGATAAGACTATAGAAGACTTTGAAAACCTCAACAAATCATTTAAAATAAAGAGACCAAAGAACAAAAGGATATACTCAGTCTCAGAAAAAAGCTGTATCAATACTATATAAATAGCACCTAGAGAGGCTCCTAGGAAATAGAAAAGCCAAGAATTCACCTTAGTTACCTTCAGCTAACATTGATCATATTGACTCAATTCTTGCTGTAAAAATTGGTCCCACCCATAGCCTTTGAAAGCACAAATTGTATAAAAGATTTTCTGAGTCTTCCTTGAAAGTCTGGTGCTTCACCACTCTAATACCAGGCAGAAAAATTAGCAGAATTGTCATGCATCATATCCATTTTGCTGGGGTCAACAGAGAGCTTACCAGAAAGACAAATTTGATTTGCATTAAAAAAAAAAAAAGTGACCATTCCAAAGTGTTCCTGATAATACTGCAAAATTTCATGGTCATTCATTGTTACAGCTGATTTGATTGGCACCTCAAGGGAGGCCAGTAAATATTAGACAGCTCTAAGCTTTTTTTCCTGCCAGTAGAGATTCAAAATGCTTTTGATGGATTCAGAGACTGTTTCATATGATATTTTATTAACTCCTGCAAACTGTATGAAAACAATTCAAAATATCTCTTAGATAAAACAGCTTTAGCAAGAGCTAAATTGAGTCCCACGATTCAGCAATATCCCATATGGTGCCTCATATGTCACAAAACCTGCCTGGATCTTGAGAGTGGAGGTGATTTTTTTTTTCCCTATAGGACTTTAATCTACATTAGAACAACCAAACACAAGTATGCTGTCCCTCCTGGTTCTCCATCTTGGAAAAATGTTATTTTTATGCTGGTCTATGCTTAAATCAACTTGAGATAAATTGAGTATTTATCTTCTAATGATTACTACTTGAGGCCTTGGAACTCTCTTGATATTTGCAGGCATGAACCACTGAAGAACTTGGCTTATTAATAATTAAATTCATACAAAGCTATTGCAAATGGAGATAAACAGCATCTTCTCCAAGCACCTGCTGATGCAATCTCCCATGTTGGCCTCAGGTGTGAGATACAGATTTCAAATGAAACATTTGGAACCATCCTACTTGCCACTGATTGAAAAGAAGAAATATTTTTTTTCATTTTGTTTATTCTCTGTGCTATCTCTGATGCCCTTTTACAAAAGAAGATGGCAACATAACTCTCAATTTGCTAAAGCATAAATGAAGAGTAGCAAAATGATTTTTAATGTGGGAAATGTGAAGCCATATGGAATTCCTTTTATGGCATAAGCAGTCCTTTTTGCAGCTCTTCTTATTAGGTAACTTTCAATTCTTAACGAGAGAATATCAGATTTCTAGGGAAAATCAGGCAATTCTGGCACTAAAACAGCTGCCACATTGCTGAATGGTGAGCAGGGAGAGGCATGGCCAGAAATGGCTGGGAATTGGTTTTTAGTGGCACTTCACACCTACACCAGTCCCCTGGGGCAAATGCCTTGCACCCAGAATTTTTACTTTTCATTTGAAACTCAAAATGTTTAAAACCCCCATGTACAAACCCAGTTATATTTATAACTGAAAAAAATCATGAAAGCAACTATTACCAACAAACTTCATTTTGTGTCTTACAAAATCTGGCTGATATTGATATCACACAAAGATAATGCCTGTTGAGAACACATGAAGAAGAATGGAACACATGAGGAAGAGGTTGCCAAAGCAACACCATCGTTAATAGGTACACGAAGGAATTAATGAAGAGCTTTACACTTTCGGGATAAAACACATACATAGAATGAGAAATGCTATTTTTTAACAGCAAAATTGAAGAACTCACTATTAGCAGATTTTGATTGGCAATAAACAAAAACATAACAGCACTGTCCAAACACAGAATTTACTGAAACTCAAAGAAAAATTATGTAAAAATTTTGAAATCAACTAGGACATCAATGGGAGACATTAATGCGGTTATAGTCCCTTTATGCCGATCCTGCTCTGACATTTCCACGAAACACAGCGGGAGTCCTTGCAGTTTTTTCTCACTCCATCCTGACACATCAAGCAGCAGTTGAATTACTTGAATTCTCACAACTCTACCAGCAAACGGTATTTTACTCTGCTAGTTTGTTACCCTGGCAAGGGATGTGATAATTACTGAGATCACAAGGGCACCATCTAAAAATGGTCACCTTCCAACTCAGTGGCACAAAAACACTTCTCTTACATGAACAGCAGAGAGCTTACTACTTATGCCAAAATTCCCTTACAGGAACAATTTTGTGTCTGCAGTTAAAATAGCTGCCTTTTTTTTGATTACATTTTTCAAAAGCATAGCGGATTGACCAAAGTAATTATTTTTTTTATCCACAGGCCTCTAATTGGTCTGTCTTTGCCATCAACTTTAATGCAAGCAACTCCAAAACTACTATTTTCTATGTGGGTAGCAGGACTGGCCATTAACTCAAAGACTTTCCAAGGAGTGCTATTCCAACTAATGTTCATTCTGCAACGCCACTCTTGTTCCCTCCAGTACTCCTTTTGTTGGACTTCCCTTCCAGGTAGGCTACAGGCTTTTTCTGTCTGTCATTTGCCCAAGTGCTCTTTAACACTGATTCCCTTTCCTTTGTGTTTTTGACCACAGAAATGAAAGTACTGGACTTCTGTGCACTGTAAGCTTTGGCTAGGATAATCAGGTTATTTGGTAAGAAAAGCTGCTTTGACTTAGTCTTCCTACTTGCCACAAAAAGGAATACCTCAGGCTAGCAGATCGTTGCTTTCTGTGAGAACACTGATTACCTAATTCCAGAAAAATGGCTGCTCACAGAGCTACCAAGAATCACAGTCTGATTGATAAGGGAGGGGATAACTCCTATCAGAGCTGTTATTTTGCTGATTATGTGAAAGAGGGCATAAATTAAAGAGCTTTCTGGCAATAGGCTCTAATTCAAGGGTTCTGAGAATTTTGGTTTTCTCAGTAGGGTTGTAAGTGGGCTACCTCACACCTGTCCTTTACAGAGCTCTGCTGAGGCTGAAAACAGGGGAACAGCTTGCCACTAGATATCTACCATTTAAAAGGAAGTGGGTAGAAAGAAATGTGCATTATTCTAGCATGACTGCCCTGAAGATTGCTTACCCAGAAGCACATTTTGCTGCTCATTCTTTTTACTGTTCTACAGTCAAATAATTATAGTGCAGTTGCTGCTTTCCTATTCCTCTTTGAAAACAGTTCCACATGTTTCTCAACACATACCTCATTAAGAGCCAGAAACTGCCTTATTCTGGAGGAAAGAAATTTTATGTAAATTGTATTATATGGACAGAAAGAATTGGAGCATAAGTTTGAGGATGATGTTTGCTTATAAAACAAGTGAGAACCTGTGTCTGTTTATTAAAAGAAAAAATATTCAGTGACATAATCAGGACTATTTAGAAGAAAAAACCCAAGAGTGGTGTTTCAAAAACAAAGATAAACCAGAAAGATACTTTGAAAAAATTGCCTCGAAATACAGCACTTAACCACTTGGTGTCACTCTTAACTCGTGCTCGAGTCAGCTCTGCACCATCTATGCCAGCAGGAAACACAGCCGTAAAAAAGAAAAGTGACAGACTGGGCACGATTTCACTAGCTGTATTTTGGAAAGAAAATTCAGGTGTTCAGAGATTCAAACAGACTGACCTAACTATTCTGTAGAGGTTGCATGGTGGATACATGTTTCACAACTGAAACAGACCATTCATAGTCCCTGACATCTGCAAAACCTTCATCTATTAAATCCAACTGTTTGATTTGTTATCATCTCCTCTCTAGTTCTTAACATGGATTGCAGATACAAGTGTCCCACAGTCACTGTCTTTGTGCACTGTTGTCAATGGAAAAAAAGAACTTTAAAAATGTCACCAAACCCTTGTCTTGGTAACCATGGTTAGTAACTGAGTAACTATGGTGAGTGAATATGCTGCCTTGGTTGTAGGGTTGGACTTTTTTCATGAGCAACCTGCTCTATCAATTTAAAACTTTTTAAAGTAGTGGGCTTAGAAGCCAAACTGGTATTTGGCTCCTACTCTCCTGTGGGCCACATTGCTAAAATAAACTGACTAGACCTTACCAATGCTGGCATGTGCAAACATCACTCTATTGCATACCAACAGGCATCATGGACAATAACCCCAGCCCCCCCAGCCATCACAGCCAGCCCCTGCACAGGACGGTGCCTTGCAATGCATTCAGACCCACCATGAACAGGTTTTTCCCAGCTTTATGTGAGCAAAACCTTTGGCTGCCATTAGCATCACTGGCAGTTACTGGGAGTGAGACAAGTTTATTTCTCAGCAGAAGTGTCACTGACAATGCACCCTTCTCTTGGCCTAGCCAGTGGGATGGAGACAGAATTACGGGTGAAAGATTGAAAAATGGTAGCTCAGGAGACAGACACTGCTATTACATTACAGCTTCTTAATTCTGCTAGCTTCCAGTGAGTTGACTTTCATATTTATTGCCCAAAGGGAATTTAGCAAAGCAGTATTTATAAAACAACATACTCATATTTATAGTGTGGCTTATTAATGAGAGTTTAGGAACAACATGCTCTGGGATTTCAAATACTTGACTGATAACAAGAAAAAGGGGTAATAAGAAAGCAATAAAGCTCTGCTGGCTTCCTGTTTCCTGGCAATACTCCTGCGTTGGATATTTGGAAAGTGTATAAGGAATTTTTTTTTCAAATGTACGATCTTCCTACTCATTCTCCTTGTTTTCTACTGCAAAAGGTATTATGTGAAGGCAACCTACTTCTCCTCTCCTCTTTCTTTATCCCATCATCTTGTTTAATGCTCAATTCCACCTTCCTTCCACAGGGTGATTCTGGGCACCACAGGTTGTCGTTTTCCCTGGCACTAACAGCAGAAAGGCAAATATGGTGCCAGTGACTCAGACCTGCATTGCTGGTACCTCACTGGGGAGATGCGGTGCAGGAAGGGACCTGCCATCCTCATCCTCTGCTTGGTGGGCACTGCCTCCCTCATTAGTACCTCTACTCTCAATTCCCTGCAATAGTTTGTAAATTCTCCTTTCTTGCTACCAGTCTTCCTGAATAATAGTCAAGCTAACCTACTCCAGATTTTCTCCTGTGAGCTTAAAATTTCATTCTAATTTAGCAAAGGAGGTTTGCAGGCAAAACTGATGTGCTCAACGCTATAGAAGCATTCTTTGGATTAGCAAAGAAATGAAGCCCACTGAATAGCAGGCTACAATAACACATCCTTCCTATCTTCATTGGCTGCCTTAGACACCTGTTTGTGTTTTCATATTTCAGGTTTCGTATTTCTGATTCTGACAATGAACTGGGGTAAAATCAGTTGAGAGCTGCAATCAAGAATTCACATTTCTGGACTCAACAAGGATGAAAGTTGTTCCCTGGCACCTACAAAGCATGGATCTGCTGGAGTGTACTGATCTTAAGCTAGTAACAATGCCTAGTTTCATGTTCATCCCTTACTTCTGGAGGTACTGCAATGTAATGTTACAGAAAGTTGTTCTGAAGCATAATGGCATTAGTTTCAGAACTGCTAAGCAGCAAGTGACTCAGGGCTCTACCAGAAAAGGTAAATTATGAGAAATGATGTTTCACAGCAAAGGTAACATCTACCAAAATTTGCTAACACAAAGCAATAGTCTTTTCAAGTAATTGACAAGCCCATCACCATATCGGTGCATCAAGCCAACGTTTCCATTCACTCAGAATGTTTCTGAATGGAAAAAAACCCAGTAAACACACATAAACTGGTTAAATCAGGTGCAGCAAGGCAGGAAAGCTTCAAGAAGGCTGCTAAGAGATAGAATCATTGCTTGATTGCCCATTTCTGGCTGCTCTGTCACAAACCCAGAATTGCTCCCAAGAGCCCATAACCCACCAGCTGAGACTGACAAAATACCACCATCTACTGGTGTCCCCATCACAGAGCCTTTCAGTCCTTCATCAGTTCCACAGAGCCTCAAAGACAAAAACCATCAGTGCCGCTCATCCTCATGGTGAGCTGGAGCTCCAGGTGCCCATGCAGGGGCTGCCTTTCAGCTCTGACTCTGTCTGGGAAACAGCCAGCAAAGGGCAGCTTGCACTGGCACCCAAGGGAGGGAAAAAGGGCCATGGAACAGGAGTGGGCAAGTTTAGGATGACCTCCTCTGTTATCCTCCATTTCCCTTTTCTCAAATCAGTTTCTAATCTCATTGGCACACACCCTGCTTTCATCTAGAGGTGCCTGTAAGCACTGAGTTGTCTGTCACCCTGCCATCACTTTTTCCAGTGGGTTGCCTAGTCCTTCTCTCATAGAAAACAAAGAGAATCAACATGGTTGATTCAGCTGGATTTTGGTGAATTAAAAGATACAAAATCCCATCAGACTCTAAGTATTTCACCTGTTATGGAATCTAGACAAGTACTTGGTGAGTGGCAGTAAATTCCATGGTAATGTTACATGTTTAGTTAAAAATATTAACCAGTTATTCTCAAAACAGGTGTTTTTAAATAAGTTATAATGATGAAATGAAAGGAAGAAATTAAGAATTTGATACACTTCAAGAATATTTAGAAATGTCAGTGAAAACAAAGTCTTGCAACTCTTCTGTCCAGCTCTTATAATGAAAGCCCAGGACAGAGGGACTGACTGAAAATACATTGTTCCAGATAAAAATCCACAAATCCACAAGACCTACAGAAACAAATGGGAGCCTTCCCTTCACTTTTTTTTTTTCCCCTAGAAAGCTACTGGAAGCCTATAAACATCTGTGGAGTACAAAGAGGAGAAATTTATATTTCCTCTCTTTGGTCCTACATGGCTTTCATGTATTTTATGTCAATTATTAAGCATGACTGCAGTTATTATACTTTTAGGTGTTCAAGCAACATCCCATGATTAGTTTTTAATATTATTTTGTGATTGAATACTTGAAGTCAGTGATAGCCTTGTTCCACTCATGTAATTTCTTTTATTGTGTTGTTTTCCCATATAACATAGAAGGTTCATTAAGAAAGCACCAAGCTGAGGGATATTACTGAAAGCACACACTTAAAGGAGAAGTACATAGTCAATAAAAACATATTAATTGGTGTACATCACACAACAATGATTCTTTCACCAATATGTTAAAGTTTTATGAGCCATTTTCTTTCTGCTTCTGTGGAAAGGCATTAACAATCATTCAGTTGATCTAGGGTGCACCTATACCATACACCTTGTGTATTGACTGCTTGGGTCTAAGGATATCAGCAGAGCAGGAGATATTTATAGCTTTGCATGCTCCAGACAACCAAACATTGCTAAAAGTAACTCTAAAACAAGGTGAGATAATTAGATTTATCATGAGGTTGAAAGCATAAAGAGAGGGGCCATATATATTAGATACTGTCTCCTTTACAAAGGAAAGATGGACTAATAAAAGCTATTAAAAACTTGAATTAATGCATATTTTATAGACTCTAAAACATTAAGGGGAAGATTAAACTTAAAGGTGGCCATTTCAGGCTTTACAGAGCATTTTATAAATTTATTTCCACCACCTGAAGTAATGTGGGTGTAATGCCTGCAGACCAAATATGTTACCAGAATGAAGTAAGCACCTATAGCAGCTTTGCTTGGGATGCAAAACTGCAGACACACCTTCACATTTGAATTCACTGGTTTTATACCATGCATAGAAAATGATGTCTTTTTATAGGAGATACTTCTTTTTGTTTTCTTTATGTTTTGATCATTTTGGTAGATTTCAGGAGGCATTTAAAATTCTCAGACAGAGTATCAAGACTGAGGGAGTAACAGGATTAGATACTGTAATTTGATTGAGTGAATTTGAAAGACTCAGACTATGATACAAAACCTACTGGAGCTAAATGTGGGGTTGTACTGGCTGAAAAATGTAACTTTATGTAAAAACCACTCAAATTCACAGAACTAAAGCATGTTTCCATATTTCTGAGCCTTGGGATCCCATGTGTTCTACATTTGAAAGTAGAATCTGTACTGACAAGTAACCAGAAAGAGTATGGAAGAGTCAAGGGATCCTGAAGGGCAGAAAGCCCAAGCCAGCCCCAGAAGCCTCTTGTTGGAAAACCAAGGACAGAGTGAAAGTTGAAGAAAAAAAAAAATGAGGAGGAATGCTGCAAAGAAAATTTCATTTAAGTGATGGAGAAAGTATAATGTATTTGCATTCAATATACTTGGCAGATCACTCCAAAGAGAGCCAACAGATTTGATCTATCAGTTTTCTATTCCCAAATGAGAGCTACATAAAAATGGTTAAGTTTATCAATTTATCATAAGAAGGAACTTTTCCTTTTATTATGGAAACTTACTTAAAAGAGGTATTCTCTTTGTATATGAACGAAATTGGTTACAATGGTTACAAGCTTATAGACTGGGAGAAAGTGCATGTTACTCAATGGTTTTAAAAAGAAAAATAAGTTGGTATAGTTGAAAGGTGAAATCAATGATAATAATAATTAGGAAGATACTGTTTGGATTTTTTTAAAAAAAATGTATTTCTACATAAGCAAAATAGATATAAAACAGGAAGACCAAAATCAGTGATGAATTTGCTAACAGCATAAATTCTAAAACTATCTTCTTTCAAATATGCCAGAGAGTCCGTAGGGCCGATACATGTTTACAGTAAGAAAGATGTCCAAAAGAATGAACTTTTTCTCCTACACTTCTTGAAAATGAATTCAGTTAAGCTATACTACAAATGTCCTTTATGATGGACATGTCGGACAGACCATCCAAGTATCAGTAGAATAGAATTAAAAACAGATTGGTAAAATGAATAATCCACAAATCCCCAAGACCAAGAGATATTCAGTAAGATGTTCTAGAGGCAGTCAGGTATGAAATTACTATAATGTGGTAATATGTAATCTTTTGCTTATAAGTACCTTGGTGCCAGAAAAATAGAGGTGACTGATGTAATACCAAGATTTCAAGACAGTTCTTAGGGGATTTGGAGAACTACAGAGTGGTAAACCACTTACAAGGACTTTCAGAATGATCTCAGGGCACCAAAGGTTAAAGTTCTAAAAGGCCACATAAAATTTAATGTACAAAAATCTGAACTGTTATAAATTGGAAAACAATTGCAACTTTAGACAGAGTTTGAATTTGCATTATATTTTTCATGCCTACCTTTTTGAAGATTTCAGAAAGCTCTCATTCCACTTCTGATGCTAACCATGGTTTTTGAAACTGAGAAATTAAACCATAGGTTTTTAGCAGTCCCTGATATGTGCTGCATAAACCCCAAATTTAGAAGCAAAACTCAATTTAGAGATAAATTGTCCATTGTGGAAGTCGAAAATAATATTTCCATTTCTATCCTTATTGAAATTCCAATAAATTTTAGCCAACTAAGAAAAAAATAATTACTGAATTTTCAAGCATTTAACTAAGTAATATCCCTTGTAATTCAGAGTCCACTTGTATTTTATATCTTTGCAAATGAGGAAAATAAGCCTTTTGCTTTATCAGTCTTCAATCTCAGTCTTTTTATACTGCGTTCTGAATAAACCAAATATGCAAAATTAATTTCCTTATCTGGATGCAATTCAGGGGCCAGGACTGATTTAACTCTTCAGATTATTTAACTTTTGTAATTTTGCCTTTTGTTAATGAAATAATAGGGCACAGGTCTGGCTGGTAGATCTGACTCCTGGTGAGTCTTTCCTGGTGAGTTTTGTGTTCTGTGAATGACAGAGGGGGCACCACTTCAGTGGGTGACAAAAATTTCCTACTCTAAGCACTACAAAGGTTAAGTAAAGAATACTTTGCACTAGGTGGAGGGGAAGACTTAAACTTAATTAGAACAGAGACTGCCAGGTATTTTAGAGATGTTTTGTAAAAAAATACTTGCAGAAGCTGCCCAAAAGAGATTGACAGCAGAAAGTAGAGGTAGATTTTTATGAAGACGAGGTTGTACACTGTTTTCTGCATGGATTTGACTTTTTAACAGGAGAATGACACCATGATATGCTTAGATTCACACAGAAGAAGACAAAAAAGGCAGTTTGGCCCAGTGAGGTGTACAGAGTACACTGTGGTCCCCTCCTAACTCACCACTGGTGAGTAAAACTCTGCACCATCCCGTGCAATGGCCATAGAAACAGTACCTCCATACCCATAACAAATAATGAGAAATTTAAAAAAAGGTGGAACAAGGAACTAAAAAAACCTGCCTTCATAGGAAAATGTGCTTTCACCTGTAATATTTAAAGAAACCTAACTTATATTTTCCCCTAAGTGACATGGAAGAAGTGTTTTTTAGAAGTTTTTGAAGACAAAGTTCTCTTTATCTGAAACCAAAATGCCTTCCTCTCTGTAGTACAGTGTAGTAAGTGATTAACCAGCACTAGCAACACAACACAGCTCTTAACAGTGAGAACTGGAGAACATAATCAGCAAATAGTGCAAATTACTGCTAATCAAATAAATTAATTCATTGCTTATGATTAGTGAAGAATTCAATTCCATCTGTAAAGTGCTGTCTGTGGGAAATTCAGCCCAAGAATATGCAGCTTGATCAGTAAAGTTTGTAAATAACTTTGCAGCTGAGTGTGTTGTTCAGCTAGTGAAGTTGTAGCTCAGTTGCCAAAGTACTTCAAAATATCCACAGCTGAGATGTGGAGGAACTCGGCTAGAGAGACAGGTGCCCGGATCTGTGACAAATGCAAATAAATTAGGAGTGCATTCATCTTCCCTAACAGTACACACAAAGAAGAGTATAAATAATATCTCAGTCATTTCACTGCTCAGCTCAGCACAGTGTACAACCACATGACCTGCAAATTATAGTGTCAAATTAATGAATCCATCTCAGTCAAGACAGAGAGAGTCTGGTCATCAGCTTATGCCCCTGGTGGCCATGGTATTTGAGCTGTGCCTACAGGGCAACACACTTGCCAGGGAATAGTACTGAACGAGGAAAACATGCAGCTGCAATGCATTTCCCCTTCCCTAATTTCCTGCATTACTAACAGCATGCAAAGTCCTTTGCAGCATTGAAATAATATTCTCCAGGGATGCATCATGAGGCTGTGGCTTATGAGCTTTTAGAGTAGCTCTCTCCTGTTTGGGATAAGACCTGGAGCTGAACTATCATGTGTTGAGGTACCTTCCACCTGTGCAGACTTGTGACTTGGTATTTTATGTTTGAGTTTGAACTGCAATACCTGCAGTTATGGCAGGAATAGTTTCAGTTGTTTTGCTGTCCTGAGCTGGAGGTGACTCCAGAGTGGTGGCTTGTGCTCTCATATTCAGTCCTAGTGCTGCTCAAACTGGCCTATGTAGTTAACCCCTGCATTTTGCCATCAGCAAAGCAATGAGTTAAGCTGGAAATGAATGAGGCTGGAGAATAAGGCCCTTCCCCTTCCAACCTGCTTTCAACCAGACAAGAGTCCTGCTCTAGCTTGCTGCTCAGTGACATGAACAGCTTTGGGAAGGGGCAATAGAAAGACAGGAGTGTGGAACAGGGTTTGCTGGTGCTTCTTCTGCAAGAGATGCATAAGGCACTATGGCCTCACCAAATTTTGAGTCTCAAGAAATCAATGATCACAGCCTGGGCTCTGTATAGACCTGCTCACAACAGCTAAAATCTCAGTGGTGATCAAAGCCAGCCAAGAACCTGGAACTATTGCTATGCCTGTAGATAAACAACCACAAGCATGTCCTTAGTAGTATTTATTTGCAGGACACTTGTATGGACAAAGCCTGTATTAAGGTCTACTAAAATGTGGAGAGTTGAGAACACAAGATGTATGTCACATTTTCAGTGACCCCTAAGTAAAGATGCCTAACATCTGAAAATACAGAATGGTAGAAGATAAATAAAAGCTGTAATACATATGCATTTTACATCATGTGCAAATAATTCTTGCGCAAACTAACACCCAACTGCCTGCAAGCTGAACACACAGTGACACTAGATTTGAGTTAAAATTATTTTTCTGTTGGTTTCCTCATAAAATCCACTCAGAGCCTGGAATTAAAGTGGCATTTTGCTCTCTAAGGTGCTCTAATTAAAAATTCCATTCATATTTTGTTTCTTACTTTCATACCAAATTAACTTTTTAGAAGAGATTAGCATGGCAAATACATCCTGAAGTACAGAATGCAAGTGCTTCTTGCATAAACTCTAGGAATAAACATTTTAATAAGTCAATTGGTGATTGAAAATGCTTCCTTTGTTAACTCTAATTTACTAGGAGCACAAAGAACAGTAACTGCAAAACCTTCCTACTTCACAGGAGATGATGGTCACATACATTCATCCATCACCATACTTTAAAACCTCAATGAGGCAAGGCGCAGATGGTCAGAAGGGTGGTTCAAAATTCCTAATTTTACAGAAGGAATGGCTTTTAAAGTAAAATGAAATAATCTCTTTTTATAGGGAAGTACAGTCCACATCAGAAAATCATAAAACTTTTTACTCAAGTTTACAATTTCTTGGCTTTAGCAATTACTAGGGTCTAACAACATGGTATATATCATAAATATGGACTCAAAGTACATAGTTCATGAAGTTCTAACTTGCTTCAAGTGATATTTACTAAATTCATAACTTAGCGGGGAAATACATAGTTCATCCTTGACCAAATGCATGTATTTTGTAGCCCATTGGAGAGTGATGGTTATCAGCAATTTACCATTTGGCTATCCCCCTTAATCCTGCACTGAATGACAAAATGACCACTGCCTTCACTGGGCCACAGAACAGGCAAGAAGATGCACACAGCTGCTTCTACAAAGCTGAGGTATTGGCCATGGAATTGAACATCCAGTATTACTTGAGGAAGAAGCAGCCTTAAAACTTAGTGTCCACTAACTTGATAACCAGTCAATCTCATCAATATTCCCTGTGTGCACTCAGTCTCAATCTCTATGTAAATTCTTTGGGCATAACCTAATTTTTTATTCAAGTCTTTTGCGAATCATGGAAGTCCACCCAATAAAGCAGAATAATCCCAAATAAATCCCCATTTTTACCATGAATGCCAATCAAATAAATTTTAGTGACTGAAAAATCTGCTTGGTGAAAATTGTGGCATTATCATTAATCATGTTTATTTCACAGTTTGCTGGCACTCAAATAGTTATAGAGGAGTGACAACAGAGGTCTGCACATAAAGAGGTTAACTTTGGCCAGAAAATGTGCTAAAAAGAGCTGGGAATTGATAGAAAGGGTGTTTTATAGCCCAGATCCTGCAGTGAACAAGTTCAAAACTATTCTGTTACCCAAACTATGGCATTTTCTGCCAATATTGGTCCAATTAAAAGTTCAGTCTAATGAACTGTTTGAACAAGCTTTGACAGAGGATGTTATTCTGCAAGGGCTTTGCATCAGCATATGCAATATTTTATAGGATAGCCATGCATCTACCAAGCAAATGTATTGAGCTGTTCATGCAGTATTTGTTATGTGATACAGAGCCTGCAAAAAGAGCCCACAAGAGATGTGGGCATGGAAGGGAATCCATGTCATCCTTTCTATTTACAGCTGTGGGGAACAGTTTGACTGGGAACAGGTGGGATTCTCTGTCTAATTGATTTCAATGTGCATTCAACTTGTTGCTTAGATCATCGAGCTGGTTATGTAAATGAGATTCCTATGGAAGATGATGAGTTCAGGTTTTTATATTTCCCTTCCGTTCTCATATGGTGTAATGATGATAAAAAGCATTTTCACCAGGAAAATAGCAGCAATGTTTAAGACAATCATTCTACTCTGACAGTGGACAGCACTATTAGATTGATTTACACAGAGCAGGAAGAATTGGGAAAGATTTTTCTGCATTGAAATAAAAAAGGAAATGTTTTTGATACAGATAAGATTCGGTAGATCCCCATGTAGGAATCAATTATTCATTACATGGATTTCTGCACCACTGTGAACAGTACAGGAATCTACCATGATTTTGGACCAAGGTGCATCACGGGATCCTGGAGGGGTAGTACCAGGTTTGCACCTTCACTGAGTGCAAGACCAATTTAGGGCCATGAATTTGGTTTAGAAATTGAAGAAACTGTAACTTAGTAACCTTTCAAGTGCTACAAAGAAGCCTTAAAAGCATTTCAGACATCACTCAAAGATGTCAGCTTTCTTAAAAAATTGTTTCACAATTAATTTACTAATCTTCTAGAAATGAATCTCCAAAATTGGATATTACCACAGGAAAATAAAGATCTGCTTCCAAATGAATACAGTCAGAATTCCAGACAAAATCTTCTACAGATATTACACCCCTAAGCATGTGTGGCGCCGTTACAGCCTCTGGAATGTTAACTTTTGGGTTTACAGTTGTGTTAGGATAATAAATAGATTCTAATAGACTAGCATGTGAAATCAGGAGTTTCCATTTAAAGATTAAAAGCAGGAAGAGAAACCAATATTGAAATGGAATTATTTTGATGGTTTCCATATTTTTAAAATTATAATAATGATAAAATAAAAGCATATTTGTTTGTAATTACTTCATATTTTTATTAGTCTTTATATTTGAATAACCCTGAAACCCAAATAATTTTTTAAAAATTATTTCAGTCAAATAACTTAAAATTTACATATCATTTAGAGGATAGACATTGGCAACTAAGTTAATGGCATTTTTTCAGAGAAAGAGCTGGAACCACATCAATTATTTTTTGATAGATTTGCATAGAAGTATTTTAGAAATCAGACTATTTGACTTAGATACTGTCTTAATAATGTTCCTAGCAGATTGTACTTTTAGAAGTGTGGGTTGCAGTTAGAATAGCAAACTGAATGTGCAACAATGACATTAGAAATTAAAGAATGAATATAGTAATCTGGAATTGCCTGGTTGAATTGATTGCCATTGACTTTGCTTTTTAGTCATTCAGCCCAGAAAGAATGTAATATTCTGCTTTCAAATGATTCAACATTTTCAGAACATTCCTGTCACTGTTGAGTGCATGTCTCTTGGTTTTTTATGGACATAATATCAGTGTGTAGGTAGTGTAAATACTGTGGCTTAAGAATCAGGCATAGTTTTTTTCATTAATACAAAAAGCAGTTTTGCTAAACAAAACAGTTTAGTTGTTACTGAGGTAGACAACTTTCCTTTTAAATCACAAGAGCTTTCATCCTCTTTGAATATTTACTTCCTTCTTTTGGAATGTTAAATAGTTTCTCTTCCAAGCTGTCCTGAGGAAAAAAAAAATCTCTCGTTTCAGCACAGTGCAGCAACATGTCTATTATTTACAGTATAATGAAACTTATCCTTGGACAATAAAGAGCTAAGATATTTGATAGAAGTTTATTTGTGAATTTCTTTAATATGTGAAAAGAGCTATTATAATAGAGATAGAAAAATGTATTCACAAGCATGAATGCACACAGTACCTGTGATTTCCTGTTTGAAGCCTCTGTGGCCACTGGACAATCACAGAGATTTATCTGCCAAAGGGCCCTCATGGTTTGGTTACCAGTGGCTATCCAGCACATATTTTTGTGAATATTTCATTTTTCAGATTCGCCCTTCATGTAAGACTTTAAACTTTGTGCATGCTTCGAGCTGTATTTTTTCTGGTACTTTCAACAGGCAGAGTCTAGTCTTTTGAGGAGTCTCAGAGGTAATTTCCATCTGAAGCCATTGCTATTCAATGGCAATATGAGTGAGGAGGCCAGAGATCACTCCACTGCTACTGAGCTCATGCCAGTCATGAGTACTACAGATGTTTATTCTATCAGCAGATGGAAACTTCATGGGTCATTTTGACTCCTTCCCAAGGGTAAATGTCAGTTTGTCTGAGACTTGAAAACTCGCTTTCTTGTCACCAGGTCAGAACGCTGACCTAATCAGTAACAGCAACATTTTAGGTTAGACATGGGGGAATCTTTTGATACATTAGCTGCTGACTCAAGCATATGCCCATGAAAATGTGTCCTTTCCCCTTTGAGACTCAGGTTCTATCTTGCATGTTTGATATCAAGGCTGTTATTTTTAGCAGACATCATGTCATTTTTACCTTTGAGAATGGTTTTAATGGACCATGGATGAGCCATCAGAAAAAAATAAATTGACTCTAACCTGAATTCTACGCTACATAAGGTACATCATGAACAACTCTGCACTAATGCATTTTAAAATTCAGACTGAGCGACTCATTAATTATGTTCAATAGAAGCATGAGAGTATTTCTCCTTTAATTTATCAGTACAGCATTAAAATCATACAAGCACATTTCAGAGACAAGTTATTTTTTCCATAATCTACAAAAATCAGAAACCTTATAAGAATCACAGCTAGATAGTTGACTGTAATTAAGCAAGTGAAGTTACAGCTCAAAACTCTTCCCATATTCAATGCATTGCCAGAACTCATTGGACATTGTGGGTGCAGTTCTACATATGTTGTTAAGCTTGAGTGTGTCATGTGTAGCATAAAAAGAAGAAAACTGATAAAGACAAGTTTAAGGTCCACTTCCTCTGATTTTCAGATTGCTCAGAAATTGAAAATACTAAAATTACCATTAACATGCCTCCAGTCTACTTGGAGCAGCCAGTTGTTTGAAATAAAACATGTTCAATATGCTCACACAGCCCATATTTTCCAAACAAATTATGGGTTGGAAACCCACAAAGAGTAAAATTTCAGTTAACACTATTTTAATCACAAACTCTAAAGAGCAAAAAACCCCCATATGACCATATGTTACTTTTACTCCTTTAAATTTGTAAGGTCAAGATTGTCTTAGTCAATGAGGAGTGAAAATTACTACATATTTTTAACAAGAACCACTGTGTTACAAAGTGTGAAGCAACCCACTCTGACCTAGTTGACCACCACACCTGTGTAAATTGATCAGTAATCTCTTCCTGAAGAAAAATTAATTACACTACGAATATTCAAAACCAATTAACTACAAGACATATTGAACCCTCACACAGTCCATAAAACACTCCTGTGTTTGTTACAAAAAAAAAAAAAATCTAACAAGCAACTTTTACATGACCTGAGACAAATTAATACTATAATAACCTCCAAAAGAATTTTACTACCTAATTTACCATTCCCTACCTATTCTATTTATTCTTATATAATAAAATACTGTTGTAATAGATTAAAAAAATACTTCTTTACTATTCCTTTAACAGGACAAGATAAAAAGAAATTTATGATATTCACAATACCAAGGATCAATCATTCCACACTGACACAAAAGTATCAAGAGAAACTTCTTCTCAAAACATGAAAAATTCACCAAATATATGTCAATAGTTTATAACACAAACTTTAACTCCAGTGAGTTTTTTTATAGTTTATAACACAAACTTTAACTCAATCATCCCTGCCACTTTCCTGCCGCTGGATCTTGGAAAAGTTACACCCCTATCTGTACCTCATTTTCCCCATTTCTGGAAATAGAATATTGTCATTAATCAGTCCAGCCTTGGGGATCCTGCAGTTCATTGACCAGGGCTGAAACACTATTGCTATTATTACTCTAAAGCAACTTATATTACTGCATAGCTGATGCTGCCCTGAGGGGTCCCAATAATCCATTTTGTGATTTGAAGCAATTTCCTGATATGCAGCTGAGAAGTCAGCTTGAGTCCAGTCTTAAACCTTTAATGTTCTTCTAATTAGGCAGTTACTTATATGAAGAACTGTTCCTTAGAAGGAAAGTCTTATAGAAGTAGGTTTTTATTGTAAGGAATAAAATGTTGAAAGCATGTTTTTAATTATTCATGAAGGTCGCGACTACTTATAATAAATACATGTATATCTATAGATACACAAAATAAGTTTTGAGAATCAACTGTACAGTGGCCTCAAGGCTGTTTCAACTCTGTATGTTCAATCCCAGATGTACATTCACCTCAAAAAGAAATTGCAACAAATGTACACAGCTGGGTTGATAACAATCTGAGTATTGCTGTTTTATAAAGTGTTCCTCAAATATTTTGGGAAACTTCTTGTATATGCTCTTACTTTAACTCTGTCCTGTGTTATATAGTGAATATTGTTTCACTTTCAAATATTGGAATTCTAATCCTTTGCCTCTTGAGAGCCCGACTCATTGCAATTTCAATGAAAGAGTTTTTGTTTTTTGAGACTTCTTCACATTTTTTGTTTCAGAGCTCTGGGTTACAGGGCCATATTCTTGTCTTTTGAGTTATAGTGTTGTCCCTGAAGAAATTCGATTGCATTTTACTTCGGACTCTGTGAAACTGACAACTGCTGATGTTCTTGTCTGAGGATCAAGGTACCAACGATCCTCAGAAGAAGATACATTTCCTAGGGCATTGGAGATTACACATCTAGCAGAACTGAAATCAAAGGCATGGTAAGTGATAATATCTAGAATCTTTCTCAGATCCTGCAAAATGCAATGGAACCAATCTGCAAAGGGAGACTGGATTTTTTTTTCTTTTGCTTCGTCTCAGCACATAAATGGAATTTGAGTTCTGTGTTTTTGCTCAAAATATGGAAAAGCCAATCAAAAATTTCTAGAAATATTACTTTTCAGTTTTAGCAATTAGAGAATCTCTTGTGTTAATGTACTCCCTACATTACCTGTTTTGTAATTAAAGAACAGTGTATTAATTACAGTTTCTAAAATTCTATGAAATAAACTTCTTTACAGTTTTGTCTCAGGAAAACTTAGCCAAAATCTATAAAGATCACTTAATCAGAAAGGGCTTTGGGGACTTTGCTGGCTTGTGGACTGAAATATCAAAATGAACACAGGAGCAGGGGAAAAACATGGACTATTACATTAAAAGGCAAAGAGAAGGACAAAACCTACTTAACAGATAAAGAAATTACACTTGAATTTTTGAGTAGATGCAAGGCAATGCTCATTAGAAGGAAAGGTGTCGCCAATCACAATACCCAGAATTAGGATGCTGAGATATCCTTTTTCAGGACTAAAATTTTCTAATTACTGGGAAATCAAGTGAAGGGAAAATTTAAATATTAGGTGGTTGCTCTGACTTTGAATGACTTCATCCTTCTTGTAGGGAAGCAGAGCTCAGAAAAATAGAGAAATCACAGAGAACAAATGATGAAATCTCTATTCCAGCACAGGATGTTATACAGAACAAAGGTTCATCAGGAAGAAGCAGTCTCCTGCCTGGAGAGAAGCTGAGCCTGTGAAATTGTAAATATCATGAAAGTTCTCTTGGAGGTCTAACAGGTGTTGATATCCAGCATCATAAATGTACTTGAAGCAATGAGAGCATTAAGACAGTGTATACACCAACAGTATAGTAGAATACTCAAAAAAGTATAGTACTCAAACCACAGGGAACTGATTGACCTTTAAACACAAGAAAATAGAATTTAGAAGGAAAAGAGTAAAACTACTTTCAGCCAATCCTTTCCTACTGGAATCAAATCACATAAGAATGAGAGCTGATGGTAATCATTATAAATCAGTGTTACAAATCTCAGAAAAGCAGTAAAGAAAGAAAAAAGGGAAAGAAGCTTACAGGTAGCTGAATCAGTGAATATAAACCACATTTTTTTAAAAAACAGTTCTAGCAATGACTGTGACCTACAACTAAAAGTGGATGATAGAAATAAATAATAAAAAAAATGTACATTACTTTGTCAAAAGACAAAATGGAAATATTTTCCAGGAAATAAAATCGATAGAGCATATATAAAAACTGTAGTAAAATGTATCATTTTAACAATTGATCCATTTCTAATTTGAAGGAAAAAAACACCCCAGCTACAAATAATTTAAAATTGGATGGGAAAACCCTCCAAATATATGCTGTAGTTTCTAAGGGAATCAGTTATTGAAGTCCAATTTGTATTTATACAAAATCTGAGAACAAATGATTAATTTGTCTCCTCTGTCCTTTTAAAATTAATTAGCCAAATAGGAACATTTGTAATACTTTGTAGAAGAGCCAGAAGTCCAAAGTATGAATCAAACCTCCATGTGAAAGAAATCTTAAGCTGTGATGTTCAAGTACTTGATGGGTTGGCAACATGTGCCAGTGACCACTTTTAGGCAATTTTAGATCAAGCTCTTGGTAAGTTTTTTTAGGACTCTCTTGATTAAAAGGAATTCTGACTGTCAAAAATGTACTGACTGTTCATGGCAAAAATCCAAAAGTGCCTTTTCTCCTTCTTGTTCAGATGCCATGAGGAATCATGAGCCAACCTTTCTGATCTTCCCTGACATGAATCAAATGGCTTGCAGGGAGCAAAACAGTGCTACACCTGCAACCCCAAACTGCTACTGAGTGATAACACCCCCAGGAAAACACTGCTGGAGCAAAGAGCAGGGGCAGGGGATTTACCACATTTCAGTAGCTCCCTGGCTTGGATTGAAACATCACTTCAGCAGCATGGCAAAAGGAAATTTGCTTCCCAAAAGAACTGAGATGCGTAGAAACTCAAGACAGTACAAATACTGTCAAATAAATGTACTCTGCAATGCTGGAACAAAGCAGACACTGCTCCTCTTTGCCATGTTATTACCCTCCCACCCTGCCAGAGATATGTTAAAGTGTTAAACAGGAAACCAGTGCTCAGGTACCAGAAGCTGTCCAATTAGATAGCAGCTGTCTACTCACTCATGGTCTGTGAATGAGAAAATGGAAGGGCCCCACGGAGGATATGAAATCTCAGCACTTCCCAAAAATAGCTCCTAGTCTGCAGAGGTGAAATGAAATATTAGGTGATAAGTAAAACATGTAAATTATTAATTTTGGATTGAATTGACATCCACACTGTACAGCAGCCAAAATTTTCTCCCATTTTATCAGAGTGATTCCTACTGAATTTGGGTGGTAAATTTTTGGTTTGTTGCCTCTCAGTTAAATTCTTGCTTCTATTGAAGCCAGAATCAGCTATGATCTATACAAGTGGATACTTGTGTTCCATGCATTTTCCATTTAAATTTTTGTTTTTAGTCACCTCATCAAACATTTCCTTTTTTTTCTTAAAGGAAGCTATCAAGAAATATTTACAAACATCCACGTGTAACTGCACAGCAAAATGTCTCAAACTAAGTGTCTGAACTATTTGTGAATGGGATTTGCTTCTCTTGGTTTTTGACTGTTCATACTCCTGGTAATCTCTCACTTTTTTCACTTATATATTAGAACCAGAATTTGTGAGCATGAAATGAACAGTCACATGGCAACATCCATGGGAGCTTTTACACCCATAAGAAATTATTCAGATGAAAAAATATTAAGACTAATGTTAAACATTTGCCCTTTTATGAATTAATTATTGGTGCAAGATCTGCCAGATGAGGAGGACTACTGATTTCCAGCTTTTTTAAAGTGGATGACAATATTTCACATGTCTACTGAAAATAACTTAAGTTTACTGCTTTCACAGCACTGGGAAGGATTTTAATTTCTAAATTACTTTAAAGAAAAAAATTCTCCACCAAAATAACAATATTTATGGGATATGCAAAATCATTAGGCTTTCATTTTCTACAAAACGTCCTAAATTTACCATTATTATCAGCACAGAGCTCTGTAAAGTCTCTGAACAAGTGCCAGCAGGAGTCCAAAGTCACATAGAGATGAAAGTTTGAACTGTACTTTTGTACATTTACAAAAACATCCTCTAGCACCAAAAGAATTGACCAATCACTTTAGGTAGAAAATGTGTGGCTACTCTTGGCTATTTTCTTTTGAGATGACACATTTGCAGGGTCAGATTTTTCATGAACTCTTAGTAGTAGGTGTATGGACATGGCGCATACTGAGATCACCTCTGCAAAGTGCTGCAAGCTTTTACAGCTGCTCAACCAATTTTCCTTTTGGATGGATGGATAGAAATCCCCCTGCTATAAACCCTGATCTAAGACTCCACCTGCAAACCAGCTCATGATCAAAGGTCTGTAAGAGGTCATAAGAGACCATCTTATGCTATATGGACTCAAGAAACCTTTAAAACTTTCAGAAACTTTTCTGACTGCATCCCTGAAATCTGTTTTTATGTGAGGCTTGTAGCATATAATAGTGGAGGGAACATGAAGATGAGCTTGGGATAGAAAAAAATAAGGGTGAGACACTTGTGTCTTGGTGTGAAGTGCCAGCCTGTTAGCTACTGATAGAAGTTCAGATGAGAAAGGTGTTATCAAAGTTACTGATAATAAGGTTACTATGTCAGATCCTGGGAGAGGCTGAGCATCTGCTAGTCATCCCCAGGGATGAAAGAAAATGTTTCTCTGTGTATAATCAAAGGTGTAATTTGTAAAATTCATTCTCAGAAGATGCTGTAACAGCAAAAAAGTACTACAGCACCAGCTCACATTCTTGCTTCAAAACAGGATTCTACCACTTTCATGTTCCAGTTATTTGTACATCTCTGCACTTTGTGTTATTTGCACCCTCTGTATTGTTATCTGCACTTTATTTGACAAAGCAGGAACATTTCTTCAACTATAAATGGTGGTTTGGGATTTATTTTTAAAATTTATTTTGGAAAGAGGTTGTAGGAGTTCTGAGAATAATTTAGAACTCATTGCTTTGTTATCTTTTGCTTTATCAAAGCTGAAAGCATTCTGACATGACATGGACTCTCCAGAAAGTCAGAGCTTAACTGCCACTTGGTTTTATCTATTTTTGTTTTATTTAGCTTTGCAAAAGTTTGCTTGTGACTAAACAAAGTAATAAGTGAAAATGCCACAACAGGCCACCAGGATCCAATGCAAGTCACCTCAGCCTCAAAATAAACTGCTTCTCATGAGAAAGGGACATTCCATAAGCTAGAGATGCACACAATGCTATTTAAAGACGTAGTGTTTGGCACAGGGCAGCATACAAAATGCCATGAAAGAGGTTACAGCACAACACTACAACAGCAATCAGCACAACACTGAAGCTCTGAATTTTACTAGCTCAGGTGCAGCTTGTGAATCCGTGCAGTTATGCTCTACCCCAGCTTTAGAGAGAAAACAAGTGAACATTCTTTGGGGAGAAACATGGCAATGTTGTATGCATGTAAACATCTTGGATACAGTGAGCACTTAATTACGAGCTTGTCTTTTTGAACAAGTTACAACACAATATTCCTTCCCAGTACATGCTTTTTTCTTAATTTTTTTCGTAAATACTCATCTAGGCAAGGGAAAATATATTTTCAGTGAGATATGCATTCTCTTCAGCTTCGCACATTTTTAAGCAACTGTGATGCCATAATAAGGCACTAACACAGCAGCATGCTCTGCATACCAATGGCTGCATTTCTTATGCAGCCTCACTTCTGCCCAGTGGAACTTTCTTCAAAAAAAGCAACACAAATTATTGTGTTTTCTGCTGGGTTATATAACAGAACTTCACAGAAATGAATAAGGAAAACAATAACATCTTTTCCTCAGCCTTTACAAAACTATCAGCATGCCACCTGTATTTTAGAAAAGGATACAGGATTGAGGACAGAGGACATCTTTTTGTCTTATATACTCCCTAGCTGAGTGTGCCTTCTCATCTTGTATTTACACAGAGAAGAATATTCTTAGGTCAAGAAAGGAATACATCCTTGTTTTCCCTGGCAGACTAGGAGCAGCTGCCTTGCTCTTTGGTACACTCATCCAAGTAACTGGTCTGGCCAACAGCACAACTCCTCCCTCACTTTGGACAGATTTGGAAATTAACACAGGGCAGACCTGATAATGTTTCTATGAAGCACTTCATCTGTCAAGATGGCGCTCCAGTTCAGCTCCCCAGGGTCACGTCCCCTACTCCCAGTTAAGCTCAGTTCTGAAGTAATGTCATTGAATGAATGCAACTGACCAGGTACCTAAAGCAAAGCTGGTGCTCCTCTGCTCTGCTGGATGTCTCACACATGCCAGCGCAGGGCCTGGCATCAATGTCTCCTCTTTGCAGACTTCTAATGGAAAACAAATTTAACCTTTCTTTTCTCATTTAGAGAGAAATTTATTCCTGCCAAAGGAACAAGGGAAGTTAGGGGAACTGGAGGGCTCTTTGCAGAAGAGAGGTGGGGTGGAGGTTATGATCTCCCCAAGATTCAAACTGCTCCTACAGATTCAGGGTCTAGTTTCCGGGCAACGTAGAAGGCAGCACAACCCTCTACACTTTAAGAGAATTTGGTTTCATACCTGCATAATGGAATTTTAATAGACAACGTGCCTTTTTAAATGGCATCTCCTTATGACCAATGACTGGTTCTGCTAAATGTGTCTACGAGGAAAAGATAATAAGGAACCTCGAGACTCTTGAACAATGTATTTTCCCAGTAGGCAACTATTTACATCTGAAAAAAACCTCTGCATTAAATGTGGCAAAAGGATCTTTTAAGTTCAACCAAACCCGGGTTTTGAATGGCAGCCTTGTTTATTGCAGTAGCAGCCCAGTGCCACACTTGAAGGGTTGAGGTTAAATGGAACAGACTCAACCCAGCTCAGCTCCAAGGATATTGTTTACAAGCAGAAACAACAAAGCCTAATAAGACTCTAGGGGATAAATTAACAATAAGAAGAAAAATCTCCCAATTAAAATTTTCCTAAAGTTTGAAGGCTTAAAGCCATTATGCAGTGGTCAGATCTGGATGTAAAAGCAAAACAAATTCCCCCAAACTCTCTTAGCTGTGATGAGGCTGAGACAGAACAACAGCGGGAGTACGTTCAGAGCCAGACAGACCATAGGCAATCTGTTCTAATAATAGGTGTGTGTCTAGACTTAGGGCCAAGTTCTGAGAAACTACTACTGTTAAAATCAGTGAGAACTCCGCTCAGGAAAAAAAAAGGCAAGGTACTTCAGCATTTGGTCATAACAGATTAAACACTGCACTCACAGTAAAAACCTCACAGAACAAAGACATCAAATGAATCCTTTTTCACAGAAAAAAACTGGTCCTGACTGACTTTGTTAGTATGTGCCAAGTGATGCAGACCTGGACCTTATGTCTTAATTTTTGTTTGAAAACTTGCAAGATTTGTGCAAGGTGTAAAGAATAAACCTCAGTTTTTGTGGAAGTAACAGTTACAATCTTCTGTCAGAGTATTCTGTCAGTCATCTACAGATTCTGGGCTAAGAATGAGAGTTCTGGATTTCTTGTCTGACTCATTGACAGGAACACAAGCACAGAACTTAGTCGTGTGAGCACTGGATGCCCACCAAAATCTTGTTTAATTGTGGCCATACCCCAGTTGTGCATCAAGAGTAACTTTCCAGTAGCATGTGAAGAAAAGCATCAACTAAGTTTCTGTATTTTATGTATTTTTTTATTCTCAACATGCAATAGATAGAGTGCCTGAGGGAGACTTGAACAAATGCAAAACTTCACAATTTCTAGGCCTCTCCAATTTTCAGGCTTTTATACAGCTCAAGTCTTTTGGGAGGGGGAAGTTAACAGCTAAGCCTTCCTAGAGTGAGAAATAGGTTGTGCAGTGGTATAGAAGTTCAGATAATACCAGGGGAATTTGAGTCTAACTCCATCTGCAGGGTACCAAAATGAAGCAGTTGAAAATTTCCAGGCATATTAATACTACCCCACCTTTTCTTGAGCTTACTTAAAAGGTATCCCATCCTTCACTTGAAATTCCCCTCAGCCCATGTATCTTTCACATCTTATTAATTTCATCTAGTATCCAAGTCAAAAAGTAGTAGTAAGAATTTCAGGTTCTTTGAACTGCACAACACATATTCCAATTTCTACAAAAGCTTTCTGACAAGTTCAAGAACTGTAACTTTTTTCATGAAATTGATTATTGTGAAAGAATAATGCCTTCATTTTTACATTTCTGTATGTCTGTACAGACAGCTTAACTTGCTACTGAGTACTCAAGGGGACTTTAACAAGCCTAAAGTCCTGCAGCTCACTGAAAAATGTGCAGCCATCCTGGAGCTCTGTCCTTCCAGAAATAAGAGCAGTGTTCTAGACCCAAATGCTGGAATTTCCTCTCATGCCAACTGGACATAAAAATAATCAGGAGCCAGTTCCTAACAGAAGCATCTTCCCTTCTTGTTGTACTCACCTCAACATCAGCAGTGGAAGCCAAGTTGAGTTAATACAACCACCCTACTGCCACCCCACCCCTGACTAAGCATTCACAGCTTTCTAAGGTGAGCTAAGGTTACAACTTCCTCAAATTTCCCTTTTTTTTTCTTATCTTTAGTGCTTCTTTTCAGGCTGCCTGTCCTTCACTTTACATATGTACAATAAACTGTTCTTCTGCATATACTTTAAAGCAAAAATTAAACATTCAGAGGTTATTTCTCCCAGCTGACAAACAGCTCATTGCTCATTCTTATTAAGCCAGCATGTAAATCTATGAAAGGTGACCAGGGAAACTGGAAGCTTGCTGCGATCATAAATCTGCTGTAGTGCCTGCTAGATGCATGACATGCTCTCTTGACATCTTTGTGCTCCTAATGATAACCAAGAGTGCAATAAAAAAAGAAAAAAGGCATTAAGAAATAGGGAAGAAGAATGCATTTTATGTTAATTTTGTCAAAAAAGTCCTCAGGACTTATTTTATGGTATTGTCAGGAAAGCTGAGGGAGATAAATAGCCTGGAAATCTCTCATGATTATTAATGAAGATGACATTGCTTGGTTTGGCTTTCTCTAAGTTACTGCAAAATTCTTATTCCATTGATTTTTATTCCATTCTCTCTTCCCTTTCTGTCAGCCAGCATCTTTGTTTACTTTTGTTTGTATCAAAACAAAGATCATCAGTGTCTGCTGAAAGACTTCAGCTGATGTCACCATGCCTTGGAGAATGTCATGAACTTTGCCAACAGTTTAATCTCCTGCCTGCCTTCATAGCTTTGTGCTTTCCAAGCCTGATTGAGATTCTACTGCAATGCAGGGATCCATTTCACTGTGTTTTCTCTCCTTCAGCAATTTTGGATAAGACTAAATGATGAACAAAATCTGGGCAGCCCCTGAGCTACACACACTTGGCATCAGGATGTACCAATCAAAACAAGACTCTATCTCCCAAGGGCAGTCATTTCCATGTATTGTTTTGCTGAAAAGTAGGATTTTCTTGATGCAGCAAGAGTACAAAACTTGGAATACTTAAGAGGTCCAGTTACAGAAGATACAGGGATAAAGTGAAGTACAATCTGGCCAAGGTACCAGGAGTCCCAGGCACCCCAACAAGAATTCCCAAGGTAAATACAGCCTCACTGAAGACTGCAGAGTTCTGGCACCTATTTTTTAAAAATTGGTTGTTAAGTTAGGCAGACTATGGGTATGCGGGCACCTGCACAATGTCTCTGTCTTCCCCATATATAGATATACACATTTGTCCAAGTTATGGTTTCCCTGATTAATAAACATCTATTTTTCTCAGATGTTCTTTGACTGGCTTTGCATAACCAGTTATGAAGCAAGGGCTCACCTTCAGAGAAGATTATATGTGAGGTTTTTTCCTTGAGAGATGCTTAAGACTAGCAGCTTTTGGGGAAAAATAGCACAAAAGGAAAAGTATTAATTACAATTTACAGTCAAACAAGACTAACCCTTCAAAACAAAAATCCCTTATTACAATTCCCAAGTGATAATAGGTAATGCTTGTTTGCACTGTGTCAGGATCTTAAGTGTCAGGAACTTGAAGGGTTTATTAACAGTAATGAGATGAAATTGGTTCACATTGTGACTTAGCAGGTCTTTAAATAGACAGGAAATATAAGATGTATGGAACCTAGTTGCATCCATTAAAATAAATCTGTAGCTATTAAAGCAAATCAGACAAATACCATTGTATAGAATATATTTTAATGTTCTTTCTTAATTTTTAATTCTTCTAAATATGAAATATATAATTATAAATAATGGTTTAAGACCTTGACCAAATGATCCAGATTCCATTATTTTTGGCAATGAATTACTATGAAAGTAGAAATGTTGCATATTTTCAAATTTTCCTTCTAAACAGCACAAGACTGTGGAGCCAAGAGGGCCACTCAGCCATTGTTTAAGCATTAAATTAATAATTAACTATGTACTTTTTGAAAAGCATTGATAGTGGTATGGTCCTACATTGTGGCTGCCACTAAAGCCTCAAATATTGGAAAAAACACCCCAAGATCAAAAAAAAAAAAAATCCATGTAAGATAGAAGATCATGAGCTTCTCCTGTTTTTTTTTTTTTGGTTGCAATTAATATGTTATCTCTAAACCACACCCATTCCTAAGTGTGTTCAAAAGACCCAAAATAGGCTTCTTGAGTAGAATATGCAGAATATTTGGATTCTGCAAACATACATGTGGCTCTGCTGTGACAGACATCCAAAGACATGCACATCAAAAGCTGTTGACACCACAAAAACCGTGAAGGCACTAAAAATGACAAATTACTGCTGACTGCTTCTATTTTGATCAACAGTAATTTATAAAGGCAGTGGAAGCCGAGATAGGTAGAGAAAAGAAAAGCAAGTATGAAAATAAATTCTTATCTCTTATGTGCTAGCTCAAATTTAGCATCTTTAAGAGCTCACTTGAAGGCAAATTTAAACCCTGGTAGGGCAGTTAAAAACTCATCAGCAAGATGTTGCAGAAGAACCATTTTAAACACCAAAGAAAACTTAAATATTGGAAGAAAAGAGATTAAGAATACAGTGAAGGGAGTAATTGCATCCAGTATCTTTGGCATACAGAGACTTTCATGTTTAGCATAGGTCCTCCACACAAATCCAAGGGACTGAGTCAATCCCAACCCTACTCAGATGAAATTAAATGGTTCTACTGTATGAATTGGAGGAATAATGGTCTAGAGCAAACAGGAGGAAATTGCCTGCAAGAGGATAGGCTGCACTTGATACTGTCAATTTGTTTATACCTCAGCTTCCAAATGCAAGCCACCTGAAGCTTGCACTGAGCTGACAGAAAGGTATGCTTCACAGAAGTGGCACTGGCATACAACTAAATTGGATAGCACTTAGAGACCTGAAAGCCATTGAAAAGCAGTGAGATGAAAGGCAAATACCACAGCAACAGCAGTATTTTCTCCGGAGCACAGAATATGTAAAAAAGAGAAGTAGGAATAGGATAAAGAGGAAAGAATGTGTTTCAATAATGAGGTGCCATCCATTTTCATGGAATTGAAGTAAATTCAAGGCAGGACACTTAAAAAAGCACAGCATTTCAAAAATCCCTATCTAATTGTTTTCTTGATCTAATGTGCAATGAGGAAACATAAGAGGAACCAGCTGTGGATTGTGGTGTAGGCAGCTTTGTCTTCACCTGTGATTTCCATTTTGCCATAAAGTACTGAGATTAATATTTGTGTTGGAACTGCATTGTAAAATATTTCATTTGCATAATTGTACTTTGTCTAATGTTTCTAAATGTCTCTCTTAATGAAACACTATTCCATGATACACTGCTATGTTAAAATGTCTCATGACATTAGCAAGTTTAGAAAGCTGGCATTTCCTGCATAATACTCAGCCTGCTGAACACTTTTACATAAATGCACACTTTTTAACCAATCAGGCATGACTTGTTCATTTTTCATAATATTATGGCATATTACATCTCAAAATAAAAGCTTAGATACTTGCTTTTCAGATACATGAATTTCCAATTGCTATCTGAAATAATATAGCTGCTAAACCAGAATGAATCAAATTTAGATGATTATTGAATTGCTTTTTGCAAAACACATGAAAGCAGGTGACAATCTTGTGTTCCTTTAAAAATAATTTTAAGTGTTTTTTTTTTTTTCCTCTCAATACACCCATGTGCTTCATCAGCTGCATCAGGACTGTTAATACCAAACTGTCCTTTCTCACTGCAGCACAACAAGACAAGCACAGGGACTATGCAAGAAGTCAAACAATGTAGTGGTTGGGAGCAGAGGGAAAACAAAGTATGTGCATCCAAAAAATATATCGAGGATTGTGTTGCAGGTTAATGGAGCCTGCTGATTGCTCTGTGTCTGCAGATCTGTACAGGTGGAAAAGGAATAATGATGCAATGAAGTGCCTGGTTGCACAGCAAGCATGTTTAGAATGATGACAGATAATTGCTGGAATGTAAATATAATGGGAACCATAAAGTAAAAAAAAAAAAACTATTATTAGTTTTCATCTTACTCCTAATTGCAACAGTAACTTTAAACAGATAAAGAGGACCTAAAATTCAGGCAGTAAAGAGTGAAAAGTAGTTCAGAAAACTAAAACCTCTTATAGTATATAAATTAGAAGTTAATTCCCATCATTCTATATTAATAAAAATTTGAATACAAAGCACAAATACTACAAGATTATCATGAGCTAGAGGGATAAAGAAGGCAGCACCTGCTGACATCTTTGGTTCCTGCAGCAAAAAGGAAATAACAGAATTTACTAAATGAACACTTCCAAAGCACCACTTTGTTGCTTTGGAGAAAGTCAAATTCACCTCTCCAGATCTGGCACCAGTTAATGCTGAGCATGTGAGCACCCAAGATATGGGTACATTCAGAGATACCTTAATATCAACAAGATGAACTGCAAATGGCACCAACATTTTGCTTGCAGTTGTGGCTGATCTTGCAAACTGTCTGTGTCCAGATAGATATAAATTATTTCAGTAAAGTAACACACTTGATTAAACCCTGACCCTCACCAACAGTGTGTGCATGCATAGGCATTCATTACAGACACAAAAATACATCCATTCCCCTGCCTGCCTCTTTTTTGACATAAAGCATTCACACATGCTGCTGACCTCTGACTCCAGTTTGTCACTGCTTTGACCAGCCTCTATCTGAAAATTATTCTGGACAAAACCTCTGGACCAAACACCAAGTTTATGAAGAGTTTAATTTAAAAAACACCCCAGCATTAATTGGGGTATTCTGAGAAGACAACAGTCTGCTGCATTTTCTGTTACATGCAATTGGTAGATATAGACATAAAAAAGTGTTTTAAAAGTATTTATTATGCTACTGAAGTGAAAGGCTGTCTCTGGAGATGCTTTATGGGCCTACAAAGCTGCATTATTGGAGGTTCAGTTCTACATAGCTGGTGGCAGTAGAAACCCAGAGCTGCAAAGAGACCCACAGGTGCAGATAGAGGCTGAGCTGGGTTAGGGCTGACTGCATTTGCAAATCCTCTCTGTTTTGCTGGAACAGATTTTATAATTACAAAACTGCAAATGAAAATAGTGGTGCTGGAGGGAATTGTTTCTTAAATTGCAGGTCTCCATAAATATTACGAGGCTGAGGTACTGCCAGCAGAGACAGATGAGTCATCTAATATTCCCAATAAATATGTTTGAGCTTTTAAGTGCTTTTACTCCAACCATGCTTTCACCCCTTTGAATTTACTTCTGTGAACATTTGGAGCAATGAAATTTTGCTGGCACAAGTTTAAAAACATATGCATGATTTTGATGTTAGCTCCTCCTGGTGGAGCACAGAATATTTAGGATTGAAAGTGATCACAAAAATAACCACACCTTCTGATACCAGAGCTGCTGTCCCATTATGCTGGTCAGAATAAAAAGGAGCTATCTCCAATAATTGTATTCTCATTGCTGACAGGTGCAATTCTGCTGTTTCTGCTTCTTCCTTTGCCTTTATCTCTGACTACTAATGTGAGCAGCCAAGGCTTCAGGGTTCCCTCCTGCATGCTCATTGACTAAAACTCCATTAAAATGAAAAGAGGAAATTAAGAACACACTTGACATTGATGCTGCATGGCCAATCCCATCAACACGTCCTTGGATGTTTACCTCTTCTGGCATATTCTTGTTCATAAAAGGGAACTGAGCTAAACAGATTCTCTCTGTCAACTCAATGTTAATGGTCCATTTTATTTGCTTTCCTTGTGAGTGGGAGCAGAGAGAGCATTAATATGAAGACAAAACCCTGAAATGAAAACATTTTGATGTTCTCATTAAGGTGTATAATATGGAAGAAGCATTAAATATTTGTGTATTATAGGTATAGAGCAGTACCAGCTGAGCTCAGTATTGGGCAGTAAACATAAGGACACTACAGCTGCTTTCCACTTTGAACCTGCCCTACCAAACCACCAGTGAGAAATACTACATTTAAAACTTTTGTCCAACAAGAAAAAACTCCAACGTGGTCCATCCAAGGAATGGTTGCCTTGAAGAGCTGTGAAAGGCCAATTAGGCCTAGATGTAATTTCAGTTTTGATGACTAACTGATGGCTTGAGAGGGTACCTGAAACAGAGGCCAGACAGTGTTAAAGGAATAAAGTAGGTATTTATTAAAAAGGCCTTCAAAGAATACACCTTGGACAGTACAAGAACCTGGCCATGACTACACCCAAGATGAACTACTGGTCACGAGTTCTCACACTTTTATAAATTTTGGTTCATTTACATATTGGGGTTAATTGTCCAATTACAACTTCATATCTGAAGTCCCATCCTCCCAGATTGCTCTCCTTAAATCATTGTTGTTTTTACTTTTTGGGCCTGAAGCTGCAATAGTGTCCTTAGTTCTTGGGCTGGAAAAGGATTGTTTTGTCTGACTAAACTGTGAGGAGAACTTGCTAAAACCTTATATGAAGTTCAGAATTATATACTAATGCAGTACAGGATCTGGAAAATGTGAAAGCTAAAACTTAAGACACCACTACCACACAGAAACATAATGCAAAAGAAAACATTATTAAATGTATTCTTCTCTTAACATACTGGCAAAACATAGGGAATGGCTCAATTAAATACCTGTGCTATAGAATGCATATTAACTGCTCCTAAAATTGCACTGAGTCCTTTTCTGTGAAATTGATCTCTCCGACCATAAAATTAGACCTTTACTTATTTCTGCATTCTTATTAATTGCATGGCACTCTTATTAATTGCATGGCACTTCACTGGCTCTTGTTGAACTGAAGCTGGAGAATTAAGCCACATAAAGGTCATTTTTTTCCCTTTCTGCTTGCGTGCTAATTAATGAGATCTAAACAGCAGCTTGTGTCTCAAAGCAGGGTGGATTAGATTGTGTGCAAGGAACTTTCCAAGCTGAGGCAAGACTCTGTGGTCTACAGTACATAGTCACAGCCTGTGACTACACTACATTGAGCTTGATGTGCTGTTTCATGAGCCCCCTTCACAACAGCCAGTAGGTGGCCTTTATTTAGAACCATTCAAAAATCCTATACATTTATTTATGAACATCCCAACATTTTCCTGTGTTAATTACCACACAGAGAAAAACCCTGCCCTTATCCCAATAATAGCAAAGCTATAAAAAAAATTATCTCCAGCTCAGCAGAGGCAGCAGGAAGACAGAGCTACACTTCACTGTTGTATACCAAGTAATTTCTAGGTGAAAAAGCCTTATGAACTGACATAGCCAATTTCTCCTCTGGGGGACTATCATCTGCTCTGCAAATGAAGATTTTTTTCCTAGTCCGGTCAAGAGATTTGATCTTCCAGCTCTGTCTAGAACACCACAAAGTGGGATCTCTAAGAAAAAACCATTACATTACAGTCTCTAGCTAGTCCTCACAGAATATTTCCCTTAGACTTGCTTAGACTCCTTTGTTTTATCCTGCCCGCTGTTTTCCTGACATGTGTAACCCTGTGTCTGGTTCAAACTACTATTTTTCTGCAGAATGCTACCATGTCCAATTAGAGCATGCTATTATGACAAAATTCCTGCCCAGGCAATCAGTATGGAAGAGAAAACACCATGTAAATGTGGCTGAGATGCTTTGGTACCATGGATATAAGCAAAACTGAGTCCTTGAATCCCAGCTGCTTCTCTGTCTGTTTTGGCATTTATTTGGCATTGTCACAGCTTGTTATGCTGTTAAAGCCAGGAACCTGTTTGATAAGGTACCTACAGGCAGGTGTTTCAATATATTTGAGAACTGTGTCTGGGCAGTTATGGCTAACTTTTTATCCATGCATGTGCAGTATGAACCTGCTAAAATAATCTGCCAGATCAAAACACTTTATAGTTCATTAAGTAGGTGGCAGACATTCACTGTTCAGACCCATCTCTATACAAGACCAAACTAGTAAAAATCTTCCATCAGACTCAAGCGTGTAAAACTTGAAATACATATTTCTTTAATGCATACTTGTATGTAAGCTGTCAAACCTTCAAGCATTGCAGAAAAGAAGTGTTAGGATAAAATTACAAATAACCCACCACCCCCATGAAAAATGGCTAAAGGTGTAATCAATGTGCTTTTTTGGCTCTATACACACAATTTGTCACTCATTGGTGCAGAGAAAGGGCCAAGATGTTTTATGTGTGGGGACCTGATAACACTTCCTACCCATTTTTCACTCATCCAAATTCTGTAGGTCAGAAGCGATCCATTCAGCAGATCCAATAGATACCCATGCCTTGCAGTCTGCTTCTCCAGTGTAGTCCTTATCAATAGATAAGGCACCTGCATTTGCAGTTCCTTCCACCACCCAAAGTGACTGACACCAGAGTGACATGCAACGGCATCACCCTGCAGCACCTTGGGCAGGTAGAACTCTGTGTAATGTGCAAGGCTAGATCAGGCCTAGAGGATTCCTTTAATTGCAGCTGTTTGCAGAAGCAGGAATCTTGCCCTGGATTTGCTCAATAGTCCATTTCTTAGTCCTGGTGGTGGTTAAGAGCACAGGCTTTGGAGGAAAGCTTTTACATACAAGTCACTCCTTTCTCATCTGCCACAAGTGAGATTGATGCAGAGTGCAGAAATCCACCCATGGCTAATCCCTGTACAAAGGACTGGAAAATGAATCCCTTTTATTACACCAACTATTACTCTGAGTATTGCTTCACCATGGAAAGCGATTGCTTTCTGATCTCTGAGGTGATCTGTTTGTCCTGAAGCAAAGGAACTAACAACCTTTGCAACAATCCAAGACAAGACAGAAAAGTATCTACTTAACCAGCCCATTTCTAGGTAACAAGTCAAATTAGACTACACAAAATAGTGGACTCTCTTAAATCAGAACATGAAAAACATGACTAATAAGAAATATATTGTGCATAACATGGATAAAGCATTTAACAGATTGCTGGCTTCCTGACACTCACCCTCTGGGCTTATATGCCATGAATGAAATTGCTACTGCGCTGTCAGTAGGTTTTCACATTTGTTCCTTACCCACTGAAGCAGTCAGGTTTAATTGGTGAAAAGAAATGACAGTGAGCTCAGAAGCTGTAGAAGAGTTAGATTAAATGTTGTATTAAAAAAAAGTTAACCTTAAGTCCAAAACCTGCAGGAAAGCTTAGTGTGGAAAGTAGAACCACATGTGTATTTTAAATAAACTACAATATGTGTACATATATATATATTTAGATGAGAATGAGATGTGGCAGAGGTATTTTCTGCTTCATAGCTGAGAAATTTTCAAGGATATAAACTATAATAAGCTATGACAAAAAATGGGAACATTTTCTTGACAGCTTTTTCTGCATTAGAATTCTGCTTTGTTTAAATACTTTATAATCAACTTTTGAAGTAGCTAAGTACAACCCCCCTGTGTTCAGCACTTCTGCTGTCAGACATCACATACAGCAATGCCTTGCTTAGCTTACAGACGTTTGGCCAACATGTGATAGCCCAGTTGGAAAATAAAATACAACTGGCACACACCCTCATTTCCCAATTGCAATGGCCCAAAGAATAAATACTGGCTGCTGCTGAGAGGAACATTTCTCTCTAAGCCCTGAAAGTGTGATGATGAATCTAGAAGCATGACCTTTATTTTTTTATTAATGCTAGCTATTTCTTATCACGAGAAAAACAGGTGGCCTCATCTGCTGAGATCCCCCTGTGCACACATCTGGAGATGTTCTCATGTTTGGGGCTGGAGATGCCCCTGCTGGGCTCTGGTGCCCTGCACAGCCTGTCAGGTAATGATCCTGAGGGCAAGAGGACTTCATTGTGAGAGGACATTCTGCAGAGAGAAATTATTTCCAACACAATCTGCTGGACTTTTTGCCCTCCATCAAGATCCTTCTAGGCTGACAAAACTTTTGAAAAGTGCCCTGGAGGCTGTCCTCACTCTCAGACTGGTCAAGCTACAAACGCTTGCTGTCCCTCCTTCTGTTGGACCTTGCTGCTTGTGTTTTGCACATGAAAATGAATTCCATTTCAAGTTGCAGCCATCTTGCAGCACAGAGAAGACTGACACCTCTGAACAGCAAACTCTGCACAGGAAGGTTAACATGGCCTGACCCCTGTCTACATGGCTTTAAATAAAGTAATTAATGACTATTCTCAATATCAATTTCTAGGACTGCAATAACTTTGTTGACACAAGTTAAAGATTTGAAGAGCAAAACAAAACTTGAAGGAAAAGATCAGCTAATTATTTTCATAATTTCTTTCTCCAAATCCCACTGTACTTTTCTAAGTGAAAATCTATTTGCAGAAAAATGCAAGCAAATTGTCAGTGATGTTTTACCTACTAGCAATTTAACAGCCACCTTCAATTCCCTAATGAAACTTGAAATAAACCACTACAACTAGGTTAATTTGAGGACTCACCATTTTCATTTCAAAGGCTTTTTTTTAACATTAATTTGTCCTGAGGCATAAATGAAATACAGACAAACCGTATTAGATTTTAATTTGCTAAAAGTAGATTACAGGCCTTCTCCACAGAGATGCTGAACATTCAGTTCTCACAGAAGTAAAGTTTATTCCCCACAGTAAAGGCAGGAGTAGCAGGTACCCACTGAGAATTGCAAAGGAGATTTTTTTTCCAGGGGTTGACTTGTAAAGTACAAACATTCTGACTCAGAGCCCCCAACACAAAACCAGTACAGAAATGAAAGTTTAGCAGAGCTAGACTAGGCATACAAGTTAATTCTGTCTTTAATGAAATGCTTGAATTTAGAGGAAAACTGTTTATCCAATATTTAGGCTGAAAAACATCTAAGCTTTCTCCCCACATTCATTTTAGATCTTTATCTTGTCCTATGGAGTGACATTTCTCAAATCTGACCAACTTGAAAGGCAGACATGCATGTGAACACAGTGGGAGGATTTCAAACCCACTGCTGAGCTCAAGTGACTGTCATTAATTAGATTAAGGGACAAGCCCTTCCCATATGAGGCTCTTGAGAGCTGGTAACCCATCAATGGTGCAGAAGCCTCTTTATGGCAGGAGGCTTTGAAACAAGAAATGGTGAATTAAATAACCCTAGCTAGAAACCTAGATGATAAACAGATCCACGATCTTCGAAACTCTGGGCCTGTGCTTTGTTTTGCTTCTGTCCATTTCAATTGCAAAGGATTTTTTTCCAACTGAGGGCAAAAATGGCACCCAAAACCTGTCTCAGGATTGCCCTAGAGACCAGTTTTCCTGCAGAACAGTGGGTAGGAAGAAATTTCTTTGCCTTCAGGCTCCCTCCACACAAGAGTGGCTCCAGTGGGACTGTGCTATAAAGGACACTCCTTTTAGCCTGCATCCTGCAAAGGAGTGAGTGTCTCAAGTGATGTTTCACATGTCTGCTTTGAAGCAGCAAAGAGAGAAGGAAAAGAACAAGCCATTAGTCATTCTGCTTTGGAATAACCACGAAGATCATGTGCATCCTCCGCTCCTTCCTCATTAATATAATCTTGTGAGGCCTTCCAGGGTACATGATATCCAGAGGGAAGTTACTCTACTCCCACACATATTTTGTGGAGCTCTCTATGATTGCCAGTGAAAAGGGCCAGATTCATTATTAAGCATGGAGAGATTTCAAAATCTCTTACTCAGAATCCAAGAGTGTTTGCTTTCCCTTCCTTCCACTGTCAAGTCAATCTGAAACAGAACAACTTTCTTCTGAAAAAAACCCAAAACCCTAAACTTAGTTTTCTCTGAATCAAAAATAAACATTTATGTTTTGTTATTAAAAATCCAAAAATTTTCCACATAAGCATTCCCCCCACTTATATCCTATCCACAAAGCACAGAGTTTTATAGTACTTTTTCCTGTCTTTTCTAATTGATTTCTTTTCTCTACTCTGAAATACACTTTCTGAACTGCAGAACATAGAAACACCAGGTTGTAAAGCAAAATCTAGAAGTCCTCTGCTTAAGTGAGTTTCTAACTTAGATAAATGCATATTACTGTAGTATTCTCTGCTCCCCTGCAGTTGTTATGGAGAACACCGGCTACATCCACTGGGGTCATTATTTGGTGATCCAAGGTAAAAGACAGGTTGCTAAGGGTAACCACCTCACAAGCAGTCCCCAGAATCATATGAGATTCATGCAAAATCCTGATTAATAAGAAATGGAACAATAAACTTTTTCTATGAGTTCACATGCAAATCTTTAAAAAAATGTCTTCCACAGGAGGTAATATGAAGGAATTTACTTTTTCTCTACAAGAATTATTTGTACCACTTTCTCATGGTCTCAGATTTAAAGGCCTACACCCTACCAGCTTCATCTGAAGTAATTCTCTCCTGTTGGAAGACTCTTCCTCACTGCCTTGCAGGGAGAGGTTTGTAAAAGACCTTTATCCTCATCAGTTGAGGAATAAATGTCAGACACAGACAAGATGCAGACTTATATACCTGGTTAGTGGAAAAGCACAAAAATATCACACAGTGAAACAATAATCGAGCCAACAAGTTTGCCAAACCTAACAAATAGAATTCCAGTAACAGAGATAAACCAAATTAGGTAAGAAGGGGGCAGCCCTTCCTCTCAAGCAACAATACAACCTCTCAAGAAATTGTTTTTATCCTAAAGCACCTTCAGTTGCTGGCAGTTTCCAGATGTACCTGCAACTGAAATAATACATGGATAATAAGAACCTGAAGAAATTTCCAAAACATAAATTAAGTACAAGTTAGAGTCCATATGTTTTTACTGACAAAGCACATGACTGCAAGCACACATATATCCTGCAAGGAGTCCATAGGGCACACTTAGCTCCTAGGGCTGCTTGAAATTATATGAAGAAAGGGATTTTAGTGTTTCATCCTGAAAACCAGCAGGTTTGGGGATAGCAGGAAGCTACAGTATCATTGAGGTGTCACTGGGAAAAAGAATAAGCTGGAAATCAGGATGGTGATTCCAGTTTGCCCAAGGAATTCAGCTCATTGGGAAGCTTTAAAAGATCATGCTGTACCCAATCCTACTAGCAGAAGCATGTTGGATCTGTCAGGCAACAGAAACCTGAAAAAACCCCTGTTAAAGACTCTCCACTGTGCACTAGAAGGAAGAAGTCTTATCTCTGGTTTGCAGTACTGATGGAACAGAAATAATTGTTGGCTCTAGGAAAGTCAATGTGGAAGGCACAGAAAATAAGAGTAACATCTTGATGGCTATATTTGCATTTTTGCCTTTGAGGAAACACATGCTACCCAAGCTTTCCAGAATCATCTCAGAGTGAAATACGCTCTTCAGAAGAATTTGAAGGAATTCTTTGTTCTTTATTAATATGAAATAGGATTCTGTTAGAAAATAGGAATATAGGAAACCACAATATCAAGCAAGTATACTGGAAGGGCAAACAAGAAACCCCACCAGGCACAACACCCTTTTTCCTGCCACAGAAGTGATATGAGAGGTTATAATATTTAAATTGGTCAGGTACATTACTTTCTCAGTCATATTACCATTATATTCAGAACTGCATTCATTACAATTTAGGCATTAACTTCAAACACTTGAGTTACAAATCTAGCAAGAGAGAACAAAGGCACCAAAGTAACAAAATGCTTTGGATCCAAGGAAGGCTATAGCCCTGATCTTCTAGGGTATCTTATTTTAGCCAGACAAAAAAAAGCAATGTGTTGCTGATATTCCTCTCGCACATCATATTCTACTTCCATGTAAAAAAACCCTCAATCTTATTTGAAAAGGTCTATTCCAAATCCCAGTAAAGCCAGTGGGGATCACTATGATTTCATCTGTCTTATGGTACAAATGTAAACTTTGTAGCACATTTTTTTCCCATAAAAAACCACCCCAAACATTCATTGGTGTAATTTATGGAGACTATTACCATGAGAATTACTAAGGATGAATAAGATCCTCCTAAAAGGGGTGTACTCCCAATAACTTAAATGAAATTTATAGGAAACAGGCATTCTACTCCCAGAGGTCTCTGAAAATCCTGACCAAAACTAGCCAGTCTTCTCTCATTATCTGTTTCATGTTTCTGTGTATTTCCATCTATGTGCAGACATAATGACAGTCTAAAGCTAAGAAACGCAATTTGTATTTCTTCATTCCAGAGCCTCAAAACTCTCCCAGATGTGCATTTAGCATGAACAAATTACTGAGGTCTGAAGCAACTGTAAATTAATTTAGCACTGGGAAATTAAAGAGAGCTATCACTGTATAACAGCAGTAGAGGAAAGTTGCTTATTATTTACCTGAAGTAATTGGAAAAATGCTTACAAATCCTTTTTCAATTTTAGTCCTTTGCCTGAACATCCCACAGTTACCAATTTCTACTGAGGATAAGAAAGTTGACGCTGTAACAAGTGTGCTATTTTTAATTTACAAATTTAATGCAGGTGGTGTTGACACAAATAAATATTAGAAAATTATAGGTTAGTCAGAATATTAGAAGCTGAAAGAGAAGACTATGCTAATGTTACATTAATGGGTGTCAGGAAATGGGAGTGACTGACACTACTCATTCTCCAGTGTATTGGACATCAAAGTCCAATGTATGCTTTTAAAAATGCAAGTATAAACAAGAGCCATCTGAAGTCCAGTTGGAATACTTTACTGAGACTTTGAAATAGACCCTTTGTCAGTCAAAGCCCGGGTGCCTTGCAGCCTTCTCCCATCCTTCCATGAAACAGCCTATCTTGGACCTAAAAAAAAATTACTACCAAAGGGATTTAATGAAATTCTTCACTATTTTGTGCCCAAGGCACAAATTTTCTTCCAGTCTTTTTCAGGATTGCTCTATCCACAGGTGGAGGAGATCCTCTCAGCTTTGAGGAACCCTTTTTCAGTTCCATAGGATACAGCTGTTTTTGCAGGATTGATCCAGTGATATGTGATGCTGAAAGGGAAGAACTAGAACTTGAAATAACTGCAGCTCTACCTGGTACCTTTCCAAAGCAATCTGACTTCAATTAGTCAAATTATAACACTTCACATATCTGAATTAACAGAGCCCTTGTCTCAGATAAACTTGCATACTTCACAGCAATAGAAAAAGGTGTTCATGATAAAAGAATCAAAACACACTCATTTTCCCCACAAGTTTTCAATGTTATAGCTTGTTTGCTTTAGTTGGTGGAATGATCTGGCAAACTCTTACAACCTGCACAGTTTGACTGTAGTTAATAGGAGTCTGTGCAGGTAGGAAGGCTGCTGGTATCTCTGCTGTGAAGATGGCAACAAGGAAACTTGAAACATCATAACAAAATTGAAATGTGTTGGTAACACTCTGAATGACAATATTTGACTGTCCACACTTTTAATAATTAGTTGTGAACTAGAAGAAGATTTATTTGAATATTAAATGGGACGGAAGATTTCTGAAAGGTGAATGTACATTACAGACCAGATAAGCTTACAGAGCCTTTTGAGACTTCCTGATGAACACTGAAGCTGGGACAGGTGACAACAATTTCTGAATTAAATAGCAAATCTAAATGCTCTTTGTCTCCTTAATCAGTCACAGTTAATCATTTCTTAATTTATAAGCCATGCTAGATTTAAATTGTGAAAAAAGTTCTGAAAAAATTTATACTTTAAGACAGTTTCAGGAGTCTGCTCCTCACCATGACATAAATGAGTATAAACAGAATATATTTGTTACATTTTCAAACCATAGGTTACTTTCAATATTCTTTCCATTCTCACCAAGCCTGCAGTGCTGGGTCATGGTCACAGGGTCACGGTGACCCAAGGGCAGGACCTGCCCCTCTTCCTTGAACCTTGCACCACTGGCCTCAGCCATTGATTCAGACTGTCCAGATCCCTTCTGCCCTCCAACAGATCAACACTGCTGCCCAACTTGATGTCACCTGCAAACTGACTGAGGGTGAGCATGATTGCCTCATCCAGATCACAGATACAAAACTGGAGCAGCTTCATTACAGCCTTGGAGAGAGAGAGTTTGAAGGAAGAAAAAGCCTTTGATTTTTATCATTGTTTTGGACACACTTAACAGGAAATCTTTGGGGGAAAGAGAACAGAAAACACAGTCTTAAAGGACAGTGAAACCTTTGAGACATGATCAGGAATAATAACAGAATTCCATCCAAGACCATTATTTAGCCCTGTGAGGAAGTGTTGAACTATATGATCTTTATGGGTCCCTTCCAACTTGAGATGGTCTGCAATTCTATGATATGAATGATTTAAGATGAGCATTATGTACTGAGTCACGCTTGCCTTTGACATGCATCATATCCTGTTAAGGACAGTATGGTCTAATGCATAAGCACTCCAATTTTCAGCACTGAGGACTGCACAAATACAAGGCAACAGAGATTCAGGCTCAACTGTCTATATTTTTTTTAAAAAAGGAGAAATGGAAACATTAGGCTGATATCCTTCTGCAGTATATAATATAGTAAGATTTCAGCTTTACTGTCTTTGTAGGCTGCAGTCATCATTTGTCAATCCTTTTGCTTGTCTCCAGCACTGAGTGAAAAAGTTCAGCCTAACAGCTTCAGTGCTTCAGAAAAAAACAGGTTCCTAAATACTTCAATAAACTCATAATGTACTCCTTTTAGAGATGCAGCTTCATAAGTTCTATGTTTACAGTGACTTTGCAATACTGGAAAGCAAATTACCACCAACTTTACCCAAGATCTCAAGACCTATAATTATTTTACTTCAGATAGCAAACACAAGGGGGTGGTGGAGATTGCATCATGCTTTTTCTTGCCATTCTGGGACATGTTTAAGATCTTAACAGTCCTCCTCCACCTGCCTCTTCTGACTCATACACTTCCTACTGTCAATCCTTTGTAATAACTATTCCTTCTTCAATTATCTTTGGGTAAATTCCAGCAAACTGGCCTCCACAGAAGCCACCTGGCTCCATGGTTTTGTCAGATGAACATCTACTCCCTGATAGCTCCCAGGGCTGCAGATGAAGTTGCAGCCTTAAAGATTTCAATCTCCAGGGCATTAGCATAAGCCAGTAATTCTATCATTCAGAAACCACAGTCCAAGTCACACAGTGAAACTGAGGCTGCCTTTAACAACTGCTTCCCTGAAGCTTATGCCTGAAAATAAAACAGGCAACATGCATTCATAAATTGGAGCAAATTATGGATTACTAATGTGGCTGGAAGTAAAATTAACAGTATATGGCCATAACAAGTTTAAACTCTCTCTAAAATATGTACTTTTACAAGTAACTTATTATTTATTGGAAATAGGCATCTTTGTCCTTTGCAAAAGCTTTTGGGCTCTTCAGCAGTATTTGACCCATAACATCCTTGTTCTTCCAGAATGAATTGCTTGTGTATAATAATTCTTTCCAATAAACTCCGGTTTTTTATCTCTTAAATATTTACTTCATCATTATAAAACCTAAAATCCTCCAAAAGACAATTGCTTTAAGGAATGGTTCCATCCTTCACTACCAACCATAATATTAAAATTGGGAAGTAGAACATGAGTAGTAAAATAAAGGTCAGCAGATAGGAAATGCTTTTAGCAAAAAAGCACATTCAGAACAGATAGTTAAGAGCCTGGCTGCTTCTGCAAAATCGAAGAATGATAGAGAATACAACTTGTTCAGACAAAGCAGTTCAGAGTTCCTTTAAAGATGATTTTCACAACCATTATCAGTGTAGAAAAGGCTGTTGGGATATCTGTAAGCTCTCACTTGTATTTTACATTTCAGCTGATTGACTCTCTGATAGAGAAGTTTCTTTTCGTCTTCCAAAAGCTTTTCATGATGCATGTGTGGGACTTTATCAGGCAGGTAAGAGTAATCAACAATAATGGTGAACAGAAGCTGCTGTTCAGGCTTCTTTTCTGAAAGAAGTATTTATAAATATCTGCACTTACAAACAATTCATGCTACAAATGAGCATGAATAAATACACATTTATTGAGAAGAGAAATCAATAAGATTTAATCTGGATTTGATTAACTTTAAATTGCTTTGAAAACTGGACTAGTTTTTCTTATTAAGTAAATGTTATTTTTGTTGTGCAAGAAGATTTACTTTATGTTAGGTCATGAGCAACCTCTGCTACAAGAAGTGCAAGTTTCACCACAAGATTATTTTTAACAACTGTCCACTTGCAGTACTAGACAAACACTCTGTACTGCTATGCATAGGAAACAGCAGCATTAAATTAAAGCAGCCTTTTCTCAGCTCTGCAAGGGGAGGCTGATGTCCTGCCACCAGGGCATGGTGAGAGCTATGCCACTGGACAGGATATACTTGTGTTCAGTTCTGTGTAAAGAGTACAGAAATAGGCTTTTGAAACATACGGTTAATTGTAGCCAGTTTGATTACACATTGTAGCCAGATTTATTACATTTACAATCTACCACATTTCTGTCAGAATAATTAAAGACAACAAAGAAGTATTTTCAATGATAACATGGGGAATATTTAAAGGATTTTTGAAAAAAATATCACAGAATTGTGGGCTATAAACAACAGGGGTTTGAAATAACACCATCTTTAGCATGTCACACTGTGCCTGGACATGATTTCATTATACAACTGAAGCTGAGTTTAGAATTTGCATACAACATTAAAGTCTATTTCTGATTTAAGTATTTTTAACTGTAAAACAGTCTCAAAGAAGGAAATAGAGAAACATATACATTTAAGGAAACTAAGGGGATGGAGCGAAAAAATGCTTATTATTCTTCTTCCTGGACTCAAGAAATAACTGAACATTCCTGTTTATCCACTGAATTAGATAAACAAACATCCACTGATTTGATATACAAACTGTCTTTGCATTTCAGAGAGACTCTCTTGACTCATCCCAAAACCAGAGCTAAAATGAGTATTGAGGTTAGACCTTTCTTTCCTATGAGTGCCAAACACACAAATCTGGGTGGGGTGAAAAAAACCAATCCACCCCAAGCCATAAAAATCCCACACTACTGTTGTGGTGCTTTCCAGAATTGAAAAGATGAAAGTACAAGTGAAGATCTAAATCCCATGGTGCTACAAATACTGTATCTGAAAGAGGTATTAAAGCCTTAGCAACAGGAAATAACATCTGGAAGAAGAATCATGACTTCCATCATTGCAGGAATAAAAGAATATCTTGCTGTTGATGTTCAGCAGTTGTTCCATGAGGTTAACAACTCTCTGGCCCTTTGCTTTGAGAAAGATTGCCCCTTACAGCCCCGCTTACTTGATCATGCAAAGACTAAAGGTCTGATTAACCTACACAAAAAAATCAGGAATATTTCTCTAACTTTATATAGACCTCAAATCGTGTGTCATTTTCAGTGAGTTACTATGCATAACTAACTTAATACTCAGTTTGTGATGAAGCACACAAAACTGAAAGCTTTTCCTTTCATTTTTCATTTAAGAAATACAAAGCCCAGGAGGAATTTTAGATATTCAGTTATCTTCCTCCACAATTCCAGCAATGTGGAACAGGTCTATTTTTCTTTCTCATTAGGTATCTAGGTGTCATAGCAATACTAATTTCTCTTCCAAATAACCATCTGCAAAATCCTGTTAGTTATTTGTTCAGACAAGATGACACTAAAAAGCACACCCTTCTTCATTACAGTTTCTGCAGCAGTAAATTTTCAATCTAATATGAACAAAAAACTTCAAGCAGGAGATTTTCAGACATTTTGTGTTGGCTTAACACCACTTCCCACTGATTTTTCAGGAAACAGAACTCTACTAAATGAAAATCTTCACTGAGATTGAGAAATACAAAATTATGATGTCCAGAAATAAGAGGATTAAAACAGTCTTTTGTAAATTGCAAACCAGTTGCTTGTATACTACAACTCAGTGATACATTTTAATACCGTCTGCCGCCAGTGACACGCTTAAGAATATTCATAATAGTAAACATTGTTTACGGGATTTCAGTGGAAAAAGGAACTGGCAGAGGGAAAGGTAAAAACCTTTACTGAATTTGCTCCCAAAACCAAATTTTTTCTTAGTACTGCTGAAAAGACAAAGATGCTATGGTTTGCTACAGGTATGCTGACCTGTTTGTCTGTAGGACTTGGCAAATATTGTTATAAGAGGAATGAATTGATGAAGTTTCTTTTCCTAGCCACCCATGAGAAATGCTCAAAACAAGGGCTATCCTCCAGGAGTCAGGTTTACCCCAGAAGAACCTTCTCTCAGTAATATTTTCAAGTGAAAAGATATTATTTTGTTAGCATTGTCCCAAGTGAATAATTGTCAAAATCATGTCAAATGACCACACCCACCAGAGCTGTTCCTACAAGGTAAAAAGTGCGAGTTCCTTCTTTTTGCTGCAGAGGCTTTTGCTTTGCATTAAACCCCTCACAGAACACTAGTTTGTTATCAGGAATGGAAAGGAAAGACTGAATGGCACCAGCTTAGTCTTTTGCTCAACTGAGCTTGAAGGTGGATCTGAAAATACACTACCAGCACCAAATCCATTTAACCCAAGACTCATTCAACTTGAAATAAGTCAAGTCACTGCACAGAGTCTAGTTCCAAACAAATTAAAAAAAAAAAATAATCAAGCCTCTAAGAGTTTTTCATGTTAGCAGTGGGTTGCAATGTGTGTGTTAGCTGGCTTTTGGAAGCATTTCTTGGAGATAAAATTTGAATAATCTATGTGGTTTAATTTAAATAATTTATGCATAAAGCACTGCAGAGTTATAACTGTAATTATAGTGTTCAGCTCAGTAGCAACGAGGTACATTTGAAGTTGGATTCTGATTGTACTGTATATCTTATGCTCCAAATTTCATTTTGTTTTGAACAAATCCTTTGGAGCACAAGAAGATGGCTCAGAGCTTCACAAAAATTCCTGAGTGAAGTTTTAGAGAGTTTCTTTGCTAGACGTTTTTTATTATCATTTAAAGTCTGAAATCCAATCTTGCATGCTTCTGTGTCATACTGATAAAGTAAAGGTGGCTGAAAAGTGCCCCTGGTCAGAGAGGAAGGACTTTTCTACTTTTCTTGTGAAGGAGCAGCTGTTCCTATCAATAATTTCCTGAAGCAATAGGCCTGGAGAGTAAACAATATTTTATACGGATGGCAGCAGAACAGATTACATTATTTCTGAATTTTTGCACTTCACTGTGGAGAATGGATTAACCCTGTGTGACATAAATTCAAATCTTAGCTCCTTGAAATGAATGAAAGGGTTAAAGTTACGTAAAGAGAAAAAAAAAATTTTACTGTAGAATTTCAGAATTTACAGAATACTGTAGTCAGAAGAGTGTCATTAACGTGGTTCAGAGAGAGAGAACACTGTGGCATTAGGAGCACTTCAGAAATGGCATATTGAAGCCTGAACAGACAAAAGGTTTGTTCCCACCATTCATATTAATACTGGGTTTTTTTTTCTGAAGTTGTAACACATGCCCAGAGACAGATAAGAGGAAAACCCTGAATACAGCCATTCAAGATGCTGGACAAGTATGAGGGGAATGGACAACTGATACTTGTGTGCTTTTCCTAATTAAAGATGTACTGCCAGCATCGGAGATCAGAGACAGGATCATTGTTACAATCTGGTAGGACATACCTGGTGCTTGCAGTAAGAACTAGATGAATAAGTAATGCTCAACTTCAAACACTAACAATGAACTCCATGGTCTCCAGATTTCAAGTCCCTGGAGCAATAATCCCAGAGGACAAGCAGCAGGCAAGGGAGAACACCTGTGGATTCCACTGCTCCTGAGCAGGTCTTGCAAGAACAATCCATCTTCAGCCAGGCTCCAGGCAGAAACAGTGGGCTCCAAATATTGAATAAACAACTGCCAGATTTTCAGGGGTGAATGTTGAATGGGACCCTCAATCTCAGTAAAAGGTAAAAGTTTATACCTCTATTTCCTTTCACAGAGAATATGCTAGTCCATACCACCCTGCTGCTTGAAAAGCAGCTCTGGGAGGTAATGACATGATCACTGGTTAACCTCTTGGCCAGTTCTATATTTAGCTCTTTCTACTTTGCCCAGCATTAGGTGTGATGATGGATGATCATGCTCCATCCCTTACCCACCCACACCTATATGTGCAAGGTCACTATGTCTACCCAAAATAGGGATTAATGAGTAGTCTGTAAGACTTTGTATCTTCATAAGATTTCATGTGAAAGAGGCAAGCAAAATTACCAAAGGAAAAAGCTTATGAGAACGAGAAGCAGCTACACTTATTTCAGTAGCCTCCCTACAAGCTTATTTGAAAGCATTAGAAGTAGTTAAACCAGAGAGCTCCAGAAGCTTATTATTTCAGCTGAAGAATTAGAAGTTCACAGATCTTTCAAGACAAGAAAGCAAGGTAAGTGCAAGTTCCTTCTACATCACAACATGCTTCCAGCATGCATTAATAAAGCTGTCATTATTCCAGCTAACCCCTAAGTTTCCAATCAGAAAGTAAAACCCCCTCCTGATTTTATCTTCTCTTCAACACCTACACATCATTGTAATTTTGTTTTACTACTGGAAGACAATCCGTTTTCTGCATTAAATGAGTTCTTGCAACATTAAGTCTGAATCTGAGCTGGTAGGACCTTTCTTCTCCTTTATTTTGAGTGACAGCATTTTCCTGGGATGGTGTAGAAAAGACATTTTAGGTGTCTGGAAAAGATCAAAATCCCCCAAAGCCTCAACCACCAATCAAAATCCTGGGAAAACACTGAGATCAAAAGCCTTAAGGGTCACATTAACAGGTCTTTAATATACCTCTAGGGATGGCAACCACTTCCCAGACAGCCTGTTCTCCCATGGGACAGCCTGAGGCCATTTCTTATCCTGTCACTTGTTGCTCTGGAGAAGAGACTGACACCTGTCTTGCTACAGCCTCCTGTTGGGTTGCTGTAGAGAGTACTGAGGTCTTCCCTGAGACCCCTTTGGTCTAGGATAAACTCCCTCAGCCACTTCTAAGAGGAGTGCTCCAACCCTTACACCAGCTTCATTGCCCTCCTTTGGGCACACTCCAGTATCTCAATATCTCTCTTGTAGTGAGTGGCCTAAAAACACACAGAGATTTCAAGTGTGGCCTCATGGTCACTGCTCTAGTACTGCTGGCCACATTCTCTGTGGTAAAGCCAGGTTGCTGCTGGCTTTCTTGGCTACTTGGGCACAGTGCAGGCTCATAGTCAGCCAGCTGTTGACTCACAGCTCCAGAAAGTCATGTTTAAGAAGAAAGTATCTGCTAAATGTGGCCTCTTATTCCAAAATTAAAGTATTGCAAAGATCCAGATAAAACTGATAGACTCTTATTCTTAGAATTGAATAAATTGAAGTTGATAGATACTGTGCTCTTGATCTGAGATAAGAAGCTTAATCAAAGCAGCCAGTTGGATAAACAAGCAATCTGCAAGGTGTTAAAAAAGGGATTAAGCAGGTGAAACCTTCAGAAGGTTTGCTTTGCTTCCTTAGTGGTCAAAATTAGAGCTGCCATAGGCTTTACAGCTTCAAGCTTCTCTCAAGTCACTATGAACACACATACCCACCCACCAGGTATTAACCAGCCATTTCAAAAAACACAGCTCCATTTATAGATCAATTTTCATTAGCACTGCACCTACATGTTCAGTTTTGCTAAAGAAACCCAGCACCAGTCTGCAAACACTAGAACTAGAATTCAGAGAGAAATACACACTGAGAATGCTACACTGAGAAATACAGACTGCCGGAGGGAAAAAATATAAAAAAAATCCTGCTGCTTCAAACCCTGCAGTCCTTAGTTTGGAGTTCCTACTGATCTGCATCGTCTTTTTCTAGCAAAAGTTCAAGATGAAGAGATAGCAAATATCAGATTAGTGGGGAAAAAGATTTGATTTTTTTCTAGATGCCACTGTTTAAGTATCAAAATTGTACTTGTCTATTTCCCAGCATAGAAACACTTAAGGTTTTGAATCTGAAGTTGAAGCAGAACAAGATAAGTTAAAAAATTGAGAGCAATTATGTAAGATTTTGTACCACTTTAACTGAGTTGCTATTTAAGCTTACTTGAATTTTAAATCTGCCTTAAAACCAGTGTCTGGCAGGTCCAAATCATTATCCCTGATTAAAGAAAGCAAATATTCCCTTTCAAGACAGACACATGGATGGATGGTTTGGAAAAAATTCTGCCCCATAAAAAAAGATTTCCAAATCCCCAGTAACATGACATGAAGCCTAAGACAACCTGGCTACCTTCCCTGCAGAAAGTCTAGGATCATACTGGCCCACCGGAGAGCTTGCATGCAGGGAAAAGCATGCAGAATAAACCTCTAGAATAAGGTATGTGATGATAAACAATACTATTGCAAACTCCATACTGTTTTTTTTTTCCACCACTCTGAAAACAACATTGCTGTTTCAGCTTGTGATGGTGCAAGGATTCAGCTGTGACAAGGTTCCTGCCAGTCCAAGCAGCCAAGGCCATTCAGCAATTTTACAGGCTTCTGTGAAAGTGCCTGAAACAATATTCATGCTGTAATAAAAAAAATAAAACAGCAAACCAACCACCAGAAAACACACCCAAACCCCCCAGCTTTAACTGGCTTCAGTAAACCATGAATGAGTCAAAACAGGGCACAAATGCACTGACAAATTGAAATGTAAAGTTAAGAAAAAAAAAAAAAAAGGAGAGGGAGCATGTGTATAGATTCATGTTGGCACATGTAGGCAGACTGGCTGAAGCTCAGCTCACTCATGGGAATATTTCTATCCCCTGACCTGCTGTATTGCACACACCCAGGCTGGGGCAGGTGGGATATGACTAAAAAATATGTTAAAGAACCTGACAACTGTGAACAGGCTAGAAATACAAGGGTACAGATTACCTGTAGCACGACTCTCAGAACAAAGCCCTTGTTTTTAATAGCGCATACACTCTGTTCATCCCACAGCAGGCAGCTGTCTCTTAAAACTGATGGCTAAGGTGGCATCCATTGATGCCAGCTTTCCCATCACTTTCCAAACTTTCCTCTTCAACGAGGTGAGGTGCACAATGGCAGTTTATTTATCTGCTGGCAGACCTTTCCTTTGAAGGGTCACTGCTCTTAATTATAGTGGCACCTGTGCACTGCTTTGTTTTTAAGCCTGTCAAGGTTTCCATTATAAACCCATTTCTGGATGTTATTCTGCAATACCCTTCCAAGTCCACTGTGGGTTGCAGCATGGCTTGTAAGGTCTCAGCAAGTATTTTTCCTAAGTAATCATGGTTCTCTTGGTCCATCCCAAATAACTCAGGAATGACTCTACTGCTGCTTTGTGGGAAGCTTATACCTGCCTTCCTTTTTTTTAAGGAAACAAACATTTTACAGGTAGGAAAACCCTTAACAGAAAGGGCACTCCTACAAGAGAGTATAATAATCTTACAGGAAATATTTATCTGTACACCCAAACCCCAGAGCTCCATAATTTGCCATCCTAAATTCTTTGCATCTGTTGGAATGAATTGTTCTGCCTTGGCTCACCATCATTGCTATTTGATATTGACTTTTTATTTTCTTCTCCACCTATCTTGCCTATTTGGCATTCTCTTTTTCCTGAAGGCAGGAGACAGTACTGCTGTTGAAGAGAGGGTACACTAAACCATGTAGATTACCTGCTTTATATTTCATATTGTGTGTAACATTGCAGACAAGAGAATGGAAGGCAGCCTCTATATGTTCTCTTACCTGAAGCAGGACAAAAAAAGTACCCAAAGAGGAAAAATACCAAAGCTACTCACTTCTGTTCCATCATGGTAACATACACACAAAGACTGGACCAGACTGTCACAGGGACAGTGATCAAATGGTTCCAGAAGCAGAAACCCAGCAGAGAAACCATGAACACCAGCAGTAATAAGCAAGCAGACATTGGAAAGAGACAGATGTGTGCAGTGCTACCTGTGGCTGAGAAACAAGTGACATGTGAAAGGTACTCACTTTTTTTTTGGTGGGGAGACAATCCAAGTTTCAAGGCTCACAGCTGCACTTGTCCATGACACACTGGAAACTTGCAGGACAAGAAACAGTGAGACCACAAGCCCAGCTCATGGTCATTTACACATCGTGGCCCAGCTCTTGCCATTTACACATCAGGTTCAGAAACCCTTATTCAGTTCCTAACATAACGAGCTGAGGTTGTTGAACTACCTGTCTGAGGCACCAGCCTCTGACGTACACCAAAGCTCTTAATGTAATGTAAAACCAAACAATAAGTCCATGGAAGAAATTAGTGATTTGGACTGAGTTCAGAGTTTCTGCTTTGGCATTATGATGGCACCTGCTGTGACAAGAGATCCCTGCAAAAAGAGTTCCTGCAGCCAGAGTAATTGCTATGCACGTGTACACAGCAGAAAGGAAGGGAAGAAAGTGCTTGTGTTAGCATTGATAGATACACCTGGGGCACCCTGCTTTCCTTCCACAACCTTGCACTGCTTCTGAAATGCAGAAGGATTTTTGTATTTTCTAACCTGCTGCTTGTCATGCACTTTCAAATCCCTAACGATTCTCCATTTTGATCACAGATAAAGACAGCAAAAGAGACCAGGTTGTGAAAGCCACTGTGTATTCCTTAACACAGCTACACAAAACCTTTTGTGTTTGCTGTGACCCTGTTTGAAAGAGTTATCCACTAGCTGGGAACAGAAATATTCTATCTTCAAAGTTTCTATCCTCTCCTGTATTCCTTTTCTATGATCATCTGAACAACAGAACCTTGCTTTTGATCCCAAATGGGTAATTCAATAAATCATTCCTATTCAAGTAAGTGAAACTACAACAGCAGATTTAGAATAACAATGACAAATAGATAGAATTTCTGGTCTTTGACTGCCAAAGACGTTCAAATTTAACTCTTCTTCCGATATAGGAAGAGGTCATTGTCTTCTGATGTGTAAACCAAGTTAAACTTCAGTTTTGTCCAGACCCCATAAACTTCATGACTTGAGAAGTGCCTTAATAATTAATATAACTATAAATTAAGCAGAAATCTAATTACTTCTTGGCCAGGTATTAGTTCCCCTTGGGCATTAGGAATCTATTTTTCTTGTTTGATGGCTGAATGCCTAAGTAGGAAAGAAATAAAATCCTTTTTGTTTGAATGAAAATCCCTCAAACTCCAAAAACCCTACAGAAAAAAATAATCTCTAGGCATTACTGTTAGCTGCCCATCACAAATCATTACCACGAGTCTGAATGCCCTTCATGATGCCTGTTTAAGTGGATTGTTTAGCTTGGGTTTTGGGCATTTGTTGTGTGTGGTGGGTTTTTTGTTTGGGTGGGTTTTTTGTTAGTTTTTTTCTTTTGCTTGCTTGGTTGTTTTTTTAAATTTCCTCTGCAGTCATGCAGTAACTAACACATTGCAATCATTTAGTGACCATGGATTTGTACATAAGTGAACCAATTCCACACAACCACAAATATTTAGCCACATAAAGAACACAGGAAGTTGTTATAGCTCTGATTTTAAAAAGCATGAACAAATGTCTGGATGCATGTAAGAGAGACACTGTCTTCTAGGCCTAAGCTGCAGCTGCTTTTTCACTTTCTGTAGAGCACCAAAAATTAGCAAAAGTATTTTTGCCATGATAAAAATGCCACAAACTACTCACCACACATTATTTTTTATTTTGGGGGGGGCGGGGGGTGGAAATAGAGAATATCCTCTTATCAAAAGTGATACTGAAATTAACAGAGAATAAAGAGTTTTTGATCTCCTCATTTTAGATTTGCAACCCAGAAGGAAAGCTGTATTGTCCCTTGAAGTGAATTTTTCTCTGCAATCTCCTCCCTGCAAAACTAAATTTCATGTCAAGAGTGAGATGGGAGATTAATACTAAATCTGAAATTTGGCTAGGAAAAGTGGCCAAAAATAAAAAAAAAACCGTAAAATGCCCTAAAGAACCAATACACTGCAATAAATTTGTTTTACTCTTTACTTTGAGGTCCAGCAATGCAGGATTTCCAAGCGTGACAGGATAATGAAAAAGTTATATGACACCCACTACCATCCTTTTTACTACTTTACATAAAAAACACTCCTTTCTTTTTCCCCTAAGACTGTCTGAGATAGAAGGTGCTTCTCTTTAATTTGATGCCACCATCATCAAGCTTTCAACAGTCTTGACAGGCTCAGGGCTCTCTCTTTGCCCCATACCTCTCCAGAAATTACAGTAGCACCATAAACTATAAATCACCTTTAAAGGTGACTTTGAAAAGCAACAAATGGATTTATTCCCTTTTGTAACTGATTAAGAGGTAACGACAAAAATCAGAGATTCAGATTTGGATAGTCAATAATTTTTTTTTAGGGTTTATTTTGGCTGTTAAATTTACTTCCCACTAACTTTATCTTCCCTAACTTTCCCATGTAATTCCCACATGATTTTTTTCCTAACTTTCTATGCCAAATTCAGTTGCATTAAAATGGCAAGTGAGTTGCAGCAAATAAATCAGGTTTCCAGGCACAATTAGGGATATGTACGTAAACATGAGACACAAACTAAATCAGATCCTCACCCCCTATCCCCCACTTCTTCGTATTTTAGGGCTAAAACAAGAACTAATCACCACTGAGAAAAATTGCCCACTATTTTCTTCAGCCTAGGTATGTCTAGATGAGACCAGGGGCACCTCACACTGACACAATTGATGGTTCTCAGCTGTCCAAGAGCAGGATTTTACACTTTAGGCTCTCAGTGACTGAAATTCAGGGCTTGCTGCATTCAGGTGGACTGATACCAATCAGATGTCAGGGAAAAAAGCGTTCTGAACTGCAGTGACTGAGATTTCTTCCAGCTCTGTCTGGAAGAAGGAAGAATGAACAAAGACCATCTCAAAACCTCTGGCTGCTGGAGACAATGGATGGCAATTTGCACATCCATAGGCCAACCACTCACTGGCATCACAGCCTTCAAACCTGGCTCTGATGGACAAACTCAAAAGCTGCAGTACTCTCAATGGAGAGTGGGAGCAGAGGGAATTCTTGCAGGCCCCCAGCAGGACAGAAGGTACCCTTACTTTCTTCATATGGCACATCCTATTACATCTCTATTTGACCACAATTATCAGAAGTCTCTGATTTGTCCCTAATTACAATCTATACTCGCATGTTTCTGGTATTGTACATTCTTCAGCATCAATATCCTTTTGAAAGTCATCTGAATGATATTCAGTGATTAAAAAGAACACTTAACCTTTGTGCCAGGGACTATATTTCATTTTAACAATTCAGAACAATAATAAATCAATTAAGCCATGGAGTATTTTTCCTGGTTTACATATTCAATTGATTTTTTTACACATATTATGTAAAAAACAGATGATTTGATTATTTCTTTGAGAACTATGACAACAGCCAACTTCTTAATAAAGCTAAGAAACACCAGGTGAATGCACTTAGAAGCAAACAGTGTCTGTTCTGCATGCACTTCTTCTTCTACTTAAACAATTACTATTTCATTAATTCACAAATTTCTTAGTAAGGAAGAAAGTGATTACAATGCCTTATCACTGACCAGAATATACCAAAAGTTTTTGTGCAATAAAGAACTTAATACTTTGCTGGTAGTTAAGACAGATTTGTTGGTGTTGTATGTACACATGTTCAATACTTTGTTTACATATTACAGTAGCAGTTGATACCCTGAGTGCTATTTTTCTGATGTTATCACACATGATTCTAATGCCAGACTTGACTGTAATATCTACATGCTTGTACCAACTCATAAAAGAGATGTTGAAGATTCCAGAAAGCAAACCAGAAAAACAAGGCAAGATCCTTAATTCTTTTATGTTATAGTTAAATCAAAAAATTACTGTATCTTGAGAATGAAGGTTTCAGGTTACCTTTCATTACAGCTTTAGACCAGTGCCATTTTAAAAATAATTTCTTCCACATGCTTTGCAATACAATCAAATGCAGTGAGGAACTGACTGCAGTTTTCCTATTGACTTCAAAGGTGAACCAAGTCCCATAACTACTTGTAATGGGGGTATCTTGAATCCTTCAGTATGGGGACATCAACACGTACAACACAGAAATATTAGAAAAATAGAGCCATTTTAGAGTTGTTACAATTCAAGGAATTGGAGCCAAGTGTGATCTCCACTGTTACCTCTGCCACTGCTCCCAAAAATACCCTTAAAAAAGTAACATCATCAGATAGTCCCTTGCTCAGGCTTTGCAGGAATTGCACCAACACTGAATCCTACCCTACATTTTCTCTTTCCCCTAAAGAAATTGCATTTCACCATCACCATTTTGGGTACATTTGCAACAAGTAAACTGAGTCTTGGAAGTGTCTGAAGAGCCTTGCTGTCCCCTGCAGCTATATTTGCATCATGCTTAATATCAGTTATGCTTCCCAGAGAAAGAGAAAAAACAAAACACAGGGCACTCACCAGCTGCCGCAGGTCCCTGCTGGTGCCGCAAGTGCTCTCCCTTTTCCCCGCCGGGCTTCAGCCACTGGAGATGCTTCAAGCAGCTGGGACAGTGACCCAGGACACTAGGCAGATCCTTCTGAGGGTGCTATTTCCCCTCAGTCTACCATCTTGCTGCTTTTTCCACATCTTTTCTTGAGGCTTTTTTCCCGCCTAAACCGCACTGCCCCTTTCCGTCCAGGCCCCTCACACGCTCACCCTCACGTGAGGGGGCTCGCAGGGCCCAGCCAGGGACTGCACACGCTCCTCAGAACCAGCTCCCTGCTGCTCCAGGCGCTCCCCAATACAGAGACACAGTTTGTGGTGGTTGGGAGTGGGGCTGGGCTGAGCCTCATCCCTGATGAGCTACAGCTGTGCAGGACAGGTGAATGCTATTGAAGGGAGCGAGCCACGGAGTGCTGAGGGGCACTGACCAACCACCACAGGGAACAGAGGGCACACAGGTGCAGTGCATGTGGGATGGAGGCTGTGAAAGGTTCTACCGAAGAACAATAAACTGCTGATGCTTGAAGCCTTCTTTGGCATCAATTGTACCTCCACTGTCACCCCAAAAATCACACAGAAGTTATCCACCCCCTGCTTGCTGATGGTTTAATGCTGTCCCCCAAAATGCCGCCCTGCTCGCTTGGGCTGCCCGGCTGAGGGGCTGGCGCCTCAGGCTAGAAGGGGCTTACTCCATTTTGGCAGGAGGGCATCAGAGCTCCCTGAGCTGCACTTGCTGAGGGCTGTTTGTGATGTTGATAAGTGGCCTACTCATGGCTGGAGAAGATACAGTGGGAGAAAAGGACTAAAACCCGTATCAGACACTAATTGTTTTTGCCCTAGGAGATGTGTTGTCATTCCCTGGCAGGCCTCCCACACCTTGCAAATCTGGGCTGATTTCTAGCATCTGACAGAGGCAGAAATCTAAAAAGTTCAGAGTTCCCACAAGCATCATCAGAGTTGGAGCATTTTTTCACCTTTTGGCTAGAGCAGCATGTTTATAACATAAACCAGCCATTGCCTGTTGAGTGACAGTCCCTTAGACAGCAAGGCCATGTGCAGGGAAAGAGGCAGAGCAGCATTGCTCTCACTGTGGGAGGTCCTTGGGACAAAGCCCCCTTCTTCACCTCAAACCAGAGTTAGTAATTTAACAGGAGAAATAATTTGTTCACTTATTCAGAATTTTAAAAAAGCACTTTTTCATCTTGAGAATAAAGCCTTAGGCAGTTGTGTATTTGCATGGAAAGGTACTCTCATGGAAGGGCGATGCCTAGAGCATGGAAGCAAGGATGCTGCTGTCTCCCTGGGTGTTTGGCAGCTTTCTGGAAGGAGATTCAAAATGTCTGTGAGACAGACACTCTGTCAAGTCTAATTTAACAGGGAGAGGGCCAAAACCTACAGTTCATTTACTGGGTGCCCTTGGCGGAAAATATTTGCCTTCAAGATTTAGAGTAAGCACTGGGAGTCTGGTTAGCAGGGCCTGAATATTTTGCTGACTCACAGTATATATAATGAAAGCTTAATAAAATGGAATATATCTAGTTCATGAAGTCTCTTGATACTGTGTTGTAATTTAGTCCACCAACAGCCTTTATTTAAAGTTGGATTCCATGAGCCTGTTATAATGAGCTAAAAAGTGCACAGATAAGCAGTTATTTCTGAAAATGTGGCTCCCTATTGATATATATTTTGCACAGCCTGTATATCTTAATTGAATTGAAATGAGCATGGGACCCTAGGGTTTTTTAGGTCTAGTGAGGCATTAAATACTCCAAAAGCACAATAAAAATGAAAAAAACCTCTTCTTCTCCAAACTATTGAATCTTATTGCTCCAGCTGTGGGCAAAACACAAAAAAAAGCATTGCTTGAAGCTCTTCATGGTCTATATCTGTAGCCTTCATGCCTTCATACCTTCCTAATCTTACTTATCTTCTGCTCTTTTGATGCATCCATCCTTCTAAGTATTTCTATCTCTTCTTCAAGTGGCCTTAAATGTGCTCATATTTTTTTCTTTTTTTCTTTTTAAGGCCTCTCATTCCAGGAATACTCCTGCATTGCTTAGAAAAAACCCACATTTTTGGGAACAGTGACCAACCATTGCCCTCTCTATTCAGATGGAGTTCTATTTTACATATTTCTAAAGAAGTCTGTCTCTGTTGGAGTTGAATTAAGATCATGTAGACACTTCCTGTAAAATTTTTGAATAATCTGGGTTATGTACATTACTGCATATATCAGCATGAAAACCAACAGTCGCTGCTCTGTATTAAATACACAACAGGTTGAAGCTGATGTGAGGAATGATCTAACTCAAAGTAAACAGCAAGAGAAAAAATCGTTTTCCATAGTTAATATTTTAAGAGCTTAATAACTATTAGTTCTAAAATCTGTTCTTATTTATTATCATGCTTCCTGCCTACCATATACCAGAGCAATCCTGAATGCTCTAAACAAGGCACTGATCAACCCATTTTTGAATGAAATTTGGAGACACCAAAGGGTAAGGCACTTAGAAGAACAATCTGAGGTTTTGGATGCTTACCCAAATTGAGCTGACTCTCTGAATATTTTTGCTTGGGAATCACTCTTGGATGATACTATTTACATTGTCACAGAGGGAGTATTATTGATCACCTTCCACCGCCATGACTGTTACAGTGTCAATCAAAAACAAGCAGCTTGCTAACATTCAGATTCCAGCTGTACAAACGTTCTCTTTTTGGGGCTCATTAGTTTGCTCCTGCTGGCATCTTTTCAGCTGGAAAAAAAAGCCTGCATGTTTTCCTTCAGTTCAAACAAAATGGTATGAAAATATTTTGCATGAACTTGAATTCTAATCAGCTAAAGATGGTCTTTCTTAAAAAATAATCAAAAGAACTCATTTAGACATTAGAACTACAAGTGACACACTGTTGGGATGCATGGTTTTTACTCTGTATTTTGATATCTGAAACAAAGTTCACTGGTAGTGGGTAAAAATGTGCAGACTAGGAAATAGACTTGAAATCAAAGATTGAAAGATTTCATTATGACAGAAGGAGAAGGAGTTGTTGCTCACAAATTAAGTCACGTTAATTCAAATGGCAAGCAGAATACTTTGATGGATTGTAGTGTAGAACTGGACAAAGAAAAAAAATTCTACAACTGTTATGAATTGCTAAACTATTTTCATCTGTAAGGAGAAGAATAGTGATTTAATTTATCTCATCCAGTTGGTAGTGTGACTGAAGAATAACTCAAATTCAGTGGCACTAGCTGCACAGATGATGGTAGTGTAGCAAAGGATGGTGAGAAATGGTGATCCAAGAGTGATAAACAATTTCATCAGAAGAGCTCAAATCCAGTCTGTCTTCAAGAGAAGGCAAAGCACAATCTGTAGATTCTACTGCTCCTAAAAGTTATTATAACCTTTGTAGCATCTGTGGGTTTTAAGCTATGGTTTATTTTTCATGTACTTAGACATAACTGGAACACAAAGACTAAAATAGTGATGGCATGGGATGTTGATCTGCTGATATAAATCAGGAGAAACTATATAATAACAAAGGAATAAACAAAGTTGTAATTAAATGATGAATCGGTTAATAGGGCGAGAAATTGTTTGCATAGCTCAGCAATATGGGCTTGATTCAACATCATATTGAAGTAAATTTAAATATATCAGAATAGAATTAGTCAATTTTGGATTAAGCTCCTTGTCCATATATTTTAATGTTACTTTAAGAATCTTTTCTACCTCTTGAATTTAAGGTTTGGAGAAGTGTGTTTTTTCCTGATCTTTCTTAAAGTAAAATATTATCTTATTTTTTCCACCCAAGGACTCAGTGTGTGACAGCTTAAGCACATGAACAGCCACCTTTAAGTTAATGAGATGATCTGTGTGCTAAAGCTCTACATTTTTGTAAATTATCACTTGAAACAAAAATTCATATATCACCATGAATGACAAGAAATTAATTCCAATGTTCATCGCAGCTGATACAATTCTAAGTAGTTGTTCAAAGACACTAAAATATCTCATCAACATATCCTGCTGAAGCTGAAATTTCTTTCTTTGATTGTCTCAGCTTCATTTCAGTTAGGGATATGCAAAAAAGCCAAGACTTACTATATTTCTTGTAATCAAAGAAGCTTTATTTCACACCCTATTTACATATTTGATCTCTGAAGTAAAACATTAGAGACTATTTTATATAGTCTTATTTTGCTATAAAGGCACCCAGTCCAGTTTATCAGAATACGAATAAGTGCAAATGGAAAAGAAGCAGGATTGACTACACAATGTCTTTGCTCATGGTTGCCAAACAAAGAGGCATGTGAGGAATGAAGCAGACAATAACCATTTAAGGAAATCCTGAACACACTAAAATATATCTAAAATCTGAATGTTTTTCTGTGTCTGGTCTGTTTTGAAACAGTGTCTTAGAATCCAGGGCTTTGTGTTAGAATCAGCATTTTCAAATGAGTAAATATGAGGTAAATGTGTGAATTCAAACCAAAGTATGAGGGATTTTGTCTCTGTTTTGTCAATAGGATTGAAATATATCAACCTGTAAAGCCTGATGGGAGCACCAGGCTCTCCCCAGAAACATCTACTTACCTTAAAACACTTTCTTACATTCACGTCCAACATGTTGTTTCTCTTTTTTGTCACCAGCAGCAAAAACTTTTCAGGTACTTTCTATCTCCTTGTGGATTTATATTGTGTTCTTCTCACATAGTTTTATATTTCACATTGCAAATGTTGTTTATGTAGTTGTGAATCTCAGATGAAGTCTTCTTGTCCAGTGTACATGCAGGAGGTAACACTTTTGGATTAATTTTCAGAGATTCAGAGTTTCACAGAGCTTCAATGAAGTAAAATACATTAGTCAGGCTAAGAAAGTTACAAGATTTGTGCCTAACCTGAGACAAATTTAGTGTGAGAGAGCATTATGCCTTGTGCAATTGATTATTGGGAAAGTCTTGCTGAGAGGATGGTGCCTTCTGTGGGACCCCATACCTTAAATCTCCTTTTCAAGCAGAAGTTCACACTGATATGTCTCAGAATCTAATCACAGTACCAAGACTCCTTTTGCTCTTAAAGGGTATTTTTACTCTAAACCAATGCTAATAACAAAGGAAGTGGCAGAAGAGATATGAAAATTATTGTATTGTTTAAGGCACAAAACAGAGATCTAATATTTAGAGTCGCATTATGTAAACTCTCAGCAAGTATCCTCTGACTTTTGTAATAGCAGTTCAGAAATAGTTTGGGTGCTCTTAATATTTATAATCTGCAGTGTTTTGTATTTCTTATAAAACTTTTAATTGCTTGATCTGCATCTATAATCAGTGACAAAAAACCAAATAACATCTGATTTTGGTGCAAGTGTTTTACAGCTCTTCCTACATCATGAATCAAATGACAAGATAACCAGCTCAGCTTGATGTTGGAGCTGGAATCCTTTCACTGTACCTAAGATATTAAACATTACTTTAACATTTAAAAAAGTGCTAAGTAATTCAAATAATTATCATTAAAAAATATAATATACGAAGCATAGGACGAATGAGAGAACAGAAAAAAATATAGTAATGAACAGGAGGGAGAGCCAAATTTAAGGCAAAGTGTCTTACTAGTGTGTTTTGCCAAAGACCAGAAAAGCAGTTTCCATGCAAAGTTGTTTTCCTGTTATTCAGAGTTGTGGCTGAAGTCAAACCAGCATGACAGCTGTGCAAACTCCACTTTAAAACCTGGTATTTCACATGTTCACTTGGCATTTGAGCTCCATGAGGTTCCTCTTGCACCAAGCAATTTTCTCTGAAATGATAGAAGTCTCATAAAGGTCAATTCTTATCTTCATAAGTGTCATTAGACCAGAGCTAAAATCTCTAAGTTAGAGCTGACAAAGTTAGCAAAACTAAAATGCCATTTACTGCTCTCTTTGTTGACCACATCTCGAGAAAATGTGAAGAGAGGTAATATGTGCTAGAAGGATCCTGATTATGTTTGTGGAGAAATCCTTCTCTTCCTTTCCCCCAAAGTGTCTTTACTCCCAGAAATAGAATAACAGAAAACAAAAAGAGCCCAAATGCATTCTTATAGTCCAACTATTTTACTAGGTGCCATCATTTTATTAGTCTCTCTATTTATGGAAAGAAGCACAGGAATTCATAGCTTTCAATGGCATTTTAATCCTGTGTTTTAAAGCATCACTCTGTAGCTTGCTGTCTGTGTTTTCCATGACACTGAAGTCTGTACTTGCTTGTAGTTAATTTTCAGCTTGGCTGACTGACTTTTTGATGTTCCTGCTGAAAGTGTCTGTGGTGCTGCATCCTTCTGGGAGATCGACTATAGTGACTGTTTATTTCATCTCTATTATCACACCACTCTGCATATATTATCTTATAGATATCAGCAACACTTCTGTTACAGTTGCTGAACTGCTTATCCTGGAAAAGTCAAAGTCACTGGGAGAAAGTACTTATTCAGACAATGCATGTTAATTCAACAAAGAGAGTCTCTGATTAACACAGCAGGACTGAGTTCTTGTGAGTACTCTGCATTCTGAAGCTGAGTGCTGATTAAATCAGGAAAAAAGCCTCTGTTGCCTTGCTAAACAGGACCTGGGCAGTCAGCCTGCAGCTGCCATCCAGCTGAACTTCACAGACTTTGGCAAGAGATAGAGTTGGCTAAAGAAAGTTTCTCAAGCCTCTGCAAGAGTAATTTCCTTTCCATCTGCCGTTGTGGAACATGGTTTGATTTACTCAGCCAGCAAATCTTGTCAGTTCCTGGAAAAATGATGCCTTTTTAGTATCACTTGACCTAGGTTCTTCTCATGCCATTAGCAGCACAGTTTTCAGGAGCTTTTAGTCCAGCTACTTCCCTCAAAAGTGCCACCATGCTATAATTTTAGTGCTGCTAGTTGTCCAGTGTAGAAGGAAAAATCCAGTACAGTTATGTATTGTCTTATAGTTATGTATTGGCTGTGATTCTAATCTGAGACTCTAGTTTGAATATCAAAATTCACAGCATCATAGGATGTCCAGTTTGGACAGAAGTGTGACTTCTCCATACATAACATTAGTTCCTTCCTACAGCTTTGATTTTGCTTTGCCTGCACACCCAAAGACCGTGAAGTGGTTGTATCAGCTGTCCAGTCAGTCCTCTCATCTGAAAAGATCAGCACAATGGGAAACATGGTTTGCTCAGGAGACTGATCCAGTCTGAGCAAACAGGAAGTTTAGCATTAACTGATACCTGAGCAGCTCAAAATAAAAGAAAAAGCAAACCCACTGAAATACTCCTTTTATTCCATCTATTTTTAATTTTCATACTTTCTATAATCAGGATGAGGAGGACTAAAATACACACATTTTTAAAAATACACTTAGTGAGAACTGACTGGACAACTGTTTCTAACTACATCAGTGGCTAAATACCAGGGAAAGGAATTGGTGCATTAGCCAAAGACTGACTATACAGGAGAGAATGGCCATGAATACATTTAGGAATATATTAAAAGAATGATTGTAATCTTCAGAGGGATCAGATGTGACAACAGCTTTCAAAAGCTTTGTAATAAACCTAAGATATTAAGTTTGATTGGTTTATGATCATGTTTAAACATAATAGCTGAGACTGACATGATATTTTAGGGGGCCCCTTCCAGAACTGAATCCTCTATTGCCATCTCTCTATGCTGAGGTCCCTGACAAAATGTAATTTCCAAGCAAAAAAAACCCATAGGAAATCACACATGAAATCGAACTTTCTAACTCTGTGCTGTTCTCCTTTGCAAACTCAAATATGCAGACTCTAGCCATATATCTCTATTCATAATTAACTATCTACTCTAGCAACAGAAATCAAGGCTAATTCTAGGTCTTCATGGCACCAGATGACTTCTATCTTACACAATGGCCAACATGAGCTCTATGCCTTGTCCAAAGATATCTCCAAAATATCATGCAATTAAATTGGAGATACCAAAGGTGTGTATTTTGGGATTACAATCTCTGTGTTTCTGCAACAGAGTTGCAGAGGCCTTTGAGTTTAACACATTAAGGGTAGATTCCTGGGAAGAACAGCTCTGTGTGTATTCCTATAACTAGAAATTCAAACGCTTACAGGAAGATTCAGCACTAACAGATGCATTAATTTTTTTTGTTAGGAACATTAAAGATTTTTCAAAATTCCTTTTTCTCCATCTTTATAGTATACTTAGTTGAGGGTTAAGTACTCATGCTTACTGGAGCCAATAGCTAACATGTTTGGAAGTCCAGTTAATTTCTTAAGCTATATTAGCTTAATGAAGCATGTATAGGCTCCCATAGTCTTTGCACTTATATGACAACTTGTCATTAATATTAATTAATGACACATCAGTGCACATTTGAAGTGAATGATGAAAATGATCAACCAACTGTGAAAATGCATTAAAACAACACTCAAGCAAGGCATCAGAAAGGCAGAACCTAGATAAACATGCACCAGGTTTTTGCTGTGGTAAGTTGAACAATAATTGTTTTTACATTGTAGGAGGCCCCAAACAGATTTGACTGATTGCTTCTGCTTTTCCCACTTGCTGCTGTTTCTTTTCTCTTTAAAAGATATTTCCTCAGTGATGTAGAGAATGGAAGACAGCAGTGAGTAATGGTGCCAGAAATATGGGAAATGCAGATGATACCAGAAAAAATCAGAAAAAAAATATTCTAGATTTGTCCATAGATCAGAAGTTTAGAGACCAGGTTAGGGTTTTTTCAGCCATTCATTCCTTTCTCAAACTGATGATAAAGGACTGGGAGAATAGATTTGACAATATTTAGTCATGTGCTCAGTGTGAGCCAGAAAGCATAACAGTATTTTAGGAAGAAAAATTCCCGTTCCTCCTCTGCCTTCTCTTTATATAATTTGTTGTGCCTGTTCTTGTACCGTTGCTTTGAATTGTGTTCATGGAAAAGTAATAGATACTGTAATGGCACTTTGTACTTCAGTCAAACTTTTCAGACAAGGATCTCAAAGCACCATTGAAAGTTGCTAATTCCAGGCATATTTCCAGCAGATGTGTCTACATGTGGACCAAAGCAACTTCTGCATCGTTCTGTGTGTCCAAGGAATGTCAGGGGTTTTATAACCACAGGGTGGTTATAAAATGAATCCTGATGTTGGTAAGAGAGAGATTGACTTTTTGTATGTCAGCAAGTAAGGGGGAAATGGGCTTAAAATGGGAACGAATATGCACATTTCATAGCCCTGCAGACAACAATGGGAAGAAGCTGTTGACAGCAGTAGTTCTTCATCTGGATGAGTGGTCCCAAACCTGGGAAGATCTGCAGTGCTTTTTAATCATGTTGCACAATGGCTATACATAAAATAAAATTAAAAGGTAGCCAAACCTTAAGGGGGAAAGCACAGATACTTGGAAGTCAGTAACAAAATTCTCAGGATTTCATTTTGAAAAGATGCCAAATTGTTGGATGAAAGAAGGCGGATTTAGGAAAAGAAAAATTCCTTACACTAAAATTTAGCAGATCGCAAAATATTTGATATATGAAACATTGAAAATGATATTCCATGAGTTGATTAAAATTTTCTTCAACAAAGCTTTTGTGAAAATATTGCTATGTGTTGAATGAAATAATAGGCCTTTTTAATCTTTTAAATTTTACTACACTTCTGTACCAAAAGACACAAAAATCAATTCTCTCCAGTGGTTCACGGAATTATTTCACTTTATAAGACTAGAAATGTGCCTTTTCACTTGGCTGTGTCCCTTTAAGACATTCTAATAAAGTATGTTCAAATTTGAAAATTTCTACCATCCTATTTCAATAAGCAAATGATCTTGCACTTTTTTGGGCAAAATGAATCTCATTGTAACAGTGTGTCTTAGCTGGTAGAGAGCTGTGGTTTTCTTGCAATGCTACCATAAAGCATAAATTTATTTTTATTTAATGTAATAAAGATGCAAGGGCTGAGACAGGAACCTTGCTTCTGTAGAAGTAATTCTTTTCTTATGCACTGCAAATGAAGAATTTTGTGATCTGCTTTTGGTGATTGGAAATTCAACAGCAAACCTCTCAAAGCACTTAATTTTAAATCAAATATGATTAAGCACCTCAAATGCTTAATATATGACTGGCAATGTGGCTTCACCTGAAAGAAAATTGAAGGAACACGAAGAGTTAAGAAGAAAGGTTGGACAAATGACCTGGGTATAATCCTGACCACAGTAAACTCATTTCAACCTGCTGATTTGATGGGGCTGGGATTTCACCTTGAAGTGAAACTAAAAGTGCAGAGATTCTCCTAAGTGTTTGTTCTGTCTGGCAGCCCGGAATACCTAGTGGCAGGAGCACACATTAAAACATCAAAGCCTTTATTTGCTCTGTGCCAGTTCAAGGTACATTGTGCAGTTCTAAACACTTCAGCATAACTTTCCTCTCCTAATGTGAGAGTTATTTCCTCCTGTAAAGAAGAACTAGTAGCGAGCTTTCTAAAGATAGTGTCATGCTATCCAGAATTGCTTGTTCTCACAATAAAATAGGCATTTCCTTAGCACAAAGGAAATGGCTAATTAAAATTTAATTAACATATTAAATACCTCGGATGTTTTTAAAGGAACAAGTACTTGAGAAGTAATGGCTTTTCCTTATAGTTGAGACTGCACAATTACAGCAGTGTAGTATAAATTCAACAATGTTTTATTATAGACAGTTATTTTTAATATATTGCAAAAACAGCTACATACATGAATGTACTGAACTTATGGGAGAAAAGTATAAAAATAGTTAAAAAGACTCTCAACTTTTCTTACCATCACAGGAAAATAAATTCTTCCTCTTGTACTTCTAAGTCATTGCCATATTTACCAGAGCTAAAGCAATTTCTTATCACCATTTAGTTAATTCTTATAGCAGATCTCCCAAATAGACCTGTTAATTTATCTGAATATGAGGTTCACATGCCATGGACCAACAGAAGCAAACATGGCCAGGTCTCTGATGCTGTCTTATGTGTCTCATGCTCCATGTGGAAAGTCCATTACTGTGCCTTCAAAAGTAATTTCTGAATACAAATGCAGTGGCTAACAGATTCTTGTCTCCTACCTGTCTTAAAAGATAGGTAATTTCCTTGCCCTGTGCTCCTCTATTTTCCCTAGAATGAAGTATAGCACAGAATTTTATTTGTTGAGTTATCAGCAGTAACTCAGGCTCACTGCTGACCTAAATTCTTCCTGCTCAGAATCACCAAAGTAGAAAATAATGAAGGCAGTGTTGTTTCTCAAATGCAAAACTTGAAATTATTGGAATGCCTGCAAGTTCAAGGCCTCCAGATTTACTGTTCAATTCCTTATAATAAATTCTTATGTAGGAAATTTTACCTATTTGTTAGCTATTCCTGTACTGAACTAGACAGCTTAATATAATAGTTTATCTCACCTTTTTTTTTTCTTTTTCCTGAAAGCCTTTGTTATTAAAAAGATTGTGAATATCATTTATGGTGGAGAAAAAATCCACAGTTTTATGCCAGCTATATATTTTTTATTTTCATGTTCATGTGGAATTTAGTGCTTGAGCAGAGCATTATGGAATACCTGTAAAGATTTGAATGATGATTATGATGTCTTCTGTTGCTGTTTGAATGTAATCATTTGGCCAAAGTAAATATTTGGAACTTAAATGTCTTGCTCTTCTGCTTCCTTCTTTACAAGGGTGGATATTTTTATGCCAGAAAGGATTATTGTTCATGGTGTTTGGTAGCTTTCAAATGATGTATCATTTTGAGCAACATTTCTTTGAGAAACAACCAAACGACTTCATTAAAGCTGGTGTTGGCACGTGTCAGTGCTGCAAACAATCAGCATGACAGCAGCAGCAGTTTTCATCAGTGACATTTTTATTTGACTAGAATAAATTACTCCAGCTCATGGCAATTAAAGCTCTGAGTACAGCTTTGGTCATCCCAGCAGGAAATCCCACCTAGGACAAAGATACCAATATGGAAACATTTCAGCCCCCCTTGCACACTCAGGTGTTTTGGTAAATATCTTCCTTTTGCTGCTTCTTTTACTTCACTGTGTTTACTGCAGTTGGCCAACTACTGATTTCTGGCTGACATTAGGGATTTTTTTTTTTTAATACACAGGGAGCTGTCTACCTGTCAAAGATTTCCCCTCAGTCCCCAGGGGTGAGAGGAGCTGAACAGCATGGCTGGAGAAAATAAATTGCTGAGGACTGTTCCCTACTGTGCCAAATGCAATACAGAAATACAAATGAGAGCAAATAGTGCAGGCAAAGCCCCCCAGCACTGTGCTGCACAGAATGTCTCTAGACAGAAGCAGGAGGAGACTTGACATCCCTGGTGTCCATAAAGGCCAGGGACACCCCATCCTGTCAAGTGTTGTGGCTGATTTAAGGTGTGCTACTGCAATGTTCTTTGGCCTCCACTATGGAAGCAAACAATACATGGTGAACCTTTGGTTTTACTTCCAGATATATCAGAAGAAAATGGAATTATTATGTTTTTTTCCTTACAATGTGGTTTTAGGGGATTTTGGAGGACTGCATATCAAAAAAAAAGAACAGTTTCTCTTCAAAAATGATATCTGCATACCACAGGGATTAATTTTGTTTATGTGAAGGATTTTTGTTCATCAGCAGCTGTAGCCTGTGCATGTTTGCTTTCCCAGTAAAGTGTTGCTGTCAGCTGCAATAAGATGATGGTTGAGTTTCCTTCTCAGCTGCTGCCTCTGCCCTGTTTTGGTGCCACTCAAATGTGGTGCTGCTCAAGGCAGGTCTGGGCCCTGTCTGGGCTCTGTATGGACAGTGTCTGTGCAGCCCCACTCTGCAGCAAGCTCTGGAGAGAAAGAATGAAGGTGGAGGTTGGGCACTCTGCTAATACGGCTTTTTGCTGCCTCTGAAGTGCTCTGGTTTGCATGAAAATATCTACTTTACCATAAGACAAATTTAGGAAATATAAAAGAGCCTGGATATGTTGCATAAAGTAGCTGAATTCATATACTGTAAGATATTCTACTAATAGAAGATCTAGCTTTGCTAATGTAATTTTGTATTATTCTTATTGCATATTGAATTTTCACTTTTCATATTGCAATTTGTATTTGATCTCATTATTATACTCTCCTAGACTGCCACACCACACCAGGGAGTTGTTAGGTTGAGCATTTGGTCTAGTTTTATTTTCTGATTCCTGCTGTTCCCTTTAGAGGTGTCATTAACATGAGAATTTGGTGTTCCATATTTTCAATCATTTGTGTGCCTCAAAGGGCTCATCAGACCTCATTATTTGAAAGTGTTAGTGTGCGCAATAGAGACTGAAAGAGAGCTATACAGGCAAATATATTGTATATGCATGGTATATTTTGGCATGTTTGAGGGGGGAAGTTAATGACTGAAGTCCTGTATGTAAAGCAAGAAACTTAAATATGTTTTATTGCTATTTCGTTAATGTTGAAGTAAGAAGGAGGTTATATCCTGAGTTCCTCTGAAAATCTAGCTACTCATGCTTAGATAAGTATGATTCGAAATCTTTAACTACAGATTCTTATGCATGACTGAACTGCTCCTCTAAATGCAGGTATGTGTGTATAATAGAAATCAAATGAATATATAAACATTTCCACTTCATAGCATGGCAGTATTACACAAGGCCTGTTCTAGGGTGGTATTGGAAAGCATGCCCCTTGAAACAATGCAATTTATACTTCGAAGGTTACCAAAACCAACACTGAGGCTATAACATTCTTGTGCTGTTATTATTATTATTATTACTATTCTTTCTAGGTAATAATTACTGGCTATTCTGTTCACTTCTTTTCTTGGTAATACATAGAGTATTTTTGTTAAGTTAGATGTTCATCTTTACAGTATCACTTATCTTGTATATTCTCTGTGTACCTTAAGCTTTTTTTCTTCCCTCTTTTCTTTTTTCTTTTCCTATTTCCTTCCTCATTCCGGCCATTGCAGTGCCAAAAGTTTAGACCAACCTTTGCAGAAGGTAACCTGACTTCATTGAAGTGGTCCTTGTGGCTCTGTGTAGTCTGGTGGATGGGTTGTTTGTAGTTCTGTTTCCTTTTCAGGAAAACATCCTGAAAGCCTCAGATGAGCCTGAGTTCTAATTACACTGAAAAAGGGGCATTTTTTATTAGAAGAAATTAATTCTCTGGCAAATGATGCTTTTTTTTTTTTACTACAGGGCTTTCTTGTTGTGATAAAAATGGCTCTTAAATGGCACAGATCCCCTGTGAACAACACGAGAAACAGAAGGAATAATTCTTACATGAAAATAGATCATTCATTTTTGACACTTTGGAAGAGTTAAACAAAGACACTCTCCAGTCATGGATCTAGTCTGTAAACATCCAAATCTATGTGGAGAGCATTATTCATATTTCTTGGATAAATAAAGTGAGAATTCTGGTACACTATGAACTTCTGAGATCGGTTTTGGTCAAGATGAAGTCACCTGCTCAGGAAGTGTTGTTCTGCTACCTGGCTTTCCTACTACAGGAAGTAAATGAGCAGATCAGATCCCGTTTTGTGATCCTCTGCCATTGATTTTTGTATAGAAATGGAATTATGCACCTGGGAAAGATTGGAACCAGCACTGATGGATTTTCCTCCATCACTGCAAATATATTTTCTGTGCAAGAAACTCCATGGAACTCAATCATAACCCTAGATTCATCCCTTGAAGCTCAGTGTTAGACAGCCTACAGGTGTCTGTCATCTCTGATTGCTCTCTGCTGTAAAGCTGCACTTGTTCAGTCCTGCCACAAAAGCAAATGTATTCTCCTGTCCTTTGTAGGCACTTTTCAATATTGTTGGCGTCAGCTTTCTTCCCCACATTGCCAGTGGGCTTTCTGTGAGTGCTCTCCAGCAGCCTCAGGTGGCTGGATGTGTGTCCCCTGTTGAGGCAGAGCACAATGCTCAGGACAAGGAAATCAGGAAATGTGCAGTGCTTGGAGAGAGCTCCAGATCAAACAGAATGGCTGCTGCTCCTCTCTGCACGGGAACGTGAGCTCTGCAGCACATCTGATACATGAGTGCTTGTCTCTCAGTACTGCCAGATGGGTATAAATCTGGCCTCTCAGGATCTGGAGTGCTAAATTTGTCAAGATGGCATTGTGAGTGTATTAGCTGCTGGCTGCTAAACTCTTTGTTCACCAAGAAGGCTGCTCTTGACACTTCCTGATAAGCTCTGTGAAATGTTTGTCATTTTTACTTGCCTTTTTTTTTTTTTTCAAAATTTCTAACCAGTGTTTATCTTTCCCAGGATTTAAAACTACATTTGCTTTAAGCTATGTGAAATAACATGTAAGTAAACAACATAAAAATCAACTCAGCGATTTAAACAACATCTTCACTATTTAAATCTCTCTCCACATTTTCCTGCTGCTGTTATACATTTTTGAATATATATGGTCTTTAAAGAAAAACCATATAAGTGTATTAATTTTTATTTCTAGTTCTTGAACATAAGATTTAGCAGTAAGTTTCCATCAAAGTCAGGGAAAACCCCACCCCTGTGCTGCTTATGCCAGGATGTACAGTACTATCAATTGGTTTATTACCTCTATTCTTTCTAAGGTTTTGATTGCAGCCATAAACCCCAAAAGGACTCATTAAGATTTTTTCACTTTTATTTTCATGTGCTTGGAACACTCTTAAAAAATAAAACTTCTAACCTACGTAAAACGATTCTGAATGTGTTCTAAAAATCAAACCAGGTCCTAGCACAGCAGAAAGAATTTGTGGTCTTACAAGAAGTCCTTGGTTCTGCACACAGGCTGTCATTAATGTTAGGCTCTTGGAATAAAGGATAAAGTTTAGCTCTCCAAAACCAACAAGGATAGATCTAGTCAAAGAGTAGAACTAAAGATGGCCAGGTTCAAAGAGAAGTTTCTGATGTTAAGGTAGCTAGAAAGGTAAATCAACCCCCAGATTTAAATTAGATGAAGTGATGCACAATCTGAAGTTTTGTGACATACAATAATTTCTCCAGATTAAAATAATTTGCAAGAAAAGAGGAAGAAATATTACCTTGCATGCATTTTGGAGGATGACAGGAGTCTGTCTTCGATGATCATACTTCCTCTCTTTTATGTCCCCCTCTGAAGTATTTTGTTTTTCTTAAGGTTTTCTTTTTCACTAAACAATACATATTTGTCTGTGAAGTCAGCTAGTATAAAGTGGAATAGCTCAATCGAAGTGGACATTTATACTAATTCACACCAGTTCAGGACTAGCCTCATGTACCAGGGCTACACAGTCCTTTGAAAAATGACTGCAGTTTTTTTTGTTTTTTTTTTATAATAACAGAACACTGTTCTTTGGGCTATGGAAAACAACTCAAGCTTCAAACAACATTATGTTCAGTAAAAATATTTGGCCTAGAGAGTATGGTGCTGATTTCCCCTACCATAAAAGCAGACTTACTTCTACAACAGCTTAAATAAATTACTTGTTAACATTTACAGCTGTTAACTTACTCATCCCATCACAACAGATCAGTGTCAGCTGGAGTGAAAATTCTTTTAAAGCAACTGCATTTAACAAGACAGGAAAAATTAGTTCTGGAAACCTGAAACATTTAATTACATGCTGTTTCCTGGGAATGAACCACTTTCCTTGGCCTGGCAGTCCAGTGAGGTTCCCCAGGCTCTGGGTGAGATGTGCCTGGACATTGTTCTAAGAGTAACAAAACTTGAGAAACAGCTTGATCCTGGCTCTGAGTGGCCTGTCTGAAGAGGTGTGCAGTCATCCTTGTCTCAGAAGGGCACTGGAATCAAAGCCCTGCCATAGGAGTTTTATTGGTTTGTTGTATTGTAATATGTATGAAACGGCCAGGATGGGATCAAAATTAGGAAGTATCTATTTGATGATAATGCCAATGAAGTACAGTGCATTTTTAACCTCAAATATAGTTGGCTTCTCAAACTATTTACCTTAATGGGATGCAAAAGAAAGACAGCATTTTCTTATACTGATTCAATATTGTTGCTTTTTTGGGGGGGTCCACATCTACGATTGCCGTTGCAAATATTATGAAAACTGTTGCAAATATTATGAAAACTGTGCCAAATAAAAGATGTGGTTCCACTGTATTTGACTAGAAACAGTTTTTAGGCTGCTCTAATAAAAACAGAAAGAAAAGTAAACATCACTTGAATTCTGTAAATGCAAATTTAAAATATGTTAAGAAAAAAAATCTGATGTTGGTAATGGCCTCATATAACAAGGTTATAAATAAATTGCTCACTGTTCTCATGTATTTTTAGTAAACAGAATTGGGAATAGCACAACAAATCCCCAGTGCCCAATTAAAGTCTCTTAACTAATTTAACAAATACATTGTAAATGGGTAGCTGGAGATGCTTTAAGTAAACATACATTTCACAGAGGAACTTTAATAGCCAAACAAACAGAAAATCAGTTCAAATGCTTTAGCTTTCTCAATTGTCCTAAATAAATTAGTCATAAGAAAACAAACACAATTAACAAGCATAATCATCATACTTTTTTTTTTTTAAATTCGGATGACAGCATTTTGCTGTGTGTGTCTTTCATGAATGTCTTAACTGAGAAGCAATTTACAAGGTGTTCTAAGCCTCAGTAGAGTTCTTTTTCCTTTTTACCCAGGGTTGCAATTATTTTGATATGCTTTGCTTGTTTTGCTTTCAAATTATTTCCAAATGAATGGCGAAAAAAGCAGCTCACTTCAAAAATCCGAGGCAGTTGACTTTGTGGGGCAGTAACTGTGTGTCTGATTTGAGAAGGAGGCACAGATCTCTGCTGTGCTCCCTCGGTAGGACCGTGCCAGCCATCCGACCGCTGATACGGAACATCTGCCTTTCCAGGGAACATTGCTCTGGCATCTTGCCTGCACAAATTTTGTCCTTGTGGAATCCCTGTAAAGAGTGCTAACTGTGCACCAATTAAAGAGGACTGAAGGACACACACACAGCAGCTGAGCAGCATGTGTGCTGGGTCTGCCTGTGATGGGACTGTATCAAGCAGGAAGATCAAGTGTAAAAGGAGACAGCTGTGGAAAATCTACTCAAGAGCAAATAAAATTAACTCAAGTTAACAAATCAGGAGGCAGAAAACAAGAGTACAATGTGTCTTTTTTTTTTTTTCTGCAGCACTTAATAAAGTAATGGATGGTGACTAAGTCTTTCCCTCTCCTTCCCTCATGACCTTTTATATAAAAAAAATAGTAATATCCTTATCAATCAGATGTGTTTCATTCATGGTACTTTCACTCAAACTACATGAACATATATTAAAGAACAGATTCTTTTCCCTTCACTGTGAAAACTTACCAGTTTGATATTCATAGGAGCAACCAGACACATGAGCTGCTTATCCGGGTATCAAGAAAGTAGCAGTCAGGATGTCTTGGTTTACAGAAAAACTTAACATACTCCTCTGAGTGGTGTTCTGGTTTATGCTATATGGAAAAAGGAAAGCAAAACATGACGTGATAATTTGGAAAGATTGGTCTCATATGGCATTGGTGAGTCAGCCCCTCGGTTGTGATCAAAACTTCAGACTCATGTATTTTTGAAAAGTAGGAGAAAAAGTGAAAAAGTACAAAAATGGTCCTAAAAGCTATTAAAAATGCCTTGTGATGCCAAACAAAAAAGATTGCTGAAGTGAGTTGATGAAAACAATGAAAAACTACTGGATCAAGCTCAAAAACAATATTCTGGACAATTTCACAACCTATCTCAAAAGAGTTAGTCTTTGTAGTAAGAAATACATAATTCTCATAACTTTAAAAGTAAGATTTGATGGAACATGTATGGAATAAATAAATAGTTAATGCATTTAGGAATAGTTATGTCCAAAAAAGATTAAACTGTGAGAGACCTACCAGAATTCCTGCAGGCCAAATTCAGATGCAGTTCCTAAGGCACTTGACTTGAAGAACATCAGTAATTAAAGAGAAGTCTGTTAGGCTTCATTTGCACATTACAGTGAGGAATAACTGCCTGCTAGTTCAGATTTATGCCTATGCATAAGTGAACTTCAAATATCTATATGTTAATATTAAAAGGGAAAGCATTAAACATATTGGTGCAGGAAATGTCATAGAGCCATATTTCCTAAAAGCTGTGTTTCTGATGTAGTTCATGCCTATCTAGAGAGGCTGAAAGTTTTTTCTAATAGACTTTGCTAAACTGGATCTGTTGGTTGGGTGCTGAAGACAAGATTCCTTGGAGGAAACTCCAGCTGAAGCAACAGCAGGAAAAATTAATTTATTTTCAGTATTGCATTGGGCAAGATATGGAGAACACGAAAGAGACCAGCTAGAAAGGTGGGCAGATGGGCTACTGCTCTTTATCTAAAAGAGTTCTCACATAGTTATATGAACTTCCAAGAGTCTTCCTGAGGGAAGTTCCACACCACTGGCAATATTGCTGAGGGAAAGCACAGTGCCTTCTGCTGAAATTGATAAAATCTCTGATGCTGAACAGGGAACAGTTAAGAAACCAGTTGTGATTTTCAGTTTTCATCAAAATTTGATTTGAAGTCCACACAAGATGGGGTCATGTTTCAAGGCTGTGTTTGCAGTTGCTAGTCCAACACTAAAGAGAGATGCATTTGAATATTCAAGTTTAGATGAAGATGGGAATGCTACCCATAAAAACACTTTTTAACTTCCTCTGCAAAGACATAATGAAGTGTTTTCCCAAGCCAGTCCTAGAAAGTACCTCTGGGAACTGGTTTTACTCTTAGCTCTTAGGTCTCTGAGCCTCCTGACCTTAAACTGGTCACTCTTGCTAATTGTTCTCTGTTCCCATTAATGTCTAATTAACAAAGCCACTAAAAATCAATACTGTTAATGGAAAGATCAAGAAAATGTAATCAAATTATTTCCATAAAATTAACATTTTTGACTTTTACTGGGTTATCTTAATAAGGCAGTCTCATGAAAGGAAATTTTATACAAATTGAAAGCAGGCCCTAAACCAACAATGAATGATACTGGCCCATTCCACCACACAACGACTTTACCTTGCCATTTTTCACACTTGTGATTCTGTGAAATTATGAGGACCTGTGTGTAGGTAAATTTTGCCCTTTTTCTACACCAGAAAAAAAATTTCTTACTTCTTTCTCTATTTCAGTTTGTGTTGGGTTTTTTTCCCCACACAACTTCTCCTTTAATTAAAATGCATTGTCTATGGAAAATGAATTGATAAATCTGCATGTGAACACGGTTGGAGAAAAGAAAATTTTCCCCTGCCATTTCCATCATGACCTACAGGAATCACCACAAGACAATTCCCCTTAATTATTTTCAGTCCCTTGTCTTTCCTCAGGCTGCCAACATGACAGTTAGTTATGGAAGTGATTTTGTAATATGGACCAGACTCAACCCTGACAGCCTATACTGCAGCACACTGTGAGAACCCTATCCCTCCAGAATATTCATCTGAGAGGGGTAATTCTCTAAAGGGTGCCCAGTTGTCCCATTTAATGAGAGTGGCTGTGAGCAGGCAGCCCCAGAGCCCGTCAGATGCTGCTGGGCAGGGGAGGGTTTGAGGCAGAGCTATTCTCTTTCCCAGCTGCTGTGCAGTGCTGAGATCAGGCTGCTCTTCTCTGTGCCTCACAAGACAAAGCTTAATAATGTTGGATGTCTGCTTAATTAGTTTGGGGATTTTCTCTGGATCTCCTCCACAGAAAATCCAGCCACTGAGGGACAAATTAAAGATTCATGTGTCTCTTGTGGCAAGTGCCTCTATGATAGCTACCACACCTTCATGCAGCAAACATTTGAATACTCCATGTTTTTAAAAGATTTCCTCAGGCACAATATTTCATAAAAATTAATAGATTGAGGGGTGATATTTGCTCCCTGGTTCTCAGGGCCAAACAAAACAAAATGAAAGAGTTGATTTAGGCTGAGCCTTAGGAGTTTGGTATTCATTCTGTCATCTAAATAGATATATTGTAGTGTTTTGAACACTACTTCCAACTTTAGATATTGGGAAGTGCACTCTGAATCAACTGCAAAGAAAGGGGCACAGTTCAGCTCTCACATTCTGTACAAGGAAGTATCTCATGTTTTTGAGAGAACTGTGGTGTGTAATTGAATGGAGCATGTCTTTAGTGACAACTGCATTTCAAAAGGAAACCATGACAGCAAACAGCCCTGAACCATGTAGGAAATCAACCTGCAGTTTATTTTGCTTTTCATTATGTTGAATAATGTAAAATTTACACTAAGGCAATTTAGATGGCATGTATAACACTTTTATATCGATAACAGAAATTTTATAAATTTGTTTTTTTACATGTATTTTATGCTTTCTTTAGAACCAAAAGATGATTTAGAGTAATAACTTTTCACTGGAGAGGACACAGAATTTCATCTATCTGACTTGTAAATAGCTCATTTCTTCTTGAATAGTTTTACAGAATGAGAGAAGACAAGTATTCTTGCTAATTTATCAAAATCATAATTGCCCTAGACTGTTAAAAAAAGAAGTTAATTTCTCATTTATACTCTTTGAATTTCATGTGACTTTGGCTGGTAGGATAAGAAAAACTTGAATATTCTGTTTGTCATATAAGGGATCTTTGGTGCATAGTAAAGAAATCTATATAAGTTGACTTCAAGAAGTTTATGAGATTTTAAAAGTGGCCTTGTGGGTTTGTAGCAGTTTCAGAGCAGTAGAAGCATGGTGTGCCATGCAACCTGCAGGCTTTATGCTTGCCATAACTCACTGAAGTGTGTATGGAAGAGGATAATTGCATGTAGAGAAAAATATAGCACTTGCAGAGGGCAAACTGCACCAACATATATCCCTGCATGGAAGTATTACTTGGGAGAAGAGGAGGTCCATTTACTTGTCCAGTATTTCTGAATTAGTACCAGTCTGTCTTCTTCTTTTTTTTTTTTTTTTTCTATTTTGAGCCCTTTCTTGCAAAGGCAAATAGTGAGCAGTCTTTCCTTGCACATACAGGGAAGCAAATAATTTTAATGTATTGGAAGTCTATAAACACAGAGAAATTAATCATTGTGATCCACAAGATATTTCTCTGCACTTCTTCACCTGAGTCTTTAGTCAGCTACGCTTGCTCAAATTCACAGCCATTGATAGATACCTATTTCTCTCCCAGGCAGAACCTAAATCTGAAATATGTTTTTTGGTGGAATGGATGTGCTTGGTAATCATGCCATGCTTTTTAATTCATCTTCAGACTTACGTGCAAGTCATGACGATGGCAGGTTCACAGTTACTAGGAAGGAAGGACTAAAGGGGGAAGAAAAAAGGCAAATTTTCCTAACAATTAAATTCCTAAGAATTGTGTGCCTATAGTTCCTACTTCTTTTTAGGGTAAAAATGACAGTTCATTTCTTTATGTCAGCTCTGATAAGAGCACATCTCTGCATGAAGACAGTTATTCTTTCTCTGCTCTGTTTTCATACCTCTCCACTCTCATTTGGGACAGGAGAGGGTTAGAAAAAAGGTGGAAGAACTAGAAAAGGCCTAACATATTTAGTGGAAAAAAACTCCATACCTAGAGAAACAACACAGAGAATTAGAAGATTTTGGTACTGCTTTAAATCTGGTGGTGTTTTGCTGTTAGCTCTGGCTTTTCTTTTTAAACATGGTGTTTTCCTATGCAATATGGTATTGCTGTTTTACTTAATGAATTAGGAGATGGACTTATGTAAAAGAATTTTTTATTTTTACCATATTATTAAAGTTCCCAGATGCACACAACAAAAGATTAATTTTCCTTTTTGCTCTCTGTAGGGAGGAGGATATGATTGTGTAATTCCAGTTCTGTTTCTCTTCCCTAATTTACACATGCTGGTGCATCTTTTTATCCTAGGTTATTATGGAAGGTGCTGTGGGAAATTTATGGTAATCAGGCAAATGAAGGGCTTAGAAATAGAAGGATAATTGATGAAAAATCACTGGTAAAGAAAGTATGAAATAATCTCAGTGTTTAATTGGTGAGGCAGGGCTACCAGATTTCTACAGGTGCAGTCTCAGGTGCTGTACAGGGGGTCAACCCTTTGTGCATTGTCACCTTTTGCAGTTAAAGGAAGATTATACATAATTGGTACCTGCACTAGCTTCTCTCCATCATCTGGCCTGAAGCTTTATTCCAGGCAAGTGTAAAGGCTCTGGGCAGTGTCTGCTCAGGATTAGAGTGCTGTGTATTCGCTGAAGGCAGCACTGTGTCCCTGTCTCCCAGACCATTCTTCAGTCTGTGCACGATCACTCTCTCAGTGTCTCTTCCCTTTCCTCATTTACAGAACCCAGCCTTGAAGAAAATTTTATTACTATTTTACTCATCCCTTCTCATATAGTTTTTCCACTTTTTGTTTATTTTCTCCCTGCCCACCCCCTGCCATGGTTTATATTATTTTCCTTTACATTCTTTCATATAAGTTTTCAACTTTTCCTTGTGAATCCCTACTTGTCACTGTCTTTCTCTGTTTTCCAGGTTTTTCCTCATTCCCTCATTCCTTCCTTTGCATTTATCTCTTATCTCCTTTACTTTATTCCTCTTTATAGTTTTGTGTCTCATTCCACTAGAAGTACCCTTAGGTTGCTCTTTACTCTTCCTCCTGACTAACTGCCAGGGTGAAAAACTTCACCAAGAAATAGGAATCTCCTAAAAAGCAGTGCTTCTGAGTGCTCTAATACATGTCTGCTTTTTATAAACTTGAGAGAGGGAAAGCAACACAGAAATGTTGCACAGAAAATTGTTAGCCATTTTCTCAATGGGGGAGAATTCACAGCAGAGACTTAGACCTCCTATTTTGACATATCCTCCCACTAAGAAGATACCATGTCAAGGTAGCAGAGCCTGATATTGCCTGGTACACTCTCACCTGTAAAAGACACATTGGAATAAGCTGGGAACAATTCTGACCCAGCCAATGACCTACACTATGTTAGAAGAAAATTACGTGTTCTGGAGCTGCACTGCATGTTTTCCCAAATGCAGATGAAGATAAGGCATTTAATATCTGCTTCTGTTCCTTGTTCCTGCACCAGACACTGTGGAAATAAAATGCTGATTGGAACTGGTCTGTTGACCTGAGATCTGCTGTGTGTCTCTGGAGCACAGAGTAGTCACCCCTACAAGTTGGAAAGGATTCAGTTGGGATTAAATGGCTGGGGGGGTCAAAGTCAGAGAGAACAGGCAACAGCCTCTCTTGAAGATCTTCACAGCAAGCACCACAATGGGCAGGGCTGGCTGGAAGGCAGTCTGCTCATCTGTTACAGGCTCCTGCTGCTTGGATGGGTAAACATGCCACTTATATCTGAGCTGCTCTTGTTTTTATTCACTGTGCAGGTGTAAATGCATGTAAAAGCAATGTCAGTGCCACTGGCAGCACTGCCATCCAACATTTCCTAGGATTGCTGTGTGTCTGCAGAGCCCACTGGCAGTCAGAGCAGTGGGGTGCAGGGAGGGGGGCCTGGGGGCCCTGCAGTCACTGCCCTGCTTCCAGCCTGTCTGCTGCAAAGGCAGAAGGGAGCACCCCACTGGGCTGAGTGCCCCTGCTCACATCCACTGCTGCTGTGTGAGCAGACTGGTCAGGGAAAGACGGAGCCTGAGATGGCAATGGCAAGAAAGTGCTCTGCTTGCTGACTCACACCTGTGAAACCTTGGACCTTCCAGTTATTGCTTCTTATTAATGTGTTAATTTTACAACAATACACTACAACCTGAAAATATTCTGTAAGCCATCGTACGCTCTCGGGTCTAACTCAGCAGTATTGTACATTTCTCTCCTGCAGAAATATCTGTATATTGAAAATGTCCATATGTTTTCTAACTTTCTTGTGAATGACATTTGTCAAGACTGAGGTCCAGAAGTGTGGCGATGGCTGAATCATCAGCCACTCCTTGTGGAAAGATCCATAGGAATTTAAAAGGAGAAGAAAAAAGTCTGATCTCTTTTTTTTTTTTTCCTTAATAATTCAGAACAACTGCTATTCTGCTCTTCAAGAGTTACAAAGTGAATCTATCTACTAATCTAGAACTATCTCTGGATTTGAATTTAATGTATTTCCTGTATGTAAACCTGACAACATGTTACAGAAGAAGACAGCATAAGCGTCCCTCTTTTGCAGATAGGGAAATGAAAGGGTAAATAAATGAAATACCATGAAGAAAAGCACTTACAAGGAAAATCCTTCCAGTGGAAGAACTAGGCCAATGGCTGTTCTGGTGTATCTTAAGCACCTTCTGCTCCAGACCTGTTGACTCCTACAGTTCAGTGGAATGACTTCTGAAGTGGTACCTAGCTAGGGAACACTAAGGTTTTAGCCTTACTGATTGAATTCTCAACTCTAAATTCTCAGGATATATCTTTATATATAAACTCCTGCTCAAACAATTGTCTGGGCAGTGAGAGTTATGAGAATAAATATATTAATAAAATGGGACATAGAGATAATTATTAAAGTTAAAGCAATGAATACATTTACTCTTACTTGACAGTTTACATCATCCATGAAGTGTGCTGTGATTTATTGTTCACGCTGGTTGATGAGAACTGAATATTTAAACAAACATTTCAGAAACTACACATGGCAGGGTTGATTTTCCTGCATTGAAATTCTATGAGCAATTGCTCATTTTTATTTAAATATAACTGTTGATACTAGAATGTGAAGTAGTCTGAAGAAAAATATTCAGAGTTTGTCTTAAAAATATGCCCTTAAAGTTTTATTTTTACATAATAAATACCAGCATTGTATTAATAGCATGCTGAAATTAATTATGTGAGAAAGGTAGTGGTAAGCAATTTAGTGCTTTCATAGCAGTAAGTACTACTGTCATTGTATTTCATTACAACTCCATTAAAATCTAAGATATCTCAATACACATCTTGGCCAGGAGTCCTGTGTTACAGTGTTGAAAATGCCAGCTAACTGCTTTTCAATAGTTTTATAATTGCTTATAATTGTATCGGACAGGGTTGTCAAAGGTGAGAATTTATTTTGAGCCCTCTAATATTTGTGTGGCAAATTTCATTTGCTTTAGAGCACTCATTTTCAAGAGATGAGCACTCTCCATTTCTGAAGTCTCACCCATGAAGAAAAGCACACACTTCATAGAGTTTGAACAGAAAAAAACCCAATGAAAGTAGTTCTTAAAATGCTGAGACATTTAAAAAAAACCTCTTGTCTCTTTCCTGGATTGGTTGGAAGCACCTCAGGAGTATTATTGGCACCTCAGAACTTGTGCATTCAAATGCTAAAGAATTATACAGAGTCACAGAATATGCTGAGTTGGAAGGGACCTGGAAGGAAGAAAGTTTCTTGGGGAGTTAAAAAATGTTATTTGAATGATTTTAGCAATGTTCTAAGGAACGGCTTCTCTGTCTCTCTGTTTTTAAATAACTTGTTTAATAAACCTCTTTCCCTTACTGGTGAAACTCTTCCTATAAATAAAAGTGGAAAAAAAACCTGCAACAGGTTAACAAGTAGGAGTTAACAAGTTAGCAGGAAGAAATGAAATTTGGGAAAAGAAACTGACTGAAAACATCCTCCTGCCTCATCAGCATGAGGCAGTGGAGACCATTGTGCAGTAGGTGTCCAGTCAATTTCCTGATTCTGCAACAAAGCTCATTTCTGAATAATAATAAAATTAATACCCTGCTGTTTCATAATTTGGTTTGCAAAGGAGTACTTTGCCTCATTTAAGTCAAATCACTTCAGATTTAGAGGGTCAGAGAACCATGAAATTTTAGCAGTATTGATAATAAATCATGCTAGACAAATTGTATTGCAGTACTTGGAAAAAAACCCCCAAACTTAAATCAGCACATGGAAGAACCACAAGAGGTGTAGGGGGCAAATCTGTTGTTGGTACAGGGGCTCCACTACTGGCACTTACAAGGAAAAAGCACAGCAGAAAATTTGAAACTATTTCCTGTCCCAATTTAAAGAAGTGCTGGGTTCTGCATTCCCACCCAAGGATGTTGTCAGGTGCCCTCTGTGCTTGTTTGTGGCTCCTTGTGCCCATTTTTCATGAGGTGCTGTCAGAACTATTCTGAAGACATGGCTACAGTAATCCTTTTCTTTTTAAACTGCGTTCCTTACCTCAGAAAATGTTCAGTTTCAAATCATAAAATTTTTGGCATTACATAGTCTTTTAAAAGCCAGCCTTGCTTGCTTTTTTGGTTATATGTCCTTTTATTGCTGACAGGCTGCTGGCAATCCAGCTAGGATGACACACAGTGTTTGATATCCCATGACTAAAACACGTGAAGAATTCAGAAACCAGGCTGAATTAGGCTCACCATTATTAATGAATTTTGAATTATGCAGTTAATCTATTTGTGAGTTTTACAACTCTTTCATTCTGAAAGAAAAAAAAGGAAAGCAATGCAAACAGACAGTCAAAAAATGATATCTAGTTATTGGGCCACATGTGGTAGAATGCTGAGATTTTATTTTCTTCTGGAAATACTACCTCTTATAAAGCCCATCCATCATCTGTAATGAGGGCTGTCAGGAATATTTAGCTGAGAAATAGCTACTTGATATGCTAATGGTGCTCCCTTAGTGAATTCCTTTGGTTCTGCTGCCTGACATTAATGGTTTTCATAATCTAATGAATGATGTGTGTAATAGAGGTAAGGCCACAGGGAATGACATTTTGAAACTAAGGGAAGTAGTATATATGTATTTTATAAATATGTGCATTTTTTATATATACACACATATATACACTCAGAGGGAAAACACAAAATTGCTTTTCCAAGCTAGATAAAATAAACACTAGGGAGAAACTACATAGATGGAGCAAACCTTTGATACTGACACTTTAAATTCTAAAATATCTCTATTCCCAGGACTTCATGAAATATCCAGGAATGTAATAAGCATGAAGACTTCACTTCCACAGCCCTTCCTGACTCTTGTTTCAGAAGTTGAGACTCTGTCCTGCAACTCAAGGACAACCACTCTTCTCTCCCAGCAGGATCCAGGTGGGTGGGAAGAACCAGGATCCCCCAGTAAATCCCTGCAGAGGGGAACCAGGTCCCAGCTGCAAGGCTGAGAGCTGGACTCAGCCTGGGGTGCTGAACTCACCGTGCTGACCAGTACTCACCATTTCCTGCTGAAGTCCTGTATTTGGATCTCCCCTTGTCTCTTCTTTCTGGAGGAGGTGGGAAATGGATGCTAGTGCAACATCTCATGTTCCAGAGCTGCCAACTCCCTTGTGGGTTTATGTTTTGTCAGCTGTTTTTAACCACAAATTTTTGTGGCCATCTCCACCTGGCTAAAAAGACAGCGAAAGCAGGTTATAAGATTGCTCTGAAAATCTACTGGAAACAAATTTGCTCTTTAGACAATTTCATCAGGTGGTGATATTCCAAATGCCTGACAACCTCAGCTTTTAGGTGCAGTGGAGATTTTGCTGCCCCTCCATGACACAGCTGCAGATGTTTGCAGGATTGACCCTGTGATTTGCTCAACACCCAATACCCATTTTTCTGTGGCTGAACTTCCTGCTGTCTTTATCTTCAGTGGTGACTCTGGTCCTGAGCTCACCATTGTTACTGTCATATTTTCTGAAAAATCCCTTCGCCAGGATTTCTTCTCCTGGGAAGCTGAGAAGCCTCAGAGAAAAATGAAAACAATCATTATCTGATCCACTTCTGTGTTTTGCTGCTTTGAAATGTGGTTTGGACATTGTTTAGCAACTGGTCATTGTTTCATTGGTTTCATGTGAATTGTTTTTGACTTAATGACTGATCACAGGCCAGCAGTGTTGGGACTCTGGAAGAGGTCACAAGTTTTAATTAGTATCTTGTTAAGCCTTCTGTAAGTATCCTTTCTCTATTCTTTAGTATAGTTTTGGTATAGCATTCTTTAATATAATATAATATCATAAAATAATAAATTAACCTTCTAAGAACATGAAGTAAAATTCATTTCCTTCCTGCCATAAAAAAACCCCAAAAATACCTCACACCACCAACTCAGCATGTCAATAGTCACAGTGAATCAGGCATTCCACAGTGAGTTTCTGTAGGGTAGTGATGGAAGCCCCTGATGATCTAGAGACATAAACAAGAAGTGATCTGGGTTCACAGAGGATTGCTACTGCAGCTCCAGCGCTGTCCTTGCAAACATACAACAGCGTTAGGCAGTGGGGAGAGTGTGATGGGTGTAATATCAATTACATTGATTCTTCATGGATCTGAAAATGTGCACCCACAGCAATTGCTTTGTGTGTGGACATGCAACATAGAGTCCTGAAGAAGGATGAATCACTGAACAATAAAGTGGCTGTGTGCAGGTTGCCACCAGAAAGTTTCTTGTGCCTAATTTCATCTTAGAGGATACTTGTGTCAGTTTTTTATACTTTTAAAAAGAGCAGGAAAATAAAATTAATGACAAAAAGATAAAATTAATGAAATCCATAGATGACATTAATGTGTGATCAGTTGCAAATATCAGAGACCCAAACCAAATTAAAAAGAGCTTAAAGTATAGACCAAAAATAACAAGCAAGCCTTAGATGCCTTAGAGCCATTGAAAATTAAAGTATATCTAGAGGAAATTAACAGAAGAGAAATTCAGTAGGAGGGAGAGATCTAGGACAGCACAGCGCTACCAATGTGCAGGGAGATAACAATCAGAAGTTAGACATTATTTTGCAGATTAGCAGTGCAAAGTTAGGGAAGCATGCAGAGTCATTATGCCATGGAGCAAAAAAAATAAGGTTCTTTTCTGTGGCTTTTTAGGTGTAGGGATATCTTCATTGGAGATAAATGTCTGGGCAAATTAAGTGAAGTTCAAAGATGAGCCATAGAGTCATTATTATATTTGGAGGGATTTACTTATGATGAAAATTAAAAGATGGAAACATGGTTTATTTGAGAGACAAGAAGAGATGCTAAAAACTAGTAATGCTGAATGTGCATGAAAAAAACAGGAACACATCCTTTATCAAGGAATAAAATTAATTGTGATTAAGAAAAAGTTGTTGGGAAAGCCTCCAGTACATCAAAATGCATCACTTAGGAAGTAAAGTAATCAATGGAAACCTCATGCTAATGACAATGCAGAAAATTTCAAACTAGGTTTTTCCTCAGTGGATATTTTACACCACTTTTTAGAGCCTTGTTGAGGCAGGCAAGGGCCTGAGTTGGAAAAGGTCTCATTGGTGATTCTGTCTTACCTTCTGCAGGTGCTTGTAAACTATTTTTCATGGTTTCTTCCCACAACTCTTTTCAGGAACTTGTGCAGACATGCAGCCTGACTGTCTTGTTCGGGTTCTCTGAGGATTCCTTAATCAAAGTGAGGGCACTTTCTATTTTTAGCTATAGTGAACAGACTTGATTTTTAGGAAGGTTTTGTACAGCAAGATCCTGCTTGCTTCCAAGTTTTCTGTGAGTCCCCAGAACCAAAAAAAGAGCAGTCCTCATGGCTTGCATGACTCACAACCTCCCTTCTCCCTTTACCTTTAGAATTTTCAGACTGAGAAACATCACCTGTAAGGATTCCACATCCTAAATTATACTTGGGCTCCTATTTCCCCTTCAGGTAAAAGTTAAGAGAGGTAGGAACTTGGATAGCTTGTTTTAGGCTTAGGCTTATAAATTTTCTAAATAATAGAGAAGGTTTCATAAAATACTGCAATATTATTTAATTAGGTGACATATTCCCCATTAAGTCTTTATCTCACACATAAATAATGGCAACAGTATGTTCCTGCTTAAAAAATGTAATGATCTCTGTAATCTAATATGCTGGGAAAATTTAACTATTCCCAGAAAGATTATTAATGATCTTACTTGAATTTTATTTGTCTTTCTACCTGACATATGGCACAGTACAGATGGTTCTGCATTGTAGCATTTTTTTTTTTTTGCTAAATTTAAATTAATGCATTAATTGATACATAATTTCTAAATTATACTTTGTCCCAGTTGAATTAATACTCAGGTTTATTATTTAATATATTGTGCAACAGAAGGAAGCAGTAACAAGTGGGATATCTATTCTTTTCTTATTTCTGACAAAGCCAATGTCATAGTTAATTTCTTAAGGAAAGGTCCTGACATTAATTTTCCCTGGGTGCAAAGACAGCTGCCTATCTTAAAATTAAAATATTACTGTGGAGTTCTCACGTTCTCCTCCAAATTATTAATTCTCTTTAATGTAACTATTAGAGAAAGTGTTTGTCTCTCTCTGATTTGTGCTTGTACCAAGTCAGCACCATGAGGTAACAGTCCAGGCCACTGCTGCTGTGAGAAATATTTGTGTTTAGTCCAACTGTGATGTAAAAAGAATGGCTGTCATTTGACTTAATGTGAAGTTGTAAATGATAATTTTTCTTTTTCTACATTGGACGTCTCTAAGCTTTTTCTTCAAATAATTGCCAATATTTGCTTTCTAATACTTCCTGGCATTACAATTATCAGGCATACTCCAAGCAAAATGACCCCCCAGTTCCATTATTTATTCTACAATGTCGTTAACTGTTAGTCCTTTTTTCCCCAAACATGCATAAAACAGACTAACTTATGATGAAATTTAGCTACAGTCTAAAAAGATACAGCTGGTTCATGCTGTAACATATTTTATGCCTCAAGAGAGAAAAGTGTAAGTTGTGGCTTTTGCTTTAAATTCAGATGATTGCATAAAATACACAATTAATCACAGATGGGTTACATGGGAAAACAGCCCCTATTGTCATATATACTTTACATTTCCAGAGCCAAAGTGTCACCTGTAAACAGTTTAAACAGCAGGTCTCATATGCTGAAGTCTTGAAATCATTCCCCAAAGGAAGTTAAATGGAAAACCTCATTAATACCCAGTAAGGCAGAGATGCATGTGAGAGATTCCCACTGGTTGATTTACTGTGGCACCTGCCATGAGTATGGAAATAAAGGAGAGAGTTATTTTCAAGTATATGAGTAGAGAAAAAGTAAAACTTAGGGTACTCTGCTATCTAGGAGAATTTATACCATACGTGTTTTGAACTGTTGGGGGAAGACTCTCAGGAACTGGGCTGGAAATCTCATTCATGGAATCTGGACAAATTTTGTTATTTGGTTTACATACTAATAATAATTTGAGAAAATCCTTGATATTCTTTACTCTTTCAGGCACAGTAGGACAAAAAGAGTCGTTTCAGTGACCTCAAATAGGAGAATGCATTCTAAGTTAGGCCCTTCCTAGGACTGCATGTGGTGACCACCTGCTGTGGAGCAAACACATATTTTGTTATGAAGTCATTTGAAGTTATTCAGCCTCTCTTTGTGCTTACTTGAGGTTAATTGCATATATCTGAAAACTTATTCCAGTGTGATCCTCAGAGAGGCAGCCAAGTGATGCTCACCAACAGCAGGTGAACTGCCTATAAAACCCATTGATCTAAATTACACCCTTGGAGTAAGGGAAGCAGTGATGTTTAGTTAAAAGGAGCTTTTAACACTCTGCTGGCATTTTAAACCACTGCTGGGTGTGCTCAGAGTACTGCATTCATCTATTAAATATGTAGAATACATTTGACTGGGCCAAAATCCCAAACTGATGTCAATCAGTGTAGCTAGTCAATAACTGCTACAAAGGTTCATTACTTTGTATTGGTTATGGATTTGGCTTGACTTGGGAGCCCACTCAGGTTAATGATTGGCCTGGATGTAGCCCTCCTGAAAGCAGTAAAGGACTGTTCTTGTTCAGTATGTTCATCTACATCCATGTTTACTTTTCCTTCTAGAAAATTTCATGAAAAGCAAGTGGCCAACATGTATGCAGTCAGTTTTCTACATCACAAGGTGCTAGAAAATTCCAGAAAGGATGCTGCAGAGCCAGCCCTCCCCTCATCCCTCAGCAGCTGGAATGTAATACTCCACTGAGGAGGTGAGGAATATGAGCTGTATCTGATCATAATAAGAATGAGAGCGAGTCCAGACATGAACAAATGTTGACACATTTAGTAGGAAGAAAATATACTATTACCAAAGAAGTGTCATATATGGTTTCAGAAAGCAAACAAGCAAACAAAACTAACAGCACAGGATATGAATTTGTTATTGCATTCACAGCATTATTGTATGGCTTCCTAAACTAATTTGTTGTTACATGATGAAGAGAGAGGGGAAAAACTTCCTGTCTCCAGCATGTCACCTTTCATTAAAATTGTGTTTGTCTGAGATTTTGTTATTTGCAGTTGCTCATCTGTTAAATTAGAAGTTTTAATTCTTCACAGTTTGTCACCTTTTTAATTCTGATCTGTTGACACATACTTCTCGGCAATGCAGGAAGGCTTGAAAATGAAATTTAAAAGAAAATTAGGTGAGAAGAGGATAACAAAGTGAAGCATTGGTTCTTTGCTTTTTCTCACTAAATGCAAAATGGCTCTGGGAGTTTCAGATGGATGGATAGCAGTGGGAGCTACCACCACGACATTGCACATGCTTCTGTGCTTCTCATTTAGGAAAACCTACTGTCATCTTTCTGGAAAGCACAGAGTATGGTAGCCTTGGCTTCATTCTATTGAGGAATAGGAAATTCCTTTAAATCTCTGTTTATCTAAAGGAATGAAGTGATTCTGAACCACACATGGACAGGCACTGTCAGTGCTGTTTGCCTCTTGAGGGTACAGGGTGGCACCCTGAGTACAAGCTGAATGGAATTGTGCCTCAGCTGCTTTTCTGTCTGCTGAGCATTCCCTGGAGCAGCTGCCAGCCAGCTGGGAGGAAAGCCCAGCTGCTGTACAGAGCCTGGTGTTTCCTTACCACCCTTCAGCAGCACCCACCTTGGGCTGGACTTACAGTTTAATTCAGGAGTACTCAAAAAACTCTTGTTTTCTGTGAAGGAAATAATCTCCTCTCTCTGAAAGTGCAAACACCTGCCAGCTGCTGGAGTCAATGTGGTCCACTGATGTGTTTGGTCCAGCGGCAGGTGAAGATTCAAAAGAGTCAGATTTCCCCCTGGAGTGTGGCAATACTTGAGTCATTCAAATCTGGTAAGGGAGAAGGAGCTTTTGCAACACCAAACCCCAAAACTGAACCTGGGGCTCCCATCCAGCCTGTAGCACTCATCAAGGGGTACCATCCTCCTTACTGGGATTTGGGCATAAGCAGGTCTAAAATAAAACTTTTCAAGATTATAGCTTGGCTTCCCCAAACAGAGGAATTGCTGAGCTCTTGACTGACATTTTGGTTGGTTGCTTTTGTTTTCAGCTCCAGAGGGAATCAATGCAAATGTATCTGAATGATACAAACCCCTCAATTCAAAATACTACGTACCTGCTGAGCATCACACCTGACCAGAAGAGCCCCCCACCACCTTTTCCCTTGACATGTGCCATCTGACTGCTTTGTAGCATCTCATATTCCTCAAACTTCAGCAGCCTTATTGGCAGAATTCAGCAGAATACTAATTCCTGATAAGACGGACTCATTTCTGAAAGTCAGTCTAAAGCTGCTTCCTTGCATCTTTCCATTAAGGCCAGAGAAAGAAAAATAACTCTAATCAGAATTGGGTTTCAGCTGGCTAGATAACCATATGCATGAAATAATCACTGAAAATGAAACTTTTGGGCATAAGTCTGATCTCACTGTAGACACAGCACTGTGTGTACAGGGCAAGGATGTGGCACCATTCCTCAGCACATGGAATACATAAAGGGAAAGAAGAGGGGGAATAGAGAAAAAGAACTTTTTTCAAAAGAAAGTTTTTGTAATAAGCTGAATCATACAGCAGGGAGATGTATAAATGCAAGCTCAGGGCTCTAGAGCCCTGTATACTCCTGCAGCACCTCATCCTTTATCCATGGTGTAGCTCTGTGGAAAGGGAAATTCAGTAGATGATTTCTCCAAAGATGAGACTAAAGAGAGCAAAACAGAGAGATAAAGACCTTCCTTAAACTCAGGAATGTGACCAATTTAAACAGGTGATGGTTTTCTCTGCCCAAACAGAGGACAACTTGATCTGCTGAAATTCCCACTGGGGTTCTTGAACCAGTTCAACTAAACTGACCAACTTTTGATGACAAAAACTGTATGTGGCTCACATCTGTTCAGTTTTCACCTTTAGGTGGCCAGAACTCTAACAGGTTCAACTGGAATTCTCCTTGAAGGAGAAACTGAGACACTCTAGAATGAACTTAATGAAAAAGCTTTGTGTAGAATACAGCATCATGAACTAAAGTATTTTGTCTTTTTAAGTATTTATGTTGATTTTCCCCCCTCAGATTTGAGTGGCTGGTTTTGATACGGCATTAAACTGAATAAGCCTTAGGAGTGAGTGTACAAAAGCTCTTTTCCTACACATAATTCATATGGTTTTATAAACATGCCCAGCTCTATGATGGAATTAATTGTTAAACCACTTCTGATCTAATTGCTGTTTTACTTTTTCTGTCCTAATAAGGGATCAGGTTACACCCCCAAATTCCATGCTTCTGACAAATACAGATAGGGTCATGCTCAGCATCTGCACTACCAGTTACTTACTTACATCTGCACTCAAAATGCCCAGGAGGTTTTCTAGATGCATAAAATAGATGAACATTGAACAGCTGGATGTTTTCTACTCACATTAAAATAAAATTATAGCAACAAGAAACCAGTAATTTTCTCTCCACAAATTTAAGGTTAGAAAACATGGAAAAATGTAAACCTTGAGTTGGATTTATTATTCTTGATTAACTGCTAATTATTTCTTTTTACTACACTTTAAAAGCTGATATGCAGTAGTTTGAAGGAAGCAATGTAGCGCTTAAAATGTGTAAATAAAATAAGAAGGACATTACTGATTTTGATACACATAACTGGTTTGCTGCACAAACAAGACTCAAATATCAGTCAGCATCTTGTAATCAAAGGAAATTGGTAGTTTCATTTCCATATGGTGTCCTGAATCCCTTTCCTTACTCTCATATTAAACTAGTAGAGTGGCAACACACACTTAGGTGATAAATTTCATCACCTTGATGCTTTTCTTAGTGTTTGAGTGAAATCAGTTTTGATATGTTTGGGTACTTAGATAGGAAGCATATGCAAAATATTTGAACTTTATTATGACTGTGGTTATGCCACAATACAGATAAGATTAAGAAAGAAGCCTCTCCTATTACTCTTCTATTTATTTACTTATTCAGATTAAAAATAATAAATTATGCTTATCCAGGACCTTAGGCACTGTAACACATCATTAATATTACAATAAAATCTCAGCAGTATTAAACTAATCGCTCAGTTCGACACACTCCTACACAGATTCCTTCTCAGTCTTTCCTTGTGGGAAAAAACCCCCACAACACTGCCCTAAATATTATCTAACTCAAAGAAACTTTTGAACTCAAACAAATTCGAAGTGTGTAAAGGAAGCAATGCTAGAAACCTGAGCTTTTATAAAACTGACTTGGTACAGATTCCTCTGTTCTTTATGGTGAGGAATGGGATGTTCTGGGATCCCAGCTGTCCACTGTTTAATACTTGCTGGTGACATGGTTTTTTTCAGGACAGTTCGCTGAGCTGGCTGGTCCATTGATGCAATTTGACATGGCTGTGATTGCCTGATCATTTTTTGAGTGTCAGCTGTAGATGTTTTGTTGGAGTTCACCTTCAGTGCTGTTCTTTTTATGTTCCAGTGAACCAGAGTGGAGTTGGTAACCACACCCTATACTACAGGTGGTCACATGCATCCTAAAACTTAGTATGTATTTTGAAAAAATATATTATTTGGATTTTGTCACATAATCCAATCAAAAGGAAAGGATCAGTCATTTAGGGGATGTTAAATATAAGTTATTAGTTATGTAAATGTCACTGTTTGATTTTCTGAAAATATAGGGAAATGCAGCCAATATCAACAGAATTTCATACAGAAAGATGTCAAATCCTTGAAAGACTTGTTAATGAAAGAAGAAAATGAAAGGACATTTGAATTTACTTTAGCAACCTATACATACAGAGACTTTTCCTCTTTTAAGAAAAAGGTCCAGTTTGGAAGCTCAGTCTGTTTTTTGTTGATTGTTTCAACTAATCAGCTGTATAGGGAGAGGCACAGATAGCCTCACATCTGTTGATGCCTCATAGATATCTTCTTGAATGGCATTTATTGTTTTCATATGAATCCACTAATTTAGCTGAAATTTCATCAGTAGTCGCTGTATAAGAGAAAACTACACCATAAGGATATGCAACTAGTATAATTCTTTTCTTAATTTGATACCTTATTGAAGACTGCTAAAATAAGGATGCCATTTGTGTACTGCTTTGCACAACCAAACCACTCTAATTATGACAGGACTTGTTGCATATGTTGAATTTCACAGGAGAGGGTTTTTTCCCACACTTACATCCATTTTCAGTTAATTATCTGAATCAGAGATTACAAGAATGAGGAAACCTGTAAAATCTATGACAGAACCAAGATTAAATTTCAGTTGTGTTTCTGGAAGCTTGCTGTCAGACTGCAGTGCCCTATGGGAACAATTTAAGGAGCTGCAGACATGAAGAAGACTGGGCAGAATGTTGGCTGCAGACAAGGATGTTATAGAATACCTGAGTATTCTGAGTTGGAAGGGACACACAAAGATCATGGAGTCCAGCTCTTAAGTGAATGGCCCATTCTGGAATCAAACCCACAGCCCTGGCATAATGAACATATTCATTATTGCCTCAAGTTCCACAAAACCTCCTCCCTTTCCTGAATATCTTTTAGGATTTCTTTCATGTGATGAGAGCAGAAGGGTAAGGTTTTAGTATCAGCCATATGAAACAGCAGAGGCCAAAATCCAGAAGGAAACAAAACTCTTCCTTTTGAGTTTGCCTGGCCTCATCCTTTCCCTTCTGACCCACACAAGGAGGAAACAGAACAAGGGAACCACAGGGTGGTGCTGATAGTTCATTCCTGATAGTTCATTCATTCCTGCAGTATTTGATTCCTTTGGAGCCTGTCTTCCCAGCATTGGCTAAGTCAAAGCTATTTTGTTAATCATAACATCACTAATTTCCTTTCCTGCTGATAGCTGCATGGTGGTTCTGCTGCTGTCACTCCACAGTAATGAAATGTCATTGCAGGTGGTACAAAATGTGGCAAAGTTAAACAGTTGGGAGCAAACAGCCTTCTCAGTTACAGCAGCTCGATGGCATGGATTAATTTGAGGGGAGATTCCTTCATATTCTCAGGAAGGTTCACCTCTGCTCTCATGCAAAGGGTGTTGCATAAATGGTCTGTGAATTCTCACTGCTTGGGCTTTCTGGGGAGAGTGCCACAGATGCAGTTCCATGCTTGGCCTATCCTTCCTCACTCACGTGATCTTTTCTAGCCACTGAAACCTTCTTCAAAGCAGGGCAAAGCACCAGGGCCAGCTGCAGCCTGAGAATGGCTGAGAGAGCACACTTTGCACCCCACCTCTTCCTGTGCTCATGCAAGTGAAGGGAAAACAGGAGGAACTCCAGCCTAAGTCACAGTTACTTCCCAAATTATCTCCTTGTGTGCCCCAGCCCATATCTGTGTTGAGCCCAACTGCTTCTTTCACTGATTGGAGGGTAATTTCACTTAACAGATGAATTCAAGGCAATCACAATATGCTCCTGGAAAACTGGAGCCCAGAAAGCAAGCAAGACAGAAAAAAAAAAGGGAGAAAAAGGGGAAAAACCCCCTGGCGTGTCATGAAATTGAAACCCAACAATTATAATCCTAATGTTAATTCTCTCATCTGAAACCATTTCCCAAGACACGTGATTTCTAAAGCAGTCATACATATGGCAAGGAATGTTTTAAGGGAGAAATTCACTACACTTCTGTGTTAGTCACTGCATCTCAGAATTATTTCAAGTGAATTTAAAGTGCTTGAGCATCATGGCAACTGTAGGAATAATATTCTAGGGGACCCCATTTCCTCTAAAGTATTTCTCAGTGGCTTCTGAGCAGAGACAAGGCACTTCTAATGGTGCTGCGGAAGCCTCCTGGGCAGTTTTACAGAGCCCTTGCACTCAATCTGTGCATGGAAAAATATTGCTCTCTTGTAAAGCAAATAAAACCAGGAAAAAGCTTATAGTGAGACAATATATCTTTTTCCCCCCAATCTTCTATGCAGATCAATACAAACAGTTCAAGTTGATTGAATGTAATTCTTTGCCCAGATCAGATCAAAACCATAAAAACTAATGCACTGAGGTAGTCACCCAGTCTTGCTTTAAACATAAAACTTTTTTCCCTTGTAATGCATTAATTAATCAGGCAATCTGGTTGGTATATGGGAACCATCATTTACATTCCCATTTGCAAAATGTGTGAGAGCTTGTTACATAGATTCATATGTGATAACTTTTTTGAAGTTTCATTTTGATGGCAGTAGAGCTTGATAGTTCCCTTTCTATATGCTTAGGTCAGAAATTGCAGCCTCTCAAGAAATGTGTTCTGCACAGCAACTTAGTCTACATTATTGTATAAGCACTACTGCATGTCCCACTTAACCTAGTAAATACAGAACCTTGTCTCTAAAATATTGGTGAAAAGAGAAACAAAAATAGACATAGGCCTGCTTGAAAAGCATCCTACTTCCTCAGACCAGGTTCCATTAAAAATCTTAGTTAAGAGCCTCTCTTAAAAGCTTTTAGAAACAAAAGTGCCTTGTGTGGCCCCCTGAAGCCTGATGAAGAAGCCACCAGTGATTTGTAGCTCAGGGAGGCACAAGCACCACAGTGGATGTTAATTGTCATCATGGCAAAGTCTGTCTCCTTTTTTTCCCCCCTATGGTTAACATTTTATGGGCAATGAACCACAGGAAGTAACTGCTACTGATTATAATGAAAATGCTGAAACCTCTTAAATTACGGCATCAGGCAGGAGCAGTGCTGATGTAATTACTATGTTAATGATCAAATAATATTTAAGTACTCCTGTGTGATTTCCTAGTATTTTTTAGTACTCATCTCTAATGTCCTGTGGAGGGTTGAAGAGCTGCTGCCATTCCCCTGCTGGGTTCCCATGCAGAGACTCTGAAAGCTGTGCTAGACCCACTTAAGTCTCACAGTAGGGACCAGGACTCCTCCTGCTGCTCTGCTCCTCATGCCAAGGAGTTGCCCATAATCACCTCTAAGAGCCCTTTCCATCCTGCTCCAGGGCTCCAAAGAGGCACCAGCATTGTGACTAGGTCAGGATTTTCATAGGAGACTGAAAATCTCTCACCATTCCCTTCTCTGAGTCCTTTTGTACCGAAGGCAGAGCCAGGACACAAAAGGCAAGGAATCAGAATGGCTGCTTTGGCAAAGGGAGTGGCAAAGGAACACACACCCCACAATTCTGAATTTTCACTGTGCTACAGGCTATTTTTGACACATCTCTTGCAAACTAGCATCTGGTAACTTTGGAAGCACTGCCTTCATGTGTCTAGATACTTTTGGGAGGAAGAAAATAGAATGCAACTGTGGTTCTAGTCTGGCAGCTGGCTCCCAGGCACACCTGCCATGGAGCTGCCTCAACACCAACTGCTCTTCCCCTGACAACCTTGAGCAGAAGGCTAATAATTATTTACTGGGAAAGCAAGTGTTATAATGATATCACTAAAAACTTTGTTCTGTTTTCTTTGTTTCTCTACTTGTTTTTATTCTTCCATGTCTAGTGATACAGAAGTTTGGAAATCCTATAAATCTAGAATTAGATAATAAGTTAAGGAAGTTTACTTTTAAATTGATATTATAAAGTCTTAGAATCCAAACTATCTGTGCTAAAGCCACCAAGGCCTTTGGGGCACAATGAATTTTAGAGCTTCCTGCACTGGTCACCACTTTTGTATTAGCTCTTCTCCACAGAAAAGGGTCTGTATTTCTGGTCTGCTATTTTTTGACTAGAAAAATTAACCCTGATATTTTCACATGTGATATTTAATCCTTTGTGTGTTTGTATTGTGACTAAACTACTCAGACAAACTAAGTCCAAAATGTCATGTGTGTGTAGCTGAGCATTGTACCTGTTACTTGAGGGGAGGGCTTGCTCCAGAGATGGTGATCCAGGTAAAGTAAAAGATGAGTGCTGTGACATATCATTGCTTTTCTCTTTAGCAGGAACAACCCACAGCCTCACTAATAAGCTCTGACACTTGTCAGAGCCTGATGCCCTGCTTCTGGTGGAGCAATACAAACACAGGACAAAATGCAATTCTGCTATAGTAGGGAAAAACAAATGGATGCAAAAATGGAGGAGTGAGCAAAGTGAATCAGGGAGACAGTTTGTGAAAGAGACAACAGCCTCAGAGCTCCTGTAGTTTAGTCATTACTTACACAAAGCTGACAGCATGACAAGAGATCTTAAAGAACAAGCCAATAGCCTGTCCCCAGGCTGAGCAGTCTGGGGAGGTTTATGGCTAATTAACTCTAACTGAAGGTACTCCAGCCAGCCTGCAGCTTTGCTGCGCTCCTTCCTGATCCACAGCTCTCCTGTCTGCGCTTGGAGCAACCAGGCTGTGTGCTGACCTTGGAGGCACACAGGTACACAACCTGAGCCCTGAGCAAGGAGAACAGAGATCTCCCCAGGAGAAATAAGGAGCAGAAGGCAGAGAAGAAAAAGAAAGGTGACAGGATTACTGTGTGAGTCAGAAAGAATGACAACATTAATATCAAGTGGGGGAGGATGGAAGGAAGGATGGAAGTGTGAGCCCATTTGACCAAGAGTCCCCTGGCTGGGTGTGGAGGAGTTGGACAGTGGGTCTACAGGAAGGGGCAAAGCAGGAAAATTCCTCTTCCTGAAGGTATAAAAGATGGCAAGTTCAGGACCCCCTCTCACCACACCAGCTCCCAGGTGAAGCCCTGCACACTCCTGCACACCCCACAGCCATGGCAGGAGCACAGAACTGCCCTGAGGAATTTTCCAGCCCCAGGGAAGGACTGGCTGGAGCCAGCATGGCACAGTCAGTGTCTTGCATGTGTGAAAGGCTGAAAAGCTGCACTTCAGTAGCTCAGCAAGGAGAGTTCTTATGTGTCTATGCCATAGGGCAGAGAATTTTTTCAGAGGCTGGGAACTGTCAGACTCCTACTGTCCCTGCTCAGGTTGAGCAGATGAGCACCTCTATCACGTCACCCTTTCTTTGCAGGATAAAGTTGCTGGAAAAGTACCTGGCTCTACTCACCCATATGCCTGTTGAGGACTCTGCCTCCTTTTATCCAAATATCTTACGTGTCTTTGACCAACCAGAATTCTAGCAGACTTTTGACATAACTCACCAAAGATACCTTCTGTGTCCTTTTCATACTTGTCAGGTGTACAGAGCTTGGCAGGGACTCCTGAGCACTGCTTATCTGTCATCCATAAACTGCTGGAAACGTGATGGAGGTACAAGTATCCCTAAAAAAACCCAAACAGATGACTAAAACACAAGTAAACAATCAAGATAATTTTTATATTTTCTTATAGGCAAGTATGTGTAGTTTGAGGGCAAATATTTGAAGATGCCAAATGGCAAGCAGAACAAGTTTTTCTGCAGATAAATGTCTTTATTTAATTACAGGGAACTGACTGGCAGACTTCTTTTAGTATTCAGAGATGCTTTCCCCATAAATGCCAATTCAGCAAAGGGATTCTTAATTTATAAATGTGCCTCACTAATTTTGATTTTCAGTCAGTAATCTCAGCCTGAGCATAGACATATACATTCTGCACACACAGAAATTCTTGCATCTTGTTCTGTTTTACAGAAAACAGTTCAATCTTGTACATTAAGCAGATTTTGTAAGAAGTTAGTAAGTAGTGAAAGGAAACCTATTGTAAGTAATAATCTCAAACCAGAATTTTGCTTCTAAACAACACTTCAGGAGGTCCATAAGCATATTTCAAATGATATTTTAATAACTGATGCTTAAATACTTTTAAAGCAGCACTGTAATTAGATGTGTCTCTTTGAAACTTTCAGTTAAATAATTGCCACTAATGTAAAGAAAACCAGCTTTTCACTAAATAATTTTGCTTTCATCAGCTGAGATTAATACACTTAATAAGCAGTTGTTATTAAACTAAACATTCAATAATGAGTCATTACAGCTATATTAAATCCTTAGGGCCAAGTGCTGCAGCTTGTACTCCTGGAAGTCGGCAAAGTTCCCATTGCCTGAATGGGAGCTTTAACTGTACACTAATTGTAGGACTTGTCTCAAAACTAGCTTGAAAAACTGATAAGGAAAAATGAGACTGTGCTTAAGCTGAGTTTGAAAATGGACATTTCAGTTCTTACCTATTCCTTCTGCCTTAATTCATGTACTTACATCACATCTGCATATATTTCTTGCACCATTCATCATTGTACAACAGTTAAAAAGGAGGTGCCTAGTTCTAACTCAATGAAATTTCAATTTAACAGAACTAGTCTAAAAGTCATCATAGGAACTACAATATCTCTGGAGATCTTGCTCAGTTTTTGTTTCTTCAATATGATCTAGTTTTGAGTGAGAATACCATTCAGATCTAAAAATGGATTTAAAAATCACTTTTAAATCAAAAATGCTGCTAAAACCAACAAAATTATGAACTCAACTTAAAAGAGAGACTTCTGTAAAATTTTTCATCTTAGAAGACACAGGATATATTCTAAATTATATATTTTTTTTCATTTTAAAGATGAAAAAATTAGCATCTTGCTTTTTTTTTATGATCTAAAAATCTTCAAAATTGATGGTGATCAGGTGAAATACCTGAATTTCTAACAGGAAGTTAAAGGGTCTTACGCGTTATAAATGTCCAAATCGGAAGCCAAATTTATAAGAAAATTTAGCAATGGTTTATTAGATCGTCAGAAAAATAGAATTTCAAAAAACAACCACCACAGCCAAGAGTCAGCATTGAGCCCGGGTTTCGGCACTGGGTGAACAAATGGATCACACTGACTGCTTCTGGCAGAGAGCTTATATACAGTTTATTCTGCCTGGGGCAGAAATGACCGAATGAATGCTCCTTTGTGTCCCTTCCCATGCAGAACCAGGGCCCTACATGTGCAGGGGTAGACAAAAGTCCAGTTCCAGGTGTCTAGATGATGTCAGAGCACTCAGGAGAAGTCAGTATTCACATGTAAAGGGTGGCACCCCGGCAGTAGATGCAATCTCCAAGGAGCAGATCACTCTTGAGTGGCCTGGGCATTCCAGGGAAGTCAGTGATCATGGCCCAGGAAGGTTCCATTCATACCTTAACAGACTTGATATTATCTTAACGTTGTCCAGGAACTAATTGAATAAAAATAAGGCTCTGCTCCAGGCTGGGGTGGTCAAAGACATAGCTTGGATTTTACAATATTTTATACATAAATAGCATGAATTATCTCTACCATATACTACATTATGGATAAATATCTTTGTTCAAAATGCAAAGTTCTGTGAACAGTAGCAAATATTCCTTTACATGCATTAGGTTTTAGTAATGATAAACTTTTTAAATATGAAGAGGCGTCCAAACCAGCTGCCAGCACTTCCACTGAAGTTTAACTCTGGCATCTTAAAAGACCTGAGAAAATTACAATGATAGAACAAATATATAGCAGCATTGGTGCGACATTCCAGTTAGCAAAGATCTGAACCAAAGGACTTCACTGGCCAGATATGAATATCTTGTTAATTAGTGATTCAAGTTGCATTTTTTTTGCCCATGAAATTTAAGTATTAACTGTGCAGAATATTTTTAATAGATCAGTTTTGGATATGATAGGAGTTTTAGGTTTTGTTCTTGTGTATAATTTCTGAGCCATCAAGACATCTTCTCCATCACTTGTTAGCAAGAATTAACTTTCCAGCTTTAAAGCACAAATACTGTACTTTCTGCTAAAGTGACAAGAATATGCATAGATTTATTATCCTTGTGAGACATGAAGCTAATAATTTGAATTTGAAAACAGTATTCAGTTCTTTTTAAAGTTTAAATCTTGTAGTTAAGAACAATTTAGTATAGCAATAGTCCTTGAAATGTTCAAATGTTTTTGAGACTTGATCCCTGAATTACCACTATAAAAAAAGGAATTACTCCTTTTTTTTGTTTCAAATAATGTTGTTTAGGAGCTCAGGCTGCACAATGCACAAATGCCTCAGTGTGGATCCCAAGTGGAGTTTGTGCTTGTTATTTAAATGAGTTGGTTTTGAGCTTGTTAAGTAGAGTAGCATTTGAGCTCTCTCAGCATAGAGCTCTACAAGGTGAATGACTTGCACAAGGACTCCTTGTCACTCCTTTTCAAATTTCCTTCAAACTCCCTCAAGCCCTAAAAGAATCAGTTTCACTATAACAAGAGTTTATAGCCTTTAACATGCAAAGCTCACAAGCCTTAGTCTTCAAAAGGCCAATTTAACAGGAACAAGAAGAAAACCCACAACACAAACTTGTTTTGTTAAGTCTGCAGGTGAACTGCATAGTTTGTGGAAATTCTAGATTCTCCCCAAGTCTGACATTGGAAGTTTGAACCTAAAAGAAGGATATATGATACTGATATATGAATTGAGTCTTATTTAACACCATATAGGTTTAAAGCAGTTTTAATGAATGACTAATTAAAATCACTGACATGTAATTAATGGAGTACACCATTGATTCACCAAGGGCAGTAGTGGCAAAGCATGCCACTGCCTTTTTTTGGGCACAAGAACTGGTCTGTGGGTTTAGGGCAAATGACAGATCTGACTTCTCTATGTCCTGCTAATGAAACTGATCCGTCTCATGAGATTTTGTGGTTTAAGCTGAAGGACATCACAAGGATGGTAAGGAAGGTAAGATTCTGGCTAATGGGAAGCTAATGATAAGTCATAAAAACTGGGAATAATGAGGTTGCAGAGGACTTAGTGAAAAGGTTGACCTGGCATTAGATATCAGTCAATATTTTTGTCAATTGTGTGACAGAAAATGAGAACATGCTATTGAAATTGCTCATGATGTGAAGCTGGGAATGTTCATCGATATGGGAAGTAAAGATTAGGATGATAGGGAACACACTTAGGAGATCCTGTATTATGAGAATTTCATCCCTCCTAGGGAAAGTTTAGCTAAATGATTTTCTCAATCAGGACTGCTCAGTTTGGTGTTGTATTTACAGTGCAAAAAGGTTCCTACAAGGGCATGGGCTCTAGTATTTTGAAGCACAAGCTTATTTTAAAAGGTGATGATTGTGATGATCTCTGTGGATGTGTGAGCACATGCTACCACTGCAAGGATCAGCACAGCATTGCTGGGAACCAGGCACACACAGCACCAGCAGACCCCCCTATAAGAACAGAAAGCCAGCCCTCTGCTCTCATTGTTAGGATACAGGCCTAATTACCTTCAGGTCCAGCTCATTGTGCTCCTGTAGGAAAACTCAGCTGGGAATCTGAAACATCTTGCATTTCTCTCATAGCTGCACCAACAGGCAAAATAATAGAGGCTCTGCAATAATTAATTTATAAAAATAATCATAAATTGTAAATACACCATCACATGAAAACATCATTGTTGTAAAACTCACCTGAGAGAGGCCTGCCATTGCGCTCTGTCACCTGCAGCTGTGAATACTTGGGCTGAATATGATCTATGCAAAGTCCCAGAGACAAATTCCTGCAGAAATATTTGGGTAGAATTGCAAGCTCACCCTCAAGAATTATTATGTTTTGGTGTCAGAGTCTGAGCTTAAGGCCAGAGTTCATTAAAGACTTGTCAGACTGCTGTAAGAAAAGAAAAGCACAGCTATGTGGACTTTTCCACTCAAACCCATGCTCTGAATATCTTCTATTGTTCCTGACAAGATTTAAATAACAATATTGGTCCTGTCCAATATGTTGAAAGGTTGGAAAAGGAACCAATAAAAGTTTGCAATTTATCAGGCATGCACCTTGTTATAAGAATCTGCAATAATTTGAGTAGCAATGATGGTTTCTAAGAGAATTGCCACATACATAATGCCAGTGGTTTCCACTAGTTTCTGCTCCCTGTGGGAGGATGGATGTATATTGCTGGAATTTATAATGATGCACAAGAAAGGCAGTTCATACTCCCAAATCAATTCTTATCTGACTTTTTAAGATCAAGACTACATGTGATTAAATTTCAGAATAGATACAAGTGCATGCTACTCCCACTCTAAAGGAATATTTCAAAAGCTCTTTAATAATATTTGTTCATGGTTTTATTCATATTTATTCTTTCCTCTTTATGTTCAACATATGTGTTATTAAGTCAATGAAATTTAAGAGTAGCTTCTGAAAGAGGAATGGGAGCACCTTACTTTACTGAGCAGCTGGGTGAAGCTATACCAAATTACAGGGCAATGTCTGTTCTTACAGTGGGATAAATCTGGAGGAAACTGGCTCAAATTGGTAATGTTAACATCTTTTTGCACTAGGATAACAAAGCAGGACTTGGAGTCAATCTGTCATAGCAAATGAAATGGGGAGGGCAATGTGCACTTGGTCAGCAGTGCTCAAGTGACAGGTACTTGAACTAAATGCAGCTCACAGGTACCACTCATTCCCCAAGAAACCTCCATCCCACATTGCAGGTTCTGTTTCTCTCATAAGAGTCTTCTCTTGAACAGATTTAGCTTTCCTGTAAGCCAGAAAATGGTGAAGAAATAAAACAAAAATAGATGAGTTGTGAACTTTACCATTGGATTGACTAGGCTTGCTGATAAAAAGCCTGTGTCTAAAATCAAGACATTATATTAGATTAATGATCCAGCTACCATGCAGCAGCAGCAACATATTTTAGTTATAGCATTTTTGGTTGGCTGAATAAAATAGCTTATTTACTTGTAAATACTTAAATAGAAGCAAAAAACATCCTAAGTGACTTACATAATGATCCCTCTTAAGAAATGATGAGATATTCACTTCTGAATCTATTAATGAAGAAAAATTAATACAACATAATAAGAATGGGTACATTTACCAGCCAGATGACAGAGGAAGGTTCTAATAAAATAAGCAATACTCATAACAATGTCAATTTTCTTATTCAGAAATATTCCAGAAATGAATTGTTAGAAGTGTTTTTCCTATTAAGGATGCTTTTGTGGGTGATGGATAGAAAAAATTAATTAACTTAACCTCCCATTGTGACATTGTTCCAACTGACATCTAACCTTGACCCATCTCTTCCCTCCTGTATTACATTCACTTGTTTATTGTGTATTTGGCTCACCTGTATGGTATTTCCCTATGCCACATGATAATTTGTAAAGTAGCAATCATGTTTTGAAAACTCTGGTTTGTAGAGTTGGTATGTAGAATTATACACTGATACATATTTTTTAATATAACTATTTAAAAAAGGACATTAAATAAAAAGTTTAACTGAGAAATTCAGATAGTTATTTACTAGACAAAACTCTGACCTTCAAATGACAGTTTCTTCACCATCCCACAAATAAAGAACTAAAGAAATAGATGAGAGTGCTTAATTGTCATTGTTTTGCACAGTGCTCAGCACAGTTGCAGTCTCCACTTCCTCAAAACTTGTGAGTGAGGTGATGTGCACAAACTCCCCCACGTTCACTGAATGCAGGATAATTCTATTTAAGCTCAGCCCATAGTGAAGGAGCTGAGGAACTGCTCCAGTGAGTCCAGAGTGACCTGGAAAGGCATTTTCAAATCGGTGTTCCCTGTCCACAGGGGTTACAAACCTAAATCTGGATTTCCTCTGGGGTGAGGGAGCTCACAATTGCCCCTGCCACATGGCTTAAGTGCATGGAGATGCCTGTGTTTAGAATAGGGGACACTTGGAAATTATTATAGTTCTTTGACAAGCACCAGGAGATGGAGCTCCAGACTGCACAGCACAATTCCTTGGTGCCAGAACAATGAAACCTGTTATTTCTGCACTGTTAAATGCTTCTTTCTTTTCAGCTCATCATTTACAGGATTTCTTTAAATCATCTCTCTACTTATGGGAATTAAATGCTCCTTCTTTGAAGCTCTGTATTAACCCCAGGGAGCAATTGCTAATGTTTTTCTTCATGGATCTACAGCCTAAAGTTAAAGGAAAAAAAATCTGATTAGGGAGGAATCAGAACAGACATTAATTTAAAATAGGTTTTGGGGATTATTTTGGTAGAATATAGTAACTTTATAATTTCTCAGTTTTACAAGTGTATGGAAATTTTCAAAAAGTAAAATTCTTTGGAAAACATGACCAGGTACATCCCTACTATCTCCCTTTAGAAATGGAAAGCACAATTTTTTGTGATGTAAAAGCATAGTGGTTAGAAAGGGGAGAAGGAAACAACATGAAAGATATCCATGATACAGTGTGTGTGTATTCCTTCACTGGCATTTCAAAAATGACACATTTTGGGAGTTCTAATAATTTTAGGTCACATTTAATCACTTCTGTGAAGAAAAAGAAGTCATTGCTTTGTTCAAAGCAGTGAATTTTGGAGCTGTCTGAGAAATCATCACCTACTTTGGAGGTCTAACAAGAAAACTGTTCCCATATGTAACCTAAGAGCAACATTCTAATAAATCTCTTCAAAAGTAAAAATCCCACCATGAAACAAAATAGGTTCAATTCTGGTTAGCCTCCCACCTCATGAGAGGCCTGATACAGCAATTAACCTAGTTTTAGCTGATATTTAAACTTTAAGTGTATGCACGTGCTTTGATCTCTAGTCAGTTTTTTGATACCAATCAGGGAGATTGTCTCCAACATCCCAGAGCTGCAGGTTTCTCAGAGCATGTTGCTATTAACTTTTCCCCAGTAAAACAGTTACATGTTGAGAATAAAACTTTAAAAAGCTATAAAGAGGCTTAAGAACATAATTCATGCTGACTTTAACTTTTTGTGTATGTGTCAATATATTTTCATTAAATCACAGTAAATTAAACTGATTTTCCCCCTCTGTGCTATGTAAGATTAGAAGATACAGTAAAAAACAGACCTTGCTTTTATGCTATAGTGTTTCAAAAGTGTCATATTAATTCTGGCAAAAATAGTCTACAAAAGAGCTTTATGCTAGTTATAAATGTTTGACATAGGAAATATGTGAAAGACCAATTATGGGCTGATCAGAAATATCTCTTGACATTTTTAGAGTGCAATGTGCAATGTGAGAAGGGTTCACAAATTTAATTATGACTTTTCCAAATAGGGTTCTCCAACTCAATGGGAGCCACCACATTTACTGTTTTAAGGAAAGATAGATTTTTATGATAGAGGGAGGGAAAAGAACATGTCTTCAGGCTGAAGTGGTTATCAGTTTTTAGATCAATCACCCTTATGTAAGTTTTTCCATTGGTAGCAAGATATTAAAATATTTACAGCCAACATATATCACACTGAATGGATTGTATGAAGGAAAATGGAAAAATGAGAATATAATCAACATGCAGACTATAGAGCTTTCATTAAAAGTCTAAATAAGATAGCTGTTAAATAACTTACCTCAGAATGCCTTGCCAAAGATTAGAGAACGAAGTCCTACTGTAAGCTTAATGTTTCTTTTTCATATTTTTAAAATTGGCCTTACCAGCATACCATTAAAATTTCATTTTCCTAAATTACCCTTTCATGTTTATACTCAAAATACTTGGAAATACAAAACAAGAGCATACAAAAGATTAATTCCTTGATTTGTGAAATTCATGGAATGAACTGGCTATTTGGGCTCCTAGAACTATGAACAGAATTTCTGTTGTGAAGGCCATGGGCTGCCCTCACACCCTTGTTACCACAGCACACCTGGATGAGACCATAGCAGTGCAACCTGAGTGAATGTACAGATTCTGCTTGAGCCAACTGCCCAAGGCTGCAAAGAAAAAGAGGAAAACTCACTCTAGACAGTTAATTCAGAGCCCTGCCTGTGGTCTGACATCAGCACAGGTACCACCTCTGTGTGCTGGTGTTCTTGTTCTGCTTATGTAGAACACAGCCTCCTCTTCATATCAAAATAAGAAACTGGGCTCAAGAAATGCCCCAAAGTCAGAAAAATATTAGTTTAAATGTGTGCAGCTTCCCAAACTTTGGTCTGTTGTGGATAAGTGGTGCAAGAAAGATAACTAGTCCCAGTTTTGGCTATTAAGAGGTGGTCAAATAAATAAAACACTGTTATATTTTCACTACTTCAGATATGTTATGCAGTCATGAAGAGAAAAAGCCTCTTCTGGTCTGTTGAATTGTAAATGCTCCCTATGTGAGACAAATTTCTGTATCAAAATACAGTTAACAATACAAAATGATGAGAATTCCTGTTTCAGTATGATAACAGGATCACAGAAAGTGCTCTTGTTACTTCCAGAAAAGAGGGTGGGTATATATAGAATATGCCTGGTAGCAGCTTCTATAATTAACATCCAAAAGTAGTTAGCATTGTAATTCCCTGTTTTCAATCACTTATAGCTTTATGAAATATCTCCCTTTTGTGCTGCAATTTTCATCCTGGATTTATCCAATGTCAGCATTTCAAAGTATGAAGAAAGTCTTCTGTATTCCCAAGAAGACTGAAAATGCACACTCACAGGGGTGACTGCTCCTGCAGTTCTGTGCCCCAAATGTTTGAATGTTGCATTTTGCCAAGGACTGGACCTTGCCAAGGCCCAAGACTTTGTCCCAGGAGTCAGAGTTAGTGATTTATTCATATAGGAAAGGAAGATCATGTACTAAATGAGCTTATGCTCAGGGAATTGACACAGGGTTTTTTTCCCCCAGTTTCCCCAGAGGAAAACCTTTGTTGGCTAAGAAAATTAGAAAAATCTATCCAATCTCCCACCTTTCTCTTTTAAGTAGCACTAACAGCTGCCTTACCTACTGATAGTCCTAATTGCTTATGTTCCAGTAGCAGGATACATGGACACTTGAAAAGAAACGAGGCAAAGTTCTCATATCTGTGCAATGCTCACCCACATACTTAAGCATTGTCCCAGTTTAGAGCAGGAAGAAAGAAAAGATTTTTGGTGTGATCACAGTTTTCATAAATACCTGCAAAGTGTAAAATTTTTGATGTGTCTGCAGTCATAAATATGTCTGTTAAGCATGTAGTTTTTAAAGGTCAAATAGGACTCTTTAAATTTCTTGTAATTACAATCTTTACTCTGAAAGGATAGTAGTGGGTGCTTACTCTTGAACTGTTTGTGAAATACAGCAAAATGAGAAAAGTTCCCTAGGTCTGTAAAGCTATAGTTTAATACATGGCAAAAGGAAAAACCTTTTGCCTATCAAGCTGGTAGAACCCAAGGTGCTCTTTTTGTTAATTGATGTAAACATTAAAAATAAATTAGCTCACCTATACATGTATCCACTTTCTTGTGGAAGTGCGCACAAAGAATCTGCGATGTTTCCTCCTTCTGTGTTCAATCACATCTTTGCCTTTTAAGCATTCAGCAAAATTAAGGCCAGTTTCATGGAGAGTTTAAGGGATCTGCTAAGGTCTTTCTTCTTTTCCTCTTCACCTCCAGCATCTCTGCCACCCAGGGAGATCCAGGGAATGCTCTAGCTTAGAAAAGAAAATAAAAACTTCTATATGGGCTACTCTCCCCAGTGATCTGCTGCTTTTAGGCCCTTGGCTCTGTTGATCCGTAACTTATTGCACTGAGCCCAGTTTCTCTCCAATGAATTCTCTTCAATTCATATTAGAAATGGAAGGGAGAAGTGATGTAACTCCAAAAACATTACCTTCTCCCCTGTGGATTGGTACATGAACATGAAATTGGTACAATGTACATGAAAATGTACCAACAAACCAGCAGTGCCTACAGATTCCCTGCTATGCCAGCAGCTGTACAAATAAAAGCACATGTATAAAGGAGTCATAATCTTGGCTAGGTGTAAAATACCACAAGAAGAAAAAGCATCTTGACTAGGAGTAATTTTACATTGATTTTGGGCAGAGAACCTGTGGATGTAGTGGCCACACTACAAAGGCAAACCCAACAGTACTTTGTGTTCAGCAATAGGAAAGTAAAACTTTGCTCACTCAAGGATGCCCAAAGCTTTAGGAGCTGGCTTCTATTCTCAAAAGTTTTAGGCAGTTCAGAATCAAAAAGTGGCCAGATGTATAAATATGTGGCCACTTAAATTTGGAAAAGGTGCTTTAGAAAGGCCCCCAACAGAGGAGGTGCTGACTCCAGCAGATGCAGAAGAGTCAGTCACTCCTGCCCAGCTCTGAGCACCACACACACAGAGCTGCTTCCTGCACTGCAGCTGAGCAGACACCTCTGCACATCTGACCCAGACAATTCCTACAGTTCTTACCTGGCACTCTTGCCTTAAATAAAGAGATAAGAAGCAGACTGTGTATTTTAGCCCCCTTCTTCTCTCCCCTCTTAAATTTTTTTAAAAAAATCTTTTACCTGGTCTTTAAAATAATTATCTGCTGACCAGCTCAGTTATTTAAATTGTATATTAAAGGTACCTAATTCCCTGTGCATCTCCTAGACTATCCTGGTAGTTTAAACACTGGGTCCCTTCAGCTGAGTCTGAGGCCTGCCATTGCAAGCCTGATATCCTTCATTTTACAATAGCAATAAATGCCACAAACACATTAAATTTTTTTTTCTTGATTTTGTCTCATTGATATTGAATTATGGTTTCTGATAGTTTTCTTCTTCTTTGGCTCCACAGGCATCTCCTAATAATTTTTCCCAATTAGGATTGGTACATTTAGCCCAACAGAACTGGACAGGAGTCCATTTGCACCCATAGTGCAATTTTGCACTTGGATAAACCCATTTTCAAGTGAAGAAAAACCTAGTTCCTTGTCCTAATAAATGGTGTAAATGGCCAAATCCTCAGAGCTAAATAGTGGATACAAAAGAGCTCTTGTTTGATAACCTATTGCCAGCCTCCAGACAAAGGAAGAATTCTTTGACAACATTAGAAAATTCCTAAAGTCAGAAAAACAGAGATTCAGCAAGTGATACTTCCTGTAAATTATACAGCATATCCCTAAGGATAGGAAATATGAATCTGTGGAATTAAATGACAGTTTTCAGATTGGTTTTTGCCAGAGGTTAAGCCAAAGGCTAAACTTGTCCTCACTGAGCAGGAGGCCACAGGCATGAGGCTCACAGCTGAAGTGTCCAATTACTGTGGTTAGATCAGGTTCAACATTGTCCTTGATGTGCGTTGGCTTCCTCTGCCAGCTCTGAGACAGTGCCCGTGTTAAGTTCTCTTTAAAAATCCTTTTATGGTTATTGATCAGCATTTGTCCAAGAACCCTTCAGGGTGCACTCAAGGGATTATATAAATGATTGGCAAGGGTCCACAAAAAGGAACTTGGTGTGGGTGAGCATCAAGCATCCAGTAGTCTAAATTTGGATTTGAGTACTCAATTTGGATAATTGTTAATTACAGCACTGAAATTAGTGGCCATTGGAATAAGAAGTTTCAGAAACGACCAAGGGCCAAACCCATAACTCTGTTTTCACACATCTTCAACCCAATTTAAGCGTGTTAGCTAATATACACAACTTGTAAACCTTTCTGCTTCTGGAGACAATGGTGGCACTATTGCTTGATATACCACTAAGTAATTGGCTGATGGTTCTGCTTAAGTAGAAAATTTGACCTTTTTCTATTTTTTTTTGCTACTATCAGTAAATTATGCCCAGCTGAACTCTATAAGCTTCAAGCTTTTATTCTTCTCTAATGAATAAGCTATTTACTTCATTAGAGTGATGCTAGGCTTACAGAAGCAGAGTTTTCACATGGCAATAAAATGGCATGTGAGTGGTTATAATGGCACTCCAAGAGATCCCTGTTATATTTAGTAATTTATTATTATTCCTTCAATTATATGCTCAAGATAGGAGGTTAAATATTGTCAGGCTGTCATCACCTTTATATAGAGAGTATATATAAATTGGAGAGACCTTTTTAATGGGGATATTTCCTTCCAAACAGTGCTAATGGCCATTGTGCTGGATGAGTTGTTTTCAAGACCCAACTCACACTTGCAACACTGTGCTCTGGTACTCAGTGACATATTTTAGCAACCTCAGTGGAGGGGACCAGAGTTTTATGCTTTACAAAAAACTGCACGTGTGAGGCTTCCCAAGACCTCACAGAGTTCTGTCTTTCTGACTGTATTCCATTCCTTCATACAGAGTTAGAAATTTTGTACAAAGGGTGGTGATGCCACCTGTCAAACAAAATTCCTCATTCTAATAATTCTAGGGAATCAGCCTCATTTTTTAAAGAGCAGTGAGGTTTCTCTTCTGCAGCTCCATGCTCTCTGGAGGCTATTTCTTGACAGGTAGAGTATGATGGCTTCCAGTTGTTCAAAAGTATGTCTCTTGCCATCATTGTACATGGCTAATTGCATTTTATAAAAATGGTTTGCAAGTGATTTGTGAGGGAGATGTGCATTATAGTTTGCACTTCATGCTCATTTCCAAATTCATTTATCTCACATAAGTGTTTTCTAAAAGTCAAGAACTAAAAAATATAACTAGGAGTAGTTTTCAGAAGTCTATTACTGCAAGTTCTTCTACAGGGAAATGAACAAAATAAAGTTTAAATGCTTCTTCATTGCCAATAGCTCCCCTTGATCCAATTATAACTTCTTTACCTAACGTTACACAAGACTGATTTAAAGATAACTGCCCAGATTGATCTGAGAAGAAATGCATTAAAACATTTATGTTATTACAATATACACAAAATGCATTAAAGTAATGAGACCAGCCTGACAGAAACACACAAAATCAAAGACTTTCACAGGGGAGGTTGAAATGTCATTTTTAACACACCCAGCAGAGAGATTACAGCTTTTGTAGAAGAAGAAATTACATGCTTTTTTGAGGCTCCCTAATAAAGAATCACTCAGGCATATTGTAATGGTTTCCAAATTATATGGTATTTTAATCCTTTGCATTTGTCTTTGTATTATGTAAGTTAGATTTCTATCAACATTTCAACACCCTTAGTCAAATTATTATCTTTTCATTACTTTTTCTTTTTCATAGGAGTAGCAGTACTTATTATTAACTGTCTCAGTTCTAGAGACCATTCTTGGCCTCTCTTTCAGGAAATTAGGGGAATTTTTGTTTCAGCTTTGATTTTGGATCAGCAGTAAAGAATTTTTACATAGATTACCAAAGAACTTTGAAAACTAGCTCTTAAAACCTAAAGTCAGCTGAATGGCTGTTGGTAACAGCACAAAATCCTCAGATTCTTCTCTCAGAAGCAGTTTCTCCAGCTCCAAGTCCCTTGGCAAGTTATGCACCTGCAGCACGAGTGCTATTCAATACCCAGCACAAAGTCATACCTCCTGATGAACAAGAAGTTTTTACTGTCAAAGCAATGGTGAGGGATAATATGGAGGTCTAATAAATACACTGGACAAATTGAGAGGTATGAATACTAAACATCAAGAAAATCTAAGCATTCACATTTTTTATGTTCAAAACCCTACTTTCTTATTCCATGTATTGCTAAAACATCTGTCACAGTTGAGAAGGCCACAATACACAAAATATCATCATACCATTCCAGAAGGCTTCAACCCACACAGAGTAACACCATACCTCTTCAGAGGGCTGCAAGAACCTGCCCTTCTTGTTCTTTAGCCCAACCTTTTATCCCCTCCTGTTGATGCCCTGCCCCTGTGTGCCCTCTGTTCCCTGTGGTGGTTGGTCAGTGCCCCTGGGCACTCCCTGGCTCATTGCTGTCAGTGCTGCTCACAGCTGCACCCACTGGGAATGAGGCTGGGCCCAGCCCCACTCCCAACCACCACAAACTGTGTGTGCCTACAAGTGTCCAGCTGGTCAATTGTCAATGAATGTCTGAAAGTTCAGCAAAACTATAAACCAAGTACAAACGTTTTTTATAAGTGAACAGATAAGCTAAAAGTTAATGCTGAGAGGAGATAGCTTCTAGGCTTGTCTGCAGTAACTTTTCTGGTTTGGGCCCAGGTGGGCCTCAGCTCGGATCTGGGGTGTATCATTTTCACAGTAGGTCTAGCCTGTAGTTTAAGAGGTGCTAAGCCCTCCCCATTTCCACTGTTATTAAATAGCAACTTCAATAAAAGATTACATTTTTAAGATCATCACTTCCAGAAAGCAAAATTAATTAGTACTTTTCTGTTCCTTGCAGGCCAGCACAAAGGAGAGTTTGATTGACTCCTTTGACCATCACAGCCCATTTTCTAATTTTTATTGTCTGCAAGAGCTGGCCTGGGCCTTTTGCCACTGTCACTGACAGTCAAACATATGATGTGGTGACTGATTGGAGACAGGCAGCCATCACTCAGCAGGAAAAACTGCATGTTCTGGCAGGGCTCAGGTACATCCAGGGGAACTTTCCAGGAGAAACAGCCTTAAGGACATTAGGGGCAGCCTCTGTGTTTCCATGTTACAGAGATTTCAATGCGCTTTGAGTGTCACAGCCCATTCTTTGGCTCCTGTCCTAGATGAGAGAGGCTCCAGGTAGAGAACCTTGAGTTCAGGATTTTATGCTCCCCTCTGAGAGTGGATGCAACTGTCTGGCAAAATTTGCCCCTGAAAACTTGAGCTTTGTCTTGTGCCTATTTACCAAATGCAGTGTGAATGAAGAAATGGTTGTGAAAAAATCAGGCTTAGCATGAATTTAGGTGTGGTTCAGAATGATGCACCTGAATTTTAGAAAGCTTAATGCTCATTAACTACAGAGAGTTTGTTGTGTCTCCCCAAACCAAGACACATTGCCCCTAAAATCCACTTAGTTCTTGAGGATGGTTCAGCACAAGAGTAGCATGGTGTAGGAAGGGCTATAGTTTAAAGTAACTGCTGACAAAGAAACTTCAGTGGGAAACTTGCCATGCTTATAAAAGGAAAAGATACCATAGCAGAATATAAAAACAGATAAATAATAAATTGCAACTTCGTCTGGAGCTGTGGAGTGTGCTAGTATTTACGGTTTTGAAAGGTTTTATGGAGAAAATATTTTATTTTTTATGTTGTGAAATATATAGCAACATAAAAATGTAATGGTTGGCTTAACCTATAAAGAGTTTTTTAATCAGTAAGTTCCTGACAGAAGGTGGAATTTGTATCTCAGTACAGATTTTTTTTTTCTTTTAATTTTCAAAGTTCAGGATGCCTTGAAGTTGCCTGACATTATAGGATAAATTTTCAAAGCTCCATGCAGGAGAGATGCCAACATGAAAAACATCAAGCAAAAGCTGAGTTATGTTTGTGCATCTCCTGTGTTGTGTTTTGATAATTTCTCCCATATATCTGCATAAAGATAGGGTTTGTGAGCACAGTGAAATTATAGATTGAGCTGGCTATTTTCCTTCTTCCACGTTATGTGGAAATTAATAAAGTAATTAAATGTTACATTTACTGTTCATTGAATTACTTGGTTGTTTGGTAATTATTAGTGTGATTACAAAGTGACATAAACAACTGTGTGGCTCAAATGTGCAATTATGTACAATATATGCTGAGCTGACACACAGAGAACATATTCCCCTGATTGTGCAGGTAATTAATAAGTGCTCATGCAAAGCAGCCTGTGCTAAGAGCTGTAAATACTGCAAGAGAGTCCATTTCTTGTTCAGCTTGTGCTTGTGTTTGCACTGAAGCACACTGCCAGTGAGGTCAAACAGAGGCAATTTGACTTGTTCATTGCTAAATGTCATTTAAGTGGATGATAAAGGCAGCTCTGCTCACCAGCAGCTTCCTTGTCTGGCTGCTTTGTCTCTCCTGCTGGGCCACCTGTATACAATGGCACACTGTTGTAAGAAAGTGGTATTATCAAATTACCAGAGATTTTGAGGATTTATATGATTCTGGTTTTGATTTCTATAGTAATGTTACACAATTCTGAAAAAGAAAAATTTTCTGTGTTTGCACATGGCAATATTCATGTTATTCTTTCCAATTTCTGGTCTATTTACTGTAAAATAAGACTACATGTGCCTGCCATGTCTATTGTCTGCTATTGTCTGCTTTCTGACTATAATAGAGATGGTGTTCTTCCATTTCCTGAAATAATTTTTGAAAAGACAGCAGTTGTTCATCAAAAATGAATGAAATCATGACTCACAAGGTTGAACCACAGCTACCCCATAAACCATAGCTGTGTAGTATTTTGTAAGGGAGGTCAGCCACAACTAAACACTTTTGTACCAGACATCTGGTGGGTTCCACCTTTGCTAGGAACAAATGAACTTTGTGTATCTTTAATGTATCTGACTGTGAATATGGAGGTGATCTCAACTCTGCTCCACTTTAACTGCACTGGCCTTAAGCTTGATTTTGCTGGCTGGGATGCATATTAAACCTATAGAGCTAATGTAGGTAGCAAGGGTGACAGTAGCACACGTCTTCTTCTGCAGCCACTCAAATTATGCAGAAGAGAATGAGCCATCCTGATACCTCATTCTTTCCCCTCCTTTCCCTTTTTCTTCTTGCATCTATTCTACACCATGCTGAAATATTATGCTTCTCATTGCAGTGAAGTGTTTGTTAGGTTAAGGCTGTGTATAATCCATTCATGTGTCTCGACACACTAGTTATTCTCACTAGGCTGGAAGGGAGATAAAGAAGAGCAGCATAAAACTAGGACTGTACATGTATGTTACAGACATTTTCTTCTTCTTCCAGAAGCTCTGGAACCTCTGGGATCATATGACCTTGAAGAAAAATCTTCCACCAGCACCACAGCATAGTAAGTTTGCTTCACGCTGGGCTGATGATTTCAGCTGTGTTTTCTGCATTGCCTCAGTAAAGTCTGTAAATCTTGCACGTTTTGCTGCTAGTGCAGGTCCAGGTGTGGCTTTTGGTGTCACTAGGTGCTGCTGTTTCTTCAATCCTTTTGGCAATTTGAGTCATTTCCAGAAGAACTTGCACAGACTGATTTATGAGGGCATTTGGCATCTGCAGAGAGGCAAAACAGAAGGAAGCAAGGGAGGAAGAGGCTTGGATCTGTGTCCCAGACAGCTCTGAATGTGAGAGAACCAATGCAATTCCAGTCTGTGGATAGCCAGTATTGCTGTGCCCTGCTGTGCTTCACACTCACTGTGACCTTCAGGCCTGTGCTGTGCTGCACAAACCTCTCAGCCCAGGGTAAACACGCCCAGCTCAGCGAGCAGAGGAGTCTGGGGCAGGTCCTGCTCTGTTCTACCACTGCCTCACGTCCATGGCACCTTGCCTTTAGCCAGGGGTGCAGCAAGGAGTTGGCATGTGAGCACCCCTGCTGTTTGACAGTGGAAGGGATGAACAGAGTAGTTTTCATGGAGGAAAGTCACACGAAGTTGAATGACAAAGGGTAGAATCTCTTTTATGGACATGGTGTGCTGCACACACAGCAGAGGCCCCACGGGTGTTTAACTGCTCACAGTTCCTGCTGTCTAGAAGGACACAAGATTTTCTATGCTAATCTCTCCTTTTAATGCCAGCTCTAATAAATGGCATAAAGTTGTCCTCCACAAAGCCTCAGAGGATTTCTTACTGCAAGCACCTTAACAGACTAGCCCCTCCTGCTGCAAAGCACCCACACCCTGGGGAGCCAAGAACAAGAAAATAGTGCTCAAATGAGATAACCTGAATATCCTATATAGTCTTGGATGAACTACTGGTCTCCACTGTGACTTGGCACAATAAGCCCCTGGTGAAGGTATTCCCTGTGTATTATCATCAGCTACTGGTGAACAGATACAATGGACTAAGCCAGGATTTATTGAGTCCCGATTCACTAAGAGGCAGAGGCAGGTAGGCTACAGCAACGAAGTAGGATAAGCCATGCAGGGGACAGCACTCAAATTTAATGCCAGGAAGCAGCTTCTGTGAAGATGAAAAGACAACATTCATCCTGATATTTCTCATGCTTTCTGATTTTTTTTTTTTTAATGTAGTGGCAACCTATGCTGTTGGAGGCAGAAAATGGATGGTCTGAGTGGAAAAGCTGTGAAAGAAAGAGCTTCTGCTTTGGCCCTGATCTGCCCTGCTGGGTGCACACAATGGGGCATTGTATTAAACCCTTACAAAGTGCTGTTGCCCTCCTAGGTCTCTGGCTTTTTTTGCAGGCTTGTAAAATGGTATGCACAGAGATAGTTTTTGAACAATACAATCAAGCTATGTAAAATAGTTTGCTGTCAAGCAATTAGGGCAGGGCTCTGGACCAGATTTAAAGAATCAGATTTGTCTCTGAATGCTAAGAGGAACAGAGGAGAAACTCATGAAGAAAGAAATAGCGTTAAGTTAATACTAACCCAGTTTCTGGCTTCATTTTCTAATTGCCATGTTCTTGTTGTAAAATGCTTAGAAAAGCAGAAACAAAATTCAGTGTTTGCACTTCTTTCACCCCTTGCCTCGTTTTATTTTGTCAGCACTATGGTGTGACAGACAGAGACAAGGATGAAAACCCTGCCATTTAGCTGTTTCTGAAACACAGCAACCACAGCCAGTGCTTGAGAGCTTGCAGGCTGATATCCACTCTGATATATGTATCAGGAAATGGAGTCATCATATTGGTTTTGCTCACGGGCAAACTCTTTCAGCCTTTCAGTGATATTTGTGTGAATGCTTTCTTTAGGTCTTTTCTGCAGACCCCAACAAAGTAGTCCCTTTGTTGTAGAAGTAGAAGATCAATCCTGTAGACCTTTACCTTCCTGGGTAGGCTTTCCTTTCAAGAGGTCTCTGTGCCTTTTTCCATTAGGGAGTTATCCTTTCCCTCATTTTGCTGCAGTACATTTTGAGCCTGCTTAGTGGGCTGATAGAAAAGCAAGGCTTAACACATATTTTAGACACAGATCTCATCTCTTTCTGGACATCTTTTTGCAAAAATGATGGTAAAATGATATGGAAAAGTCAGAGGATACAATTGTCACTGGTGTGATGATGTCACTTTATGCTGTTGTTTTTCTGTAGACAAACCAGTAAGGTGTCACCTCTTGATGGTTCTTTGATAACCCAACACCATCTTCCATTAATTTCCTTGGGAACAAAGTGCACTCAGTGGAATGTAGCTTTGGCACTGGAGTCAATGGGAATGATTTTTTTTGACCTCAGTTTGCTCTGGACAGGGTCCATGGTGTCCAGCAGTGAATTTATGGTGCCACCTAAACCCTTCAGGGTATGCATGAGTCATCTCTGTGGTGCTGAGGCAATCTCAGTAAATAAGAAGAGACAGCTTCTTTCTCAACAGGTGAACCAAATCCCCAAAGTAAATTTTTTTCCCCTCAAGGAAGCAAAAGGTTAATTTGAACTGCTCATGGTCTTCCATGAATCAAATGAAGTAATCCCATGCCTGAGGTTTAAAAGCATCCGTAAATTAGAAGGGTGTAGTGTGCAGATCAAAAAGAGGGTTATCAAAGATTAATAAAAAGAGAGAGAGAGGCAAGAGAGGGAGAGAGACTCTGCTAGAAACCCTCTCAGAAGTCCAACCTGGAAAGTACAGTTCACCTACTTGGGGTCCTGTTAGCACACACTGTATTGTACAGCTCAGGGCAACAATATAAAAACATCAGAAGGATGATATAAGGTAATTTGAGAATGTGGAAAATAAAGTCTGAAAAAAACCCAAAAACCCAAAATGAGGAATGAATATATGAGAATATGTGGAGAAAAAAAAAGTAAAAATCTAAGAAAAAAAACTTCTCAGCTATTTTATCCTGCATGAAGCTTGATTATTTTTTAATGCCAGCTCTATCTGAAAGGCAAGTTATATAATGAAAATAAGGGAAGAACCAGCTTTTTTTTCTGGAAAGTAATTCATTAGGTGGAATGAAAAACTGATTTCTTAGGGGAAAAAAAGAAAAAGAAGCTGATCATGCAAAGGGAAAAAGCTTGTACCACAGAAAGAGTAGTGATGACTCTGTGGGACCAACACATTTTGTGTTCTCTAACGGTGACAAAAATTTCCCCAGGCCAAATTAAATTGCCAGGAGTATTGCAGGGGATTGTTCATGTATCCTGATTTTTAGCTAGTAACTGAATTCCTCTACATCCCCTAATGCTCAGTATTAAACAGTGTGAATTAGTTCATGCCACACCATGCAGGGTACAGGATGGCATTTAGGAGGCACTGTGCAAGGCAAACAGTGAATTGTGTCCTTTTGCAATGGAGATGTCACAACAGTCCCCAGACCAACAAGACTTTCATCTTGCATGTTCCTGCACATGCCTGACTTGGTCCACTTGGGCAGAAGCTATGAAGCTATAAGACAGAATCTTTCACTCACAACAAAAAAATCAAACCTAACCCACAATTATGCCATTGAAACCCTGCAGGCTCAATTACTTTGCATGCTTGCCTCTGGTTAAAATTTTATTGAAGTGAGCAATCTTCAGGAGCTCATATTTTGTACAGCAATCTGTGTTGCCAAGCAGCAGTGGGAAGAGCAGAAGATGGAGCAGAAAACCAAAAGACAATGCAGAAAGAATTTCAAAACACTGTAGAAAGGTGAGAGAAATCTCATGCCTAATTTGTTTTTAATAGATAATTGTTTATGATTGAAAAGTGTGGGGAGAAAACATTAACATTTGAGTTGGAACAAGCAGATTAAAACTTCCCTCTCACAGTGGCTGTAAAAGTTTTGACCTACCAAGACTGCAGCTACATTAGGGTCTTGGCACAGCTCTCAGCTGCCAGGCATGACACCCTGCCAAGGTGGGTGGCTCTGTGCTAAACAGGAAATCTCTGCATTTAACATCCCCACGAACAGAAGCAGAGTGGAGAGGGAATAGGAGGCATGAAGAACAAAACACACAGCAAAGACCTGCATATTTCATGAGGACTCATTTTCAGTGGAAGTCCCTGTATAGAATGCTCTGACGTATCATCTTTCTGAGAGTTTGCCTGTAATATGAGACAGCACATAATCTTGGATTGTATTTTCACACACAGCAAATTCCTTTCAAGGGTTTTGTCTTAGCAAGCAGACAAAGGCCTTGACCCTGTGCAGAGTGCTGTGTGTCAGCCCTCACTGCTGGTTCCCAGCAGCAGCTTGTGCTTGTTAGGACCTGCAACACTGAAATACCCTGGCCCATTTCCCCTTTTATTCCAGCCTAGCTGGGCTCTGCTGCTGTGTCTGCTCCACTGAGGTCAGAGCCTGTCTGCCCATCTCCTAATTCTCCTATATCACCTTCATTTCTCTAGAAAAGAATGGTCAGTATTTTAAAAGTTGTGCAGGTAGCCTGCCCTAAAAGTTCTGTGCATGTATAGGGCAGGCCAGTCAGTATCCTGGCTCTGCATGTTTATCAGTGGCGAGATTAACCCCTAATGCTGACCTTTTGGGGCATGGTTCAAAAGGATGCACTCAGATTAGCATGACTCCAGGCTAGTAATTTTGATTTATTTTCAGTTTATCCTGTAACTTATCACAGATTTAAACAATGCCATCATCCTTATTGTCCTCCACTGGAAGTTCTTTCAGTGGCCAAGAAAAGGATGGCTTCTCTAAACCTCTTAGTAAGGCCCTGATCCATGCCTGTGGAGGTACAAATGAAGTTCCCTCTTGCCTAAATGAGCGTTGAACTGGATCCTGAAAGGAGACCAATCCTCATCTTAGAATGTTTGGTCACCTTTCTTTGTGGTTGAACTGGCCTGCAAACTGCTGGAAAACCTGGACCAGTTATTTCAACAGCCTTAATGGTGCAGACTGAAGACATGTTAGTAACTCATGAGCTAACATCACTGAATATGTTCAGATTATTTCCCTTTAATATTATGCTAATTTATTGCTGAGGGGCATCCTACTTGATTTTTTTGTGTCAATAATTAAAAAATAGTGATTTGAATAAAAGACCCAGTGGTTCAATTAGAAAACAGTACTACATGTTGAAAAAACAAAACAAAACAAAACAAAACAAAATAAAATAAAATAAAATGCAGCACCATGGAGATAGCAGGTAATTAACTTTTAAAAATGCACTCAAATCTGTCCTTCAGTTACAGAAGTTGTCCAAAATATGTGAATAACAAATCAAAATAATTGTTCCTCACTATTACTATCAATTCAATTAAAGTCTAAAACAACTTCTCATCATGACTATTCTGAAAGCTTTGAAAACTGCTGTATTTCAGCATTCCCATTCATGGTCTTCAGCTTCTAGAAATTCATTTGAGAAAGCAACCAAAAAACTGAACCATAAACCGCTATCAACTTTGTGTTCCAAGAGAAAGATATTTCAAAGTTTTATATCAACATTAATCACCAGCTGTCAGTTAAATAGCTAAATAGGCCAACACTAAATACACCAAGATTTCACTGCTGGTATTTTGAATCTGCATTTAAATCACCCTTCACTCCCATTCCATAAGCCAATGAATATTACTCCTATTTTCTGTGAAGTCATGTTCCTAGTTTCTTCAGAGCCTGCACTGAGGTTATGTCCTGCATGGTATCAGAGGTCGTGCTGTTACAGCCAGATGTCAGCAGTGAAACAATTCCTGCTGTACTTTGGGTATGATATAATAGCAAGAACCCACCTCCTGGAAAATATCTATTAGTACAGCAATGGTTCTCTTTATGGTAGCCCAGGTTTTTCATTGTTCCTAAGCTTTTATTGATTTTTTTCCCCCCTCAATGTTGTGCTTTGATTGCATAAATGCATGCGGGCCTCGGTACGCATCTGGAGATGTATTTGTTATTTATACTGCATGTGATCACCAGTGTAGTTATAAAATTTCAGTCACCCAGCCAGGGAGCAGAAATAATCCCTCACAAGCTAAACATCCATTTGCACAGTGTGCTCTATGCATAGATAAAGCCAGGCCTCTCAAAATGGGCACGGGCTGGATTATGCCTTCAAAGATCTTTGTGCTCCAACAGAAGATACTTAAACCATAACCACTATAGCTGCAGGGGGATTGCCTCCAAAACAGATCCCTCAGCCCACCCCTCTTCCCTCACACCCAGTTTTGCTAGCTGGCTTCTCCAACAGCTGCTGCTCATACATTTTTTGTCCTGAAGAAAGGTGCAGAATGAGCAAGGCACCTGCCAGTGTGTGTGTTCTGTGGCAGAGACATGCTCAGCATGGAAGGCTGGGGCAATATTTTAGAGGGAATGTGCATGTCATGAGAGCAGAAAGGACAATGGCGTACCAGAGGATTGTGTCCTTTTAGGACCTGCGGCTTCTATGGTCACATATTTGAACAACGCGTTATTTGATGCAAGATGCTTCTTAAAGATCTCACTTTATGTAAAATTTTGTCTACATACCATCAAAATTTTGGTTCTAAGTTGCTATTCAGCTGTCTAAGGTGGTTCTAAGGTGCTGTTTGAAAGTTACATATGAGTACCCTTGAGATTTTTACTCCACAAATCAAGGAGTAGTTTGCAAACCAAATTCTCATCTTTGAAAGTGTTAGTGGGGCCTTTTGTACATGATGTGCTTATTTTGTTGCAGTTGTGATAACAATGACAGAGAAATTGAACAGGTGTGGTACAGCAGAGAGAAAAGCCTTGATTTGACACCCTTAAACAGTTTCAATCAACAGGAACATTCAGCATCTTGCAGAATAATCGAATGTTTCCTCGTGCAAGTATTGATGAAGAACAGCTCACAAATTTGGAGTGGCACAGCAACCCCCTCTTTGATTGCAATTGCCACTGACTACCTTTGCAAAATGAAGAACATGTGCCTGTGTGTTTGCACACCTGATAAAGAAACCCAGGCTCTGACAGTGGTCTGATTATCAACTGCACAGCTGAAGCTCTACTTAACTACAGAGGGTCTAAATAATTCATCATTGCCCAGGCTGGAGCAGCAGTGACTGAGCCTTGCTGGGTAGGACAAGACTCAACTGTCTCCACTGACTTCCCCAATCTATATTTTCAACTGTAGGGATAATGGTAAAGATGTGCACACAATAATTTTCTAATATAGAGTAACTAAAAATTATTTTAAAATTTAAATAAGTTAAAAACCTTACAAAGAGGCAGATATTGTTTTCACAGGTGTTGTTACATCTGGAGCATCTCTCTGTCTCTAGTTAACATATATTACATGTTTTTGTGTAGATTAATTCCCTATTTAAAGTATTGTTTCAATGAGTAAATTAAGCACAAAGAGTTGTGCTGTTCTTCTCTCTTTCTTGTGAGGAGTTAAATCCTCTTTATTTTACGCTGGGCTGGAATAGAGTTGGGCAGGTTCTTTCCTATCCTTAATGACTTTTCCTTCTGACTTCTGAGTTAAAACTTCCAGTCAGGAATTTGCTTTGGGCTGAACATCTGAATCATTAGGGTTGGAAAAGACCTCCAAGATCATCCTGTCCGAACTTTGACCAAACACCAGCTTGTCAACTAAACCACAGCACCAAGTGCCACACTGAGTTGTTCCTTGAACCCTTCCAGGGATAGTGATTCCACCATCACCAGTCCTGCTCCCTGTCCAGTCCATCCTAATCCCTGACCACCCTTTTGGCAAAGAAATCTTCCTGATGTCCAGCCTGAACCTCCTCTAGCAGAGCCTGAGGCCATTTCCTCTTGTCCTGTTGCTAGTTCTGAGAGAGGAGGATGAGACCCACCTTTCAGGAAGTTGTAGAGAGTGATAAGGAAAATATGAACAGACTCATGATATTCTGAAATCAACTGGAAAAAAACCACAACAAAAAAACAAAAACCAACAAACAAACAAGCCAACAACTCCACAAGACCTACTTACATGATGAACTAGTCCAATCCTCAAAGTGCTTCACTGCTTTATGTTCTCAGTATTGGAATTTGTCTCTCATTTTCAGCCTTCTTCCAAATATTCTAAGGTACAGTAAAATAGAGTGGTTTTTAGAAGATTGAAATAATGGTTGTTGAAAAATAAAAATATTTGCTTTGTAAATTCAAACTTGCTGCCATTCAAAAATGGTAGGAGGTTTATATCTGCCCCCAGCAAAAACACTAGAAAGCAGCTCACAGTGGGTGAATATTTTGAAGATTATGAGGAAATGGGTTATTTTACCTACATAACCATGTCGTAGCCTGATTCAAAGGCTGATTTTGTAACTGAAAAGCTTGTCATGGTTGAATATATACTATATGTTGGCTATCTTTTATGAATTTCGTTTGCTCTGGAAAAGAAAACAAGAGTAAATAAATACTCATTCCATCTTAATAAACCTATCAATAAATCTATTCTGTGTAAAAGTATGTCAATGATCTTGAAAGTTCAAAGCCAACCTTCTAAAAATTGTGCAGACATGACTTATCCCAAGATATTGTGCAGCTGGAATGCTGGGTCTTACCTCAATTCCATAAATCAAGAGTTATCCTTTTGTTATCATTTGCTCTTTCCACAGAAATAATTTGTTACAAATTAAGTTCTAACAAATTGCCTTGTTATCTTTGCTGCACAATCAGTTCTTCCCAACCGCAGGCACAAACCTTTGGAAAGGTTTACAGAGATTGATGTGGTGCGTTGGATGTGCACCAATAAGCCAAGATTGCTACATGTGATTGTTTCATAACAATTATCACAGATATTTTAAAGACAGCTTTTCTTTCTTTTGGAAAATGTGGGCTGGAAAAAGAAGCAGCAGACTTTTAAACAGACCTTATGAGTATGACTTAATTATCTTTTCAGAGATATTTACATTTCAGCCTGCACCTGTTTTTCTTAGGAGAAACTAGTCTTTCCATGCTCTAGTTTATTTTCTTTTGTTTTTCTTCCCCCTGTCTCTGGTCCCCCATTTTTATTTGTATTCCTCTTTTAGGGCAGAGGATAACCTCAAGCAAAGGGGCCACAAAGACTTTCTGGGAGCCATCCTGTGTTTACCCTCTGATGTCATATGGGCTTTCAAGTACTATTGCTCTCTTTCAGCCCCTAATCGTACCGACAGAAATATTTAGTGTGCACATTTATATTCTTTCCTCCAGGATACTCACTCACAAGACTGTCATACCCACCTCAAACAAAAATATGTGCCCTCAGGAGCAGGATAATCTCCTGAGTGAGCAAGCCGAGGGTTTGAATGGGTGAGTTATTCCCATGCTGACTCTGGCCACAGGATATCAAACTTGCTTTAGCATTTTCAGGGAGCAATTTGCATAGCACCAGGCTTCACTGTAAAGTCTTTATTTTTTTTTCCTGTTTAACAGCTTGCCTGCTTTAAAAGAAAAGATTTTGTTGCTGTCCTTTTTTTATGGATTCTGCTGGATGTATGTATTCTCTGTGATCCTCCAAGCTGTTGCATGTTAGCCAGACCCTTTGCAGCTGCCCAGGACCCTTCCAAGAGGATACCTGCAACATTGACCCAGGCACTGAGGCTGGCCCCTCAGTTCTGGAAATAAAATCTGCACTCTTAACCTGATTGTTCAATAGCAGAGATGGATTAAAGGCTTTATACATACAGTTCTGCCTGAGCTTTATAGGGAAAAGGGTCCACTGAGTTCAGTGGGGGCAGGGTTAGGATGGAGCATTTGCTCATTCTGAAAACAAAAGTGATGCCTGTAGGGCTGCCCAGGATATCCCCACACTTTGAGTGACACGGATTTCCTGCTGTGCACACATGCAAAACCTGCATCTCCTCAGTAGGGAAGACAGCTTCATATTTATTTTATGCCTGGAAAGCAAGGCAGCCTGCTGGCTCCTTAAGATGCACATTAGATTTATGTCTTCCTCTAGGAATTAATGAAACTGTAGGAGTTATGATGAAAGATATGGAGTGATTTATGAATGTCCATCACAGTTAGTCATTTTGCTTGTTGAGGAGGTTTCCAGGTTTTATGAACGCTGCTCTTGCAGGTTCATTGCCTCTTATATATGAACAATAAATGTCCTGTTTCATGGTGGAAAAATGGCTTGATAAAAAAAAAAATAAAAGGCAATGTCATAAGGAGCATTTATAAACAGCTCCAGTGTGAAGCTGTGATCTGATCACAGCCATTCACAAAAAACGAGGAACTGTCACCTGGAAAGAGTCCTTCAGAGCAGGGCAGTGATAGATAATAAAAACCAGTGCTCATATTGTGGGTTGGGAACTTGCTGCTTGACCCTACTTGCTATAAAGTTTGATCCTTCAGACTCTGATCTTTCACACTTGAAGCCAGTGGGAGTTTTTTCATCCTACCACTAAGCAAATCACAGGACTTCAGTGGAACTAGTCTTTGGCTCTGTATGTCAAATGAAGCAAGTGTGTGAAGGAGTGACATCAGAGAGCCAGAGCCCACCTGAATCAAAACATTCAACAGTGAACCATGGAGTGGAACAGCCTTTGTGGTATTTGTTTTCACAGGGAGATAGATGGCTTTTGTAAGCTCAATATCTTTTTTTATCCCAAGGCAGGCCCTTATTGCTTGTGGTTGTGTTTGCAGTATTTTATGGGCCAAACGAATCCAGCCCTCCTCACTTTCACACAATGAATTTTCCCCTAATTTAATGGATCTGGGATTTTGATTCTTTTCTGAGAAATAATCCCTGAAAAAACCTGTCCTGTTCGCTAGGTTTGTAGTGATGTTTCCTGCACTATCTAATTATATTTTGATTTATCAGATTTGGACTATAGACCATATTTAAAAAAAAAAAAGTTAAACAGTTAAACTGTTTGAAACCTTTAAACTGTAATGAAAACACCATTCTATCTCTCATGCTTCTTTCTTTCCTTTCAGCATAATATGGGATTGTGGTCTGGGTAGCATACCTAAAATACTGTATTGATTAGCTTTGCAAAGGAGAAAGACTTCCTGGGATACTTTTCTCATGCTTACAATAGAGCTTTTGGCATTGTTTATTAATTCTTTGAAATATGAAGTTGCATAAAGGCAAGTTTAGTAAGTAGTCCTGTGTTCTGGATTTCCCCTCAGTCTAATGTCCTCAGGGAAATGAAACACCGCATTGGGATCTGCAGGCTTTGGAAAAAATCACCATTCAAAATAGCCAAACTCAAAAACTGTTCCTGGGAGGGGCAGGGCACATCATGAAGATGGCTGAAGCCCTCCCACTTTGGTGTCAGTTTTTACACTGTTCATGGCACTTCTGGTGCCTAAGTGGCCGAATCACATACAGCCTATACATCTGCCTGATCTGGTTCTGCACAATGGTGTTCTTTGGAACCTGTTTGTGAAAGTGACTGCTGTAAACTAAGGGAAATTAATAAATACCTAACCACTGCTACTGTGTCCTAGTTCTTTTAACTCAGTGGGCCTTGAAATATGTTTCTCTGAATTCTATGTTGCTTAATGAGAATTATTTTAATACCTAGGTCCTACTTCCTAGCATGAGGGTTTCTCAGTCCTAGGATCTATTAGGGTAAGCAGTAGTGGATATTCATAAAAGCTTACTTTGATTAAAACATGGTGTGAAATTGAGTAGGATCAAATTGGATAAAACCCTCCAATAACTGTCTTTTTCTGTCAGCAGAACCATGGCTCTGTGTTCTCTGTTTTAGCTCCAAACTCTAGACTGTGAATAGGGCACTAAGTCAATGAGGCTTAGAAAGGATTTTTTCAATGAAAAAGTCATCTTTAATTTCAGTTATAGTGCCTGTTGATCCTCAGAACAAATATTAACTCCTCAAGAGATGCCACAGCTTTATGAAGAGAAAAGCTCTTCTAAATTACATTATAGACTCACATAGTCCTTAAAAAGGTGGCATGAAAAGTTAGATGTGAAGAGCAGCACAGATCTAGACTTTGGTGCTCAGAGCAGAGCAGAGCTATGTAGTTTTTAGTTCTGGTGTTGTTGATGACTATGTGGTATTGCAGAGCTGGAGGTCTGAGCTGTGAGTTTCAAAACTGTAGGGGAACATCTGTGCCTTTTCAGCCTGGAAAGAACCTAAATGTGATGGTGATCCCTACAAGGAATCCCTACAAGACAGGGATCTTTCTTAGGAGTCCCACAGCTCAGTCCAGACAGGGTATAACTTGGTTTATAATGACAAAAGCAACAAAATTTGATGTATTACTAATTTGTTATATAGGAACATTTCTATTAGTTTAGTTCACAGAGCATATTTCTCTACATATACTAGAATCTTGATTTTTCTTACTATCAAGTTTACCATAACATTCTTGTCAATATTACTAAATTCTGTCGGGCTTCAGCTGCAACTCCCTTAAAAAAGACCTTTCTTGTATGTTGTGCAGGGCTGTGCCAAATTCATCTGGTCAAGTTTGTAATGTCTATATTTTTGGCACTTTATTTATTTTCTTCCTGGCGTGTAGGTCTTTAAATTAAGATATATTTTCCTTACTGCCATTGGACATCAGTGTGAATTATTGTCAGTTGTATTTTGTAAACTCTTGAACAGCATGAGGGGAAGGCTGATTTCTGTCTTTAGAGAACTAGTTTTGGAGATATAACAACTGCAGGATGTACTGTAACAATGTACACCTGTCTAACTGCAGCCCTTTCCTTTCCATGTCTTCTGTCCTGCAATTTGTGATCTTTGTGACCACAAGGTCACTGCAGCTGAAATTTTGACTTTTTTTCAGAGAGGTAATGGCATAGGTGAATTTGTTATGTTCTCATCCACTCTCTCACATACAAGCAGGAGATCCTATTAGTGTTATTTCTTTCCATACTTCAGATAAATGCGTTCCATGCTGTCAGATGCAGACTTTATAGAGAAAAGTGTAATCAAAGCTACTGTAAAATAAAAGCACAGGGCAAGCCAACCTGCTCAGTAGTAGCAGCAAATTAAAGATGTGGTTACATTGCCTTGTGCTGCTTTTGTGAGTAGATGCCACTTGGTGAGATTTCTCAAGAAAAATATCTACTAAGCTACTTCTAACCACTGAATTAATCTTAAAATATTGAATTATTTTCCAAAATAATGACATTGTGTTGGTCTCAAATGAAGGCCTAAGCTTTGAGACTTTATAAGAAGATTTAATCTTCATTTATTTAAGATATATATCAAAAAGTAACTAACAGACGCTTGGTGATCATGTTGTTATCATTTCACTGACACCCAGAGACCTCCGCTGATTTGCTTTGGTCCTGAAATACAAACCCAGGTCCACGCCTAAAGGAAAGGTGTACCTGATGTACCTGTGGACAGCCAAGGTGCACCATGGCTGTGAGCCCCCTGTGAGCACACCCACTCTGGCCCTGCCTGGGGAATTTGGGATGGCAAAGGGGGACACAGCTGAGGCTACAATTTCCTTTCATTCATACTTAATGGCTTAAAAAAACATACTGGGGAAACCCCAGATTGAGGCTTTCTCACTAAAACTCTTTCTCAATATCTTCTGTCAGATTTCAGGGAAAAAACACCCAAATACCTTTAAGGTTAGGTTCTGTTTCATTACATGCACTAAGTTGCTTAAAACTACATCTTTGTTTTCCTGGCATTTAGTAAAAGCTGGTCCACAGAGTGTGCTTGGTTTGGGACCCTATCTTCTGAAGGCAATGGTTTGTGATTTTTGAGAATTAATAGGTGGATGTAAACTGTTATACTCTAACAGCTTGTTCTTTTACTTCCCAAATCCTTCATTTTTTGTGGTATGCCCCAAAATCTGCAGTCCTGTAAAGTTCATATCAGTGAACTAAACTGCATGTACTCAGGGAGAAAGAAGAAGAACTAGCATGGAGGTGACCTGCAGGCTACACAAACTTTCTGTCAGGGGACAGTGAGATTAAGCTGATTTAGTCCGGAAGGATCTTCATGATTGCTAATAGGTGTGGCTTTGGATTCATTTTGTAAAACTGTCCATGGGTTAAGAAGGGCATTTCTAGCTCCCATTTGTGCAAAATGCAGTTATTCATCATGATAAGAGGAGCAAATTTTATTTGGGCCTCTGCCAGAGATGACAGCTACACCATCCTCTCTGTTTTTCATGCTACCCAGTGTGTTTATTTGAAAGGCCAAGTAAGGCTCTTTCTGAGGAGGCAGGAAGATGGGTGAGCCCTGCCCTGAAGGTTTTGCAATCTGAAGATCTAACCGAAAAAACATGAAAGAAAAAAGTATAATACCCATATTTCCTCATCCCATATTTGTGGCCTCTTTAAAAACAGCTTGAGCTCTAACCATGACAGAAAAACTTGCAGGACAGTCAAATGACCTCAGGGAATTTATGTTTGTTTCCATGACTGCAATTTAACTGCATCCAAGTGCAGACTAAAGGGATGTCTCTGTGTCCCTGAGCTCTCCTTTGTGCTGGCATTAATGGCTGAAGGATTGTACAGGGAGCCACCTCACGGAGCCACTGCTGTAAATGATCTGGGAATTTTGTGTCAGGTCACTTTTTCAACCTGACCACTTTCCTGGCCCAGCTTTCTCTGCAGTCACAATGTCTGCTCTGCACATTGGCCAGGACTTGGCAGGTTGGAGCTCCCTTCCTAGCACAGCTATTTGTGGTTAAATGAGATTAATCTGATTGTGAGTACACAGGTGGAACTCTCATTTCACATACAGGCAGTATCCAACCCAGAGCAAATTCTAACAGGGAGTTCATGGAGAGGTTTTTGGCAGGAGCAGAGGGAGGAGTGTTCCTTGCCTAATTTTGTAGCCCAGTGAAGGTCAGAGCAGACCACAGGCCCTAGACTGGCTATCTAATGTCCCTGGGGTCCCTGGGAGTCTGGTGTCAAGGCATTGTATGATATTAAAGGCCCACTTTGTGGAGATGTCCAATAACATGAGTGTAGAAAAAAGCCCAAATTAATTCCAGTGAAATCTGTAGCTGTTGCAGCTCTGGGAGTTCAGACATGTAATGTTGATATTCCTGAAGGCCTCAGAAACTATACTGTGATGGTGTTCAGGGCCAAAGATGGCCAATACTTTTAAGTTCCTGCTTTTTGAAGTCATACTTGTCATGCTTGGGGTCCTAATTTATGATTTTTGAACATTTAGTTTGGCAGCAGAGAGAAAAGACAATCTTTAACTTGATTTAAGGAAAAACCTTGTCTTTGTCCTCTGTAATTTGTGTTCCTGCTTGCATACAAATGCAGATCCTGAGCTACCTCCCCAGTTCTCCTGGCTTGGCTCAGCTGTGTCTGTAACTTGAAGTTCTCATCCCTGCCCCAGGAGTTTCTCCTGGCTGGGATCTGGACCTGCCCCCAGAGCAGCTCACTGAGTGGGATGGGATCCCCATCAGTCATTGTTCTGTGGCTGACAGCACCCTCACAAACAGATGTAGAGCTGACTCTTAGTCACTAGTCCAGGCTTCAGGATATTTTCCTTCATTTAGGATCATGATGATGATGATGAGCAAAGGCATCTATTTTTCCCCTGTATTTCCCCCCCCCCCAACTGCTGTTACAGAATTTTTATCTTTTATCATTAAATAGGCAACCATTCATCAAGCAAATCTGGTGCTTCTCAAAATACCATAAAGCTAAAGGGGAAAAAAAAGCACAGAAAGATAGATGGAACTGTTTGTTTGGTTTATCTTTATGTCCAAAGTGACTAATTGATTTCAAGTTATATTTTATAGAAATAGTTGATATCCAAAGCTAAAACCTCATGTAACAAATCTCAGCACAGATGGTATTGTGGTTGCAATAAAAGAAAAATGGCATATAGTAAATGAGTAGAGAAGATTTCAAATCCAATATAGTAAGTCTTGAAAGATGGTTGGAAAAACAACACTTTATATGTTGAGAAATTCGAAAGTTGGCTTCTGACAGAAATAGAATAAAATCTGGCCTTAAATGTTTTAATCTGCCAAACAGAGCTAAAGATACTCAGGGTAGGTGTGTAAGTGAACCTTACATAAGTGAGGGCACATAGTAGGATCTTTGCTGAGTAACCAAATACCCCAAAAACCCCTTAGTCTGTACCTAAAACTATCCTTCTTACTCTCTGTGATATGGAAAGATCTTTTCAGGAATAATATTGAGATGGTGACAATGTTGATTTGCTGGGTAAAGGGAAATACTTGCTTTAGCCTATGGAACAAACCAGTTTTATGCCTGGGCACTTTCAATTCAGCAGTTCTGAATTAGTATTCCAGGAATAAAGAGTTGCTCCGAGTTCATAAGCACCAAAATACAAAACCAGAGAACACTGAATAACAAAGCATAAATTTGTGAGTGCAAATATACCATGCATGGAGGAGGAGGTGACAAGGAAGAGTGGCACAGAATTAGAAATGAAGACTGCAATGGTTAAAGAGGCACAGCTGGAAAATCTGCCTGGACAGAACACAGTTACTGGAGAGGCTGGAGAGGATGGGCCTACCTGGAATGTCTTGGGCTAAAAGACCTGAGAGCTGAATGTTTCTGTGGCTCGAGGGGAGGCTCAGCCCATTGTGAGATGTCCTGTGGATGCGACTGAGAGCAAAGAGTGCACCCAGCTCCAGCAGCCCCTGGTCTGTGCATGGTTGGCAGCTGAGGGACTGTGAGGAGAAATGTCAGACTTAGTGCCATGGTCCTCATTTTCCCCCCTGGCCATCTGCCTTCAGCTGCTGCTGGAGATTGGCTGCTGGCTTGGACAGATCCTGGCTCTGACCCAGTTCACACTTTCTCCAGTCCAGTGACAGGAGATGAATGTCGTGCAAGTCCTTAACAGCAACAATATGTTTGGTGAAAACTTTGACGTCCTTCTGGGAGGTGGGCAAGGTTGATGTTTCACAGAACTGGGCAGATGTGTGCAATCCCTTAGGAAATCAATTGAGTATAAAATAAATTTAATAAATAAATGTACGTTTCTTTAATGAATAGGAGCAGTTTCAGTGTTGGTTTTGGTAGGCATGTACTACACATATGTAGGAGGGCATTAGGTTTTGATGGAAAGAAATTAATTCAAACTCATTGACTCGAGCCTCAATAACAATATTCTATCATAATATTCACATTTTATGCTGACTGCCTATTAATGCTATTTCTTTTACCTATTCCACTGCTGCTGAGGCATACGTTATTTTCTACAAGACTTTGAAAGGCACAGACAAGCATCTTCAATGGGAAATCCTTTACCTCTTGTTATCTGTAGGTTTTGTTAACTCTTCTAAAATAAATCTTAGGACAGTCTGAGAGTCACATTCATTCATATTATATATGGGTTCTGCAATGAAACAACAATTAAAATAATGTCTGTACTACTAAGGTTACTGACCTCAAGAAGACAGTATTTGTTTCAGTTTCAGGATCATTTACAACTTCCATGATAATGGAACTGACATCTAAAGTAATTATTCTCCAAATAAATAATTAAACTGAGTAAAGCAGGGCAATTTAAACTATTTATAGGAGGTGTCCCAAAAGACATTAATGGCAATGAGCTTTTTTTCTTAAAGAAAATGGGTTTACAGAATTTCTGCAAGTCATTACACAGGACAAAGACAGCAATGTCCTCTGTTTTCAACTAGAAGCCTTGAAGCGGCAACCGGTGTCTTTTTTTACTGCAATTCAGACAATCTCAATGTTTTATAAAAATTATTAAGGAAGTTGGCAATGTCCAAGCCTTTTCTAGCTACATCTGCTACTTACATAGATAGAAAATTTTCCCTGCTTTGATGGAAGGCTATAGATCACTGAGAGTTAAAGGATTTTAGCCTGTGTTCTAGACTCATTTACTAGATCTCCACTGAATATAAATGAAGCCCAGGATGAGGATCCTATTGTACAAATGTATAATGGATTGCATGAAATATGGAGAGCTTATTCACTGATGTAAAACAAGGATAGGATTCTAAGCTGGCCAAGATATTTCTGTTAGAACAGTCATGTGGATTTTGGCTTTTGTGTGTGGAAGAGATGCAGAGATGCATTTTAGGATAAGTGCAATATAAAATGCATCACTGTGTCCAAGGTTCATGCAGTAAATTACTCATTCAGAATGCTGCAAGGTGTGTTGTTTGCATTCCTAGCTTATTAAATCAAAATTCCAGTTTCAGTCCCTGGTAAGAGGAAATTTTCTTTGTTGTAGACAGTGTAATGGGCAGTGTTAAGAGGACAGATAAGAATAAAGATTCTATCAACAGGATCTTTGAATTTTACTGTCTTCTAGTACCACAGGGAACTTTCTCTTCAGCCTGCTAGTCTTTGATGCCTTAATTTTTTTTTTAGGTAAATCATTACTCATTAAATATAATTAATACCAAGAAGAACGAGAGAACTCGATTAAACCAATGTCCTCTTGTTTAAACACAAACATTTTGCCAACAGTTTCTCTGGAATTACAACATCTCAGGTTTCAAATTAAATCTGACATCTAACCTACCATTTGGGACACTAAATATACTACTTTCTCTAGAGAGAAACTGTCTGTTCAGTTCAAGGGCTGCTGCATCAGCAGTGACCTATCAGGAGAAGGATAAAAACTCAGCTCTTAGCCTTGCTGCCAAGCTGCTTTATATAGCATTTGAAAAACACAAAGCTGTTGATCCTGAGGAATGGTTCCAATCTGCTGTGAACAATTATATTATATAATTATGATCTTTCAGTGTGGCTGAAAGATTTGCTTGTCTCACATACAGAGCTCATGTTATCTCCTGGCCATCAGAGTGAATGGTAGGAATGTAACCATTGGCTTTATTCCAGATAATCCAGCTCTGTGAAAGGGCCCAGGCCACTAATTTGTGAAATCATGAGCAGTTGGCCTCTGTTGCACTGCCACCTTTGCTCCCAGGGTAATTTGTGGTAAGGGAAAGAAGAGGAATAAGTCTTTAAGTTCTACAGATATTTTATCTTTCATAGCAAAATTTATGCAAAGTAATAATTGCTCTTACAGGTGGCAAGTCCTGCCCCAAAAGTCCCAGTAAAATGCTAATTAAAACTTACTTTTGAGAAATTTGAGAAATTTGAGAAATTTGAGAAATTTGAGAAATTTGCATTTGATTTTTACAAGCCAGTGATGGTCTGAATCAAAGGAATGTTTGCTGCCTATAAATCATGTTCACCATGGCACTTCCCCTGGCAGGGAGCTTGCAGTTAGTGATGCAGAATGTGTTAGGATGGCAAGGAAATGGGCATGTAAAGAAAAATGAGTGTTTCTCCTCTTAGCCAGCTCAGCCCTGGTGCTGCAGAGCTATCCCAGAACTGCTCACACGTACTGCATGTGGCAAGTACCAAATGAGGATGATAATGTGTGGGCTCCCATGGGCACGGGGCCTGGGTGAGGTTGGACTGGCCTCCCAGGCAAAGTTTTGCAAGTTAATTTGAAGCTGAAAGGCTCAATTTGCTTCTGAGGAACTACTGTAAAAATCAGAAGCCATGCAAGTAGGCAGAGAGCTGCATTTGCTGTCTTTTCCCACCTTGTGGATGATTTATAAATTTAACTGTTAGGGGTCAGTCCTTACTCCCATCTCAATTCTTCTGCAGGTAGGATCATTGTTTTGGTCAGGATGTTTTCTCCTTTGACTAATTTTATCAGAACTGGACTGTTAATTGGAGCCAGGGTTTGGCTCCCTTTACTGTGAAATATAATTCTGTTATCACTGCAACCACATTCTTCCCTAGGTGATTTCCGCTTTGGCTTTAATTATTTTTATTTTTTTTTAAATCCCATGAAATATAAAGTATTTCCTTACTTGGGTAAGCTGGATAGCCCTTCGGTCTAAACAGAGTTCTTTCATTTTGAGATTTTTGATATGCTAAACCTCTGTGAAAGTTTGATAAAAGGTAGCTTTGAGGCTTCTAATTAATTATGTACAAAAAGTTGACAGTACTCCACTGGGAGGTGTTCCTAATAATCCATGCATGTAATATAGTGGGAACATTGTTTATAAATATAAATGAATTGGAAGGTTTGTAACCTTGGAATAATAGAAGATGAGAAATCAAATCATGGCTGGCAACCTCACAATTAAATGTTCCAAGATTAAATGACCTACTTGAAAGCTACATTTTTATCTTTGTTTTCCAGTAAGTAGAGGAAAAATAATCCCTGTAATAGCTCCTTAAAGCTCTTACTGAGAGTGAAGCAGGGGAATGTTTGTTTTAATATTTCATATCTCCCACAAATGAAAAGACACACTCTTACAGTCTGGCCTAGCTGGAAATGCACAGTTCAGACCATGCTGAAAGAGAGGCTAGAGAAGGGAGAGAGAAAGAAGGTGTCAATAAATTAGCTACACAACAGTGGCTAAAGGATATTGAAAGTCACAGGTAAGGGAAGGAGAAGTAGTCACAAAACTGGAAAAGGAAGTCTGTCTGTGGGGAAAGTGTTAAGAATATTAACAAAGCAAAGTGAATCCAAAGGTGTAGAGGAAAGACCAATCTTCAGATTGAATTCACTTCTGTCATCACAGCTTTTGCTGGATTAAGAATCCTATGGCCAGCATGGATTTAAAAACCCCACCTCATCATCATCAGTGTTGCACCTACTGTGCTTGTGCTTGGCAGCAGCAGAGCAGCCACCTCCTGGAGAAGGAGCAGCACATCAGGAGTGTTGGGTCAGGTCACTCAGAACCACCCCTCTGCAGCTGCTGCTTCAGCTCTGCTCTGCTGGCATCATTAAAAGGAGCATTTACAGCTTGAAAGTCACATTTCTGTCTGTTCTTATGAAACTTAAGAGGGATCACCTTCATAGTTGTGTAGTTAAAGAAATTGAGAATAAAAATCTACCTTTTAGTTGCTTTCTCTCAATGTCTGACTGTTTCAATGAGGAGGCACAACTCCTTCACAAGGCTACTGCAGCAATAAAGGGCACAAAGTGCCTCAAGATTGTTACAGGGAGAAAATGTGACTGGTTAAACCCCACTTTTGTCCCTACTGCCCTTTGCTATGCAGAAATGGTCACTGACTGCTGCCCTGCACCAGCAGCAATGTTTGCCAGGCTGCCCTGAGCTGGCTCAGCCTGGCTGGCCCATGGGCAGCACCACCCTGCTCACCCCTGCTGGCTGGAAAGACCCTTATGCAACTTCTTGTCTTTTGAAAAAGTGCTAATTTCAAAAGTTGGCAAGTTCCCTTTGACCTTTTAGTAATCTTTGTGACAGCACTTAAAGCTTGAGGGCACTGGGATTACTTTTAAACATTAATTTCCATAGAAAACACTCCTGTTTTTCAGACATAGACAACAAAATACTTAACCTGCTCCCTCCTCCTTTCTTCACTGGCAGGTACAGAACAGCTGATATGATTTAAAAAGTCCCCTAGGCATCAAAATTCCAATGTTATAATGTTTTGCTTCTGCCATTGACCAATGGACCAACAGATTTGGGAAAATGCTGTCCTGCTTTGCAAGAACACAGAATAAAAAATGAAAAAGAACTCATAGCTAACACTTTCATGTTCATTTTCAGTACATCAGAGGGAAATGATCATTCAAGAAATAGATGATTTTTATGTCTGATTTTGAAGCAAAGCTCTGTTTGGGATCCATCTCCTCATTTCCATATGAGTCACAATAAGATGCAAAGCCCCAGAAGCACACAGTGGGCTGCAAACAGCAGATGCTGAGTTAATCTCCAACCCGTTGTGATTCCTTTTGCTGCTATGCTTGTTGCTCCCAAGAGAGTTTTATCAGGGCAGGCATTACAGTTAATTCTTCAGGGATATAGAGAAATATTTAGGGACAGTGAGCCTTGAATATCTGTATGTTTTACAGCTGATTGTTATTTAACTATTTGTTGGAGCATTTTTTTTAATAATGCAAATATTTGAAGAGAAGTACCCGGTTTTAGATTTCTGCTTCAGAAACCCAGGAAAGAAAACATGTGGCAGATATTTCCTGACTGTATTTTTAACCTTCACATAGGAAAATTGAGAGGGAAATTTGCACTTCAAACTATAGCTGGAAACAAACCACCCACATACAGAGATAATAAAACATCAAAAGGCCTGTGAAATATGCTGGCACATGTATATGTGTTTAAAAGTGCACAAAAATGAAGAAACTGGGAACAGGAAACCAAAATTCTTTTCCAGCTGTAATATTAGTTATAATAAAGCAAAGCACTACATTTTTTAGTCTTTAACTCAAGCTCAGCTGAAGTGATATGGTAAAAATGAATGTTTTCTGTACTATTCAGATTGCTGAACATAAACATATCTGCTCACAGGATTGAGAATATTGAAAGATGTAAACATCACTCAGCCTCATTAATTCTATTTGGCTAAAAAACTGTTGTCTTGTGCTCTGGGGAACATGTTGTTTTATTAAAGTGAAAGTTCTGAAAATGTATCATGGAAATGTTAATACCATATTACTTATGATCTTAAGGCTCAGCACTGTTGAGCTGAACCCAGAAGAAGCTTCTTGTTGACTTTTGCCAGGGTAACGTGGCTGCAGAGCAGTTCCATACATGACTCCCTCTCATTTTGACATGACAGCACAATGGGGAAAATGAAATTCTGCATTGTGGGCTGTCAGAGAGGTCAGAGACACCACAGGGCTGGCTGGAGCACCCTGCCCTACCTCCTCTTGCTCAGCCATGGAGATTCCTGGGGGGGACAGGCTGGCACAGCTAAACATGGGGAAAGCTGGATGTCAAATTAGTACCCTGGGACAGTCCAGAGGAGATGGCTGCTACTGAAAAAACCTCTGAGAGCTTTCTTTTTCTGACTGCTGGCAATTTCTCTTTTGGTCTTTGCTGGGTTTCCCTGTGAGCTGGGATGAAGCTCTGGGTGTCCCAGGCTGTCAGAAACAGAGCAGCCCTGCTCTACCCTCTGCTCCTGCCAAGCAGTGCCACCCCAGCCCAGGGCACAGCATCCCAGGGATTACTCCTTTTGGCATGTGGCCACTGCTGAAGTACTTTGCCAAAACCAGAGGTTTTGACCTGAGGTTTTTTTTTAAACTTTCCATTTGATAGGCTTTTATTTTATTCTGCAGCTGTTTAAGTGTAGGGTATTAAAATGAAGGCTGGGAGTGCTGGAAAAATCCTGTACAGTGAGCTGTGCCCCAGAGCCTGAAGTCTCATTTTGAGGTAGATCTGTTATCAGAAATGAAACTGGAAATACCAGCTCTCACTTGATGGGCTTTTCTTTGGTAAAGGAACAAAGGTACTAAGAATCTGTAGCTGATAGTCATTGCTATTTTTATATCAAAGCTTCCTTATCTACTTGGCAAGTGATTCAGGGATTTTCTCTCTCTCCTAGGTGCCGCTGCAATATATTTGTTGTAATCTCTTACATATCCTCATTACACTTTTTGCTCCACATTAATAAGAAATGAAGAAGTCAGGTTGCATTAGTTTTCTTATCTTATCCATCTCTTTTAAGGATTCCTCCCCAAAAAGTTAAATGCCCTCTTTTCACTTGACTTTCTTGTTTCCCTGTCCTATAAGATTTCTTCTCCATTCTATGCTCACAACATCTCTGCTCTGTGACCTGAGTTGACCTCCCCAAAGCTTTTAACAAAATAATTAAACACAGTATTGTTAGCTTTCATATGTGCATTGCACACACCAGCATTATTCTTATATGTATAAATATACTTCTGCTTAGTTTTTAATCCTTTTCTTATGTTTTCCTCCCTCCCTCCCCACGTTTTCATGCAAGTGGGTTTGCTTTATCTGTCCTAGCAGATGCTGTGAGCTGTGACAGGCTCTCCTTAGCACTTCTGCCAGTCTCTACTGGCTCCGGTCAGATCTGTTCTGCTTTCCTGCAAAGGCCAGCTCTCATGCTTCACTTGGCCTCTGCCATGAAAAATTATCTCAAACGTTGTTGACTTCAAACTCACAAGAAACAGACAGGCAGAAGCTGTGATATTTGGATTTGGGCTTGGATTTTTAAGTTCTACAGAGTTCAGGCTATCCTGATCTGCCTAGTATAATGATAAAGGTTGCAAGCAAAATAGCAACTGAGGTAGCTCTGATTCTAATGATAAGGAAACTCCAAAGCCTTTAGTTTGGCATCAGCTTCTTCTATCAGAAAAAGTTAATTTGCAATTGACCATTTATCAGTCTTGGAAGTAACAAAAACTGGCTTTGTAATCAGATGGGAAGCACTGCTCAGAGCCAGTGACTTTGTGAAGTGTTAATGTGTTTCCTTTTCTGTACTGAAGGAAAAAAAGGAGTGATGGCATGTTTTTTGGTAATGCACAACTATATTTCCAAATAACTCTGACATGATCTCAGAAAAAGAATGTTAGCAAAGGGGAGAATAGCACCTCTGTGGCCCTCCCCAATACAAAGAACCAGGCCATGCAAAACTGACTCAGTGGAGGTCTACCTTGCCTGGGAAAATACCCTAAAAGGTCTCTGAAACACCATAGGATTCATTGTTCTATCATGCCAAAGATAGCAGGGAATTTTGGTGAAGTGTTGGTGTAAAATACTATGGGATGGCTGCAGTAGCTGCTATACATTTTACTCCTTGCCTACAGTAGCACTCTTTGAGTCCCATTTCACAGACCCTAAAGGGGAGGTAAGGAATGCTCTAATCCCCACCACCTAGAAAAAAGGCTGCTGTATGATAGAAAACCAACAACAACTTGTCTCAAAGAATATTCCATAATCCACTGACCTGTGGGTGTCTGAGATGCAAAAGATGAGCAGGCATGGCTGCAGAGTGAGTTGGTCAATGGCAGGAGCTCCACAAGACGCAGGGGAAATGAAAATGCTGCTCAGAGCAGGAACTGAATGTCCTCTCATCTGCTGGCATCGGGGAGACCAACCTGCAAGTGAAAAAGGCCCATTGGCAGCTGTGAGCCTTTGGGTCAGCCATTTTGCTAAAGCAATTCCTTAACAACATCCAGCTCCTGAATTCCTTTTTATGAGCTCAGTTATCAGTCATTGTGTTGGTTTGTTCCCTGCTTTTTGTGAGCAGCAAGTGGTGGGAATATAAACCAAAGTGCTGCTTCTGAGCCTGAGCCCTTAGTGAATCAGGTTTTTACATCAGTTCTCTACCTATTCACTTTCAGGTCTTTTAAAAAATTTTTTTAAGAGTATTTTGCTACAGCTCACATGAAAAATTTCTCTGTTCCATTGCTAGTGCTTTGGCATACCCTCCAGCCTCCTGCAGTGAATTGTGTCTGATGCAGTTTCAATCCACAATATATCTCCTGTTTCCCTTCAGTTGCTCTCCATTTCCTTTTAAACTGTGAGCAAAAAATCACAATTCTTGGAAGGACATTTACACATATGCTAAAATTATGCTTTTAACCAGGGACTTCTACCTGCATGTGCTGTGAAAGACAGTGAAAAAGGGGAGAGGGAAGCATGGTGGGGATTTTCTCCTCCTTTTGAACCCTGCATGAATGTGCTGCGTTGGAGGGATGGTGCTGCCCAGTGCTGAGGGTGTGCTGGGTTGGATGGGGTGTGTGTCTGCATGCAAACAAAGGTGCTCCCCTTCCCTCAGCAGCTGTCTAGTAAGGAACCCAGCCACTGCCATTGGCACTGCCATCAGACCATTTTTATACAAGATGCAGGCAGGGGAAGGGCAAAACCACATTATCTATGTAGACTGTACTTCCATCACAGTTTGGTAGTTGTTTTAAGTTGCATAAGCATGCAATCTCATTTAAATCCTGGATACTTACCCATATATACTGCTTCTGAATACACTACTGCTGCCTTTTACTGTGTCATAAATTTGCATTTGTCTTAAAATAGAAATTCAAATTTTGTTCTAAACACCTTTGCAGGTGTTAAAATTGGTGTTTTAAATACCAATTCATCAAGTATTGGAAAGTCTACCTCTCCTAACCAGCGTGTTATGAGGATTATGAGCCACTTGCAGGGATTTGTGGGGGGTGTGTGGTACTTCTGAGTGTGTGCAAAATTATGAGATAGAATTGGGGCAGCATTTCCTTTTTACTGCCTCGACTCACAACACTTTGTTATCCTGTTGCCTGCCTTCAAGGCTTGCACTATCTCTCTGGACTGAAAGCTGATGTTGGGGGAGATAATTACAAACTTGGGCACTCTTTACACTCATGGGTGTAAGGCTGCCTTCTAAGGTTGAGAATTTTTATTTCCCAGGACTTTTCTGGATGGTTCTCAGCTAGGGACACAATTGTTTAGCAGTAAAGACACAAACTCTGCAAAAGGAGACTGACCCACACCCAGAGCTTGTGCTCCCTCTGTTTGCCCAAAAGGAAAAGCCAAAACAATTGTTTTGAAAGATTTAGGATTATTGGTATTCCTTCCTTCTATTTCCTTCCTATGTAAATATAAACACTGATCATAAATGGAAAAAGATGCAAGAACTACAGATTAGGAACATAAACTGTTAAGTTGTTGGGCATCCTGTCCCCCCTCTCCAACAGAGAAGGAAGGGCCATATTATGGATGTGAACAAAGTAAATGTCAAGTAAAGGGAGAAAAATGAGTGTATCAATATTTGCATATGTACAGGAGAGAAAATCTTGGGCAATTTTCTTATGGCATTTCTTTGCTCTTGAGATGAATTTTAAAAAAACAGGAAGCAAATCCTTCTAGGGTTTTCTATAAATGATGATTTATATAATTTTGCCTCAAGACAATTCCTATGATATATAGATAAAAATTTATCAATATTTGTGCAGATACATCTGCTCTAGATGAGTCATGTTTCTCCAATTAAAAATGTATTCTTGATGCAAACATTTTGTAAAAGTTGTCACATTCCCCCATTCATCTCCCACTGCATCCTCCAGTTTTCCTACGCTTAAAAAGTCATTTTTATTAAAAGAAAATGTTTGCAAGTGTCCTGGAGATTTTTGTTTAGTAATTAAGATATAGTAATAAATTAATATATTTTTATATCATTTCAATGTCAACTCATGGATTGTGTTGACATTGCAATCCTGTGGCTTAGTTCCAAATGAAGCAACAAGTCTGGCAGGGGATTTTAACTTGCAGATGGGCTGTACAAGTCAGTCCCAGTCCCATGCAGTGACACTGTCCTCTGGAACACAGCAAGTCCCAGTTGCAGATTTACTGAAGATCTCTACCCTTTCCTTCAGGGTGGGATTTGTGGTAACGAAGACCAATCCCATTCCTAACACAGTGCACCTATTCCAGCTTTCCATTTCCATACATCTGTGCTATTGCAAGCAAATCTGCTGTTCCTCCTTAGTGGGATACACAGCCAGTCTTGGATGAAACAATGCTTTACAAAAATCTGGCAGGAATCTGTAAATATACTTTTAATGCCCTAAATCTAAAGAGCACAGTATTCAATTCTACAGATAAGTACAAGAGTAGGTTGATTCAGTGGCTCCCATCTTTGGTATTTGTTTGCATTTTTGACCATTTTTCTTGAAGCATATTCTTGTATTTTCTTGACTTTCTGAATGCTTTAAAATTAGGTACATGCATAATTCAAATTCAGAAAAACACAGGTGACCTGGATCAAAGAATAATAAATTTCTAAGGATTTCTCAAGCTCATAACAATTTCCTCAAATGAATGCATAACATAAACAGAGAGGTTAAAAAACCTTACACATTCTGATTACAAGAGGCTGGATGTTGTACAACCTTTTTTGCTAGAGTTTTCAAGTCACTTATGAAAATTTTGTTCACCAATATTGGGGTTTCCATCAGGAATATTTTAATTTATTTGAAAATAAATCTTGGGGAAGCTGATGAGAAGCCTACATACTACCCCAGAAAATAAAAAAAAAATAAGTCTTTGGAAATATTCAAATTTTAGTCTTTCATACAAAGCTGTTTTGTGAACAGACTGCATTCTGTCTTTCTGTTTCCCTTTTTACATATCACCATATTATGCTTCTGTATAGAGTTAAAACATTTACTTCTCACTCTTGTGTGATAAATAAAAGAACCAGCTTCTTATTTTCATTAATTCTGCTTCCTCAGTAATCTGCAAATCTTACTTAATGAGTGGGATCAAATAATTTCTGTGACGTGATTTAAGCCATTTTAAGCCATTGCTCAGGGTAATTTTGAACTCAGAAGTCCTACCAGTTCTGCAGCAGCCCATCAGATGAAAGCTGGAAGGATTGGCTCCCTCAGAGGTGATCCCTGTTGTCACCACGAGTCCCTGTCAAAGAGGACACAGCACAGTTGGCCACACCAGCTCCTTGCTAAACCAAAGAGTAAAATAAGGATCATGCAAAAGGAGTGAGATAAAGTAGAAATGAAGTAAAACAGCATTGAGCCCTTCTAAGCTTCTGCTTCTTTTGGGGAATTTAACTTGCTGCGACTCGTTACTCTGCCGGTGAGGTCAGTCAGGGTGGCTCTGCCTCCTTCCCAGCCGTGCTGCTGGGGCAGACACAGGCTGCAGACAGCTCCTTCCAGCCGTGGCTGTCACACCAGGAGCCCCTGCTCTGCTCCTGCATCCTGGGCTGTCCATCAGATGCTGTCTGAAGGGACTCAGTTTGCCAAGAGTTTTGGGAAGGAGTCATTGGAAGGAACGGGGCAGTCAGTTTTCAAAGGATGGGGTTTTTGACTTGTAAAGTTTCTCACTATTACAGATAATCATGAGCCTTAGTTTCTTTTCTTTCAAAGGTAACAGAGGAAGAGCTAAAATACACTATAAATTGAAGTAAGGAGCAGGTCTCCACATTCCTCATAGGATAGGTATTGCTGTTGTGCACAGGGTAGAAGGCACTGTACTTTCTCTTATCTCCTTCCATGAGCCTTCAGTGATGAACATACATAGATCTTAAAACTATTGCATTTGCTTCAGTAAAGCTGGATGTAGTGATACCAGAAATGGGTTCTGCAGGCTGTTGAAGAGATTCTTCATTGAAACTGGCAGTCACATTGGGAAGCAGCTGTTGGCTGTAGATAGATAATTTTAAAGTATTTTTGAAAAAGGGAGAGGATAATTCCAAATTTCTATAGCACAAGCCAAGATAATTCCCTGAGCAGTCTAACCAAGAAAATTGCACAGGTCCTTGACACAATACTACCAGATTTGATACAGCTTTTCTCTGGGATCCCTCGTACTGGAGAATTAAAGAAAATGTAATGAATTCTGTGTGGGTATTGTAATTGGTACACAGGGTGTGAAGGAAAAAAGTATATAGGATATGTTTAGTTACAGTCCCAGGAAACAGTAAAACCTCCCTGTTTTATAGAGCCTGTAAAGGTGCTCTGCTGCAGCTGGCCATCGTAATGATAAAATACATTTTATGTGATCACAGGCAAGTTCTCCCTGTGTGTTGAGCAAATCCCTCTGAGCTTCTACTTTATAGGCACAGTTGTATTTATCTACATTAAAGGTTGCTCAGAGACTTTGAGGTCTTTGTGTGAAACTCGTTATTGTAGGAAGTCAAAACAGTATTATGCAATCTTAAGAATAAAATCAAACTTGCAACTCCCAGGGTTTTACTAGCTGAGAGAACTTTACCCAGGTGAGTGACATTGAGGAGTTGTGAATACAATTTTGCTGATAAAGTAAATAAGCTACCACCTTTGTGCTTTAAGGATTTAAACAAGTAAGGTGCCAACTTTCCTATTCCAGTGGGTTTAACACGAAAGCTGAAGCTGCCTCCCACCTTTCAGGAAAGCCAAACTTATTCACAGCTTTGGTAAATAAAACTAGGGAACCCCTAATCTTGTATGAAACACATTCCAAGTAAATGCTAATCTTATTAGAAATTTCTTTATTTAGGCTTTCTCATACAAGTCTACCTCTTGCATGTGACTAAGACACAGAATTTTCAAAAATTATTAAATTATTATTAAAATAGCTGTATATTTTGGAATAATAAATTAGGAACTATGGTACATTATAATAAAAGTAATCTTCATTTGCATGTGCTAATTAATTTCTACTTTATTGCATCAACATTTGGGAGTAGTAGCTTTATTAACAGGAATGAGTTTGCTCATAGTCTGAAACTAAACACTGAACAAACTCAGTGAAGGTGACCCTTTTTCCTTTCAATTATGAAGGTTAATGATAAAATTAATTAGATCAATTTTTTTACCTTTGATTAGGAGAATTTACCTTCTTTCAGCTTTGTCACAGAACCTGGGTCTGCAGTGAAAGATTTTGCCTTCTGTACTAAACTCAGTAGTTTTGTGACATCCTTTTTAAAAACTCTTCCATGTTTCTGCTACTCAGATGATGTCAGATTATTGAAGTCAAATTAGAGACTCTGTATTTGTTTTATCTTGTCATTATCCTTTTCCTGCTCTAATTTAATAATGAAATCTGCTTTTATGAAATAGTTTAACAATTTAAGATGAAACAGATTAAAAATTAATTGGTTTCTGTTCTTTTCATGTTCTGCCCGTTATAGTTGCAGTTATAATCTAGAGCACTGACATGAGTCATCAGTAGAATATTACCTTTATTTCTGATTTGCTTTTCCCTGTAATTAGCCTGATTTCTGTTCTTTGGCTGTTATAAATATAATGAGGAATAGCTGAGGACATTAATTTTGCTCAAATATTCTGCTGCTGTCTGGCACATTTTAAAAGCATTAACTATGGTTTCATCTTGAATGGCACAAAGGCTCCAACATCCTAGATGTGCTCAGGCTAAGCACAGGCATCCTCCTCAAGAGTTTGTAGGCTAAATAAACATGGGTTAATTGGCAAATACAGAAAGGTCTGGAGAACAAATAATTATCTCATTTTCTGGTGGATAACAAAAATTTTAATTGATTTGCCCTCTGTGACAAATCTGTCCCTGGATCAATAGTTTAATCTGAGTCTGAAATTTATTGCCTTAATGAGAAGGACATCTTATTCTGGCTGTAATATGACCCTTTCCTGATTAAGCAGACTGAGAAAGCATTAGTAGTTAACTTCTGCAACCTTCTGCCTCTTAGCAATTAACAGAGGGACTAATTCTGCAAGGTAAGGAAGCCTTTCTTGATGGTGGCAAATATTTCTCATTCATTACAAGGAGTTTAAAGTTTTGGTAAAATAACAACAACAACAAGAACAATAAAATAAAAATAATAAAAATAAAAATAACAATACAGAAGTAATCAAGGTGCCAGGTCAAATAGGAAAGAACTAGGAATGGTTTGCATCCAGATCATAAGAGATAATTAAGCAGCTGGTCTCCACTTTGTTATTGGAGGGTATAAGGAGATCATAAGGTGACAGCATCCAAAGGAAAGTTCTGGTTGGTCTCCTTTTACTCTGATAATCCCACTTGTTTTCTCTGCTCACACACTTTCACTATTCCCCCATTTTATATTTCTTCTCATTATTATTTCAGACATAGCCTCCCTTTATGCCTCCCTTTTTCAAAGCATTTCAGATGGTCTCTGTCAGGAGTACATCAATAGTGCAGCAGTAGCCCTGGCTTTCCCTTCTGTGCAGCTCCAGCCTTCAGGGCCCAGCTGGTGCTCACTGCAGCCCACTCATCATCAGCCTCAAGGGGTGTGTGCCACTTCTCAGTGCTGCACACAGAAGCACCTCTCAGCTGCACCTTTTACAAGTGTGACTGTCAGCCTCCTACAGCAGAAACTAGTTCAGACAAGAAACATGGACTCTGTTCTCCTCGTGTGGTTGGGAGCACCCAACACTGCAAACCCCGAGTCATTGTCTGCAGAGGCCTCATACCTTGGTGAGGAGCTCCTTTTGTCTAACCTGGCATAGCCATTCTAGGAGCAGAATGGCCATTTTTATTTTAGCATGACTGACAGGCAGCCAGTATGCTCATCAGCCTCAGAGAACTCTGCTTCTGTATGAAGATCCATTTGACAGCAACCATGAACTCTTTCAACATAACAAAAGCCACTAAAATATTTAATATTCTGCCTTTAGTGGGAGGGGCCATCCAGAAAGGTCCCACATTTCTGCTGGGCTATTTGCTTAATAGAAAACAGATCCAACAAAATATTATTGGTGTCCTTATCTCCAGGGTGTCAGAGATAGGGGTCTTTAGTTACAATGATTACCCTGTAAGCAGTTAGAAGAGGAGGATTAGGAGATTTATATATAGATACCAAGAAAGTTGCAACAAAAGTCTAAATAAAACTTTTAAAATTTCCTTTTCCCCTTTTCTCCCTTATCAGTTTTTGCCATGCAAAGAAAAATAATTTTTTTAAAATTAAGAGATCATCAAAGTCTCTTTTCCCACTCAAATTATCATATTTTAGCTGGCTTTTAGCTATTGAGCAATCTGTTTTTCCTCTATCTGCTAGTTTGCACCTTCACATTATTTCTTGCTTTCATGTCCTCACTCCATACTTGCACTCCTGTGGCTTCTTAACTGTCATATCTTCAATACAAGACAATCCACTGGCTTTCTCCTTGTCTATATATATTAATATGTCTTATTATAAACTACATATGTGATTTCCTTTGAGTATTAAAAGCAAGAGTGTAAGAAAAGTAAAATATTTGTTACTTCGCTGGAGATGAAGGCCAAATAAATATCTCCATAACCATGCCCTTACATTTCATTGCCCATAGCTATGGGCTATGGCTAGTGAAAAAAGAACAAGTTGTTTTCTTTTGTGAGCAATAGTCAAGAATGTCACAGTCACTAAAATGCAGCAAACTGCAGGCAGTAGCTTAGAATTTTGTTGGGAAGTATCTCAGATCCACCTTTCCTTATGCTGTAGTGAGAGCCTGTCCTCCCTGTGCCTGAAGCTCACGTGAGGAATTCCAGCTGAGGAAGCTGCACACTGCTTTGGTGCCTCTTGTTCTGCTGACCTGCTCCCTTTTGCTGCAGGAGATTAGGGTACACTGGCACACCATGTAGTCACAGGGCTCTGTCTGTGCAGTACAAGTCACAGCAAAGGAGCTTACATTTTTCTTTTAGTAAGTCAAACTTGTTTAAGGATGTCCTGGCTTGTCAGCTCCCTGCTGCTGTGGCTTAGACTTGTGCCTTGCCTCATCCTCAGATGAGTCCCAAAGGTCGCTTGCCTACACCCCAAGCAAATGTCTTAACTGTTTATTAGCAGAAGGGGAACACTCCTGCTGAACTGCTGTGTAACCCTGAAAATGGAGCTAGAGGTAATAAAATAATGATAATTTCAGTCGTTGTTTTATCCCTGCACTGAGTGTTTAGCAAGAACTTTGAGGATTGGAAATATTCTTGCCAAGATAGTCACTTCCTGCCATATTGAAAATGTTTTTGAAGGCAGTAAACAAAACACTTCCAAAAGCATTCTAAAAACTCAGGGAAAATGAACATTTACAATTATTTATGGAATTGCATAAATAATAAATAATGGGTATATTCAATTTTCCCTGCCTACAGATAGAGAGTCATGATCACAGTAATACTGGTATGGATAAAATATTGACAAGAGAAGGGGAGCCTCCAGCATCAATTTACAGTGACCAAAACTTGGAAGGGATTTGGGTTTGATTTTGTGTGAAGATAAACCCAGTGGCCTGGGTACCACTGCCTACATCTACAAACACAACTGAATTAAGGTGGAGGGAATTTTAGGATCAGTAGTACATGGACAACACCAAAATGAACACATTAGGTGTATAAGCCTCCCAATCACAGCCAGCTTTCATTTTTTCCCCCTGTAATTAAACCTTTGTTTTATGGTTTATTAACTCACCATGCCCACAGAGAGGTGCTTTTGAAGGGAAAGCCACCAAGAACTACAACTGTGCCACTAGAGTGCATTTTTAAAATACAAATCAAGGTAATTTTGCAAATGGACAGTGCCTTCTCATTGAAAATTTAATCACCCTGTACATGGGGTTGATAGCTCGAGCAGAGCTAATGTCTCCATTCATTTATCCTTTCATCTTGGGATGCTGCAGCTCAGTATGGAAGAACAGCAGAAACCAGTGCAGTGACTTTGGCAATTATCACAATATTTACTGTGCTTCATGTGAATGAGACTGATTTATATGGTCTGCAGGCAGCCTGAAGGAATGGCCTACTCAATTTCCTTTCCCCTGATGCAGGCTCAGGATCAGCAGCAGACAAAGGGAGCTCTACTGCCCCAGTACCCTACATTCCTTCTTCAGGCAGACTGAAGCTCCACTCTGCTTCAGGGTACCAAAGAGCTGGTAGCAGGTACTGCACTAGAACACCAATGTCCACAAACTCTTTTTTGCTGGATTTCTCTGAGAAATGATGACCCAGAAGTAGCTATGAAGATTTCCTCTGTCCAGTGAATATTCCCTTCTCTTTTGAATACGTATTTTAAAGGCAGAATTTAATAGGAAATTTTACTTTTCCCTAAATTATCTTGTCTTAAAAGCTGAAAGAATGCTTCTCCATGTGAGATACATTGCAAAGCCACAGAGTCCTTTTTACTATCTGCTCTTGGCTGACTGCATTCAGCTGCTTTTCTTTATGACTGCTAGAAGGTTCTGACATTTTATCACTTCACTCCCAGTCTAAGATCCCTTCTTTTTCAGCTCATGGTCACTGTGTGAAATGGCTTTCCATTCACTTTTATCAAAGGATGGAGCCCTGCTGGGGCAGCAGCAGATCAGCAACACTCAGTGATCTCTCTGGGCTGGTAGGATGCACCCACCTCTTCCCATGCCCTCATCCTTCAGCTCAGGGAAAGGGGGACTGCAGAAAACTCCACTGATACACAAATGCAGCTTATTCCTTTGGGGGAGGAGAGCTTGCCTGTGGTTTGTTGTCGTTGTTGTTGTTTTGAAAGGCAAAACAAAGCAACACAGCCTCGTTTGAGGGAGCACCAGAATTCAAATGCAGAAGTCTTGTCAATTAGCCCCCCTTGGAGAAATACACAGCAGTTTGTTCCTCTCTTGATGTCCTACGAGTTCTGAGGAATCCTAACTAAGAGGGTGGCCTCATTTTTCTGTACCAACACATCCAGGAAGGAAAGTTGTATTGCAAATACAGTAGAGTGACACCTCATGAGTGGCAAGAAGCCTGGACAACCTGAGTCTCTGGGTGAGAGAGGGAAAGATGAAGGGACAAACTCAAAGTCACCCTGAGCCTGTAGAAGGCAGGCTATAAGCATAACCTAGATATGATGGTTAGACAAGTCTGTACATATGTGGACAAATTTGGGCAGAAAAATTAATGTACTTAATCTAAAGAGCAGGAGCCGTTAAAGAGAACGAGATATCTTCATTAGGGAAGAAAAACATTCCTGAAAATGTTTAATGGGTGCACTGAGAGACTGGAATTATAAAACATTTCTGACTAACTCACCAGGATATTGAGAAGATTTTGTATTCTGCAACAGAACTCAGGACAATTTGTGCTACTTTCGTGTAATAAGACACCATAAAGAAAGAAATGGTAATTATGTGCACTTCCTTCATATGCAGCTGATAGATACCTTTAAGTACTGCAACAGCTTGCTAATGTACCCCTAGTATTTGAATAAATACCTGAAGTAAATACACTGATGAAACCTCTCATAAACTGCTGGGTGGAGAAGGAGTGTTTAACTTGCTCAGGTCTGTCTTTGTACAAGCTGTTCCTGAGCAGGTCTGTAGGTGACCTGACCAGAGATCACAGGCAGTGATCACACAGGCTCAAGAAAAACTGCTCTTAGTTTCATGATGGAAGTTTACATAGGCTGTACCAGAATATGAAAACCAAATATGCCAAGGTAAAACCCTGAGTTGCAATTTAGTTTTCAGTAATTAATCTAGGACTATTAAAACTATAACCTTCCTCACCAATTTTCTTACAGGTCATTTAGAGGCCAACCTGAAGAACTAATTGTTGCTAACTCAAACATCTAAATGTGAAAGTCTTACAATTTGGTTTTACATGATTATGTTTTAAAAGATACTGCTATCAATTAGAGGATAAATTTAATAAATAAATAAAATCCCACAGTGAAACCTATAACTTGTAAACATCTGTAGTAATTCTCAGAGCAGACAGCATATTAGAGCCAGACTATGCTGTATTTCCCCTCCCTGTCTCCTAAAGGAACCAGCACTGAATTGAGCACCTTTTGCATTCTAGGTTTCTCAGAAATTCAACAATGATCCCAATCTGATTTGTTCTCTTCATCTCCTCTCTCTCCATTCCCCTCCCACCCCACCTCCCTCAAGATCATAGCAATCTTAAAATTTGATGTCTTAAAGTCTCATTATTCTTCTGAGAGAGTGACTGTTTTCCCATTTCATGGTAGCTTACAAGGCTGATTGTTTTCTTGCTGCATGGGGCCAGGCATTCAGCCTTGGCAGGACAACAAATTTAGGTAACTTTGTCAGTGACAGGGTGGCTGGAGCAGCAAGAACCATGTGGCAGTGGAACTTCTGCTCCTAACGTGCCATCTCCAAGGTCTTTTCCTGTGGAACCAGTCCCAGCATTCTAAATCTGAGACAGCAGCCAAAATATTAGTCAGGTTTTCCTTCAGAGGTCTGATTTTCATTCCTCATCTGCTGATTAGACTTTTTTTGTAATGTTACGTATTTAAAACACTTTTCCTTGGCACGAGATGTTTGTTTGTTATCTAAATGTAAGTGGGGCTATGAATGCTCTCAAAAGAACACTGACCTTTAAGCATATTTACAACATCTGTAGGAAACAGCTGGAAAACCTATCATGTGCTTCTTCAGGTAAAAGTGCAAAGTAGTGCTCCTGCACAGCTTTTTTCAAACCCCTTCTTTTCACATCATGCATCACACAGCAGTGCTATTCATTAAAAGCGGAAAAAAAATCCTCTCTTGGCCTGAATAATCTAAAACAGAACATAAGGTGCCCATAGGTGAAATTGGTGGTGCAAAAAAGAAAAAGAAAACACCCAGTGAACCTTTTTTTCCTACTACTTTTAGCTTTCAAGCACTCATTTGCTAAATAACTCCTTTTTAGCATCCATTTTTCGCCCTGCTAAATATGTGCTACTATAATGACTCCACCTGACTAATCACTCCTCAAGCATTCAAACACATTAGCTAATTGGATTGCAGGGGTTAAAGCAAGTAGTTGGTAAACCTCAGATAATGCTGGCAACATTCAGAGACTCAGATGATTATCCAAAATTCACCCAAACTCAGCCTCCTCTGGCTAAAACCTCAGTGAGGGTTGCTATTTTTTATTGTTTCAGGTTGGCCATAAAAACCAGCGAGTATTTTGCTCGAGCTGCTGCCTCCCAGTTTTCCTTAAGACCCTTTCTCTATAGACAAATGTTTCTTTCCTACATTTCAGATTCTATGGGTGAAGAATCTCCCTAAATGGATGGCAGATTGGGAATGGCATTGGGTCCTGGGTTTAGGGCATCATGTTCTGGACTTGTTTATGCAGCTATGTGATGTGGCCATGGCAAGGCACCCATGGGTGTGCACACTGCCACTAGATCCTGATCCCCTGAGTGCAGCCACTGCAAAAGCATCACTCAGTGCTGGTCCTGGGCTTATGGATATTTTCCTTCCAGGATACAGCTTGTGACACAGGAGCCCTGCATGGGGACTGAACCAAACAAGTCTTAGGCAAGGGAAGGTTCTAAAGATCTGAACAAAAGAAGAAGCCCTGAGCCTCTCCAGCCCTCATTTCCTCCAGTATGTTCCTTTTGCTGGACTGAATATCCAGAAAATCATTCCAAACCATATTTTATTTCCTGAGGTGACATTCTCACCTTGCCTTACAAGAGTTTGCTTTTACCTCAGCCACCATGAAGTAAAATTGAGCCCAGTTTCCTGAGCTAAAAGGCATTTTTCTGCTCTCTGAGGCTCTTTGTGTGCTCCCTGCCCTCGTGTTTTGCTCAGCCCTCAGGGTCACTGTGGCCAGCAGTCACCTTTTCCTCCCTCAGGACAACCTCCCACGTGTGCAGGGCCAGGCTGGCTCCTGGGAGGACCTGTGGCTTTGCTGAGGGCCACAAAGGCAGGCTCCTGGGGCAGGTGTAGCCAGCCCATCCCCTGCTGGAGCAGGGGCAGGAGGAGCCAGTGCCTGTTTGCCACACCTGTAAACACAAAGCACAGAGCCCGGGCACACTCAGCCTGTTGCACCCTGTGCCCCTGAAGTGGGGGTAGAAGAAACTGAAGGATTGGACTATCCCCTTTGGAAACACTTGAGAACTCTCCCCATTTCCCCTCTCTCCGAGCTCTGGGGTGGTATTTCATCACTACCTGAGTGATCATAGAAAGTTTAACCTGCAAAATTATGCGCTGTAAATGACAACCATTTTACTCTCAAGGTGAAAGACTTGGAGACAGAGAGAAAGAAAGAAAGAAAAAGAGAGAGCCAGTTTCCATGACAACCCAATGAAACTTATACACCGTAGGAAAATGTCATTTTCCAAAAAAGACAGAACTTCATGGACAAGAGGTACAGTACATCAGAAAGGAAATTGCAGTTTTAAGTGAAAAGCTCATTTGCATTTATGGTTTTCAGTTTCATTCTCTAGTTACAAGACCGAATTGTAGACAATTTAGTAGTAAAAATTACATTCAACATTTCAGGTGAATAATGTAGATTACAATCTAGTTCAGCCAGAAGTTCCCGGTGGCAGACTCGGGTTCAGAGAACACAGGGATGGATGGATTCTGCTTTAGCTGGGCTTATGCTGCAGCATCAGAGAAGTTATTGACATTTTACACCTCTAATAGACTTTGCAAAGTCAGGATGCATCCATAGCTGTTGAGATTCCTGCCACAGCTTGCAATTTCAGCACCTAAAGTTATACCTTCTAGGTTCCATGTTACCTGTGATACCATCAATCACCATCCTTTGTAAGCCACATTGCATAGGAGAGCATTTTATGATGAGCATTAGTGTTGTAATATAGCAAAGAGCATTGTTAATGAAGCATGGAAAAAGAATAAATTCAGCTAATGGGTATATGTGTCAAATTTCAATTAGGGATATGTTGGAAAGTGAAAGAGAGCGACGAGCATACAAATTAAACCTTTGACCTTCAGAGTAAAGGGAGAAAAACCTGAGAGAAAAGGGGGATGTTCAGAGATGTTTTCCTAGCTGAATGCTGAAAAGTCTGAGCACAAACTTTGAAGTACTCTTTTAACTTCAATTACCATTATTTAAGAAGTGACTCAGAAAAATTCTGTTTTGATTCAGCTGGTTTGTTGACAGCTATATTACTGTTTGTGCTATTTCCTCTGTGGGGGAGAGAGAAAGATTGGAAGCAGTTTATGGTGATGGCGGACAAAATCTCACCTTTGTGAAGCCTAGGCAGAAAATATTAAAGCTTATCCTTCCTTGTCTGTGAAATGCTACTGGACAGAACCTCCTCCTCACTCCTCTTAGGCTTTCAAACAGGTTTAAGTTGAACCAAAGCATGTTTTAGTGCATAATCTGATGGGCATGGCTTTTGATTGCAAATAAACAGTGGCGGAGGGTGCAGCAGGAGCAAAGCTGAGCAAGCTGCAAGGGCTGGGCACGGCTCAAGGCACCTGGCAATTGGTGGCTCATGTTTGCTGTGACAGTGAAGGAAGCAATAGCTCCCACACACAGCAGTGGGCTCATACAGGAGATGCTGCAAGCCTGCACATGTGATTTAACATCAGCTGCTCTGCTGAAGCAGGGTAGAATCAATTCAGCTCGAGTTTAATAAACACAATTGCCATTACATGTACATATGTCAGGGTTTAATTCTTCTGCATGAGGAGTGAGGGTCTGCTCCACAGAGCACTGAGGCTTGTGTGGAAAACTGCTAAGACATGAAGCCATGTCCATTGCCCTGGCCAAAGCCAACGTGCTGGTGCTTTTCTGACTTGTTGACTGCTGTAGAAAGCTTCCTGGGGTGCTTGTGTGTGAAGCACAGCTGAGGACAGCTCTGGGACAGACACCTCTGCCTGTGTCCTGTCAGACTGAAAACAGCAGGCAGGAAGTCACCTCTCATTGCCAGCCTAGCAAGGAAACCAACCCCACTTGTATTATTTCCTCACAAACAATTAACACAATTAACACTTTGACGTTCCCAAAATAGTTGAACATTTGGCTAGGAGACCAACCCTTGACAGAACTCAAAGTGTATTCTCAGGTTGTTGCCACAGGATTTCATTTCCCACAAAAGTCCATCATTCTGAGGATCTCCCTTATCTTTGCACTTATTTAATCCCAAAAGCCTCTGGATCCTTGACAGTGCAAGTCTTTCCTCTCTTTTCTAGACATCCCTCCTGGCACCCCTCTGCTCTGTGGGGGTGTGCAGCCAGCTGCAGGTTTAACCACAGCACGGGGCTCTGGTTTGTGCCAAATTCCATACAGAAGGTAAGACTATAGTGACCTGCTGGGTAGCAAAACCTTGAAAGCAAGAGGGAAAGGAATCTCTGTGTTTCAGGGACAATTCAGTGTCAAGCAACCCCAGGCTCACCAGGAGGAGCCCACGTGGGCCTGGAAAGACATTGATGCCCTCTACTTTTTTGTTTGTAGTAACAATATGTAACTGATTGCTAGCAAGAGCATATATTACATAGAAAACTGTGTTTTGCTTCTTCAAAAGCTCATGTAAAGACTAGAGAAATGTTGAATTTATCCTTCATTCAGAATTACTAACATTTTTCTTTTTAAGTTTTCAACGAGGATAGGTATCTCAGAAATATTGCATGATTATTCTTAGCATCTGCTAATGGATGTATGGATAGCTAATTATCCTGTTAAATCATATGATATCACTTTTGTTTCATGACTGAATGATGTATGTCCCTGTAAGTAGGTAATACAGGAGTATTTCTAAATGACAAAATTTGCTTTGACAATTCCTGCAGCCTGAAACATTAAATTCTCTTAATTCCCATATGGCAGCACATATTTAAGACTCATTTTCAATCTTTTGTATTTACTTTCAGTAGCTAGAAAGAAAATATTTTCAGAAGAGTATCTACTCTAATAAACATCTATATGTTTATTTAAAACTATATTTATTGGCTTTAATAGCAAAAATGTAACATTATTGTTACTGGATAAATATTATACTGTGGAAGTCTATTTCCAATCTTAATATTCTCATTCACAGGTTAGAGAAGGAGGAATCTTCTGTGAACTTCCTGCAAAATTTGTTTTCAGCTTCTGTTTAAGTGAAAATCCTTGCCAGAAAACTTGTCAGTAAGATATTCAGGGAAGCTTTATTTGCTCTCCTGTATCTAACCATATGAAAATAAAATCCTACTTCTGAACTTTTAAGAGCAACCCCTCAATGAATAGGGGATTTCTTTAAAAAAAACCCCACCTAAGCTGCTGTTCTCCAGGCACTGCAGTGCTCAGATACTGCAAAGGAAGTTGGAGATCTGTGGGCACATACAGCAGCACAGGGAGTGACATCCCCCAGAGTCTCATCTGGAGCTGACACAAAGGAGGAGCAAGGAAAGCAGGTGAGGGATACAGCACTGCATTAACTCAGAGTCTTAACTGCCTGCTTTGGTGTTACCTGGGGGGAATTTTTTTCCTGTTTTGGCAGATTTTTCCCCAAATACCTTCAAGCTTCAGACAACTCCCTTTCCACAAGCAGCAGAGATGATCAGCTGAGTGCTACAGGCTTAGTCCTGTCAGGTAAATTACCCACAACTGCACCACTTGCTCAAGTCAGGGCTGCAGACCTTGACCCAAAGCTCCAGCTCATTTCTCTCTTGCTAGTGAGGATGGAGTCCTGCCCTACTTGCCAGCTATGGATTTCCTCCCTGATTAGAAACAATATCTAATGCAATTTAAATCTGACACTGGGGTGGTGTCACCAGACAGAGAGACATTCCTCAGTACATTAGAAGGAGGAGTTGGGTGAGCCAGAGAAGAAATTAGCCTGCTTTAATTTAGGGCTGGGTATGCACGCTGCACCAACAGCTCAGCATGCTCAGAGTCAAGTAGATTAAATGCAGCAATTTATTGCCAAGATGCAGGATTGAAGCACAGTGGATATGTGTTTATGTTTTACACCTCTAACCTTGCCTCTGTTGTGCAGACTTTAAAATTGCACCAGTGAGAAGAGGCTGAGTATGGCTATCTTCAGGTAAAAAATGGAGGGCTCGGGAAATGTAAAAGACAGAGAAAATGAAGAGTATGAGAGTCCTTCTACTACTCCAGGAATTTTTCAGGACCTTTCTACTATTTGATGCAATATAGATTTCTACAACACATTGTTAGGAGAATGTCATAAAACATAGATTAATGATTGCATTTTCATCCTTTTGATGTGCCATTTAATGAGGTGTATTCCCTTTCATACTCAACATCAAAAAGACAACCGCTGGAATTCTTCAGGTATACATCAAACAAGTTTTTGTGTTAACAGGTAAAATCATCTAGGCAAGAGAATGGTGCTTTTATAGCCACTGTTGTGCAGCTGATTTGATACAGGCAGTCTAGTACTAGTGTTTACTCATGAGAGTAATGGAAAATGTATGTGCAAGCTCTGCAGCTCAAGCCCACTCTGCTTCCCAGCCCCAAATGAAAGGGAACAAGGTCTCCCTCTCCGTAAGTTAGATTAAGTTTGCAATTTGAAGAGCTTTTAACCATGTCCAGCATAGTTTACAGAATTTGTAGCTTTCATCTAAATCAATATTCTCTTTAAAGGGTCCTACTTTTAACACTTCCAGCTTTTGTGATTGTCTATAAAGTGAATTACATTATTCTGAAAGCACTTGTCAGGTGGTATGTTGAAAAGATGTCCAGCTTTTCGTAACAGTGGATTTATTTCTGCAGGTAACTATGATTTTTACAAAACAATCCCACCACAGGTATCTTGAGCAAGTTTGAGCTTGCAGAAAGAATTACTTTCTAGAAAGACTGAATTACCTCCTAGATATCCCAAATCTGGCTCTGCTGTTGAAATTATTTCATTTCACTCCAAAACCATGAACATATTGCTTCTTCAGTTCAGACAAGTTTTACAACTTTTATCACTGATTGTGCCCTTGTGTTGGTCCAAACACCTATCACTGTTGGGAGGACATGGAGAAACCTCCTTCCTTTTAAGTATTTGTTCCCACTGCCTCCAAGCAGTTTTTTAGCTGTTGGTTGGCTACAAGTGCAGGGCTTGGTTTTTTACACAATTTATGGAGGGGTTCTGGTACACAGCCCTCTGTGGGGTCAGGCTCTCACCCATCCAGGCATTGTCTTGGACTTGTTGCCAAGTTTGCTGCCACCACACTTTTATTCCCTGCCATTTCTAAGGGCTTCAGTGTGGTTTGAACAAGTGTCCCAGTAGATAGCAGTGTTGCCTAAAAGTGCTGGGGATTTCTAAGAAGAAAGCTTTCTACTACATATTCCTAAAATTTATGCTATACCTTAAGACTATTCATTCAAACACAATATGGGCAAATTGCAGGATGTCTCCCAAAATATAAGCTGTAACAAATAAGGATTTCGACATTCATTCCTACACATTTCTGCATTTAATCAACCTGTTCTTCTCTATGCCACCCAGTCATTTAGTGCTCAAATTCTAAAGACATTTTACAAGACCTGCGGAATTATTTTTTTAAAATATAATGAGAGAGAAAGCTCTGTTTTGTTTCAGTAAAAAAACAAATTCAAAACAAATTCAAACAATGCTCTCTAGTTCTCTTTATAATGACTGGATATGCAAAAGCTGGTTTTAAATTCTGTGACTCATCTCCAGCAGCAGGCTCAGCTGAAGGAACACAGGAGAGTTCTAGCCAGTGTTTTACAGATACATCATTTTTCTGAACGAAGGTGAAGGTTGGTTTGCATAGAGCTGTGTGCAAGTGAATAAGCACAGCCACTAGTACTGCTCTGCAATTTGTTCTTTCTCTTGCTCCAGGAGACAGCACAAATGCTTTTCTTTTCTTTTTTTTAATATATATTGGGATTATATTAATGCATGCCTATTTGTCCCTGACTTATTGTTCACCTCTGACCATAGCTTCAGGTCCTAAATTTAACTATTGCTTTCCCAAGGTGGTAATAGGAAGCTGGTATATGTTCAAAAAATGTCTCAGGTCTACTTATGAGCAAACCATACTCATAGATAAGGTAGAGAATTGTTTACTTGTTGCTTTAGGAAATGTTCCCCAATTTTCTTAATTTTATTATCAACAAGTTCTCTTGCTATGACAATGTCTATATCTATCTTATATGTGTATATATACACACATAAATATGAATTTAATATATGAAATCCTGAAATGTTACACTGAGAACTAATGCTATCCACAGTGCTTGAAGATTTGAGCTAGAAGTCCATTCTTCCCACAGATCTTAGAGAGACAGGAAGTTTTGAATGGGTTTTTAAATATATCTTTGGAGATTTAAAAATAGTTTTATACCAGAAGGCAAATATACAGTAGCTCCTCCTGTGAAGCTTATCTTTTAGCTGGCAATAAATAGGGTATGGCTCAGGGATTTTTGATCTAGTTTGGCCTATCCATTCTGTTATACCTGAATGGATTGCTTTAATATGCTGTTGAGATGAGCTCCCACTCTGGAAGGTCATTAAATGGTAATGAATTACCAGCTTTTCTTATCCTGAGCTGGAGCCAGCAGCTTTCTCAGACTGCAGTGCCATCACCAGGGGTCTGCAGGGAGAGGCTGGGGCAGCATTTCAGTGAGGGGCTGTGACCTGTGAGCATGGGCAGCCAGGGAACCTTCCCTTTATCAGCCGTGCCATGTCTTTATCACACAATAGACTGCAACAATGAATCCTTTACCTGTGATTTTCTAGTGCTGACTTCACTGAGAAGGGTGACATTTAAACTCTCACATCTTCCCCTTTAATTTTTTTGAGATACTCTTCTTCCCACATCCTCAAAGTTTTATTTACTTTTTAACAAGCACCCTATCTGAATACTATCTGGGTAAAAGTGATTTAAGAGAGAAACGGTTTTGTTTTGTTGCTTTTCCCCCCTAAAATATATTACATAATAACCATAAAGAACAACGAAATATGGTTGTTCTAAGCTGTGTATAATGGCCTCTAATTGAAAACTTTGTGTACCCCATGTCTCCCTTTCTAAGTATAAATGGATACTTAGTGAATAAGATGTCTGACCTGAACTGAAATGAAAATTAAAGTGAATCTTGGTGAGCCAGGGCCCTGTATTGTATATTGATTGAGGTTTTTCATTATTTGATGTTGGTAAAATAGCTTCTATTTCAGGATAAATATTTATCCTCAAAGAAAAAATTAAATTACCTATTTACTTATTCTTCAGGGCAAAATGTATCCTGAAGAAGAGACTCTGTGGTGTTAAGAAATGCCAGCTAATAGATGGCATAGAAGACTGAAGGTGAGCTACATGTGAATTTCTTTTACACAGAACTCTTCAAATCCTGGCAGTAACACAATCATTCTGATAAATAAGCCAAAGAGTAATTACTGAGCACTGGGATGGTTAGCTACCACCTGAAGGCATAATTCTACAAGACAAATGCACATGGACTTTGACAACAGATAAGATTTCTGATTTCCCACACAGCAGAAAACTCTCTCCACCTTACCACTTTACAATAACATTACTTGTTTGATTATTATCATTCATCTTTTGCATTATACAGAAAGGTAGTTCCAGTGGAGGTAACATACCCTCGAAATTACCCACTCTTTCTTTTTTTATAAGTAAAAGCTATTTGTCCTTCTACTCTCCTCTCATACAAAAGCTTTTCAGTCTGAGGCATGGGCCACATCCCAGCTAAGCCATAGGGCTCACTTTCAAGTCCAAAGGAAATTTCTGTGGGTGATCTATCTTATTACAAGAGAGAAACTGAGCTGGGCTGCAGACAACTCACCAAAGCTGAAATTCATCATGTTTCTTCTATTCTGAGTTTAAGCTACTGTATCTGATTTAGGAAATGAGCTGGAGAAAAAAAAAATCATGTTTGGCTCGTTCAGATACCACCTATAAATATAGTTAATGTTATACAGGTTAAGCATGGTTGTAAGGTGCCAGGAAAGTACATGATGCATAAAACAGGCCTTCCAGAAAATAATTCTACAGTAAATTGTACTTTTGCTTGTAATGAAGCTATATATAAACTACACAATGAGGCAAGTCATGCCCATATTGAACCGTTGAGTAGCGTGCCAAACCTGTGATTATTTCTTCATTTTTCTCGATTCCCTTATTTCCCACATAATTCTCTTGTTTTCCACTTTAAAAATGTTATTTTCTCTACAAAGCTCATGAAGGTCATGAAAAATATTACTATGAGTATATACTGTGAATAGACTGAATGTTTTATCTTATCCTTTCAGTCTTACAGAATAACAGCAGGATCAAGCTTTCAAGACCCACAGATCTTGAGACTGAGAGCACCCATCAGAGACTTGGTGTGATAAGCAGGTAGAGTCTGCATTTTCACTTCTGCCTCCTCTCTGCTGATGGTAACTTTTAAAAAACTTGGAAATGGGGTTTATTATCCAACCTAAGGAGGTGAATGCATTGGCATTCTCCAATTCCATTCTATCTCATTGCATGAGAATGAGTGAAAAGGAGAAGGGGAAAGGGCTGGTCACTTTGCAGCTATTCCTGGTAAACTCTGCTCATCCTTGCAGATACAAGCTTGGTTTTCATCATGCCACGTGCCTACTTATACAACAAAGATTAAAGGCACATTTTAACAGACATTTGCTTTCTAAACTTGCTTATTAAAAGGAAACAATGACTTTTTTTTTCCCAGGTGATAGTTTAACATAATGGAAATCATCACAAGGAGCAATCACTTTCTGAGCAGGTGCTCAGCTTCATTACACTGTATTAGGAAATGTAAAGACATGATATATAAAAATGAATCTCCAGTGTCACGTTATTTCTAGTAAATGAAAAATAACTCCCCTCCTGTCAGTTAAGCTTAACCAACATTAAATTAGCCCAAATTAGGTCAGAATCAAGCCCAGAGATTATATTGAATATATTGAAGAAGAGATAGTAGAGTGTTTTACCTGTCATTTCTTAATTTTGTATTTCCCCAAACTACTCTTATTGGCATCAAGTACACTGAATATATTTTAAATATAAATACCAAACTATGAACCTGAATACACTTCATCTGTGTAAGCCATGAGTAAGAACTTGCTTTCAGTGCTAGGACTGGAATTAGCAAGATATTTAAATAAAGGAAAAATGATTATAGGATTAATAAAGAAAACAGTAGCAAAATATGCACAGCTAGAAGACCCTACCTTAAGGAGTGTACAAAAGCAGGAGGTACTAAGAACCCAAGTAATTGTTGTTAGAGCAATATGCCAGCTGAAAACTATCATATCTATCTAATAGCACAAATCCAAAACCAAACTATCTTCTTGCTAAATTACCTTCAAAGACAATAACTCTTAAAATAATTCTGATGTAAAAACCAATAGTACAGTAGTTTATACTCTTAGATTTGGTATTAGTCTCAGTGTGTCTGTAGGAACATTCTTGATTATTGCTGCTTGCTTTAATATAAATTTCTATTAAATGCAAGGACACAGCTGACACACAGAATTCACATTTATAAATAGTTTCTTATTCCCACAAACACCAAGAATCCTTGGAAGAGCTCTAGCCTCAAACTTCTAGCATGTAATTAATTGTTTTTCTGTGGTGATTGGAAGCTTCAACACATTTTGCTGTTTTTAGATCAGAACCTGTTTCCAAATTAAGGATTCTTGCTCAGAATTTGTACCTGTACTTTGTGCTTCCCAAGAAATTAATCTTAATAGCAAACAGTCAAGTAAACGTACATGTGCTTCAAAATGTAGTTTAGGAGCAGTGGAGATTTTCATGTGAAAAGCTGCAGCTCAAATTAATTTGACACATTAAAATGTCTCCTACCACGTTCCCTGTCCAGAACTGCTTGGGTGAGATCACGTAGACAGAACAACATTTCTCTTAAATAAGGTTTTGACTGCATGGATACCAGGGCAGCCTCACACAAGGCTGTTTTTATCTTTTACTGTATAACAAGGTGCAAGTCCGATTGCTGCAATTAGGGATTCAACACATTCTAATATTGGAAAGCAAATAGCAGTCTTAGTGCAAACTTTCACTCAGGGAAAAATAGAAACAAACCACACTAAGCTATAATTCCCAGAAGTTTGAGAGAGAACATTTTAAAGCTGGCAGAGCAGAGATAAATGAAGAGAAAGAAAAATGCTTTGAAAGTATGTTTCAAGCAAAACATTTCAAAGTGCCACCAATAGAAAACCAATAAAGACTTCCATTACCACATTACTTCACAGTTTTAAACCTGTGCATATAATTTTTCTTAAAAAAACCCTCAACCTCCTCTGGGGAATCACCATCTAAGCAGTCTCAGTAGCAGCTGTCTGTGAGTTCAAGAATTTGGGTGACAAATAAAGGAAATCCTGCAGCTGCTGACTCACTTCACACAAAGGTAATTGCAGATGACCTGAGCAAGGTCCTGTCTTGAACAAAATCAGGAAAAGTCACAGAAGTGCACTGAGACAGGCTCTGTTTCTCGGTGTGACAGCTGCTAGAACAAAGTTAACTATCTCTTGGGTTTTAAGCCATTGGCGAAAGGAAGAATGTCCAGCAAAATATGTGTGCATCTGGCCAGTCAGCAGTGAGAAGATGGTATCTGAAAATATGAGAGAGCTAGTCTAAAGAACAGTCTGCAAGGTAGGTGGAGGAAAGCCCTTTAATTAGGGCAGACACACTGACTTTTGGAAGAAAACTGGCCAGGCCCCATTTTGTCCTCAGTTGCTGTGTGGCCTTGTGCAACGGCAAGATCTTTCAAGGTCAGTAACCTTGCAGTCAGCAACACAGAAGCTACTAGTTTGGGAAATCATAAATATTGCAAAAAGCATTGCCAGAGAGCATTTATTTTTCATAAGTTCCCACAACTGATAGGCTTATCTCCTCCAAGCCTGCTTTCACAGTTAAGCAGGATGACATTCAGGAATAGTAGAGGAAAAGCAGGATACTTCACACAAGATGCACCTTTAGATTCTTCTAACTACCCTCACAGTAAAACTTCATACACATCAGCCAATAATTCATTCTTCTGTTTTCTTAGAGAAATAATGGATTCAAAAGAACTAGTTCACCTAGGGTACTAATTGGGTGTTTTGGAATCTTTGAAGTGATAATATAAAACCATCAGAAAATACAGGCTTCCTCTGAAAAATAAGTAGGATCACAATACTAATGGTTTGGGGGCTTTAAAGGGTCAAAAAAAAAGAGCTGGATTCTGTAGATGTAATTTTTGCATGCATTATCCAGAGACCCTCTATCTTAGGAAGATATTTTCCTAAGATAGAGGGTCTCTGGATAATTTTGCAAAACCAAAATGAAGTTAGGATTTTTCCACTGCAGCTTAGAAGTGCTTGGAGCTACTAGATCCATCAGCACACAAAAAGTGAAAAAAATAAAAGCAGGTGGTATAGTAAAATATTTTGTGGATTAGATAGCTGTTAGCATAGCATAGGTGCCCTTGATGTTGCTTTCCAAATCCAGTTGTCTGCACGTGGTCCTGAATGTTGCAAAACACAGAATCCCAAAATAGCCTGGGTTGGAAGGGACCTTAAAGGACATCTAATTCCAACTAATTCTAACTCCTGCGATGGGCAGGGATGCCACCCTCTAGACCAGGTTACTCAGGGCCCTATCCAACCTGGCCTTGAACAAATCACGTTGTCTATTAACAGGTTCCTCCCTCTTCAACAAGGTACAAATCTCAAGGTATAACAAGGAAAGCAAGGTACAAATCTCACTTTTATGGATCTTAGTGCCACAATATTGAAGGCAACATCTCAAAAATCCCACAGAGACAGATGTCAGTTCCTGATTTCCCCAAGGTGAAGACACACTGCATCTAGGGTATTTGTTGAGACTTTTTGCCTCAGGGTAGGTTTTAGTACAATCATTTTAAGATGAAGGCAACTGCACAAAGGTAAATTTCCTCCCAGATTTAGAACTAGCTTGATGAAGGGAATTATTGATTACTGATGAAATGCTAATACCATGCTAAATGTAATTTATTCAAGAGGTAGCCGTGCTGCTAATGAACAGAAACATTTCTATGCCTGAAATTTACTGAATGATGTAAAAAGTAAATCGTATGCTCAAGGTGGTTTTACAAAGTACTTGAAGATATTTTCTTTTAGTCTAATAGTAGATGGAGATTCAGGGCTGCCGTTTTTAGCTCTGTATTGTTCAAAATTCTTTATTTGGTTGGAATACAGGGAGAAGTAGCGTGGCAAATAGGCTGTTTAGTGATCAGGCTGGTGGGGGGCCATGCACAGAGCCTGGGACAGGGGTTGGGGTGCACTCCCTGAGAGCCATGGGATGGGACTGGGAGCCCAAATCCTGGGATGTGGGCCATGCAAGGGGATTAAGTCAGCCTTGAAAGAAGAGAAGAGCAGCTGACTTGCTGACAATGTGGTTTTTAGGAGAAATGTGCATGTTTTGTGAGAACCACAAAACAGACAAAGGGAGCTCAGAAAGGTCGAAGAACTTGAGGCAGCAGTCAACCCTTCTCTGTGCTACTAAAACTTTACATGGAAATTTTTGCAGATGACTTTTACCTCTCTGAAAATAGAAGCTGATAATGAAACTGTGGACTTGAATTTAATGATCCCAGTGTGAAAGGGCACCTATAAAATGATTTCTCCTTTTGTTGGCTGCTTCTAACCAACAGTTTAGAAAAACAAACCCTTGACAGCAACAAAAGGCTTTTTTTTTCCCCTGACCTGAATGCAGTAATTGCTACATTTATTTTATGATTCTCTTTTTGGAAAAAAATAAAATAAAATCGATGATGAGCAGAGCAGAGGGCATTTGGAGCCAAACAAGATAAGTGACAGATGGTCACTGAATGACCACACAAAGTCATAACATCAGAGATCCTGGAAAGGACTCTGGTCCAGGCAATGAGTAACGTGGCATAGTTTCCCAAACTTAAATAGGTACTTTTGAAGCATAACTCTAAAATCACCCTGAAGTATTTTTAAAACTCCTCAATATTGTGCCTGTGGGGGGAAGCTATTTTTTGTGTGTTGGCGGAGATTTCAGGAGTGAATTTTGGCAAGCTCAGCTGAGTTCCCTCACTGCACAGTATATAATAATGTTCATTATGATTATATCAAATACTATCCATTTTGTGCAGAATTAAATTTGATCTAATTCTGAAATGAATTCAAACTCCTAATACCCAGGTGCATCCTGGAATCAGATTTTTCTTGGTAATTAGTCCATGACTCCTTGATGGTTAATTTTGTACATAACTCTTATTGCATTTTACATTACTGCTTTTTGTATGGAAAATATTTAACAGAGCAACAAATGGATCCTCTATTCCACCTTTTTTGTTAGAGGGCAAGAAACCACAACAATGGACCACAAAGATTCCCCAAGCTCTCTCACTGCTTTGCTACTGAAGAAGCAGAATACCTTTCCAATCTCCAGGGCTGAAGCTCTGGAGAGTCTTGAGTGTTAAAAGTTTCTAATCTTTTATTCTGCTTCACTTATCTGGCAATACATATTCATGAGAAAGGTCATTATAGCAGCACCCAGTAGTGTGGCTCCAGTTTAGAGCAGCGGCACTCAGTGCTCAACAACCAAACCCACAGAAGCTCAGCAGGCAGGAGAAAGCAATAGTCTGAAACCTAATGAAACCAAAAAAGTTTTCACCTACATTATTGGGCTACCAGGGGGAAAAGAGCTTTTGAACTTATTTGTGTCTGTCTTCCTAGAGATTTTTAAAAGGCATTTTGCCTTGAGAGTGCTCTGGCAGGTGCTGCATACCTGTATTTCTCAACTGCCAGAGGAGTGCTGCACAGGGCAAGTAGGGACAGTGGGACAAATCTCATGGATTCAAAGAGCCTGGTCACCAAATTTCAGAGAAGAGTGGGCTGAAAAACAGTGCAAGGATCAGGTTTGTTCTTCTACAGCTGTGGTCTGTGACCACTCCAGATGTCAGTAACAAACTTGATGACACAAAAAAAAATTTGGCCTAAGACAAACTAGCAGCTAAATGAGCTTTGAGTAACAATTAGATGCAGAGCTGAGATTTTAGCAGAAGCTCCTGGAGACTCCCTCAGGCCACCTGAGCTTGAAGGAACTCTGCAGGTACTGGGGCTACCCCAGTCCTGTCCACTGACCCCAAATGCAACATTACAGCATCCCTCCTGTAAATGACACTTCTCAAATACCCCAAAAAAACCCAGCTACCTTTCAGTTCCCTGCCTCACATCACTCGATTTGTACTTTCAGTGCAGTATAAAACAATTTTTCAGGTGATTTATAGTTTCATGATAGTAAAACCATATGCAGATTACTTAAAGACTAATATATGCTACATACAATGTTTCTAGCATTCAAATAGGCATACTTTAAAATATTTCAATTAAGCTTTTAATTCAAATTACTTTATCATTACTTATATCACTGTCAATGTAAATAACTGTAGGTGTGCTTGGATGAGTGGGTGGCAGTAAATGTATAACCAGTGGATTTCAATACCACAAACTAAATATTAATTTCTTATCAACTCTTTTGCCAAAGCATTAGTTTGACTCATTAGATTCAAGTGTCCATGAATGTATGAGAGTCAAAGAACAACATGGTGAGACAAAAGAGAGCATTCCTATCCCCCAGCACAGAGAAGGCCATTTCCTCCGATTCTCATATATTGGTGCCTCAACAGCAGGAACATCTAAAATGCTGCCACACATTTTCCTGCAGGTAGCTACAGGAGCAAGTGAAAAGGGGAAAAAAAAAGGCAGTAAGTCCCTTGTATGCAATCTGGGGCAAATCTCCACTCATTAGGGTGTGAGTGGAGATCTCATTCCCACTGCCTTTCTAGGACCTGGCAGCTTCTGGAGGAATCCTGCCCCGTGTTGGTATCTAGCTCTCATTTTGGAATGGAGGATCAAGTCTGGGTCCTGATTGTTTTTTTCCTCTCTCTCTTGTCAGCTTTTTTTTTCTCTGCTCTGTGGAACTGGCTGCCCCTGCACTGCAGTCAGGGTCCCCCACCTTTTATTTCAGTGATTTTAAGGTAAGATTTTATTGTATCCCTATCACTGCTGTGGTCCTGGAGACAGTTTCTGTACCTTCCCTCACTTACCTGTATTCCTCCTGCCACACTGATCTGAAAGATTATTTCTTTTCCTCTGCACATCTCCTTCCCTGCTCTTGACTTTGCCAAGTGACTGTGTCTGACACAGCTGCCCTTGGCCTTGAACCCATCCTGGGCACTGACCAGCTCACTGCAGGCTTACCTGAACTGCATCTGGGCCATCCCTACCAGCCCTCATTTTAGGTGTTTTTGAAGGAAGAAGTGATTTTCCACAGCTCAGATAGCTTTCATCAGAATATTCTTAATATTAAACAATGATGCCGTTCAACGAGTTAAAGCTACCACTCTCTAGAGACTATTCAAAATTCAGTAACCTTGGCAACAAAATAAAAAGCAATTCTGATTTAGTTGTTTAAAATGGGGAACATACACTCTTACATATGTGAACATATTGTTAACAGATTGGTTTATGTTCCTATTTTCCTAATTGTATGGCTTCCTTAAACATTCCAGTAATAGAAAATACCACATTTTATTCATCTAAAATTTGTCCTACATTACAGAACATCACCTGATCAGGGAAAAAAACCAAACACATCCCTCTGGAACAGAGTCAGAAAAATGGTGCAGGTGCCTACAGACATTCTTGTCAACTAACTACAAACAGAAAATAACAGTATACACTCAGGTGATTTTTCAAGGCAAACTGAGTAGTCACTCATTATTATTTTCATGTCTTATATAATATTTTCATATCTATCCCCTGCAGAGGTATGCATTTCAGGGGAGGAATCAAAAGAAGAACATTCCCTTCAAAGCTGAAGCCTCATGTAGCTATGTGTGAGCTGTGTGCTAAGAGACAAGCTGGTGAGTCTGGACAGTGCTTCTAAACATGGAAATATCTGGGACAAATGGGAAAAGGTTGGGTGGCTCTGTGCCCCAGCACCCAGCACCACCCAGGTTCCTGGTGCTCTGCACCTCCACAGGGCTTCACAATTGAAATTGGCTCCCTGAGATTTTCTTTTTGCTTTTGCAAATTGTACCAAAGTGTTACCCTCGTTCACTTAGGAGGCTTGAGGCAAAAAGCTCAGGCCATCTAACAGCAAACTGCTAAAAGTGCTGTATGTTTTCTTTTTTTAAGTTTGTGAAATAATTTGTTTCCCCAAGCTAGTGATAATATGGATTTGGAGCACAGCTTTCCCAGATTTATTTAATAAAGAGTTACCATTTTTCTTCTAGCAGAAACAATCAGAGAAAAGAAAGCTATTCTCCTCCACACAACGGAAAGCAGGATTATAGAATAAATGCAAGGGAGATAAGAAAGGTGAATCAATTTAAATGACCTTTACTCAAGCTTCATTGAAACAAATGAATAAGAGGATTTATCTACCAGAAAATAAAGCGGAAATAAGAAAATAATGGCTAAACAGCAAACTAAAGGGAAAATTCTAATTATATTGAAAGAGATTTGCCAGGGTTTCTTAGTTTAAAATTAAAAACAGCTTAGAGTATGTTAAAACATGTATAGATTATAGCTGAGCAAACATAATAAACCCACTTGGACAGCTAAGCTAGGAGTAGGATAGAATGCAGTGCTTGCAGCTGAGAAAGGGCTTTGCCTATTTGCACCATTAACTTTCTGAAATTTAGTCCTCCTACCTTATGGATCAACTGTTTGAGAGATTAATTGGCTTGCTAATACCATAAAATCCTATTTTTTATTTCTCACATAGGACAGGAGCCTAAATAGTCCATTGCAAAGCTAGGCCAAAAAAAGCACATAAATGGAATTTTAATAGTGCCACAAGCAGCAGCTGTGGGGCTGAAGGTCCCAAGTGTTGGCTAAGCCCTATCCTGGTGCACAGGGTCCTCAGCCTGACATGGGCCTGGCTGTGCCAAGCAGAGGCATTCCTAGGATGGTGCCAAGTGTGCAAATCCCTGCTCTCCAGAGCTGTTGGTGCCAGCCAGCACCCACACCCCAGCAGCTCCCACCCAGAGCCTTTGCTGCCCACAGCCAGCTCAACAGTGCTGCTGAGCACCCTGAACAGCATCTGCCTTCCAGTGCTAGGCAGAACCCCATGTAGGTTGTTTCTTCCCCATAAATATTTTTTCATATTTGTAAAAAAAGCACCCTAAATAAGCAAACTGCATATGCAGTTCTTCTGGGAAAGAAAAAAAATCCTTTTTTTTTTGTTTGCTTAGCTTAAATCTTTGCCTCCTTTTGATATGACAATCAACCAACTAAGACCATTAATTACATGGTGATAAATTTCTTTCAGTGCACAGATACCAGGGTAATAGGTTTAAGCAAAGCCATGGAATTTGGCAGCTTTCCTTTCCTAGCAAGATTATGTCAGTGCTCCTAAATCCATTGATCCAGCGAGACAGTAATTAGTTAATTTAATGAGAATCAAAGGATTTTAGCCTGCAGAATTTACAGTACTAACAAGACAGGTTCTTTTTGGAAGCTATTTCCAATAAAAACACTTCAGTCAGCCAGCAAGAATATTGTCTCTTGATTAAAAACATGGAGCATCGTTTATCGCTATCACCACAGGGTTAGGCTAATGCTGGAAAGTATCCTGTGCTTACACTGGTTTTGGCTACTGTTAGAGTGCCTGTTTTGTTTTAAGAACATTATTGTGAATCACCTTTGTGAGCATCTTCTTAGGGTGCAGCCATGTGCATGGATGGTTCTGCTTGTTCTCGTTAATTATTTTCCCTGCAGTGAGGAGATTTCTGCTGGTGCCTGATTGCTGTGGCTGCCAGGGGCAATACAGTGGGCAGGGAAAACAAGGCTCAAGTGCAAAAGGCAGATTTGCTTGGCAGCAAGACATGCCCAAGAAATGCCGGTTTCAGCTGAGGGGCTCCACACAAGCCTAACGTGCAGGGAAGCTGTGTTGAGCTCGCACAGTCCTGGAGACTGCCTTTGCCATATCTCTAAAGAATGATTAATTGCTCTGAAGACACATCCTAAACCTGGCATTTAATTTCACTCTACAGAGACCTAGCACTTCTGCTGTTTGCCCAAACAAGCAAAGAAACCAAAACCATTTTGCAAAAGAACAAACCAAATAAAGCCAACCAGGAGCCAACTAAAGGAAAAACACAGCCCACGAGCCTCTGTTCACACACACTTAGCCTGTGCTAAGCAGGCCCAGGAATAAAGGAATCTGAGGCAGACAGACAGCTGGACATCCCCCCATTCCCCTTCCAGATTTTGGCTGTGCAAGGGACCTTTGGAAAGAAAATATATTCTGTAGGAGAAGTGTCTCCTGAAACTGCAAGAAGTCAGGCCTAAGGTAGTGTCCACAAAATGTGAATTATTGGCAATGCATACCTCTGCTTTTGTAGGCCATGCTTGCAGCACGTGAGCTGTGAACCAAGGTGGGAATATTGCTCATCTCTGGAATTGGCTCTAATTCTGGCTTTCACCACAAACTTCATGGCTCCTTTCATGGGTGATTTTTCTTATTCTCCAGCATCCATATTGCAAACAGCCTGAACACTTCAGATGGCTCTAAGGGAGAAATGAAAAGAGGAGAAATATTTTGTGGCAAAACTTTCCTTACAAGATAAATATTTAGAGGGGTATGAGTTCCTGAGGTGTTTATTTAAAAGCATCTTCAATTTACAGGCAGCTCCAGAATCACTGCATAATATCCCCTCCATGGAATTAGTCAGTTTACACATAAATATAACTTTTTCTCTTGTATTTCTCTTTGCTTACACAAAACAGACATTTGAGTATAAAAATATTGTGATTAAATTGGGGAATTAGTTGGCTGAGTACTTAAACAATTCCCCTACCAGAAAAATAAAAACTATTTAACTAAAAGAGTCAATGTCTTCTCTGAGGATGCTTTAAAAGATTATTTAAATCTTATAAATATTTAAAGACCTGCATAGAAGTTAATGGATTTTTAAAGAAAAACAAAACAGCCATGAACAACAGCATCTTATCTTCTACTAAACCAATTAAAGAGTAAATCCTATGTTGTGACTGTATTTTGAAAATTACCTTGGTTGAACTAGATTGTATCTCTATTGAGATGCAGTCAGGATTTTGCTGAAAACAACACAGATATTTTTCAGCTTAAACAGGTAAAGCCTCTGCTACAGGAACATCACATGGCCTTCAAGGACCAAAGTGAGGATTCAGGTTTCCCATCCTTCCCTTTCTTTGCTGCAAATAGCTGGCCCTGGCCAGTGTCCGATTCCCATGCTCATTTTACATGCCTCAACACCAGAGCTCCATGGTTTAAAAGAGTAGCCATCATATTTCTCAGGAGATTTAAAAAGAAACTAAATCTTATTAACTTTGTAAGTAAAGCTACCGGTGCAATCACTTGTTTCTCCCTGATGTAGGGACTGAGTGTGTTGAAAATGCAGATCCTTGGGCATTTGAAGGTGAGCACCTATTCAAGCCTGTGGATTGGTGATTGGTTAGATGGGGTCTCCCATGGTGTATCTTGGTCACTTGTGGGGAAAGCCCTCCCCATTTCTACAAAACCTCAGCTCTGAAGGAAAATAAATCCAAACACCTCCAACTTTTATCATTCAAAACCAACTATTTCATTACCACTCTCTGTACTAAACAAACATTTTCCACTTGGTAATTAAGCTTGATCATGAAGACAAAAACATCATTTGCATGCATTTTTAAGACAAAATAATGGTCTGATTTAATTTACTTCACCACAAAGCTGGTGTGCACCATGTCTAAGTGAGAGGAGAGCAAAGGCCTTGTTACCATTAACCTTGAATCTATAGAAAGTTTGAAGTGATGTGAATAATGGGGGTGGGAGGGAAGTTTGGTTTTTGTTCCAATGCTCTGCTTTTTTCTCACTGAACACATTGACAAATGTTAAGATGAGCCCTCAGCTGAAGGAGATCCTGCAGAAATACAGCCCCCTAGCAACACTGTTACTATGCACAGGGAGTACATAAAACCTTATTCCCCTAAAAGACCGTGTTTGAGAAGGGAATAAAATTTTATTTTCTTTTAAAATAAAGATCAGGTGCTTGCAAATGTTTCACGCACCTCTAAATATACTGTAAGCACAATCTGAATAGAGGCAGGATTCATAATATAAACTCAGAATGATGACTGTGGCACAGAAGCAGATAACTGGAGGAACCAGAGATACAGATCTTTTCTGTGAAAGCCATATTTCCAGCACTATGAATTGGGAGAAACAGAGCATTTGATTTTGAGTCCAGAGAAACAGAAGAAAAGAGGACAATAGCATCCACAAAGGGGAGCTGCTGTAATAAGGGAGGGCACGTGGATGGGGAAGGCTTTTGGCAGCCAGGAGAGGCCTGGGTCTGCACAGAGAGGTGTGCTACAAAAGGCATTCCTGCAAGAAAGCAAAGTGAATAGGAGAGGAAAATGAATCTTTTCACTGGCCAGATGAAGGATGTGCTCAGAACAATGTGCCTCCAGGAATAAATCCTCTTTCTCCTCTCTCAGCAGCTTACTCAGGAACCAGAGCCCACAGAGCACTAATGATTGCAGTGAGTTAATGAATATGTGCTTATGAAGCATCCAGCAATTCTTTTAAACTATGATTTATCTTCCAAACTCTTACTAAAGAAGAATCCTATCAATATACATCTCTGAGCAAATTCTTTGAATGTGTTGCTTTTAGTGATTGCATATTTTCTCTTTATTGACCAAAGCTTTTGTAAGCTGGGGTCCAGTGCAGTACAGGTCTCAGCATGCTTGTGAGAACAGCTCCACTGAGATGCACAGGGTTGTAGCCTTTTACATTTGGTCACCAGAAACAAGGGGGGGTGGGTGCCTTTCTACTACAACAGCACAAAAGCACATAAAAAGCAGACTGAGCTGATGAGAACTTAACTAAGGGTCCTCCATATGGATATCCTGGGAAGAAAACCCAAGCTCTGCTGGCCTCCATTGCTGGGAAACTGGCAGGGCTCTGGCACTGACCAGCTGTAGTGCACAGTGATTCATTTTGATATTCAGAAATGGCTGTTTTACACCCATATTTCCCATGGAAGCAGAGGTCTGAGTCCCAAAGACCTGCACTGCAGACCCCGAGCACTGCTGCCATCACCACCTGACAGGGATACGTGCCCAACAGGGTCACTAGCTTCAGCCACATCCTGGCAGAAAGAATATAAACAAGCCTCAGGAAAAATGTGGGATTTTTTTCTCTCTAAAAACCACCTTTTCCAGCAGCAGGCTTTGTAGCTTGTTTTACTTTTCCAGCTGAGCAGACTCAGTGCAGAGGCAGCCTAAGGTAGTGCTTTTCATTTTGTACACCCACGGTCACAGGTCTCTCTCATTGTTCCTGCTTTCGACAGAGGTTACCAATTATACTGCTTGACGTACATGGCAACTGTTTACAAGAAAATTACCTTGTTTATATATTTTTCCTACAGTTAACAAATTATCTTAAATGTCAAGTTGCTAGATACAGAAATAAGCGAGCCTACTGTATGCTTTAAAGCACTACAACTGTTGGTAAATTGCACTCAGCACAGAATTATAGACATCATTCGGAAGGAAAATACTTTCCCAAGGGATTCATCTGACATCATAAACTATGAAAATGAAGGCTTAGCCATTTATAAATGTCAGCAGAACAAAACCAGTCCATCTTTTGAGCACAATTAGTCACGTGCAGTTAACTGTTTAACACTTGCACTGTATTGCTATTGATCTCTGATTGCTTTAATGAAATCAATTCCATAGCTGTTCATTTATCATTAATTGTGCTGTGAGCTTCAGAGGGGATTGAGAGCACAAAGGAGGTTGGCTCACAGACTGAACCGAGCAGTTTTTGACATAATGAGTAAAAGTGAGCCACCTCTCTCATTCTGCATGCATGAAACACCCTTAACAATCACCACTGTCTTCTGTGTCACTGTGGCAGCAGTTTTTACCAGTTAGGGCCATTAGGCACTGAAAGAAATCAGCATTTTCTGTTTTCATACAGAGGAGTTGCCAGTCAGGGGCTGTGGCTGGCTTGCAGGAGCAGTTCAGGGCAGCAATGAGCCAGCACCCTCTCCTCTGCTCAGCCTCTGCTGTGTGGTAGCAGCACCAGCACAGCAAGTCCCTCTCTCTCAGCTCCACAGGCAGGTTGGTGAATCCCAACAGCTTTAGGTGACACTCACTACCCCAGGAAGTTGGTGATGGTACAGTTGTTTCACTGACCAGTGCCTTTTCTCCTCAAGGCTGATTCCCTGTTGGGAAGATGTGACCCATCTGGAAACCTGCCATACTACATGGCTATATGTACAGTTGCCACTTCCCCTCACTCTCCTAATAGTTTTCCACCAAAAAAACCCAGCTCTGGTGGGCAAAACTACTTCATTTCAATGCTCTTGTTTTCCTCCTGGAGTCCCCTTTGCATAATATGAGAAGAGTCAGTGTCCTACTTCCATGCCTGGCACTTTGCTTTCTGACACTGCACTGCTCTATTACAGCAGATGGAGAGTATGGCCTCTTCCCTAAAGTAACAACTTGCTGGTACTTGGTATTCTCATATAAATCCTTGTTTTTTCCAGAGTTACAATGGCAAATCATAAATATTTGCTTGGGTCTTAATAACGAGTCTAATGTTTCAGAAGAGCCTCTGCTCTTGCCTGTATCCACCCCATTTCAGTGGAGTAACGAATGGGACAGATGATTCACACAAAATTACACTGGCAAACCATAACCCATCCCTGTATCACACTTCAGTGGTGTCTTTCTGTGCCTTTCCAGCAGCAGATCATCAGCCACTGCAGAAGGAGCTTTACTACTCATTATGATGGTAATGTAGTATGATTTGCACTTGCTTCATACATATTATATATTTCAGATGGATAATAAGGGGAACAGTGTAAATACCCAAAAAAGGGCATAATAGGTTATAATAGGTTATAATACCTAGACAAGGATTCCAGAAAGAGAAATAAAAATATAGTTGTTGAGAAATATTTTGTTCAAATCTGAACCAAACAGTCTTAACAAAACTGACTGCAGAAAGAGGAATTAGAACAGCCCCAAGAAGCATGTCTTTTCCAAGTATTTCCTTTCAACTAACTTGTGATTTAAAAGATGAGCCTCTTATGCAGACTGGCATTAGAAATGAGATTAGATTGGAAGGAGAGAAAGGAGAGAAAATGTTCAAAATGAGGAAAAGGTGAAAGAGATGCATGCATTAAAAACAGTCAACTGTCACTCAAGAGACAGTGACAAGACTATGAGAGGTAAATAGAAGGATTTTTTTCCCCAACGACAGAACCACTTCAAGAATGTTTCACTGTCTCTTCTTATTTACATTAATGTGTATTTGATGTTTCACTGTCTCTTCTTATTTACATTAATGTGCATTTGATCATTACAGCCTATGAAAAATGACAGTAACAATGTTCATCAGATACAAGGACAGTCAGTGTTTATGAAGGGAGATTGGGCTACAGCATCCCAAAATCCACAAATAGCTGATGACAATTGGATAGTCCCAGTCAAGCCCCTGCTCTCCATGTGTGCCTTTTCTACAAAGTGAAGATTCTTTTCTCTGAGTGTTTTATATGGGATACCAGCTCATATATCAGATCACATTTCATTATCTTTTATGGTAATGCTTGGGCCATATATCATATTCCCTAATAAATCTTAGCTCTGCCAGCAGAGCATCATAACGTTACCTTTCAAAACACTGCTTTCAGCAGCAGATACACAGGGCTGCATCTTCCATGTGGGGTTTTTTGCAGTTTATCAAAATGAAACATGACATCCACTGTAAATGATATTCCCATTTAGTGCTTAATGATACATCTGCTTCCTCTCATCCACAAATTCTGATGGTTTGCTAAACAGATATTTTGTTTAGTGACAACCTGTACGCCAAACTGAGGATTCGTTATCTTCAGCCTATCAGCAGTGGGAGCTGATGCAATTATGAGTTGAGACTATGAGCTAAAACCCTCAGACATTACAACAAAAAAAAAGCACTTGCAAATACTGGATTTAACACCATGCTAGCCTCCAGAAAAAAAGATGAGCTTTAGAATTTGAGGTGTCATCAAGCACTGCTACTGTTTTTCAGTCTAAGGGTAAAAACCAAAATGGTGCTCTTCCAAAAATAACTTGACTGAGAAGCAGCCATTATTGGTATGGAAAATGAGAGAGGGAGAACATAATTGTGGTGGTGTTTGAGGGTCTCCAGGATGAGGGAAGAGATGAGAATCTTGACTCTATGTTTCAGAAGGCTGATTTTATTATTTTATTATATATATTATATTAAAAGAAAATGATATATTAGAACTATACTAAAGAAAGAGAAAGGAAACATCAGAAAGCTGGAAAGGAATGAATAATAAAAACTCATGACTGCTCATAGCCTTGACACAGCTGGACCATGATTGGTCATCAAGTAGAAACAAACTATATGGAACCAATACAAGACACACCTGTTGGTAAGCAACCTCTAAACCACATTCCAAGCAATCAGATAATTGTTTGTATTTAATTTCTGAGGCCTCTCAGCTTCTCAGGAGAAAAATCCTAGCAAAAAGATTCTCATAAAATATGCCAGTGACACATAACAATATCTTTCCATTAGCTTCTGTGTACTTGAAAAGCCACATGGACACATCCAGAATTTCATGGGATTTTGGGGCAATAGAGTATAGAAAAACCTGTTGCTGCAGACCCAACCTGTGCCCTATTCCACAGCCTCTGGGCTGATACCACTTCCTGCTGTCCAGGGGGCAGCAGGACTCAACATCCAACATTTAGGCAATCAGTTTCCAAGGATTTTTGACAGGCAGAACATGCAACTTACAGTAGACCTACCGCAAGGTATAATTTTTGCAAGTTAAGCTAAAAAGGGCTAAGTACAGTTTATTAATTTCTGTCTAAATTAACTTTATATTTCTTTTTGTTTTTCTCTTAGACTCTAGAATTTTTCAAAGAAATTTTCTGAACTTTGATAGAATCAGTGGATGCCTCAGAGGCGTAAATTAGCTCTTACCTCCACTGAGACAATAACCTGAAGGAGTTAAATATCCATGGCTTGGTTGTCAGGCATACTCAGTAAAAAAACCTACGTATATTTTGTGATTGGTATCCTGACTGTACATCCATCAAAAAGGAGACCTCCATTTTCATCACTAGCTTTCGGTCAGGCTGGTGTGTGGGAAGTGGGCATGGCCTTCTTTCTCCATTCCACTGACTCTGGAGATCACCCTAGGGAGCAGATGGCTCTCTGGCCATCACTCACACACCTCTCTGAAAATGCCTTACAGGCTGACCATGATCCCAAATATCCCAGGGACATGGCCTTGTTAAAATAAATTTGACTTCTGGATGACACTCCAAATGTTAATATATCTGGAGGTGCTACTAGATGAAGGCAGAAAGTTTATTTAATGTGAGCCTTTCACCTGAATTTCCAACCCTTGCCATGCTGACATCCGGTTAAAGGAAGGAAACAAACCATTATTTTTTATCTTACCTGTCACTCAGTACATTTCCTCCTTAGAAAGCTGATAGCTCCAGTCACGCCCTTAGAACCATGTTTTGGCTCCTGTTCCAATGAAGAAAGTACAAAACTATTAATTTGAAATATTTTTTGATATTTAAAGAGAAATTCATGTTTTTTAAAATATAATATCTTCTAAGTGAAAACTCTATAGCTACTTGAGAAGACTGTCACAGTTGAGATGGCCATGATACACAGAGTATCACCATACAGTTTCAGAAAGCTTCAACCCACACACAGTAACACCATCTCACTTCAGAAGGCTGCAAGCATCTGCCCTGCTTGTTCTTTAGCCCAACCTTTTATCCCCTCCTGTTGATGCCCTGCCCCTGTGTGCCCTCTGTTCCCTGTGGTGGTTGGTCAGTGCCCCTGGGCACTCCCTGGCTCATTGCTGTCAGTGCTGCTCACAGCTGTGCCCATTGGGGATGAGGCTGGGCCACAGCCCCACTCCCAACCACCACAAACTGTGTGTGCCTACAGAAGACCATACCTACACCCTAACCCCACGTCTCCAGCTCTACTATGTTCTCTTTCTGCCAGGATGATCTCTTCCTTCTTGACGCCCCAGGGCGGCTGGGAATGAGGCAGTTGTGATGAGCCATTTCTGCACATCCCATCCTAGACTGGGGACTGAAAGGTGGATCCTCTCTCCTGTCCCATCCAGGCCACTAAAATGATGCTCATTTCCCTCTGTCTCCACAGTGGCACTGGTGCTTTAGCTGCCACCTGAATGCCATCGCTCAGCCCTCTGCCCCCACTCCAGCCCCATTGCTCTGTGCCAGGGTGCAGGGACTCTGCTTGGAGCTGAATCACGCTGTTAATACTGCCTTCATTTTCCACTTGCTGTTCTCCAAACTGGTTTTACTTGTCTCCTTCCAGTTCAACTGTCAAATGAAGGAAAAAAGTAATAAAAACATCCATTACCTCAGATGTCCCATGTAACTCTAGTTCTTTGCTCCATTCTCAGACCCATCCTGAATACCTCTGTAGTTATTAGTGGAAATTCACTTCACAGGGACAAAAATCTCCAACTCAGCAGCAGAAGTTACGTTAAAAAGAGCTTTTCTGTGTAAAGCTCTTGATGAAAGGAAAATGTGACAGCCAAATTGCTGTCTCTCATCTGTGTTCCTCCTTGACCTGGCACAGACTTCTGGAGGTGAATGGAAGGGCTCCCATTGATGTCAGTGGGCTGGGATCCAGTTCTTGATGTCCATGCTTTGAGGAACAAGAGAGCAAAGAGCACCTTTGTACAGCCTCTGTCTAGGTGATTTTAATTGTGGCAGTGGAGCAAAACAGCACCTGTACGTAAAGGATAGAAAAGGGAATGTTAAAAAGGGGCTGAGAAGTGCTGCAAGACAGGAGGAACTGCCTCTCAGTGAAAATAATGAGGAGACTAGGAGGCGTGTTTGGGGTGTTTTTCAGAGAATGTTTAAAAAGCTGCTGTCTCATCTCTGTGTACGTGCAGTGTTGATTTTAGTAAATATGTCCAGTGGACATGTATGTCCTTCCTCACTGAGATGGAGATATCTGCTCCTCCCCAGCTCTCCTCCTCACTGGCCAGCAGCTTCTGCAGGACACAGCTCCTGAGAGCAGGGCCTAATCACCATCCACTGCCAGACACACCTTTGCTCCTCTTAAACACCTCTCCTGCCTTCTCTGGGCTGAGAGGTTCCCTAGGGATGCAGGGCAATTGCCCCCACATAAATTATCTGCAGGACCAGCCTGAACATGCTGCATATCCCTGACCATACAGGGAGCACATGCCTAGAGTACAGGGAGCTGCAGCTACTGCAATTTTCCCTCAGGACAGGGGATCCAGTCTATCCTGCTGCTTGATCCTTAAAGCAACCTCTATATTTTCATGCTTGCAAGCTAGTTCAATTTCCCGAAGATTAAATTCTCTGTACATTAATGAGGAAGGAAATCAGTTTTCCTGCAAGAGGTTTCTTTAACATTTCCCTGGGCTACAAACAAGTGTAAGCTTTGAGAAGCTTTCTTTTAGCTGAAATGCCTGAGACTTGGAAATGCTCATACTCTTACTGGTATTACAGGTCACTGCCCTTCTCAGCACTTGCCAGAGCTGAAACACTAAATAGCTTGTTATTTCTGTTTAGAAATGTGTCTGTGCTTGCACCTGCTAGTAACCCTAGTGTAGCAAGGAAAGATTAAACATTCAAGCAATTTAGCTTAGTTCCAGTTCATTTTCAATTAACAGGAGAAAATCCTCTCAGACATAATAGGCTATTTCTGGTTGGAGGTTAGTTTATTTGTCTGACTAAAGTAAGTATATGGGCTTACAAGTTAAACTCACTAATGTTGTTACAAATGCAGTTTGTTAAATAAAAAAACATTTAGAAGAAAGCACAGAAAATTAAAACACTGATTTCAAGGGTATTTCCCATTTTCAGGAGGTTTTAAACTAGTAAATACCCCTAAATCAAATTCATACAAACCATTTCAGGTAATAAATTGTAGTATTATTACACAAGGTTTTATTTCCTAACCTCTAACCATTCCATATGTTCACTTGCTGTACTTAGAATGTAAAACCTGCTCTGAAACAATTTAGCAAAGTCAGCTGTCTTTTCTGATACCATTCTTTGCTGTCTTACCCATGCTAAGCTGGGAAAGTTTATCCAAATATCCATTTTCCCTAACATGTTAGGCAAGATGACATCTTCTGAAGACATCTTCCTGGCTTTGTAGTCAAGACCAGTATGAATCCAAGGAAATAAGGAGTTTGGCTGGCCAACACTTTCCATTGAGGTTTAATATTGTCTAACAAAAGCCAAAAATTAGTCTTTTCACAAACTGTTGTTAATTTGTTAGGGAAGGCAAAGATTCCTCTTCATGTGGCAAATGAAGTCCAGCAGTTTCCACAGGGGGAAGATCAGAAAATGTAAGGGTGGAGAGGAGAGCAGATGGCATCAAGATTTTTGAGTAAAATCTCATAGAAATTCCTGAACTGGAAAACACATATATCTCTGTTTAACTGGTTTTTCTATTAAGGAATCCTTTCCAAATGACCTTTCCCCAAAGCCAAAAGAACTCAGACTGGAAATTCCTGCTTCACTCATTCCCAAGCTGCTAACTTTCATGTGTTTCTTGTGTTTTTCCCCATCTCTGAAAATTTATAAAACCATTATTTCATTTTTATGATTCCCATGTAATCATACTGCTTTCTGTAAAAGACAAAGGCCATTGATGGGCACATATCAGTGAGATGCATTTAGAAATGTAGAGTGAAAGAAAGAGGATAAGAAAAAAGCATGAAAAATGCAGAAAGTCCCAGAGCACTTAAAAGCTGTCTGAGACACTTGTGATTTACACATCTGGCAAGAACTCTGCTAAGAAGTAATGAGAAAGTTACAGAAGTATGAGGAATCAGCAGTGCAGAGGATATTTTGTATTTGTGAGAAAAGCAGGAAAAATTTCCACCATTCTCATTCAAGCTGTTTTGACAGAATTAAAAAGGAACACTTCCACAAAGCAAGGAAGCATCGTAGCCACCTTTCCTCCAGCAGCTCTCATTGACCAAGCATTTCCTCTTGCCTGGTGACAGAAGGAAAAACTGTGTATCCAGCTCCTCAGAGACCCACTATGCTCCAGTTCCAGGGCAACCTGGGCTTGGGAAATCAATGGGAATGAGAACGATAAACATTTAGGATCGCTGGGGTGCTAATGATCTTCTTAGAGCCCAAAGACACCACAATTACAGTAATCTTTACACAAGACTGAGGACTGCAGTGCTCCTACCCTGAGCACACACATGGGACACCTCCCAGGGGGCTGAGTGCTCCTGACAAGCCAAGGTGACACAAGAGAGCTGTAGCAGAGAGAAAGGTAGGACAGCCCCTCTGCTGGGGTGAAAGGCAGGTCTGCCTGGTGCCATGCTTATGATAAATGGACATATCTCACGGTCTGGGAGGTATTTAGGTCCCTTTTATGTTCTTTATTTCTGACTCACCTGTACATTGTTTTGGCATCATTGTACTTTGCAAAATGGAAAGATGAGGAGACAGGAAAATAACCACACTGGGACATGGCTGGCTGCACCTAGGCACAAAACCTTGTTGTGGAGGCAGGTTTTTCCTACAGAAAGCTGCTTCTTTGGAGTGGGGTTTCCTACACAAAGCTGCCTTGGTGCCCTGAGACCTAGCCTCCCCCCTCACCTCCCCATGCCTGGCCATTTCTCAGACTCTAATGAGGAAATCTGTTAAGGCTGATGTGGAGTTGGCAGCCATAAGTCCCAGTCATGCTCTGCCTGCCAGAAAGCATCAGAAACCCAAACATACAGAGATTTAAAGAGTTTCCAGTGACAGAAGTTTGATTTTTCTTTCCTTTAGCAAATCTATGTAGTCTTTCTTAGTTGTTCTGGATAGATAAAAACCAGTTAGAAGCACACACTTCTGGATTCACACCTGAGTCAGAAATGCTGTTCTAGTTTTCTAATTTTATCCACTTGTCCTGCAAGGCTTGTTTATCTCCTGTATTCTTCCAGCCCACTTCTGTTTGCTTCGTGATTTGTCTCTTAGCACACTGCTATTCCACCTTCCTAAAAATAAAAACTCTTAATTTTCCTATGGAGTGCTCTGCCACCCACCACTGCAATTTATAAAGAGCTGTCACCACAGTCAAGTGCCAATCTTCCTCAGTGAACAAGTGCTGCTCAATGGTGCTGTACATCCTGCTGAAACTTCAGATTCTGCACTAGGTCTGACAGACCCAGACTAGGGTAAGAACATTTTGAAGTCAAAATTGGATGGATTGGAATCTCTATCTGGCAGAGGCTAGATGTCCCATGGACTGGTTTTTCTATCTGTCTGCTGTCCCATAATCCACATTCACCCTTTATACAAGAATTCATCTGTTTTGCATCTGCAGAAACAGTGCCATAAATAATTTACCTCCTCCCTGCTTGCAAGTTGGCCTCTTTCAAGAAATTTGTGCAAACAAGAGACATTTATCAGGTGCTTGATATATGTTTTCCTCCTTATTCTGCTTGTTCAGAGCCTGCCTCCTCCATCCCAAGCAAAACCAAAAAAAAACCAGTGACATACTTAGTCCAACAGGAAATTTCTATTATTTACTTCAAAGAGTATCAAATATGAATTTGGTGCCTGAATTCTAAGGTGGCCCATTCCTGATGAAAATATTTCCCATGAGTAACTGTTTTACAGAGTTATACTAACAAAATTAGCCAAAGCTTACTCTCCCTCCCCTCCCCTTCAATGCCAGGATGTAGAATCACAATTTATGCCTTTTTGAAGACCACCTAGTCTTCAAAACAAGAGAATTAGATGGGTAGTTAATAAACTATGTCAATGCTGAAACCACCTCTTTTGCTTTAATTACTGACTGGATAAAGACGAATTAGTAGAAATTGTTCTCTGCAAAATAGTCAATTGCATTTAAGAACATTTATCACTCTGTACAGATCACAGAAACTCTGGTTAAAATGATGGTGTCATACTGCTTTTGTCTGTGTCTCTAATATAAGTTAAGGTTTGCATAGTAAGTTATTTTAAGCAGTGAGCAGACTTAAGCAAAAGTCAAAACTGATGCAGTTTGTCTTTCCTAATCAAAAAACCTCACAGAAAATCCAATGACAATCACCACTGCAAAATCCCAGCACTATGCTTATGAAAGGAAACCAAATGACTTCTCAGAAAAGAAGATGGGCATCTCAGCAGAACCATTTTAATCTGAAAAGTAGCAAATTGTGTGACTGAGTGATTTGACTCCAAAGTAAAATTGATGCAGTGAGGATTTCTGGAAACAGCTGGGTAATGCTCAGTCCAGAGGGACTGAGGCAGTTTTTCCCTCAGATATTCTTTTGAAAAAACCACAAACCACCCCAAATCTGAGATAGAAATCTTAATTTTTCATTTGTAAGAGGATTAGCTACAATTTTCTGATTGCTTTTCTCACTTTAACACTCCTATAGAATTTCCATCCTTTGACCTCCATTAGATTTTGCACATGGATTTTTCTTTATTGTAAATTAAAAATACTGAAATTTATGATGAGTTTTAGGGGAAGAAACTTGAGGTTTCCTTCTACAAAGTAAAAAGTTCAAGATGGAAAATGTTTTTGTGACTCAACCAGAGTTCTTTGGTATGTGAAGAATTTGAGTCTGATGTTACTCTCGTGCTGGAAAAAATGAAGTCTTTGAAGTCACTCCATTAAAGTCAAAAACTACACAGTAATAAAGAAAAAAATGAGCTGTTTATGCCTTCTTTTTTGTTTGTTTCTTCCCTTAGTCTGAAAAAAAAATAATAAAAATCACCTGATTTATGTTTGTTCTTTGTGTATATAAGGCATGACAAATACATTCAAATATGCAGACCAAATACAGTTCTGATAAAAAATTCAGGATTCTTTCCTTTCATTTTCATGGACTGTTTCAGCTTTTCATTTTGATTTTTTTTTTGGAATTCACATTTTCCAGTGTGGTTTCCTTTATTTAGTTTATTAATATTTCTCATGTCTTGAGCAGAAATGACAGCTTCTGCTGCACTTTTGACACTGAGAATCACAAACATATCTTGAGTCAAAGTAAATGAAGCTCACAAGTTTCCCTCCATTCTGTATCTTATGACATGAATGTGAGTCATAGCTTTGTAGCAATTGTGAAATTGGATGCAGAGACTGTAAGACATACAAAAATAAAGGGGAAAAATTAAACTCTGAAGAGGACTGAATTAACTAAAACAAATTAACGATTTTCCTAGAAATTAGATTAAATTAATTTTTACAGAAAGAAATGGCAAGTGATTTCAAGTGTATAAATACTGTGTTAAAAGTGGCATATTGGTGTTTTGCTCTAGGATGTTCATGTATTAGGAAAAAAAAAATCAGAGTATTTAAAACCTGAGCGGTTTTTTGTTTTTCTTTCTTTTTAATTGTAGAAAATTAAATTACGGTGATTATGTTAGGAAAAACAAAGAGATGAACAAGGCACACATTTTGGCAGGGACTGAATATAGCTGTGCCAAATTTTTCTGCACATAGACATCATACAAGCAAATTTTAAACTGAGAAAAAATGTCAGAGTGGGCTGTTGGGGAGGGTGGTGCAACCAGTGCCCAGCCTGGCAGAGGGCAGAGCAAAAGGAGCGGCCAGAGCTGGCAGCCCTGTGCCCTTCCCAAGGTCTGCAAGGGTCACCACGAGCTTGGGTGCTCCTTCACTTTGGGTTTGAGGCCAGGCTGGCCTTTCATGGCTCTGCTCTGTTATTCCTGTGCTCACAGTTAAGCATGCAGAAAGCACCTGGAATACTTGTCAGTGACTTCTGATGTTGCTGTGGAGGATTCCCCAAATTTCTGCTGGCTGAACACAAATTTCCTTCCTCATGCCATCCTCGAGACCTTCCTACCTCACAGGGGTGGTGTTTTACATATACCTCTTTTTTAAAAATGTTCCACTAGCAGCAAATTACCCTCAAGATGCTGTTTTCAAGGCTTCATGGACAAAGGCAAATATTTTCACTAACTAAATGTCTTTCCCTGCAGAAGAGAGGAGTTCCAGATACGCTTTGACTTCAAATACACACTAAGCAAGTGGGTTCCCATGTCCTCTCTCATCTTTTCACTCTGACATTGTGCCCTTGAGAGCTTCCCTATTTCTGCCATGGCAAAATCTCAGCAAGGACACAAAAGTGCCAGCAGGAAGGTTACTGCAGCTGTACCCAGAGCAGCCAGGGACCTCATTTCATGCAGCTGGAGAGCTGGCACCTGCCAAACCCTGAGAGCCTGGACTGTGCCTGGACTCAGGGCTGCTTTGGGGACACCAAGAGCAACTGTGCAGCCAGTGTGATGGAGGAAAGATTGAGAGAGACTTTCCCTGATTCAAACATAGAAAATATTATTCATCTGAATAAATAATAAATATACTCTTAGAGAAAGCAGGAGGAAAAATATCAGCTACTGTGCTCAGAAGAAAAGAAGCAATGGAAATTGCAGTGATGTCATGGTCTAAAATTATGAGGGACAAGCCAGTGGGATACCAGCAAGAACATTTACAGTGGACATATCTTCATTGCTGAGGAATCTGTCCCTCTTAAGGGTAACACTTGTAGTGCTTGGCATGCTGACCTAAATCAAATTGACTAGAGAAGTCAATTTACTTTCATTTGGCTAGGGAGAAAGGACACGTTTTCATATCCCAAATCTCTTTGGGGATTTGAAGCATCTTTCTTTCCTTGCAGTCCGAAGAAATATGTGATCATTTCCTCTGCCTGTGCATGGTTAGTGGCTCCTGGGGGAAGGAGAAGATGTTCTCCTTGTTGCCTGGCTGGCATTTTAGGAGTCCCCAGGAGTGTTGCACTCCTGTGCATCTTCAGGAGAGCAGCTGGTGAACACGAGCACGAGTGGCTCAGTGAAAGACGCTGTTTAGAGGGAGGGGAGCTT